>NC_092826.1:115218252-116418252 GCF_039878825.1 Excalfactoria chinensis | reverse complement strand
ATAGTTAAATGTCTGAGCTGGGGTTATGCTTACAATAGAACTAACTGATGTACAGCACCAACTGAATGACTTTTATTGAGTGAACAATTTGTTGTAGTCTCTGGTGAAGCCTTTCCATTGACATGACTTTAGATTTATGTTAGAATAAATACTGGCTATATCTAACAGTAAAGGAAACATTCAAGGTACTACTTTATTCTCCCTTTCTCCCTAAAGCCTGTCACTTCTTTCTCATGCACCTGTTAAAGCCCAAGACTATTGGAAACATTTAGAGTTGTCTTTGAAAACTAATTTGCAAGGAATAGAAATTGAAAGCAATGGCAACCTCTGTTCTTCCTACTACTCTTGTATTGTGTATGCAGATGATGAAAGAAACTAATTGTTTGTTCTGGGTTAAGGACAAGTTTGTGTTACAAACTCAGATAGCCATGTGTTTTTCTTTACCCACATAAAACCAGGATGGCTTGAAAATGAGATGGGCACAAATGAGCACCTTCACTTTAAGGTGTCACGATGGTGCTCTCCCATTCTCTGGGACTCTCAACTAAACAACAAACCATCTAAACATGCTTGGGTTCAGAAACAAACATCTCCAAATTCCCTAGGTTGACAACATGGCAGTATCTTTTTGGAATGGCATTCAGGTGCTTAGATGTGTCCTTTGCCAGATGTGCTAAAGAAATCTCTGTCTTCTTCCCATTGCAGTTCAGGGCATGGTGTCAACACAGACAAGCTTACTACCATGAAAAAGATTCTCATTTGTTTGGATTCATCTTTTCATCAGTCATAGCTCAGGCCTTGTGTGGTCTGCTTTCCTGAGCATTGGCAATTGCATGTTACATATGAAGTGTCTCCTTAAGCAGCAGGCATTTTCAGAAGGGTGCAAAAGCAGAGTAGCAGCCTAAGTACACAGCTCACAGACAAATGAAGAGAGCACAGGTGGGATGCAGTGCCTGAAGCCCATGGGGAATGAACAACAGAACTGAGCAAGCACTTTGTTTGATAGTGATTGGTTAGTGTCTGTGTGCTTGGTAGTGGGCTCTGATTTTGTATTTCAGAGTGATCATGTGAATTTTGATGAGGTTCAAGGAGCTATTTATTTAGTTAGTCACACCTTAGGGAATTTTTCATTGACTAGGTGCTTGAGTATCTTGCTGTCTTATAGAATATTTCTGTTGTCATTGGGGGACTGGAATTGAACTGTTATTCTGTCAGTTATTTAAACAAACTTGTGAAAAACAGATTAAGAAAGAACGTGCTAAAACCTTACAAATTCTGCCCTAATAAATGGGAAAATTACTAATATCTGTAGAAAATTTGATGAAATAATCAGCCATGGTGTGTAAAATATAAAGTATTTCTTTGTCAGCTTCAAATCTATTGGTAAATTTATCAGGTAGAGATAATCGTTTTACACGCGTTCATGCTTCTGCTACTGATCTATCTGTTTAATCGCTCTTATAGGTTTGCCCTTCATTGACTGTCATGTGCATAATTTATGATCTAGTTCTTCAAAGCATGGGACCGTGTGCTTTGAGTCTCATCTATCTTCCTTGTAAGCACTGCTACAGAAAACTTCTGAAAGGAGCATCAAGTCATATTGATGTATAAACTTACACAAAGTAAGTGACTGAGAAAACAGTATATATGCCCAGAAAACTAATATAGTCAGCTTGCAAGATTCTAACTGTGTGGAAAGGACATGAAACTCTGATTATTCTTATCAGTGATATTCAGTTATCAGAAACATTTACTGTTCATCTAAATTAAGCTCTGCAAAACTTAGCATATTTGGCTCAATGCTTGTCGGCTAGAGCTCTTGGAACAACAGGGGATAGAGGAACTGTAAGAGTAGCCGGCTGTAAGGAAGCAAAGGGAGAAGGAGTCTGCACCAAGACAACACATTTGGATGTATGTGAGGAGGTGAGAAGTGGATATTAACAGAGCTTCCTGCAGTTATACTTCCATATGGTTAAGCAGCTGTGCTTGCTTCTCTCAGAAACACGTTTTGCTGTTACTGCCTGGAGCCTGATTCATTCAGAGTTAGACTCCAGGCCATAGCATAACAAAGCAAAACCTTACTTTCTACTTGGATTGTAATATTTTAATTAAATGCCAGGTACAATGTTAACAATCTTCTAAGTGACTTAGAAATCTAACTTCCTTTTCCATCGGCATTCTTAGCACATGATTGAATTGGTCTTAAACTTTATTTGAGCCAATCTGAAAATGGAAGCTGAGTAGTACACAGCAATGTTAATAAAAGAGAGTGGGAAAAAAAATCACACAAAACCCTAAATGTGTAAAGGAGAAAACAAATGGGAAGGATATTCAGTGTCCTGAAGAATTATTTTCTTAATAAGTGATTCTTCATAGACTCATAACTACAACTCTGAACAGACTATAGTCTCTTATTTCTGTATCTTAAGTCTGCAGCATAATTTACACTACTCAGACTGTGGAATCTTATCTTCCAAATCTTGATTAATGTCTGTTGTAACTATTGTGTTTGCTTTTGATGAAGGGGGAGGAAGAGTGTGTGGTTATATACTATTTAATTTTCTCTCTTTCTTCAGTCAGTGCCTCTTTACTTTGCTATTATTCTTCAGGTAAGGATTAGTAAATACTACATACTAGCCAGACTTGAAGTTAAAACAAGAAATTCATTTGGAATGTTTTAGAAAGATGGTGAAACTTTAGATGCAGCTAAGAAATGTTTGTTGACATATATCTATGCTGGGTGACAGTGTATATTGGATAACACAGTTATAAAGAATTGAGAGATGATGTTAGGTTTGGATTTGAGCTACTTTTCTGGACATTTGGTTCTGAGATAAAAAATGTCCACTTCAGGATGTATCTTCTGTAGCACTCTTGTTTTTTTCCATTTGTATTTAGTACAGATATTACCAAGACATCTGCGTAGACATATAGGTAAGACTGATTAATATATTCTATGCCTTTTCTGTAAAGCTGCTACAGTTGGCAGTGCTGGCAATCAGGAGTAATTCCTGCAGATCCCAGTTAGCCTCAGGTTGTGAAGAGAGAACCAAACCCAAACACTACCAGAAATAACATCTCGTATTCTAAAGTGTCTGTAACCAGAAAGGTACTCCTACTCTGTAAGTTTCCAGGATGCAGGACGACAATATCTCTACTAAATACTATGAAAGAGAGAAGAAAATTAAAATATAGCATTATACACTTAGCACCATTTTCATCACATTTCAAAATCTTTAAGAAAACATAAACTCATATTTATCTTCTTTCTTTTTCTTCAAAACAAAAACAAAAAGCCAAACCTGTTAAAATAGTGGAGATTAAGACCATAATTTTAAGTCCATTTTTCTTAGTCATGTTCTGACTCAAAAAAACATGTGTTGTGGAAAAATGTGGTACAGCATTACATTTATTAACCATCTGCTCATACAGTCATATAGATTATATCCAAAAGGAGAAGCTGAACTGTAAAGAACATTTTGCTAATTTATATATATTCCCTAAGATATGATCAAATGTTTCATAACAAGGGAGAAAAAAAAATAAAAAATAAAAAAATATATCACTGAATATGATAAGAAAAACAAACAGAGCACTTGTCTTTAAAAGCACAGGTAAAACATATTTGAATATGTTTTGTTTTGTTTTGTTTTGTTTTGTTTTCCATACATGCTTATAAATTTACTAGTTATACCTTTAGAGGAACTAATGATCAATTTGGACTCTGTTCTGGTAAGCAGGAACTAAAATGTATCAGAACTACATTTACAAGTGTGGCAAATTTTGCATCACCTGAAAATTTTCAATTTGTGACTCCATTTTCACCTGACATAAGCACGTTACCTGCAGAATTTCAAATGGAATGTATAGAGGTGCAGTCAGATATTTAACTCAAAGAGAAATAAGATCATGTCTCTTTACCAAACCTTTACAAACCCCATCTGATCAGAGAAAAGCTCTCCTCACTTCACAATCACACCTTATTCAATGTCATTGCTTTTTGGCTGTAGACACATTTGTGAATGACTTCATTCAAGGATGAAGCACAGGAAAAGTGTCATCAAAAATCTCTGACAAACACCTTGAGAGCTCACTGAGAATTGCAGCCTCCATCATCAAACCAGAGTGATGCATTAATATCACAAAAACAAGGTCAAATATCTGGTTCTATGTTTTTATTGCTCTCTTTTTTAATATTTTAATAAAAGGATAAAAAATTAAAATAAGTTTTGTTACTTATACACATTAACTATGTTAATGGCTGTTCTGAATGTAATGCCTCCTATTTTATTATGTTGACCCAGAATGCCAGAGGCCAGTGTTGGTGGAGTGGCAGTAGAGGTTGAACCTTCCCACCAGTATTCGATTACATGTTGTTGCCATGTGACAGATGGCAGCAATCTGACAGAATGCTGTCTGACATGGAAGTGCTTAAGAAGCAGAGGCACGGGATCAAATTCCTTCATCCAAAAACATGTGCCCCCACTGACATTCACTGACCCTTGCTGAATGTTTCTGGAGACCAAACAGTGAATGTGAACACAGCGAGGTGGTGGGTGCTGCATTTCAGCAGTGGCTAGAGTGACAGTGGGTCACCTCTGCCAGTACAGGCTCTTGGTCATCACTGGTGAAAATGTATATTTAACGGTGGTGACTCCAAACATTTTTTGAACTGTCATAATTCTTGAAGAAGCTTTCCTACAGCTAGAAGCACATCACTTTTGAACTAATGATTTCATAGCTGTTTCAGCAAGTTCCCTGTTTTAATTCCACCACCTCATGTATCCCCATTATCTTGAGGTCTTACTGTCCCCTAGTGGCGAAGAACTGTGACAAAGTTACGGGGGCATTTAAAAGTGGATGTTCCCTCTATTACAATTTTCATCTTCTTCATGTAACTTTTAGGCCTCTCGGCAAATGAATTCCTGAAAGCAGCAGCTGATTTCAACTGGATAGACTGTAATAAAGTTACTAAGTGTAACGTAGTAAGTTCAACAGTTTCTTGAACTGCGAACTATGGCCCAGGGCTGAATTCGTTAGGCAGTTTACAATTAACCACCAGTATATTGTATTATTTTTAGCTTTAAAAGGAAAATCAGCTTCATTAGCAACTCTCATAAATGTGCCCATAAAAATAAACTATATTCAGACTTGAATGGATTTTTCAGCTTATTTCTTCAAAGTACAGTCTTCTAAGTATTAAATTAGTGACTATGTTTTGCTTATAAATGCACAATTCTAACTTACCAATCTAACGATGAATTGTAATCAATTTCTGAGTTATTCTACCTCCTACATGCATTTCCAGCACTTCAAAGTATTAGAACCCCCAGGTATGCAGTTTCATGATAGGTCACAGAAAGACCATGCATGGTGGAAGTCAGTTACAATGCCACAGCCATACAAGGCGACATGAAGAAAAAAAAAGGCATCTACCTTGTCACCATCTAGCAGACATTCCCTCAGAAGTATACAGCTCCAGGACCCCATAGACCACTCAGAGCAAATGGTGAACCATGGAACTGCTGATCAGCTCTTGCTTGCTAAGGGTGCCAGAAGAGGACAGGCACAGATCACTTTCATATGGATGAACAAAATGCAGGATCCACAACTGGGCAGAAGCAACAGAGTGATTTGCACACTCAGAGCATAAGATCTAGCAGTTTAAAACTTTCTTTTGAACAACTAGATTATGAGATTCAAATCAGATCATCTGAATTGGAAAATCCCCCACTACTTGATTGTGTTTTATGTCAGGTCTCATATTAAACAAAAGTAAGAAGCTGAGTAAGTAGATCAGTCATGTGGCTTAGTCAGACTTGCACTTACTGCACAGTTTGGAGTACTGGTGAAAGCCAACCTGTTAATAAAAGGCAGTCCAGTAAGAAGCAACCTTCTATAGCAAGGTATTCACTGTCACTGAGAAGAAGTAGAATCACATATAATTCAGGACAAAACTAACATTTTAAAAATTACCATACAACTTGTCACTGCACATCCTAAAGTAGAACTCTTTTAATTACATTTCATCAAACACAGATATTTGTGAATAATAAATGAAATCATAAAATTCGATTCAGTGCAGGCACGAACAACTCATAGTATTTTACAGAGGGCTCCTTACAAACTTTGTTCATGTCTGTGGTATGTAGACTTGAAAGACATTCCAGTATCTCGATTAACAAAAATGTTTTGTAGGTTTGTTCAACTGTCTTTCATGTAAAGCACCTTTTGCTTATAGGTCATTACCAGCATCTATTCTAATCAGAGCAACTCGTAACAGGTAGTCAGTCTCTGGCAAGCTATAACCTCAAAATCTTCACCAGATTCCTTCTGTCTCTCTATATCCTGGCCCTGTACATGAAATTTTACAAGGATATGTAATTGTATATTGGATACATTATTTTGTAAACTGAACATAGGCTACCTTGGAGCTCACCTTAATTGTGTATGTAAATAACCAGTCTTGTTTCAGAAAGACAGTTCTGCAGCTTTACTTACCTCCATAGGACAGATCCTCAGATCCTTAGATTTTGTTCATTAGCTGTTGGCAACTCCTGCAATCAATTAAAGTCTAAAGTGAAAAACTTCAACAATAAATAATGCCATATTATATTATATATTATTATATTATTAACTGTTAATATTATTAATATTTATTATTGATTATTAATATTATTATATTAGGACTAGAGGGAATGGTTTCAAGCTACGGCAGGGGAAATTCAAGCTGGACATTAGGAAGTATTACTTCTCAGAAAAGGTGGTCAGGCACTGGAATGGACTGCGCAGGGAGGTGGTGGAGTCACCAACCCTTGGGGTGTTCAAGGAAAAACTGGATGTTGTGTTGAGGGACATGGTTTAGGGGGAGCTATTGGTAAATAGGTGAATGGTTGGACTGGATGATCTTTTAGATCTTTTCCAACCTTGGTGATTCTATGATTCTATAACATTAAAGACAAAATTGATCTCCCTAGAAATGCTACATACGTATTTTTAAACTCTAGCCCAGTATATTTTAATTCACAGCAAACAATGTTCTAAGACAAAGCCAGGGCAGCTAATCAGAATTCAGCAAAGGGATACGGCATGCAATGTGATGCTGAACAATAAAACTGGGAAGTAGACTTATCAGTGTAGCCAGAGCTTAGAGTCTATTTGGACAATGGCCTGCTTGTGGGAGGTGGTGAGTGACTACCCCTGCATTACTTGTTTATTTTTCCACTATTTCACTTATTAAACTGTATTTACCTTGATCCATGAGTTGCTTTCTTTTTGCTATTTCAATTTTCTCCCCATCTTGCTCAGTGAGGGTTGTGAGTGAATGACTAGTTGGAGCTTAATTGCTGGCCAGGGTCAATATACCACAACATCTTACACATGAATTGTTTTAACTGCCTCTCCATATTAGCTAAATGATAGTAATGTTAAACATTAAGCTGCTGAAGTGTCCCAAATGTCCACACTGAATGGTGAAGTTACGACACAATTCTCCCAGTGTCAGTGTCCTCAAAGGAATAAGGGCTGGGTTGCTCCAGATGAGGTTTAAAAGAATAATGTGAGTCCATTTTTAAAGAAGTTCCTATGATACCTTATCCAGTGAACAATTTCCTGGGTCAATTCATTTCAAAAAGTTAAGGTGGCTCATCCTCAGATTTTCTGTGACACTACTTCCCACATTTCTGCACATATACGAACAGCTGGATGTCTTCCTGGATTGTTCTAAGGAGATATACTTCTAGCAATATACTAGAGATATACTACTAGCAATACTTGTTAGTTTACATATTAGACGTTGAAATAAGATATTCTAATCTCTAAACATTAGAGAAAACCAACCCATGAAACAACAGGAAAGCAAGTATCATCCTTCTGTTTAGAATGTGTTAATATAGTCTCTACTACTCATTAAATTTCTGTAATGCATCTAGAGGCAGCATTAGAGAAACAATATCTACAGTCTCTGAGCTATTTGCTACTGTTAAATGGATATTAGAAGGAATCCAGGAGCTCTTACAATAATGTAGTTTTTATTCTGGGCTTAAAACCTGGAAATTTTGACTTTCAAAGAATCTGAACCTGAGAATAATTCAGCGTAAGCATCAGCATGAACATATTTCTGATTATTTCTAGAGCTCAGACAGCAGAGTCTCGCTTTGTTACAGAATTACAGGCTTATTGGCTGAATCACCTTGGACATTATTGTCAATATTAGAGAAGACGGTAGCTCTCTTCATACAGTTATAACATTATATATATATATATCTATATATATATTTCCCCTCACTGAAATTGGTTTTAACTGGGATAGAAAACCAATGTAAACATAAATGTTATTCAGACAACATATTATTTTTCCCCAGGAAAACATAGGGAGAAAGTCATCCAAAGACTCATTAGGGGCAAACAGCACATTTTCTCCAAACCCAGAATTTCCACTAAGGGAAATACTTATTCTCTATTGCACAAAAGAGTCATTTCCCCCCTCAATAGACTTTGAGATCCAGAAATGAGTCACTGGAAATATATTTCCAGGATATTTAATCTTTTTTTTTATTATTTTATTTTTTTTCTCTCTTATTAAGATTGGTCATGGCTGGCACATAAGAGAGAAAAAACACTCCTCGAAAGTAGTGACATTGTTTTTCATGCTGTCAGTAAAAGAGGCTCTGGGATTTGGGAACAAGATATTATCCTGAGTTTAATGGATCTATCTATATATCTGAAATACCCAGGATGGCTGAAGGTACAAGACAAAGCTTTTGAAGAGGGTGACAGAGGAAAATGGTACCTAACCCTGCCTTCAGCACAGAAAACTTAATTTTCAGGAGAGAGAGAATGCACTTAGTTTTAAAAGCTATCTACTAAACACGCTGTGTCTAAGGATACTTTAAGGGGCAGATAGTCCACTGTCTTATTCATAAAAAGGAAGATTTTTTAATGGATAATCCAAAAGTTTAAACGGAGTTGTTGAAGCAGCACAACATTGAACTGGGCTGCCATACAGTGAAATTACTAGCACTTACTTCTTGGTAAATCCAGTTCCACCAATTCTCCTTTATTCTCCTTCGGTGCATTCTAACTGTGTCCAGAGAAGGGTAACGGGGCTGTGAGGGGTCTGGAGCACAAGGTTTATGGACAGCAGCTGAGGGAGCTGGGATTGTTCAGACTGGAGAAGAGGAGGCTCAGACCAGACCTGATCGCTCTCTACAGCTACCTGAAAGGAGGCTGTGGTGAGGCAGGGGTCGGCCTCTTCTCCCAGATAACAGTGATGGGATGAGATCCTCAGATTGTGCCCGAGGAGGTTGAGGTTGGATATTAGGAAACATTTCTTCTCAGAGGGAGCGGTGCTGCAGTGGCACAGGCTGCCCAGGGAGGTGGTGCAGTCATGGTCCCTGGGAGTGCTCAAGAACCGTGTGGATGTGGCACTGAGGGGCACGGTTTGGTGGTATGATGGTGATGGGTTGGAATAGATGATCTCAGAGGTCTTTTCCAGCCCTAATGATTCTGTGATTCAAAAGTCAACTCTTTTAAGGTGGCGAAAGATAGTTCCCCACAGCGTCTCATCCTATTACAAACTCGAACACTGGGCTTGTCTCCTCTGCCATATCTCAGTTTTTATTTATCTCAGATTTTTATTTTTAATTTTTTTTCCTAAAGCACCACCTAAAAATAACCTGCACAGTCTCAGAGGAGCAGATTCCCGCTCTCGTCCGCCGCCGCCGCGTCCGTGTCAGAGGAGTCCGCGTCCCCTCCCGCTGCGGAGCCCTTCCCCTTCCATCAGGGAAGACTCCCGCTCCCCCCGCAGCCGCCAGCGAGCGGGACGGGGCGGGAGTGAGGGAAAGAGGGAGGCGGCTTCCTCCCGCCCTCCCTTCCTCGTCCGGCCGCCAGCGGCGAGCCATGGCCCCCGGGCTGGGGCAGCGCTGCAGCTCGGCCGGGCCGGGGGAGCGCTGAGGGGCGGCGGCCGGGGCGGGATAGGAAGCAAGCGGACAGCCCGGGGCACGACACCGCCGTCGGGCACCTCCTCTCAGTGCTAACCCCCCCACCGCCGCGGCAGCCCCCCTCAGCCATGGGGACGGCGTCGTCGCTGGTGAGCCCGGCGGGCGGGGTCGGGGAGGTGATCGAGGACACGTACGGTGGCGGCGAGGCCTGCGAGATACCGGTGGAGGTGAAGCCCAAGGCCCGGCTGCTCCGCGGCTCCCTGCGGCGCGTCGGCGCCTCACGGCCCGGCGGCCTGATCGGGGCCAGCTTCAAGTCTACGGCTTCGGTGCAGGAACTGGAGTGCGTGGCCGAGTACGAGCGTCTGAAGAAAGAGTACGAGATCTTCCGCGTCAGCAAGAACAACGAGGTGGCATCCATGGTGAAGAAGGAGGCCAAGCTGGACAGGGAGAACAAGCGGCTACGCGCGGAGCTGCAGGTAGCCGCAGCCACTGGGTCTGTCCTGCTCACCTGGAAGGCTGTGGCAGGGAGGTGAGAGTGCGATGGCTCATCCTTCCAAAGGAAGGCAGGGAAGCGGTGAGCATCCCTGTGCCATGCTGGTAGTCGTCGTGCCTCTCTCTAGGCAGGGCTGTGTGGTGCTTGGCATCTCCTTGGTGTAAGGGGAGTTGTGGGGTAGCATCATATTGAGATGTGGTGTTCACTAGCTGGGAAGTAAACTAAAACCATTTATTGCCGATTGCCATTCTCTCAGTAAAACGGTGCCTTCGATTTTTTCAGGCACTTCAGAAGACTTACCAGAAAATACTTAGAGAGAAAGAAAGCGCGTTAGAAGCTAAATACCAAGCCATGGAGAGAGCTGCCACATTTGAACATGATCGAGATAAGGTCAAAAGGCAGTTCAAGGTATGGCCTGACTTTTCTTTTCTTGGGAAAATGATAAAAAGTAAGTTGATACTTAGTCTCATTCCCCAAAGGAATTTCTTCAGAACAGTTTTCACAAAGATCTGCCCTAAAAAGATTGCGGTATTGTGGTTGTAGCTGATTATTTCCTTCAAGATAATTCTACCAAAACTTATCTGTAAGGTTAAGAGAAAAAACAGAAAACAGCTTTTAAGATACTGAAGTAAATGATGCAGAGATATGTCTTAAGCTAAATTCCTGTGTTATTCCAACAAGATCCTTGCAACTTTCATACCCGAGAGTGACAGGAAAATGTGGGCCTCAAATTGGCACATGCGGAAGAAATGTGTAAACACAGAGTTTTGTTTCTGAATCTACTTATATTTAGCAATGTAAGACTTCTAACTCATTGAAGTGTGTATTGGTGCATCTGTTTTGGCTGCTAGAATACGAGAGACTATTCAAGATAAAAGATTTGCACTACTTTATGGAAAAGTAGAACAGATACTTTTGGTTTTCCTTTGCTGCTTATGAGGGTACTTCCACCACTTAGCACAGGGAAACAGACCTTGGTTTTGCACTGTTTTCAAGATTTTTAGATCTTTAGTTATAGCAGGTGTTCATATTTAGCAGATACATCAAAAGAGAACTGTTTTTGACCTCATTTAAGAAAATGAGACTGGAAGAGGATTTAATCTCATTCTATTTAAATCGAGTTTCTTATTTCCTTCCTCTTGTGATGGTAATATTTTAAAATAGGACATCTGGAATACTCAACCACTTTCTATTTTAGGAAATTTAAATTGCCACTATAGTCAAAACTAAATACAAGATTATATGTAAATGTTAAAAATACATGGAAAAGTAAAAGAGATCCTCTGAAGAAAATTACCACATTCAGTGATTTTAGAAGACATTTAATTTAAAAGGTCAGGAAAAATGCTTGTCATTTTTAATGAACTTCCCAAACTAATGTGGACTCCTAACTTTCAGAATAGTATGCTAAGCTTTGAAACAGTAAAGTTTTAACGTCGGATAATTTTTAACTCTGTTTTTCTGCTCATTTATAGGCTCCTGATTGTTTCTTGTTCCCTTTCCCTTTCCCTTTCCCTTTCCCTTTCCTCTTCTCCTGCTAAATGAATACTAGAAACTCATCTTTACAGTTGAAAGTAGTTAATAGCTTCAGATTCAGGAATGTGATATTGAATTTCAAAAGATAATAGTCTGTATTTCAAACTTAGTTTTTGGTTTTGTGGGTTTTTTTGTTCCACTTGTAGATTTTCAGAGAAACAAAAGAAAACGAGATTCAGGACTTACTGAGGGCCAAACGAGACCTAGAAGCAAAACTTCAGAGACTCCAGGCCCAAGGAATCCAAGTGTTTGATCCCGAAGAGTCTGATTCTGATGACAATTGTACAGATGTCACAGGTGAGAATTTCATCCCCAGAATTTAGTGTTGTAATGTGACTGAAAGTCTATGAATAGTAGAACAGAAGCCAAAAAATCACCGTCTGCTTATTAATCCAGCTTGAAAAGCAACAAACAATATTTTAAAGGATTAAAGGAGCTGACTTCGCAAATATAGTTTATATTATGGAAGCCCCAGTCTTCTGGTCTCAGAAGTTAATCAGTTTAAAAGAAAATATAACACTGTCAAGAAATAGAGGAACGGTGACTTAAAGCAAAATAAAAATCATTTCATGAACAATTCTGAGTTTCCAGTCTATTCGAGCTTTCTTCTAAGTTTTCTTATTCTTGATCTGGGAGATTATGTTCCAGAGGATCCAAAAGAGTACAGCTGAAACCAGAGGGAATCTTGGGTAGACTTACAGTCTGTCTGTTAGTCTGTGATGAAATATGCCAGTCTCAGTTGCTGTACTTTTCAAAGTAGCAGAGTTAGGTGTATAACAAACATGATCTAATCAAAAGAGTTGTTTCATTGGAGAATTTTCTGAAAGGGCAACCCTAGAAAGTTTTATGAAGCAAAAGACAAAACCTTGTGCACATCATAAGAGGTACCTGCTAACAGTGTGGATTCACATATACCCTCACCAGTCCTCTGTCTGTGTATCTGATGGGAAACACAACAGTTAAGTGTAGTGGACAGTTAATATCTTGACACTGTTAAGAATGTCCAGCATTACTTCTTGCAACGCCTAGGATTACTGAGGAAACAGTGTGTCCAGGTGTTGTTGTGTAACATTTGGTTTCACAGAATCACAGAATGACCCGGGTTGGAAGGAACCTCAAGGATCATGAAGCTCCAACTCCCCTGCCTGACAGGGCCACCAAACTTCCATGTTTACTAGATCAGGTTGCCCAGGGCCCCATCCAACCTGGCTTGAACACCTCCAGGGATCGGGCATCCACAACCTCCCTGGGCAGCCTGCTCCAGGACCTCACCACTCTCCTAGCAAAGAACTTCTCCCTGACATCCATCCTAAATCTTCCATCTTTCAACTTAAAACCATTTCCCTTGTCCTGCTTTGCTTGCTAAGATACATCATCAATTGCATCTTGGTGGCAATATAAATAAATATGTGATCTTTGAAACTAGAAATATTTCAAAATGCACTGATTGGCTCTTTGCATGCCAGTTGTCCATTTGATATACCATAGTGGTATAGGTGTTTTTCTTCTGCCTTTTGTCTTAAATTCAGATTTGAATTCACACTTACCTTATGTTTTTCTAAGTGTTATTCAATTTTCTGTTTACCTTCATTAAAGAATATTTAATGTCTTGGTAGTTTATATAGTTTGACAGAAGTGTAATTCAGGCGTATTATGAAGAGATGCTGTGCATTCTGTCTCACAAAACACAGAAGATTTATTTCAGTCCTAGAGCACCTCTGTGCTATTTTATCTCTGGAACATTCCTGAACAGAAGTTGTCAGTTTTGTGATGTAAACAAATGACTGCATCCGTACTGTAAACAGTTTTCCTGATTTGTAATCCAAGACAGCATTTGAACCCAACTGATATGAGCAATCTACATAATAACAAGTAACAGCAAATAACCTCATCCTTTAGCAGTATGGCTTCCTATGAACTTCAGATTAGCATTCTCTGCTAAAGGTGAAAGAAAGAATTATGTTCACTAGCTTGTGACAGGTGATAACAGCTCAAATATTTAAGACTGATAATTTGCCATGTTTAGTGATAATGAATGGATTTTTTGGCTTGTTTATTTGTTTGTTTTTTAGCTGCTGGCGCTCAATCTGAATATTGGAATGGAGGAGCCTTGGGAAGTGAGCCATCCATGGGCAGTATGATGCAACTTCAGCAGTCTTTCAGGGGGCCTGAATTTGCTCACAGCTCTATAGATGTTGAGGGACCATTTGCAAATATAAACAGGGGTAAGTACTGGACTGTTTTGTTGGGACAATATGTGCTTGTGTCTTTTTTTTAATTCATTCCTACATAATTTGACTGAAGGATTGAGATACTTCTTTGTAAAAATAAAATGACTCTATGAACATGCCAAGTTATGTTTAATATATTTGGTAGTTATGGTATGTGCAGTACTGAGATTAGCAAACAGCAGTGAACAGCTCCCAGTTGTGAATAATCCAAAACCAACTTCATTCCTTGTATTAAGGAAGATAGTTGTCTCTTCCAGTGTTGACTGTGGTTCTTTTTTTCCATTTTGGTTTAAATGCTCAACTTCCTGACTGTGAATGTTATTTTGCTGCTAGCATAAAGTATATTCCTGTTTTCTCATTGGATTTACAAAGTTTTTGATTCAATTTGTTGAAATCTGATGGCATGACAAGGATATACGCATTGTTATATGAATCAGTGTTAGACATTTTGTTATCAGTAATTGTTACTTTTTAACTTTGTTCCCCATATTGCCTCTTGCAAATTGCCTTCCGCTGCTCTATTTTTCCCCACTGTTGCCATGGCCCTGGAACCCTTCCTACATGGCAGTTCCTCCCTTTTTAGTTCAGTCCTTAAGACTCTGGTTCAGAAGTCTCTGCCTACAGAGTGGGAAGGGAGAGACTGCTCTGTGATGGCTCCAGCTTCCTGTACTTATCTTTCCATTGAGCCATTTGGTACTGAAAGGGAAATGTATCTCAGGCTTCAAAGAATGATGAACCACAAGCAGAAGAACCTAGGAAAGTTTTAAAGTTAGTTATTGCTGTAGTGAATTGGCATATTGTACAGGTAGAGAATGCTGTGCCCTCTATCCTAAGAAGAGGCACTTCCCAGTTTCACCTTCATTAACTGGCTTGGTCTTGTTGAAATACATGCAGATAAGAAAGGGAAAAGAGATGATTACTTGTCCACTATCGAGCATAATCAGATATGGAGATCTTTTGACTTCATTCTTTTTAATTGGCAGATGACTGGGATGCTGCTGTTGCCAGTATATTACAGGTTACTCCTCTGTTTTCCCACTCTCTGTGGAGTAACACAGTGAGGTGTTTTATTATTAGCACTGATGAAACTCAACCAGAAGTGGAAATCTTCCTCAGAGTGAGTACCTGACAAACTTTTTGTTTCCCCTGTGATACTTATTCAGAAATTTCTCTAATATTTCTTAAGAGTTTTGGTAACTGTCTTGAGTTCAGTGAATTCAGAGGAAGCCTTGTCAAGGAATTCAGGGGAAGAAATTATATAGAAGAAAAATAATGAGGTTTATCTAGGAGATTCTATACAGATTTAGAAATAAAGCAGTTATTCAAATTTGCTTTCAGAACTACTCACCAAAACTGCAAAGAATCTGTGAAACAATGGGCTACTTCTTTCAAGTTGTTCATTTTCCAGCAGAAAATGAAAATCATTTTAAAGAAGTACGAAAATGGGAAATTGAAAAAAGTTCATTAGTCATTTTGCTCCTACATTTAACTTTGCCAAGGTGAGTATTTCCCAGGCTGGGAAAGCAAATGGAAACTGGTAACTTATGCAGAGTGCATAGCTTATTAAATTGTCTGTGGTACTTTATTGAGTACAGTTTCTGAGATAATATCTTCTAAGTGATACTTCTTCAACCTTTAGGTTTACAGGTGCAAACAGTTAAAATAATGTATCGGTTTTGTTGTCATTTACTTTTCCTGCGTCTATAGATTCTGTTAAAATACTGCATAAAATATGTCTTTGTAATAAGGAAACGTTTTGCTTTCCAAGAACAGATTCCGCCAAGCATATTGCTGGAATCAAATTGGTTGGCATTAATGTCTTCAGTGTTTTTCATTTGCTTATCTATCCTTACACCTACCCATAGTATTTTGCTTTTGTTCTGTCCCTTATAATCTTTTGTCTCTGTCTTTCTTCTGGACTGATTTCACAGCTATTCTGTGTAGTACCATACACTAACTCTCTACAAATGGATTTACTGAACTTATGATGTTTTAACACAAATGCTGGTGCAACATGTTCCATTTTTTTATTCAGTGTTTTGTTGTATTTGCCTGATCTTCTAGATGAAGAAACGTAACTCACTAAAAGAAAAATACTGAAGATATTTTTAGAATTGCATTAGGACTATTTATTTCTGTTGTGCATTTGGGAAATTTGGGCAGATAATTTGTTTTTTGTGGTTTGGGGGAAAAGGGAATTAGTTTTGTTGAAAAAGAGATGAAAAAGGATTAGAAAATGTAATACAAAAGTTCATGGAATGCCTGTATGGAAGCAAAATTCTGTAAGTGGTGATAAGAATTAAGTTTCAGATTGGGGGTAGATTTTGTAACTGAAGATTTCAAAGCTGTTGCATTATTAGAGCTCTTGTATAAACTAGACCTGTTGGTCCTGTAAGTAAAACATCTTTCCCCAGAGATTTAAAAGCTGGCTTAAGACAGTAGTAGCTCAGGTTTACAATAGTCAAGTACACGAGTTAACAGCCAGGTACTATAGATTATTTTATTTTGTTTTCATACAGAAGTTGTGATACGGCTGCCACATGTTTATGTTCTGAGAAAGCATGTCAGCTGCTGAGGGGCCATTGCGCCCCCCCCCCCCCCCCAGGGGAACACTTGCCAAATAACCTAACTTTACATATGTGTGTCACAAGTACTTGAGAATAAATTCCTCTCTTCCCTTCTCCTTCCCCCTTCACCCTCCCCCTCCCCCCCCCCCAAAAAAAACCACCAAAAAAACAACAACAAAAAACCACCAAAAAAACTCAAGCAAACAGCAAAACCCATCAAAAACACAAAATAGTATTTCTGCCAAAAGTATTCGCTTATTTCTCTCACAAAATCTGTGATGAAACTCATAGTGCTCATATGAAGAAAATAAAATTTGAAAAATTCTGTCTGCTACTGTCAGCATCCCCAGCTTATATAGTTCCTTTTGTGGAACAGCGGTAGACTGCTTGGTTTGATATCCATGGAGTCAGTTCCTTCACACATACTAAGTGCTTTGGAGATTGGCTAGAGACTATCCTACATCTCAAATGCTAATGGGCTCTTCCTCATAATGTGAATGCCTTCTTCAAGGAATACGACAGGGCCTTCAGAGAGGTGATTGCAGGGCATATAGCATGGTATTTGTTAATCATGTGTGAATCCCAATTTTGTTTCCATGCAACGCAATTATTTTTCACTCTGCATTTTGGCATGACAGAACAATTCACTTTTAATTTACAAAGCATTAACCATAAAAATTAATGAAGTTTTCATATTATGTGTGCCCCGGTGGCACACGTGGTAGAATTGCCACTTGCAACGCCGGAGGCCCGGGGTTCGAATCCCCCCTGTGGCACAAGTGGTAGAAGTGCTTCTCTGCTACACAGAAGGCTCGAATCCTGGGAGTTGGACTCGATGATCTCTAAGGTCCCTTCCAACTCACACGATACTGTGATATTTATAGTACAAGTAGCATAAATTTCTCTTTTACGTGCTCTTTGCTTCTGCATTTATCTTAAGTACTCAAATGAAATATTTGGTTATCTTTGTTGTAAATAGATATGACTTTTGAATTAGATTTTGCAGTGAAACCCATCTTCGGATCTTGTGTTGATTGAGCTATTTACTACAGCAGTGTAATATAGCACAAGAATGCTGATTTCCAATCTAGTTGTTTGTTGGAAGACTGTGAAGAAGCCTTCTTGAAAAATCCAGAAGAAAAACCCCGTCTGATTTACCACAGAATGGGTGACGACAGAGTCAGCTCAGACTCAGTGCAGCAGTTAATTGAGCAAATTTCTCATGTGAACAAAGCAAAGGTATGGTATTTCAAATGCTGTTAAATTTTAAAAGGCTTACCTTCCTACAATGAATAAGATCAAATGTTAGTAGTCTAAGATTTTCAGAGAAATTATATTATGCTCATTGCTCTGGATACTCATTATATGAGTAGGAATTGAATCTGAAATTTATGAAGATTATGAAATTTTCATTGGCAGGGAAAAGAAAACCCACTGCATTTTTACTGTAAAAAATCCCTGTGTTATAGGGGTGGAATTTCTCATCTGTGTTTAGCCATGTAAAAGGCTAAAGCAGTATTTAACTAAGGTCCGTCTGCAGCCACTGAAGTATATATGTGTACCTCCAGAGAGATTCCTTGAATCTCAAAATAGATGATCTCCCTCTGTAGAGAGGACTGTTGAGAGCAGCTGAAACTGAATGCCAAAGTTTTAAACTCTTAAGCAAAGTGAGTCTTACCTGAGATGAACAACATAATTGAGTTTAAATGTGTTGCGGAATGTTTTAAGTCCTAAATATTATTCCCAATTGGATTCAGGGTTATGTCATGCTTCATCATTTATTTTTTCAGAGGATTGATCACGTGGGAGATGTGGAGGAAGGAACATATGAAATCTATACTTGTGTGGAGAAGATAATTAAGCAGGTAGGGTACCTGCAGCTTCTTTTCCTACTCAGATTTATGATCTCAGATGCTGTCGGTGTGATTGTGATATGCTGATTCAATGTAATTCAGGTATTCTTTTTGTGTTACATCACTAGTACCTGGCAAGCAAGGAAAACTTGGAATGGAAAAAGTAATAATCCAAAATTAAGCAATGCCTTTTTGCAAAGAAGCAGGAATAACATGGTCAAGGGGTCAAGCATTGGACTAAATTTTCATTTAATGTGAAGCTCCTTATCATGGAGTAATAAAAGATTGCGTAGCCCATTCTCTCTTTAACCATCTTTGTTGTGTATTGCTTCCACTAGCTGAAGAGCGAGATTAGTTTATTGAGACCCGTGATAGTTTCATATAATAGCCTGTTCAGTTACATTCCCTGCCAGTGTGAAAGGAAATGAGCATACTGATGTTAGCAGAGTGGCACTCATACACCCTGGCATTGAGAGTAACACTGCAATGTATCTTTCACTTATGAAAATTATAGTTGCATCTATTTCCACATTATTCTGTTTCACTCAGGATATATTGGGCTGTGAAATGACAGAACTGGAAGGCAAAGATTTGGGTAATAAGGAAGAGTCCACTGCTCCTGAAGAAGAAGTTTTTGGTGATGTACTGTGGGATGCGCATGATGAACAGGAACAGATGGAAGCTTTTCAACAAGCCTCTAATTCAACATGTGAGCTGGGATTTGAGAAAGTACGTACACTGGAGATGTATATGGATGCAGAGGAAGCCATCACTCATTTTCCTCTCTTGTGGGGCAAGATGTAGTTCTACTGAAGAAGTTGTGTCTGAAAGCATCTTTGTGGCTGCTACTCCTTAGGCGAGGAGAGACCATATGTCTTATGTAGATGGCATATTTATTTTCTGGGAGAGATGCCAGTTTGCCTGTTGTTGAATGGCATTGATGAAGAAGCAGTTGTTGTTGCTGTACTGGGGAAAAGCGCTAGAATAGTGTGCCAGAACTTGAGTGTCCTCCTCTTAGGCTTTGAATGTCAATAAGGAAAAGCTCGGAATGTCTTTTTTTGAAGGAAATTGGAGCTCTATCTTGACATCTGGAGTTAGGTTTTGTGCAGGTGGCTAATGCAAAGATTTCATCTCATTATGCAACCAGAGGTATTTGAAAATAACAGTAAATTTAAAGGTAAAGAGGTACTGAATAACTCAATACTACCTTGTTATTGGAAGTATTTTGTAAGGCATTGTCAGTGTGATGTCAAGAACAGATATGTGCAGGGGAATTATAATAAAATGTAGAAAGTAAAAACACTGAAGCTGTGGAAAGTGATGTCAAATCTGATCTAGGCAACATTCTTTGATGTAGTGATGTAGTGTAGGGATGCAGTTTCTGTGTTAATATAAATTAGGATCCCAATTTTACTAGTAGTGTTGATTCTTTTACTTTGCTGTTCGTATATTGGCAATGAATTGGAGAACTGTGCTAACTTTACTACATAACAGAATGGTAAATAACAGAATATTAAAAGAAAATGTGTACATGTATCTTAATGTGCTTCTACTTCTTATTTGCAGACAGAATATTTCTCTGAAGTGAATTAAGGGTATTTCATTTTGTTTTGATTTTAAATCATCTGGAACTCTGCCATAACATTGTTGGACTTCTATGTGGGAAAGAAAAGATTACTTTTGTGTGCTGAGTGGCATGAGTCAGATGCAAATTTTAAAGGCTTTGTCTTAGCAAACCTATCCAATACAGAACAGTAGTTGAGAAATGGAGAGGGAAAAAAGCCTTAGTGAACATAGTACCCAGTTGCTTTAGTATATTAACACCAGTTCAGTTTATTAGCACTGAAAGTTCTTACTATATCAGGTTTTGAAAAAAAACAAGAAATTATAGACCTTGCGATTTAAGCTTTCGTTATAAATGCCATTTCCCTTTGTGTTTGCTATATTTTAGTATTTATTTCTGTCTTAAAAAACTTGCACACAGATTTAGTTTTTGGATGGTTTACAGTAACAAGCAAAATATTTTTTTCTTAAACAGCAGAATGTTTATAATAGTTATATCTTTTTAATAGTATTTTGAACGTCTAAACGACCTAGTAGCAGCACCAGCACCAATTCCACCTCTGCTTGTATCAGGAGGACCAGGTTCTGGGAAATCTCTCCTTCTGTCAAAATGGTAATGTAGTTTTTTTAAGTTTAACTTTTCCTTGTCCTTTCCCTTTATCTTTTTTCCAATTTCTCTTTTATCTTTTTCTTTTTCCCCTCCTTTTCCCTGTTTTTCTTTCCCTTTTAAAAATCTTTTATTTTTTATGAAATTTAAGGAAAATGTTTCCATTACATTTAAAATGTTGTATCAATTTGATAAGAAGAAAAGTGAAGATGTTTGCAAAGCATTGATGTTATGAAACAGTCCTGGAAAGTTTTACAATGTTTGAGTAGATGGACTGGCTTTAACAACTCCTTGATTCCAATGTCCTTGTGCGGCATACATAGGTGGTTTCTGTAGCTCATAGCGTTGCCCTTCTCTTGTACCTAAAACAGTCCTTTGGAGTCTTTTTCATTCAAATGAAGGAAAGACCAGACCAAATAATTTATCATAGCAATGCATTTTACAGTCACTTCTAGGTTATGACAAGATTTGCTGTCATAAAATAAATTGATAGTGTCATTACTTGTAAAAATTACTTGTGTGCCTCCGGTGGTGCAGTGGTATGAGGTGCTGCTTGCAACACCAGAGGCCTGGGGTTCGAATCCCCCCTGTGACACAAGTGGCAGAAATGCTGCTCTGCTACACAGAAGGGCTCGAATCCCAGGGGTTGGACTCGATGATCTCTAAGGTCCCTTCCAACTCGCATGATACTGTGATACTGCGTGAAAAAGCTCAGTATCATGTGAATATCCAGCGCCGCAAAGGGTAGTTGTTAATAGCCACTGGTACTGGCGGGAGCAGAAGTGATAACAGACATAAAGCGTTCAATTACACATCACAAAACATTTGACATTTTGTAAGGTGAACACTAAACACCTCTAGCTCAGACATTCTACCTCCTTTGCCAAACTCATGATTTTTAAGTTACATCTCCAAAAATAGTCTGTTAGGTGTTATTTTTGGTGTTTTTGTTGTTGTTTAATTGTTGTATTTTACTTCTCTCTGTAGGATTCACTTGCAACAGAAGCATTCACCAAACACTCTGATTCTTTATCACTTTGTTGGGAGGCCCATGTCAACCAGTTCAGAATCTGCATTAATAATTAAGCGCCTTACTTTAAAGGTATGCTGTATTATTACATACTCTGCTTTGCATGAATCATTGGAAAGTGCCTGTGTCTGTGTGTAGATCAAAAGGGAAATTTCTACAGACTCTTCTACATCCATCAGGAGCAGTGAAAGCGTAAGACATTATAGAAGGGGGGAAATCTAACACTACGCATGGAATGAAGATCTCTTAAATTTATCTCTGGGATATTT
Organism: Excalfactoria chinensis; assembly: GCF_039878825.1. Classification (NCBI taxonomy): domain Eukaryota; kingdom Metazoa; phylum Chordata; class Aves; order Galliformes; family Phasianidae; genus Excalfactoria; species Excalfactoria chinensis. The sequence goes on along the minus strand of NC_092826.1, from coordinate 116,396,162 downwards.
GTGATAGTTATACTTCCAGTGACAAATACTGATGTCTTATAAAGCCGTATAAGCTTCTTCCTAACTTTTCTGCTATTTTGCCAGAGAAGGAGGTAGTATCCCATATATGTCTGTAGAAGCCTGAGGCTAGATTTGCCAGCTGGCACTGTTTTTTTCTTAGACCAGTCTCTCTCCTCTGTCCTATTATTTTTTAACTGGGTTAGATATTTGGGAAATAAATATAAGTGGTTTTGTGTCTGAACTCTTTTTTTCCTTCATATGCAGTAATAAAACAATTAGGAAAATGAAATAAATTATGTGCTCCTTGCAATTTGCTCATGTATTTTAGTTAACCTGTGCAACTTTGAAGTCATTTTAAGTCTCCAGATCCCTTGTCCATTATGTAAATTCATGTTCTCTTTGTAGAATTATACACTGAATTTAATAAATATTCTGTGTTCTATATAAACTAGAAGAAAAGAATCCTATGTGAACTTGACCAGATTCACCCCAACATTACACACTTTATTTTCCTTTTGTGTCTGTGGATCTTTATTAAACTCATAGGTGACTTTTAAGGTAGAATTTGTTGTATTTGTTTATAATTCTGCAGCTTATGCAACATTCTTGGTTAGTGTCACCTCTGACCTTGGATCCTACTAAACTTCTGGAAGAATTTCCCCGTTGGCTGGAGAAACTTTCTGCACGTCATCAAGGCAGCATAATTATAATTATCGATTCTATTGACCAAATACAGGTATATTTTCAGTATGCCTAGCATTTGTCAGTCCAAAAGTAACTTTGATTATTGCAATAGGTTCAGCTATGTCTGCATAGCAGAAACATTAATGTTTTCTTTAGTCTAATGAGCACATATAGAGTAATTTGCAGCAAGTGCAGATGAAGTGTGAGTCTTTCAGTTTCATAGATGAAATTTGTGGGTTGTGGGTTTTTTTTGTTTTGTTATTACCTTTCTAACATCTTCACTTTTGAGCAGCCCAGATCTATTATTTATGTAAAAGTTCTTCATTGTGAACTGGGCATGCAAGTAGCCCAGTCTTCGAGATAAAATGTTAACAGTAGTGTTCTATCTGCTTTATTTCATGTTCAGTCACACTGATTTCACTGGATCACTTGGTACCGTTTCAAGAATCAGATCATGAACAATTTGTAGTTCTATGCTGGTGAACTCAATATTCCATTCTCTGAGCTGTGTGATGAATGAAACCTATCAACTTCTGGCATTTGTTTTGAGCATTTGTATTAAATAATCAAAATTTGTTTTTAAGCAAGCTGAAAAGCATATGAAATGGCTGATAGATCCACTGCCAGTGAACGTGAGAGTGATTGTATCAGTGAATGTAGAAACGTGTCCACAGGCTTGGAGGTATGTTATATTATATTTATGAGATGTTTCAAGGTAGCTTGTCTTAAAGTAGTTATTTTAAATTAACTAGTTGAAGAGCAAATGGTTAGATTTTTAAGGCCTAGAATTGTAATCAGTAGGTACCATTTTGCAACTGTTGAGTATCGTGGAAGCTTTTCAATGTAACTGCAGTTTTATTTGTTATGAAACCAGATTTTCGTGACTGTATGAAAAAATATACTAAATGCAATCACATGCATAGCAGGAAGCACACTGCTGTGATGTAGATCCAGAAAAAAAAAAAAAAAAAAAAAGTGGAAATTTGGCTAGTGATGATTAGAATTTCTTAGTAGCAGAGAATAAGTTCAATTACTGATTTGATATCAATCATTAAAAACTATGGAACTTTGATGTACTTTATTTCCCACTCTTTATAGGCCATCTAATAAGTCTGGACTATAATTTTGCTCTCTCTTACCAAAGGTTGTGGCCTACCCTTCATCTTGATCCACTGAATTCCAAGGATGTTAAAGCTCTCATTAGTGCAGAATGTAGCTCTGCGAATGTTAAATTGACTAAAGAGCAGGCAAGTCTTTTGTAGTTCTTCTAAAATACTTTAGTAAAACTTCTAATGAAAGCATGGAAAGATGAAACAAGTACAGCTGCCAAAAGAAAGTAATATATTTAGCTAAGTAATACTGCTCAAAACAGAATGCAGTTTGAGGTTATTCTTTTTTACGGTGGTTTGTTTTTTTTTTACCTCGTGTCTCATGGCATCAAAGCACAGATGGAACAGTGTAAATTATTAACTGGAAAACTGTATGGTTGCACATATTGCTGTCAACATATTCTTTCATTTTAGATGCATAAAAGATTTAGTATTGCATAGTAATGTAACAATGATTGACTATGTGGGGAAAAATTATTTTACCTCTTTGCCTTGGAGATCAGTGATGTGAGGTAATCCTCATCTTTAGAGATGTAGTGATTAGATCTTGACTGTTCTAATCTTAAACTAGAAGGGAAGCTTTAACTTGTATGCTCTGATATCTTGAAAAACATGCAGTATTTTGTTCACTAGTTTCATGTCATACTCTTCAAATGTTATGAGTAGAAACACATTTGAATCTTTTTTTTTCTTGTCAAAACATGAACTTCTTATTGGTGTGGCTGATTTATCTTAGCTCATAGATTTTGTTTAAAATCTTACAGGAGAAGAAGCTTGAGAGACACTGTCGTTCTGCCACAACTTGCAACGCTTTGTATGTCACTCTTTTGGGCAAAACCATTGCTCGGTAGGTACAGATGATCTTGCAGTTATGGTCATCACTAGGTTAGAAGGTTGTGAGTCGATTTGTTAGCATTTTGAAACAGTCATATAATATAGAATGAGTTCTGCTAAGAAAAAACAGCAGAGCAGTATCTGAAGTTTTCCCACATCACTGACTGGAAATGCAATGGGAGGAAATGGAGGCATATAATCTTGGCTATTTTGATATTAAGTGAATCCGTATAGCTCTGAATGTATCCTTCTATTTTTCTTGTCTTTTTTTGTTCTTTTAGTTTCTAGATATGACAATTACCTTAATGCCTTTTAGTGGCATTTGGAGAATTATGTTATTGTTTTGTTAAATGGTTTAATTCAGATCTGTTGTATTTACTGATGTACCAGATAGCTTGCCTCATAGATTTTAAGGCTAAAAAAGAGTTCAGTGTTTGCATAGTTTAACATCCCTCACATGGTATTTTACTTCTAATTCCTGCTGTGCAGAAAATTAATCTTCCCTCTTGTGCAACAGAATATGTCCAAGTGCATTGGTTTATTATTAACCTAGACTTCATCTTGTTGAGAAAGCCCCATTTATAATTTAGAGACTCCCAGAAGATGATAATTTACTCTGGGTGACTGATTTTCTTTCTTTTTTGTTGCTGTTTTATGTTCTGGAATGCTTAATTGCTCTTGAAAACATGCCTTGTAAATGCATTAGGTGAAACAGCAGCATGTGGTTTTATCTTTATCCAGTCTGATGTTCTTACTCTGTGCTATTGCTGGAAGAAAGAACACAGCAATGTACCTTTTCTTGGAAATAAAAATGTTGCAGTTACTTAGAGAAATCAGATAGGTGGCTCCAGGAATTTCAACTCTTGATTTTAATCTTGCCAGGTACCGTGAGCCTTTCAAACTCAATAAAGTTCAGAGGTAGATCTTTTTGGCAGTTTGTTTTGCTCAGCCAAATTTACTATGCTAAGCCATGTTCCTTTTGTCCATCTTCTCAGTGTTGGAAGTGCAGGAAATATCGATGAAACCCTTCAACAGTGTTTCCAGTGCCAAGACACAGTGTCCTTGTACAGGCTTGTTCTGAGATCAATTCAAGAATCATTGTGCAGTGACAAAGAGAAGGGGCTTTTGAGAGAGGTAAGGAGAAAATGATTTATAGAGGAAATGTATATTCTTTCCTGTAAGGATTCTTTCATAAATTAGAAATAATAACTAACTTATGTATGTTCAAATGTGTAATTCAGGGAATGTTGCGTTATTAACTATAGACAGGAAATTTTACTAATCTAATTTCAGCTATTGTGTAACATACAACTTTTCTGTGTTGAATTTAAAGTAAATCATTATCTCACAGAACAAAACAGAACCTTTCCACTAAAATGTGGTGTAGAATAAATACTTCCTTTTATACCCTGACCAAAGGGTTAAGCACAGTAAGTCTAATCAAAACATGATGTTCTGCGAATATAGGGCACAGTATGTTCAATTTCTGATTTCTCTTCCTGACTACAGAATTCCTTCATTCCGCAGAACTTTTGTTTTTTAATTAGGACATGATACTTGATTGATGCAGGAAGTTCTTCGGTTCTGGCAGTACCTTCAGTGTGCTTTACTTGGATTAAAGCCCCTTGTGGCAATGGATTTACTTTTTCTCTAAGTGGCTGAGATGAAGATCTAAGGAACCGTTTGTTTGTTTCAGATTTCAGCTAATGTTCCCATTTGGTGCTTCATCTTTTTAGAATATTAAACCATTAACACTGAGGAAAGGGTTTGTGTAGGTGGCATTTTTTTCTTGGCATATAAAGTTATACACAGTAATGCCCAGTGTTTTCTTTCGAATTTTAATATATCTGAACTCAGAGCTCAGATATATTGCAAATATTGCAAACTAACTGTGTAGGATAATTGTTCTGCTTTACATAGATACTGTGTGTCATTGGTGTTAGCCACAATGGTGTGAGTGAATCTGAGCTGATGGAACTGTATCCTGAGCTGTCTTCAGCAGTGCTAGCTTCACTCATTCACAATCTGCACAAAATGTGTTTGCTGACATATGGCTGTGGTTTGCTCAAGTTCCAGCATCTCCAGGTAACTTTTTTAGTTCTAAAGATGTGCAAGTGAAATTCTGTCAGTGCAAAAGCTTTTGTCCAGAATCTGGTCTTGACTGCATTGTGGTAGATAGGAAAGACATTTCAGTCTATTTCTGTTCATTCAACTTTACGCCTAGTTAAACTCAGAATTATTTTTTCTTTCTTAAAATTTAAGCTGTTCATTTGCCCTGTGACACTCTTAATCCCTGCTGTTCTGTTATTATTAATAACACAGTTATTGATGTTTGTGTTTGCTCATTCATTTTTCCTTAACTTTTTCCCTGATATTAGAATTACTTTGAAGTACTAGAGCTGTGTTACCACTGGTGGTCAGTATTGTTGAGCAGTTGAAAAGCTGGCATCCCAAGCCTTCAGAAATTTATGACTATTAGATGTTAACTCAGTTGTCTTAGAAAGCACTAGTTCCTTATCAACAAGATGATCTGAAGGAGAAGAGAATGTTATCTGGATAACCAGGTCTTTGGTGTACTGCACAACAACATTTGTAGTGCCTTTGGAGGAAGATTTTGCAACATGAGACTTGTTTGATTAAATAAATTCTTTCATAGTTCTCTGTATGTCATTTGTACTTAACAAATTACATGCATACTCCTTATCTCAATTGTATTCCCTTTCAGGCTTGGGAGATGGTGAGATCAGAGTATATGGAAGAAGGTGCAAATATTATTTCAGCCTATAGACAAAAACTTGTGGACTATTTCACCATGCAACTAAGGTAGGTTGTAATTCCTCAAGATGTGCTAAACCACAGGCTTCATGTTTCCTGGATATATTTTTTTCTTTATTATGCCTTTTTGACCCAGTTTGTGAATAACTGCAAAATAATCCAACAAAACCCTCAATGTCATTTGACCTGTTTATTATTGATATATTGTTTTTTTATCTTGGAAAAGATGGAGAATTGTGGTGAGAAATACACACTAAAAGAGGTTACCATGTGATAATCTGTGGTGTGAATGTATATTGCTTTTGTTATTTTGTGGTAACTGACCCCATGTAGATTTTTAACTCCTAGTAAATGCTAGAAAATTTGATGTTTCTTGGAACTTGAAGAGACAGGAGACTTTGCATTCAGCAAGCAATAGGCACATATATAAGAGGAGATCCAGTAGTATAGCAGAAAGGCTACAAGTTGATGCCTATATTGAAAATGGGTTTGCATTTGCAGTCCTGAGTCAGTGTCCCAGCTGTGGAGTGCTGCTGCTCAGAGCATGAGTTGGGTAGCAGCAGGCCAATTGGGGGGCCACAGTGTACCAGGGAAAGGAGGCACCAAAGGGTCAGTGTTTCTGGGCTACAGTCAGGCTGGCAGATCCAGATTAGCCCATGTGAGAGAGAAGAACAAATTCCTGTGATTTCCTGGAGGTTCCACGGCTCTCTCAGGTAACAGTGGAATGAAGATGTGAGAAAACAGAGCACATGGGTCTCATAGTGGTCTGTCTATTTAAACATTCAGGCATGGTACATGTATACTTGCCTTTTTTTGCATCACATTGATGAGTAGTATAAGGAGTGTCCATTGATATTTTTATGGCTTTTCTCTCAATAGTCGAGACCAAGTGACTTGGAGAAGTGCAGATGAACTTCCCTGGCTCTTCCAACAGCAGGGTGACAAGCAAAAGCTACACAAATGTCTTCTGAATCTCTTTGTATCCCAGAACCTTTACAAAAGGTACAAAGTTAGATACTTTTTTGGGGGGTGTAAATGCTTCAAAGTATTATTATTATTTTTTTTTTTTCATCAAGCACATTAAATATGAAGTATTTGATAATTACTTACTTTAGAGTATAAATCAGAAAATGATAGATATAGATTGAAAGAACTGAGATAGTAGAGGCTGAAATGGTAATGAATTGGTGATTCTGTTCTCATATGTCATGTATTTTTTCATTTCTGTTATAAATGGGGCTTTGGTAAAGGCGTAAATGCTACTGTTAAACAGCAACAGCCTCAACAGGTTGTAGCATAAAGAGAAAATTCATGCATATGGCCCTATTCTTCTAACGTAGCATCAATCTGAAGAGAGAGGTGTCAGAGATAAGATGAGCTTCTTATTTCCTTGTTAAAACAGGGGACATTTTGCAGAATTGCTGAGTTACTGGCAGCTGGTTGGGAAAGATAAGAGCTCTATGGCAGCTGAGTATTTTGACTCTCTGAAAGAATATGAAAAAAGCTGTGAGGGAGAGGAAAGTATGATCTGCCTGGCTGATCTTTATGAGACCCTGGGACGGTTTCTTAAGGACCTAGGTCTTCTCAGTCAGGTGAGTACATTTAGAGACTTGTAACAGCAAGGAGGCAAATTAAGCAGAGCTGATTGTGCGCTTTCTGTTGCACTTGTTAAATTACTGTAGCATACAAGATGTTGCCTGCTGTTCATATTCTGAACCTCGTTGTTACAGGCTGTAGCTCCTTTGCAGCGGTCTCTGGAGATTCGAGAGACTGCGTTGGATCCAGACCACCCAAGGGTGGCACAATCACTTCACCAGTTAGCAGGAGTTTATGTTCAGTGGAAGAAGTTTGGGAATGCTGAACAGCTGTATAAACAGGCACTGGAAATCTCTGAAAATGCTTACGGGGCTGAACATCTTCGGGTAGCCCGTGAACTAGATGCTCTTGCCATGTTGTACCAAAAGCAGAACAAGTAAGACTGACTATGCTTGTGGTTTTTTTTTTAATGTCAAAGTGCTACAAAAATAACTTTGCAGATATTTGCTTCCTGAAACCAGACTGTTTCTGTAGTTCTTTTTTAGAGTTTTCTAACTTCAACAGTGAGCATACCCTCTGTATTCTTGTAGCAGGACATGCAGTAGAGGTCAACTGCTGTGCTTAGTATTTCAGCAAACTTCTAGTAAGTCAGAGATGAAGGAGGAGCATTGTCTGGCACCGAGCATTTTGGATTTTCTTTATCTTGAACAAAATAAGTGATTTTTTTTTTTTCCTAACATTCTTAAGTTCTCCTTATACACTTAAATAACTTAAAAGTTTTTCAGAACACCCAGCTACATTTGCCATTCTCCTAACACTGTAAATAACTGTTTTCAGATATGAACAAGCTGAGCAGTTGAGGAAAAAGTCCTTCAAAATACGTCAAAAAGCAGCAAGACGAAAAGGCAGTCTGGTAAGGAAACATTTGATGCTTAGAAGGAATGCTCTGTTAAATAGATGGTAAAGTGTGTCTGCAATGCTGACAAACCTGATGCTCAAATGCTTTTGATAAGTGGAGGCATAGGTAGTGAGTGGCATAGTAGTGGCTTTGGTAACTGCCCTTAAACTACTCTGGAAGTGGAGATGAATCAGGACAACTGGTATGGAGTTCAGAAGCAGAAAAGAAATAAACGTGTATATACATTTTAGGGCTGCAGAATTACTGCTGATAAAATTAGCTGTCAAAACCACAATGGTGAAGGGTATTCTCCAGAGATAACAGAAGCCTTCATCCTACAAATACTATGGAACAAAATCCATATAGCAATGGATAATCTCAGTAACAGAATTATGTGCCATGCTGAGGTTTTTCTTTATTTTTTCATTTTTTTTTTACTTTTATTTATTTTTATTTTTTTCCTGTGTCTGCTGTGTGTTGTTAAGCATTAGCTTGGCAGTTAAGGTCCATGTGAAGCCTCAAGTTATACTTTAAAGAACCTTTGTATGGCATTTGAGACAGGAGGTTGGCTTGATTTTTTTTTAAGTTTATAAACTTAAGGATTTCATCTAAATTGTTTTATTTTTAACTGTGGATTTTAAATAAAATAGCATGTTTGATATAGCAAAAAAGAGAGCTGTTTTACAGCACAGTAACTTAAATTTCCTGGAAGCATGATTGGTAAAACTTGCCATTAGACTGTGAATAAGCAGAATGCCATTGAGCTTGAGAACAGGAATTAAGTAGAATTGTTTTCCTCATTTGATGTAAAACCCGAGTCTTTTAATTTTCTGCCTTTAGTAACACACTTTGAAAGTAATGATGGTTGACTTACCTTGTGTTTTGCTGTAGTGTGGCTTTGCCCTTCTACGTCAAAGAGCCCTGCAACTGGAAGAGCTCACACTGGGCAAGGATACACCAGACAATGCTCGAACCCTCAACGAGCTTGGAGTCCTTTATTACCTGCAAAATAATCTTGAGTAAGTTGTGTTCTTTGTGACACCTCCACTGAGTATTCTCCTAGATCACACATGGAAGCCAAGTGTCGAGAACTAGCATTGAATTTAGAGACCTGGTCAGACATGCATTATGGTGATGTCTGTGGTTCATTCTGTTTTTGTTTACTGTGAAATTCACTCATATTTTATAGACTTGATGCCACTAACTGGTATTAACAAATGGGTGTATTTTCTGCATTCAGAACTGATTTTTCATGGTTAAAATTAACTAGCCTTATTTGCAAGTACCGGTTCTCTCTCAAAATATACACCCTCTCAGCTTCAGAATTTTTGTCACCGTTTTTTGTAGTATTCATACTTGAACATCAATATTGGTCTTTTTCACGTCAGTTAAGTTGCCAGTATTACAAGAAGTCGTGAGTTAAATATTTATTCACAGTACATGTTATCCTCAAGTCTTTTAAGGGCAAAGGTGGATGGAGAATCACAACTGCTCTCTAAGTATATGTAGAAATAAGCAGGGGTATGGATGAACGGGACTGGCATGTGCAGTGCAGTTCTCGTCACATGGTTAGTGATTTCTTCTGTCCACAAAGCAGTCTAGAAGTGGGTGTTATGAGTGAAGTGTAGAGTCACCTTCTGTCCTGCTCTCCTGAACTGAATCTTTCCAGGAAAAAAGTAAAATGCACAGCAAAAGCACAAGAGTAAGTTCTGAAAGTGTTTTTATGTTTTCCCTCTATTTGATGTTTAAACTGCAAGTAGTTCTTGGAAGACAGCAGTAATATATTATAATTTAGAATCTGCATCTCTGTTAAATGTGGGATTTTTACAGTGAAGGCCTTGGTTTTGGAACAGCTGTTGAAAATAGATGGTTGCTTTTTGTTGTTGCCTGTTTTGTTTTACCCTCATGAAGCCACATGAAACTGGCTGATCATAGAAGACTAATATCTATCTGATCTCATACGGAATCATTTTGAATTCCACATTGCTCAAATATAGTACAGCACAACCAATTTTTAGAGTAAACATATCTCTGCTGTTTCACATGCGAGTGAAATTACAAACCTCGTTCTGATGAAGGCTGAAGTAATTTTAATGGCTGTTGTGTATCTCTTCTGATTCTGTGAGTCCAGGATTGAATTTTTTGATGATTTGATACAATAAGAATGAAATCAAAGGCAGAAAGGTGTGTCAGTAGCAGTTGCTATGTATCACGCTTCATCCTCTGGCCCTTGCATAGGGAGAACACCTTTTGACACCTGTGTTAGAGCTCTAGATTTGAATGTATAGTTCTGCATAAATGATCTTCCTAATGTGGAATGGATTTTTCTGATTTACTAAACTACACTTATGGGAACCAGAGTCGCACAGAATTGGTGTGTATGTCAGGATGACAAAACACCCATTTATAATGGATGCTGCTGATGTTATGTGGCAGTCACTTAATGTTTGTGATAGAGGAAGTGCTATAAATCCATAATAGAAAGTAGTATGCTGTTCTAGTGAGATGAAAGGAATGCTTTTGATTGGAAAATGCTTCAACATTGGCATTACAGTATCTTTTCCATTTTGTCCCTTCCAAATACATTTTGCTATAGAATCTAGCGCATCATAAATGATAGATGTGATAACCTGATCATGAAGCAGCTATAGGGTTAGTTTAATATTTGCTGAAATCTTCTAGACTGTTTTTTTCGGTTCTCCATGGATGTTCTGCCCTGATATGTGAATTATCTCTGCCTCTTAGCAGGGTTGGCCTGCATGTTTTCTACAGTTTCTGAGACTGAGTTTATTCTGTTTCATTCACATCAGCCTGTACAGATGTTAACAGCTTTAAAATCTTGCTCCATAAATGTGTTCTGCAGGACAGCAGAACTTTTTCTGAAGCGCTCCCTGGAAATGAGAGAAAGAGTCCTGGGACCCAACCATCCCGACTGCGCACAGTCTTTGAACAATCTGGCAGCCCTGTACAATGAGAAGAAGCACTACGAGAAGGCAGAGGAACTCTATGAAAAGGCTTTGGACATCAGGAGGAGAGCACTGGCTCCAGACCATCCCTCCTTGGCTTACACAGTGAAACACCTGGCAGTGCTGTACAAAAAGATGGTAAAGTACAACCCTGTTATCTCTTCACATCACCTAAAATGATGTTAGGACCTGTAGTGACGCAGTCTTCCATCCAAAAGAAGTGGGCTGTTTTGTCCGTTATGTGTATACATGTATAGAAGATGCATGTTGAAGGGACTTTGTTTCCAAAAAGCCTGGTAACTTTTTCAGGATGAGCTTTGCCTAAAGGAAAATCATTTGGGAGTGATGTCTTCAGTGTCTTACATGCCCAGCATTCACCAGAATGGATGATTTCTCACCTGCTTAAAACCGAATGCTTTTGTTGCAGCAGGGGAAGCTCGTGCCAGCTGTGTTGAGTTCTGTTTTGTACATGATTTCAATATACAAGAGTTCAGTAAGACATCTTGATGGAAAAAGCATGTTTTAGATAATACAGAATAGCATTAAGCTTTACAGACAATCTGAGAATAAATTGAAGGTTCCTGATGAAGGTGGTGCTTTACTTAAGGCTGGCTCATGAGAGAGGGAGCACTTAACAAATAACTGTGTGGCCAAGCCACTTCCAGCTTATGTTGATTCGGTGAAAGATGAGAATTATTTTCCCCACTAAATACATCGTCCGGAATAACATTAACAGAAGTCTAGACTAGATAAAACTCTGTGTTTTATCATTTCCAACTGTAAGTGCATGAAATGGTTTTGGGTTCCATGTTCTCTGCTCACCTCAGCTTCTAACTTTGATGCTTCTAGAAACTTGAAAAGCACTCAATGTTTGCATCCAGCAGTCCTTTGCTCATTTGAAGTAGCATAAATTAGAATTTGTGCTGAATTAATGATGCAGAGGAGAGTGTCAGAAGAAAAGGGACAAATATCACATATAGAAAATGACCATTATTTATAATATTTTTTTCCAGAATTACTCCTGATTGTCTTTAGTCTGTGGCTTGGTGATGTTTTGAAGAAAACAAAATAAGGAGAAAGTTTGATTTGAATTTTGGAATTGCAGTGAACCATTACACGATTGGTCATTGCTATTAAATAGGAAAATGCTAATAATAAAAACCTGAACATTCTTCAGAAGTATATCTGGTTAATAGATGAGTAGATTAAATTGGGAAGAAAACATTTTCTCATTTTCTGGAAAAACAATCTGCATTTTAAAACTGATGGGGATATGAGAGGAGAATTATAAGAAGTTGATCGAGAAGTCAAAGTCTCAATGTGGTGAATGGAAAGTGATGGGTTATTGATATGGCATCAAACATCACCGCTGTCCCAGAGAGGACAGTGCAAACAGCACTTAAGTAATCTGAAAACTGCTCCTAAGTGAAGGCAGCCACATTCCCATTCCCATATCAATAAAACTTAGGCACTTTAGATCAAAGAATAAGGTCTGTGCTCTCATTAATGGCAGAATGAGGAAGTGCAAATGGAGAAAATTACTTGAGAAAAGTACAGCTGAGAATTCTTTTTAACAGTCTTCTGGATTGGACTCTTGTGGGAGAAAATGAAATAAAAAGGAAGAAGGAGACATAGCTGAGAAACACATTAGCTGGAATTGAATATGCTCACTATTTTGGAAAACTAATCTTAATAACTATTCACAGTGAATAATCTGTGTGGAATATAACTATGAATGGACTACAATTAAACCCTTATTCTGGAAACAGTTAGACTTCTCCAAGCTTTTTGTTTAAAATAGATTTTTAGCCTCATCATTTTGATACAAGACGATTGAATTGTTTTTCGCTGTGTTGTTTGTAGGGAAAGCTTGACAAGGCTGTTCCTCTGTATGAACTAGCTGTTGAAATACGACAGAAGTCATTTGGCCCCAAACACCCCAGTGTAGCGACGGCTTTGGTGAATCTGGCTGTTCTTTATTGTCAGATGGTAAGTTGGTTGTGTCTGCTGTGTTTAGCATTCCGGCTGTGGGTTCCTTTAATGACATGCATCTAACTAATACCGAAGTAATGTAATCACAGTTAAAGGGGAACTCCTTATAGAACCTACAAATACTTACTTAGGTTTCACTTAAAAAAAAATGGAAGGATATTTGACAAGGAACATGTAGGCAGGTGATGAATAATTGCTGTGAATGATGTTATATGAGGACAATTGTGCTAATGCTCTGTAGATTATTCAAAATGCCCACATGCTTCATAGGACAATAGCACAGTATGGCATTTCTAGTGATGCAGCAGTCCCTGTGGTACGATGAAACACAGCTCCGCTGCTGATTCACTGGGTAACATAATCTTTTGAAACTTGTGTCCATGAGTGAATAGTGCCCATCTGCAGCAGCTGTGATGCTGTAACTAAAAATCTGAGAGCGTTTACAGCTGATTTGTTTTTTAATGTCTAAGACTAATATGAGACTTAAAGGAACTGCAGTTAACTGAATTCCTTAATTAGTGTCAGTGGGAGCAAGCTGTTTCTTGTATTCTTTGCTTTTGCAATCTGCACATCGATTTTAATCAGCAATTAAAGCTGCTTCAGGTAAAATTAAAGTGTGTTTGGTAACTCAGAGTTTTCTGGCACAAATATTAAGATTTTCAAGACTGCGTAGGAGGACCATACCCTAACCGGGAACTGGTCAATGGGAATGGGATTTGCAAGTGAAACTTGTGGCTCTGACATTCACAGTTATCACCCTCATCGACCAGCAATACTGAGAACACAAAGCACCTTATTGGTTGTTGAATGTGTAAGAATTTCTACCCAGGATGTGCCACTACTATGCAGGGAGAAAAAGCAGTGACAAAAGTAAGACGCTTTTATAACAAACAACTTTCTTATACCCAAAGAAAAAGCAGACTGAAGCTTTACCTCTTTATGAACGTGCGTTAAAGATTTATGAAGACAGCTTTGGTCACATGCATCCTCGCGTGGGAGAAACTCTGAAGAACTTGGCTGTGCTCAGGTAAGATTATATGCCTTAGCCCTATAAAATCACATCACTTTAAAATGTAGCAGATAAAAATGAAATCTATTGGACCCGTGTATTAGGAAAGGAGGGAACCTTAATTACACTTGTTGATTGCATTGTTTGCATTTCAGTTTGAATGAATTGAGAGACAAGTTTTATTTGTTTGTTTTATCTTTGTTTTAACTCTTTTTCCCAAGCTATGAAGGGGGAGATTTTGAGAAGGCAGCTGAACTCTACAAGAGAGCTATGGAAATAAAAGAAGCAGAGACTTTGTTAATAGGTGGAAAAGCAATTTCTCGACACTCATCGAGTGGAGACACATTCAGTTTAAAAAGTGCTTTATCACCAAACATTTTCCTGGAGCCTGGACAAAGGTGATAGAAACCTGCTCAAAGAAAAGGTAGTTTCTATTGCTATTTTTATATAAAACTATTAAGAAAACCTATTTTTCCTGGGTTAAATTACTACTTTGGAACTTAAGACTGTCTTTGTGAATGACAGAGAAACATATTTAATCTTAAAATCCTTCCACATTATCTCTGTGGAATGTATGGTACAAAGTGAGATTCTTCCACTGTGTATAAGGTACTTGCTTAAGCTATAGTTAATGCCAAAAAGATATAATACCTCTTAGCTTAAGCGCCAGGATTATAGCAAGATAAATTGAACCAATGGGATATATTTTATATGGTAGTTCTTCTGTGTTATAACAGCCTGGCTTAGTGTGTTTTTGTTTCATCAACCTTCTTGACCTCTTCTGAAGCTTGTAAAATCATTTCTAAAGTGATAACAATTTTGAAAAAGTCTCGATATTGTTTTACCCAAAGTTTTACCTGCGAGGTAAATTCACCTTTCAGCAAACTTATATTCAAGAGACTTATGCAAAAACAATTGGTTCCCTTGGGAAGCAAACATATGTAAAGATACAGCTGTATACAAGGAAAACTCAGATTCAATGACTGTAGTTGTTCAGTGAAAACACTTTCAGTGAGGAATCTGAATGAAAAGGAGCACGATGTGATGCCTTGTTGTTAAACCTTTAAATGTACTTCCACTATTTAATCTCATTGGATCCTTTGCAATCCAAGAATGCTTGTGTAAGCTGGAAGAATCTACCGATGCAAAATAGCTTGCCAGCCAATAAAAAGATGCTAATCAAATCCACCTGCTGTATTTTCTTTTAATTTCCTAGTTACTCAGGAGAAATAGTTTCAAGTCTTTTTATTCAGTGAATGTGAATTTTTCTGCTTGCTGGGTAAATGTATCCGATTTTGGAATTGAGTTAAAAGGGATTACTCTTTTAGAAAGTTCAGACAAGGTAGCAGTAAGTGTTGATCCTCTGTAACAGCACTCTGGTCATTTTTCTCTTTAGAAAAACGCTTTTTAAACAGAGGGAGTTTTTCCACTGCATTCCAGCCACCTTAGAGACCCATGTTTGCAGGATTGCTATGGAAAAAGAAAGAAAAAGAAACCTCCTTTCCCCCCTTCTCAACTTCTATTTGTTTTTGCTGCCTACTCTTCTAAGGTGTGATGATACCCCTCTTTAAAGCCCATAGTATGAATTAATAGACTAGCTCAGACATCTGTTAACTCTGTTCTGATTTTAACACGCAGTGAAATATTTTGCTCTGTTTACGTAGCACTTCCACTTGTAATAGGAAACTGTTTGTAGACCTCCCCTGTCTAATCAAACTTTCCTCAGTTAATGATTTCTAGTTCTGAATTATTACTGTTCTTCATTTGAGTGATTTCCCTCCCTGTTTCCTCATCAGTCACAGAGCTACTTTTGGAAAAAGAAAATCAGACCCTAGAAGTAGCAGATCTTGACCATCCATGGTCCAGTTAGCAAAGGTAGCAAAGGAATAGTAAACTTCTTCTATCAACCCAAAGAAAAACATTTGCGATTTATAGTGGAGAGTCTTGTAGGTATTGTGTTGGCCACAAGCTTTGTAGCTATGGTCAGAACATTCTTGAGACAGATAAGCATTTAAAATAAACAAACCCAGGCAAGTTGTAGATGCAGTATAAGCCAAATTTTGGAATTTATTAAATGCTTTTATAGTCTTCTGTTTCAACGGAGATTTAATTGTATGGACAGATTATCAACATTTCAGTAACATTCATGATACGCAACAAAAACAGATCTTCATTTATGACTGCCAACAAACAAAGACTAAAACACTGCAATATCTTTAATGTGTTAGTTCATAACAAAAGTAGTAATAGATTTTTCATTAGGTTTTATGGTTGGAATATATTATACTTGTAAATGTCTTCTTAACTGGAAAAAAGATTCTTAAAGCTGCTTTTTGTTTCTGTACTGATGCTGCTTATTTTAACTATCGAAACAACCAATCTTCTCCAAATACTTCCTACTTCAAATTCTTCCTTTATCTACTTGTACTGTTCCAACAGAGAAGTAACAGAAAGGTAAAATATCTCACAAAGGAATGCAACGCAAATTAACATGTAGACCATGTGAACATAGACTTAATGATGCTGATTCAAGTATGTACCTTTTTTTACGGTCTCTTTATTTCCCTTTAAGAAATACGCTGTAAAGAGAAAATGCCGTCTCCAAAACTGAACTCAATCTAAAACCATCTTCCATTTTGCAGAACATACACAAAAACAAAAACCCTCACTAATTTCTAATGTGATTTTTGTATAAATAACATAGTCTCGTGTTAGCTGTGGAGAGAACACATTCTGAAGCTCGCATTCATTCCTTTGAAATCAGAAACAACTTTTTATGCAAGCTAACCCTACGAGACAGAAGCACCTCCAAGATATGACCCTTTTTACCTGCTGCTTGGATATGGCTGCTAATTCATACCGGCAGATTCTATCATAGCTGCACTGTGCTGCAAAAATATTTTTGCATAGCCGAAGTTAGAAGTGTTTGCATTACTGGAGGTACTACAATTTACTTTCTTCTAAGCCAAGTCTAAGTAGTCATTACTAATCCAGTAATAAAGTTCTGGATCAGACACCCATAGTTGAAATACCTGAAATTGGTACTTCCAGGTTTGTAGGGTACTGGCAGTACATAACATGTACAGGTCAGTTTAACACATGATAATTTAAAAACCTCTGCCTTAATATTATGTACAGGATAAATACAATAGCTCAGCCACTCAACTTAGGTATTTGCAACACAAAACCTTTAGAGCATCTCATTTTAGAAGCCTTCCTATACAAACAGATTAAGTACATTAAATAGATGGGGATAGTTTAGAAACCAGTTAAAACAGCTTGATTTTCAGAGGGAGAAAATCTCCTGTGCATCCCACTGTTACTGTTGATTCGTATGGATTTTGCCATGGAAAGCACCCACCTGCTGAAGACATGACATGCCAATATGCAGCCTGCTAGCCTAATTACCTGCTAACAAAAGCCTCCTAAAGCATTATCACACATAGGCAACTAATTATGAACAAGCAGTAGTAAAAAAATGAAAAAAACACAGAAGTTAAATATCTCTGTATATCCTTACAAGGAATATTTAAGGCTGATAAAAAGGCTGAAATGTTACATTTACTCACTGAAAATACATACAACATAATCCATGCCAAGACTTTAAACAGACTCCAGTGAACAACCCAGTTCAAGCACAAGGAATATCAGAAGCAGCAATGATTGAGGCACTGTCAGCTGCCCTTGACCTATTCTATAAACTCTAGCCGGCAAATTTCATCTTTCATTTGTTCCATGCTATATTTTCATAACCTGATATTGCATATCCTGTGCTATGCATGCTTTTTTTGTTTTGAGTTCATCCATCTCTTAATTTTCCAATGGTTATCTGGACCCCAGCAATGCTGAAAAATTAAAACTTACAGTAGTGCAACTCTGCATGTTAAAACTATGAAATGACAATGAAATATAAACAAGGATAAGTCAGTCTACTTCCCATCTATATAACAACAATTTCATTAGACATGTAAAGACGAGCTTCAGTGGAGGGAACAAAAGTCTACAGGAAACGTCAATCCAAACTTCTATACTTGTCCTTAGTATTTGTTCTGCTATAAGTTCCGCATTTTGGCCATGAGATCTTCCAGGCTTTCTTCAGACTCAGCCACCGTTTCTTCAGCTGTCAGATTCTCTTCCTAGTAGGAAAAGGAAGAAAAGGTCAGCAACAGAAGCAGCACACTAAATCATCTACGCAAACAAGCTTTATTGCAGCTATGTCGCACTTTCCCAGAACCAAGCACTCCATTACAAGATGAGGCTTAAATCAGCACATTGGTTAAGAAAATGCAAAGTTCTGTTCTGACTGAAGTTCGAAAGCTCTGCTTGCAAAACATACACATTCTGTGTTCCCCAAGTATACCAACTGCACTTTGACAATGCATGCTTTTACAAATATATATTATATATCTATATCTATCTATCTATATTATAACCTATAAAATTTATTTAAAAAAAATAGTGTCATTGTAAATAATAAATATATTACCTTGTTTGGGATTGTATATGCTACAGTAATTCCAACAGGAAGATCAGGTACTGGACCAGAAGCAGCCTTCAACTCATCTTCTGTAGTTTCTGATACTAATTCGATGCCTTTGCATTAAAAGGAATAGAGAACTCCATTAGAAGTTAGAAGAGTTCTTTAATCGCTACATCATAGCAAGAACAAAATTGCAGCTAATTTTCTGAAATAGAAAAAAAAAATTGAAGCAGAAAGACCTTAATTTCAACTACTTCATTAACAATACAGCATTTTCCCTTTACAACATATGAAATGCTTCCAGACATATAACTTTCAGATAAGAATAACCAAGTATTCTACTTAAACGATGCTCAACTTTTGAACCTAAAACAGGCTCGTTATATTAAAATGATATCAAATTGTTTTAGGATTACTGTCAAAACCTGTGAAAAACCAGCAGCAATTATACAATGTAATTTACAAACAACAGGATGCATGAGAAGTCCACGCTCCCTCACACAAAATGAAGAATTTAAATGCTGTTCCCAGTATCAAGCTTCACTGAGCCATCAGCTGATTGCTTACCCCAGTCATTGTCTTCATGCACTATTTCTTCTTCCTGATCAATTTCTTCTTGTTTTGGTTGTGCAGCTTCTTTTATCTGAAGGAAAAAAAAAATTAAGATGACATAGTATATGTAGCAGTTCAATTTTCAACAGCATGGAAGATCAAATGTAGCATTTATGCTTGTTTTAAGATACAAAGTCACTATTTTGAACTTTGATAGGCATAAAAAGGCAGAATACCTGTGAATTTTAAGAAGTTCATTAACACCACAACAATTAACATATGACTGCTAGAAAGGCTCAGCATGTTCATAGAATCATGGAATGATTTGGGCTAAAAGGAACCTGCTAGGCAAGGGGGTTGGAACTACATGATCCTTGAGGTCCCTTCCAACCCGGGTCATTCTGTGATTCTGTGATTCTGTGAATGGAACCCTCTAGAGAAATCTCCCCCCATAGAACCTCAATGTTGCTCAAAGGGAGCCAGGCACTGCCCCCCAGTAAGAGAACCTTAAAGACCATCTGAATACACACCCCTGCTGTGGGCAGGGACATCTGCCATCAGACCAGGTTGTCCAAAGCCCCATCCAGGCTGATTCTGGACACTTTCAGGGATCCAACATCCTTAGTTTCTCTGGGCAGCCTGTGCCAGTGCCTCACCATTCTCCAAGTAAAAAAATTTCTTCCTTATGTATCACTTAAACCTATCTCTTTCAGTGTAAAGCCATTAACTTGTCCTATCGCCATACTCCATGAGAGTCCCTCCTCAGCTTTTTTCTATAGGCCCCCCCGCAGATACAAGAAGGCATCTGTAAGTTCTCCCCAGAGCCTTCTCTAGGCTGAACAACCCTAAATTTACCTTATAATTTTCTTGCTGTCTCCTGCAATTTTGATCACTACATTGTGGAT
This sequence comes from Excalfactoria chinensis, assembly GCF_039878825.1. Taxonomy (NCBI): domain Eukaryota; kingdom Metazoa; phylum Chordata; class Aves; order Galliformes; family Phasianidae; genus Excalfactoria; species Excalfactoria chinensis. The sequence goes on along the minus strand of NC_092826.1, from coordinate 116,376,422 downwards.
TTGGCTTCATAGCCATAGCTGGAAAGAAATCCTGCATCGCGTTGTAACCAAGATAGTAACTCACAGTACCAAAATTTAAAAGATACCTGGAAACACAAGCAGAGAAAGCAGGTCTTTAAACATGAGCACAAACCTGACCAAACTTTTAGAATACTCTTTCATACCAGTGACCAGGAAAGCTGTAGTTGTCTTAAAATACCTGTAGTCACCTGACTACGACAACAGAGATGTATCAACATATGTTATTCATAAGAGAATAACACCTGTCAGTATGCAATTTTGTACAATATCTCTCACTGCGCAGCTGAAAAATGGAGCCTCACTGTTTGCAGGTACAATGACAAACATGTTTGATTCTTTATAACTAAAATTTTCTGGACAGCTGATAAAAACAAGCTAAGGCGAAAAGTTGTCTAAATAAAATCTTATTCTCAAAGTATAAATGCGGTTAAAGACGTAAATTTCAATAACATCAAGTTTTAAAAACATGTGCATCGAGTAACAGAAATTGCTGGGGAGAAAATGAAGACTTTTCCTTGCCCTGAGATGTTATATTAAAGAGAGCAGCTACAAAATAAAGACACCAGCAATTCAAGCAGCGTGTATACCAGCCCTGTCTGATGATGTCAATACCTTCAGTAAATAAGTCATAAATACAGAAAAAGAACCAAATTCATCATTATCCAAGAAGCCTGAAGGAACTGTTCTCTTATGGTGCTGTACCCTGCACCATGATGCAGCAACTCAAACACTTACTTCAGAACATTCTGTACGAGAATTCCAGCCACAACACCCATGGTCGTTGGAAGACTAGCTGCACAAACTCCTTCTCGTTTTAATGTTTTCTCATCAATATTTGCAGCAACCACAAGCGGAGGAGCACACTGAGGGGAAATGAAGAAATTCAGTGTAAACAAAATGCATTAAAGAAAAAAACCAAACAAAACCAAAAACGAACAAAAACAAACCAATAACCAGGTCTCTCACACAGCTTTAAGCTACTCCATTATCTGTGCTAGGATTACATTCACCAGACAGCTGATCTTCAGACTCCCAGTCCCATTTCAGAAGATAGAAACCAGCAATTCCATACCGCAAAACAAGCTGATTCACCAGGAACGATCAGCTGGATGTGTCCTGACACTGCATTTTCACTCACTCCAGACTCCATCCAGATTTGTCCAAGCTCATTGCAGGCCTTAGAAAAACAGAAATATACATCAGAACTGCAGAAGTTTAATGAAAAGTTGTAAATTGAGAAGGATTGAACATATTGACCTTCGTGCTTTAACACAGAAAGGCTATGGTCAGAAAGAACATGAAAAGGTAAAATAGAAATTGTTTATAAGAGTCAAAGGACAGATCAAAGGATAAACTAAATTTCTTCTCAAGAAGCTGTGCCTTTGTGAGCTCCTGAGGACTTCGGTGCCTTGAACACATACAAGCATTAGTGATCCAGTTACCACAGATCCACATTAATTGCAAAACCTAAAGTGTTTTACACCTATGCTTTTAGAGGCACAGATCCAGAGTATCTGTGTACACTCAGTGTACAGATGAAGATCAGCTGCAGGTAAAGCTAGCCGTAGGATAACAGAAACCAGGCATTTGGCGTTCACCGTGCATTGATGGCTAACTATAAAGCAAAACAGGATGATGAGGTATACAGCTTTAAGACTGTTTCCTTAAATTAAGGAGGAACTTTCATGGAAGACTCTTGAAGTCCCTGTCTTTTCTGTAGTCCCCACAATTCCTATCAGTACTTATAAAAGAAAACCGACCTCCGTGAACTCATGCCTACAGTCTTACCGTGTTAATTGTCATGCGAGCTTCAAAGTTGTCCACACAGCTCAGAACGAGATCAACAGGCTTCCCTTCCTCTAGTGCACCATTACTGAAACAAGCACCAGAAGTCTGCATTAAAATGGTGGCAGAACGTAGTACCAGTGTAGCAATCAATGTATGTCTTTAAAGTACAGAGGCACAGGGGGAAAGTATACTTCTAATTAAACTTGGTACAACAAGGTACAACTAGCAGCTTAGCTCTGCAGTACAAATAGCAACACACTGAGGCTGGTACTTAAACATAAAGGCGTTTTACATTAATGTATTAATTTTTTACATGGTATACACTCATAATAAAGTATATCAGAAAAAACTGCATTTCTTACAATATATATTTTACCTTATTCTATCCATGAAATGTTCAAAATTGTCCAGTGTCGTGATGTTGTAGTTGTGTACTTCAAACTGCACATCGGGATTAATATTTCTTAATGAGGAAATAAAATGAGGCAACGTTAATAAAGGCAGTAACTTGTATTTCACTCCCTAACTTCACAAGTACTGCTACAGTCTTCAGCTTCCATTCTGAATGCTAGAATGCAGCCATAATTACAATAAAAATACAGATTAGATGAAGAGATCCTCCCACCCTCCAACAAAAGAAAACGAACAACCTAGATATTGAAAGGTAGTAATTTATATTAAACATCTGAGCAAAATTAGCTATATGTAGAAAGTAGATTCACTTTAAGGTTAATGTCCTTAAAATATCAGCCATTCACCCAGCTGTTTTATTCTCAGATTTCCACGCTAGACCACACTACTTTGTAAGCGATTAAGTGTGAAACACTGGTTTGCTGCAGTGGCCGATAGATACCGTTAGATATCCACTTCTGTAAGTCGTACCTCAAGGTATGCTCTGCTGCTTGCACTTTACTTAACCCAGCTTGATGAGGTTGGAAGAAGAGTCTGTTCATGTTTGCCAGCTCCACTTTGTCGTAATCAAACAAAAGAAGCTACAATAGAAATGGTATTAACATATGTGATCCTCCTGTATACAGAGCTGTAGAACAGGCCATTTTAAACAGCTGCTATTTAAACAAATGCATAAATAAGCTATCCGTTTATCTGGTCTAAACCAAACATATTTGAGAGATTATTTACATGGACCCTATCAACTCTGTTCTCACTTTCCTACTTGCCATTTTGGCATTAACTAGAATATGTCATCTCTTTCACTTGCATCTTGGCATGCAGTGCTTCATGAACTTCAAGTGCCTACAAGAATACTCAAATACGGTGACTGTTTTGAATCAATAGATTATTGAATGTAAAGAACATCCTTTCTAGGTGCAGGATGCTGATCTACGGGAATTGCAGGGGAAGGGGGGGGCATATACTTGGACATGAAAATTTATCTTATTGAAAGGCTGTTCATGAGTGCTTTCTTCACAGTACTTTTACTTGGGCAAAAGAAACAATGGAGGAATACCAAATCTAACTCAATAAAGAGGACTAGTCTATGAAGAAGTACCAGAAAACTCATATTACCTTACCAATGCCACACCTTGTCAACATCTCAGCAGTCACGCTGCCAACTCCACCCACACCTACTATTGCGACTGTGAAAGTACGGATTTTCTGTGGAAAGAAATAATACACAGGGCAATGCATCAACACCCATCCCTGTGGGGCCAGGGAGACTGGGGTGGAAATACACAGCTGTCTTAATGCAGACACATACTTACCTCATAATCTTTGACAATTCCCATTCTTTTTAATGCCATCAAGCGACTACAAAGAAAAACAGCATCATTATAAACGAAAATGCTTTTTATGTTTCTCATGGAAACTTTGCTTTTCAGGTGTTTAAAACTGCAAACTACCTTTGTTTGAAAAGTAGGCAGCCCTGCTGTTTTCAGTACAGCTGTGACTGCTATTGAATATGGTCTAATGGGCACTAAGGTCCCTTCCAACCAGAACCATTCTGCATTCTACGCCAGCAGGTCGGTGACGACTTACATCTTTTTTCTTACCAACCTCCTTTCTTCCCTCCCTCTGTCGCTCCCCCCAGCCCTACCTGTAGGGGTTGGAGTCCGTCACCTCCGGGCTCATGGTCTCGATTCGGGCCCTCGCCGCCGCCCGCCCGCCCCGGGCCACTTCGAGCTCCCTCTCCAGCTCCCGCACGCGGCGCTCCAGCAGCTCCAGCCGGCCTCCGTCCGCCATGGCAGCGACACGTCTGCTCTCGGCAGCGGCTTCCGGGAAAGCACCGGACCCGTCCGCCGCTCCCGCCGCCTCAGCGAGCGTTCCTGTCGCGGGCCGGGCCACCGCCGAGCCGCAGCGGGCGGGCTCCAGCGGGGCTGAGAGCACGAATCAACCTCACCAATCCCAGGCAGCACCGTAAGGGCGCTCTGCGACCGCTTTCCTTCGGGAGAAGCCAGCCGGCACCGAGAGCCACGGGACGGAAGACCGCTTTCAGTGATGGACCAGGCGGCCTCTGTTACCGCAGCAACGCCGGAAAGGGCGGCCCCGTAAGGAGCGTAGTGTCCCGATGGGCGGGCGCGGGGCGGTTGCGCAGAGAGCGTATCGCTTGCGGCGACAGATCCGCAAGAAGCGTAGCGCCTCCGTGGGTGGGTGCGTGGCCGCTGCGCAGGGAGCGTATCGCTGCGGTGGGCGGCTCTATAGAGAGCGTAGCGCTACCGTAGGCAGGGTGCGGTGTTACACCGTCGACGCAGCGCGGAGATGGTTGTGGAGCCGGGCACCAGCGAGGTGCGGCGGCAGCACCGCTTCGACCAGGGCAGCCTGGAGCGGTATCTATGCCGCTGCCTGCCCGGCTTCCCCCAGCAGCCCGCGGGGGCTCTGTCCGTCAGGCAGTACAGGTGAGGGGGGCCGATCGCAGGGGTGGGCGGCTCGGAGCCCGCGGCGTACGGCTGTAGTGGTTCCCCACGGCTGGCCTCCCTGCCAGAGTAGTTCACTTCGGGAAGGCCGAGTTTGCTGCGGGGATCTTTCACCCAGCTGGAACGGCAGCCACAGCACAGCGGTGTTGGTGGACTTTCCTCCGAGTTCAGGGAACGCGTCTGACCCCTGTGCGGTGCGGAGTACGCGTGTTGTTATGGTGTTGTTCTTCACCTGCTTTTTGAGTGATCAGCAAATAAAAACGCTCAGGAGCGAATTAGAGGCATAATAAATCGATTGCAAAGCCCTGGGCTTATAGCCAGGTGGGCAAAAGCTTAACGCTGTGCTGAGAGCGGTGGGTTGCAGCAGTGTCACTCTGTGGGTTCCAGAACTCAATCCGAGCTCATATTCTTTGGGATATCTGCTCCTATTACTAGGAAACGGTGGGCAGTTTTTCATTGTCTTCTGATGCAGGTGTAAAATGTCTATGAAATCCTCCGCTATACCCCTAGTTTTCATATGAGCTTCCTCGTGAGAGCAGCTGACAGAAGAAGCTTCTAAAAGACCTCTAGTATTTAGGTTGTTACTCTTTTGCTTGTTTTGTTGTACCTAGAGGCTTCAGCCAATCCTAAACTCTTTTGTGCCAGGCAGGGTATCTGTCTGTGACGTATACATCTCCTAATCTGTACTACAGCCTGCACCCTATCTGGCTGAGGGAGAACAGGAATCACAGAATCATAGAATGGTTTGGGTTGGTAGGGACCTTTGAGATCATTCCATGATTCTATGATCATCTAGTTCTAACTCTCTGCTATAGGCAGGGACACCTCCCTCTAGAGCAGGTTGCTCAAAGCCCCATCCAGCCTGGACTTGAATGCTTCCAGGGAGGGGGCATCCACGGTCTCACTGGACAACCTGTTCCAGTGTCTCGCCACCCTCACAGTAAAGAACGTCTTCCTAATATCTAGTCTAAATCTACCCCCCTCCAGTTTAAAGCCTTTTCCTCTTGTCCTGTTGCTACACACCCATATAAAAAGTCCCTCTTCAGAGGGAGGGAAGTGTCCTCAGGAGCATGAAGGTGAATGTCTGCTTGATTTTTGATTTTCCAGTATTTCTACAGTCTTTGACTGGACTAAGAATGGGTCTTAAAAATGATAAAGAATGAAGAGAGTGTAGCATGTAGGTGAGCTCAGGCCCTTGAGGAAGGTAGCAATCAATGAGCTTGATTGGGATATGACAGGCGGTGTGTCACGATGGGTTTAAGTTCTTATATGGGTATGTGGAGAAGCATGTCATTTTTAGGATTCTTTGTCACCACAACATTTATTCTTTAAAACGTAACGGTTGCTATAGGCAGCCCCCTAAGAATAGCTTATGTATGAGAATCGATGACCAGGCCTGAGCACAAGGGGCTTTGGTACAAGAATTCACCAGTGGTTTATAGAGCTTTCTCTCAGCTTACACTGTTTAAAATACAGCTCACCAAATTAAAACATAGTCGTGGGCTAGTGTGAATTTTGCTTGAAAGTTCAGTCACTTTAATGATGTCTCTTTAGGGTGAAGAGGTGAATACTATCCCCGTTTCACAGGAGAACAAGTTATCTTTGACTGCTCTGCAGTGAAAAGATATTTTCATGTTAGGTGTAGCAATACAGCCTCTGACTCCTGATTTTGTAGGTTATCACTTGCATCTTTGTAAGACTATATTTGAGACAAAACTTCAGGGAAAAAACCCTTTTCTCTGTCTTGCCACTTTGTTCAGGCCCTGTCACAGTGAACACGGCACCATTTCCATTAAAAGTTTGCAAATTTGCATCTACATAGTAAGTAATTACAATCTTTCTCTTTGTAGCTCAGGACAGTCAAATCCAACCTTTTACCTTCAGAAGGGTGGGCAGGCCTATGTGCTCAGGAAGAAGCCCCATGGCCCCCTTTTACCTAAAGCCCACAAGGTAGGTATCATTCCTCAGCAAGCTCCAAACGCTTTGTATTGCTGCTGGACTATGTTCTTCTTGTACATGATAATGCAGACTATTTTAGTTGAAGGTGCCTAAAAGTGCAGTCAATTACTTGAATCATTTGCAGTTTTCTCTGCTGTACACTTGATTAAGCATTAAAAAGGATAGATTATCATTAACTGTAGTAGGATAATGATTTATGTTTAGGAGTTTTTCACTGAACCTTATTTTCTGTGTCTTCTTCAGGTTGACAGAGAATATCATGTGCAGAAAGCTTTATTTTCAGCTGGATTTCCAGTCCCCAAACCCCTGTTGTACTGCAGTGACGTTTCTGTCATTGGAACAGAATTTTACGTGATGCAGCATGTGCAGGTTCGTCAGCCAATCTGAGGGATTTCTTTCTTCTCCCTGGTCTAAACAGATTTTAAGCTGTCTAGAACTTAATAGAGTCTTATTCAGTTTTTACTGAGCTTTGAATTTTGGTACATGCAGCTGTGTACCAAGGCAAATAAATATTCCAATCATATTTTTAAGAAATATTAACTGTCAAAGGTTCTTACTGATTTCAGGTTCTCCAGAGCTTATTTCCAGCTCCGCCAAAATATACAGCTTGTTATTTCACCTCTTCTCTTTTGTGTTGTCAGAAGGATGTTGTGAAATAACTTCATATTGCTACAGTGAAAAGGGTACTCATAACTGAGCCGTAACAGTCAGGATCCAAAATTATTCTGGATTCTTGGAACAAATGGAACCTGTTTGTTACTGAAAACAGTAATCCATGTACAGTCACGTTTTTCTATAAAAGCAAGGAGGATTCCGTCTCAAATGTTACTTTGAGAAAGGACAGAATAGCTGTACCCATCCATCACTCTAAGCACGCTGTGGTGGAGTTGATAACTGTCTCTGTTGGACTTGGTTGATTCTAAGCCTGCTGTGTTTTTATTCCTGTGGGAGGAAGATTTGAGTTTAGGCGTCTTTCATCATATCCTCCTCTACGTGGCTGTGCTTGTTCGACAAGTGGTGATGTGTGCCAACACGTAGTGCAGGCTTTTGTGAAATTCAGACTGTGGAGAGCTGAAGCCTTGAGAAATACAGCTGTGAAAATATCCAGTTGACTCTTGAGTGTTCTGGGATACTTATTTGTAGTCTGAAATTTGGGATCTCAGGAAGAGCATTCAGAACATTTCTAATTGTATAAAACAATAGCACAAAAATAAAGTGGCAAGATCATGGGCTGTGAGATCAGCGCATTTAATGTATTAAATGAAGAGTATTATGTAAATGTATTAAATGAGGAAAGAATTTTTTATTATATAGTGAATATTGGTTCAGTGCATTTGTTTTAGCTGCTGAAACCTCTACCTTTACATCTCCTTGTCTATACCTACATCCCACCAAGTATCTGATTTACCGTGTTTCTAGGGTCGCATCTTTCGAGACGCCTCGCTGCCTGAGGTGGGCCCAGCAGAGCGTTCTGCTTTGTATCTCGCAATGATAGAAACTTTGGCTCAGTTGCACTCGTTTGACTTGCGGTCGTTGGGTCTCCAAGGATATGGCAGAGGACCAGGATACTGCAGAAGACAGGTATAGCTCTTGGAAAAATTCTCTTCTTCCGTCAGGTCTTTAATGATTTGATTTGCAAGCTGATTTATTCATCTTAGATGACTTGTAAAAGTAACCATCGTATTTTAACAATTCAGCACCTTCAGTTAGTTAAGTACTAGTGCATGTTATAAATTACTGCCATGTTCCAAGTAGATTCTGTAGTGCTGTTAAAGTGTTTGTATTTTTTCAGGTGTCAACTTGGAAAAGACAATATGATGCAGCTGCTCATACAGATATTCCTGCCATGAACGAGCTAGCTGAGTGGTTAGCAAACAACGTACCACCTGATGATGATGAAGAAGCCCTAATTCATGGGGACTTTAGAATAGATAACATCATTTTTCACCCAACAGAGGTATTTGAAATGTATTTATACTTTGTAGTTCTCCATTATTGACTCTTTATCGGGGTAGATAATGGCAGGACAAGGAGGAAAGGTATTAAGTTGAGGGAGGAAAGATTTAGGTTGGATATCAGTACAAAAAAGATATGGAGATTTTGGAAAGGGTCCAGAGGAGGGCCACGAAGATGATCAGGGGGCTGGAGCACCTCCCCTATGAGGACAGGCTGAGGGAGTTGGGTTTGTTCAGCCTGGAGAAGAGAAGGTTGCGGGGTGACCTCATTGCAGCCTTTCAATACCTGAAGGGAACTTACTCCCAGGAGGGGAGCAAACTCTTCGAAAGGGCTGATAATAGCAGGACTAGGGGAAATGGTTTTAAGTTAAAAGAGGGAAGATTTAGGTTGGATGTTAGGGGGAAGTTCTTTACCAGGAGAGTGGTTAGGTCCTGGAACAGGCTGCCCAGGGAGGTTGTGGATGCCCCGTCCTTGGAGGTGTTCAAGACCAGGTTGGACGGGGCTCTGGGCAACCTGATCTAGTAAAGACGTATGTTTGGTGGCCCTGCTAGGCAGGGGGGTTGGAACTACATGATCCTTGAGGTCCCTTCCAACCCGGGTCATTCTGTGATTCTGTGATCAGGGGGAAGCTCTTTATAGAGAGAGTGGTGAGGTGCTGGAACAGGCTGCCCAGAGAGGTGGTGGGTGCCCCATCCCTGGAAGTATTTAAGAGCAGGCTGGATGGTGACCTGGGCAGCCTGGTCTAGCATGTTTGTTAATTTCAAAGTGATTAAGCTCCTGGATATTAAGTTTGTTGTCCGTCTGCAGATCCTTCATTCTTATAATTCACTTGAGGTTTTTATTCTTATTTAAGGCTCGTGTTTTGGCAGTGCTGGACTGGGAACTTTCAACCACTGGTCATCCTTTAGCAGATTTAGCATACGCTACTCAGTTCTACTTTTGGCCTACATCTCTGAATGTCTTAGGTCAAGGATCTGTCTTCAGTTTCAAAGGCACCATAGGTATGAAGTTATAATCATTTAGTCAAACTGAATTCTATGGTTGATTTCTATTTGATAGGTTACTTTTACAAACGACAGTAAAAAGTTAATGAGTACATCATTTTGCTATTGGAAAAGGGCTTTTCTGTAGTTTACTTCATTGTAGGAGATGTGCTGATAGTTTTAAGGTAGCTCTGTTTTAGTAGGATCTGGGTACGTTAGTACATTAATTCTACAAAAGGTTATTTGGAACATTGCTCAGAGATAATGGGGGAAAGCTCAAATTGAAATAGGAATGTTTGTGTTTATATAAACATCACCCCAGATAAAATTGTGGTGCAGTGGATTTCCTGACTGAAGTGGAACTGGGGAGTTTATGTGGAATTCTGGCAACACCTGTTTCCTTTTCACCCTCCATATCTGAGCACATGAGGAATGACATATTACATTTTTTGCTGTACTAACAAAATGACTCAAGTATTTGAAGAATGAGGTAAATTCTAGCGGAGGTTGAGCATTCTAAAATATTCTGTTGGTGTTTTTTGTTGTTGTTGTTGTTTTTGTAGAGAATCCCTCATTTGAAGAACTGATTTCTGTTTACTGCCGCTGCCGGGGTATTAGTACTACAATCCCCAACTTGAATTTTTTTCTTGCTTTGTCATATTTTAAGCTGGCAGGGATATCCCAGGTAATAACTCACTTTTTCTGAAATATCACATTTTTATTATCACTGTGTGTAGGTTGGTAATATTTTTCAAATGATGAAGTACTGTTGTGTGATAATGGGAGAGGTATTTCAGTTTGTCCCTTTAGAAGCAGTGTCTTTTTGATGCTTGAGACTATGTACTCTAGGACAGAATTCTTGCTGCTTGAAGTACGTAACATGGGATATTCGACCATTGTAGGGCAGGAACGTATTTTGTAGTTGAAGCCTAAGATAAGGTTACTAAAGCTGCTGTAAGCTACCTGTTAGTAATTTGGAGTGAGACTATATGTTGGTAATACAGTTATGAATAATAATGTGTGCATTGCTGTTGGTTGGCTGAAGGGACAGAGTGAACTTGCATGTAGTATCCAATATGGGTACACTTCAGGGTTTTTAACAGCTTCTCTGCCTTTGGTTGATTTGGTTTTTTTGTTTTTGTCCAACTCTCTCTATTCCTGTCTTTTATATCAGAAATATACCAAAAGCAGCATCAACATATCCCAGTAAAATCTGAGTGCTATTTTTTCCCCCCAGTTAAGAACGTGTGTATTTAACTGCATAGTTGAAGAAAACACCAATCTGAAAGAGACATTTTCAAGTACGCAATTGTACCATTTATGCCTTTCTTTTTGCTTGTAGGGTGTATATGCTAGATATCTCATTGGAAATGCTTCTGCAGAGAATAGCCATGAATTTGCTAAGATGGTGAAGCCTTTGGCAGAAAAAGGCTTAGAGCTCTCAAAAAGGTAACACTGGTTTAAAGTACTGGTCAGAGGTGAGGCAGAACTTACAACTTCACTTGTTTAAATGTCTGTATAAGGCAGCTTATATCATTGTGAAAGAAAACCTGGTCTTACTTATTGCATTGGATGTTCTTTAGGTTGTCTTTCAGCAACATGCAACACAGTACTTCTGGAGAGTTGTTCTATCAAAGTAGGAAAGGCCAAGAAATGCTGCTGAAGGTAAAGCAGTTCATGAAGCAGCACATTTATCCAGCTGAGAAGGTAAAAGTCCCCAAAGTCTTTCATTCTCATGCAGAGGTGCCAATGCATTGTGCAGACATGGAGGTGTTGTGCTGCTTTTATTTAGAGAGCTCACAGACAATATTCAGTCTCATATGGTAACAGGAAATGTGAGTCGGGACTTGTAAATTCTGCATTTGTTAGATGATAATTTCTTTGTTCTAAAGCAGGTCCTAGGGCACTTCTGAAAGAGTGCTGTACATTACTAGAACACACTGGGGAAAATACTAGGATTACTAACATGTAGTTTTATTTAGTAACTAAACATTGGTACTTGGAATGACTGTTTTGATAATCTGCTAAACAGCTGACAGAAGACAAGTGTATTATTTCCAATTTATTTAAAAAAAGAAAAAAAAAGATAAATGAGTTTATATATCTGAATAAATGGGAAACCTAATGTTTAGGTGTCAGCACTTTGGGCTTTTATTTGTGGTTTTGATTTTGAGTTCATTTCTCTCATGTAGTACTGTTGGTCAGCAGTTGTGTTTATTATCAGAAAGCTGTTGTCAGCACCCGTTAAATGTCTTCATAACATTTCCACGTATGAAAGAACGTATCATTGATGGGGATCTTCTCCATGGTAGATCTTAAGTCTTGCGAAATGAAAAGATTGCAGTTATTAAATTGTATTAGGTAGCTGGCTTCATTAGAAAAAGTTGTGTGGAATGCTTAATCAGTGGTACGTTGAGGTGTAGAAAAGAAACCATAATTTGTGTATGTTATAGGTGTTAATTTAAACAAATTTATTTCTCTTAGGAAATAGAAGAATACTATGCTAAACATGGAAATACTGAGGGAAGATGGAAGAAGCCACCAGTGCTTGAGAGGCTGAAGGTATGGGATGGTAAATATTCTTGAGCACTCTAGCAGTAAAAGAACCAGGCACTGACCTTAAGAAATGTTGGTGTATGCTGTTGGAGAAGTTAGCCCATCTGTGTGGAAACAGTGAGGAAGTGAAAGGAAAAGAAGAAAGTGTGCAAAGGAGTTGTGAGACACAAACAAGAGAGGAGAAAAGCAGACGTGAGTTCTGTGAGGTGGACATCTGAACTTTAACTCAAAACTGTACCCGTTGAAAATAGCCACTGAGGAAAGCCATCAGATATATTGGACAGCGTGTAAGACATAGGAAGGAAGGAAATGGTCTTCAAGCCAGAATTTCATTGCTGTTTGAAGATGTATTGCTAATGTTTTTCCCTGCTGATTCTCTGAACAGGAAATGGCCAAAGCAGAAGGTCTGTGGAACCTTTTTCTCCCAGCTGTCAGCGGTCTCAGCCAGCTCGACTATGCGCTAATAGCTGAGGAAACAGGGAAGCGCTTCTTTGCTCCTGAGGTTTTCAACTGTCAGGCACCTGGTTAGCTAACACTGTGCCTTAACTATGGCACTGAGAGCATTAAGAACATTGGGCATTTAATGCCTTACCATTTGTGCGTCTCAAGAAATAAATGTAACCACTCGTTTCTCACAGACACTGGAAACATGGAGGTCCTGCACATGTATGGGACTGAAGAGCAAAAGAAAGAGTGGCTGGAGCCCCTTCTAGAAGGGAAGATTAGTTCTTGTTTCTGCATGACAGGTAAGTTTTTATTTCAGAAGAAAATGAGAGGCAAGTGGCAGAAATTTTACAGTGACATGCAAAAAGTATAAAAGTATAAGTTGTTACGTATTAGAGAATGCAACTTGATCTAGTGCCTGCCTTAGTGGTTGCCAACCCTGCCTGCAGTGGAGGAGCTGGAATTAGATCATCTTTGAGGTCCTTTCCAACACAACCATTCTATGATTCTGAGAATTAATAAAGGAATTTCCACAATATTTGTGAATGTGTTTGAATATTAAGTCATCTCTAGGGTGTGAGCAAAAAGTGCTGCCTCTCCTTCATAGAATCATAGAATTACCCAGGTTGGAAAAGACCTTGAAGATCATCAAGTCCAACTGCAGCCTAACCATAATACCCTAACTCTAACAACCCTCTGCTAAATCATATCCCTGAGCACCACGTTACCATAGTTACTGTTTCTCATGTTCTGCCATATTGCAGTTCCCATGTATTTTCAATTTATTTTTAGTAGTAGTGGAATATATTTTATTGCATGAACCTGGCATAGAATAGAATTTATCCTGGTTTTATAATGTGTTTTGGGGTTCTCTGGAAACACTGGCAGAAGTATGATGATTTTGACAAGTATTGTAGTTTTGTGGTAGATCATAGGGAATTTAAGACATAATCTGAAGATGACTTGCAAAACATATGATGCACTTGCTTTATGTCTGTAGCTCAGCATTATATTCCTGTTTGATCTTCAGAGCTTGTGGCATCTCTGGAAAGCTGGGCCCTTCATTTAGGGCTGTAACTTTTGAATATGTGATATCAAAATCTTGATCCTCCTGCATCAGCAGGAGTTAAGAAAACTCAGCCTTACAGAGTCAGGTGTCACCATGTTCACCAAATGGCAGAAGATTCTTGCCCTTGAAAGACAATAGCCTTCTCTGTTGCAGATGATCATTGGTGACTTTATTTCATAATCTGTCAGAAAAATCATTTAAGTTTCTTTATTTTCGTTTGAGAAAAGCCTAGGAGAACAAAGGCTGAGAGAGATGACTGTTATCTAAAAGTAGACTGGGGGGAGAAAGGATTTAAAAATATCAGGAAAAGAATTCTGTTTACTATAAAGGGAAGCCTGAGTTCAAGAACCAGCAGGTTCAAGTTGGCTGTGAATGGTATGTCATCATAAAATAGAAAGTCTTTGACCACAGCAGAATGAGGTATTGAAAACAACTTTTTTCTGCTGTGAGCCAAACAGTGACGCTGTTTTTGGAGTATATCTGGATCCATGTATTTGTGGTGGTAGTACTACAGCTTGTATATTTAATATAGTGCTGTGTGTGCTGTTTTTTTCTTTAACACAGAGCCTGATGTGGCTTCAAGTGATGCCACCAATATGCAGTGCAGCATCGAGCGAGATGGAAATAGTTATGTGATTAATGGCAAGAAATGGTGGAGCAGTGGTAAGTACAGAAACACTGCGTAGGGGAGTGAATAAGTCTAAAATTCTTCCTGAGAGTTGGAATAAATAAATACGAAATCTGCAATGTTAGTCTTCCATTTCTGAACTGGAAAATTTCTTTTTCTTGAGTAAATGCAGTCGAAGGTAAAACAACAGAAAAAGCAGAATTTGTGGGTTTGGGTTCATTATAGAACCTCTAAATTTAGTTCACAGAATGAATTTCTGGTGTTGCTCTTCAGACTATGCCTCATTCCCTTCGGTAACTTACATGCTTGTAGTCTTAAAACTTTGTTTTTTATGAAGCTGTCTTTGGCAGCTTGTGTTTGAAATTTGAGTGTATTGTGGCATTCCAGTGAACCTCGGCTGATTGTTGATCTGGTTTGGATGCTGATGGCCTGCGTCCTAGGGGTGATTTTTCTTTTTTAATAAGAAGCTTCCCAGAAAAATCAGTCGGTTGGACTATTAAGTGCTGAATGTCCCTAACTTTGGAGTACTGTTTTTTATGTTTGTTTACCAAAGCATAAGTGACCTATTCTGAAAAATCATCATTCGCTGGGAGTTTGGAAGCTAACTAAATAAACTCAGTTGCTAACCAGAGTGAAACTTGAATGTTTTAAGTACCTTTGTGTGGGCCAGCTCTCTGTGTAGACAGTCTTGTGCAATACTGAGACTCACCAGAAGATAGAGCTCGTTCTCTTTCCTAGCCCTGCAGATCTGGAGGCAGAGGGAGGTGTGGTGTCTAGCATCTCAACCTGAGAGCATCACTTAACTGCTAGCTGCTACCCTTGTTCTGGGACACTGTGTCCCAATAATGAGTTGCAGTTCCTGAGGATGTAATGGGAAAGTTCTTTCAGGGGTGATGCTCGAAGTATATAACTCATAAAATCAGTTCACAGAATCACAGAATGGCTTGGGTGAGTTATGTGTGTCATAAGCTGGGGAGGAACTTTTTATAAGGGCAGGTAGTGACAGGATGAAGGGAAATGGCTTTAACCTGGAAGAGGGTAGCTTTAGACTAGATATTAGGCGGAAACTCTTCACTGTGTGGGTGGTGAGACACTGGAACAGGTTGCCCAGTGAGGTTGTGGATGCCTCCTCCCTGGAAGCATCCAAGGCGAGGCTGAATGGGGCTCTGAGCTACCTGGTCTAATGGGAGATGTCCCTGCTTATAGCAGAGGGTTGGGAATGGGTGATCTAGTTGTTTATTTTTTCTCTGAAGTCCGGGTGAACATGGGGACCTTGGATGTTTGGGAACTGCAGGAGCCTGGCAGCCCCGTCAGAACATCACTCCAGGTGCAATCACTCTGTATGTGTAAAGACAAATAGAACTCACTCATACAGGAAGTCCCTTGCATCATGGAAGGACTGGAGATGATTACTAAGCTTTGTATGCATGCTTTGCACATTTACAGTAAATCTATTCTGGTTTAAACATATCAGATTGATGATGTATGCGTAGGCCGTGTGTCAAGCGCTGTTAATTGCTCCTCTATTCCTCAAAATACTGGACAGAAGTTCTAAAGGTTTTTGTCATCTCAACAGAGAGAAAAAGCTTGTGTGTTGCTTATGCTACCGTTGTTTGTTGTCTGTCGTTGCAGAACTTATTCATTCTGTCCACGATTGTGTAATTAGGAACATTGTCTGAAAATGGGAGATTCTTGTTGTCTTTCATAAGCTCTTTATTAGAGCCTGCAGGATGGTTGAAGGCTTGGACAATATGCTGTAAATAACACTTTTTTGTGTGTGTTTAGAAAGATGATTTTTCAATGTATTTTAAGTCCTTCTAGAGATAAGTGGGAAAACTGTAGTTGTTTATTTTTCTTGGCATCCCCACCATCTCTGTGTCATCAGACAGATTTTGGTACCTCTCAATGGAAAACCTATAGAGACCCACCAATCATGAGTTTGCGCGGAGTCAGAATCCCTCTCATTCACAAAGCAAGTCTTTTATCCTTTGATTGATTAAACCCTAGGCTAGGGATGACGGTACCTACAAAACCAAGCAAAGATAAGTATATAAAAGATGAAAAGTCAGTTCACTTTGAATACGTGTATGTTTTATTGTATCTTTGCATATTCTAGTAGACTATAGTTGCCTCCGTATCTCATCATTTTACAAATTCCAACCAAAAATTCCAGGCCCTGTATCTGAAGCTTAACTTTAAAAAGTGTTTCTTGCGTTTCTGCTCGTGCTTTGATAGCATTACCTTGACATTCATGTTTGATCTTAAGTTTACAGAAATCTGGAATGTGCCTCTCATTGGCCATTGGGCTATTGAAGTTTAGGGTAAGCAGAAAATGGAGACATGAAGGATTGTTTTGGTAGTTACAGAGCAGGAGTTTGTGTTTCTTGTGGGGGGTGTTCTTGCTGTTATATGTAAGCACATAGAAAATGGCTTTTTTTCCTTCTCTTGGTTCTCAGTTGTGAACTGATACCTCATGTTAAGCTGCAGCTGCGTCTCTGGAGCGAGAATTAGGCAGGAAAAAACTGGAAGTGAGTTATTAGTCAAATGCTGTGAAGTTTTCCAGGATAGTTGGAGAAACACAAGATTACTGAACAAAGGTTCCTGTGCTGTCATTTTATTGCTGATGGTTTCCTTTTCTCTTTTAGACGTGTGCAGATGTTCCATTACACTGCCATTTAATATCGTGTTGCTGTGACTTTATGGTTTTCTTTGTTTTTTGGTTGTTTTTTTAATAAATACCTTCATTGTTTCCAGCACTTTCAGTATATTTTTTTTTTGCCTGGTGCTTAATTTCGACTGTGTTCCATTTTTGAGCTCCACTGTGTAGTGTCTTGGCTTCTCTGCAGGTTTTAAAGTTCATCTGAAAGACGACTTGCAGAGAAACAGCTGTTGGAATAATACCCCCCAAGTTAGTAAGTAATCCCTGTTTTGATTAAGATAATACAAACAACAGTCTATATAGTGAAGCTGATTGTTTCTTCAGTACGGGCTTCGGAATTCATAGAGATTTCTTCAGGTCCTTCGTGCTGTTGTTGCCTTCTCCAGTACCCATAATTTTTTGCTATTTTCATAATGTGCATTTTAAAAGAAGCACCCAGGAAGGCATACAGAATTGGGTTCAGGCAGGTGTGAAACAGAGCTATGCTCTTGGTGACCTGGAGCGCGATGTCTATGGTTTTACTCGCCTCACAGTCAGTAATCAGTAGGTAGATGTTATCTATGGCTCGCCAGAACTTAACTATGTTGTAAGGTAGCTGGGTAATTATGAAAGCAGCTACTACTGCCAGCAGAACCATGAAAGGTCTAGATTTTTTAGCATTTGCAGATCTAAAGATTGCCCGAGCAGTAACTGAATAGCAGGTCATCATTACTAGGAAAGGAAGCAGAAACTCCAGGATAACTTCTGAGATCTGAATGGTTGCTTTTAAAAGTGTTTCCATGTTCACTGGAAATATAGGAAGGCATTCGTTCCTATTATTGTGTGTCACGACTTGGTTAAATACCAGCTCAGGGATGCTGAGCAGTACAGCAGACAGCCAGACACAGATGCAGGTAACGCTGCAGTGTTTTCCAGCTCTTCTGTGACGCTGGGAGTCAGAGGTAGCCTTGTATCTATCCACACTGATACAGGCCAGGAACAGCATGCCAGAGCTGAAATTCATGGTGTAAAGTGAAGAAGTGAGCTTGCACATTGAGTTTCCAAGTTCCCATCCCTGCACCGCATTTGCAGCCCAAAAGGGGAGCGTGAAGAGCAAGAGCAAATCAGCAATGGCTAGGTGCATGATGTACACGTCTGTCTTGGTCTTTGGTTTCTTGCAGTAAGCATAAATTGCAACCACTAACGAATTTCCAGCAACTCCAACAGTGAAAGTCAACGCATAGAACACAGGGAGGAATACTTTCATGAATTTTCTCACATCTTCTTTTTCGCAGAGAAACTCGTATGTGTTGTAATCTATATTGGAGCTGAAATAATGCTCATCGTCCTCAATCCAGTAATCAGTTGAGTTGTTCACATCCCAGCCCATGGCAAAGCTGAAAGTCAAAGAAAAAGAAACAAAAAGGGGGGGGCGGGATAGTGTAGGGTTGGAAAGATATCAAAGAAATAATACAGGTTTCAAGTTTTAAAACTTGGAATGTAAAACACAGCTGTCCCGTGGAGTCAGTTCTTGAACGACTGTGGAACAGACTGAGTTTAGTCTGCTCCTGCAGAATCAAAGCGATGTGGGTACCCTGAATCTTAGCACCGGAGACAGCTCACGATGGTATGCACCCAAAGGAATCTTACCACATACAGAACTGCCCGCAAGTACCCAAACAGTTCTCAACCTCGACTGTTTTTTCAAGTCCTGTCTCATGATGAATTCATTCTGTAAACACTGGGGCTGTGTCCTCACTGCCTGTTTAAGACTGAAGTTTAAATGTTCTCATCTTCAATCTTCAGCATGTCACATCCTAAAGGATTTTCTTCCCTAGTGTCTGTGTTCACTGAGTGATCAGCTGAACTATCAGTTGTAAACTACAGTACTGCACTGTGGTGACCCTGCACATAGAAGGTGGGTTGAAACCAGATGATCATTGCGGTCCTTTTCAACCCAAGCCATTCTATGATGCTATGAGTTATACATGGTTATATATATTCAGTGAGTCGGCTGTATGCACTTTATAAACTGTTTCAGATGGCAATTAACCATCGGTTAATTGGTTTGGCTTTCACTCTTAATGACTTTGTTAGATATTTTATTTTTTGATTATTTTTTTGCTAGCGTTTCAAAGCACTTTCCATTAAACTTTAAGCAATGATGACTCCCAGTTTAAGACTTGTAATCTGCCATTTACCGCTGCATAACTGAAGCGTGCGGAATGGGAAGTCATGTAGCTCTGTTTGTTTGGCAAGGGTTATCTGTTCTGTCCCTGACAGTGTGTGTCAGCAGGATTTTTCAGCAGGGGTGATCCTTTGCAGCCTTGTAGTACTTGGAGGAGAGATTCAGACATCAGCTGTGAATGTCTCTTTTTTTAGTAGATGACTACAGGGCAAGTTTAATCCTCTTAGCCAAGGCTAGAAGAAAAATAAAACCTTAATTGAAAAGCTTGGGCTGTAATCTAAACTGTTACTGCAGAACCCATCTGGGAGCACTTAATCAAAATGAACCACAGGCAGATTTTTCTTGAAAGCAAAACGATAAACATTTTGGTGTAAACTTTTAGAAGTCTGGGTATCACAAAGCACTTTGGCTGTGACAGGGAGCTTGCTCTGCTGCCTGACACGATTTTGGCTGACGAGTTTGTGATGGAAAGAGATATGTAGCGTTCAGCTGTTGATATTCCTCTCTTAAAAGTCAAGTCATGTTTTGGCTAGCATACCTATTCATATTTGGGACTCGTGTTGTTTCTCAGGCACACGTGCATGCACATTATGTGAAGCAACTGCTGAATGGCAGTGGAACAGGCTTAGCCTCTGTCCCATGCAGTGCTCTGGGTGGGATTTCCTATAGAATCAAAGCCGTGTGGGTCTGCTGGATCTTACAGCTGGAGGCGCCTCAGGATGTTGTGCACAGAAAGGAATATTCTCACGTACAAGTAATGTTACTGTGTACAAAGCTGCCCACAAGTACCCAAGCAGCTCAGAACTTCAGCTGCTTTGTCAAGTATTAGTTTTATTATTTATTATTATTTATTATTGTTTTATTATTCTAGGAGATACAGGTTTCTTAACAGACAGCACTGTGCTGTTTCCTGCGGTATTGTTCTAACCTTCCATTTAGATACAGATACAGTGTTTCTGTTTAAACTCGATGTGGGACTGTACGAGTACATGTAGAATGAAGTTAATACTCCCAGTTGAAACAGCTGCTTTTCCTTAATGCACTGAGCAGTAACCTGTCCAACCAAAAGAATTGAGTTTTAAAATTGGAAACGATGTCTCCCTGTAAATCCAAACTAAGTAAGAGTAACCCTAACTTTCCTACTTGCAAATACATCACACTTAGCATACAGAGCAGCGAGAAATAAAGCAGAACTAACCTTTTGTCAGCAGGCTGGTAGGAGATGCTGTAACCGGGATGTGCTTCGGTGAAGTGGTCTGCGCTGGTCGGACGCATTGCATTTTGTCATCAAGCACCACACCCTCGTCTGGAAGGCAGTTGCACTTTCGTTTTGACTTGCCAGTTAAAAAATATCAACAACAAATCCTGTTTTCCTTGGAACCTTTCGTACTGAACTCTCACGTTTCCTATTTGCCTTCCCATTCAACCCCGAGTGCGGTGTTCTTTGGAACATAAAGGCTCTTTTCCTATTTCTCAACGTTGTCCAGATATGCTTCGTGTAATCAAGAGGCTTTTAACAAATTACACGTTTCAAATGTGAAGAGGAGAGAAAAGAGGAGAGATCTGTTGGGGGCAGCTGCCAGCAGGGAGTCACCGTATCGCTTCATCAGAGCAGTACTGCGCTTTGCTGGCTGCCTGTAGAAGGATTTAAGAGAGCCTTCCTTATATACTGTGCTTCAGTAACAACAAAAATATGTTCGCTTTTCGTGAGGCAGAGGACTTTTCTCATTCAGTATCATGCCGTGGGACAAAACTCAGAGTACGATAGCTGAAAGGTGTGGGAGAAATGATAAGGTGTCAACAAGTGTGTGAGCAGATAGTCCTTCACACTGTGCGAGAGTTCTCAGGGCTTTGGATGTTGCCAGTCAGGCTCATAATCAAGTCACTGTTTGGTAATGGTTTTTATAGGAACTGTAAGCAAGGCAGGTGTTGTGGAAGGAAAATAAACAATGCTGTTTCCCTCTGAGACAGTGTTTCTTCTGCTTTCGATGTATTGCCTGTGTTATAAAGTGGTGATAGTTGTACAGGAAAGGAAGGAAGGAGGGGTTCTGAGCTTCACATGCAGACATTAATGCTTTTGCACTGAGGTGTGAGCTTACGTGGACTAAGAACTAAGAGGCTGGATCTTGCTTAGAGTTCCATGATCTGTACAGCTCAAGTTGGTTTCTTTTGCAAGGATTATCTTGTGCAGAGTGTCAGGAATCCCTTGTGATCTTCCAGAGTATTTATTGTATTTGGATTTTCCTGTATCCTTCTGAGTTTCGGTAAATGCAACGTTGATGTCAAACCACAGGGAGAGATGTTAAGCAGACCAGAAGTCAGGATTTGCTGTTTGCTGTGCTGGCTCAATCGACCCACTTGCTGTGGCTGAATCAGACATTAGTCTGTGTTTTGAGTATTTTGGAACATGGGAAAGGAAAAGTTCTTTTCAGTGGTCAGCACAGAATGGAACAGGCAGGTTTTTGTGGCTTCATTTGCTTTCACAACAAGAAAGAAAAATAGTTTGGGAGGGGATTTAAAAGCTCAAGAAGGAATACTGTGATGTTTGTGCATAGTTCTGTAGTTTCCATCTCGAGCTGTCACAGCACTTTCCTGGTGTTCCCCACAGCCATAGATAAGGACATTTGGGTTGCTTCCAGCACGTCTGCTTCTTGCAACTCGTGTCATTGCTTAAGAGGCCTGGCTGTATCTCTTTAAAATAAGTGAATCTCTCAGTCCTCTGGAATTATTTTTGTCTTAATATTGTCTCCATCAAGATGGAGTTATCACGGTAGAACTGGGAAAGCTCCTAGCGTTATATCAGATGGATGGAGGGGAGGGAAGGAAACATCCCTAAGTTCTGCAGCTGCTTTCGTTGGTGCCATCAGAGGCTGTGAACTCAGGCTGGAAACTGAGTGGCTACAGTCAGTGCAGAACTGAGTCTCCTCTGCTGACTTTCTGCAGATCCCTGACACCATCTGTCTTCCTTGTGGACCCATTATAACCTTCACCATACGTGAGTTGTGCCCAGCAGTGTTATCTGAAGGATGCTTAAACTTACGGTGTGTCCAAGTGTAGCAGCATTGTGGTATCAAAGCTGTGGGCAGGTTGTGCAGAACTATACTTAAAACTGACCTGACATCTCTCTTATTCCTGTTTGTTGAATTGTGTCTTGCAAAACTACTGCTAACTGCTGCCAAAAGGACAGGCGGCTCTGCCTCTTACCCCATCCTCCTGCAGCTTCCTTGAATTCCATAAAGAACATTTGGATGCCATTTATAAATGAGAGATTTATTCCATCCAGGCAGTCTGTGCTTTTTCAAAGCAAAGCAATCTTTCATAGACCTGCACTGCACCACAACTTCAAAGCTGGGTAAATAGCTCTGAGCAATGGGAATGGCCGGGAAGCCGTCTTCCTTTCCCGTGCTTAGATGGATGAAAAGTTCATTTGGAACTTATTGGTGCTGCTTGAGAACTCCTTGCCAGCCGTCTCCTTCTCAGTGATCTCACTAAGTTCAACTTCTGCTTTCTTTTTTTCCTTTGTTGTTTGTTTTTACATAGAATGGAGGAATTCTGCCCTTTTTGAAGCAGGGATGGAACTTGAAGATAGTTTACAAAACCGTTCATGTCGTGACTCCAGAAAATAACCTTTGTTGTAAACCACAGCAGGATAAATGTGGTTGAACCACATGTGCGGTTCTGTGAGGGGAAGTCAAATAGCACTCGTGAATGCAGCATTTCTCATTGTGGTATGCTGCAGAGTGCATGCTGTGTTGCTCGAGGGCTCACTGCCTGCTTGTTGTATTTGTCCAGAGGAATCAACTATCAACTCTGCAGAGCAGATTGATCCTCACCCACACCAGCTTTTCACTCAGCTATTTCATTGCGTTGGTGTAGCGCAGCCCATAGGCCACAAATAACTGCACCTTGAGGACAGGGGATGAAGAGCATATTGCAGAAGAGGAAGGTGAACTGCCAGCACTCTGGCCCTCAGAGTTTGGTAGAATGAATGAAATCTCTCTTCCCACTCCCTGGCCATTGCAGGGGTGTTTCTCATAAGGAAGCAGCTCGTCTCAGAGCCAGCTGATTGCACTGTGTAGGCCCAGAGCTGGTGAGAACAGCTGCCAGAGAAGCTACAAAGCCTTCTTTGTTTCGGGCATCAAAACACCTGAAGTTGGCACATGTCAAATCTTTAAATCTATGTGAAGCTTGACATCTCCCTCACGATAGAGATAAAAGTGCTGCTGATTGTTACATGTGTCAAGTATCATCCTGCCCTCCTTGCCTTTTGTTGTGTGCGTGAGATATTGAAAGGAATGAGAGCAGGCTTTGCTAGGAGGGAACTTGTAAAGAAAAAAAAACAGTGGTGATCGGGTCTCTTAGAATTATGGCACTTCAATCAATGCTCAAATCTTTTAGGACTTGTACATTAGGATGGTACAGAGATGCTCATCGGTGGCTTGAAATGCTACCAAATTATTTTCAGGTAACAATTTAGAATGAGATCTTTCTCCAAGAACAAACTAAAATCATTTGCACAAGGGGGAAGCAAAACCCGAATTCCAGAGCTGCTGAAGTAATAGCAGAGCTGTCAGTGGTAGCCTTCAGCAGCCTTATGTGCACAAGTCAGCGGCTGTCACGGGGCTGACATTTCATTCCCATACAGCTCCTCCATCTTCAGAGCTTTGAGAAGTTTGGCTTTTTGAAATGGCAGCATCACAGCTTCGGGTTTGCTTTTGTGTCACACGTTAAGCTGTAATGCAGACAGGAGTAAATAGATTCCTTTTCAAGTTCCTTCTTGTTCTCTTTTCTTCAGAAAAGATGGTGGAGCTGGACCCTGGAGGGTTTGGATATTTGGCTTTTGGTTTTCTCCTCCCCACAAGTTGACTCCCTTTTGCATATTAAGCAATAAGATGGATTTTGTTACAGTCTGATTAGGATGGATTTTGTTACTTACTGTCTGATTACTCAGAGTATAAACACAGAAGTAGATTGCGTGCTTTTGTTCTTGTAGCACGAAAGGAAAGGTTTGTCCATATGAAGCTGCATTTGATTATACGCTGAGGGTTTTACATTGAAAACTAGTTTTGTGTTTGTTTGTGACTTTTTTAAGGTGCCGGGAACCCAAACTGCAAAGTTGCAATTGTCATGGGCAAAACCAGGAACACCTCAGCATCCAGGTAAGGATTCCTAGGAGGTTCAAAGAGCTGCCTATAATTTGTTTCCAGGAGGTGTCACTGCTTGCAAAAGCTTGAGGTGCAGTAGCATTAATTGCTTTGTTGTGACTTGCAGAGGACTTGTGAACCTTTGGCCGTGTTGAGCAAAAAATACAGTAATAAAACCCAAACCTATCAGCATGTTCCTCAATGGAATGAGTACATGCAGTGTCTCAGAGAGCTGAAGCCACCAACTAAGTTTTTCATAATAATTATCTGCAAGGGCAGAAGGTTTGAAACCTGGGGTGTTTATGTACAAGTTACGCACGGTGACACCACTGCACATATTTAATCACACCTTCTGATTCCACTCCTTCCATTCCTATATCATGGAATCATAGAATGGTTTGGGTTGGAAGGGACCTTTCAGATCATCTGGTTCCAACCCCCTGCCATAGGCACGGGCACCTCCACCTGCTTTACATGAGCAATATGTAAAATGCTTTGCAGCTGGGCCTGCTGAAGCCTTGCAGCTCGTAGCGTGTACAACTGGAAACGTTTATATCTCTGAGTTGGATTTTAGCCCACATTCCAGCAATTATCAGAACCTTTGGATGTGTTTAGGCTCCCTTGAGAAATAAGCATCGTGTCTTCCAGCATCCAGGGCGGGTTGTCCAGCAGCTGTGCGAGCTGTGGCATCTGCTGGGCTGTCTGGAAGCTGCATAAGAGTTGATGGAGAGAATGACATGATAATGCACTTTCTAGAGGAGCTGGAGTTCAGGGCCTCAGGAGGTCACCTCCAGTCCTGTGTGACTGATAACCCTCCTTGAATGTCCCGGAGGCATTTAAACATGAGGATTACTTTCTTGGACTGTAGGCACGTTAAAATGATGATACTGATAAACATGTTTTGAGAACAAAGAAGGAAGGCTGGGGGAGGAGATGGACTGTGTGGGACAGAAGCAGATGGTAGAGCGTTGCAGAGGTGACAGAAGGAATAGCTTTTCATTCAGGTTACATTAGATGCCAGTGGTACATTTGGTGGTCCAAGCACGTGCCGTACTACTACATGCAGACAGGATGGCTGCAGTACGCAGAAGTCAATGTCAACATGTAGCAATTGCTAAATTGAGGGTAAAAAATAAAAACAAGGGAATAGGACAGAGGGGAGGCTAAAAATTAACCACAACACGTACCTTCTGTCTTGATACAGGTACAGGCAGCACAGCATGATCATTGTCCCCATGGACACCCCGGGAGTGAAGCTGATACGGCCACTCTCAGTGTTCGGCTACATGGGTAGGTGATAAGAGCCACTGCCTGTACATCTGGTAGTGTTAGCTGTCCTGGGAGCTGCAGTAATACTAATCAGTGTTGTGCACGAATAAGATGCATGTAGAGAAAGCATCAGGAACTGAAGGCCTCTTGTTTTGCTTTCTTTAAGCATAGACATTATCCTCCTCCTTTTTATCCTGCTGCTGTTTTCTCTATACCCGTAGATGAGATCCACGGAGGACATTTTGAGGTACATTTCAATGACGTACGAGTACCTGTCTCCAATATAATACTGGGTGAGTTTCAATATTAATTGCTCCTTAACACGTACAGCAACAAATCAGATTTACAAAAGCAGTGGTTTATTTGATGAATCACCAGAAATTGATGTGAACGTTTAATGGAGGATTCCTTAGATAAGGGATAGTTGGTTGAACATACTTAAAGTGGGAGCCTTCCCTCAGCTTCTCACAGATACATTTTTCAGTGTGAGATTAACATTTAGGTTATATCAGGTAAATCAAACCCTCTCAGAAACCATCTTAGGGTGATCTCTGTGCTGTAAGTAGTAACAACGGGTCAGCGTAGATGTAATAAACAAGCACAACACTTCTATAAAATGGTTTGCTTTTAGCTCTGCTGCTCTCTGGACACTTCTGCTCTGAGCCATATGTGACCTCAAGCAGAAATGAAGGGCTCTGCCTCCATCTGACTGTTTTTCTTTCCACGCAGGTGAGGGAAGGGGGTTTGAAATAGCACAAGGTCGGCTCGGGCCAGGCCGCATTCATCACTGCATGAGATCCATTGGTGCAGCCGAAACCGCGTTAGAGATCTTGTGCCAGCGTGCAGCACAGAGAGAGACTTTTGGGAAGAAACTGTACCACCATGTAAGTGTGTTTTCACTTTGTCTCAATTCACATCTATTCCAGACATCACTTTTTGTTTCGCCCAAATCTGGAGTTGAAATGCAGTTGCACAAGAGCATCCTCGCTCTCTTTTATTGGTAGGAATAAGAAGTTGGCACTCTGCTTTCTTTAGGAATCGCCAGCTTTTAAAAGTTGGTTTATCACATTTCAAGCGCTCCTCAATCTCACCCAGCAGCTGGGATGACTATTGGGAAGAAACTTTTGGAAAGAAACAAGTAAAGGCAATTGGAAGGAGGAAGCTGAGACTGTGTCTGGCACAGCGTTAAAAAACCCTTGTGCAGACCCAGAGGGAATAATCTTACACATACATTTTCCAGTCGTATCGTTGCCAAACCTGCCTTCACTACTGGAGCCCGGAATGAGAATTGCATGAGGCGCTCCCTGCGTTTCTCAGAACACCCTGATGAAGCCACTGGCCACACCTTGTAGAAGCGGAGCAGATACTCCCCAGCTGAGAGGGGAAGCTGTTGGCCGTCTGGAGTGACAGGCTGACCATCAGCTGCACCCTGCCCTGTGGAAGTGACAGCCCTGGGAGCATCTGAATACCTGCACAAGGGTTCAGACCACCTTTGCTGCTATAACCCAAGCCCCCGGACCTTGCACTAAAGCAAGTGCTGTGCCTGCCAAGGCAGGCACACTCCAGCCTGCAGCACCCCTGAAGCTGGCTTAGACTCCAAATGGCTTTTTACTGACAAGCGTCACATGAGCAATGCACTATGTGGGCTGCACGGGGAAATGGGTTGAGAAGAGCAGGGAGGGGCTGCTAAGAGTGTATTACAAGCAAACAGCATATATCTCATACTTAGTTTGGCTCGAGGGAGCTACTGCTGGATCACTAAGACTAATGCAGCAGGCACAACCCTGCAGCTGTTTGCCTGTTTGTGCAACACAGCACCGCCACTACCTTCAGAAAAACAGAATGGAAGCCTCTATCCCCACATTTTTGTATGGTGGGGCACGTCACACAGGGAAGTGGTTGTGAGTTGGGGGTATTAGGTGAGGGAAAGCAATCCAGCCTTGAAGGCCTTTAAGAGAGCTTTGAGAGGCAGCAGGCAGTGGGGATGGGCACAGAAATGGGAGTGGGACAAGATGTGGAGGATTTTCCCCTTGCCCTTCACCATTCTGTATCAGTCAAGGGTTTTCTTCATTTTCTTCCTCATAGTAAATACGTGTCTTAACTAGCTTTCATTTGCACAAGGGTGCCTCTAAATGACTGAGCAATGTGGGCATCTTCCCTATTGCAGGCTTAACCCGACCAGGCAGAAGGCATTCAATGACTTTCTGCCTTTTTCTTCCTTTTTGTGTTGTTGTCCCTGCAGGAAGTTGTTGCCCACTGGATCGCTGAGTGCCGCCTTAGCATAGAACAAGCTCGGCTGCTTACCCTGAAAACAGCCAGCAAGATTGACACGATGGGCAACAGAAAAGCAAGGAAAGAAGTAAGTTGCTTTTTTTGGCAGCCTCGGGCTGGGACCTGAGGGGTGCAATACATGCATGTTTTCAGATGAAATGAAGTGAAAGCATATTGCTTGGTCAGCTCAGTGCCCTGCCATAGTCTTGCATGGCTGTCCCTCCTGGAGACTTTAACAGGAATGGGAACAGCGGGGCTCTCATCCAGTCCTCAAGGCTGCACTACCTGCTACCAGCTTTCAGTAGAACTGTTAGGTAAACACAGTCACTTATGAAAGCGTTATTAGTAAGTTGTCCTCTACCTACAGGTAGCCATGACTAAAGTGGTTGTGCCTCGAGCTGTGCTTAAAGTGATTGATTGCGCAATCCAAGTGTGCGGCGGAGCTGGAGTTTCCCAGGATTTTCCTTTGGCTGCTATGTGAGTAAGGGAGACTGACTGCTGTTGGCTGAGGGCTCTTAAGATAAGGCAATGGTGTAATTCCAGTACATGTTTGTTTTTTTTACCTCAAGTAGCCAGAAGTCATAGGCCATGTGCTCACATGCACAAACGGCTTTTATAATTAAATGGCCTTGCTTTATCCCAACAACAACCACCACCAAACAACCCGCCCCCAAAACAGCAAAAAGAAAACCTACACACAGAGCTGCCAGGGGAACTAAGCTACTCCTAATGAGCAGCACAGAGGGGCTGTTCCTAAAAGCTCAGTTTAATCCTTTTTGCTGTTGGGATGAAGCCTTCAGAATTTCCAGCATGTGCCTCTCAGCCTTGCCCAGATATTTCAGCTGCAACATCTCCCCCAAGGACTCTTTTAATAAGGCTCCAAAGAACTACATCAAAATTAGGTCTGAAAGTTCCCAGTGCCAGACTGGTTTGCTTTTGCAGCAGGGCTGGAACTCTGCCCCTAATTGAGATCTCCCTGCACAGGTTTGCATACATTCGCACCTTACGTGTGGCAGATGGGCCTGATGAAGTTCATCTGTCAACGATTGCAAGGTGGGAACTACTGGATCAATCAAAGAAGCTAACTGCAAAAATGTGATGTCAGCATAAAGGCCTCTCACGTGGACAGGGGACTTAGAAAAGATGACACTGTACAATGCTGACTAAGTGAATGAATACAAAACCTTGATTCCAGCTTGAAGCAATAAGGAATCCCCACCCTTACTCGTAATTATTGCACTTACTAATTACTACATTTACTGTAAATTCTTTTTACAATGCCATGCCTGAAGGAAGGGCAGCTATAAAACAAGCAGCAGGATGTGCCTGGGTTCTTTAGAACATGGAATAAAATCTATTTTCTAACAGGCTTCAAGTGCTTTATTTGCTCTGAGCCAAAGCGCTGTAGCTTTTTATCGTCAAGTCAAAGCAGCATAAACTTCATTACCGATCAGATGACATAGAAATGCCTTTCTTCCTCTTTCCGGAACATGGCTTCAGTCCAGTCCTCTTTGCTCACCCCTCCTACCTCTCCTCCTTTACACTGAACATCACACTCGGGGGGCGCAGTGCAGGATGTCGGAGCTAGGACACAGCACATCATCTATGGCTGTTCCTTACTTTGAACAAAGTTATCTCCTCCCTTTTCTCCATCCAGGCACCCTTTTAGTCTATCCTGGAATACTGCCCTGTACATCCTCACGCCTCCTCCTGGCTCCAGCTCTTTCTTAAAGGCAGATACTGAGCTTAGTAGAGCTTAGGTGGCAGCTTTCCCTCTGAAGGGCTGAATGTTGACAGGGACTAATGCTGACTAGCACGGGGCAGTTCATGGCCACTTCTCTCAAACCCAGCTCTGCTGTTTTGTGTCCCTCTGTGAAGTTCCCAAAGGTCAGAGTTCCTCGCTAACAATCCACTTTTGACTCACATTACTTACAAGTAATGTAATGTAATTACTTACAAGTGCCGTCTTTTTGCACAACCAATCCCTGCCTGAGGTGAGAGCTCAGAGAACATACACAGCTGCCAGGCTTAAGGTCAGAACTTGCTGCAGTCTCATCTTGAAGACCCAGCTAAACTCTGTGAGTCAGCACCTGAAAGGTGTCCTGGCAAAAGCTGAGTAAAACTCAGAGTAGTCCAAAGGCAAAGTATTTACAGCTGGAAGCTTCCTGCAAATAAGTTTCTTCACATCAGTTCATTACAGCTGAAAAATAAGAGGTTAGAGCTCCTGTCAAGCAGTCAAATACCAATCTACGTTTCCATTTGCCCTGGTTTCCTCTTGCTTCCTGCCAAGAACATTTCCTCAGGAATTAAGAATATCAACAAGTCAGTTGCTGAAGCTCATTTCAAATATGAAAAACCTGAGAGTCAAAACCTCCATATGTTTCTCCAAGCAACAACTGCCAGGAACCCAGTTCAGCCACACTCTGTGAGGCCTCCACCCAACCTGGCTTCCCCGTGCCCTTAAAGAACTGCTACGTCAGGACACCGCTTTTATCTCATTAACAAGGCTCTTAATTCCCTTTATTTTAAAATTTTATGTACATATGAATGATCTGTATAATGTACACTCAAATATAGAAAGTTTTTATATACTGGATAATGTATCGAACATTTCACAATGACACTAATCTCTTACATAACATGTCAACTCCAAGGTTGGTTGGTTGTTTTTTGCTGAAGCTTTTTCAGTTTGGTAAAGCCGGTTATACGTACGAGTGTCTAATGCTGTCTGATCTCAGGGAAATAATGTTAATGATTAAGGACATCAGTGAAGCGGTACAGGAACAAAACCCTTTGGAAGTCATGTTCGGGGGGGAGTGATCGTGTCCGACTGGGAAAGGAAGGGATGCCTTTTTAGTGGAGGGGGGTCGGTGAGGTCAAAGTGATTTTAGCCCAATTCCTCTAGACTGTAGCTCAACTCCAGTCATGCTGTTTCATAAAATATAAAAACTAGGAAAGTTTGATTCACAGTCTTGTAAACAAATACAAAGGAACAAAAATGTGCTTACGTACAACAAGAACAAAACTTCTTGTGTACCCATTTCAGCTGATCCACAGAGTGCTTTCTTACGTTGCAGTGTGATAAGAGTCACTGACAACTTTTTTCCTAAGGAAAAAAACAAACAGTCATAGAAAAAGGAATAACACTGTCATTAAACACTTGGAAAGGCAGTAACTTCACTTCAACTTGTTGGAGGAAAATGCGGTTCCTCAGCACTGGCCAGTCTGCCTTTGCGTCTCTTCAATGAGAGATTTTAGTCCTTAGCTGACATCTCCCACTTCGTTGTCTACCGGGGGTGGGATGTTGGGCATTACAGATGACGTCGTCCCTGCAGTAAGGTAACCAGCAACTCCAGGGCCTTTTGGATAGAGCAGAACATCGGAGGTTAGTTTCAGGTCTGAAAAGTGATCAAACAGCCTGATTTTAGGCTCTGAGATCTTTGTACGTCCCTTCAAACAGAGCCATTCTATTCTAATTCCCTCTGGTAACACTGATGCATAATCCAAGTCAAGCAGACAAGAACCCACAGGAAAGCTTTTAAATGCTTTGGAGTCTAGGAACACGAGGAATTAAGGCAGCGTAGTTCCCTCAGTCATTAAGTGGGGTAGCCTACGTTCTCAGACTCACTCAGCTTTTTTCTGATGTACCAAGTGAAAAAAAAACCCCAAACAGCAGCAATCTCCCTCTCATCTTCCACCACAGAGGGGGCAGTACAGAGGAAGTGGATTTCCTTCACCACAGAGGGGAACCACAGCAGAAGTGAAATGCCTTTGGGCACAAGCTCTACTCCTGGCACTCACGGGAAATGGAAGCACAGCGTGCTGCCTTATGGCCAGGCAGAACTGCCTTGCACTTCTCTGGGGCAGCTCCTCGGGCCCTTGCTTAAAAACTCAGCTTTGCTCTGCAGCCACAGCTTCCCCCCACCACCCCCAGCTCAGAAATAACACTTAGTCATAAGGAAACATACAACAAACAATAACAACTTGTGCTGCAGCATGAAGTGTTCCAACAGTGATTCTTATCAGATTAACAGCTAGAAAGGCTGCCAACTCTCAACATGTTTTCCCATCAGTAATTGACTGACCCGCTATCAGACCACCAGCATACAATGAAAGTCTCTGACGTGGTGAGTTCTGCTTGTTTGCTCTCCCATAAATCATCCTCTCCAATTTCTCCTCTGTTTCGTCCCTTCGTTCCCCAGCCTCCCAGTCCCACATTACAACAAGGAGCCAGAACACCACAGCATGGTTTATCTCAGCACAGTCCTGCGCTGCTGCTGCTGCAAGCGGGAGAACCAAGCAAGCAGCACCACTGCTAAGGTGATGCCTGGCTTTGGAAGGGAACTCTTTGCAGCACCTCAGAGGCAACTGCAGACAGAGCCAGATCCATTTATAAACAGCTCAGTGCAGCATTTCCACCAGCGCTCTTATTCCTCAAGCCTTTCCATTAGGGAGCATTTCTAACATCCTTCAGAAGTTCAGTTCATCCATAACACCAGCAAGTATCGGCGCCTGCAGTTTTTAGTTGCCTACTGCTGCGTGCAGAAAGAAGGCAGGTTTGTCAGTGTTTGTGCAGTCTGGGAACACACGTGTTAACTCTGTGGCATGCATCTGTTACTTGGAACGCAGCAAATGCGGCGTGCATTTTGCAAGACGGTATCTACCTGCTTTAGAGAGCTACACAGAAGTTAGCAAGCTGCCTGGCACAGCAGATCTAAAGCCCACTTCGCAGGTGAAGGGGACTGCTGCCAGTTAGAAGGGAAGGAGAAGAGACACCTGAGGGAAGAGAAATAAGCAAGGGAAGTTTCAAGGGAAGTGCAAATAGCAAAGCAATCTGAAGCAAACAAAGGCAGAATACAAGGTAAAGCAGGTCAAAACTAAAGCCCGTAGTTTGGTTTCCATCTGTAGTTTGCATTTGTACAGCCCCTTCGTTCTATATCCACAAGCAGTTTTACATTAGGCAATCTAAAGCAGCGCAGTTTAGACAGCCATGCTGCCCCCGGTCTGAAGCCTGGCAGTTTCTGGTGGGCGCTTCAGCCAGAGTTTACTTCACATTTGTAATTCACAGTATTTAAGAAATACCACGGAATCGAGCACCGACTGCATGAGGTGTTCAGCTACTCTTTGTCAAACTGGCATTAAACAGTATTGGTGCAATATACAGCACATTGCTGCAAGAAACAGTGAACTCTTGTTCAGAGCTCAAGCATTCTTTTGCGAAAAGACGTGAGAGTTACTGGCACGTAACTATCTGCTCCTGCAGTCCCCAATTCTGGAGCTTACCAGCTCTTACTTCATTTTCTCAGAAGATGTGCCAATACCTCACAGGGAATTTTTCTGTCTACATACCCATCTGATTTATACCTCATTATTTCAGTTGTTTGCTTCATGTGTTACAAGAAAGGTGTGAGTGCTCTTTCACACCCTTAGTGACATTAGTGGCACCACGGGTCACAGCTCCATTCCTGATGGTACCAGCAGGGGACTCGCATACAGCGCACCACAGCTGTGGTACCCACACAGTTCGTGTGTGCTACGAGCTCCCTGTGATGGTACGGGGCCATTCCTACCACAGAAAGGAACATGGCTTCAATCTCAGGGCTTTCAAACTGCTCTGTGCTATGACCACACACCCTACGCTACACAGCATCATTCACAAGGCAAAATTAATATCATCCAGCTACTTAAGTATCACTGCCTTTCAAAGCCTTAAGTTCAATTTTGAGGAGTTTTCTTCTCAATCCCCCCAACACCAACTTCAGAAAACAATCTGTTCTAAAACCAAAGCAGGCTGATCCTGAGAAGGAGTGAGAAGCTGCCCTCGTTCATTAGAGATGATTCAATCTGTCCCTAGTGTAAACCTGCAAGACCTGTCGGTGTCCAGATTACATTTCTGATTTTAAAAGTAGGTACAGGAAAGGCTATCCAGAGAAATGCATTTCCTCTATCAGAGGAAAATTAACTCAATGAAAATGTTTTTAGAAGCTTTGGATATTTCTACAGCATTTAGTGTTCAGGCTGAGTAATGGCACGAGATACTGAGGATAAGCACCACCTCCAGAGTTAAGTCTGACAACTGAGTTAACAGTTCAGTACGAAAATAGGACCGAAAATAGGAAGGGTTTGTTCACCTGTGAGGTATCCTGCTGTCTGAGTCTCAGAAATGAACAAGTCATGTTTCTGATCTTTGAAGGCACTCCACACAGAAGAACGAGACAGAATTTCATTTACCTGTAGTATTGGGAGATATTAAGGCAGTGAGCGACACTCGACATTCTATGGGAACAAACTTCTTTTCTAAAACTAAAACTGTCTGAGGGGATTAGCAAACAGCACAGGCTGGAATACAGAAGCACACATTTACAAGGAGACTGCAGCAATTTGTTTTTTTTTTTACCCGTTTGAACTGTGTGGGTAAATACCCATAAAAACCCATAAAGAAAAGTCATTTAGTTGCTTGACTTTCTCCTTCATCCCACTGACTGGCAATGAGGAAAAGCAGCACTGCAAGCATTTGTTTGCCATGCATCTATAACATAAGGGGAAAAGGACTTCAGCTATACTATAGCAAGATAAGGACAAGTCTTTCCTGCAGGTAGGCCTGAGCTTTGGAAAGCATTCAACAAGGGCACAAGAAAAGGCTTTGAACTGATCTGCACAAACATCCGTAACTGCTGCAGTCATCTACAAAAGCATTTCATCAAGACAAGCAGCAACAACAACAACAAAAACCAATTTACATTTCTAACAACAGTTCTGAAGACAGTAAAGCTACAGGCAGTTTACAGGATACTTCTTGCACTTGGGATTTGTGTTTTTACCCAGTGCTCTTCACTGTGCATTGAATCAATGCCTCCTCCACAGGAAACCATGACGGACAAGCTCCAATACATGATGATTTTGTTGTTATGTCTCAGTAACATTTGAGGTGGAACAATGCTCATGACAGCCATAATAATCTTACTACAATAATCTTAATCTCAAACAAGGGATGTTCGGAGTTGGACACAGAGTTCCAAACACACAAAACACAGTTCAGTGTTTTCCAGTACATACCTGTTCTCCATACTGTAGGCTGCGAGACATGGATTTCAGAGCTTTAACAATCTGAGCTTTTGTTGCAGATGGGCTTTCCAGGTTCTCAAGACCAATACCTTCGAGTAGTTTTAGAAGATAAGGGACCAAATCTGCTTTCAAAGCCTGCAAACACCCACAAATGAGTCACCTTAGTATGGACTACGATGCTCCAGTTGTTCCACGTTTTACACTGTTGGATTACTTTGTGTGTGAACCAGGAGTAACAACAGCTAATACGAAGCATTTATTTACCTAGTCAGTTTCTTCCCAAGCCTCCCAAATACAGATAAGCAAAAGCAAAAATACTAACCAACAATCCTGCTCTGCATGGGTGCAATTACCTGCTGCTTCCATGTTATGCTTTCTCAGCAGACAAAAGACAACACTACCGTAATACAAGAAGCTTCAATGCTTGGGCAACATCTTTGATCAAATCTGCACTTTGGATTCCCGACTTCTTTCCGACATGAAAAGCACATTTAACTAGATGGCTTTTGGAAGGTCTCCTGGACACTGGAGTTGAATCACAGAATCATTTGAATTGGAAGGGACCCTCAGAGGTCACCTAGTCCAACCCCCCTGCAATGAACAGGGACAGCTGCAGCTCCACCAGGTGCTCAGAACCCCATCCAGCCTGACCTTGAATGTCTCCAGGGATGGGGCACACACCTCCTCTCTGGGCAAACTGTGCCAGTGCTTCACCACCCTTATTGTGAAAAACTTCTTCCTTATGTCCAGTCTAAATCTCTCCTCTTTCAGTCTGAAACCATTTCCCCTTGTCCCATCAAAGCAGACCCTGCTGAAGAGCCTGTCCTTCCTTACAGTCCCCCTTTAAATACTGAAAGGCCATGTTCCCATCTATCAGAACTCTCTTAGGTCCTTTCCAGAAGGGCTGTGCTCCATCCTTGCACACCCCAGCCTGTACTGATGGAGGGGGCTGCCACAGCCCAGGTGCAAGACCTTGCACTGGGATTCACTGAACCTCATCAGGTTCTCCTAGGGCCACTGTTCAAGCCCATCTAGGTCTCCCTGGATGGCATCCTGTCCTTTGGGCACATCAACCGCAGCACACAGAATGGTAACTCTGTTCCTATGAGCAGACTTGAGAGCCAAATATCACATCTCTACAGAATGAGAACACACTCACTTGGGCTACTAAGTCATTTTGTTCCTTCTGAAACATTCGATTAAGTGCTTCACAGGCCACACCAATTACATCTGGTCTCTTTTTCATTCCATTCATGAGAGGGCTTATGGTCTCAAGTGATGCCATCGCTCGAACGCAAAGCTACAAAGAAAGAAATCAGAACACTTTACTTTATGCCAGATCTGGTCAGCCACCTCTAAAGTTTCCACATGAAATTATGTTTCCTTTATTCTATCAATCCTCCATCAAACGTTCACCCAGCTTGCAGTATTTACACTCTTCTGTGAGAACCAGTAAGTGATAGAAATACTCCAAACTACACTTTTCTCCCTGAATGCTCAGATGATTCAGTACCTCATTGTCAGACAGTATGTGCATGACCCGAATGGCACTTTTAGGAATGGCATTGTTCTTGTGGTTCATAGCTTGGAGTATCTTGTGAAGATGACCGAGGGGAGGGACTTGATCAGCTAGCTGAGGCTGGGCACTGAACAGGCACACAGTTGCTGTGGTAATGGTTTCTAAGGTTTCTCCCTGTAGGAAAAAAACAAAACCAGAAAATCTAAGTCAGTAAAGCCTCATACATGTAGCATTTCTCTATTGTCCCACATTACAGCATATATTGCATTCCCACTATTTGTATTGTGTGGCTTTGCACTGAGACTTAACACAAGAAGTTTAGGAGAATGCAATCAGCTCCAATAGTAGGAAACATCCACTGAATCTCTGGAACACAGATTACATGTAAATTAAGTACCATTTTCACTAACTAGAGAACCTGATGTTTGGCTATGTACACACAGCAGCACATGCTAACATGTTCAGGAGAATCACAACACTGTGACACCTCTTAAATGCTTTGGAAGTTTCTGCAGTGCACAACAGCACTGACACATGCTGCGTTTTGCATGCTTACACAGACTGCCATCATGTGTTTGTAATCAAGATGTCTGTTTTATTCAGTGTGCAACTTAGTTGTCTCCCTGCAGATATAAGCTAGAAGCTGTCTGAATGGTGTTTAAAAATTTGGTTAATATAACGAAGCTACTAGCTTGAAAAATATTCTTAAACTACTTAACATTAGCTCTTCTGCATTAAGCTAATTCTTAGGTGGGAACCTTATTCTGGTCATATCATTTATACCATCAGTATCACAGTATCGTGCGAGTTGGAAGGGACCTTAGAGATCATCGAGTCCAACTCCTGGGATTCGAGCCTTCCTGTGTAGCAGAACAGCACTTGTACCACTTGCGCCACAGGGGGATTCGAACCGTGAAGGTGTGAAAGAGATTAATCTGCTTAAAGCAAGTGCTATTTTGTTACATTGGCCAGTCACTGAATAACAATTTAAGTCTTTTACTGTAACATAAGCCTCTAAGACTTATAAGATACTTCTTTGGCTTCAGGGACTTTAAAATCACTCCTATGCAGAAATTGCTTAAGCATACCTACACACTTCTACATTGAAGCAGACAAACAAATAATTCATAGTATAAGGAAGGTGTGAGAATCAAAGGTAATCAGATACTGAAAGTCCAGCAGTGTGAGACTACTAGACAAACTCAAAGAGTAGAGTTAGAAAAGCAATCATCTTACATGAGGGTTATTTTTCTCCAGTAGTTCAGTAAACTTTTCCAGCAGCGCAATGAGAAATTCTCTTGGTTTCCGTAAAACCCAGGCCGGCTGGGCAATAAATATCCTTAAGAAGACTCCTCCTACTGAAAGTTCACCATCCGCCTCACCATAAACCACAGCAAAGTCTTCAGGCAGCTGTTAAGTTGCAAACAACAGGGAGTTATTACTTAGCAAGGAGCATCTGCAGAAACAGTAATTGGTCCTGATAAAGCTGACACAATGAACAGTTCAGGATAATCATCTTTGAGATCCAACGTGTCATCAATGTTTCTGAATGCTGACTTGTCACCTGGTAGTTTACTACAGCTACCTAACAAGTCACAGGACTTCTTCCAGCAAACCGGTACTCCTTATGGTCACTGAATTATTTAAGTCTTAGAATGACCTGAACTGTCAGAGAACTCAGAGTACTGCTGGCAAAAGTACTGCTAAGTGTCTGATTTCAAAGTACAAGTAGTAGTGAAAACAAAATTAAAAGTGCCACTGCAGCACTGGGTTCCTATTGATACTCTGAGAAAGAAGAAAGCACATCAACAGAATGTTACCTACATGTGTGTATTATCACTTGTCTTATACTCTCCCTGGGGAGATCCCAAGCAGAAAAAGTACACTTTTACCTTCCAGTTAGTGTCAGGGTTGTCCCTCTGAAGTTTAAAGTGCCTATAAAATAAAAAAAGGGTATGTTTTAAAGAACAGTAAAAAACAAAACAAAGGTCTTCCTTTCCTGCTTGATACCACATCAATCCCTCCATCGTTTGTAAGGTAGTTCCAGTAGTTTTTAAACCCCATTCTCCTCCTCCCAAATCTCTCAGCAGTGAGCACTGACCCAGGTAATGCTTGCATCACATCTGGGTCACCGTTAAACACACAGTATACAACAGGGAACATGTTTCACTAATATATGGATTGCAAAGATTCTGCTTCTTACAGACAGAGCGCTGTGATAGTTTCTGTAGTGGCTCTGGCAGAGACATGGAATTTGCCACGGAAAAATAACAAATTTCATTTGGAATGAGCTGAGAAACAGGTAAAAGCTGAACTGTTCCAGGTATGCAGGACAGACCAGCAGTCTACTCTGCAGTTTGTCATACACACTAAGAGACAAAATAGAAAGCCTGTGTTTCATAGGCTCCTGATTCCAGTAATTCATGGCTATGTCAAAATGTCAATTTCTATTTCAAAATTGTTACTTACTCTCATACATTCAAAGGAGGTTCTGAAAACAGAAATGGAGGCTGCCTACAGTGCTACTAATATCTGAGTTTACAGATGGTGAGAAATAGTACAGTGGAAATACTGAGACTGCTATCATTTTTGGCCTGTGGGCATTTGGTTTTCCATCTTCCCTTTGTTATGAAGCAGAACTCCCCAAATGTCACTCTCTGGTAAGCCTGAAGGTAGTACAGGAGTGAAGCATGGCCTCTGTGCAGCAAGCATGGTTGTTGTTTATCCTGTGCTCTTTCTCTAGGACATCTTACACTCCTTTCTGTCTCTCATTTATTCTAACATTTGACATATGAAGGAGGAACGTTTTGTTGCCATTCACTACCACTAAGAGTGTGTCAGCTGAGGAAATACAAAGGCAGCAGGTCTTTACGTACTCAAGCATCATTTCTCGAACTGTTGTTGATACTTTCTCCCTGGAGTTGTCATTCCAAATTAACTCTGGATTTTCATGAGTTCCCTCAAAGATATGAACAGCAGCTTCAGGGTTGTCCCTCATAGCATCCATGAAGACTCCAGGTAAAAATTTCATCAGCATAATCCTAACCTAGGAAGGACAGACACAACTGACCTTTAGTAAACCGTAACACCCAAAACAAAACTCACTGACAGAACAAGCTGAGAACTCCATGAAGTGCAGCTACAGAACAGAAAGAACAGTGCTTGACTTTAAATAGTGCTAGCCAGTGTAGTATTTGAAGTCTAGGTATCTAATGTTACAGTCATTACAAACTGAAACCAAACTGCTTATTATCAGAAGTGTTTTATTCACTGTAACTAACAGCCCATTCAGAAAGTAAAAACTATGTTTTTTGAGAAAAATAGTTTGCTTCTCACATGAACATTTAATTTGCAGAAAAGCTGGTTTTGTTCAGTCTTTAGAGTGCTTGGCACCGTCAAGATGAGCTCTCACTAGAGCTGTTATGATCCTTACCTTTGGACCCACCAGCTTATCTGCAGTCATTTTGGCAAAGAGCTCCGCTGTTTGGGCTCGGACCTGTGGATGAGTTGAGTTGCAGAACATATCTAGCAAGTAGATTAAAGCACCTGTACAAAGAAATAAGAAAGCATTCAAGCTTTTTTCTACCCACAGGTAGTATAAACTTATTGATTTGACCACTGTTATTTTAAGTCATGTTTCAGAAAAATGGGATTTTGATTTACCACCGTACCTTTTGCCATGGCCTCTTTAATTATTTTGGTGCTAGATGTCAAAGCATACAACGTTTCAAGGACAAGCTGCCGACCTGTCAAGGTAAAAGGTATTAATAAACTACATAGAAAGTTCTTCACTAATCCAAGAGCTAATAAGGAACATCAATCATAAATTTCAGTTTAATTGAATGTTTACTACCCAAATTCCTTGAAACAGTCAATTAAATCACGTGCAATTCAAATGCAATTTGAATATCTGAAACTCAAATGCTTCAGCTCACACATTTAAGGTAATGATCGGGTTACTTAGAATGGTTTTTGTAATCGCCTCTGCTGAAGACTCCAAGAATTATACAGTACATACTTGAAGGTAAGGAATGCAGGAGTGCCAGTAAATTTGCAAGAACCATCGCTTCTGCAATGTTGTTAACACATTCTTGGTTACTTGTTACTATGTTCACTACCTGTAAAAGTGAAAAAGCAAGGCTTGATTCGTTCCAGCTTTTCAGACATTGTTAAGAAAAAATGCAGTTTATGATGAAGCAACTTACTACCCAATATACAGCATTTAATCCTGACATCAAATTGACTTATGTCAGAGATGAAGGGGACAAGGACATAAACTGTAACTTGTTCCTCAAAGGAGCTGCCTGACAGCTTGGACCCCAGACCCTGACATGTTTCAGATGCTACCCATAACAGTTACATAACCAGTTGATATATGCTGATTGGTTGGGAACTTTTTGTTGCTTTTTCGTTTGCTTGCTTTTACCTCCAGAGCCAACTGCTGCACCTGGCCAGCTCCATGAACACGCAGAAGGGAGAATATCAACTTAAAGTGGCCTATACATTCACATTCAGAACCTGGAAGAGATCAAAAATGATTCACCTCATATTTGCCCAAACATTCACTGAACATCATCCTAAGTCCACATTTGTCTTGCAAAGAGATAGTAAAGACCTATTGCTTATATATAGTCAAGTAATTACAGCAGCTCCTACAAGACAGGAACTACTGTAGAATTAAATCTTGCCTCCACAAAGTCTCAGGTCAACAGTATTTTGAAAGAATAGAATTTTGAAAGAATGGCAGTCCAAAGTTGAAGTTAAAAGCTAATGCTTCAGAGAAGACAGGTAAGGCTCAGATTTTGCAGCAAACTAATACATACACTGATAGTGTTCTCCAGAAATCCAAGCCTACATGTAGACTATCAATAATATTAAGGTTTGTCAGCCAGCAAAGATATCTTTCAGCGAGAAGAAGTTTAAGACTAGAGTTCTGTATTTTGAGTTTGTGTTTAAGAAATCCAATTAGCAAAGTGCTTTTTTGAGCCTACCTGGGTTGTGTTTTATTACATTTCTCAGAGCCTCCAGAGCCATTTCAACTCTCCGTAACCGATCTCCATGTTGATTGGACTCTACTTTCCCAGTCTGTGTTATTGCCATTAATGTATGAAGGTATTGTGCTTGTGAACCTATGTAATCCAGAAGGCTTGCAGCAAATGCTTTAGGAAGCTTTGAAGAGATGAGAACATCGTCAAGTTTTGCGATGCAACAGGATTCATACTACAGAAAAACTTAGCCAAATTACTTACCCCACATTTAACAGCTCTTCCCAAACAAGAAGCATTTCTCCACTATCGTGGCTATAGCACTTGACCCATGCTAACTCAAATAATGCATTAACTCACCCTTAGAAAGCTACTTCAATTGCTTAGCATGTATAACAGTTCATAAGTATAGAAAGGAAACAAAGCCAATCAGCAGAATCACCACCTACTGGTATACAGCAGCCTATCTTCACGACTAACTCATTCTTGTTCGTTTATTCTGTTCCAATAGAAACATCCCAAAACACACTCATTCTGTTAGCCATAGCTTCCATAAAATCATGTTTTCTATTCATTTGTACCAGCAGGTAAATAAAGTAACATTTCAATGTAGTAGTCTGGGGTTTAACAGAAAGATTCCAGCCAGATCTCACCTCTAGTTGGAAGGTAGGAACCTCATTGTAGACTCTAACAAAAATTTCTCCCACAATAAGTTCTTTTGCATGGTCACTGAAGACAAAATCGGATCCATAGCTCTTGTCACATTCACCCTTTAAGCAAAGAGACAAGCAGGTCAAGCTCAGAAAGAAAATAACCGTGTAGAAAGGATAAAGCAATAACCTGGGCAATGAAACAGACAACACTTAAAACAGATATCCATCAAAGGTTTCTGCTCACCTATACCACTGTATTATAAGCAGATGTACCAAAACACGAAATAGTTTTAAATCCCATTACTATTCATCTTTAATTTATTTATCCATTTTTGAAATATGAAAAGCCTTACTCTCTTAATCATGCTTTCTTGTTGAGATTCCAAGAATTCAAGTAATTCAGCTCTTGTCCCATTGTTCCAGATCAAGTAGGGGTTCTCTGTGTTGCTGTTAAGCATCTTCAGGGTCTGAGAGACAAGGAATATACATGATTTACTACATCTACCCTGTATAACCAAAGCTAAGTTCTAAACTTCATGTTTCATGAGATGAAACCTTCGTTAGCAGGTTTCAAGAGTCAAGCTTTCCAAATATCAGGAAAAACATGTTAGCTATTTGGTACAGTACAGTCTGTATTTTAAGTTCCCTTTATTCTTCCTCAAGCTGCACTTCAGATTCTCCTGGTTTTGAGAGCGGGTAGCAATTAACTACAACATTACATAGATGACTTTCTCAGCACTTAAAGTTTAGACATTGCTAACATTATAGTCCTTAATCTACGAACACTTAACTCAGCTTCTTTCTTTCCATGTTTGTCTTGCACATCTTATTCTACAGATTCTGCCCACTGAGCTTAAGGCTAAAACAGCTTTTGTTGTTGCCATTACTCCAGCTGCAGAGAAAAATTACACTGCTGTTCTCTGCACCAGGTTGGTGTAAGAGAGCCCTGTGCTTTAAGAACATTACAAGTGACTAATTACTTCTTCCATAACTCCCTAGAGAAGGTTTTGGCCAACAGATGCTTACCTCAGTAGCACTGACCACAGCAAGTTTCCTTGCAATATAGGGTGTTAGCATTCCAGCCAAGCTTTTTCTGATTGCTGGGTTTTCAGGTGTAGCTTGTTCTTCAGAGAGATACCCTCCAAGTCGGCTCAAGGCTAGCAGACTGAGTTTAGCAAGGCTATTTGCTACCTCCTGAAAAATATAAAAGCAACTTTAAGACAAGAACTGCTGGAAAGTACCACAATAACTAGCAAGATTCATCCAACACTATCACACAGTGGTATAAGTTGCTGCTTGCAACACCAGAGGCCCGGGGTTCACAGAATCACAGAATCACAGAATTATCACAGGGGTTCGAATCCCCCCTGTGGCGTAAGTGGTAGAAATGCTGCTCTGCTACACAGAGGGCTCGAATCCCGGGAGCTGGACTCGATCTCTAAGGTCCCTTCCAACTCGCACGATACTGTGATACACCAAGATGAACAAAACTCGTGTTCATGCTTACCTGCATCACTGATTACTCACTGATGCCTAATACCATTACTGGCTCAATAGATGCAGTTACACATGAGCAGAAAAAACTTGGGTCACTGAAATGAGCCAAAAGCTACAGAAACTGTTACACTAGATGGCTTTTGAACAGAAAACAGTTCCTGCTAGCAGTTGTTAAATAACACTGTAAGCCTTTTCCAACAGTGCTACCAGAGTTATTAAATAAAATACTGTTCAAGGCCCATCCCATTCAGTAGCTGAGAAGTGCCCAACTTATAAGGTCACTAGCTAAAGAAAATGGAGTGTGAACCACCTGCATACCCCTGGGCCAAACTAACAATGCAGCACTGAAGTGGTACGTTAGATATGTTCGTGGAATCACTAGCTGAGACTCCAGAGAAGTTGTTTTCCCTTCTCCTAGCACAAATTTACCTCTTTACTGTTAATGGTACATAAAAATCCTCTCCTGTGTGAATTATACCAGAAATCGTTGCTCTTTAGTTTTAACATTTGTTCATGTAATTCACTGATGTTAAAGAATATCTAAGCATACTTTTATTAGTAAAAGATGGCAAACAACCACCCATGGTGTTTGAAACCCTGCACCTTTTTAACATTACCTGGTGATTGGAATCCTCGCTTTTCTGAATACCGCTCTCCTCTAGCGTATAGTCATAGTTGAATAGGTAACCCAGC
This sequence comes from Excalfactoria chinensis, assembly GCF_039878825.1. NCBI lineage: Eukaryota > Metazoa > Chordata > Aves > Galliformes > Phasianidae > Excalfactoria > Excalfactoria chinensis. The sequence goes on along the minus strand of NC_092826.1, from coordinate 116,332,223 downwards.
AGGTACCACAGAACTCCCGCTTGGAACAAGTGTGTTTGTAGCCAATAATCTAAAGCAAAGGAGCTGACACATTCTACTCCCAGAGAAGCTACTCGTGGTATGTTCTGAAAGGAAAAAAAGTTCACTTCAGTACTCGTAACAAACAAAAGCCATCTGGCTGCCTTACCCAGCAAAGAGTCAGTTAAAACTTGTTAATCAGCATTTAGATGAAGATGACAAAACATATGCAGTTGAAGTCCAATGTTTGGTAACCAACAAATATACCTAATTAGTCAGCATCCTTCAAGAGAAGGATCTTTGAATAGCTGTTTCTTAAGACTAGAAATGAGTGTGGATGAGCTAGTGAAATAACAACTGAAGGTCACACAGGTTCCCATGCAAGTGTTTTACAGCAATACATGTGCTCTGCAGGGATTAAAGAAAAGGCAAAGGCATTTGACCTATAGTCAAATACTACGTAGTCTCATTCAAGCTTTCACATTTTCACTTAGTATGAGAAGTTGGAGATGAGTTTGCCATTCTCAATTCAACATAAATTCTGCAGTTATAACACCACACAAGTTCTAAGAGCTAATCAGCAAGAAACTTCTTGAAGTTCCCAGAAATTATGCTGATTTAGAAGTGTTTATACAAGATCTAACCCTAGCACACCAGTTAACATTTAAAAGTATGCAAAACCTTGATAATGATTGTATTTTAAGTCCACTACCCTGATATAAATAAAGAAATAAAAAACAAGGCACTAGAGTGCGATACCCCATAAAAATATACTGAGATCTTACAGGATCCTAGTCTGTTTGCCTTAAAATGAGAAGACTGCCCTAAACATTTAATAGCAAGTATTTATTTAGGAAAAGGACAAGAGCTCTTACCTTGCCATAATACAGTAACCTACAGAGGTCCTTAATGATGTTAGGCATTTCTGTAATTTTCTCTCTGCATTCCTCAAACTGAGCTGCCACACTGTAGCATTTACTAATATATCCACACACCTATAAAAAGAAACACTTCATTGGCACCAATTGAAAGGGAAACATAAGTTTACAATCTTTTTTTTTTTAAAAAACATATACATGCAGTTTGTCAGAAGACTGATATAAATTAAAGTTACTATAACTTACCTGTACAGACATATCATCTGGCTTACTAGAATGAGTCAAGACTGCCACACAACGATTAAACGCTTCTTGCAATACCTGTGATAATTGGATGATATGGAAGCTCAGTCACGAAAACTGACAAAGGTTGGCAGAAATAAAACAAGTTTGGTAAGCCCATATATATACTGGCTGAATGGAATTCCTATTTGACAAAGCTCAGGAAAAAAAATCCTTTCAAGTGCTGGTACTAGCATTTGGGGCTTGACAAGAGTGGACAGCATTTACATGTGAGCAAATATGCACAAAAAAACATTTCTGCTTAAGTGGCTTCTTCATGTTTATCACTGTTTCACATAAAGAATACAGAAGCCCTCAACAGAGGCTGATAAGTAAGTAGATAAACATCATATGTAGTTTTCTTATTCACAGTTCAGCAAACAAGTCTAAGCCTAGCAAGGAGTGTACTCTGCAGCAGATTTCTCTATATCCAGAAAAGAAAACATGTACAAATGGAGCTAAGTCTCAAGAATGATCCCTTAATGACCTCTGCACTGAGGAATCTAAAATTTTCCATTGCGGAAAAGACTTAAAACCAACCAAGCAACCATAAATAAGTTTATTTTAATCTACCTCCATTCCATTTTCTCTTCTCAGTTCTTCTGCATTTAATGCTGAACAATTGACTGTATGGAAAGCAAGTTCTGTGGCAGCAGGCAACAAAGGAGATTCTTTGGAAAACAAGAGGTCATCTGATGTTTCAATGGTAATAGTCTTAATCAGCATAGGATAGCCTGCATACTTGTAAGGTTTCAACTCTGAAAAAAAGAAAGGTCTTGAAGATTACATATAGGCAGAGTTTATACCATTGAAAACATAACATACTTATCACTGGAACATATATGAGCATAGAAAGAGTCCAAGAAAGCCAATACTTAGGAAAACTGGAATAAGAGGGATTAGCCCACACAATCCAGCTCCCTGACACATCACACTGTTCATGCTAGAAGCTGACAAAATATAAGGTACAGATTCACAAAAAAACAAAACAAAACTTCAAGATAAAAAGACTTATCCACAGCTCACAAAGCCCCCAAGCTACTAGCTTTCCAAATAATGTCCACCTTCAGGAAAACATCTGTTCAGCTTTGCTATTAGTCTTCCCTAAGACAGGGTTGTCTTAGGTTTAAGAAGGAGCACGTAAGGCCCCATTTGTTTGGCACAGCAATTCTGTTTTAAGTGGTTTTATTCTTCATTACTTTGGAAGCCAGCAGTGATTAAAAAAAAAAAAGCTCAGGTGATGACTGAGTAGACCTACTTAAACCTACAGTAACATTACTACTTATACATGACAAAGCTACCACTGTATATAACATTTTTCATTTAAGGTTATACTGTCACACACACAGTGGAACATGTTTGGCTCTGAAACTTCTGGACACGTCAGCAGCTGCCAGGGAGAAACCGCAGTTAGAGCCTGGGATTAGGATACTCAAATCATACCTCTCTCTCATCTGGGCCCTGAGAGGTGGCATTACAGCTCACCCATCTGGGGATTCCAATCAGAATTTCTGCATGATTACACTTACATGGTTATTAAAGAATATATATATAAAAAGAATATATATAAATAATAATATTATAATTATTAATAATTATATATAATATAATATTATTAATTATTATTATAATAATATAATATTATATATATATATATATATATATATAATATATATATAAAGAATATACCCAGAATCTGTTTACTCAGTGCTAGTGAGGACCTTTCTGAATAGACAAAAAGTCTCAGTTACGTATGGAGGAAGATTCAAACTGATTAGTACCGGAGCACAGAATTTCAAAAAGCTACTTAAGCTTTTTCTAATTAGGTTTAATTAGAAATTTTATTTCGTAGAAAGAAGTCCTACTTTGAAGCCCTCTACCAAACTGACATAATGCTGTGGCAAGCCAGAAACCAGATCAACAGAATGGAGACTAAAGAACTTTGAAGGTTAAAGCTGACCACAATGTCCATTACAGAAATGAATATAAAACTTTCTTCTGAGACAGCACACCTACCTTCTTTATGCCTGTTGAAGAGGATGCTTTGAGTTTTCAGAATCAAAATGATGTTTTCAGGATCTGGCCCATCTATCACTTTGGCAGACTTTGTGCACAGAAACTCGTATGCTTTGTTAACTTTCTCAAACATATCCTGTAAGTGAAGATAACAACTTCCAAATTACTACAAGTCTACAGCTCAATTTGTATGCAGGTAAAACAAAACATCCATCAGCCACTATACTGGTTTGTTGCCTTATTATGCTTCAGAAAATATTCTGCATAACCCCAGATGCACCTGTTCACAGTTGAGTTTTCTTCTACTGTCTGAACTCCACCACAGGAAAAAGATTAAAACTAAGTCTCTTACAAGAAAATAAAATTTAATTGATAGTAGGAATGGGCAGAGGACTCAGTGTCTTTGAAAGTGAGCTATCAGCTTCCTTACATGCAGAGTAACTGTTTAAACTAGATGCTTTCTGAGATGTGGTTTCATCTGATTATACAAGAGTTTACTGTGAAAACCCTAACATTTGCTAAGCAGTATCAGTTAAATTACTCATCTGCAGCACTAGTTGGAATCCTGCAATACAAATAAAGATATAATGTGCAAAAGGGAGATAGAAAATTAAAGTGGACATTAAGAACTCTTTAACAGCAGAATTTGTCCCCATTTATTAATGTTAGTTATACATACCCTGCCTTCTGGATTTTTGTCTGGGTGATATTTTTGAGCGAGCCTGAAATAAGCTTTCCTGATCTTGCTTTCCTCATGCCTGTCAGAAAACAAATCCCGTTACACCAAATAACAACAAAAACAACCCAAGCCTCAATTCTCAAAACACTATTAACAGTAGTACCCAAAATTAAGTGAAAACAACAAGGCTCTCTGCTTCACTCTGAGAATCCTGCTCTATCACCTGAACTGACCAAGTAATCATGCAGCCACAAAACAGAAGTTCCAGCACCTCTTGCTCAGATATACGAACCAGAACTAACTTAATGTCACTGTGTATGTTATAAGAAGAATATAAATGAACTGTTAGTGATAAAAGTTAGAAGTCTGGATGTCTGAGTTCATAACTCGTAGTAAGTGTACAGCTCTTGATGCACTACTACAAAACAGGGGTATTTTACTTATAGAGGCCTGAAGTTAAAAACAAGTGTCAAGGTACTGAGTAAGAAATTCCACTGCTATCATCAAGAAACAGGACAACATATGGCAGGCAGAAGGAAGTTTAGAGAAGCTGAGTTCTACTTTGAGTATTCTGCTTTATTCTGTGCTTAATATGCTTTAGTCTAATATTCACCACGTAGAATAGCCTAGTGAAAGTTAAGGGACAGCTCAAAGCATTTTTCCCAGTTTCAGTTCATCTGAACATTTCACAGTGATTCTCTCTAAGAAAAAGAGCTGGATTTTCAATGCTCTGGATCATAGAGAAAAGCAATCTTCCACTGTGATAGACGCAGGTACTAAATTTAACTGAACTGAAACCAGTAACTGGTTGCAATTACTGAGATAAGCTTCAGTTTGTTCACTGTACAGAAATTATACAACTTCATACACTGGAAACAACTTACTGTCCTTGTCCTTTGGGAAGGTTAAGAACTTCATAAGCATCATCTATTGACATGGTAGGTGGCTTCTTCTCCACCTCCTTCTTCCAGGCTTCTAGCGTGTCTTTCAGAAGTTTGATCTAAATAATTTCAGTTCATTAGCATTTCATTCATACTCAATGCAGTATATATCTTTATTAAAGCCACATTTTGCTGTGAACATATCCTTACCACCTATTACCCCAAATTCAGAGACTATTTACCTCATCCTTTTATTGTTAATAGTTACGATTCTTCCTCCAGTCAGATAAGGGATCAAGACTTTGCTTCACTTTAGTGCTACATTTTATTCAATATTTAGGCTGCCTACATGTTTATGGAACAGTCACAAGAGAAGATGGAGAAGCACTTAAATGATATGTAATAGTTCACAGCTACAGGAACCATAAAGCTGCATAAATAAGTGAAAATGACTAGATGGATCTAGACTGCTAATTGTATCAAGATCTTATCAATTCCGTTAGTATCAAGCTGCTCGGTTTCCTCTGCAGCACTGAGAAATAAGAACTAAAAAAAATGTTTTTCCCCCACCAGCTGAGGTTCACTGAAACACTAAAGTTTAAGTGGTTGGATGTGTTTTTGATTATTTGTTTTTTAAAGCCTCTGCAAGAATTGCTTAACCTCTGGCTGCTACATAGCATGAGGTCTATTCTGTTTTAAGATAAAGGAATGTTTAACCTGTTTGCTTACTAACTGAAAAGAAAGGATTGATTATTTACTTCCAACAAACATAACACTTGATTTCCTTACATTTTGTTACAAATCCCAATTTTATGAGTCTGAAAGAACAAGAACTAAATGAGTCCTAAAATTCTTACTTACTGGATCTTTAATTGGCCAGTCTGGAAATCTCAGTGTATCACAAAGATGCTTGAGGTAATAAATATTACAGAACAGTTCATTTTCCAGTTGTGGATAGTTGATGACTGGGATAGGACAGTATTGGTAGAGTGCCCTTGTATTGCTCTGAAGGCGAGGAGTGAAATCAGCAAGATGAGCAGCAATCTTCTCTATCATAAGACGTCTGAAAGTTACAAAGTTAGGTTTGACACTTGACAAGCACAGTCCTCAAAATACAGTAACTGTAGAAGTAGATTCAACAACTTCTAACAAAGATTTCCCCAAGTTATATGCCAAGTTACAGAAGGGACTATTGCCCCACTCTGTCATGAAGCTATTTAAAAATAGCCCAAAGTAACATTTTTCCTCCCTCAATCTTGGAAGACCTGAAAAATTTATTGTAATATTAGTGTTGACTCTCCTAGACAGGAGACAGTAGTTAATGAGCATAACTATATTGCAGTCTACAGTGGTAGTGTATTCCCCACACATGAAAGGAACTCAAGTACAAAGCACAGCACAGATGTAAGACATTGTCAGAAGTTCACAGAAAAAGAAAATCCCTTTCTTTCTGAAAATCTCCCTGTTATTTTTGATAGAAGCACAGGACATTGCCCACGCAGAATGCAAAAAAAACAAAAACAAACATTCAGTACAAACATGGAAAACAGCTATTTTAGACTTCAGAAAAGTTAAAACTAAGACCTATTCAGCATGAGATGTAGTTGCTCAGACTCATCCCTCTGATAGGAAAAAAAATGGGAAAGTTACCTCATTTCATTGCTCCAAATTGCTTCTGGAGTGTCAAATTCCCCAAGGAATATCTCTGAAAATTTTTCTGGCTCGTAATTTTCCAGGTAACACACCATTGCTTCAGGAAGAACATGTCCAAGTATACTTCTTTGAACTATATCTTGACTCTTAGTCTATAAAAACAAATAAACAACAAAAACATGACACTGTCATCCCACATTTAATCTGAATTCAGCCTTCCTGACCAACTCCAGATCGGCAAGACCCTCCTCACCTCTCCCTTACAGATCTTTAATTCTTAGGAACTGAGAAGAAAAGCATGAAGTACTGTTGAAGCAACCACAGGTCGCTTGCAAAACCATTTGGAAACAGGGAATTAGTTTTTATAATTTACTCACTTCTTCAGACTTGAAGGCTTGCTTTGTATGTGCATATTTCAAAAACCTACAAAACAAACAGTATTTTCTGTTTTAATTGATACTTAAAACACCTTTGAAAGATAAGCAGAGCAATATAACCCAGCTGGCCAGTCTCACACACTCACTTCAAAATAAAAGAGTAACAATAATCACTGAATGAATCTGAAAAAAAATCCATGAAAATCTTGCAAACCCCTCTACGTATTTCTATGTTTAAGCGTTATCTTATGTTTACCACTTCAGTTTGAAGGTCTTCCCAAAAGCTTTTTCTTCCATATAAAAAAATCCAACAACTGAAAACAGAAGCTGATAGAGACAGCCTTTCCCTACAGACTCCTTCCTGCAACACTTTATAGATGAAACAAGACAACACTTCCCTCCCTGGCAGGGTCATAAGCAATTCATGCTGTTAACAGTTGACTTGACTGTGCAGAAATGATTATTTTAGAAGAAAGTGTTTGCCTGCAGTCTCACATTGGTTCTAACAAAACATTCCCAGGAGTGTTTAGAGTAGTAGCCATTTCAAGAACAACTGGTTGAGAGGCATTTTAAGTTATTTTTGACTCACCTTGCAATAGGAAGTACATTGGAACCCGTGTACATCATGATAAAGAAGAATACTCCACTCAAATAGAAACGAGGTAACTGAGGGTTATCTTGCATGACGTGAAACAACAATATAGCAACTTTTTCCACCAGTATAGGATCAAAAGTCAACAGCAGCTGAAACCAAAGAATACAAGCATTTACATCAGCTGCTCAAGTAACTCAAATTACCTATCCAAAATTCCAGTTTTAACCAACTCAGTATCAGGACAAGCAATTAAACTTCAAAATTTAATTTAAGGAACACTTCATATAGAAACTAACAAGCTAAAAAGTCAGGCTTTTACTTATTTCCACACATTTTTGAACAGTTGATTACCTGAGTGATATGAGGAAGGCAAGTACTATCTGACAGGAGCCTTTTCACTCTAGGCAACGGCCTTATAATAGCGTTGTCCTGATCCCTAAAAAAATAATTGGTAATGCATTAAGCAGACTTTCCTCTTTCCTCTTGCAAGAATGAACAACTTTATTAAGCCATAAATATCAAGCTATTGAGATTAGATTGAGTGCCATTCTAAGTTGTTTTTTTTGTTTGTTTGTTTGTTTGTTTAAAATTCAGAATTTGTAAGCATGGTTTAATACTATACATTACAGACACTTTATTTCCAAATTAAATGAGAGCCTGTTGGTCAAAACAAGACTATGTTGCTGTGCATTAGGAACATACAAAGCCTGTGCATAGATTCCTGCAGTTCATATCACAGTATTAGTACTATTTCATTTACAAACTATTTAACTACAGGACTAATTACTAATACTAAAAGGATCTTTAACTCTGTTCATTAATATACTGCTTGGGTTCTAAGAAAAGCCCAAAGACAGAAGCTGCATTTATACATCTGCAAGAGAAAGTTAACCACTAATTTCTGCAGAAATTTAGTGTTTACCTGCTGGGAAAATATCCACACATTGTGATGAGCATGTTGAGTATCAGCGTAGCAAGGTCAGTCTCATTCAACACAGCTTGGCCACTGGCAAGCAAGCACCACTTCAGCTGAGGAATGACTTGTAATGGTCGCCAGCCGTCCATACCTTGAGCCCAGCAACGTGTTTTTGAAGTCAGCTTCCCACTATCCCACAGTTCCTGCATCTATTGCAAGATAAGAGATGAATTAGTTGATTCATGCATTCAGAATGGCAGATTCCACCACAGTTCCATGAATTCTAACAGAACCAGTCAGTAAACATGAAGGAAATGAAGTTAATATGAAGGAAATTAGTCACTGCAAAATCGAAACACAAAGGGATAGACAGTATTGCCAAAGGCATTTAAAGCCTCATTCTCTTTCCACTCACCCAAACAGACAGGAAAGAGACCTACAACTTTTAGGTTAGAAGAGCCAAGTCATTTGCAGCACTGTGAAGAGAGTTCCAACTCCAAACTAAGATTTGTCCCTTAAGATGAATTTTAATTTTATGTAAAAGAAGCAGTGAACTACAGACAACTGCTGTAGTAACTGTTATATCAGCATTTGTTTCAAAACTAGGTCTTTGGTCCCACATTCTCTCTCTATATATATATTTGGTCCCACATTCTCTCTATACCCTTAGCAGACCTGATTCTTGGCAAAATGCCCCATCATCCAGATGGAAATTTCTTCCATAAAACTTGAGTCAGAAGCAGACAAGTACCTCTTGAAAGCTGTAAGGACCACTCCTTTCTTTGTCAGCATTGCCAAAGTACCATTCTTTCTCACTCTCCCTCTTCATATCAGGCGCTGCCTCAATCACATTGCTCTAGAAATCGATAAGATTAGCTTCAGTACAACTATCACATTTCTACAGGAAGTTTAACAAAAAAGTACGGTTCTTTTAGCAAAGCAATATATGAATAATAAGAAACAAAGGCTGCATATACCTGCAGAGGTACTGTAGCTCTGCTTGTGTGAAGATGTGCTAGAGTGAGCAGATCCACAAGGATTCTAATTCCATTGGAATCCATAAGGTCCTTCACATTTTTCTGTTAATGGATGAACTGAGTTAACAACACCATTTTCTACATAAGAGTTGTTACAAGTACTGCACAGTTTTATCCAAGAATCTATTGTGAGAAAAGTTAAAGCATTCCCTCAAATGCCCAGGATGGTGTGACTTACGCATTTCTTTCAGCTGTCTCACCAATAAACAACAATGACCATAACCCAGAATACACTGCATTAAAGTCTGCCTTGAGATTTGATTTGTTTCTTGAAGTTAAAACTGAATGGCTACTTGAGACCATTCTATACAGCTTAAAGACCCATGAACTGTTAAGTGTACAGGTGTAGCTTACCTTATTGAGGATCAACTTGTTGAGAAACAGTATCAGTCTATCCCGCTCAAGCCTATCAGTGCACTATTGCAACAGAAGAGAACAAATTAGTATTTGATAGCATATAAGAAGTTGCCTTCCAGAATCAATACAGTTGCCATACCCATTTACTTTTTCCCTGCCCCAAATAATACTACTGATTATTAAAATGCATTATTTATACACAGCATTCTGCTACTGAAATTGAAAAGTCTTGTTCCTTTCTACCATTGCCTTTTTTGCTCTATCAAGAATCAAGGCAAAATAAGAGATTGATTCAGTTTCAATGGCTATATCCCACTGATGTGAGCAAAGAAACCCCTACTTCAGATTACATGGAGATATATTTTTTACAAGTTGTAGGTGTTGTCAAGCATGATTCATCAGACACAATGAACGGCCAAAGCATCTACCATTAAAATACAATCTATACCATATGTCTATATAAGGCTACTGTTTAAGAAGAGTGGCAACAACCACAGAATTAAAGTCAGCATTTCCAAATATGACCTGGAATGAGGTCATCCCCTCAGAAGCTTTATTTCTTGTGCTCGCTTCAAATTTCACAACAAGTTGAAGAATCTCAACATATGCTCGACTAACTAGCTATTAACTACCATTTCACATTGTTTTACATAATTCTTACCCGTTCTAACATCCCAACAATATATTTAGTATCTGAAAATGGTCCTATTTCTTCATGACATCTTCCATAAACAATGGCCAACGCTTGCAGACACAGGCATTTCATATTTACTTTTGGGGTAAGCAAGAAGCGATGGTAAAGCTCATTGAAGAACTCATATCTATGAAAGAGAAGAGAGCTTAGAAAAGAAAACAGAGAACTTGAGAGTAGGATAAGATTATAGTAATAACTCACGATTTTTTGATTGCTCCACTCTCTTCAGTTTCATCTTCTTCCAGTAGCAATCTCAAATAATAATCCCCTATTTTGATTTCCTCAGAAAGGCACTCATATTTTACCTATAACGTAAATCATGTTACTTAGTGAAGCAATAAAAAAAAAAGCTTACTGTTAAGTTTTCGCTTGCATACACATTACTGCATTTCCTATAATCTGAGGAATCCTTTGCAAATTTGTGGTTTAAGAAGTATACATCTAAAAATAAAAAGCATAATTAAGCTCAAAGCTACAATTGCTCCCTCGAACAAATGAAGTATCTGATGTTACTGAAAACCCAGCTCCCAGTCTTTAACTAATTGCATTTAACATAAGTATTTTTAGTAACTTAGATAACATGGTATATTCAATGAGTCAAGCTTTAATAAGCAGTTACTTCACTGCAAGATATTTTACTCAATGTTACTAAAAGTATGAAACACCAGCATCACTTAATTACTAGCAATACTTGATATTTTACCAGGTAATTAAAGTCTAGATGCATCAGTATACACACAGAGAGCTGAAGTAAAATTGCACAATGAGAACCATCATTAACTTCAGAACTATATTACAACATCTTAACCATATGCTTTGCTGTTTAATAGCTTTAAGCATTCAGCAAGCATCTAACCGAGAGGTAACTAACACACAAGTCACTCATTGCAGTTGTTTTTCCTATCTACCATTTGCAGACAACTTTTTTTGCCCTTGTAACGGTGATCTACAGATTTAGTGGTAGAACACAATATGAAGAGGTCCCACTAACAAGCAATCTTCCAGAGGAACTTCAAACCACAACCCCCATTGCAATGTTGACATGTTCCACAGCTGGCATAGAAGCCTCTATCACCACTACATGAGCTAACTAAAATAGTTAAGAGCATGGTCTGACAAAGTCTTGATTTAAACAGCAAGCATCAGAGAGCAGCTGTTTAATGACTAGATTGCAGGATCCCCCATCAAGTTGGTCTCAAAATATCCTGGGTGGTAACTGCAAGAATGCTAAGTGATACATTCCAGTAGCACAAGCCACAGAAGGAACACAAAGTGCATATGGGAAGTCTGTTTTAAAAGCTTCAAATCAGAGCTTTTGACTCTGCCCCAGTTAGCACCTCCACAAGTGCAGAGACTGGAGATGAGACAGCAGATACTGTTGTACCTGGGAGTCAACCTGCTTCAACCTGTTACTAAAGGAAGCAATGTAAACCCAAATTTAGCTACTCAGTCTGTAGTGGTGTGATGGGAATAATTCCAGTACCTAAAGTAGTTCTTCCTCCACTTTGATGACTACTCTAACAAATCTGACACTCATATGACATCTGAGAATTTCTCAAAAGCAACAGTTCAGTTTTGGCTTCAAGTACTGTTATTCCTAGTATGTGAAAAATCTTCAAACTATACTCTACAGAGCAACATGGTTTTAACCACATAACCACTTCATGGTTTGACAGGTCAGAACTTAATTGCCCTGGGAGCACAGAGATATGGTGGAAATAAAGCCTAGAAACTTGCAAGCAAGAAGTGACTAACAGAACTACCCAAAACAAGCCTCAAACACTCAAAAACAAGTATGGCAACAGCATCATACCAACTTGCCTTTGGTCCTCTTATGCAAGTATAATTTATCTTTTAAGTGTCACTCGTCACTTAGCAAGACTGAAACTTCCTCAGCCTGACAAGAGTGGATACTACCCATCCATAGCCTCAAGCCCTGGCAGTTTATTCTATAACCCCAGAAGAATTGTAGCTTGCAGTCAGGGAATTTCAACACAACATGCACTCAGGCAGCTAGGAACAAAGAAGTGACATTTTAATTAGCCATATTTTACATATGCAAGTTCTCCAACAGAGTCATTTACCTCAAACTCCTGATGGTTCCACGAGATAACACTAGCACTACCAAGTTCTCTGTCAATATTAAATGCTCTCATTTCAGATTCAAGAGTATCTCTCAGTTCTTCCCGTGTTTTGAAGTTCCAAATCAAGTTTGATCTAGCATGATCCTGAAGAAATCTAGGAAAGAAGTTACAAAGTTTAAAAGTCTTCAAACATCATCTGAAAAGGCAGACAAATCAGCTAGCAAGCTAAAGAAGGCTAGCATCACTGAATCTTAATTAGAAGGCAATGAGTAACAGGCTTTAGTTTGTTAGAAGAATTACAGTAATTTGCTCTTACACTGTTTTCATTGTCACGGACATCTAAAGCACATCTATTTTCACTCTTTCATCTCAGTAACCTGCAACCTGCAAGTAGCTGATGAACTGGGTATTTGCAAGCTATTCACTGTATGTCAGGAAGGGCCAGAAATGAACAACCACCCAAGACAGCAAAAAAAGCACACAGCTTGTGTACATTTTGAACAAGAATAGTAGCTTATGCAGGAGAAAAAGTTGATGTCTCAGATGTCACAAGACAGTCAGAAGATGCTGTTCAGAGACAGTTAAACAGTGTTTGGATCTACAGACTGGCTGAGAGCAGTACTTGAATACACAAGGATTAGGAGCATGTGAATCCTCCTTTTATGGAGCATTTATGTAGAGACAAACCACATAAGTTGATGTTTTGAAACATTAAGCACCAAACGCTTAAATCTATTGAACAGTCAAGCATTACTAATCCATTTCAGAACACTCCCAGTCAAAGAAAAGTGATGCTCACTTTTTTTTTCAGATGGAGGTCCCTCCCTTTCGAACTTTGATAGTTGTAAGAACTCGCAGATAAGCAAGCTACATTTAGAACCTGTGGCACTATTTAAAGCCCAATATACTAATGTTTTTCTCCCCAATAGCTTTAAGCTTATTTTTATTCCAGTTCAAGTTAGTAGGTATCAATGAGCGTACAAGCTGATGCATCAACATACTACAATACCAGTATACTGTAATGTTACTTTGCCTTAGCCTTCAGCATCATGGAGACATACACCTGTAGCTTGTTGATCCCTTTTTGATTCATGGAGTAATAAAGGATGTAGCTTGATAATATTAGAAAAGCTTTCGGAATCCCTTTCCCCTTACCTATCTTACAATTTCAAAAGCTTCTATTATTAAGCAGGCACACCATTTCAAGGCAGGCAACAACTGGAAGCAATCCACAGGGACTCAGATATTAAAAATATCCAGCCAGATTTCAATATTTTACCTGTAGTAGAAGAGATCCCAGTTTGCTTCTATTTTTATTCTTTGCCGTCGTTTCCTTAAAATCACTGGCTTTTGAATAACATTCTGCAAAAAAGCCAAATTTAAATCACAGTAACAGAGAATCCACATTTTTCCCTTCAAAATAAATAAACTAGGGTTTTATTCCTTCTGAAGTTGTACTTTAAGTTAAGCCTCATTAATAAGCTCTTTTCAGTACGCAGCAGTAACAGACTTTAACAAGTGTTATTTTACACTATGTTAAATCATGCTAGAGAAGCTTTCAGCTGTTTCACATATCAGTTGTTTAAAAGCAAGTTCGCTCTCACTAGGAAAAGCTTAGTTCCCACCACCAAAGCAGTCTCAGTGCTAGCAAGATTACCAGGATAAGTCAGTATGCTTAATATACTGCATTTCACAAACCAACCATGCAAGACAACAGTACTGTTAACGCTGAGCTAAACAGGCAAGCAGAGCTTTGAAGACTGCTTCAAAAAAATCCACGAGACCAGCAGTTCCAAAGCTGATTTCTGGAGAAAACTCCAGAAGACTACTAAGTTCTGGAAAGAAAATAATCAAGGTAAGTCACATAAATGTCTCACCACCTGACTTGGCTGCTGAAAGGTTCCCTAGTTTGCTCAAGCATTAAACCAGTGCTATGTACTACATGCAAACAAGAGTCTGAGCAACATAATTCACACACATGGCTGAGATACACAGACTCACCATATTATTCCTGTCCTGATTTTAATGGCAAGTTGAAAGAAAAGAAAAAAGGAACATTTAAGAAGTCACAATCATTAAACTAATTCAAGGTGGTAATATCAAACTTGCTACTACTCTTTCAAAGCTACTGTTGCATATACATGAAATTCAACAGCTCAGAACCCTGGACTGAAAAGCAATCAATCTCTTAAGCCTAGTATACAGACAACGTGCTTAAAGATGTCTGCTGAGACTAATACTGCAAAACATCCTGAAGTGCAATTCATCTTTACGTTGCCATTTTCCATTTTTTTATGCTTCACTTCGATCCTAGTTCAATATCACTCTGCAAAGTATCAAAATCCCGCACCTCAAACATCAAGCTTTAGCAACATTTTACAAAGCCCCACGTTCAAGCTTAGTGTCGCAACAGATCAAGTATGAAGACTGGTGTGATCAATATCTCACATTCCACTGCTCTTTCCATCCTTCCTTCTAAGTAAGGAAGGGATAAACAGATTGCTTCTATTTCCAGAATGCACAAAAACAAGTTTAGTCACGAGACTAAACAAAGTTAAAGGAAACACCTCATGATTCAAAGTCTGTCATACAGAACACAAAAATAGAATTATGAGAAAAAGGAGATCTCCTACACTTTTACTGTCTCAGATCAAAATAAACCACATATCACTACAAGGTTAAACTTAGTTTTATACATAATCTTTTGTAATTTAAGCACTGAAATATGCGACTTGCTGTGCAGCTTTGTCAACCTTCAGTGAAGGTCAGCTGATGAAGAATTTGTATTGCTGGAATGCAATACAAGATAGTATTAAGCTTCAAGTAGGTTCTACCACATACAAAGAACATCATTTCAGATGTAAACAGCTGTTTGACTAAATTTGGAAGAAGTTATGGATGTTCTTGCTATGTTTCAAAGCATTTCCTATTCTATTGTATAATTAAAATGGAAAAGATGCATATAAGCTGCGCTGTTGTTTGGCAAGATGTGCTAAAACAAGTTAAAGCTTGGCCCATATCCCAAACACATTTGTTGACTACATTCTTCCTAGAACCCATTTCTAACAAAAGATGAAGACCAGTAAGAGTCAGAATTCAGTAAACAGAAACAGAAGAAAGACGTTCATCATATAGTCACACATCTATTACTGGATGTTGCCCTATCATTTCATGGAGATAGTGATGTTCCTCTCTATGCTTAGTAAAGTTGCTGTAACAGAGAGCTTTAACTATTTTTACCTCTTTCTGAGCTATTCCCATTCTATCTCGCCAGTGCATCAAGACTAAATCCACTTTCTCTTTGGCGAATTTTTCAACTTCTTTTGCAGCTTTTCCAGCGAGTCTCTGCCACTCTGGCACTTTATTAAACTTGCCATATTGATCCTGTGGAATAGATACTATTAGTTATTTGCAGCTGCAGGCTTATTAACATGCTAGATGCAAATCAGTGCAATATTTAAGCTTCTGCATTAAAAAAGAAATAAAATCATCAGGACTACACATCTAGAGAATGGAGAAGGTAAGACAGAAGCATTTACTTACAGTTGCGATTTTTAAGTTATCTCTAACATGCATCCTATCAGCATCTTTTTCAGGAACAGGATCAGTACTATCAAGGTATGCCAGCAAACCTGGTGGCTGAAAACATTTAAAACCAGTATGAACAGAAAAACATGACAGTAGGCAACAAGATGTTTTCTTTAAATTAGAAAACCTCAAAACAGAATGAATATTATATCTAAACCAAGTATGTAAAGCTGCAGCAGCTCTTGGCCTGTAATAGCTAAATGCTACCATCCTTAACAGACATGTAATTAAGTTCAGGTACAAAGGAGCTCTTTTGCCTATATCCCATTTCTTAGGAGAGAGCTTGATGAAGCTATGGACTGCAGAAAAAGCAGAAGTGAACCTACAGTAATACTGAGGCAGATGAACACTGAAAAGGACCCATGGCATGATGGCACATCCTCTCATATGGACACACTACATTAAAGACAACATTCTCATTTGACTAGGCTTTCTGGAAGTCAGTGACCAAGAAAAGGACAGTCCACTTTGCCAAAGATAAAAATTAAAAATACCAGTTATTTTAAGTGTCATTTCTCCAGATTTAATAATTCCTCACAGCACTACTTGATAAACTAGTTTCACTGAAGCAACTTAAGAACTTCTCTGAAAAGCTGAAGAGTGGAACAACACAGGAAGTATGAGTGGAATAACACAGGAAGTATCATCCAATATGTAAATTCAGCAGAGTTACAAGCAACTAAAGCTAGAAAGGCCTGAAAGCATAAGCAGAACTTGCTTTAACCCTTACAAGCACGAAGCACTAGGGACTCTTGCTCAAGGTGATGTTGACAAGAAAGTCAAACACTATTGTACTGAACATTATTTCTTTAAAGAGTGGCTAGAGAGTAACGTACTAAGAATCTCAGGTGGTTTGTACAAGCCATCAATATCCTTCACAATGATACCAGACTGCTGGTCTTCCTGGCTGCAAATCCCTCCCCCGATGAAAAAGCAGATGTTTTAACTATAGCATATCCCAAATTTCCTAATACTGCAGCAGATTTTACTCTTACCCTGCCTATATCCCATTTTTACTCACCAAAATACGTTTCAGCAGGTTCATAGCAGTTTTGTTCTCGGCTGTCCAGAGGCCAACCAAATGTCTACTTAGCTGCCTGAAAAAAGTCATTGAGAAAAAAAAAGAAAAAAGCAAATTAGTATTTTATATAACTTTGTAAACTACAAAAATCTACACCCTTGCCATGCTGGTGAAATGAAGATGAGCAAAAAGTTTGTGGTCTTGTGTGTAAGAGCACAAAGCAATATATTGTTCCAATTCAAGTATATGCTCAGCATGCTTTAATGTGTTGGCTTTAAGAAATCTAGTGAAGTTAGTGGAACAGTAGCAGCACATGCTTCTTTTTACCTAGACCTAAAAGAACACTTGAGCAATAGAGCAGAAACTAAACATCTAATCTAGAAGTGTAAGTTTATCCAGTTGATCTGTTACAATTAGATTTAAGTTCTTAGCTGTTCTACGTGTAGTCCTTAACACCAGTTATTGGCTAGCATAGCCTCTTCTGGGAGTCTGCCTTCTATGCCAACTAACACCTTCTGCAAGTGTTTGTTAACAATGGTTCTAACGTGTTAAACTAAAGCAGCACTTAAAAACAAGTTGTAAGTAACTCCAAACAGAACTCGTAATAGTGGGGGTTCCATGCTAGCTCTCTTCTGAAAGACAGAGCAGCAACAAGTTTTGCTGGTTACTGAACTTCTTCAGCAAGGTGTATACCTTCAGTAATCTTATATTAGGAGTGATAATTCGGTTGATTCCCCCATTCTGATCAGCATGCCCTCCGGCCTGCTCTTAGAGCTCACGTGTTCTACTCGCTGCTGAATTTAGGGAACAATTTCTGCATGAGGAGACTTCTCTTAGACAAATGGTTCATACCAACTGCATACAGGATGCCTGAGGTGTGCATACTAGGATTTACGCAGTTGTCTAATAAAGCTGAGCCTTTTTGCAAGTTCAAAATATTCTACTTGCTTTTTCTTTCTCTGAGTATTTTCAGGAAAGCAAAACAAAACAAAACTTGAACCTTTCATGAGCAACCTGAATCCCATTTCGGCAAAGAAACAAAATCACTTTGGCTGCAGTCTCAGTTCAAGTTTGCTCTACTTAAATATTCCATGTGCTGAAGAAAATATCATTCTAAAGGATTGCAAGAACTCTTTCCTGAGCTCCCAATGTATCCTAGGCCAGCACTTAAGACTTTTTAAACATGATATATCAAGTGAGACTGACATACCTATTAGTAAGCATCCTCTGATCTGTGCTTATTGTAAACATAGCAGTGTGCAAGTGACGAGGTAAGGCACCTTCACTGAGGGCAAGATCTTGCATTTTGGTAGCAATCTCTTTGTCTCCTTCCTTTGGAAACAGGGCAAGATGATTACTAGAGAAAGAATCTTAGTTAAGCTGTTTTTATCTTAGTCTATAGTTCCAAGACCTTCCTGACCATCAGCTATGTCAACTAGTATCTAGAAGTCAGTATCTACATTACAATGTGCTTTAACTGCAAGTTTTCAACAGCAAATGATCAAAGTTGTAGTAAAGTCAAGGCCTAGATGACTGGTAGTTCTATCTATGAGGACAGTAACTGGATAAGATGTGCAAGACAGATCCTATGATAGATCAGGAGATTAGTTACACATTTATAATTACCATCTCCACACTACACGTGCAAGTCAGAATTTAAAAAAAAAAAAAAAAATGACAACCACAAGTAATTGTTTGTTGCTTGAATTTGGCCAGTAGGAACTATTTCTAACAACATCTTGGGCTTTTGTTTTAGACAAGCATATAGATAAAAGCCACTCATCCAAAATATGCTGGCTGCAATGAATAACTGAAAACAAAACTTTTGTTCCATTTTTACTTGGCCATGTACCTTTTGAGTTCAAACAATAAGAGTCATTGAAAACAGTATAGCAACATTTAGCTAACACTATCTTGTGTATCAATGGAAACTTGCAGATCTCTATTTCAAGTGTTCATTCACTTCCATTCCAAGAAACAACTAGATGCAATTCAGATGCATAAGCTGTTGTGACACAATGAGGCTCTAACTTAAGACCTGAGTGCTGAGAGTCAGTTAGCAAGGTCACAATACAACAACCATGAGCACCCCTCCAGAACTATGGACTTGGCCCATGCATAATGATATAGCTCTGGTATGGAAGCTATCCAAGTCAAATCCTTCATTAAAGCAAGAAGAAAAAGAACAGAGGTTGACATAACTAACTTTCTCTGGAACACTTCTGCCTGCAAATTCCAGTTTCCCATTCCATCTGGCCATTTATTATAAATAAAGAAATAAAAATCCCCCAAACACGGCTGTTTCTCCCTAAGATACCCTCTTAAACATGCAGGACAAGTCTAGTGGTTCTGAGGTATGTGATTGAGCTACATACAATATTAACAGCCAGACCTTGACTGCAGTATGAAAACATGCAAGGCGCTACCTAGTGTCCCAACCTGCATGCCTTCTAAACCCTCAAGTGCAAAATAAAGCAAGTTGCTATATCAAAAGACCCAGGATTAAGGTAGCATTCTGTTCTTCAACCTCCCCCTCAAAAAGTGAAGAAGCTAACGTAACAAACATCAGGTATTGTTGAGACAATACTGAGACTGCATTTCTGAAATAGGCAATGAATATTTAGCACGCTTTCCCAAGCTGAACTCTCACCTCTATTATTGCCTTCATCACCAAACCTGCTCCTTTCACAATTGCCATGGAAGGATGCTACAACAGAAAGTTAACAAAAAAATTACTTCTATTCAAGAAATTAACTCTTCTAACTCTTATTCACAGAGAAACAAAGTTGACAGGAAGATGATCTAGCTTAATATAAAAAACGCATTTTAAGGTGTTTCTGGAAGCGCACCTTAGATAACATTTTGCAATGACCTAACACACCATTCACTATAGAATAACTTCCTCAAGTCAGTATCTGAAGAAAGCAACAGGCAGAGGAATTTAAGGCGGATAAAGTTTAAGCACATTAACAAGCTGAGCAGTAGACAGACTTGCCTTTCAGTAGAGCCAGAAAAAAAAAAATCATACTAATTTCTTGCTCTAACGACATTAGAATTTATATTTTAGAGCAAGAAAACTCATATTTACTAATATGCTTGATAATACACACTCAGCATTATAAGCAGTTAACACTAGGGTTTCCTCTTCAAGAAATTGAGAGGAAAAAAAATCTATATCTTAAGCAGCAGCAGGACTAAAGTCATTCTTATTTCAGACAGCAGAATAATAATTGCCAAGTCTCACCTGAAAGAGCTTAAATAGTGTTCTTCCATTAGTTGCCACCATTTCCAACAACATGTCAAACTGCTGCCCTTCAGTAGTCTCACTATATGGAGCACACAGGGCAAATGTCAGGAAGTCCAGAAGTGAACTAATTACAAGAGCACCTGTCCCATGATCCTGGAATTAGCAGAAAAACACTACCAGATTACTCAGAGTAATGACAAAGTATTGTCTCCTAGAACATACCAAAGATTCACAACCCCATATACCAGTGTATTGCAAGTTACGTTTTTTAAGTTTTAAGTCCCTGAATACCAGTTAATGCTACCATCTTCGTTAAACAGAGCGCCCTGCCTTCCATATTAAACATGCATACTTTTTTTTCAACACTACATACCCCATGTTCTTCAGTATTCATAGCTACATTTCTATCCTGCCCAGATCCAAGTCAATTTAGTTCAACACTGAAACCTACTCTATGGTTTCTGCATTTAATCCCAGGTACTAATACACTGAAAGATATAGCCAAGTATGATTGTTATCACAGCAATTAGGAAAAATGCTTTAAGCTATGTGCTTCAAAGTCTGACTTACCACATGAGAATTAAATTTCTCTAATAGATTTTCTAGAAATTTCTTTGAAAAGAGAAGGGAAGCTTTGTTCAGCTGTTCCTGCCTCAAGTCATAGTCATCATGCATGGGCTGTAAGAAAAATAAATAAATAAAAAAATCACAAATCATCATCATTTCAACCCTGAATTATTAACAGCCATAGTGCAAAAGCCACACACATTACTGCAGGTTCAGGTGTACCAAGAAAACATTATGGCAAGTTACTTTATGTTTGAGCGCACTGCCAGCTGAACTGCAGTCCCTATTTCTACAGCTTTTAGCTTGAAATCACATATTACAAAAGTGATAGATACTAAAACTCAATACTTACACACATAAGAGCACAAAGCATGTCAATAGAGGCATGGGTTACTCCATCGTTGTTCCTTTTGAGGGCCTTCACAACCTTCATCCCTAATCGTTCTCTAAACCTTTTGAAAGAGAAAAAAAATAAGAAGCAGAACTACCAAGATTAGATATGAGTGTTTCTAAGCTTGAAGACTAGTCATGGACTAAAAGCAGCCTGTTCACACTTTATTCGGCAAAACAAAACCCCAATGTTTATAGAAATTTCATATCGCTTGGTAGGAACACAATAACATTAGACTTTACTGTTGACAGTATGCAGCACATTCACAAAAATCAGGCAAATTTGTATGGTCACAAGATAGCGTTAGTGCAAGACACTTCACACACAAAAAAACCCAGCTTTTTTTAAAGGCCTCAGACTATGTACACTACTTCACATCATTCATTGCCCCATTAACCTGAAACCAGAAGTGTTCTGAAGAATTTCATTTTCAGAAAAACATTAAGCATTTTTTTTTCCCTTTTTCTTTATGCTAGTCAACTAAGACAAAATCCAAGAAGCCTATACTTATTACTGCAGGAGTACAGCTCAGCTTATAGCATCAGATTAAATTTTATGTTGAACTGAAGATGACAGTAATGACATCAACATAGTTTCTCACGCTTGAACCATCTACTTCAAGGACAGATGAAGGTGCATTTTAGAAGTATTTTGTCTAGGAAAATATCACTGAATGGTATTTGACCCTTAAAGGAGAGTATTTAGGAAAGAAACATCAGCTTTACAAACCAGTGATCACTTAGAATTCTTAATTTACATAAAAACCCAATGACAACCCCAAACTACTGGGAATGATGATGTGCACAACCTACCAGTCTTTTTCTGAAAGAAAAAGCCTTAAGTCAAATGCTCGGCTTTTAACATCAGACATAAAAAGTTTGAAAAAAAACCAAAAAACACATGCACGGAACTGTTTTCACCACTGCTTCTAAGCTTAAAAGACTTCTTGCTTACTTTGGAAGTTGAGTGAAGGCAAGGAAGCCTGCTTTTGAAGCCACCAGTCTTCTTACTGCTTGGAATTGGCTTTCAAGCTCTGCATTAGATGCTGCCACATCTCCTTCCTGTGAGAGCAGTGCTGTTATGGCATTATTAATGAGTTTCTCCTTGTTTTCTGAGAACAGACCCTGGTTAAGGGGTAGGAATTTATTAATATGCTTATGCATTAACAATATCTTAAGAGAAAGGGCAGAGGATTTGTTCTTACATCCTGTGTAACTGCATGTAGTACTCCGCTATAGGAAATGTTAGCGTTGAATCTGAATACAGCATCTGCAAAGTTACCATCTGGAAGAAGATAAAAATTTAAGTATGCAGCATCTGACTAAGCATCTGGATGGTTAAAAGAGCATTATCAAGCAATGTAAATAAGCTTTAGCTTACTTGGAGGAGCAGCCAAAAACCTCAGATGAAGGCTCTCTACTTCTTCATCTACAGGCATACTGAGTAATCCCCAGCGCTGGCCTTTTTGTGTGGAGGTCATTTTCACACAGACATCCCGATTACCAGAAGCTCTCACTCCATCCAGCAAACTAGCTAGGAGAGAATCTCTGGGTTGGGAAAAAAAACATGCCAATAAAAGTTAGATAGGAGAAGTAGTGCCAATACAAAGAAAAAAGATGGTCAGAATGGAAATCAAGAATAAAATGAACAGTAGCACTACATGTATTCTCTACCAACAGTGATGCTAGCACCTACACCTCTTGAAGAAGTCAAACTTCCTAAAGTACATTTTCCCACTGTAAGAACAGAACTGTCTTACATCAATTACAGACAGCTGCAGTCTTTCACTAAAGGAATCAACTCTAGATTGTGTGAGAACTCAACTCAACTCTGTGAATGTGTTATATGCATTTAAAGTTGATCCTTCCTTATCCTTTCCGCAAAACCTCACTCAGCAGGATTACACTGCAACCACACTCAGGACTAATGTTCTGCTGGTTGTTCCAAGTAGAATCAACTAAGACTGTGTCGAGCCTTTGAGCTGTCTTCTTTACCCTACTCATTTTACCACTCTACTTTGACAATGCTTTATTTTCACTTACTTTACAGTCTAACCTAGAATGACAACCACAGAACAATACTGTTTACAAGGAACAACCTTCTTTTCCTTTATGAACTGCTGAACATCCTTACATAACCACCTGAAAACTTTCAGCAGATTTACTTGAAGTTCAGATGAATGTAAAGGGGAGAGATTTAGATCCTGTAACAAATCCTGATTTATAAGTGGCAGATCATTAGAATAACAGAACTTTGAGTTAACACCTTCAAGGGTTGGTTTCTGGAGGCCGAGACCCCATAACAATACAACGACAACCTCCATTTGAACTCACAATCCACAGGAACTCCAGTTACCTTTCTGTTGAAGAGTATTTCCGAATTTGTCCTTTGATAAATTCAATGGTAAAAAGTTGGGGATTTTCACAGTCACATACTATTGCAAACACCTAGAAAAAGGAATCATATTCACAAAGTTATTTTTCTACTCCATAAATACCTTATACACATTATCAAAATCATACTGTTGGAGCTTCAACTTGAAAGAGTGTTTACTAAAGAAGGTTTACTCTTACCTCTCCCAAAGGTTTCAAAGTCACAATGTTATACGTAGCTGGATCCCGTTCAACTAAGCACGCTTCTGTAAGAGCTAGTACTCTTTTCACAGGTTCCTTGAGAAAAAAAGTTATGTTAGGATAGAATTCATAGCACTTCAGAGAAATTTAGTTAGTTAAGTATGATACCCTTACCAAGTGTCTAGGTGTTATTTTCTGGACAACAAACTCTGCTAAAGATGTTATAGATTCGTCATTGCTGTATTTTCCAAAGCGAAGATTCAAGTATTGCTCAAATTCTAACGATTCTTTCCTTATCCGCAGAGAGATGCCTATGAAGTTGCCAGCATGTTCTATTGCACTTTTGATGATTTCCTCCCTTTGTTCAGATGCGAACAAGTGCTGCAAGTTTTAAGAAGAAACAGGTAAAGTACGTGGCACACCACAAGAAATCAGTTCCGTACATAATCCTTCCTTATATATACATAATATATATGCTTAACAGTGGAAAATCTTACCAGCAGCTTGGCAAGCTAGGGTTGCCTTCATTAAGTGTATAAAGAGAAAAGGTATTTATTACAAAAAGATATCAATGATTAGATTTAATTTCCCTCTCAAAAAAAATTAAAAACATATTCCTAAAGGCTATTTTACATATATAAAATACATACCCATAAACGATACCCTTCCACATATTAACATGTCATTAAAGTAAATGTCTGCATGACCTGTCTGTCCACTCTTGGCAACAGGCTTACAAAAGTGAGGAACCAGAGGGAACCACAGTATGGCAGCCTTGTAAGCTATCTGTAGGGCCACCACCTGACCTTGCTGGATTGGCTGTAGAGGATGGCACATATACCTAGCTTTATGCTAGAGAAAAGCATGCTATAATACAAGAATGAGGGAAAACCTGATCTAGGAAAGATATTCATACATTGTAGTGATTGAAGTAGTGGTAAATAAATTAGCGAGCACAGATTTCTAGAGGTCAATTCAAGCAGCTAGTAACATAGCATTTAGAAACATTTCTTTAAATTTTAAAACAATAGTATAATGCAACAGACATTTCCCAAGCAAATTACTGAAAATCAGATAGAGATATAAAAGAAGCAGCATAATCAATGACCAATCTAATCCTGAATACTTGCATCAATTAATTAGATTAGTAGTGCTGCCTGCCACTTCTGCACCTTTGTGAACTGTCAGCAAATCCCATGTACACAGAGCATTTATATTCACTATCCATATATCAGTATTATTTTACACTCCACAGTTTTTACACACAATTAGCAAAAGCCCCACATGCTGTTCTCAAATGCTTCAATTGATTTCTGATTACGGTGTAAAAAACTATTTAAAACCTGCCTGCAAACCACAAGGATCCACATCTGTATCCCACAGGTGCACATACTTCATTCAAATTACACTGAAGCCTCCTTACTGAATATGCAGACATAAACAGCCTAATACAATACCGAGATATTGTTTCAGTACTTACCAATCTACTAAATCCTCCATAGAGGATACAGAAGCCTCCTTGGTAGCCAGCAATATCAACAAAGCCTTCAATGTTTCTGTAGTCATAGGAGCACAGGACTTTATTTGTTGCAGGATCAATTTGGTCAATACCTCCAGGAGTCACTTCCAGAATCACAGGTTTCCTTGTATCACTCCAGTGGTGTTTATAACAGTTGTATCTCTGCAGTGAGTGCTACTTTTAGACATTTCCACAAACACACCTTTACTACATAGCAATAATTTTTCAATCTAGCAAGTAGCGTGGGAGTAAAGTTCAAAAAATTTATAACTTCCCTCAGTGCTCTTATCTATAATGATAAATTAAGGGAAAGTAGCTACCGACTGGCAAGGAAATCACAACAGTCAAGGCTTAAGCAACATGTTTTGAACAGAGAATAGCAATCCTAAGAAGTAAGTTTGTCTTGCTGTAGAAAGTGGTAAAGAAACAGACTACATGCATATGTGGATAGGTAAGGAATTACTTATCACACAAGATGCTGTTCAGCCAATAAAGACCAGCTGAAGGAAAACTCATCACTAGGGGAAAAGATATCATCTCTTTCAGTCATACTTCATTACAAATACAGACCAAATGAAGCAAGCACAAGTTAGAGTTATTTGGAAATTACGGTCAGACATAGGAAACTCCCATATTCGATCAATGTCACTATGGTCATCACTGCAGATCTAGTCCGTGCAACAAGTTAAATTAAGTCATTTTGTGACCAGAAGACATAAAACAAAGCACAAGATTCAACTCTGTATATTGCCTTGCTTATTATTATGTTGCATTCATTAAATGGCAATCACGTCCTTACTCAATAAAACCTCATGTGAAACAGTATTTCCACGTCAAGCACTTAGGATGTTATGCAGCAGATCATACAGAGTTAGAAAGCAGAATATGGGAAACAGTAAACATTGAAAAATGAATTAAAGCTTGTTTCTATTCCTTGCAAATAACTCCATGCAACAAAGCCATTACTTCAGTAATGACATTCGCTGCATGTACCACTGTGAGCCTAAGGCCAAGAGAAGAGAACTCAAAATATTCTGCCATTCAAGGGATTCTCAGTGCTCTTGAGCAAATTCTGATTCTTCCTCAGAGCAAGACTTCAGATCCCAATTTACAAGAGCTATTCAAAGTAGCACACATAGCACAGACGTAACTTCCAAGAACACTGTAGAAATCTTTAAATCATTCAATTCAATAGCGTAGTGAATCAGACAAGAAAGATACTTACTCGTCCTGTGATTTTTCCTTCCGAGAAGTCTGTCCTGAATCTCTGTTTAAAAAGAAAAAATAGCCACGAATGAATGCAAATGCTTTAGTTGATCTGTCCAGTTAGTCTAAATTCAAACTGGCACAACCAATGTGTCATTTTAAGTGATTTTAACTAAGCCTCACTGAAAACTCACCATTTCAGTGCAGTTAAACATTTTCAGTATTTTTAGCTTTACTCGCTTCTTGTGCTACACTAATCGCTGCAACAGATACTAGATTGGGTACATCAGCTCAAAAGACAACTGGCTTCTCAACTTTTTACATAAGAAAACACAGCAAACAACCACAAACTGTAATGATAATCAAGTAATTACTGCTTGTTTGAGACAAGATTAACTTACCAGTGCCTCTGTAAGGAGTTCTGTTCTGTGCTCAGTGGAAAACTTCAGAGTTTCAGACTTTCTTCCGCTCCCTTTGCGAAAGGTTAGACTAAATTCTGTTCCTTGTCCTTTTCCAACAGGAGAAATGCTACAGATATCTCCATAAGGCCACTAGACAATTGGAAGTAATTAGGTTAAAATTACTAATTTTAAAACTACATCTCCACTTCAAACCCATTAATACCTGTAATTACCAAGTGAGTTGCTGTAATGAGACAATAGCTGGCATACTAGGTGACAGCTTTAGCTTGAGCTCTCTATTTGACACTTGGCAAAGTAAGTAAATGCCCTGAGTCCCTTCAGGGACATGCCTTACAGTAATAAAACTTATCCCAGTTCATTTCTAACTGCACATCCAAAAGCAAACTATCGTTTCCTGGCTATTAAATTGCCTAGAAGTACAAAAATTGGATATTTTTAGAGCTAGTGAAGGCAACACCAGTTTTCTGTTTTTGCTGCAGCTCTCTTCTGTTTCTACTCAGATCCCACCAGACTATACAGCTTTTGAAGACAGAATGCCACTATGTACAGTGGATGGTGTATAGGAGTTAGAAAGCAATTCTAAACAGCCATGTTCAAAAGGAACAGTTACCTGATTTGTAACTTCTAGAGTGTTTGGATTGTATGTGGTGATGGCATGAGTTCCAACTGAAAAGACTCTTTTATACCTAAAATAAGACAGAACATGTTAGTTCTTCCAGAAATCAAATACAAGTCCTGTTGAACTGTAGACATTACATTAAGATGCTGTATACAAGCCATTGTTAGGAAATGGATAAAGAATTCTCTTTGTTAAGTTCAGTTCAACTTTATAATATGTTAAGCTCCTCTGTCCTACAGAGTCATAAAGGAGATATACATATTAATGGCTATTAATAATGTTTCCTTATTCATATCTTGTATGTTATTGGAAAAGTCAGGACCAAAGTCTCTTGAAGCCTGAAGTGGAACGTGCTACCGACATAGGCCAGAATATACTAGAAGAAAATAGTTTCACTGGAAGTTCTAATCTTCAAAGATTCAACTGCATGACCTCTTCAGGGTTAACAAAAAGAAAAAGCATCCTACTGAGGGCAATGTCCAAATACCTCTTGAACACTGACAGGCATGGGAGGGGGTCAGCACTCTGAAAACTTCTGTGTGAAGCTGTCTAAGGCTGGAGCTGGAATATGAAATAACCAATTTGCACACCTGGTCACAACACGTGACTTGGTCATAATAGCCAAACCTAGTTTTCTCTGCTTTGAGGAAAGCTAAGACTACTATATCCAGAAAGTCTCAGATCACAGCAGCTGTAAGTTCAACATGCGGCTAGTCATTTT
The DNA here is from genome assembly GCF_039878825.1 of Excalfactoria chinensis. Lineage (NCBI taxonomy): Eukaryota > Metazoa > Chordata > Aves > Galliformes > Phasianidae > Excalfactoria > Excalfactoria chinensis. Next base: position 116,303,903 of record NC_092826.1, on the reverse strand, counting down.
ACAGGCACATTAAATACTGACTGCCATAATGCATAAAAACCAGCTGTAGCAGGGTCACTGATTCTACTTCACATACATCAGAAACAGGAAGCATCAAGCTAAAGACAACTAATTTCAATACATAAGCATGAAAGTGAAGCTTTACCACGGTTTCATTTCTTAGGCATGACCTGTACAGCATATCCTGAAACATCACTATGTAAAAAGACTACTTGTATTTCTGAAATAGTTTTGCAACATAAGCAACCAGGATTTGAAGCATGATTATTACTAATACCTTACTGTTCACACAAAGTCCCGTCCAGAAAGCAAAGTCAAATCTGAACCAGAAGCCAGTTAAATCCATGGTTCTCTTGACTAAAGAAACAGGACCTGAACACCCATACCTTTTTCTGAATCTGAATGAAATAAGACTACTTTGGCTAGTTATCCTTGTTAAAATTCAGCATAGCAATTTAGGTTTTGGGTAAACTATGGTTTACCAGAAACAGGTAAGATCAACCAAACAGTTAACTGCTCTGGATTTGCCATACCAAACACTACATCAAGGGTAATAGATCCCTTCTTCCCTCCTTCCCTACATTCCTGCATTACAATCCTTTCTACTCTCTCACTTGCCAGGTCTGCAGCATGAGCCATCATTTGTGCATAAAAACCAAGCTAAGGATTTCTACTACAGCTACAAAAAAAGAAAAAGCAATAGTCTGCATGGAATTCAGAACTCAACTACCATAATTTGTCTGAAGATATTACTTGATTTATTCTTTTTCTTTTCACATTAGCAAGGCAGAGTATCACTCTGACACAAACTCCTAAACCTCATCCCCTACCATTTATGACAATTTCACTTCCAATAAACTGGCACAAGTTCAAACCATTACTGACCCAAATAAGTTTAACTAGAAACTTAAGCAAGCACCTTTTCTTCAAAGCTTAGAAAACCTGTGATATTTAATTGCTACTTTTTAGATACAATATTTATTGGAAAAACCCATATGATTTTCCATACAGTTGAATTTTCCTTACTAAATATGTTACTATATCATTTAAGAAGCAGGTCAAGAAAAGCAGCAACGAACACCTAAAGTCACTACATTTGAAGTTACTATGGCTGCTAATAGTTCCACTATATTCAGTCTATCAATGAATGCTCCAGTTCTTGGAATACAATGAAAATCTTTTGAACTGCTCCTTCTCCTCTTGTTGCACAATTTAGGTAAGTACTCTTTTATGTTTGCAAATAAAGCTTGTTATGCTGTTCTTAAAATTTATCACAAGCAATAAAACACTGTTTAACGTTTTATTTGCTCATTTAATACACTGAAGAATCTTCAGAGACCACACCAATTGTAAACCAGCTTCAAACGTGACAGCTGAGACTCACCCTTGTATTTCAAGCAATAGGAAGTATACTCATTATCCAGCACTTCTGACGTTAGAAAGAATATAGGACGTAAAAGCAGATTTGTTCATTTACCACTTCCTTCCTTTTCTCTCCCTATGCAAATTCAGAAGACTTAATTCTTGTTGCCTGAACAGAGGCAACGTGAAAGTCAGTTTTTACTCAAAACCTAAACTCACTCTTGACCAGACCTTCACCTTTAAATACACAGAACAGCATTTATACCTCCAGGCTTTGAAGAATCTAGTGCCAGGATGTTTTAAGAATAAAAACTCGAAGCAAATGTCCTTTCTTTCTATTAAAAGACTACTGCCTATTCACTAGCTTCTTAAAGGCACTGTTGGACTCAGAAGTAATATAAAACAGTGTTCCATTTGCAGAACCTCAGTCCCATTCAAATATCATTATCTGTACTGCTAGAAAATACTGTAATGCAGCTCACATACAGAATGCCAAATCATAAGAACACTCAGTGACTGAGGCACATTTAATGTTATATATTACATTATTGGTTTTGCGTGCATTGTTTTTTTTTAATGTTATCAATAGATGACACTTGGGATGCATATGGAACAGTAAAATACTTCTCAGAAATTAGTTCCATGCAGCAGCATGTTAAAACTGTGAGAGCTGTATGACTTAAATGCAGACTTTTCATGTCTGCAAATACCAAGTGTGCATTTAAGTATTCAAATGCAAGTTTCTGCTGCAACCTAACAAGCAGCAACTACCCACTAAATAATCCTACCCCCTTGTATTACAAGAAAAGGTGAAATGCCAGTGAGCTTTCAACATAAGTCTGTTTTTAGATTTAGTTTGAGGTTCTATAAAAGTTGATCATTTATGAGAACAATACCAAAGTTCAAGATCATCCTACTGTGACTTCAAATGCTTGCAACATGAAGAAGCAGGCATTTTAATGGAAGGTACTGGGCAAGAGATGTAATTTGAGCACTGTGTATTTTACTTCCAAATGGCTCAATTTGTATGCATACTAAACTTGCAGACATACACAGGAACTTCAGGGGAAAGATCAGACAGTATTGTGAAAAAGGAAGATTAAGAGAGAGAAACTAATTCTAGAGTTCAATCCCAACACAATACTTCATTGTTACTAATGGAGACAGCTTAGTCCCACATGCTCACAGAAATCCAGATGTGTAGATCTTAATTCAGGTAAGCTTTGATTTAAACAAATACCTACCTTATTAGAACTGGGGTATTTAAAATCATACTCGAGAATCTGTCCTAATAGAAGAAAGCTTTCACCCTCAGAGGCAGCTGCTTAGATCACTGTGCACTCTGGACTAACCAGAGGATAGCATTTGATGATGAAAGGACAGAGAACTCTCCAATTAGATAATGAAGCAGTTTTGTGACTCTTCAAAGCACAGTCGAGAATGACCTGCATCTGCCACACCGCAGTCCCATCTTCCACCCCAGTACTCCCAGTGTTTTAATAGAGAGAAATCAGGAAGCATTATAATTGGAAACCACGTGCTGATTTTGCCTGCAACAGTTAATTTCCTTCATTGAAGCTGGCATGGTGCTGTGTTTTGGATCTAGGACTGGATAATATTGATAGCTGAACAGCACTTACACTGAGTCACGGACTGCTCTGTTTCTCATGCTGCCCTGTCAACAGGTGTGCAGGGCATACAAGTTGCTGTGAGGGGACAAGGCCATGACAGGTGACCCAATCTGGTCAAAGGCATACTCCATACCATGTGGTGTCATGCTCAAAAATAAAACTGGAGGAGCTGGCAGGTGGCTGCCAGTGTTTAGAGGCCAGTTAGGCGTTGGTCAGCAACTGCACTGTGCGTCACTATTTCTTTTTTAACTTCCCCTTTCCTATTAAATTGTCTTCATCTCAAGTGATGAGCTCTTGCACTTAATTTTTTTCCATTCTCTCCCCTACCCCAATGGGAGGGGTGAGCTAATGGCTGCATGGTGTTTAACTGCCTGCTGAGTTAAACCACAAGTCAAATTAAGCCAATTTCCACTTACTGTCCAAGCAGATTCAGACCCCATTGTTCAGTTTTATAATTAGAACAAAACAGAACTTGTTCTCCTGAGGTGCAGACAATGTACCCTCTTTGCTCTGGTGATGTTTAGGTAGCAAGCAAAAATCAACAATCCACAGAGCTGTTACGCACATGAGAACGACAGTGGGCAACATTACCAAAGAAATCCCTGCACAGCTTCAAAAAGGATGTTTAACAGCTGACTTCAAACAATATAACAGATATGAGAACTTAAAGGATAGTTTTCCTTAGAAGTCCCTTAACTTTTGAAGACAGAGCCACTGTTGAAGATTCTTTTTTTTTTTTAAATCTAAGAGACTTCCATTAGGGATAAGTGCATATTTGAGGATGTCTGTTGCTAGAAATAATCTCAGTAGTTTAACAGATAATCTATTACACAACATGTTAAGTATTACACCAAAGTGTGGGAACATGTACAAAGGTAGGCTGAAACACGATGTTTGAAAGTCAAATTAATTCTAGTGAAGACAAAGTCAGTTCAAAGACTGTGCAGAAGGAGCCTCTAGTTCAGTTTTCATCTGTGAATATAAAAACCATCTAAATAAATCTAATTATGGCAAGGAGAAATGTCACATACAACATCAAAAAAAACAAACACTCAACTACTTACTTTCCCCTCCATGAATGTTTTGTCGTGTAGAAACAAGCAAGATCTCTGTTTTCTCTTATTATATTCATTTTGTGCCAAATCCTAGGAATAAGAGAAACATCCTGTTTATATTCATTATTTTCATTTACAGATGAAGTTCAGTAATCATTAATGCCCTTTAAGACACTCAATTCATTGCTCTGTCAATTCCACTTGAAGATAGCATGACTGTTAGCAAACAGTGCTTTGGTTAAGTTCTTGATAAGTTGAACACAAATCATTTATTTCCCTGTTTTATTATACCTACTACTCTTAACAGCACAAGGGCACAAAGCCATTTGCTCCCTATTATTTGCCACATTATCACAATCACACTACTTCTGCAGCATTGCTGCTGTTCCAGATTCAAGCAAGTTTTAAGTCACATCCAGAATGCCAGACTCCATGATCCTCTGTTCTTGATTACTTGACTAGTACCAGTGTAACAGCAGCCTTGGAATATCACATAGAACAACTGCAAGAATTCATATTCATTGCTTGCCTGAAGCAATGTTAAAGTAACTCAGTCCCAGCCACAGTGTACCGCTATAATCTGGTTATCTTTCTACATTCAGACAATTCTACTCGATCAACAACAGAAAATTGCTTATTTCTACTCCATACAAGTTATGGCTATTCTCTTTCTGAGCAAAGTCTGTAGCAGTCATGGAGTCGTAAGAAGAACTAATAGCCTGACGGAAGTTAACTTGAGAATTCCTTCCCTCAGGTAAAGTCAGCACAGTCACTATTACCTACCAAAGAGAACTTGTTGCACTACTCCCAGGTACAAAAAACATAATAAATCAGTGACTCAGTCTTCAAGTCAAATTTTCCAGAGTTAATAACCTCACTGACCTGTAGCAAGATGAATTCTCTAAATCTCACACTTGGAAGCAAAGTTTCAGGACTTAAGCTATTGAGCAGCATCATTCCTGAAGTTCTTAGACAGAGTAAACTGGAAAACTATGATGTATTATTTCCATAAGTAGGCATCAAAATAGTACACTGAGTTTGTCCAAACTACACTTTGATACACAGTGGCACATTTCAGATGTGATAATTTTTAAGTTAGCTTCCAGAATGAAGTGCCTATCATAGCTCTCCTTATTAAACTAGCTTTCTTAACATTATCATATTAGCAAGTAGAATAAAAGCTCAAAACAAGACTACCTCCCATAAGTATGGAATTGCAAGTTCGATTTATCTGTAAACTCCACAGTTTTGTCAGCACCGGACTACCCAGACCTGACCACCACCTGCTTTAGAGTAGAGTAAAGCAAGATGTTCTCACACCTGCAAACTCTGATATCGCTCTGAGAAACACTCAGGAGTCCCTTCCACCAATTCCAACAGCAGCACCTAACTAGATTCAGGATACTGATACATGAAGTCTTGTAATCACAGAGGAAGCAACAAATCCACCTGACTTTTTTTTCCCCTTAGACTAAAAATCATGAAACTTCAATGCTTTACTCATCACTGTGCCTCTGCAGAGTAATTGCAACCATCTCCCCCACTGAGAAGACTAGCAGAAAAGCATAATATGCCAAGAACTAGTGACAATTAATTCCTGTACACATTTTCCTGCTGTTCAACAGAGAACAAGGCTAACAATAGCCAAGTGTTCTGAGCTGCTGCACTGAAGTTCAGAGGTTATTTTGTAGTTGCCTGTAGTTCCACAATGAGAGCAAGAAGAAAAAATAGTTCAAGTCAAAGATGTCTTAGAAATAAGAAACTAAAACACCACCTCCTTTGACTCAGACACTGTAACTTCAGTACTTGAGACAGTACAACCACAGCAAGTATTATTAATAATCATGCTTAGCCATAGTGCCAGTGTAAGATGCAGTGGCCTGCTTAGTCATAACAACATTAATTCATCAAAAGACAACACTCTTAGTATTTACCTCCATCTTTTTCTTTTGCCATCTAAGTCCACTTCTGAGCCAAGTCAGTCACCTTTCTGAAGTTAAATGCTGCATTTCACTTTTAACAGCAGTCAAGCCAACAAGGCCTCAACTTTCATGATTATTTTAGTGTCCCGCAACACCCACTAATAGAAAAATCACAACTCCGAAGGTTGTTGGGAAGATACTGTAGTGCAGATTTTGGATATCCTATACACGTAGCTCTCAGTTTTAGTAACAGATCAACAGTTTAGCTCTATTTCTACAGGCAACAACTAGTCTGAAAATAGTATTTTAAAAACATGCTCCACCTGTTTGAATAAGAAAGCATGCTGAATGGGGAATATAGCAAAAAAAAATAGAACAAACAAAACACAAACAACAAACCTGAGGTTCCTGTAGGTAAAATATTGTTCATTACTTGCATATTAAGTTCAGAGAAGACCTAATGCACACTCTCAATTCCTGAATAGTTTAGTACTACTATATTAGTTTATCCCACAGGACAGAAGTTGAACGATGCTTTCCTTTTTGGCTCTTGTAGTGCTGTAAGTAGCAGTGGAACAGCATTCGGGGAAGAGCTGAAACCACATCTATGTTTTGTGTGTACCACAAACAGCAGCCCCTAAAATTAAAGAGATTGGACTGCTACCAGGACACCCCTGCCTCTGAATTTAAGCTACCTGAATAGGTGCATTACACAAGCTGCATTCAACTTGCATACACTTATCAATTTTCCATCCTTCAGACAAAATTAGCATCTGGGAAACTAGAGTCTATTTCAGGAAACAGAGATAAGTCAGTCTTAAACTAATACTTGTAGAGTTCGAAAGAAGCTGTGACCTTGTAAGCATCAAAGCAGTAGGCATAGCTGTAATTACTTAAGCTACAGAATACTTAAGCATACAGTCAGAATTTTGCCTGTGGGTTCAAAATTTATTTCAGAATTCAACTGCCATATTCCCTGTCCATATTATTCCTACGCTATTATTTCAACCCTCTCCTAAGTGAAGGTTTAACCTATGTTAAGGTAGCAGTGCAGGGCCCCAAACAGGATTGTTCCACTATACTGTCACGATGGGAGGGCAGAAGCATTGATAAGATTATACTTAAGGCTGAAGTGTGACTTTCCTAAGAGAGCGAACGCATGCTGAGAGGATAAAAAACAGTGACCAATTGAACAAAAGCGAGAGCGAGGCACTGGTAAAATACACGGCCCTGTTTATCTGCAGTTCTACATAAACACCTTTTAGCTTACAGTTCTGGAACCTAATTCCCATCATTTACATATCTACTGTAGCTTTTAAACGTATTATTTTAATCTGCACTGAGAAGTTTTAGCTGTCTCGGTTTCATTTGCCTCTTTCACTGCTCTGTTTGCTAACTGGCAGAGTTCCACCTTCAGACAGATTCTTCAGGAAACATTAAACTCTTCCCTACATGTAATCTGCTCTTAAAGTACTACAGCATAATAAATTTCGGAAACAGATTTGTTCACTTTTCGTGCAAGAACTCACAGCCCTTTTTGCAAGGTGAGAAAGATGAAACCCACATAGATCCTTAAAAGACAATCACTGCAGGCCACCTCAGCCACAGCAGCATCAGTGCCTTCACCAAACCTGGACACAAACAGGTTGAGAATTTCAGCTTCACTCCTACCAGGAACGACAGCTGTGACAGTTGTGTCAATCTCAGCTGACTGCTCCCACTCACACACTGAAGAATACTACTGAGGACAGATTCTTCCATGCATGTTCTCTTCTTTGTCCTCTGTACAGATCAACCTTTTGCTGAATCAATGAACCAAAGTGATCCACTAGCCAAACAGGTATGAGAACAAAAGTGTTTTCACATTAATGGATAAGAAAAAAAGGAGTGTCCCTTTCAGTCATAGATTAGCCACCTTGTCATGTTTTTTCAGAGTATGGTTCTATGTCAAGTACTAATAGTAAGGAATGATAATCAAGCTTCTTTTGGCATGAGAACAGCCTTTCTGCAATCAAACCGAGAAGCAAAACAGTTGAATATTCAATACACAAACAAATGGCTGAATACTAGGTGGAGACTTTTTTTTCCTCGAGTCAGTAAGCTTCGTTTACTGAGTTTGAAACAGATTGAAAGAAAAGTCACTGGCTTGGTCTGAAAAATAGACCCTGGCCTATAAGACCAGCCCTTAGCGCAGCACTAGAAATGCAGTGATTCAGTTCCTCAGGACAATTAAATCTTTGGAAACATGACGAAAACCACATGACACCCAGAGGAGTAAGCAATACATACTAAATCATTTCAGACATTTATTCCGGCAAGGCTAAAATGCAAAGTAAAGTTCCTGGAAAGTCTATGCAACGTGGGGACAGATATTCAGCTCTGAGTCTCCAAACACTTAGAAGAATAGAAGAATTTCCAGTAGTAATGGAATTTCTGGTTAAGTGCTCTGGCATTTGGCCATCCACATCAGAGAGGAATTGGGCAGAGATGCAGATCTCTAAAACGAAACAGGCTACAGCCAAGCATTGTTTTTATCTCCATAATATGGGACCTGTATTTTGAACCCAGTTGTGGCAGACCTTGTGTAGCATCTTATTAACTCGATGCAAAGATGAAGCCAGCACTCTCTTGTGCAGTTTCCCTCCTCAACAAATCTCACTACAGGCAAGTAGCTTAAGGAGACTGTTTATCAGCCAGAAGCAAAAGTTATTTGGAATCAAAGCTTCAGTTCTAAAACAGGCTATTTTCAGAAAGGCTGTATTACTTAATCAGCAGCAGCATGAAACAAAGCAGCTATCGACCCAACTTTGTTTTCTCTGATTCACTGCCATTGATCCAATTTCCAGAAATTCCAGAAACACATTCACACAGACTCCAAACCCAAACATTCTCACAGCTTGAGAGCACAAGGCTGGAAACGAAACTAAAACAACGCCAACAAACCGTAGCAGTTAGACAACACTTTCGAAGCTCACCCCTGCCATACAGCTGTCAGGGCACATAGCAATAGGTGGGACACAGTCCTGCAGGCTGTGAGCAGAGTGCTGCAAACACAGCCATTTCATTTGCATGTTTGGTTCACCTCCCAGAATGCAAGTAGTAAGTGAAAAGCTACCTTGGTAAGAAATTTTGAAACTCTATGAAAAATAAGTTTCTACGTTAAGAGTAGATTTTCTGAGGTACACGCTTAATTCTGCCCATGCTCTTCAAGCGTACTATTAACACTGAAAAAATAAAGAAGCCAGGAAGCACAGCCCTTCTCCTAATCTCCCCCGATCTTCATTAGTACCAAAGCACCTCAAGCTGACCACACGTTGATCAGTGGCTGGGACGAGAGCAATAAGGTACCCCCTTTTGATGGGCACACGGGTGTCTATCTAAGGCAGAGGGAGAGCACACATTCTGCCCCACGGCCACAACAGCTGCATGAGAAACCGTGCGTTCGACGGAACTCAGGGCAGGCTGAGCACCGAGAGACCCGTTTTTTCCACAGAAGAACGCGCTGTTTCAGCACCCATTTCCACACCTGGAGGAGCGGCACTGCGCGCACGGCCCGGACGGTTACCGACCAGGGGACCACCGATATCCGCCTATCACCACAGCGCGGCAGCGTGGGGCCCCTTCCGGGCAGATCGCTGCCTCCCGCGCGACCCCGCTCCCCTTGCAGCCCGGAGACCGGCCGCGCACCCCCTCCCCACAGGCAGCGCCTCACGGCCCGGCGGCCCCGCCCGGGGCTGTGGAAGGAGGCGGGGGCCGCCACTACCGCCTCACCTCCCCCGGCGCTCGGATTTACCTGGCCGGGGAGCCCGCGCTGCCCGGACTACCCCCACCGGCGCCACGCTCCCAGCGATCAGGGTGACGGGCCACTGAGCGGAGCCCTCGCCCCCCGCCCGGCAGCCGCTACACCTCTCCAACTCCCTCAGAGTCTGGCGCTGGAGGCCGCCATCTTAGTTCCAGCAGCGAGACCGCCCTCTCGACGCAGACGCCGTCAGACCCGGGCCCGTCACGGGACACGGTCAGCTGATATATTGCTTCCCCATCACCTCCCCCTTCCTCACCCGCCGGCCTGGCCCGCGAAGCCGCCTCTCCCACCTTCCTCCCGCCCCTTGCCCTGCCCTACCGGGAACCGGCAGGAGGGGGAGCGCGACCTACGCGCATGCGCAAAGTTCCCTTTCTCTTCCCCTCAGCTTTAGAGAGTGGGCGGGATGGCGGTGGTTGTTGGGGCTGCCTGCGAATTTGGTAGCTTTTTGTGTTGTATTTGATGATCTTACTCTATTAGTCCACGCTACACCAATTAGTTTGGGGCTCATGGGCTCATTGGTCGTTTCCCGCATGTGTTAATTGCTCTTGTGATTTTTGGAGGATGTCTGTGAGTTATTAAAGTTTCTTTTTGTGGATAATCCACGTGTTGTGGTGAGGAGAGCTGCAGCTCTGCCAGTTTTCCGTGCCCTCTGCATCTTGGTTAAGCATTCTTGAGGCCTGGTGGTGGTTTCTTGCTCATCATTGAGGTGTGTGTCACTAATGAGAAAGAGATGCTTTAATTGGAAACACAGTGTTGCTAACCTGTAGCTACCTCTTTAAGGCTGTACGTTATTGTGCCGAGAAAGGAGGGGAGATTTAGATTAGATATTGGGGAGGTTTTTCACTGAGAGAGTAATGGGCTGCTGGCACAGCTGCCCAGAGTGGATATGAATGCCTGGCCCATGGAAGTATTTAAGGCCAGGTAGTTTGGGGCCCTGGGTAACCTGTTCTAGTGGCTGTCAGCCCTGCTCATGGCAGGGAGTCAGAACTAAGTGAGCTTTGAGGTCCCTTCTAACCCAAGCCATTCTATGATTCTAAAAAAGTAAGTTTAAAGTTATAGGCTGCGTATTGCTAATTTGTAATAACCTTTTCAGTGTCGCATAAAGCATTTTTCATGTCTTATATTTTACAGCAGATAATAAAGTGTCTAATAAGTCATTTTGCAGTTGTCCTGAGTTTGGGGAACCATGTTAAAATAAAACGATGAAGGTTACTTTGGGGGAGGTGATAACCTACTTTGATCACAGAAGTTTGAGGAAAAGGTTTTCTCAACATAGAAACTGTGGAAATCGAATTTTGAGGAGAAGCAATGTGATTCAGAAGAGTTGGTTGTTGATGAGTTGATAAGCCTGAAGGGTTTGCTTTATTGGGGGGAATTTAGTTTAGTCTCGCAATGTTATTCATGTCAATATTGATAAGTAAAACAGTAGGTGAATCGTCAGCTTGTTAGATGCTTATTGCTAGACACCACAAAACAATGTTTGTATAATGCAATAGATATAACAAAACTAGCAATGAATATTTTCATATTCAATGAAATATTCAATGAATATTTTCATTGCTAGATTATAAATAGGGAACAGGCTATATTTCAGCGTACTTAAGTCAGTTCCATCTAACATTTCAGTAAAACTACATGTTTGCCTGTTTTTCTCTTATACACCACCTCTATTTCTAGACATGCTTTGATACAAGTAGTGATTTTAATGATTATAATGCAGGGGGATGATAAAAGGAAAATACAGATGTGAGAAAGTGGAGCTGAAGGAGAAGTGACTTGGAGGAAAAAGCATAAATTGTCTGTATTGTACAGCATGGTACATATTTTCCAGAAATTAAAGTAAATCAGGATTTTGGAGCTGTTTAATGTTAAAGCTTCCAGGAAATCATGATTCTATACAGACAACAGCACTGTAATGTTCTTGGTCACTTCTTGTGAGATGTGTTACTACTGGATGTTTTTAGTGATGTAACCTTGTTTTTTTGTGTGTGTGTACTTAGAGTTTTGCAGAGAGCCTAGAATACAAAAAAAAAAAAGGGGGGGGGTGGGGGGGGGGGCATTTTTACCACTGTATCTCAATTCTAAAGTTTAGAATTTTATTTAAAAATAAATAAACAAAAGGTCAGCAAAATCATTGTAGCATGAACTACTGATAACAGTTCTATTATTAGCTGTGATAAAGGCACTGTTTCCTCCTTAGCTTATCCAATCGCTTATAGTCAGGAGCTGCATTAGAGCCATTCTCACCATTAAAATAAGAATAGCAACTCATGGTTTTGATGTCTTCCTGAAAGGTAAAATGTTCAGTTGCTTCAGTCCACTCTGGAGTAGTGAACCCATCTTCATTACTGTAGTACTTCAGATTAAAGTTCTAGAAGTAATACAAATGTCAGTCTGACCTTGTCAGTTTAAATGCTGCAATTTGTTAAGAGTTAAGGCGACCTTCAATCTAGGAAGCAAGGTCTCTCCTTACATGCAATTATTGAAATCCGGAAGGAATGAAGAGTTCCAGTCCACTACTAAATAATTAACGCTCCAGTGGACTATTTCTGTTATCAGCACCTAAGCTGAAAGACAGTGGTTTAGGATGGCTGAACTCCTCCTGCACACTACTGTACTTTGAGAGAGCAGGCAGCCAGTCCTCTGCAGGAGCAGTAAATACAATGATTGTAAAAAACAGCCTATAGTGACAGGACTCCAGTGTTTTAAAAACGGATGGTTTTTGGCAATAATAGAGAATGAGTTTCTGCCCAGCAAAGGACAAAATAACTTCTTGCACCTGTACTGGCTGTAATGACGAGGCAGAATTTTTTTTTATTGTTGTTCAGCTTTCTGGAGAGAGATTCTTCCACCCTTTGTTGTATTACAAGAAAATAAGTTTTTGGTAGAATTGGGAGATACAGTTTTACATTCTTACTCATAACTTATATATGGTATAGGATTATCAACTTTGAGCCCACCTACTATTTTTCTGCTGCTAAGTGATAGGGCATCAGTGATCCAAACCTCTGTGACTGTATCTAAGTAGCACACTGTAGTTAAGTATTAATTGTGGTAGGATAATTCATACAGGAATATGCTTAACAGTTGTGTTTTTATTGCTACTTATAGCTGCTGACTTAATACTTTGATGACTTGTTATAGGACTTGACTGTTAATGGATAACAAAGATGTCCAAATGGACAAGGGTGCTATAAATGTACAATACCCAAACTCTCATATATCTGGACACTTGCCTATTTCTTTGCAAAACCCAATATATAGCATGCACAAATGGTCTTCTGGGAATCAGATTCTTATGACTGTATCAGTCTTTGTTCTTCTCCTTGTTATCCCAAACATACACTGAGGCTATGCTGAGAGTATGCCAGCAGTTCAAAGCCTACTTCCAGTGTGTGTGAATCGTAATGTATTTTGTCTAAAAACAAAATGCTGATAGTATTGATAATGAATATTCTCTGTGAGATTCATGGAATTTCCTGATAGATTTGTTAAATGATAATTTGTTTGTTATCTCAGCTAGTAGCTTGATAATAATAGCAGCCTCAAGTAATTAGCTTCGTGATAGTGTTTCTGAATTTTGTTGGGTTATTAGTAAGGAGCCTCTTCAGCACAGTGATTCATGCTAAACTACATTCATATTCATGTAATTCCTTTCATCTACAATAGGCTCTTCTCTCATTTTGGCATCCACATACATGAAATAAATAAATCCATTTACTTTCTGATCTCTTCACCAGCCCATAGCCTCGAATAATTCAGTCTTTTTGGTGTCTTTCAAAGTCTGTACAGATTAAATCTTACCGACTGTAGCTGGGAGGTTGGACTCTATGATCTCTAGAGGTCCCTTTATATTTCTCTGAAATAGCAGGCTCCTGGGGACGGTTATGTGATAGAAGGCACTGAACATGTCTCAGACTTCTTGTCTTCCTACTCTTGATTTGCAGCCCTTGCAGCAGAATGGCCTAAAACACAGGCTTAGGGGAAGAACACATTGCAGTTCCAGTCTTCTTTTCCTATGCTCCAGAGCAGGTGATATTTGAGGCCAGGGTCATAGGAGTGCATTTTGCCTGTGGGAGTTACATAGATTGAAGATCTTGGAATGTCTTATAGAGAAGTGACCACTTAATTAACTTCAGCAAGTTAGACCTGAGAATTGGGAAGACAAGAATCGTGAGGCCATAATTTGGGAAAATTTGGGAGAGGAAAAAAAAATATATGATCAAGAGAAACACTTCTGTAGGAAAAGGGGACTTTTTCTCGAGGAGGCTGGTACAGAGAACTCACAGCAGAGAGAAGATGAAAGTGTGTGTGTAAGGAGAGAAACGTAGAGTAACACTGGTAATAGTATGAGTGGCTAAGAGAACAGGCTGGGAATGGCAAGAGAACACACGGCATCGACTGGGGAATACTCTGAGGAACAGAAAGGTCTAAATGAAGGAACTAGAGCAGGATGGCAGGAAGGTTCAGATGTAGGAGAGAAAGGAGGGGAAAAAAATGGGCTTAGCAGAGCAATGGTATAGAAAACACAGGGCAAAAAAGCAGTACCCACGACAGCCTGCTAAAATAGAATCCAGCGTTTCCCCAGGTCATTCCAACTGAGTATTTTAATGCTAGAATTGTCATCCTTATTGGATAGCAACTTAATCCTGTTGTTAGTCACTGTGACCTCTCATATCAGAGATAGGTGTTGTACATCTGGATGTGATACATCTTATAAACCCACATCATAGTTCTCTGGATTTCTTTTATAAAACTATGGAATTAGACAGCTATGCAATAGTGACAGTGCAAAAACAGAAGGCTCTACAAAACAGAAAACTCCAGAAGATTAGGATTGCCTTGGCAAATAGTTGCATGTTTACGCACATTTTTTTCCATGGGATCTTTGCCTTGCTAATTCCACAGGATGAAAGGACTCATTGAATGGACATGTATGCAATGCTGTGTTCTATCCACAGTGGTCAGTTTGCTGGCTCAAGATTTACTTAGTGTAAGAGCTCTATTATTTGAGCTTTAGATTCATTAATTCCCATGCTGACATTTCTGTGACGTTCTTCAGTATACTGAGTGCTCCAGGAACAGGAATGAGTTTATTTCCACAGCACTCTTACCCTTCTAGTGTTTGACTTTCTGAGAGTACACTGATGCTTCTTTTTGTCTGTATTCTTTTGTATAATGTCCAAATATCCTACCAAGAGCTTTGAAAATCATTTATTTTATCTTGTAAAAGGAAAAAGAGAAAGAAAAAATAAAGCTCTCCTGTTATCTTTTCATGCACAGTAAAATCACAACAGAATTCATTTCAAAGCCTTTGATATGATCTCTCCCCGCATCTTTCTCTCTAAATTGGGGAGACATGGATTTGGAGGTTGGACTCTTTGGTGGATTAAGAATTGGTTGACTGGTTGCAGCCAAAGGGTTGTGGTCAATGGTTCTGTGTCAGGGTGGAGGCTGGTCAGAAGTGGTGTCCCTCAGGGGTCAGTCTTGGGACCGGTGCTCTTCAACATCTTCATCAATGACACAGATGATGGCATCAAGTGCACCCTCAGCATGTTTGCAGATGACACCAAGCTGAGTGGTGCCATCAGTACATTGGAGGGAAGGGAAGCCATCCAGATGAACAGGCTGGAAAAGTGGGCCCATGAAAACCTAGTGAGGTTCAACAAGGCGGAGTGCAGGGTGCTGCACTTGGGTTGGGGAAGTCCCAGGTATTTATGCAGACTGGGGGAAGATCCCTGCAAGATCCTGGGGGCAGGAAGCTGAACATGAGCCAGCAGTGTGCGCTTGCAGCCCAGAAGGCCAGCTGTGCTCTGGGCTGCATTAAAAAAGGGGTGGCCAGCAGGGAGAGGGAGGTGATTGTCCCCCTCTGCTCAGCTCTTGTGAGGCCCCATTTGGAGTATTCTGTCCAGGCATGGGGCCCTTGGTACAGGAAGGACGTGTAGCTCTTTGAGTGGGTGCATAGGGGGGCCACTAAGATGATCACAGGGCTGGAGAACCTCTCCTGTGAGGAAAGGTTGAGGGAACTGGGCTTGTTTAGCTTGAAAAAGAGAAGGTTCCAGGGAGACCTCATTATGGCCTTCTAGTACTTGAAGGGAGCATATAAACTAGAGGAGGTGCGACTGTTTACAAGGGTGGATAGTGATAGGACAAGGGGGAATGGTTTTAAACTGAGACGGGAGATTTATGTTAGATATTAGGAGGAAGTTTTTCACACAGAGGGTGGTGATGCACTGGAACAGGTTGCTCAAGGAGGTTGTGGATGCCCCATCCCTGGAGACATTCAAGGCCAGGCTGGATGTGGCTCTAGGCAGCCTGGTCTGGTGGTTGATGACCCTGCATGTAGCAGAGGGGTTGAAACTAGATGATCATTGTGGTCCTTTCCAATTCAGGCCATTCTATGATTTTATGATACATTTCAGGTTCCTTCAATGTGTTCTATGTGAAACCATGTCATGTCATATTTTACCTGCCTTGCATATCTCCTATCTTAATAAATTCAGTCACCTGAGCTTTGAATAAATAGTAGCTCAAGAACAGAAGTGCTGACAGTGTGAGAAACTGCAAGCTGAAAAAGTGGCCAGAATCTATGTTCTGCACTTAAGGTAACAAAAAAAAAAAAAAAAAAAAAAAGAAAGAAATCTTCCAGGAAGTGACTCTGAATACTACCTTTTACTTTTTTGGGGAGAGGAGGTGAAATTATTGGTAGAAATTCCTAGGGAACTTCCTTCAATATGTCTATAGCTGCATTGCCTTGCATGTATTTAAATATGGGCATCCAAGCCAAAAGCAGCTCTGAAAAAAAAAAAGAAACAGGTTCTCTGCTTTGTCACTGCATTGGACATTGGTGGGACATCTGAAGGAGCCGTGTATGCTTGATTCCCCATTTCAGCCTGTATAGCATTTAGAGGGGAAGTAATGACAGATCTGCTGATTCCCTTAGCCTGGGGTCAAATCTCAGAATGATAAACAAGAGTAGGGTTGTGATGCCCAATGTGGGCAACAAGCAGGAATTATTAATCTTGGCCTGAGTGCCTCAGGCAGTCAGAAAATTCTCACTGCTTCAAAGAGTAAGATTGTTCTTAAGAATATCCAGCCTTTCCTCCGTTAGAAAATAGCCCATGAAACAAGTAAAGGAGAAGAACTTATGGTGATGTACTTGCTTGGCAAGCCTTTATGATATGAAATGATAGCCTCACGAGAAAGAATGTGAATTAGAAGGATTCTTGTGTTAATTCCTTTCTGGAAAAATAACCAAAACAACAGCAACAAAACAACAAAATCCATAAAACCTCTTATTGTCCAGTGCTATGCTCTTTATCTTTTAAAATGACAGATAACTGAGAAATGCAACCATGAATGAAGGATAGAGCTGCTCGTTTGTTTTGAAAATAACAGAAGAACTTTCTGTGGCCTAAGAATGTTCCCCAGCTCTAACGATTATTTGAATGCTAGCAGTAATAGCAGCAGCAATGAAAAGTCTGCTGGCTGCAAAATATAGATTGCAATAATATGCAGAAGCTGTATTGATTTTTTTTTTCTGATTGAAGCTAATGCACGTTCTGTCTGTATACTGGATCTACAAGCAAAACACATTTTCTTGGTGGATTTTATTGAAATGTATTTTAATTTCATGAATGTTCCGTTAAACAACAGAGTATAATCTACAGTCAAACAGGCAATCTACCATTAGTTCAGATCTGCTGTGCTGAATTGTGTTCAACTGCTCAGAGTACTCAGCTGGTTCATTATAAGAATTCATCAGACACCCTTGGCTTCTGCACCATGGCACAGAAAATTGGATGCACAATCCCTGCTGCTTTCCACATTTTGTTTGCTGTTACTTAAAACTTGCCATGGCTTTCAAGTATTTTGAGGGTTAGCATAGTTTCATGTATGTAGAGTTTGTGTTATCAGTATCTCATCTAGGCTGCTTTCCCCACTCTTCTGCCTTTGTCTTTTTTACCATGAAAAATAGAAAACTAATTCTAGTGCTTTTGCTTTCAACTCACTTCAGTCATAATGCCTAAAAATCTGCAGTGATGGTATTTTGCCATATATTAACCACACACAGCCCTACATCCTAGTGTAATTTTCTGCTGCTGCGCATGATGAAGCCACATGGTCTGTGCATGGGCAAAGCTGGCCTGCATGCAGTGGCAGCATGAAGTGCATCTGATCTAATTGCCGCTTATGCCTGAAGCTTCTGATGGATCCAGAAAATCCTTCATCCCAGGAGCTGTCCCCCCTCTCTGATGCAGATGGATCTCAGATCCAAAATATAATGTGCAGTTACCCCAGAGTCCTTGATTCTAAATTCCCAAATAACTCTCAGTGTTGTAAAGACTCTCCTCACTGATAGCTTTCAGGATTTGATTTCAGTGAAAATTCATCCTCCAGAAGATGAGGTGGCTAAGATGAGAGCCATGACTCAATGTGGAAAAAAATGTAACATTTATTCTTACAAATTAAGCAGCAGAACAGAAACTACTAGGTAAAAGAATACAAAGAATGGCTCAACATGCCGCCTTTCTATAGATTAACAGCTTCTTTCTCATTTAATCCATGCTTTGAGGTCTCTGTAACTAGGACAAAAGCTCTCTCTGATAATCAACTTATGTTGCAGTCCCACTGTATATTACAATCATTCTCTTATATTTGTATTGTGAATTCAGCATATTGCGGTATCATGCTCCTAAATCAAATTCCTACATAAAACAAAATCCTTCAATAAGTAAATTTGGTATTAAAACATTAAATCCTCCTGCCATTTCAGACCAGCTGAATAGTCAAGAGCTTGTAGTCAAGACAGTCAACTCACAAGTCCTCTTGGCATTAAAAAGCTGACAAGCTCCAACTGGCCTATCTCTTCCCAGCATCCTTGTTGTTGTAGGGGCAAAGAGACCTGGAACAAGCAGAATTCAGATAAAGAGAGGAAAGGGGCTGCTGTCTTTTTGGTAGTGTATTGAGGAGGTATTTGTTGAAATGTAAACCAAATTGGCTATCTTGGCAGGAAAAGGAGCACCTGGAACATCCTTTTTGGTATGTGTTCTTGACTATGATGACACAGTAGAGCTTGTGGTGCAAAATGAGGGAGTTAAAACCAAAGAGGTGGGCCCACAGTACACCCTATAAGCATATATTCTCAGTCTCCTTGGAGAAAGACTCCAAGGAAGTGGGCACAGGCAGTGTGCTCATGAGCTTTGTACAGTGATAATTAGATTATATCGAGGCTAACAATAGAGGGGGGCTGTGACAGCATACAGTAACAATGATAATCTCCAGCACTGCGAACTGTGGACACTGGGAAACTTTTTGCATATCCCTTGTTACTGAATGATGTTTAAACTAAACAGCAGACACAGTGAGTCATTAAAAGAGCATCAGTCAGCATAATTTTTAGACTCTTTCCTTTTCTCTGCAATAAGCAGAAACAGGGCTTTGGAAATATCTGTTTTCATTTGGGTTGGTAGTTTTTTTTCTTAAATATTCAGTTTTACCCAAATTTTCCTCACACTGTTTCTCCTTAAAGCTTTCTATTTATGACTGAACTACTGATTTCCTTACCAACTTCTCAGCATTGCAGAGACACGAGCATTTCAGCTTTCAGGAATTTTGCTTCTGATGATAATAAAGTGTTTTCATTTTTAATATCCTTAAAATTGCAATCCTTAAAATTGTGCCACTTGACCAAATTAATGGAAACAGAAGTATACAAGTCTGAGAAGTCGCAGCAAAGAGGGCAGAAATGTGCCTATGAAGTTAACACCGCTTTTAGCATCCATTTCAGGCAGCATATCATCCATGTTAACTTCCCACTCGTTCTGCTTTGCTTTAACACAGATCGTGACCATCAAGCAGTATGTAAGACACATGCTGTTGTTTTTAAACATAAGCATATGGATACTTATGTAATCTTATTTAGTGCTAGTTTGTAATGATGTTATCAATGCTTGTTTTTTTGGCCGTATTTCCCTGGAACTTCTGCTGTCCTATTTTTAGTGTAAGGCAAAGAGGCGTGTAAGAAAAGGAACTTGTATAGTTCCTTACTTAAACCTCTTTGCTTCATTAAAGTATTGAATTATTGGTGTATTTTAATAATGAGACATATTTGGATTATATCAGTCAGTTATTTGATAAACTTCACAGTAGTGCAGATGAAATTAGCTAGTATGACTGTTTAAGTAAACTGGCCAGCAAGTAACTGCTGTCCAGGTTAGACTAATTAGACTAAGATGTTTAAAAATGCTTGAATGTACATGCCTGCTGAGGTGGCATTATAGCAGCCATGAGAAGAAACATGTTATCTAGCATGCAAGCACAATTTTTTTGTTTCCACTCTTGGATTCTGTTTGGATCGTAGAATCATAGAATTATTCAGGTTGGAAAAGACCTCAAAGATCATCAAGACCAACTGCAGCCTAACCATAGTACCCTAACTGTAACAACCCTCTGCTAAATCATATCTCTGAGCACCACATCCAAACAGCTCTTAAACACATCCAGGGATGGTGACTCAACCACCTCCGTGGGGAATAATTCATTGTTCACTATTTCTCTTCCACTTTTGGAAGAATAAAATTCGTGAGTTAACATGTCTGGCCTGACCCTTCCAATGCAACTTTTAAATACACAGTGAGAAAGAAACCTAGAAAGCTACAGAGCATATTCTATGAGAAATAGCCTTAAACTGAATTGTTAGTTTATTAAAGGAGTGACCTTAAGAATTATTATCTGCTCTTTTTTTCATATTAAAAATGACTAGCAATTATATATTTGAATGTAACTTCTTTTTCTCTGTGACTAATACTTAGAAATCTAGTGTACTTAAGTTTTTTGGGAGCGCTAATGTAGCTTTTTACAGAAGCACAGAGTGATGATTCAGCACTTGGCACACTTCAGTCACGGCCCTAAATTTATTTCAGTTGGACCAGCAAACAGTGTTGCTGCATGGTCATTGCTGATTAAAAACAAAACTGAAAAACCTGAAGCTGGATTTGACAGTGCTGCAGCTTGTAATGAGCTGATCACATGGTATTCAGATTTCTTTTACATTTAAGTCCTGGTAGCTGTTGGCAACTAGCATTCCAATGCAAACATTGCCAGTTTTTGTTTGTTTCTAGAAAGAATTTGTTTCCTCTTCTCAAGTCCCTGGATAAGGAGATTTTATGCCTCTGCCCCAAATTTGAAGTACTTTTACCAGTTCTTTGGTTCTCTGCTCATGCTTTTACCATCTAAGAGGACCTACCTTTCCAAGCCTTTGCCTTATGCAAGTACTCTCAATGTGAGCAGTCAAGAGAACTATCTGCATATATGGTGAATAATCACACAGGGGAGGATTTCCAGGAGGTGGCTACAAATATATTGATTACATTTTTTCCTATATCTTTACACTCGGTTGCCTATTTTTGTCTCATATATGCTATCATTTGCTTCTTATGTTGTCTGAATGTTTTTCAGGCATTGCTCTGTTTCATAATATAACACAAAGTTAATAATCTGTTTCTGGGAACTACTTCAAGAAATGCCTTTTCAACTGTTTATACTACTATTAAAAGCAGTGTGAATTCATTGCAACAGTTAAATTGATTTCAGTATATTTTAGTTTTCATTAGTTCTGCTTCTAGAAGATCTTGAAAGGAAACTTGGAGGTGGGAATTCCCTTGTCATGCATCATTTCTCAGACTATATACAGGCTTATCTGTTAGTAGACTGTTATTTAATAACTTCTTATATTCTAATTTTTCCCCAAATTAAGAGAACTACGGAGTTTCAAACTTAGTAGGCCTGAAAGTTCTGTTTATAGAATAAATATTTAACTCACTGACTCTTGATGGAAAACTTAAACTGGTGTGCAATATTAGGATTAGTCTTCAAATGACAAAATGCTGGAAAAAAAACAGCTGAAATTCCTAGAGTTATACTGAGTGGCTGGATGTGATACAATGGGTTCATCATTATAAATACCAAAAAATGAGGATTTCTGATGGAAAGTCTGTGATCAGGGTGAAAATTGACTATCACATTTCTCTTCGCATCCTTTTTTGATTCTGTTGCTTTAGCTGACTGCAGTAATTAAGCAGTTTGGCTCAAGAGACAAAATTGTGTGGAAGGTGAATTTGAACATTGAAGTCCCAGCAGTGGCTTTCAGACATGCAGAAGTCGTTAAACTCACAAAATAGCTAAATCCGGTGCTTGTAGTTAACATACTTGCCTTACAATATTAATCTTGTTATCAAAAAGAAAGAAAAAGAAAGTTTTGCTATGAATACTGTGATTGTAGCTTGTTGAAGAAATTAGCATAAAGCACCACACATCGTTTGAGTAGAGCTGAAGATACCATAAATTAGTGCATAACAGTAGGGAGATACTGATCTCTCAAGCACAGCGTAATTGTTCCTTCCTTCTGTATAACACAGATTAAGATAAATACAGACTAACAGAAGGTCAGGAAAATGTAACGTCATCTAAAGTTCAGCCATTGAATATGACTGAATAGGAGGTTTTGTCTGTGGAAAAAAAAAATACAAACCAAAATAATAATAATAAAAACCAACAAAACCAACAACCTGATTAAGCCCTGAACTGAGAGTGTACTGAAGTCTTTTTATTTTCTGGTCCATTCATTTGCCGCTAACCTACATTTCAACTTCCTGCATTCATGATCTACAAGAAATTGTTAATGATTTCTTCTAGTCCCTTAAAAAGGAAGCTATCTCTGAAAGGGCAGAACTGGCCTTTTAACATCTTAGGTTAATTTGATTTGAATCCGAAGCATTAATGTGGGCTAAATCTCATTTAAAGCGAATTGCTAGTTTATGTGGAAGGCTGCAGAGAGCCTGTAAAGGCAGTAGGTGGCAGACTGCTCCTAGTAATCAGTATGAGATTGTAATTCAAGCCTTTTGGAACGCCCGTGGAGCTTAGTTAAAGGTGATGTAAAGATTCAGTTTCCAAATTCTTTCTGTATGGGTAGATGTTAAAGTACTGGGGAGAGTCCTAGAGTTCAAACAGGCTTCCTAGTTTTATAAAACATGCCAGTGATAGCCTGGTAAGGACTTGCCAGGAGGAGTTTGTGCTCCCTCACACTCTGCATTATCAACATTTGAAGTAACTGTGGCAGTTTACCCTGCCCTGCAGTAGTTGGGTGACCCTGATCTTGCTTTGGAGGAGGATTTGCTCCTGTTGATAGCAAACTAGTGCTCTCATGGTTTTACAACCTCTAAAGAACAATATGTGTATAGTTTACTCAGTGCTCTGAAATCCCTCCTAACTCCCGATATCCAAAGGACTTTATTTTTAATCAACGTAGTTTCACACATGTATAATTATTTCTGAAGATGTCTACAGGTAAACCAAGGCTTACTCCTTTCTGCGTGCATGTGACGTAAAATGTTGTGTCTAAATATTCTCCAAGAGCAAACCATCCCATTAAAATAGCTTCTGCAGAGTACCCAGGAGCTGGGATCCTGTCCTTTGGCAAAAGCTTTTTTCTAATGCTCACACTTTTCTGAATTATGCTAATCTGAGACAAATTTCCTTTTCTCTACACATCAGACCTTTTCAAGCTTAGATTCACCTTGAGGGTTTTCCACAATGCCCTGCTACAAATAATGTAGTTAGAGAAATACCTTGTCTCTTGGATTTCGTCTCATGAATTTCATTGTAAAAGAAGCTTGTGGTGCTTCCTCAAACAGATAGGTTTTTATGCTTTTGTTTTGCTGACTGTCAAGGCAGTATCTAGTAAATACTGCGGCATTTCACTACCCACCCAGTATGGAGGCTCTTGTATTAGAGTAGGGCACTTATCCACTGCTGAAATCCATAGCAGTGGTTGGTAAACACTTGGGGGAGCTGCCTGTTCATTCTGCAAAAATGTTATGCTTAGATAATTGCCAGATTATCCACAGATAGGTTTATCACTAGACAAAATTTTAAGGGAAAAGAATTCTTACAAAGTAATCAAATGTTGTGAAAATTATATTTTAATTAAAATCACATTTAATTAATAACTATGCATAAAATAGTTTCATTTTTAAAATAATGCATCTTCCACTGCATCTACATTTAAGCTGACCTCTGGGACTGATCCTTCAGGCTCTATTCCTGGTTACTGGGACATCATGTGTGTATGCAGAGATTTATTTTTGCTTTCCTCCTCAGGCTATTTAACATTCCTACTGCATTCTTTGTTTAGATTACAAGAATGCTGTTAGTCTTTAAGATGCTTTCTTCTGCTTATGTATTTCTTAAAACACAATGGAATAACTTCACAAACTGTACAAGATAAAGCATATAGCTTGTTTGTGTTCCTTTCTGTTTGCAGCGCTAGTTTGCTATCAGTTTTGCATCAATTGCTTAGCATATAAATAAAAGCTCAGTCTGAGAATGAGCTGTGCAAATGTGCACCATTCTTTCCCCTCTCATACAGACTTACTCATTCAGACTCAGGGGAAATCCTGAATGATTTTGTCACAGCAACATTTACTACGGCTCAGTGCGTATATAACCACATCATGGAAAGATGTGGGTTTTTTGGAAGAATTTTTGGAAAAAAAAATAAAAATCTGAGATTTTTACAGAATGCTACACAGATGCTAGGAGAACAGGAAGAATAGCTTCAGGACCATTTTAGTCATTTCCTGAAAGAAGACCTCATTGTCGAAAGCGTTAGATTGAATTTTGGAGTTTGCCAATAATAAATACTATTTTATGACTCCTCCTATTGTATTTGCAGTTGTCTTCGGCTCTTCTTTGAACAGGTGAGGGACTGTAACACTTTTCTGAGTCAGCAGGGCTATACTTTCATCTCTGCGATTTCAGGATATTTGGTCTCTCACTCAAACAGTCAAAACCTATTGTCACAGGGCTTCGCATGAGTTTTTGTGGTTTCACTAGTAACAAATATACTCAGATCTACATCCCAAAGGAGAAAGATCTGTCATTAGAAAATGAAACATTCAGGAAGAGTCAGATTACACATAAAGTGGCAGTTGCTTTTTTCTGGTATAGGAGAATGTTTAGAGCTCTTAGTCTGCTTTTGATAATGTAAGCTTTGGTTATGGAAATCTAGCGTTTTCTTCAGGCATACTTGTCTGAAGCATCAAGTAAATGGTTATTAAGTACTTGTACTCACTGTATGCTTGCCTGCAGTTCTGTAGAAAATGGGATTCTTCTTAATGCTCAAGTGAGACAGTCATTAATGAAAGTAGCATTTCACGATGGAGACTGGTCTTTGCAGAAGACTGGTATTCAAATCATAGTGAAACATCAACCAAACAAACAGACCAACAAAAGCAGCTGCAACTCAACTAATGGATTTTTACAATATTGATATTCCTAAGTGCGTGGTCAGAAACAAGGAGAAAATAATTAGTAGAGGCTCTGTTCAAGTGTGGTCTTTATAATGAAGAATTGAAGGGAGAAAAAACAATTTGATCCCCTATTTATGACCAGATAGTTTTGATGTTTAAAGCATGCAAGAATAAGCAAAGGCAGCTCGTATTGTTCACTACAGTTTAATATACTTCTCCTTCATCCTACCAGTAGTACAGAGATGAGAACAAATAGCCATACAAAAAAAGACAACTTGATAACTGTGCTGTGGATTGGCTACCTATCACTCTTACAGCTTAATATATCCTGTCTTTGCCAACTCTTTCCAAACAGTAAAGTAATAATTAGGCTTTTATTTGTTAGAGAGGAATTTTTATGTACTTACTTGTATGGCTTTAACATACAGACTGAAGTATTTTTGATCTAGATCTTCCTTTACCAAGAAAAGAAGAGTCCTTATCTTTGTTTTTTATGCATAAGTTGATTGACACAGCACTCTTCTGCCAGCCTATTACAGAGGGTACACAAGATTCTCATGAAGGGCTGCTTCAGTCAGCAGCAAATCTTCTCATCTTTTTATGAAAATGTAATATAGAATTTTTGAATTGTTAATTTAATTTGTCTGCTCTGGAGGAAGTGTCCTGTTTTGTAAAAGTATTTAGGTTTTAATTGCACAGGTCAAAAAATTGTGAAACAGCAAACTGTAGTTTACTGCTCACATCCATTTTCACTTAGGTGTATGAGGTTTAAAACTTACGAAAAAATAAGTAGTCTTCAGATCTGATTCAGCTCTTGCTGCTTCCTGGGAGTCAGCCAGAAGAATCTCCTGGAACTGAAAGAACTGTGAAGCCCAGCTTCCAAGTATTGGAAATGTCTTCAGCTCAGTAGTTGTATGAGCTACTCCAATGGGATTACAGAACTTTACTAGCCTGCCTGGAATTATTGATGAAAATGCTATTGTGATTAGTATTTTGTCCTCCATGGAAAATAGAGGTCATGCCTTACCTATGTGTACCTTAAGTTACAACACAAATAGTAAGTTTTTTGAGTCCCTATATCCTTTCAATTCTCATCTTACTAAAGAAAAGGCTATATGGTTGCACTGCATCATATAACCATTCTTTTCTGTAGTATTGTAGGAAGTTAGGTTAGATATTAGGAGGAAGTTTTTCACGCAGAGGGTGGTGACACACTGGAACAGGCTGCCCGAGGAGGTTGTGGATGCCCCATCCCTGGAGGCATTCAAGGCCAGGCTGGATGTGGCTCTGGGCAGCCTGGTCTGGTGGTTGGTGACCCTGCACATAGCAGGGGGGTTGAAACCAGATGATCATTGTGGTCCTTTTCAACTCAGGCCATTCCATGATTCTATGATTGATGAACTAGCAACATTGCTGTATCTCTTGAAATCAGGGTTCCTAATTGGAAGAAGACAAGAATTTTAGCTGCCATAACCAGGACTCAGAGTCGTTACTGATTTTGACATAGATCACTGGAACCTCAATCTGCAGAAAGCATGGATTTGGCAGTGCATTTTGTCTTGGGAGAGGAAGTAGTGGCATTCCTCTCTTTAAAAAAAAAATACAGAAATTGACATGACTGGACTTCAGATGTGTGTTTTTTAGCTGCCTTTCCATGTTGTATTTGAACTTCCAGGTGAGGTCTTGCAGGCTTTGCCAGTGCTAAAATCACTTCAGGAAGGAAGTTGCTGCATCATAGAAGAGACCTTGCAGTGTTATTGTTCAAATGATCTCCTGTTATTTCAGTAACAATTCATGATTTTTTTGGTGGTGACGATGGTGGTTTGTGGGGTGTTTTTTTTTGTTGTTTGTTTGTTTTTTGGGGGGTTATTAATACTTAGCAACTTCTGGGGAAGAAGCATTGTCATATAAATCAATAAAACTATTCCTCTGTAGATAAATGTCCACCTTTCATCCCTATCTTTCCTTACAAGAAATGCTTTAAGGTGTAAATATTTTCAGTCATTTCAGGCCAACAGTGCAATCCTATGCAGTACTGCTGACATTACCTTAACATGAATTTATAAAGGTCTAAGAGTAAGCCAGCCTCTGCCTTCATCATTTACTCTATTCAGATTCAATGTCTGTAAATATTTCTTCTTCACCAAGTGGAACTTTTAGCTTTTTTTTTGATTGTGGAGGAGAATGTAGAATCGTAACCTTTATTATTTGGGATTTGATCCTAACTAATGATGTTTTGAAGATCATTATATACTTATATATGTGTGTATATATATATATATATATATATATATATGTTTTTTAATACAATGTAACTGTTTTCTGTTTCTTACCATACTGAAGAAAATGTGCTTAATGAGAAGAAATAGTGACCTTAGGATCAAGTGTCCCTACGTTATGCATACGAATGAACTCAAATGCCTTGGAGTGAGCTGGTATTACTTAATCCAAATAGCTACACTGTTCTATCCCAATGTGTACAATATTTAGAACTCCGAATAAACAAGTTCCAAAACAAATCAATTCAGTAAGAGAAGGGTGTTGCTGACAGAGCTGGAAATTGCTGCGTAAGCATTGCTGTCTGCCACACACTCCAGGAAACCCTGCTGCAGAGCTGCTAGTTGCTACCATAATTATAGCAGAGGCAGATGATGTCACTGCTAGAGGGCAAATGAAAGAGCTTGATGTCATCAACGTTAGCATTATTATGCCAAAGCATCAGTTCTTTAGAAGTCTGTTCTTACAGAAGGAGCAACTCTAAGCATTCACTTGTGTTTGAAAATTACAGATGTGCTGAAGGCTCCATTGCTTTTCACCCAAATACAATTACAAACACATCGTTTCTTTAACATACTTTATTTCATTGCTACAAATTGCTTGGAGACAAGATATTTTCTAATCACAGTCAGCAGATTCTGCTGATCAAATTGTAGGTATAAGTGAAAAAATGACAAAATGCCATGAGCTTGTCTAATGCAACCTTTTACTCCACCTCGCTTTGAACAAGGCAGAGGTTCTTTGCTAAAAATGAGATTTGGAACCTAGGCCACTAATGCATTGCATCCTTATTGTAACTTCATTAATTCTGAAGTTACATCTTAATCTATTCATTACATTCTATGTCCCTTGAATTCACTGGATTCTTTCTAAAAGAAGACAGGCATTTCCAGGTATGACTTTTTGTTAATAAAGCAGTTTTTCCTACAATGAAATTCTGACAGCGTCTGCTTTGACCAGAATTACCTCATCTCTTAAAATCATTTGAAACAGCTTATGCTTGAGTAGCATCAATGACAAATATGTCTCAGACACTTCACATTTTACTTTCTGTCTGTGTGTGCTTCTTTTTCTAAGAATCAGTGCCAGAAAAACATGCTCCATTCTGCTTCCTGTAAAGTGCAACTGACTGACGGTGCGATCTCTTGAAAACAGTTCTTGCTGCGGTTTATCAGTCAATGATATATCTTCATTTGTCAAGGATCTGACTGCTTCTGGTAAAAAACCAACAACAACAACCATACCCAGTCTGTCCTTAAGTGAGTGTCAGTAGCTCTGTGGTCATGGTAATAGAGCTCAGCATCTGATAGTCACTGAGAATACATATTCAGGAGTGAGGATCAATTCTGCTGTTTGAGCTGAGCTCCACCCTACGAGTCCACTGCTAACAAACCAGGTCAGGCTTGTTTTGTAGAGCTGCTCTAACGTTTTTTATTACCATATAAACACCTAAGTGTTTGCACCTAGGGTCAGAACAACTAGTTAAAATCTGAAGCTTGTACATACAAAACTTCTGATTTACTGATAGCTTTATTTTGTTTGTTTGTTTTTGAGAACTTTATCCTGAGCTGTTATGCAACAAAAGATCTTTACCATGGAGGAATCAAACCCATCACTTGATGACAACTTTTTCCTAAAATGGATGAAATGGAAATGTCAGAGATAGTAGTAAAAGCTTTTTACCGAGTGGGAAATATTTCTTCAAAAGGTGAATACCACTGCAGGAAAAAACAGTGATGCTTGGAAAGCCCTATGTTCCCACAAGTCCTTGTAATTTTGCTTGATTTATGCTATTTAATATCCATACATCTAATTACATCACTTTTTAAATACGTCTGTTGCTGTAATACTGAGGGTCAGTTTCTGTAGATCAAGCTTCTGTGCTCCAAATTGCAGCACACAGATGTGTGTTAAAGTCAGTCCAGAAACAGTGCATCAACAGTGATGTGATTCTATATTTGACCTAAGCAGCTCCATCTCAGCTTTTTCTAGACTTGTGCAGCTCAGTGAAACTCAACTTGAGCACACCATTGCTTACTGCTTCTGTCAGCCTGAACTTGCTATTGGCACTTGTCTGTATAAATGTCTTGAATTTTCAAAAGGGCTCCTTCATGGTAATGTAATGCACAGTATCCTCTGCAGGACTGCAGGATGAAAATCTTGATTCAGCCCTTGAAACATATGACAATAAGCACTATTTCATACAACAATATCAGTGCTTATAATAGTAGTTTCTGATACTAGAGGGCAATTATGGTAACAGATTCCCTACCACCAGAAGCTTACAATCTAAACAAATAAAATATATTTCAGAGAAGAGATCAATATACAAAAAGCAGAATTGTCTTCTTTCTTCCAGTGCATATATTGCTAACTTAAGGGATTCTGAGCGGGACAAGAAGTTCTTATAAATTAAAATAATGAGAAAAGCAGTAGCTGGAGGAAGCACAACTGAAAGAACTAAGATTATATCAGTGTCCTGAAGCTGGACAGGATACAGATCCATCAGAGGTGTAGGGCAAAGCGTCATCCATAAATGGGAGCTCAGAAAAATAGGAAGGGAATGTTGTCACAGAAAATAGATCTCAGTGTATTTACTTATCTGTATTAGCGAATCTGTGGACACTGACAAAGATCCTTTCATACTAAGCTTGTTGCTTGATGCTTGTTTTTTGTGACAGACACCCCAGATTTCTACAAATTTCTGTGAGAGCTGCAGTAGTATAAATCCTTTAAAAACAGACAGCAGGCTTTAATTAGATGGAGGCCAAGCTGAAAACCCATGCATGGATTTGCATGAGTAAATGCAAAAAAACAGTATGTCCAAGTGCTGGTATGATTTTTTTTCACACAGTAATTGCAGCTTCTGCACACTGAAAACATTTTCTTGTGCATTGTCAAAATAGTTGTTTATAAGTAAGAAAGATATTATAGTTTGTGGTTTTTGAAAAAAGACTTCTTGAGCAGGGAAAGGGAGAAGCAGAGGGCAATAGTACTCCTTCACCCTAGTGGATGGCTTGATAATGTTTAGTAGTAGTGAAAAACCTAAAGGTAGAAACTGAAGTAATTCTCTCTTCCTACCAATGTATATTCTTAATAATAATTTTATACAGTGTTTCTCATTGAAAATACTCAGTCTTTTATTACTGAGGCCACTCAGCTCTTCAATTTTGTTGGAATATGCTTTGGAGATAATATTTGGCCAGAGCAATTTAAAGAATTGCCTGATGTTTAACCACTCACTTTCATTTCTTCACCTCTCTTTTAAATGTCTTGGTAATTGTTTCTGCGCCTGCAGCGTCCATAGTGATAAAGGAGATAGAGTAGAACAATGTTAAAAATGAACAACAAACCAACAGCAACATCAAATCCAATATAGATATCTGTAAGGAAAAAAAAAAATAAAGGAGAAGAATGTTAAGGAGAGACATACGTGTATGTAATCTTAGATACAGAGATAACAGTCTAATGAAAAGTATGTACAATGGAAATATTTTCATAGTTGAACCTTCATATTTGTATCAAGGTCCATGGTCTGCATTACATCTAAGTATGAAAACATACACTTTAATCCTGAAAACACACAGTTTCCTGCGAATGGCCAGATGTTACTTCTAGGCTTTCACAGGGTTTCATCAGGAATCAGCAAAACACTGAATATATGCAGGAAGGGAGAAATACACTGTGACTAATAGAAAGTGGCAGTTGGTGCCTTGCCCTCCTGGAAATAACATTCAGGAAGGAAGAAAGGAATTTGGCAAAGGTTATCAGCTGTCAGCTGCTGGTAGTTCAAGAAAAATATTTGCTCTATCTGCATAGATCAACTGCACTGGATATGTACAGTGAAGGCTAAGGTACATGAGCCTGAAATTCATATGCATAAACCTTACTGTGCATGTGCAAGCCATTTATGTTTTGCATCTACAGAAGCTCTGATGAATCCAACATACACAGGACTCCTTGCATAGCACCTATATGACTTTCATTTCTGTTGTTTATTTGCAGCAATGGGAGCTCCCCTTTGGGCCATGTTCTGAGGTCGCTCCATATGTGAATGTGCTATTAATAGCACTGTCTTCAGACTGTTGAAAAAGTCTATCCTTTACATCCTTAGAGAAATTTAATTTAATCTGCTTTCTTCATCCACTGTAAAGCTGGTCCACATCTGTTAAAGGGAGATCAACCTATCACACGAAGGGTACAAATTTTGTGGCCATTGATACAATTTCTGCTTCCACATTTTATGCAGAAAATACAGTGCTGTTACACTACCTTTCATTTTGTCTTTATTCCCACATTCTGTTGACCAATTTTTGGTAATTATAGGAGAAACTAATTCAGCGAACTTCTCAAGTGGGCAGGAAGAAGTGCATCCTGGCAGAGTGAGTAGGTAAGGATCCACTGAAGAGTCGTTCCGATAATGCATTTCAATGTAATGCCTCCTGATTAAGGAAATTGAAATAAAAAAAAATTAAAATTAAAAAAAAAAAACAAAACTGTTCTCAAATAAAAGATTTCCGACAGGCAGAATGTTGCGAACAGGTTTTAGCATCCTACTCCAGAACCCATTCCTCCAGAGTGGAGGTTTTCTAAGAGACATATGAAAGACAGTTGGCCAAAGACAGTTACCACACAGATCACCAGTCAGATCAAAAGGTCCTTCTGAAGCCTTTTGTCTCTTCTAAACCCTCTGGTTTACTTGGGATTTGTGAGGTAACTGGGTGATGTTGCTACCATTTGAACAGGTAAGTTTGATTTACCACTTACTTCCACTTGATAAGGATTGTTTTCTTCTTCTGGCCTACCAAAGCACACAGATATATGCATATCCAACAAATGTGATTTTTCCATTTTAATGTAACTTTGTGCATGTTTTGGCTTCTTAGTGAAATATCAGTTTAAAAGCAAATTTGTATCCCCTCAGAGCATTTGAGAGAAAATGGTTTGCAGAAAGAGGGAACCAACTTCTAAATACTTTGTGTTCTTACATAGAGAAGAGGATACTTGCCCACTGTCGTCTTGGTAGAGTTCAAAAAACTGGCAAGCAGCATATGGTGGCAGTTTTCCATTGAAAATATTGAGAGCAATCTGGATGGCCCCAGTTGTGGTGTCATGCTATTGGGGAGGAAAAAAACCAACAACACAAAACAAACAAACAAACAAACAAAAAAGCAACCAACAAAAACATTATTGAAATTTAGTAAAATCAACTACCATTTATAGAGAATAATGCAAAGAGACTAGAGAGGGGATAGAAATCCAGATAAAATAAAACAGTGTAAATTTGACTGTAAGAATGCATTCAGAGTGTTCATTATCAGGCAAAATGTTAATGGATTACCTCAGGCAGCAGTGGCCATTTCCGAAGAGGTACCACAGTATGTATATGACATCTTCTGGCAATACTTTTTAAAGAGGAAATAATGAGGGAAAGCATGATCTGGTCTGAGAAATAAATCAATTTTTCCAGAGCATTTTGAAATCCCTTCCTTCAGCAATGAATTTCGTTTCCAAGAACAGATTAAGGCTGTATGAGGTAGTATACCTCAAGTTGAATTCCAATTCTGTTTCAAGTTAAAATCCAAGTCCTTTCAAAGGTATTACACAAAATAGTTGCACACAAAAATTGTTTCTCCTCATCTTTATATGCACTCAGAACTTTTTAAACTGCTGTTTCTTCTGTTTTGACTTACACAATAAAATCTCAGTTTTGCTTCTATTTTTGACAGAATCAGTTAACCTCAGTCATCCACCTTCAGTCTCTTCCTCTCCCCATTATCTCTTCTCTGTATTATAGTCCTTCTTCTCTATGTTACAGTCTAACTTCTGCATCTTAATTGTTATGCAAGATCTTGAACTTCTTAGAGTGATTGTTTTCAAAAATAAGAGTATATATTAAGATATAAGAGTATATATAAAAATTATATAAAAATAAGAGTATATATAACTGGAATGGACTGCCCAGGGAGGTGGTGGAGTCACCGATCCTGGGGGTGTTCAAGAAAAGACTGGATGATGTGTTGAGGGACATGGTTTAGTGGGAGCTATTGGTAATAGGTGAATGGTTGGACTGGATGATCTTTTAGGTCTTTTCCAACCTTGGCGATTCTATGATTCTGTATGGTCCCAAATCTTTAAAGCAGCATTGAAAACTCTGGATGCATATTGTACTTTCTTCTCAAAAATAATAGAGTAGATCTAGAAAATGCACAGATAAGGCAACCAGAAAAAGTTATGGTGTTGTGCAGCTTCTAAATAAGGAAAGATTAAATACTGGGGAGCAGTTAGGGAAAGGAAAAGTGGAAGAAACGAGATAGAAAATAGTATGTTCATAAGTGAAGCAGAAAAAGTGAATAAAGAATATTCTCTTTTAGCCACAATAGAAATGCTAGGAGGGAGTTAAATCAGTACTGAGTTTTAAAAAATAAATAAATATGGAAGTACTTATTTTTTCTTTTAACACACAAGTTTAGAAGTCATTGCCACGGGGTGTTGCAGATGCCAAAAGCTAAATGAATTTTAAAAGCAATTAGATAAATTGATGGAAAGATGTCTGTTGAGAGTTATTAAAAGCAGAGACAAAGATTCTGACTCAGGAAGTCCATAAACCACAGTTTGTTGAGAGGTTGCATCAGGGAAGGCATTACCCCATGCTGGTATTATTCTCACATTCTTCCCTGCTGCTGCACACTGACAGAGACAGGATAATGTATGAGCTAAGTGGACCTTGGTCTGACCCAAATGGCCCTTTTTGTCCGCTAAAGTAAAATGAAGTGGAATTTTATATATATATATGTATATATATATTAAAAAAGAATATTCATTGTACTATCCCTTTCTAAGAAGAGGAAGTGTTTGAAAGCACAGCTGGAGTTCTGCTGTGTATAAACATCTCTGGGTAAGGAATACTTGAGGCAAGATGCAACTTAGGAAAACCGCACCAAAAATTGCAGGAGAAAATGATATTATACACAGATATTTTTACTATGTATGGTTTGATTGAAACAGGTATGAGCCTTGTCCTGCTATATGCTGATACTGCCCTGGGTTCAGCTTATTAGATGAATTGGATTTTGTAACTGGACTGTGTATATTTACTCATTTAACTTACGTGGAGACTGATTATTCTCTTTCAGAACTTTTTACTAGTGAAATCATAGAAAGATTTATTAAAAGTGAGGCTACTTACTGCAGAGTAGACCTCCATTTTTCTTTCTTTTGAAGAATTGGCAGCTTGCTTAATGCTATTTAAAATAGTATTCACAAGGACACCTTAAAAAGATGAGAGGAAAGGGAGAGGAAAATGAAGATATAACATTTGCATAGAACCAAAAAAGTAAAGGGTTTTGAGTGTCAAACAAAACACATCTACTCAGATCTCATACTCATTTTTTAGCTCATCCCAAGTTCAAAACTAGTGAGAAAACAGAGAAAAAGAAAGTTAAGTATATCATTCATCATCCAGGCCAACTGAAGTGATTGGATTTACAGAAATCATCTAGAATGATCTTTAGAATTATGGCCAGTGACCCTTCCAGCTTTGTTCTGCTGAGATCTCCATTCTTTTTTATCTCTTTGGAGTGTTGCAATAATGACGGCTGCACTAGACACTTCCTCTCTAGATGTTGAAGAAATATTTTTAACTCTTTGCTTCCCACAAGTCACCCAGTATCAATTCTTGATTTTATCAAAGCTCTTGTACTCTTTATCCAAACCAGAGCCACTCCAAAGCCAATAGAACAAGTATAATTTTTCATAAGTAAGGTGACAGGATATTCTATGTTGTTACAGGCATTGTCTTATCTGAGAATGAAGCATTTTTTGTTTACCTCCTTGTAGTCGTGATTTCTCTTCTGTTTTATAAACTCCAAATAGTGATAATAAGGCCAGTTCTGCCAGTTTTTCCATCTTGTCCACTGTGTCTTTGGTGGCCCATGCAGGTAGAGAAAAATTGTGAATACTCTAGTGAGAAAGGAAAGCAATGTTATATTTTTTATTATATTTCCATCTTTCTATTGCCCAGCCTCACATTACTACATCTCTGAGGATGAGGAAATATTATGGTTTTACTCGTCAGTGTGCCATGAAATACTCTCTGTGAAAACAGGGATCAACCTGAACAGGAAGAGGGGAATCATCTGCATTGAGATAATCTCTTGTGAGGCACCATGTATTATTACTGTAACAGTACTACTTCTTTATTTTCTTAGTGTGACAAATTGCAGACATGTGTTACCCTGTGATTAATTCTGTGATTCTGTGATTACCCTCATCCTGTCCTCTAATAGTGGCCCTTCAGGTTATAATCTAGCTCCAAATTACCCTGCTTTTTCCATTCAGTGGTTCTATCACATCACTGGTCACTTACAGACAAGTGTCAATCTACTGTCATGTAACAGTGATTCTATCTTACAGTACAGAACTGTCCCATGCCTGGGACCAGTCTGACTCTGTTCACTGCAGCAATCAGTTTTCTATCTTACAGAACAAATTTTTACCTCTTATTTTCAATACGCATGAATTTTTATATTTGTCTTCTAATAGGTTGAAAAAT
Organism: Excalfactoria chinensis; assembly: GCF_039878825.1. Classification (NCBI taxonomy): domain Eukaryota; kingdom Metazoa; phylum Chordata; class Aves; order Galliformes; family Phasianidae; genus Excalfactoria; species Excalfactoria chinensis. The sequence continues at coordinate 116,267,989 of NC_092826.1, read as the reverse complement.
CATTTTCTTGTTAAAAGTCACTATGACCCAGCCAGAAAGCTCAAAGAAAATATACAGCAACATACTTGAAATGAGAAAAAAATATATATGGAATAAGGGGAGTAGATTTTGGTACCAGTTCCTTATGATAAAACATCAAATAAAGACATCAAATATAAGCCATGTTCTTGGAGTATTATATTACCATTACACTAAATTAGGATTTAGATTCAAAGTTAAAAAAAAAAAAAAAAAAAAAAAGCAAATTCAGGAGAGAGGGCAATTCTTTTCTATGGAACCACATTTACACTGTTTAACTGAAACATATCTTGGAGTTATTTTCTTCCTATAACCCTTATTGCATCATTATTACCTCACAGTACAGTGTATCATAAGTATTCCAGAGCTGGAAATTGTCCAGTATTTTAAGGTGGTTTAGTTCAAGTCCTGTGTTAACTGCCATTGTTTGTAAAAAATCCTGGAGGGAAAAAAATACACCACAAATACTCAATACATACAGAACATACATGCATACAGATTCACTAGCATCCAACCTGACAACACACAAATGCTTAATTTTACACACATGGAATTCTTATATAGGAATATTCTGGTTGAAGTTTTCTTTTTTTAATGGTTTTGATGTGCTGATTTCTATTTCACACACTTTTTTTTGTCCAGCTTTACTAGGGATGTCTGGTATTCTTGATGCTACTTTTTTCTCTTCTTCTGACTGCTCCAGGAGGCTACCTCCATCTCCTCAAGCCTTCAGAAGTTAAGAAGAAGGTGGTACTTAAGACAAAGGAAGATGAGAAAAAAAGGATGATGGGAAAATGGAAAACTTAAGAAACAACAACAAAACACATAAAACAAACAAACAAAAACAAACAAACAAAAAAACAAACAGGCACATACTCAGGATGAGGAAAAAAGAAGCCAAGGAGGAAACTAGATTTTCCTTCAGCTACTGAAGGCTGGGGATCCTCCTTTCTGTGGAGTAATAGGCTCACAACAGTTTCCAAAAGGATTCTTACTGTTTGTGATATGACAGAAGAACAAAGGGACTGGATAATATTCCTTATTCCTATGTTGCCTGTTTCATGCTGGTAGATGAGAGAGGACTGCAATGAAGTTTTAATTCACCTCACTGGCAGGTGAATGAGTCTGCCTATGGTAGCTGAGTTAGCAGAAATTTAGATATAAGCAAAGAAAAATAGAAAATATTGGGTTTAGCCCAACAAGCATAAGCAGGAAGCCTGATGTGACTTAGAGAGAATGTCAGGGTATGGGAAACAAAAGACCTCTGCTTCATTTGTGCAGTAGTGCTATTACAAAGTGCATGAGCACAGCAGTGACACCAGTAACCACAATCCAGAGCATTTTCTGCATGAGACAGATATATTATCTGTATATCCACAGTCTCCTGCAGCACTGGAATGGGAAATTCTGAATCACTGACTGTGAAGTTTTGTATCCGATTAAAAATGTAAGTCCATCTTGTGATGGACCTAAAAAGCATCTCTGAGAGAAATTTACACAATTCAGAGTGTTTGCCTTATTGGTCTTGCTTTAGTTCTCTGTTACCATAAAATGACTTGGTCTGAAAGGAACCTTAAAGACCATCTAATTCTACTCCCCATAGGCAGTCACCTCTCACTAGACTGGGTTGCCCAAAGCCCCATCCAGCTTGGTCTTGAACACTTCCAGGGATGGTGTAACTACACCTTCTCTGGGCAGCCTGTTCCAGTGCCTCATTACCCTCATAGCAAGGAACGTCTTCCTAATGTCTAATCTAAACTTTCTGTTTTAAAGTCCTTTTTCTTATTTTTCATTTCCTCTTCATTTAGTCTTACCATATATGGTTGTATTCTACTTTGAAATTCACTAGATGTTTGGGTTTCTTTCTGAAGTTCATCAAAACGAGGACAGTCACGCAGAGGAAAATGCAGCTTCTGAAACAAGAGAAGCAAAACAAAATAGTTTTAGAACTATTGAACATATCTCTAGTTTCTCTGTTGCTGAGATTTCTGATGTAACATTTGTGATATAAGCTCATGGCCCTGCTGCAGCAACTCTGTAACGGTTTGTTTGGGTGCCTTGTTTATGAATTCTTTAACAGAGGAAATGGACTTGCAGCCATGATTGCTGGATTTCCATCAATTTAACCAATTTCGTCAGGAAGCAGTTACACGTGTGTCAGATATTGCTTTTGGAAATGGATCAGAGTTCATAATCAGGAATTTTAAAAAGCTACCATTTCCCTCCTAATTTCTGTATCCCAGGAGATGCTGCTTGACTCCAGCTAGGATTGAAATCTGAATTATCTCTCAGTCTACATGTGCTGCTTTCAGCTTTTGAGAGATAAGTCCTGCATTATGGTTAACACTTTACATAACTACTTAATGGACAGAACTTGAAATATGAGTGACAAATAAATTGTGCTCCTGAAATACCAAAAACCATGAGTCTAATAGCTCTGTTCTTTTTCATTTATTTTTTTTTTGGGGGGGGGGGATGGTTTCATATTTAATAAACCCAAGTCTATGAATTATTAGGTCACCTTATAGTAGATGTTTGATCTGAACCATGTATATCCATCAAAATGTGTGCTGATAATTAAGTATATGCTTTATGCCAGTTTCAGAAGTACCTAATCCAGATGATACCTAATGAGGTCTGCCAGCAAAAAATTATAGCGAGCAAAATAAACTTGTGCTGATTCAGCAATTTATGCCACATCACTAGAGCATTTTAGACCCAGCAGCAATATTATCCTGCAACAATACAAACTGTGTAATTGAACTTATTTAACATACAGTGGAAAAATTCTCTGTATAGAGGCTCTTAGTAAAAGCCATTAAATTTGAATATTTATTGCCTATGCAGGACAGAAAGAAGAAGAACTGCTCTGCCATTTGATGAACAATAACAGACTGCACATAGAGGGCTTCTCTTTTTGTTTTGTAAACATGAGGCTTTGCAGTAGTCACCAACTGGCAGTAGCACACTTTCAGTTGGACACATTTCCATGGGGGCATTTTCTCTGTAATAGCAGCACACTTGAGGTTGAAGGCACAAAGCTGCAAAATGGAGCTGGGGAATGTTGCTGAACTACACAATAACAAATGTTTCTCTTTCTGTATGGCTTAATTATCCCCCTCTAGGTCTTATTAATAAAGTCACTCTTTTTGGCCTCATTAAACAGAGCTGTTGCCTGTCAGGTCTTGGTAGGTCTCAGTGGCTGAAAAATAACCTGTGATTAGGTCATTGCTTTTTTTTTTTCTTTTTTTCCCCAGGATTGTACTTGCCCTCGATTTCCTATTTTGTGTTACTTGGGGCTTGAAAACACTGTCAAACATCTGTCTGGCTTGGCAAGGCAACAATGGTTGGTTTTGTTGTTGTTGTTGTTTTTTTCAGGTGGTTTGCATAGTCAGCAAGAATTCTGAATTGACTCACAGAGGTTTCATCACACACAGGGAAACATCAATACCCATTACTGAAGCAGCTTCAGAAGCGAGGGGGTATCAGATCATCCTACGGATGAGCTTGCATTCTCCAAACAACTCATGGCACTGCACTGTGATACACCTAGACACCCCTAAGGACTACGAGATTTTATACGTATAAGGCTCTTGCCATTCTGAAGCTTTTACGTGTCCTGCGGTGTGAGAACTTCCCCTGGTATTCCTCATTTAAATAACAGAGACAATATTCTTTTTTGTTTAGGAATATAGGCAGATTTCAAGCTGAACTGCGTCGTCCCCAATGCATTTTGTGGAAAACCGTTCTCCTTGTAGCTGCTTTCAAGCACAGCTTTAAAATGGCTGAATGCCAATGGGAAGACAAATGCAGTCATCCCTGCTGAAAGTCTGTATTCTGATGCTGGTGACTGAACAGGCCATTATTTTAGGTCTTTTGAACACATTTACTTAAAGTCAACTTTTATCCTCAAAAGCAGAACAAAATTAACCTTCCTGCTGTTAGATTTAATAACTTTTCTTTTCTTACAGGTGCCAGTGACACTAAAATCTAAACCTAATTCAGTCAGGAAGAGCTGTTTACATCCAAACTCCTACAAGACCAATCATTCAGGTGGGACTGCTCTTACTACAAACTGCAAGGGAAATGCTAGTTTCATTAAGTGTTTGTACAGCATAAAATGACCTTTGTCTGCAATTAGAGTGACTAAGTGCGACTAGAACAGGAAAGTAATAATTGAGAGGTCATTATAGTGTCTTATGTAAATCCCATTCCGTACATAAACTAAGAGTGAACTTGCTAAGGAGGGGAATTCCATCTGCCTGATTGATATTCAGAAAAGCACTTGCTCTCTATGTTGTTTTAGGGCAACTTCCTTGTAATACTGTCCAAAAATTTCCTTTTCTGAAGAAATGTTGGAGCATGAAGAAAATGTGTGTGGTTGACAAATCAGGTATTCTGCAACTACAGAGTGAGGATTTTCATGCAGCTATTACACTTGAGTTACGGTATGCTTGTCAGTCAGTAGCTATGGTTGATGTTTTCTATTAGATTGAACTCAAAGAGAATGTAAAATGTTTGTTATAGCATTCATAAAACAAACAAACAAAAAATAAAACCCTCTGAGAAATTCTAAGGCGTTACAGGAAGTGTCCAGACAGTACTTACCAGATCTGCTGATTTTGTCACAACATGAACAGGAATTGGTTGCCAGAGGAGGTCAGGGTTCCAAATTTGACTGCTAGTTGGTGGAAAGAGGCCAGAAAGGTATGACTGGGCACTCATAATAGTGCGGTCATAATCTGTACTTTGTATATAGAACTGAGGATAAAATGGCAAAAAGATAGTAAATAAATGGAAACAACTAAGAAAAGACGGAACTTAACTCATCAAGCCTGGCTTCATGTTTTCAGTTCTGTTTTTGCCTAGAGTCAGAGCACCAAAACCATAACACAGCTTTCAAAGGCTCTACTACATTTGCATAAACAAGACTGCCAGTGCACCTTTCACTTTGGAATCTAACCTTCCAACTGAACTAAAAGGACAAGAAAAGATGTTTTAAAAGAATATAGCTTTGTTTTCTGAGGTTCGGGATTGCATTGATATGATCCATCTGTTGTAATTCAAGGATGAAGGTACTTTTAATCATAGTGGGTAATAAAACTCTCGTAAGCGTGGCAAAGCTACAGTCTTTTATACTTTCCCATCATTGCATCCCTCAGTCAGTTCACCAAAATGGTAGCACTGTTTCCCCTTGATGGGTCTCTGCTTCTAACAACTTTGAGACTTCTTGTTCACAGGATGACACGTGAACGTGGCTTATCACATTACTAGATATATATTCATCTTTAAGTAGAGTAGAAAAATATTAGGTCACTATGGATAAATATCCAATTTATTAGATGGTGTGGAGCTATTTAGTCCTGGAAAACTGGGCAGTGGAAGACACAAACTAAATGCAGAAGCCTAAATATAAAGTCTTGACTCCGTGTTTTTACCTTGACATAAAGTCTGACTATCAAAGGAGTTCTTCTATTACCTGGATTTTGCATTATTGAAAGAAATATGATGATGTCCTTTTTATATAGAGTCCAAAGTTCTGCTATTCCAGATAACTGTCCTACAGACAGTTCTGCTTTATACCTCTTTCCGGTTGTATGTGCTGTTCAAAAAGTTGGAATATCTTTTCCTTGTGTACTGTCCAAGTTCAAAGAGCTGCTGCATTCCAGTCTGTCAGGCAAGCATACAGATGACAATTAGATTAATGTGACTGTAGAATGTTAAATTTGTTTCTTTTCTATTTTCTTTCTTGTCTTCAGCAATTTCTTTTTCCGTTATTTTTAACTACTTGTATAACATGCTGTATATTTTGTAGGCGATTAAGAATTTTAACTGAAATACTCAAAATATCTATGAAAAGAAAATTATAAATTCTGAGATTTTAAGACTCCAACATTATTGCAGAACAGGCAATGAACCTGATTCTATACAAAGTACTGTTTCCACAGTGCTGTAGCTCTGTAAATGCTCTTGGAGTTAATAATAACACTGTAAAGAATATCTTAATGACATCTGAATAAGAAAGCTTGATAACCTTGTATTCACTATTGTCATTCCTATCCTATTTGATCAACCTGATTAATTTGTGGCTTACATTACATATCTTTAATAATTGTTTTCCCATCTTTGGTTTGGTACAACTGCAGTTATCTTCCACTGCATGCTCTTTTTTCTATTATTCATTTCTAATGCTCTGAGCAGAACATTAACTTTTTGCTGTCAGAGAAGTACATTCTTATTATTGTTGATAAAAAGATAATAAAATAGAAAAAAAGCTCCCTCTAAAATCTATGCCAAAGCACAACTTTTTTTATTTTTCATTATATTATAAGCTACTTGCAGGGAGATCATGTGTTCTTTGACTGCCTGATTTTCATGAATCTTTCAAGTCTCCTTTCAAATAATAATGCTGAATTGTCCCTGATTCATGCTTCTGCATCATGATGACACATGCATCAGAATGCATTGGCCTTTCTTTGCTCTAGATTTGCATATGATAAATACAGTTAAGGAGCTAAGGCTTGATGTTAAGGTGCCAGAGCTAAAGTAGGTTCAGCATATCCTACTGAAGCTCTGGGCTGAAAGCAGTCTCATTAGAAGACACATTTTCCCCCATATCAGCTTTCTCCTGCAAGACTTCTCTCTTTCTGTGGGTGCTAATAAAATTATAAAATATAGATTAATCACATGACCTGGTGTGCACATATAATTAATTTATCCTAATATAGAGCCCGGTGTTCAATGGTCATTAGAACTTCAGCAATATTAGATCATGGATAATCTTTAAACTTGTCGTTTGCTTGAAGGAAGACACACTATCAGGAAGTGGTTGCTTGTAAGAAGGTATTTAGTCAGCTATGATGAACAAGACTTCAGTTTAACAGAAGCTGGAGAATAAGATTCTGCAAAAATTTATGAATTACTGGGTATTGCTAGTAGCAACTATCAGTATTTGGGATTTGCTGATGTTTGCAGAGTACACATTAAAATCTGGCCACTTCCTATATTTGTAGCATTTGTAGCTACTGATAATATTAACATACCTTGGTAAGTTGTCCAAATCCCTGGGGCCATTCACTTTCTTTGTGTAAATCAGTTGGAAAGTTTACAACAGGTGATCGGTCACCATGTCGGAAAACCTAATAAAATTCATATTAACAAATCAAATTAATTACTGCTAGCATTCCATTCTTCCCCGACTAGAGGACAATCATACAATTTTACTTCCAGTGACATTTTTCAAATACAAGTATTGGAGAGTAAGCAGCTACCTAGGATTAGAGTACATTCTTTACATGGAAAAATATATACTCTATATAGGAGTTCAGTGGGCATGATCCTGATTATTCTTTCATTTAGGTCTCAGAAATTTAGTGAGCCAAAATGCCAGTGTCGGGATTATAGCCTTAGCTAGGCACGCATACAAGAAATTGGACTGAATTTTGGACACTTGCTCACTCCAAATTTAAAAGCAGTTCCTGTTATGCTCATATGAGGATTTAATTACCTTGGCACCACACTTGAAATTTTAGTGACTACTTTTTTACATAGTGGTACCTTCCAGGTACACTGTCTTATGTTTAATTTCATGATCATACTGCAGTGTAAAGAAGTAAAAGTTTATCAATTGCACTGTTAGCTGACTTAATATTTGATTCTATTTTTACGTGTATTTATGAGAATATTTAAGAAAGTATCTAGATTTTTTTCTGTTAATTTCAGTGACAGCAAAGAGTTTGGTTGCTTTGCTATCCTGGAAATTCAAGCATGGTGAGTATTAGTGTGATATTTGCAGTCATATGATATGTACATCAAGAAACTTTAAGTGAACCTTTTAGTATCATTCTTCCAGTAAACAAAGAAAATGTCTGACTTACTCTCCCTAAATATACCATATACAGACTTAAAAAATGAACTCCACAATAATTTCATCTGGAAGGAAACACTGAAATGCCAATTCTTAGGGTTCCAGACAATCTTCCAGGATGCTGGTCCAAACTTGAAACAGTTACCTTTACTTGTATCAGTGTTCAAATAGCCAAATTCATTCCTGAATTTGGAAAAATAAAATAAATAAAATAAATAAAAAATAATACATATATTATATATATTGTTTATATATATATATTAAAATAATATATATAATAAATAAATATAATAAATAAAAAAAAAGTTACTGTGAAAGTGTGGTGTATTTGTTCATAAAGTGACATTTGTTCCATAATAACATGCTGATACAGAGATATATAACTTGATTATAATTAGTACTCACCATTGCCTAACTAAGCCACATCGTTCTTCCCACACATCAGAGTGATGAGTTTGTTTGCCAGTCCCACTGGAGTGGTATATATATTTTCAAAATAAACTAAAACAGTGTGGTTTAATGTTTAAATTGCAACCTTTTTTAATTTTTTATTTATTTATTTTTATCAGTGTGCACAAAACAGCTAGAGCAGGTATTGCAGTTAGGAAATACTATCCATTAAAAGAATATATAATTGGATTTCCCCCTGTGTTCAAGTTCTCTGTAATAGACATGAAGATTTACTGGAGTATTAGAAACCATTGGAACCTTACATAAAACCGCTTATTGTTTTTTGGCACTTGCTAGTTGAACTTCACTGAAAATGTGGTCAACCTGACATAAATACTGTTCATTAAACCAAGACGTCATTTTTTTACTAGCATGAACAAAATATTTGACTAATATTGAATTGCTGAGCTTCAAAAAAAAGGATAATTCTGAGTTGAAGTGTAGCAAAATAGTTCATAAAATATTCTTAAATATTTTATCTCTGTATGCAATTTTTAATTCTGTACATGTTTATTTTTGTTTGTTTGTTTATTTTTTTACTGGTTTGCAATCTCAGTTCATTTCCTGTAATCATTTCTCACTGGGCTTGTAGAAAACAGCAGAATAGGCAAAGAGGTACAGTGTCTGGTTCTTGATTCAGTTGGAGACATGAGAAATGAGAGAGAGGACTTTTGTGTTAGCACTTATTTCTTTAGTGTTTTGACATGCTGACATAGTACATTGCCCCAAAGGATGAATTCTCTTTTCTGAACAACCTGATGTCTCTGTAAAGAATGAAGGTTAAATTTCCAATTAAAATGTATCTGCGTACTTTCTTGTTAAATTACCCAACTTCACAAAAAATCATTTATTTTGAGTAATTGACAGTTATTCAAACCGACATGATTAGATTACTATTTTTAGGCAATATATAGTAACAAATCAAAACCTGGCCAAGAAGTAAGCCTTTTCCATTAGCTAAAAGATGTGTTACATTTGAAATACTAGTTTATGATGCTTTACACATAATATGCAATACAACCTGCTGTGTGTATTTCACTGTCACAACAGTCAACCCATAAAAGCATTCAGTATGCCAGAACAAAGTAGCATTTTACCTGATCAGAGGGGAAAAGTTAAAAATAAAGATCTAAATATATGATATAAAGAGAAAGGCCTGGGTGTTCTGGTGGATGACAGGTTGGCCATTAGCCAACAGTGTGCCCTTTTGGCCAAGAAGGCCAATGGTATCCTGGGGTGCATTAAAAAGAACGTGGCCAGCAGGTGGAGGAAGGTGATCCTCCTCCTCCACTCTGTCCTTGAGAAAAGGAAGAAGAAGGCATCATAAAAGGAGAAAAAGCAAACAAAAAGGAAAAAAAATAAAATACAAAACACAAGGAGAATATACATGAAAAGTGGAAAGCACACCTTCTGGCTGTGTTCACTTCAGCATCTCTATATGTCTCTTTATATGACTTCAGACAGTTCTAAAAATCAGCAGATGCAATTACAAACTCCCTCTCCTTCAGCACTAGTGCAGCTTGAAGCTGATTTGATGTTTGGGTTCTCCCATTCTGTCTTTACAGCACTGTGAGGGTGAGCACTTCAAAATGGATCAGACTCTGGCCAGCACTTGCTCCTAATGTTGTCAGATGAAAGATCATGTTGAAATAAAACTAGAGCAAGGGCAAGCTGAGAATATGGCACATATATATGTATGAAACATCTTCATTCAAAAATGTCATTAATTACAGTGCATAATGCGGCTCTGAGTAATAGTGAGCCTCATATGGACATTTTTATTGAGAGACTCTACTTCAAACAAGATTTCTTACATTGCAGCTAGAAGTAAGAAGGAAAAAAACAGGGGATCCATGGAACCAGTCTTGCCACCATGACTGCACCACCATAGGTGCAGAAATACTAAGCATGTTCAGTCAAGATTTCAAATGGCTCGTGTTGATTGAATAGATAACATCCTTAGTCAGCACATCCTGTACTGAGGAAAAGCATGATGAAATCACATTACCTCAAAAACCACACCTCTTTGTGTAAAAGATAGGTGAAATGAGTGCCTATCTGGCATCAGAAGTTACAGATCAGAACTTCTTTATGGAGAGACAATAGATGAGTATTGCATTTCTACTTGGATACCTGATGGCCCTAGATAGTTCCTATTTCCTTCTCTTACGTATAAGTTAGTGCCTAAGAATTATGGTTAGGGTTAATATCTACATGTAAGGAGGAAATCTAAAACAGCATTTGGACAAATTGGCTGGTATTACAGCTTTTCACCACAAAGAACTTGTGGCTAATAATTAAAACACCCCAAATCAGCACAAAGATGGAAGATACAAGGAGAGAGCAGTTCACCTTCAGCATGAATCTGGAAGTGAGCAAAAGGGAATTTGTCTGGTTCCATCCTCCCTAGCAGATGTATTTTATATTGTGCAATTCTGCTGAGAAAGTTCTTAAAAGTAATTATGACACTTTTTTTACAATACAGTAATACTCTCAGGTGACTACACAGCAACTTCCAGAGATTACAGCTGGGAAATGGCCACTGAATTAACTCAGAAATGGCCACTGAATTAACTCAGAAAGGTGTAGACTTTTATCAACTGCAGCCTGACTGTCATTTTATTCCATTATGTCAATGAAATGTTCTGGGGCCAATTTCTATTAATATCTCTTTCTGTTTCTAGTAATTCTGATCACATGTGAATTCAAACTGTGAATTTAGAAGGCAAAATTCTACTGAACACACAGAAACCATGCCTTGAGAAAGGAGGTATATGCTGATAATAAGACTGAATCTATTGTAGCTTTTCAGGTAGATTGGTCAGTCTAAGGAAAAGTGTCAGGGATAAAAGGAAGACATTTAAAATTAAATACACAAATTTTAACATTAGTTCTGATAATTTACTTCATAAATAAATACAGTTCTATCTTCTTTCTTTTTTTTTCTTTTCTTTTTTTTTCTTTTAGATATGTGTGGAAGATAGCTGCATAGGTGTGATAAAGAAGCTGATTTAGGACAGGAAGGATCGTATCTCCATAATGGTAAGCCTTTCCTGCAACTATTTTTTCTTTAAGTACCACTGCTTGTTAGCACACAGTAACAGCTGCAATTCTGTAAAAGCCTCATTCTCTTCAGAGAGTTAATTCTCCAGAGCATGTTAACAGACTGAATTCACCCCTGCATCTAGCTAGTTCTCCCTTTCACCACTGAAACATTTAAAGGTACTGCTATACAGAACATTACTGGAATTAGTTAGAGTTAAGTCCCTGCCTTCTTTAGGGTCTGATACAGCAACAAGGCTTAGCAGGAGTAGAAACTGGTTTTTCTGGTGCAATCTGGCCTCTCTCCAAGTGGCACATCTACATAAACCAGCCAATATAGAAGGGTGGAAGAATATCTTAAAATTAAAATTCCTATTTATATATGTAAATTCCAATCCCCACAATTTTATGTTGAAAATACCACTTTCAACCGACTATTCTTTATCTGTATACCTCTCTTTACAAAAGAAAGCCCCAAACAGTTAGAATGAAAAGGGCTGTGATGCAACCTTCACAGTCCAAATTACTTTATTGTATTAATCTCTCGTTTACTTTAACTATGGAGGAAACTGATCCTATAGTACTGTCCAGTTGCTTTAAAAAGAGCAGTAAACCAGCAAAATACATTTAAGTCTGTTTTTAAAATAACTACAGTTAACACAACACCCATCTCAAATCTCTACATAAAATGCCCTTTTCTGTTTCTTAGTACTCTACTATCCCGATTCAATTGTTCATTTTTATGGTGACTTCTATTTTGCAGTTTCAGAGCCATCAAAAACTTCAGCTTCCAAGCACAACAAAGGTAGGCCACAATCTCCAGGTCTTACTATGCAACAGGTAAACTAGGCTTCAGATCTCTGCACCCCCATGCACTATGCCTCTGTCACAAAGTGACGTGGTTTAGTTATACTGAAAAAAACTACTAGTAATCAGGAGGTGAAAATTCTTATAGCTAGAGGCATTCTTAAGAAGTCTTTAAATTTAGTAAGAAAAAAGAAAGTTGTATCGTTAAGTTTAAAGAGAGGCTAAAGAACTGCACACCTTGTTTGGTTTGACAGACATACCAAATTCCCTGCATTTCCCACAATTAAATAGAAAACAAATCCACTCACTGCAACCACGAACTTCAGTTCTTTTTCTGCAGTCGCCGGCTGAAGCAGAATGAAGGTAACATGAAAAGCAAAACATAGAATCCAAGATGGGTTGGGCAGCCGTATCACTCCCATCCTGGCAGCAGATGAAAACAATACCTGGAGCTCCTGCAGCTGCTCAGGCTGAACAGCCAGCATGGGAGGCTGGACTTCAAAAGGGGTGGAACTGAGGCTGGTGAATTTCAAATCCAGGAGGAATGTTGTGTGACTACGCAACAAACCCCATCACTCTTTGTTTTCAAATTAGTGTTTACATTCCATTTAATCAAGTCATAATTAACTTCCTTTTTGTATGTGACGTTTTTCTCTTTTGGATTTTAAGGATGAGGCTGAAATACAAGGAGTTTCTAGGCATTTATAATGTTCCAACCTACCTGTTCTATTTCTACTTCTTAGGGCTTTGAATTTTTACAGGTGATAGCACAGCCACAAGGATGAACTCGGAACCAAGAGCCAGGAAACACTGTTTCTGTTTTCTCTTTTCTGTCCCATTAATCCTCTTTTCCACTTCCCTACCTACCCTTTTTCTCTCCTTGTCTACGTTGTCACCGCAAAATCAGAATAATTATTTTCAAGACTTCATCTATCACATAAATAGCTAAGTAAGTCTTAAAGAAAGTACATTCTTCAACCTGTTTCCTGGCAGTTTATTTGCTCTTTGAGTGTGTTGTTTTTCTTTTCCACTGGAGTGTATCTACACTTCTGCTTTTGTAAGTCTTTTTTTGGCCTCATTTTCCAAAGAAATTTCTCATGAGCAGGCCCTGGAGCTCACATTTTTATTGTTACTAATTTAAGAACACCACTTTTGACACTCAGTGGCTTTGAGCAGATTGCTCAGCTTGTCTCTCCTGAATTCCTCTCTATAAAACAAGACTAAGAATGACGTTATTTCTAGACACACAGCTTTTTGAAGCAAACAAACTACAGTTTGTAGAGAGCTATAAATAGAGTTCCATAAATGTTGAAAGTTAAGATCATCCATGTATTGTCTGAGTCATGCCATTCCTATCATTCTCAAATCAGTCTCAGAGTCTTCTGTTGAGCTCTCTAGAGTCATATTTTCTCTTCAACAGGTACTTTATCATTTACCAGAATATCTGTCCCTAGGGCCCAAAACTACACTAAGCTTAAAGTAAGTGCTCTCTTCTCTGAATTGTGTGAATGGCCTTAAGTGTCCATTTCCCCTGATGGAAGGGAGGAGGACTACAGCTCCCAGACTTCCCCACCTCCTTCTCTCTATCCATACCCAGTATTCAGCACTCACTTGAGCTTCTATTTCTGTCCATTTTTTTGTCCCTGTCATCTTTGGTCTCTCCTGTCTTCTATGCAGGGAATACAAGAAAGTCATTCATACTTGAAGAATATTGATTACTTTACCTTCCTGAAAATAAATGTAAGACGATCACCTACAGTATTATTTAAGAATGCTGGTAAAAAAAAGTCACTTTCTTTAGAAAATTTTAAGACTCCTCAAAATTCAAGAAAGGATGCCCTAATTTTTCATGTGTATAGATTTTTCAGTAGTTGGATCCTAAATATTTTGGATCAATGACTCCTTGGTTTTCAGAAGTTTTTCTCATCCATTGTAAACCCTTGCCAGGAAATTCATAACTCATGAGTTTCATAAGGTTTACTGTTTCATTGTGTTCCTGTGATGAGTGACTTTGGCTAATGAAGGTGAGCAGCCATAACTGAAGAATCTTATTATTACAGAAACCATATGATAGCTTCACTTCAGAAATTAACGAATATATATATATATATATTGTGGTGTTGAATGGCATAATTCAGGGAATGATACAGAAAGATACAGAATAGCTGTATTGTGTAGAAAGTCTTTGCTGACAAATCTTTAAAAATGACATTTCAACCTGAAATCGAGCATATGATAAAGTTTTACTTTGTGTGGCATCATTCTTCCTTTTAGTATATTTATTTTGCTTGTGGATGTATTAGCAGAAATATCTCCGGAAAATGGAGACCGTATCCTAAGAAGAATCATTGCACAGTACAAAATGAAAAAAATAGCCTCTTTCCTGTACAATGGTTTTAAAGATGGGGTCCTTCAGGCAATCTGTAAGTATGTATTTCATTTGTAAATTTAGTTACTTGTCTTGTATTTTAATTCCAGTTTGTTATATAGGCAGACTTCCATTTTTACTGTGTTTTTGACAGCTGTAAACTTGTCGTGCTTTGCAACAACTACATCCCTTTTTTTTTTTTTTTTTTTTTTTTTTTTAAGGAAAAGTTGCTTCAAAATAAAACTTAAGAAAATTATTCTGAAGTTAGTCATTAAAATTGTCCAAACATCATAATGTAAATGGAGTCAAACTATTTGTATAATGTATATGCTAATTTGGCTCCATGGCATATATTATAATTACTAAATTATGGCATTTAGTGGAATTGGCTTGAGCACAATTGTCTATTTTAAAAGTACATATCTGTCTTGAAGGCTTGCTGAAGCATAGCTAGAGTGGCTTTGAAGCAGACTGGTTGCAAAAGAACTCATTCTTTAATGTACTTTAATGTACTTTATATTATATTTATAATGTACATATTCTTTAATGTACCTTAGCTAACTGCTTCCAGTGTAGAACAGCCCAGGCATGCACTAGGTGGAAGCTGTTGCATTGGAGACAGACAGATATGAAACTGCTGCCTGCGTCCAGGGATCAGTATATGTTAGATATTTTTCTCCACAGAAATTGAAATGCTCAAGGCATTTTACTAGGTCACCTAGCAAGGAAGAAAACATGTTCCAATGATGTAATGGAAAAGGAGGACCTTCTGTTGTAGTTCTTCAAGTAGCTAGCTCAGCTGGGATGCACATTTATAGCTGAAGGGAACTGCTGGATCCAGGCGGCAGATCCATGGTCCCCCATCCCAGGACGAAAGTGTGTGACAGAAGAAGGGTGTTTACATGGCTCTGAAAGTTTTGAAAGGTGGGTCTGGATCAGGAAGGGGAGGAGGAACTACGAACTGTAAGCTAAAGAGACTTGTTCAGGTCTGGGAAGCCAGCAGGAAGGTTACCATTGCCTTTGGTGGGAAAAGCACGAGTCCCCCTTTACAGCTCTTGAACTTCCACTCAAAAACATCTGGCAAATAAAACACTGAAAACAGCTCAAGCTGACACAGCTTCAGAAAAAGAAGTAGGAACAAGTATGGAATAGAAGGGAAGATGCCTAAAAATTTGGTTTTAGAATCCAATGCTATGATCTTGTAACTATGGGGTCTTACATTTTCCTCTCTAATTGGTTTTCTTTGTTTTTTTTTAAAAAAATATTATTGCTGTTGTTAAAGGAAGCATGATGGTCAGCTTTGGCCAGGTGAGTTGGCTTTGCAATGAATCTTTCAGAGTTCGCACTCACTCTTCTGTGAGAGTGGCCAGATCTGGGAATGCTCTCTGCCAGCATCTGCTATGGACATTGAGGCAATATGGAAAAGAAACAAAACTTGATCTTCTTTGCATTGGGAAGCAGCTACAGCTGGTTGTGTCAATCTGTTAGAAAATGTTTATATCCTCGTCTACTTGCTACACCTAAAAGGATGTAAAAGATGTTGCCTTTTTTTTCACTAGAGGCAGTCATTTATTTGTATTTGTATTTTTTTGCACCTGTTTGCTATGAAATTGCAATTCTTCTTCCTAAACTGCTTTGTATGGAGGCTTAGAAAGCACAGGAATCATTGCTTGGGCCCTGCTGAGCAGAGAATGGGCTTTACAGTAAGAATTCTGAAACTTAAGATTCTTGTTAGAGGGAAAAGAGACCTCTTTATTTTATTTTTTATTCTTTTGTACCTTATGTAGTAGCCGTTATGTGCTTATGCTGTAGTTCTAAGAAGGGACATACATTTTCAGGTCCAAAGAAAGGAATGGCAAAATTGTTTGTATTTCATTTCCATCTGTTACACTCTTTCTCTTTGAAATGACCTGTGGGC
Source organism: Excalfactoria chinensis (assembly GCF_039878825.1). NCBI lineage: Eukaryota > Metazoa > Chordata > Aves > Galliformes > Phasianidae > Excalfactoria > Excalfactoria chinensis. The sequence goes on along the minus strand of NC_092826.1, from coordinate 116,251,519 downwards.
AAAAAGCTTCATATATCCTCTGTAAAAAAATAAAAACAAGCCCAGTTTCTCAGGCAAAGAAGTGTCCACTATTGTTAAAAGTTAGTATTGTCGAAAGATGATTCCAATCCAGTGTTTGTAGTAATGCCACAAACTGCTTTTGCAATAGCAGTATTAGAAAATAAAACTAATGAATTATTGCCCGGCACATTGTGCATGTTTTAACTAGAACAAAGCTGTGGAGCCTTTTGTTTTGTCAGTAGGATCTTTTTGTTAACGTTAAGAACAACATGGTCTGACAAAATTCTCTGAAGCACAGACTTTATACTATCAGAGCAGAGTACATTATCAAGGTAACAGAACAAAAGGAAGGTGTTTGTAAAGCTGTTTGAAATCACAAATGATTTTTCTTTCACAGTTGACACTTAGCCTTGCTCTCTTTTTGGGAAAAGACACAGTGACTCAGTATGTGAAAGCCATGATGGGTCAACAAATTGCCTGCCAAGTCTTTATGACAGCCAGACTGATTGTTTGCAGGCTGCTTTTAGGTGTAGCCCCACGGTCCATTATTTCCATGACTCTCACCCTCCTCCTGTATACACGTGTAATATTTGTGTATAAAGACAAAGAAAAAAACACTACTCACCCCACTCCCTGCACACAAAGAAAGACAAGTATTCGCTAAGTAAACAGCCACTATCATTATTTTTGTAGCTTCTGAGATCTATTTTTGTAAACTAATTTCTTGAATAATATAAAGTAGGACGAAACTGGAATGACTCCCCAGTTGCTGGCTCCTTTTGGAGCACTGCCTCCCTCACCAGTTCAGGAAGTTGTCCCAGTCTTCATAAGGGAACAGCACTCCTTCAGAAGCATTTTCCAGTTTTGCTCTATGTTAAAGCTATAGCTCTTCAAAACACTATAATTTAAATTATGCTCTTGAATTAGTCCTGTCAAATCACTTTACAATGAATAAACCTAGAAAAAATACTCAATTGCAGAATACATTTGGGTTTCATCCTTTATAAAAGAAAGCTACTGTTAAGGAAAGGTAAGTTACTGCTTTCTGTAATTTTGTTTTGCTGTACTGACGAATGTTTTTTTTCTGATAGAGATCAGGAGACTGTTGTTCATACTGATGGAAGTTAATGAGAAATTTCAGACTGTAGTAACATCACAGTGTGGGAGGAACTGTTTTGAAAGCTAATCACGCTGTATTTCCTGGAGGCATCACCTAAAGGTAAGACAAAATGAGAGAATCCTTCTTAGCATATAACCTTGTTCTCCGAAGACACGCCGAATATATCACTACTACTTGAAGAAATGTGTAGGTCATACTAAGTACAGAAGAGCTGACAGATTTGCTTCCATTTGGATGGAAGTAGGATGGGAAAGTCTTTTGAAACTGTGAGCTGATCCACACTGAAAATTTCCCAACAAACAAGTGCAGAGAAATGTTTTATCTCCTTCCCAAATCTATTGAGCAGTCTTCACTGCCTATGTTCCATGCTGTGGTCATCATCACGTGGGAGAACTTGGCTCTGATTTATACCACTCTCAAACATTGCTACTGGTCTCTGGTGTGACCTGTATTAGCAATGCTTTACTAATCCCTGTATTTCCCTATACTGGGGTCATAAGTCATCTCCATGAGCCTTCAATTAAGCATATTTTGGAAGCAACTCCATGTTTGGGAAATGGCATCTCCATGTAAAATAATTATGTAATATTTTTTGAACTCAGTCACACCCTCCCGTTCCTCAAACGCTCAGATGCCTGTACAGTTAAAGTACTAACAGTTGCATTAGCAAAGGACAATATTTGATATGATTTTTGACAAAGTTGGAAACTGGTTAAGGCAGTGAAATTGCAGTTGTGTAGCATAGGTGTAAATCTGATCTGTACACTCTTTGTGTTCAGCTCAGCTTAGTTTCCTGGTGTTACACACCAACTGGCCCAGCCTAGATGCATTAGCTAAGAATCAGTACTACATTTCTTCACTGCTCACTTTGATTTAGCAAGGAACGGTCCCTCTGAGACCTTGCTGCGCTGTGCAGGCTGTGGGGCAGTGTCCAGGAGACTGCAGATGCTGCTCATGTCTAAAACTTCCTGCAGAAAAAGAGTTATGAACTCCAAAATTAGGAGCTGACTCCATCAGTTACTGATAGAGAATCATACTGAACCAGGATAGAATATGGGTAAGAGTCAGGTTTTGATATCACAATATGCAAATATTTTTATTTTTAGTCGATATGTGTTGTCAGCATTCAGGATTACCAATGAAAGCAGTTGTGAGTGGTGATGCTGGGTTTGGTGTAAAAGCCATTTAACTTTTTTTACTGAAGTAAAATCTGGGAATCGAAACAATGCTCAACTCTTGTGCTAAACTTGAAAGCTAAACATTTGGGTTTCCCCCATCATCAGTACTCCAAAAGGAAAGTTAGAAAATGTAATATGGAGATACAGCCAATCTACTAAGGTACTGCCAATGTGTATCTGTATGTTTGACATTCTGGTAAGTACTAGTTTTGTATACTATTCAATATTCATCTGATCTGATCTCTGAATGTCTTCTAAAATCAAGAGAATGCATGGTGATGGTAATTAGCTTGGACTAATACTCTAATAGTAGAATGAATTAGCACAATTCAGTCCATTTGGATGTGCTTCTTCAGGAATTGGAAGTATTTTTGACTGCACTAACATCAGTCAAATCAAGAAAAAGAGAGAAAGAGAGAAAGAGAGAAAGAGAGAAAGAGAGAAAGAGAGAAAGAGAGAAAGAGAGAAAGAGAGAAAGAGAGAAAGAGAAAGAGAGAAAGAAAGAAAGAAAGAGAGAAAGAAAGAAAGAGAGAAAGAAAGAAAGAAAGAAAGAAAGAAAGAAAGAAAGAAAGAAAGAAAGAAAGAAAGAAAGAAAGAAAGAAAGAAAGAAAGAAAGAAAGAAAGAAAGAAAGAAAGAAAGAAAGAAAGAAAGAAAGAAAGAAAGAAAGAAGAAAGAAAGAAAGAAGGAAAGAAAGAAGGAAAGAAAGAAAGAAAGAAAGAAAGAAAGAAAGAAAGAAAGAAAGAAAGAAAGAAAGAAAGAAAGAAAGAAAGAAAGAAAGAAAGAAAGAAAGAAAGAAAGAAAGAAAGAAAGAAAGAAGAAAGAAAGAAAGAAAGAAGAAAGAAAGAAAGAAAGAAGGAAAGAAAGAAAGAAGGAAAGAAAGAAAGAAAGAATCCTAACATATCACAGAGTCACAGAATCACTGAATCACCAAGGTTGGAAAAGACCTACAAGATCATACAGTCCAACCATCCACCAATCACCAATAGTTCTCAATATATAATATATATATATAAATACATATAATCTGCTTTGATTCTATTTCACCAGCAAGTTGGGTGAAGTTAGATAAATATATCAATGGAGTAAAAATGATGGCCATGAATGCAATTTTGTCTTACTGGGTCTGATGTTCTTTCATTTCAGACCAGATTGTTAAGAAGAAGATTCAAATGAGCTCTTGGTCTTAAATCTTGTCCCCTAAACATTTAACTTACCTCATTTTATGTCCTACACCCTACATTCTTTTGTCCAATGTTGTACAAGGACTGGGGAGACCAAGTGAGTAAATCTCTCCAGTGGACAGCGAAAACTGCATCCGGGGAGAGTAAGAGGCTGAGGATCTCTCAAAGTATTATTCCGGTAGTACATTTCTATGGTGTATTGCCTGCTTAAAAATGATCAAAATAAAGTTAGGTGTGTGAAACCACAATTTCATGTCATAGTCATTATACTCTGGTATGAAGATTATTTGTCTTGTTAATAATATGTATCATTAATACTCTGAAGAGATCATAAACAATAAATGGTTAGTATCAATTTACATGTAGACTGTCTTATGGACAGAGAGCTGAGGAGCTAAAAGACAAAGAGGGTAGATTTAAGCCCTCAACCGTAATGGAGCAATAGAGAAAGATCTCAGGCTGCAGTGATGTGGTTCTGCTGCTGTCAATAATCGCTAAATTGAGTCCAATTATAATAAAATCAATCTATGATCTTTTTGTGTGTGTGTGTGGTGAACCTTGTGCATGAAGTTTAGTTTGTCTGGGGTAGCAATACATTTCTTTAAGTAAGAAAATACATGCTAGCAGTACAGCTTGCAGATACTTGCCCATTTTTTTCCTGGTAAAGTTCAAAGAAATGACAAGCACTATAAGGAGGCAATTTCCCATTGAAAACATGGAGTGCCATCTGTAAGGCAACAATGGTGGTTGCATGCTGTAAATAGAAAAAAAAACAACACAACAACAACAAAGCATCATTAAAGGGCTACTGAAAATCACTGCATGTATCTGTTACTTAATAATAAGTCTAATGCATTATCCGTACACTTAATATTACCTATTTGACTTCATTAATACTTGCCTTCTGCTGTGATTAACAAGCACTGTTCTTTTCTGGCTGTACCAACTGAAATGCACCAAATGAAATGTATGAAGTATATATATTTCAGTATTAATAAGTATTAGGCACCTGTAGGTCTTGCTGCAATTAGAAGGGGGTTGTGAAAACTTCTTTTAATAATAAATAACTGGTGATTTTTCTTGTAAAGTGAACAGAATTTGAAGCCTGAAAGGTCTTTGAGTGATATATATAATATACAGCTCATGATCAAATAGCAATTTAGGAATAGAGCAGTCTCAGAATTTCATTTCCTTATGAGAGAGTCTGCACATTCTAAACAAAGACGTAAGGTCACCGTTGAGTAACTGCCTTCATAATACCTTCTAAAAGAGCAAACTGCAACTTTATTTTTTGTCGCTGTTCTTAACTTTTACATCTGAAAAAGGCACAGGAAGCAGGAGGTATGTTTCTAAATTACCTTTGTTTTTTTTTCGGTTCTCTGCTGAATCAAAACAATACTGTACTGAAATAAGCTATGCCATCAGGTGGAAGATGGAGATTTCAAAGTAGTCTCCATTCACTACAGAATGAAAACAATCCAGTCGTATCTAAGATTAACTAAATAGAAGTGCTTGTATCTGTATTTCATGCAGGAAATGAAGCTGCATGGCTTTCACTGCACTTAATAACTGCAGAAAGAGAACTTTCAAAAAAGGACTCACCGCAGAATATATAATCATTTTTTGATGGTGTGAAGACTTTCTAGCATCTGACATATGCTTTAGGATAGTTTTTAAAAGAAGACCTGGAAGAAAATAGAGAAACACTAACAGTGATTGAGATGCTTTTTGTTAATGCTTGGATCATTTGGTAATATTTTAACACAATCTGTCTTTAACTGCATCAGAGTTATTCTACTGGGTTTAGAGAATTTGTGCGGAATGCCCCGATATTATCTTTTATCCGAGCAGTGGATCTAAATCTGTGTAAAACGTGTCTGGGATCCCTAATAACTTCTAGAGCAATGATAATAACATTAGCATAAAATTGGAATCTTCCAGGAGTTAAAATTCTAAAAGAAGTGTATGCTAGCAGAACGAAACATACCTATTATCTTTATCTAATGGCATACTTTTTAATAGCAATTGGTAGAGGTAATAGCAAGAGGAGAGGTTTTAATTTCATACTTAGTTTTGTATGTTGGAGCTCCAAAAAAGGCAAACAAATTAATCCTTGCTTTATATGTGAGCTGTCCTTGTAGCTCACAGAACCTGATTGTAGAGTGGCAATATAAAGCAAAAATGAGGCCAAAAAGTTGTCAGTGGATGAATGGAAGACAAATAAGTGACTAAAAAGGATTTATCTTAAAATTTCAGCAACTATTTGCTGAGAAGAATAATAAAGCACAGAATACTATCATTTTCATATACACAGTAATGGAAAATGAAGACTTAGGGAGCAAAATTACCATTCTGGAGATAATATTTTGAAAGATAACAGATAACATTTTGAAAGCTAAGCATGCTGGCTTACATTAAATTCAGAGCTGATTCAGTTCAGCAAGCATCTGTGTATGATTTGGGGTTTCTTATACAAGATAACCAGAGTGATATCTCCTGTTCAATGTTGAATTAGGATGTTTGTGATTCATATCCTTACCATCTCTCTTCTCATTAGTCAAAAACTTTAAGTACCATTTGCCAGTGTCTATGTCACACTGTCTTTTACAGCCATATCTATACGCTCCTTTTCTTCTTTCCCATTGTACTATTGATTTTAAGTGGGGTTAGAATTCAGCTTACCTCCCTGCAAACGTGATTTTTGAATTTGTTTGTGGAACCCAAATTCCGCCTGCAGTAACAATTCTGAGAGCTTTATCAGCTTGGTCCTGACACCATGAGTAGCCCAAGCAGGTAAAGTGTAATTGTTAATATCCTACAATGAAGAAAGAAAACATGATGATTTTCTTGTTGGTTCCCACTGCTAATTATTTTTAATTTTATTTTGGTACAAAATAGAACAGATTCTGAGTATTTTTTCTCAAATAATGTTTTTCTTTATAACTGTATTTTGCATTTAGACAGCTGTGGAATTCTTATTTCTGACATCCCACTTCTTAAAACAGTTCTGAAGGGCAGTGTTCAACAAGAGGAGGAAATATAATACTGAAAACTATTATTACATAAAAAGCAAATGGCACTATTTATGCCAACTGCTAATGCAGTTGTCGGTTGCAAAAATTTCACCTTGTGATTCTTCTTCAACCATCTACTGGAATATACCCTGAAATCTTTACTGAAACAAATGCTACAGGGATATAAAGATTTAAGGCTTGGCACCTTTGGACCAAGATCCAGAAATTAAGTAAGAACATACACGGCTGTAATTTGGATGTAGTGGAGAATGATGTATGCCTATCGAGTATAGAACACCTACTTACTCCAACTGTGCTGGATGCTGATGCAATCCTCTAGCTAGAATATAATGGATTCATTTTTTGTTTTGGGATACAGCCCAAGATAAATTAATGGTGGCAACTGTGAGAAGGAAATAATATATGCCAACACTCCTGGTTTCTACTGCTCTGAATTCCTGTTTAAAGTTGTTATCCTTATTTGTTATGAACTTGAGTCAGAGGGCTGAGCTCACCAGGTGGAGCCAACTACTTAAAGATAGGATTTAATTAGATAAGTGAAACAATGTAGCAAGTTAGGTTAGATTGGCTCAGGTCACTTTTTTCTTTTAACAAATGTCGTCTGTGCCTTGAGAAAAAAAAATAAATCTTGTTCCTATGCTGTTTAAGACAATGCTGCTGGCAAGCGAGCACCTCGGTCTACAAGTCAGGTGACGCTTAGCCAATAATAACAAATACAGAGATGTGTGCTACTGTAGTTTTAGTAATTTCATTAACTTTGTAATTTAATTTTATTAAAAAAATTAAAAAATGAAAAAACTCTCTTCATACACTTGAGAGGGCAAAAGTGACTTTCATGGCAGATGTCTTAAATTTATATCTCTGTTGTCTTCACTGAGTAATATGGAACCCTGGGGCTCAATCAATCTAACACTAGAAATAATAACCCAACTAACTGGTTTAGCCTTCCAGCATTTAAGAAGCTCCCTGTTGGGAACTGCCAATTCGTCATGTTTCTGTAGTGGCATGGGTTTGTTAGTATGATATAACATTAAATGCTGTGGTCCTGAGCTGTCCTGAATTTGGGCAATATGAAAAGGTGACTTCACTGAAATTACACTGAGGTACACCAAAATGCATTCATTTAACTCAGGTCCTGGCTAGCACCGCAGTCAACTTCACTGATCAATGCTGGACTTTCAGAAACTGAAGGATGGAAGGTAAACTTATTAGCACCACACCCAAGTAGTATATGTTGGCTGTGGAATACATCTTGAAACTTATTCAGTTTCCTAGGGGCTATCCTAGTGTTGATGACCAATATGTTATTAATATTTGAATTCTAAAGTAATTGTGCTGTAAAGCAGTTTATAGCAAGCTCTACCTGAAACACTATCAATGACATTTTTAACACAAGAAAGCATGCAATTTTCACTTGCTTCAGCTGACATAAGTCAAGACTTGGATGTGGCACAAAGTGGGGCTGGTTGCTAAATTAGGAGCATTTGAGGTTTTTTTCACATTCCCGTCAGAGATACCATTTTGTGGGACCCACATACCCATGACAGTTGTGTATCAAAACACCCCCTTTGCTGCAAAATCTGTGCTTCTTTGTGATGTGCATGGTCTCTTTGCTTGGAACAGGCTCCCAAGGTTTTGCACAAATTATCTTTTTTGGCCATTTCAGTGGCTGCTTAATTCCTGAAAATACTCTGACCACTGCTGTCTCTTTGCAAATTGAGCCTTATTGTAGGAATTGTATAAAATCTTTGTGGAGGGATGTTCATGTTATCTGTCAAAAACAAGTTTTACTCCCATGCATCTTTGTGATGGGGTTCAAAGAAGTAACAAGACAATTGTACCCAGATGTATGTTTTTGCTTAACTGTGCATGTGCAATCACTGACAAGATGTTGCATTTGGTAGGCCATTGGTTTGGATTCATTATGTTGGGGGATGACCCACAGCATCCTCATAAAGTCACAGTTGGATATTCAGCTGTGAATTTGATGTTGGCTGAGTGTTCTGAGGAAGGAGCTGAAAATTGTCTGTGGTTCAAAAGAATTGGAAGCACCTTCTTTTTCTTCTGAGGTTTTTCAAACCACTTAAATAAAAGCTAAGACTGGTTTTGATAAAGTGTAAGCATTTATATTGAACCTTGGGATTTTTCTTTGTATTATTTACCTCATATTGTAAAGTGTCAGAGATCCTCAAAATTCTTTCACTGTTCAGTTTCTTCAGTGGGTATCCAGTGTGAGAGGCTAAAAACTTGAGAAAAGACTGGAATACAAAAAAAGGAAACTTGTATGTTGCACACAGGGCCTTTCTACATCAGTTTTACACACTTCCACAGTACACAGTACTTTTTAGAAACAAGATGGTCTTTGCACTTGGTGCCTAAGCACTGTGCCATTGTCTAGTGGAACTCACAGGCAGGCAGTTACTACCTGTTCAAGTGGACCCTTTTACATCCTGCATGCTCTACCTGTTTTCATAGTCACCTGGCAGACACCAAATTAATGCTTGTACAAAAACTTATTAAGAGCTTTTGAAACCTGGCTATCATCCTACCTTCTAGCTATGGCCTTCTTCCCACTTCTACATCCCAGGTACAGGTTTTCATTTCTGGTTCTTCTCCCAGCCATTTTTGCTCTCTCCTATATCTTTCATGTTGTTTCTTGAGTTGTCAGATGCATGGCTTCTTCACTCCCACCTTGGAACCTGCCTTAAATACAACCCCTACTACTGTTTTAGTCCTAAAGCCACCTACTGATCTGAGTGATCTAAAGACATAGGATCACATAGTAATATTGGAGAGATTATGATATCAGTCAGTGAAAGAGGGTGCATAAACCAGGAAATCTTAAATATGCTAATTTATAGCACTAGTTTTTATTAGGGAAGAAAAGAAATGAAAGTTTTCTTTTAGGCTGAAAAGACAATACAGCCTTTTCATCTGCAATAAGGATGGTAATCTAAGTTTAAAGTACAGGAATAGTTCATGCTTGGTGGGAATGTTCAGAAGAGGGTAGAATGGATCCAGATGTATGAAGAAGTCTGACAGAATCCAAGAAATGTTCAGTAGAAGTGTGATAAACAGAATTAGTCTGATATTGGCCAGATCATGGGAAAACAGGGGAGTATAATAATGCCATTTTGATTAAACCCACAAAGAAGAAATTTGCAGTAGAATATGCAAATGATTACATACTCGTTGCAAGTAATTTGATGTTGGTGAAAGAAAGGAAGGGATATATCACAGATGCAGGAATGTAATGTAAGTATCTAAATGAAGACATTAGGTGTGAGGCATGAAAAGGTATTGAGGAAAACACTGGGACTATTATATAAAAAAAAGTGTTACTGAGCAATGAGAATTTTGTGGTAGCATCTGAACTGGCAAGGAGTTACACAGAAACATCAAAGGAGTTGCTAACAGGAATAGACTGAATAGAGATAATTATTGAAGTGAGACTCTGATCTGAGTCTTGGTTTCCTGTGCTCCATTAGAAGGTAGGTGTAATGTTTTCTTTTTGAAGGTAGTCAATCATTTATCTTTTCTATGACTTGCAGTTTTCATTTGGTGGGGATAGTTCAGTCTAGCTGGCTCATAATGTTGCAATATTAAATAGAAGATTTGCAGAAATTAAAATACTTTACCCTGTACTGCTTGAGCTGCTTTTGGAAATCTCTTGTTGCAAAGGTTTCTCTCAGAAGCTCATTGTATTTTGGGCAGTGGAAGAAAGGTACATGGAGCAACTGAAAATGAAATTGCAAAACATTAGTTAGGCAAGATTCTTCTTGTTCTTGTTGAACACAGCCTTCTAAGACTGTTGTCCTGATTGGCTGCACTAATTAAAACAAGCTGCAAAATTATTTGGGAGCGTTGTTTTCTTGGATATTCATCTTCAGGACCATAAGAGTCATATTGATGACTACTTACAAAATAATCTTTACATGCTTGGAGGAGTAGTAGGTTCAGCAGATCAAAGTAAAAGAGTCATATACAGAAGAGTGAATTTGTCACTTGACAGAAGACTAACACGAGCCCTCATGTACTGTTTTGTGCTTGGCTTCCCCAGGGATGATTTCACTCACTGTGTTCAGTCTTTCTTTAAACATACCATTGCCTTTCTACTATGAATTACAGCACAACAGGTGGACTACAATAAGAGTCTTTGTGCATACTCAGGTGTATTAAGTAGACAATGCAGTTCCATTTACTTCAGCTAAATCAAAGAAGCTGGAAAGGTTTCTATAACTCATCTTTCCTTTGACACTGAGATATTCTTCGTGCTTTTTTCTCTAATATGATCTTTGTCCTTTTTCCTGTTTATACTTTTATGTTAAAAGTGCTTTTAAAAAGAACTTGGGAGTCCTGAAAGGATAATTAACTGAGAAAGCTTCAGAGCAGCTCCTCAGGCTTTTTAGAAACATAATCTATGTCTTCTAGAATGTAAGAAAGAAATTCTGAATTATAACCGTGGTTCATGAACAGGCATAGCTTTACCAATAAATAAATGAGGGATGCTTGTTTTGGGTAGAAGGATACGTGTGGTCTCAATCTTACATGTATAAGCAGCAAAAATGAATGTAGTCAAAAGACAAGCAGTAAAAAAGTAAGCAACTTGTATTTACGACTATTGTTTGATTTGTTTCTTTGATCCCCTAGGCATGAGTGAGGTGCAGTACCTGCTTCCTGAGTGTGACAGTGGTGTTGATGCTGACCAGGTGATGCTGACTGTTTGCTGGAGTAGTACCATCTGTGGTGGTGTCAGAGCATCTCCTGACTCTATACTAATCTGCATGCATGCACAGGAAGACATATGTCTCTGTATCTTCCATATTCAAGCTGTCATCACTCTGAGGTGAGAACCAATGCTTCATGTCCCTGTTCAACTAAATTCCCTGTCACACATCGTGTTAACTAGATTTCTAAGCCCACAAGATCTCAAATATGTGTAAACCTCCTGCTAGATATTCTACTGATGATCAAGGGAAAGCAAGCGCTTGTAGTTTATACTCACATTATCATGTGACAGTGGCACTGTGTGAACTGGAATTGGCTGCCAAAGGATTCTGGGGTTCCAAATGAGTCCTTGTGTTGGTGGATACAGCCCAGCAAGAGTTGCCTGAGCACTCATAAGCGTTTGATCACAATCAGTGCTTTGGACGTAAATCTGAAGGAAGAAAGGATTTTTATTTATTTATTTAAGGTAATCTCTCCAGTTAAGTTTTTTTGCTTAGTAGATAAGATGGGGTCTAGAATTGTGCTAAGTAAGCTGGCATTAAAATGGAGTGGTGTAAAGAAAGAAACAAGGGAAAAAGAAAGAAGCTGAAATAGGGCCTTGGAATAAAACTTTGGTGGACAGAACTGCAACTTGGCAGCTGCTCCTTTAGGAGTCCTAGTGAAAAACATAAGGCTACCTTCATTTGACCAAATGAATTAGGACATCATGGATGCACTGAGCAACTGGAAGTGGAAACTAAGCTCTGTCTGTGCTGTAAATGGAAAAGTAGAATTTGAGATCTCCAACACAGATACTCTGTCATACAACTGTGAGGTATCTGAGCCTTACAGCTTTAAAAACCTTGTGCACTTTTTTCAGCTTACCATTAGGCTCACTCAAATTGAGCCACAGCTTCAGGGATACTTTGAAATCACACCCAGTTCAGTAGGTTACCTCCAAATGTACCAAGTTCAGATTCGCACAGACCCAGGCATTCTTCCTGGGCATCTTCCCTTCCAGATCCAGTACTTGCCTCAGACGGTTTGTAAACAACACTCAGGAAATAGGAGTATCTTCTCCGCATATACTGTCCAAGCTCATACTGTTGCTGTATGCCAAACTGTAGAAGTAACAGAATAGTGTGAGAGCCTCAAGAAGTGTTCTGTGCATCTATTTCTACAAACCAAAAACTATAACAGCTGTCATAAAATGTTTCATTTCTAAAGGGAAGATGGAAAGAAAAGAGAAAAAATGGAGTAAAGTTGCTGTGTTGACAGTATTGGAAATCCAGCTTTATTATTTTCTTATTTACGATATGAAACATTCACTACATGAACATAGTCTCATTAATAATCATTTTCATTAGCCACAAGGAAAAAAAAAAATGTAGAGAAAAGATGTTTGCACTCAATCTAGATTGCATGCAAATGAATATCATTACTCTCTGTCTCTGAAACTCGCATCTTAATAAGTTAAACTGAGATTCAAATATTAATGGACAAAAAATCAGAATCCCCTGTGCATTTGGCTATAGCTTAGGTAGATGCAGCATTCCGCAAAGGACTTAGTAAAGAAATACCATCTCTGTAATGATCCTAGTGCATCCATTGTAGGCAAAGGATTGAATTTATCATCCTAGAATGCCTGAATTCTAAGCTAAGTGAATTCTAAACAAGGTAAGGTTTAGAGCACTTCATTACAGAGGCATGGGAGTTTACATAATTTAAAAGAGATTATAAAGGAAAATGCAGTATTTATACTAAAATACATGTATATAAATTAGCCAGGAGTGATCTGAAAATTGTAAGGACCATCTGGGCTAAAGTCTAAGAACAACCTTTCAGTGCAACAGAAGCAAAAACATCTGACCGGTTCAAAGGCAGAGCTTGCTAAACGTATGAACCCAGATTGTATGATGTGGCTTTTTTGCCATGGCAAAGGCCTGGATTTGATTGCTTAAAAGGTTCTTCTTATTTCTGTGTGATAAGAATTGTCAAATTAAAAGCTACTAATTAGTTCCCTGAATGCCATATTCACAATAGGCTTCACCATAAAGGTTATCTCTACATTCACCAAGAAACGTCTTCCTGAGAGATGCAGTTTTGCATTTTGCTTTTCAGAAAGCCATGCGGTTGTTTATCCAAACTAACAAGGTTAGCTGATGGGAGGGTTACTTAAAGTAGGTACTGATGTGTTCTAACAAAGCTGTCTGGTTTCCTCTCCGTTCCTGGCTCACAGTGGAAGGGTGCAGACACAGCAACTAACAGACTATGAAGGCAGGTGCAGGATATGAATCCCACAGAGTATCACCAGAGATTCCACATGGAAGCTACACTTTTGGCTTTCACAAGATCTTCTAGTCCGGAAAGACTGAAAATTTTGAATAGAGAACTGAGTATAAGTTCTCCATGCCCCTGGATATTTTGGTGCAATGTTAATTGTTAACTATAGTCTAAAACTCTCGATTCTTGGTTCTAGCCTGAATGTGTTCCCAGCTTTCAACTACTGGATCTTGCAATCTTTTTGAAGGACATGTTGTCTGCCATCACAAATCCTATTCTCAGAAAGATAATCACCAATAAAATTGAGTCAATGGCTTAATCTCTGTGTTAAATGAGATAGATGGCAGTTCTCTACTCTCACAACAAAACAGATTTTCTAGCATAAGTGCTTTTGTAGCTGTTTAGTGAATATTTTCCAGCTTACCATTATCATTTTGAAGAATCATGACATGAGAATCACATGCAGTGTCCCCATAATGGTCTCGTGACTGTGGTCTTTTTTACTCGTACCTGGTGTTTCCTGGCCTAAATTGAAATATATTCAACTTTGCTCATGTAACCATTACTTTGCACTGGGATCTCAAGTATGGTGATTATTCACTGCTTCCCACAGTCCTCTTCTGAGTCATAAGATCATAGGGTAATTCAGGTTGAAAGGGACTTGAGGAGGCTCCTGGTTGAACCTCCTGCTCAGAGCAGTCAGAGGTCAGACCAGGTTACTGAGGGCTTTATCCAGAATACGAGGCATGGCCCATGGTTTCATATGTGATTGCTTCTTACAGTTGCTGAAATTGTGCATCCAAAGTTTCCTAGGGTATGTATGTGCTCATCCTAAGTTTCTGCCTCAGCTTGTCTAATTTGTGTTGTTAAACCCTGACACCAGGGTCTTAAAGTCTCCCAAAGCTTACGTAGCCTGAAGCATGCTGGCAGGTTGTGCTGAACTTGCATTGCATACATATGAAGTGCTTGAGTCATAGCTAAGTTAAAGCTGATCCTAGCCACCTTTGAAACATTCATAGTTGCTTTCTGCCTTATGACCCTTGCTGCCACAGCTCTTACTCCTTTTTCTTCAAGGGAGATGGTGTAAGAGGAAATAGGCCTGACTTCGCCTCAGAGACTTGGTATGTCCTCCTGAGAACAGAGTGGAGGAGGAGCCCCGTGTGCAGTTTGCTCTGTCATGACTCTGTTGGAGACCTGGCCAGTGACAAGTTCTTCCAGGAGAAAGAAACGCAGTCATTGTGCTGTACCTGCTGGTGTGTGAGCAAACTTACTGAGCAGACAGCTCTCTGAGGCACACACTCAGCTTGCAAACATAGCTCACAGACTGTGAATGCACACACAATAGCTGTTCTTTTCTGGTCCTTTCAGGCTTTTGGCACCTCTAAACCTCTTTGTGAGGCTGCCTGATTTCCAAATCCTGGACAAATGACTTGGGCATTTTTCCACGCCAGTGTTATATCTTGGGGGAAAAGGAATGAAAGCACAGACACAATAGAAAGTGCTGATGGGAGCAAAGCAGAGGTAGGTGTAACACCCCCTACTTTCCCTGTATTCCTTTGAAGCCTCCTAATAGCACAGGAGCTCACCCTTTGTACCATTTACAAGAATAGGCATCTAATACTAATAACAGTTAATGGAGAAACACAGTTTCTGCAACTGAGATCTGCCATTGCTTGAATGGCTGCCAGTTAAGAAGACCAGCAGCTGGTACTGGTATGCTAGCTCAATTCCACTTATATCCCACTAACACCTAAACCAGATGAGCTTTAAATCAACTTTCTCTCACACAGCATGAGGGACACTTTTGCTAATACTGATTTTAGTAGTTCACAAGCTGGGAAGCACTCCTACCCATCAGAAATTGTGGGTGGTTGTGAGCACTTTCACCACCTTGGGTTAAAGCTATGTGTTTGATCTCAGGTGAATTGCCAGTGTCTGGCTCCTCTCAGAAGATGCCAGTCTGCAATCAGACAACTCAACGTGCCCTGGTGTTGGACCAGAACAGCCAACTCAGTGTCTTTGATATCACTATTCACAGCTGTAGCTTCCCGGTAAGTTCTATTTACGAGATCTGCGTATGGCATCGTAACAGGGACTGTCTCCAAGTTAAAACCAAGTGCTTCAAAAACAAATATATTTCTGTATGTTAACAAACACACCTTAGTAAGCTGTCCGTATCCGTGCTGCCTTGCAATTTCTTTGTGCTTGTCAGTTGGAAAAAACTCCTGTGGGGTATGATCACCGTGGTGAAACACCTGATAAAACAGATGGAATTCCCTTCATGTTACAAGTCTCTTTATGGTGGGTGTAATAGTGCAGACCCAACAAATATGCCATGACAGTGAATACTGTATCTATGAATACTGTATCTAACAGATACTAAATGTACTCACTATATTATCTGTGCTCTAGATCTACACTAGGTCTGCAGTACCTGCTGGATTTATGTAGACAGGTTTAACTCCTCCTTTTTAGTTTGCAAGTTATAAATAGTTCTATTTTTTTAATATATTTTAGAGAGGTTTTATGTATTTTAGGAGGTACAGGCTATAGCATTGACAGAGAGAAAAGAAACAGATGCATGTAAATAATTTTCTGGGAATATTGGAACATTAATATTTTGGTAGGACTGAAAGCTCAGAAAGAAGCAAAACAAACTACTGCTGGAGGTAGAGTTTCTGTGGCTGAGTGCTGCTAAGCACTCTATTTTGACAGAAATTAGCCCTAAAAAGCCATCAAAAGAGGATGAAAGGATCTATCATCTAAACGCAGGCTAAACTGTTACTTTGAAAGCACTGCACATGTTCTGAAATTTCCCTTCATACAAAAGGTACGTCTGTAAAGGTACAACAAGATTTTTCATTCCTGTGATGGATTCTCTCCTTGTCCAACGTTATTCTTGTACATATATGTCATATCACTCTAAAATTTTACCACCAGATTTTTCTTTTTTCTTTATTTCTCCAAGTAGGGAGAAACCCTAATTGAAACCTATAGGTAAAAAAATGTACTGATAATTTATATTGCCTGTGCAATAACTCAGAGCAGACCACAGTCAGGCCTTATATAAACAGCAGTATATCAGTCTTTGCAAGTAGTATTCATTTTACAGCAGAAGTTCTATGTTGTGTATTCAGTACCATGAATGGTATGTATGCTCGTCTGGCTTTCACACAGTGAAATCTGATTTGCTGGTTAATGCAGTGAAAACAGAGGAAGAGTAAGAATTCTTCCATGGCAAAGAGTATTTTTGAAAGCCACTGAAATTTAGTTATGAAATCCCATTTTATATTTTAAAAGCACTGCTATGCAACTCTTCTCCTATTGCTAAGGAGAAAAAAGGCATCCAGAAAGTTACTTTCATCCAGGACCGCACAAAGAGATAACATTATAATATCTTATTTGTAATTGGGGATTGTTCTTTGTGCAATGCAGTAGTGAATTCTGAGTATGCAGTAAACACTTTGGTATTCACATACCCACAAATAATCCTCCACACACACACACACAAACACCAGATCACAAAAAGAATGACAGGTTTTTAAGTCTATTTGTCCATGAACTATATAACTATATACTTACTACAGACACAAACTTCAGTTTTCTTTTTGCTGTGGTTTGGTGAAGAAAGATGCAGAAGAGGCAGAATGTGAAACACAGGCTCCAGATTCCACACACCAGCTGCCTCGATCTCATCCTGAGGGTAAGTAGCTTTCAGCTCTTTTGCACACCAAGGAAGGCCCCTGACTGGACGTGGTGATACAGTAGATATGTGGCTAAGAGGGGAGGAGTTGGCTGTGCTTGATGGAGTCCGAAACTGTGATCTTCCCCCCTCCTCCCTTTTCTCCCTTCTTGGGTCAGTGTTGGTCTGCAAATTCATACAGTGAAAACTGTATTTTGCACTTGCACTCAATTTCTGAATCCTGTGTATAATGGGACAATTTCTGAGCCCACCAGTTCCTGCACCAGGCACACACAAAGTAAGTGAATATAAAGAACTAGATGTTCCATCTGTTTAAGTTCACTTCTCACTTCTGCTTTTGTGCCTGAGAAGGCTGACCTACTCCTGCAGAAACAGAATATTGGGAGTTGCCCACATTCGTTGAGGAGAGCTTTATTGTTTCGATTTTTTAAAATGAGGGATATGGGGGAGATGTGGATTAAGTGGTTAGTTAAAGCTGTCCATCCTCTGTACAATTTCCTGTCTCCACTGGCCATCAAACTTCAAAAATCTCTTCCAAAAGACTATGTTCATTGGTGCTTATAGATGACATGACATCAGAAGCCACCCCTAAAATACCCTGTTTGCAAGCCCTTTAATAAGGCCAACTGGTACCAGTGAGGAAAACATACTCGTGTTTTCAGAATTGCAGGACTCCATACAGGTTCTTCAGATAGATAGTATTTTAGCAGGGACAATAGATATGTGATAGGAGGAAAAGGGTTTTACTTTATTCTTTTCCAGATATTCACTGTCTCTCACTTTATGTGAGATTTCTTTAACAAGAAGGTGAAATCACTCTTGGAGATGACAAAATATTAGTGTAAAAATGGATATTTGCTTCCTTCGATCTAATCCTGGCACTACTAATTCTGTGGGAATTAGCATACATAAAAAGTTGGTTTAAAGTACAAATCATCAGTGCAAATCTGTTCCTGCTGAAGGTCACAGAAGTGGAATGATACTTTGCTACAGCACTTATTGTCATTCCTGTGAGTGAAACTCTATAGAGAGCAGGAGGTGGACCTTCCTTGGCAGCTAACTCTCACCTGCAGAAGTCCCCTGTTGTAGCTGGTGAGAGATGTAAAAGCTGCAGCTGCATTCAAAGACAAGATAACAGATTCTTTAGTATGCTTGCAGCCAGAGTTAAAGCATCAGGGGAAGGTGGAAGAGGAGGAGATAATTATAAAGGTAATAAATGAATCTCCCTGACTATCCTGAAAGTGCAAAGAGAAATAGATTATAGTAGATGATATGTCCTTGTCTTACCTATGAACTTGGCAAAGTGTTTATCAGATCATGTTAAACATAATATTATTAAAGTAAAAGTACAACTTTCTGTGGTATGATGTACTATGATATCTAAAAAGACAGTGTGTTAAATTATGCTACCAAAACTTGGACATTGTTTAGGGAGTACAAAATTTCATTAACGATCCTTCAGTGCTCCTAAGTAGATTCACAGTTGGAGTGCTATTGTTTTTAAAAGCTTTCATCCACATGATAAAATTTGCCCCCTACGCCAAGCTGCAATGTAAAGAATATTCGGGTAGATGTGATGCTTGTCCCCCCCCGCCATCTTTTGTTAAATGCAATCTTGATGAATCTGTTTGGTTTTTAAACATAGTTAGAGGATTGGATTTGTGCCCTGACATTCAACTTCTTCATGAGCAATGGAGGAGGATCAGAATTAGTCGAAGATATGCCCATAAGCTTGCTAGGAGAAGGCTCTGGTGTGAAATTAGTAGGAGCAGAGGGAGGTATGTATAAAAAGACTCCAGTCTTCCCATCCTGCCTCCTCTCCTTCCTCCTCCCTGCAGGCTACCCCAGTAGGATATTTGCTCCAGCATCTGATGTTGAAATCACGACTCTCTGCTTTTTACAGTGTTGACTTCTGTTGCCACCTCCATGCCTTTTCTGTGTCTTCTCTCCCCAGCCCCACTCAGGTCAGGGTGGTATCTGTCCCTCAGCAGAGTTCAGTGTAAGGATGTTTCCTCTGGCTTGCAGCACTCCTGTTCATCTCTTGCTTGCACAGTGTGAGTAAACGCTAAAGAACGGTGAGGTTATCATTCATGCAGCTACAATAATGCCTGAACAAAAGGGTTCCAACTCCAAATAATTTTCTTAGTATCTGAATAGATAGGTATCAACTGCCTCTGTTTGGCTAATGCTTAACATTGACTTCTTTCATCCTGCATGTTAAGAGAACAAAGGTAAGTCGTGTCACCATGCCTGTGTCACCAGGGCACATTATACATCACCTCAAAAAGAATTCTGCCCCAATCAGATATACACTTTCTGTTAATGATTTCAGTGCTGGCATGCAGTGTTGTCCCAACCCATTCTACAACTGGGTAAGAGGCATGTTCACCTTCCCTGAGGAGGCGAATGGAATCTTGTCAGCAGTATGAGCAAAATAGAACATTTGCAGACTACAAATAAAGAAATCTGCAATGTTAACAGCAGCTCCAGAGAGCTCTCAATGATGTTCTTGCTGCTGTTGGCAGGAGCCATCACTTTCCTTCAGAAACAACAGAAAACAAGTGAGAAAGAAGTTGGTGTTGAGGCTTGTAAGCAGTGAGGCTGTGGTCATTCTTAAAGGCAGTAAGCCTTCTTTGGTTGGGCCCAAAGCTACACTCCTGACATCAGTCTATGATTATGTACTCTTTTGCACGATAACCAGCTTCTTTGCTATTACAATGATAGAAATACAGAGCAGCTACGCAGAAGCTGGTGGACTTATTCCACATGTATTTCCTTATACTGCTGCATATGGTTTATACTGCTCTTCTTCTACTGATTCCTTGCTCAGTATGATTTTGATTAGCTCTTTATCTTTGATAGAGTTACACTGGCTTAGGGGAGCTTCAAAGTAAAAGAAAAAGAGGGACATTAAAATTCATTTCCTCCAGCTGTTCTGATGAAAAAGCATTATTAAAAAAGAAAAAAAGAAAAAGATATTTGTGTTCATGCAGAAAGAGATCACATTCCAGATATCATCTTCATCTGGAGTTTTGCTGCATTGTAAAGCCTCTTCCTTTCAAATGTGAGCACTTTATCTCCAGTTTTGTGTGATTCACCTTTGTCATGAGAAAGTATGTGACTAAAGAGGAGCAAAGCTGTTGTGGGGGATTTGCAGATTAGGATGCAGCTTAGTAGTTGTGCCTTAACAGATGATGACTGTACCATTGGAATTAAGCTGATATTCGTCCACTACTTTACAGTGGTGTTTATTTTGGCTTCAGGTCATCACTGAAACACAAGCTGAATTCTGTGCAGTGTCAATGCCATTTGTTTTCTTCAAGCCCCTTTATTGGGCTGGATCACACAACCAGACAACCGGTGCAGGAAAGAAGGAAGGTTTTTAAGCAGATTTCCAGGCTACAAAGGTCTTTACGCTGCTATCATTATCTAGACTTACTAATGTGTTGTGTAGGACTGAGAGGCTTCATGCTAAACTGGAGGAAGAGAAGAACATTTTCTTTCAGATAGCCATCATCACACCTGTCTATCTTGTATTAAAGCAGAAGTGTTTCCATCTAGGTGCTGACATAGGTCCAAACAACAGTCTCACTGTGTGTAATCAAGCATCAAGCTATTGTCCTTGTATACCTTGGAATACCGGGGGGGGGCTGGGTTCCTGCTTTCTTTAATTTTTAATAATTATATTTAACTTTGAGGTAGAATACAATAACTGTGATTGAAGTGATTGTTCTGCTCAGCTGGAATGATTTCTGTTCATGCCCTAGCACAATCCTGCAAGATTTGAAATGCAAATACAGGGAAGGGAAGGGAAGGGAAGGGAAGGGAAGATATGTTCTATCAGTAATGTGTTTTTTTCTTAGATTTCCATTGAAATAAACCAAAAATAATTTTATATAAACCTAAGCTGAGGTAAAATGCAAGCCAGAATTTTTTTTAAGTTCTGCACCTTACTGGTGATGAGTGTGGTCTACCTATGACAATAGATTCAATTTTGACACCTAAATCCTGGATTAGGAGCGAAGAATTAGTAAATTAGTCATTGGCTTCAAAGGTAGTATTTCATCCTTCTCACTTATTCTGTTTCCGTGCTACTATCATTCTTTACTCCCAATGGATTCTTGTTAAATTTTGTCATTTTTGCTTTTGTTCATCTTAACTGGTGGAACACTCTGTGCTAAGATACAAGTGCACTTCAATGGTGCATCTCAAATCTGTTTGTCAAGTATTTTCTTGGTAGAGTAGTGGTTGATTTAAATATTGATGCAAACTTTTTCTGAGTGAATATCTATCAGAACTGTAGCAATGGAAGACCGTGTTTTTATGTCACTGCACTGTGGCCATTAATACTAGGCAGGCTTTGTGGTGGAATCGCTTTGAAGTTCTCCTTGGTGTTTCCAGTGTGACTTTTGCCAGTGAAATTTTCATTGACTCGTCAATAAGGTTGTTTTAAAAAAAGTATATTTTTAGTAGTTTAAAAAGACTTTCCATTTTCTTGCATTCTGTAATGCAACATTGTCCATGTTCGTCTTCACACAGACATCCATGGAAAACACAAGTAAACTGTGCAAGTGCATTCTACAAAAATATGGAACAAGCTTCCTATAGGGCAATAGCTGAAGCGATGAACAGACAGTAGCGGCAGGTGATCAGTTGTTTTGCTTTGGGATCTGCTACTTACTGAGCTGCTGGCAAGGACTTGGGTGGGCGAGTGGTGGCAGCTTCAAGGATTCATTTTCGTAGTAAAAGAAGGGACAGTGACTGGAGGTCATGTAGAGCATTGGCCAAGGCTTTTGTGAGCTGCTTCCACTGCTGAGAAACCAAGCTACCCACTAGTTTAGTTGACATGGGTGGGTTGAATTTTATAAAGTGTGGGTTTAAAAGATTGACTGATAACATGTTTAGCTTTCCAAGGACCCGTGGTATGTGCTGCACTGAATGTAGATAAGCCAGCCAAAGTGCTTTTGTTAACTGCAGTTACGCAGGCTGTTCTACCTGCATAACTGACTTGGTTTTCAGTGGATGCTACATTCTCAATTATGAAAACAGAATGAGGAGGCAACGTTAATGTCTCGGGTAAAGGAACAAAAAGCCAAAGGAATACTTATTTTAACAGGTAAGTGATCAAGTTCATGTTCTGATTCCAAAGATGCAAGGTGGCAGCCCGCAAAAACAATCTTTCTTGTGATTTTTATTTCACCAGGCATGACAAAATTGGTCAAGATTTATTACAGGCTTCGTCACTTTACACAGTGAATAATCAATAATTTATCCTTTCAGTTAAGCTGTGAATGTTCTCTGTTTTGTCAGCTCGGGAGTGTTTTACCTTAATTGAAGGTAAGAGATGGAAAAGAAAAAAAAATAAAAAATAAGCAATAGTACAAAAGAATATTTTACTTTAGTACAAACCAAATAAAAGCTGTATGCCTAAACCCACACAAGAACCAAGTAGCAGTACAGAAGTTGGAAAAATGTTTGCTTATATCTGTAGACACCTCAGAGAGTTATTTTGCAAAGGTATATTGCCATCTAGTGCTAAACTCTCTTCTATCCGTTGTGTTGTGTGCTCATGTATTTGCAGTAGATTCCTGACTGAAACTATTATGAGAATCATCAGAAATAATTTTCACTTCTACTGTCAGGGCTGCTGGCATTATAAGTTTACTCTTCAAAAAGAGGGACTTTAATAAAGTTGCTGCCCTGTTGGTTTTTTTTTAAGCAATGGGAGGAAGAGTTAAAACAAAATGTAGCTTTTTTTTTACATACCTGTAGCATTAGCCCTCAGTTAATAACATCTTCATAGAGAGGGATGAGTCTGGATTAATTTTACAAACAGAATTTGGGCACAAGGATCAAGCTGATGTAGCTTCTTCTCTTCCCCTTTACACTCAGGTTTTTGTTTATTAGTTTATTTTTTGTGCCTGTAGTTTTTTAGGTTTTGGTACATATTATATATATATATATTTCTTTTCTACACATCTAATTTCTGAGTTTTTCTTAAAGTACCACAGAAATTGTGGGGTTTTTGTTTGTTTGTTTGTTTTTTGTTTGTTTTTTTATGGCATTTAAAGAATTCTCACAGGGGTGACCTGAAAAGAAGTTACAATGTCAGTTCATATACTATATATACCTGTAGAGAATGTACCTGTTCTCGTATCTTCTTATCTCTTGAAGACATATAACAGAAGAACCTGTGTGACCTCTTATTCACGGGGTTCCACAGTTGTACAGTAATTAAAAGTGAAACTCCCTAAAATGTGAAGTAAACACTTTTTTTTAATGTTTAGTGTATGCTATACAATCTTGCTCTTGTAGTCTGGTTAGCTGTATTGAGTATCTGTTAAAACAAATCACCATGAGCTGGTGAGCTTAGAACTTCTGACCTCTTTAGCATGGCATTTTAAACAAGGCATCAATATGAGACCTGTTTGTTTATGCACAGAGAAATAAGATCACGTAGCAGAAGAGATTTATTTATAAGCATATTACAAAGAATGTGTGGGGTATTTTTTCCCCCTTAAAGATGTACTAGAGCGGAAAGAAGCAAAAAAAGTGAAGAAAATATCAGGCACCGCTTATCAGCATTGGCATGTCTTTGAATAAGCAGGACGCAAAATGTCCTGGTACTTTCACCTGTTCATAAAGCTTCTTAAGATCCTGCTTCAAGGGTAGGCAGGCTGCCCAGGGAAGTGGTGGAGTCCCCATCTCTGGAGGTGTTTAACTCGAAACATTGCACTTAAGGACATGGTTTAGTGGTGGGCTTATAGTGTTAGGTGATGATGGTTGGTCTTGATGATCTTATGGATCTTTGCCAAGCTATGTGGTTCTGTGATTCTGTAATTCCTAACCAGTCAACTCTAAGACTCAGATGCTGTGTCTGGATGCACAAAGGAATGTGGGAGAGCTGCGATGTCCCGTGGCCCTGATCAGAACAAGAAGAAAATTTTACTGAGCTTTTACTCTTGGAAACAAAATGATTGCACAGGGAATATCTCTTGGGTGAATGTAAGGTCTGGCTTGCAGCTCTGACTAGGCAGTTGTTTATTTTACTGCCATCAGCTTCCTCTCAAAAAATCAAGAGCAGCATTATAAATGATTCAAGCATACATGTTTCTCCTCTGTTTTTCAGGAAAGAAGATACATCTTCACTGTATTCTTTTGTATTGATTGTCTAAATAGAGAAGGTGAAAGAAAAAAACAAACAAACCCAAAATGAAATTCTGTGTATGGGATACACCGAAAGGTTTATATTATTTTCAAAGCTCCTTGATTTTGAATGATTTGAATGTTTATGTTCATCACCATTTAAGCACTGAAAGATGTTTAGACTGAAGAAGGCACAACAATAGTTTTCGCATATTTGAAGGCTGCAGCTAAGGGGAAATGGATAAACTTGTTGTTGCTGGGCAAGAAAAGAAACAGAGTGGATTTGCAGAGAGGCAGACTGAGTTTAGACGTTGGCACAAATAAAAGATAAGAAGAGTGAAGCACTGCCACAGACCAGATTCAAAGTACCTGGTCTACTTCCTATTTCCTCAGTGTGTACACAGATAAGAGCTAAATCAGCTGATGGATTTGGTTGTTTTTTGTTTTGTTTGGGTTTGGTTTGGTTCATTTGAAGCACATTGTGGATGTTTCTGTAGAAATGGATTTTGGCCTCACACCGCCTGTCAGTCCCACTTCCTGGGATTTTGCCCAGCACTCTTAAGTGCTTTCCATAACAAAGGCTTCCGCAGTCAAATTGCAAAAGGTGGCAACATGACAGGAAGAAATCTTGGTAATTGTGCATACTGTGGGTTTCATGCCCTTCAATTCCACGTGAGGACTGATCTTTAAAGCTATCTCTATCTATAAAGCTATCAGAATATCTCTGATGCAAGCTGGCTGTTGATTATGGTATTGCTAGCTTTCTGGAATAAAAGATACTTAGCTTTTGTCACAAAATGGCATACGTTGTGTATGGAGTGATCTGTAGTATTCTGGAGAAATTATTTTTCGAGGTGAAGCCCTGAACTGCTTTGTGAGACACCTGGCTGTGTTTTAAGGCCATACTTAATTTTCTGCATCATTTCCTTCATGGCTGATATGTATTTAAAAAATCACTCTGCAGCTCAGAGATGTGTTAGCACTGATAAAGCTGTTCTGCATGCCAGAAACTGACTGCTGCTGTGAGCTGTCCCTTAGCAGTCAGCTCTTGCACCCTGTGCTTGCTCAGCTAACACAAAGCTCAGTGGAGCTGCCTGTGGAGCCAAATGAATGAGCTGTGTCAGGGTTCTAGGATACTATGACTGAAATCCCTCCAGGACCAGCCCTGCTAGCTGGCCACTGCTGCAGTTTCAGTATAGGCATACCCTTTTCAGGCTGCCCAGAAGTTGAGATACTTCATTTGTTTAATGAAAGCAGTAGAAAACATGCTTGGTCCATCTGCCAGTTCTTTGCCCTGATCATGTATTGCATTTTAATCCAATATTAAGCTTTTCCATAATCATCACTTTTTAAACTGATGAATTCTCTGAACTGAATCTCTACAGTATTACCCAGAAAACAATCTTTCACATAGATGTCCTGAGCATTATTTGATCACTGGTTCTGATCATACAGAAATATGTCCTCAAAGTACATTACTGCATGATTAAAGGCTGTTACTTGATTTTTTATATCACCTTTTTTATTTTGTTTTAGATCACTTTAATTTTTGTGGCTGACTACTGCCAGGCAATGCTGAATTTTAAGCTAGATTGCACTGTCTGATGCTGCTCTCCACTGCCAAGATCTTTCTACAGGGAGAATGATTTCTGCCACTGCTCACATGGGTAGCACTCATATCAGTGCCACGTGTAAGACAGTGCTGTTGCAGCTGCCATTGAATTGGTTTGATAGAAATGTCACATTTTAAATCCCCAGAATGTTTCTTCTGCAAATGAAAACCAAAGTTAGTATGAAAATGTTCAGCATAAAAACAGCAGTATTGGGCAAGGTCAGATGTTTCAACTGTCTTGTGAAAACAGTTTTTCCATCCTTAAATGCTGACCCTGCCTCTCTCTTCCCAGTTCAGGGGTTGTGTGTGAATCTACAGATGTGAGATACATGGGCCTAAAAGTGCACCTTTATTCTTATCTCTGCTTCTTTAATGCATAAACACTTATCTCCCTTCCTAGAAATGCACATTTCGAGGCCAGGCACTGTTGCCGTGCGCAATTATAATCCAAACCCCATACTTGCCCAGGTGCTAGCGAGACCCTCGCTAGGGCCAAAAGGACCACCGTGACTCATCAAGAAAGGTGGCAAAATGGCGTTTATTAGGAGTAATCAATACCTTATATACCTTACTACTTCGTCTACGCCCCCTAGGGCACGTTTGAAATGCGCGCGCCCAAAGTACATCACTAGATAGGGGACGGAAGAGGCTGGTTTACTATCACCGTCACATCCCGAAAAAGCCCCGCTACCGCCTATATGCTTGTACTACAAGGTTCAGCCTCGTTAGCATCTACAACATCTCCCCGCCCCCCAAGACAACAATTTATCCCTTTTCAATGTGAACACTAAAATCCCAAGTATAATCTACTATAAATTTGATATTATTCTATATGTTCTATGCAATATACTTATACTATTGTACTCAGCTTAACTGAATTACTCATCTACTTAGTCAAATTTAACCTTAACAAAACTAAGATTGATCTTAATGCAATCCTTACGATTACTAATATATTACTCTTATCATAACTCTATTACTCTATTAATATATTACTCTTAATATAACTTACTCTATAAATTTATATAAACCTTAATATCTATTAATATATTACTCTTAATATAACTTACTCTCTATAAACTTTATAGAAACCTTAAAAGCTTCATCCGATATAATGAGTAGTGCAAGTTACATTTGTGCAAAAGAAAACAATACCACAACTAAATGAAGTGTATATTAAGATAGTCCCTTTGATGTCTGGAACCATCCGAGAAACAGTTCTCATCCGTGATGTTTTCTATTCTTCTTCATTCTTCGTCATTCTTCTTTCCATTCTTCATCATTCTTGCATGATGCATCTTCTCTGTATGGTGAACAGTAGTCAAAGTCTTCTGTCCGTAGCCTCGATAGCATCCATCAGCTCATCAGCACACGGCAACATGCACCATCATTACATTAGCGTGTAATCGATATGTAGTGACTAGGAAACTAGAATCACGCTCTATAGGATAAGAAGAACACATCCTAAAAGATAAGTGAAGTTGCAAATACAGATAAGTGTGAATCTACTGTTGGCTGAGACCCGACAATTCTAGACTGAATCCAGAAGGTCCCCGCGCTTGTTGTTTGAGCGGTACTAATCACCGAGACCAACAGCAGCAAAACAGTCTCAGGTACCAGATTCGGCCTCCCCACCAACTGCTCCTGTAAGGAAAGAACTCTTATCCCACTTCCCATAGTCAGTCTTCACCAACCATTCTTGAGTAAAACGAGAAGTGAAGCAGGACCCATTGTCAGTCTCAACGTGACTGGGCAAACCGACCATAGCAACAGCGGTTGCCAAATGGTATCGGACTGCAGTCAAGCCAGACCTGACATGCTCAGTGGCCGTGATGACAGTAGAGGAGGTATTCACAGCAATAGCCAGCCATTGACGGGGAGACAAGCAAGGCTCCCAGATGACACCAGTTTGCCAGATCTGCAGTGACCCTAGGCCAAAGACAGGAGTGCTGGCAACTGTATCTGCTATTACATTACCTCTGGTAAAAAGGCTTGGCACCTCAGAGTGACCATGCACATGTAAGGATGCAACAGGAGCCGTGTGAGAGGCCAAGGTCTCATCTAAAATTCCAGCAGCCTCTGAACTTGGGAAGTCCTCCCAGCCCCTGCGGGCCAACAGCTTGGCTGCAAAGATGGAGTCAGCAACAGTGTTAGAGGGTATCATTTGCCAGAGGTGCACTGCGACCGTCACAGCCATCACCTCAAGCATCTGCACACTGACCATTCGGTTTGTGAAGACAGCAGCCTGTGAACTACGGTTGGGATCCTGCCAAACCACCATCCTGAGATCAAGAGTCTCATGCTCTACCAACTGAGCTAGCTGGGCCATTTCAAGGCCTCGAGCAGTGTCCCACTGTGCAAGCGATCCTTCCATGCAGCTCTGTAAGATCTTTTGCCAAGCTGCAGCCATTTTGCTAGACGGATTTTGGGGTTCTTTTGGGTCGGATCCCTTTAGCTGACCATACAAGGGCTTCATCAATCGAGCAGGTATCCCCAAAGCACCCCGAACCCACTGGAGGGCTCCTACCAGTTTCTGCATATTCCATAGTTTCTTAACACATGGTTGAATATCAAAACCCACCAGCTGCATCATCTCAGGGCTAAACTTATATTCCAAGCACTCTGCTTTAATTCCCTCTTGCATGTCTATTCCATGCACAGGGTGAAAGGGATCATCTTGTTCAGCTGCCACAACCCCCCCAAGCTCAGTCATCCACCCCTCTTTCCAGAATGTATATTGCACCAGCTTGAGAATCACGTATGCGAGGCTTTCAATATCGTGAGGGAGCACAGGGCTATGCGCCGTTAAAGTCTCTAGTGTGTTTAAAGCCAGGGGCAAACGGAACTCGCGGCAGCAGCCGGCAGCCCGGTGCCGGAAGGTGGAGCGGCTCCGCGCCGGGGAATCGAGCCCCTGTCCCCTGCATGACTGGCAGGCAACAGGAGCCACAGCGAGCGAACAACTTGCAGCTGCAGGCTCTGTCGGTCCTGTCCCGTTGGCGCAGCGCAGCAGGAGTCGGGCCCGGGTCCGATCAGGCGGCCCTCGGACTGATCGCAGCAGCGAGCTCCCCCGCCGCCGCCAGCAGCCGTACCGCTGCCCCCTCCCGCGTGGAGGGCAGAGACGGGCCAGACCCAGCCGGCACCCTGCGCAGCCCCGCCCGCCCCGGCGGCAGCTCCTCTTCCCCCGCCGGCACCAGCGGGCAGCTCTGCAAGCCAACACAGAGGGGGCCGGCCCACCGGCCGAAACTTGCCCAATCCAAGCCTGCAGCCGCAGCCCCGCGGAGTCCCTTTGGACCTGGCTACTCCCCCCCCCGGGATAGCACCACGTTTGCGCTCCCCCCGGGTCTGGAACACGCCTACTTCTCCAACCACTCGAATTAGCCGCACGCCCGTTATTCCCCCCCCCGGGATAGCACCACGTTTGCACTCCCCCCGGGTCTGGAGCACGCCTACTTCCCCTACCACTCGAATTAACCGCGCGCCCGCACTCCCCACCCCCCAATGACAAAGGATATGGGGCTGAAGTGTCCACTTGGCGGTCGAGAGGGGGTGTGGTCGATTGGAATTCGCCATCTTTAACTTTTTCTTCTCCGCTTCTCCCGGACCCCGTCCCATCTCCCCGCCTCCTCCCCAGACGGCTCTCCTGGGTCCCACCGTCCTCAGCCGCTTTTCCCGGCCGCCCTCCCGGCTGCTCCGGCTCAAACACAAGCCCAACTAACAAACACGATTCAACAAGTTTCCCCTCCTCCCTGGCTGCTTTAAGAGCACCCAGGATTACGCCCCAGGTCACAAGCTCGGCAGCCGCCTGGGCTGTCGCTGCATGCTCTGCAAGCAGAACAGTGAGCGGATCCCATTTACGACAGTCAAGGATCTCGCGGGGGGATGAAAGTTCCCCGTCCCGTTCAAGATAAGTAAGTATTGCAGCAATCTCCTGCAAAGAAGGAGCAGTCTCGCCACAGTATTCTTTACAAAAAGAAAACAATACCTCACTGATAAATTCCATAATCGTCGTCCCGCCCCGTCCCGTCGTCCCCCCGGAACTCTTGCCGCAAATATAGCGCCCCCGATCGCAATCCACGAGTACCTGCGCTGCAAAAAGAGAAAAAAGAGACCCCTGCCCCCCCAGGCAATCTCTACAAAGACAAGAAAGCACACTCGTCGTCCCCCCGAGGCGCTCCCTTGCGGGATGCAATGCCGTCACCTCACTACACCCCAGATTAAAAAACCCCCAGGCACACTCGTCGTCCCCCCGAGCAGCTGGAGGAGGAATGCACTGCCGTCCCCTCAGTACACTCCTATATAAAAAACAAACAAACAAAAAAAAATAAACCGAAAACACGCCTAATAAGAAAAATCCCCAAAAAGAAAACAAAAAGGCACACCGGAGTTTATGGCCTCACACGGGGCACCATATGTTGCCGTGCGCAATTATAATCCAAACCCCATACTTGCCCAGGTGCTAGCGAGACCCTCGCTAGGGCCAAAAGGACCACCGTGACTCATCAAGAAAGGTGGCAAAATGGCGTTTATTAGGAGTAATCAATACCTTATATACCTTACTACTTCGTCTACGCCCCCTAGGGCACGTTTGAAATGCGCGCGCCCAAAGTACATCACTAGATAGGGGACGGAAGAGGCTGGTTTACTATCACCGTCACATCCCGAAAAAGCCCCGCTACCGCCTATATGCTTGTACTACAAGGTTCAGCCTCGTTAGCATCTACAACAAGGCACTAGGGTGTATGTAGTGGAGTTCAAATCTGCACCACCACTTGCACACAGATAATCACAGTCTGATGCCTGTTCTTTAGCAAGGGGGAAGCCCTTCTGGAATCCAACTGCACAGACTTCAGGCTGGTACAAGGCTCAGCCTTTGGCCTCTTTCCAGCAGCACTGCCTGGAAAGCAACACTTAGAGCTTTAAGCAGAGCTGCACAACTTTTAATCCCTGTGAGCTACAGGCTGTGTCTTTTCCTGTGGCAAAGAGTTGTCAGATCAGAGCCGGGAGAGCTGAGGGCAGAGGGAGCTCTGAGTGCGTTTAGAAGGGATGGGACAACAGCTCCTCACACAGGATCACACACTTTGCTGTGAGAAGACATCTGCACATGCAGTCTGTATGCAGGAATGTGCCGCTGGAAAGCGTGCTTTTTCAGTGCTTTTTGCACCAGAAGCTCACACTGTCTCATTTCTTCAGATAGTCAGGGATCAGGGTAAATCGTAGCCCCCTGTGTTCATTGCTGCTGTTTAAAGGATGTGGTTTTGGCCTCGGAAGTTCTTTTGTTGAGAAAAATATTGATTCCTGAAAAGAAAAAAGAAGTTGTGTGATCCTCAGGATCAAAAGAAGATTCCTCTAAGCGAGCACAGTCCTGTTGCATTAAGAAATGCCAGTTACATCAACAGTGTGAAAGTACCCCAACAACTGTGACATATCCCAGGGTGGAGCTCTGGGGAAACCATAACATCTTGAACTCAGTGGAGATGGGCAGCCAAAGAAATGGTCACTGTGACCGCCAGAGGCTTCAGCAAAGGAAAGGTCCCTTCAAACAGCTATTCTTCATAACTTTCTGACCAAATGAGTGGTGGACAGTGAGTGTGGGGTTGACTGCCTCAGTGAAATGGAAATCAAAGCAGTTGTTTAACAAAGAATCAGGTTCCCATAGCTTCATTGTCAGAGGAAGAAATTCCAGTTAAATGGGAAAAAATACAAGTATGGACATCTATAAAGTATTTGCTTCTCTCTGCAAAGTGGGACTGAAGGGCCTAAATGTGCATATGGGATCTCCTATAAAATTGCTGCATAGGAGGAGTTTGTGCCATGCTTGAGACCTATCCCTTTTCACATCAGTCAAAGAATCACTAACAGAAACTAGATGAGTGAAGCTCCTGAATCATTCACTTTTACAGTATGTGTGATCGATGCTGTTAATTTTTTCTCTACTTTTCAAATAATCCTAGATCTGGGAAAACAAATCTGACAAAGGTTTCCATTTACAGTTGCTGTCAAAGGTGTTTCTTCCCTGAGTGTATTCGTACTGCTTTGGGGGCAGGGTGTTGACTATAACAGCAGTCAGAAAACAGACACCTTTTTGGAAAACTAATACAGGAAGGAATTGATTGTAAGAAAGTCAATGCATGCTGTATTCTGCCTCTGACTTTAACAGTTGTTTCTAATCATTTCTTTGACTCAGCTGTAATCTCTATATCCTTGCACACTTGTGTATGCCCCTTGCCCCCACATGCATACAGAGGTGCATTCAAACTGCTGATCTCCAGCAGTCCCAGTGACCTTGCTTGAAATAAATCATAAATAGTTGAGCTGTGATGTACAGAAACATCTGATGCCTGCTTACATGCTTCAGATTCTGACATCTCTGTACAGCAAAACATGTTGTTTCCTGCTGTCGTAGTCATGGGACGGTGTTTAATGTTCTTTTGCTGGGTAAAGAGAGACAGCTTGGATCTGTGCAGTTCTTCAACTCCACAAAAACTGAGACTGTGAGATATCAGCATGAATCTTCTCTCTTTCTGATTACTGCCCTGTGCATTCCAAAAATTAATATTCACCTTGCATCTTCTGTAATAATCACAAATTAATTAGTCAATGCATAATTCAGCAAGTTAATTTTCAAGTTCTTATACACACATGTTTTCTGTTGCAGAGCTTTATAGTTACATAGCATAGAATGTCTTCCTTGGGCGGGTTGAAAGGCAGGGCCTGTTCTGCTGCATCAACAGTCTTCCACAACCCCTGCTAGTAGACAAGACCCACTTTCAGGAGATGCTGCTGACAGAGACAGCTGAGCATCCTGACAAATGGCTGTAAAAATGGATTTGGGTTTCCATCTGTAAATATGAGAAGTTACTGTGAGTGAGTGAGTGAGGAAAAAGAGAATGAATAAGAACAAAACATCTCTGAAGTGCTGCCCCTGCCTGAAGTCTTCCCAACTGAAACATCTGTGATCTGACCCTTTCTACCCTTGTCCAAAGGTCCAAGATGTTCTATTCATCCGATGAAATAACATCAGTGGTTGTCTGCTGGATGCTTCTACATGGGTCATTTATCAACACCAAGTCTATGTACATTTCACATCAGTTCTCACTTGTAACTTGAAGTAGCATACCTATGTTTGTGTACCCATACACAACACCCAGTAAAGCAGCTAAGCCATTGCTCCTTGAACCACCCCCCCTTTAGAAATTCACCAAGTGACAAACAACACACCTCTCTCTGTAACCATTGTGTCACTAACACTCCATTACATGCTAAGAAGGATGTGCCTGCCTGCACAGTTCCGCAACCCATTGAGTGAGGTCTGAGAACTATGCAAGGATCAGGGGGTTGCAATTCATTGGCATTCATTGCCTGGCCACCCTCTGACTTTCTGAGGAAATATATATACGTTTCATCTTCATTCTTTCTCAGTTTTCTAACAGAAACTCTGTTATCATCTGTGTGGATATATCTAGTCAGCAGTATTGGTTGGTAACCTCACCTCAGAATCCTCTCTGAGGATGCTACTTGAGCTGACTTTCTTTCCCTGTGTAAATACAGCTTTATGATCCCTTAACAAGCACTTGCTCACTCTTTTTTTTCCCCTTTAATTCAGAAAGACACTGCAATGTTTCCTAGCTTGTATGTGGCTGCCACTTGGAAGTATCTGCTTCAGAGCTATTTTATCTGCATTTTTCACTGTTTCAAAGTCTTTTTTTCTCTTTGCTTACTGCTCCTATTAGCATATTTTTACAGATGAAAACCATCAAACAGTTACTATGTGAAGTTCAGGGAATGATTTCTGTGCTTCAGAAATTATCTCCTTTCTTAGTGAATTGCAACACGCTGTTTGTCCTTGGATTTGAAGCATTAGCCACTGGTAGTCTGGCAGCCCCTGTACTGCATTTCTCATTGGGTGGTATTGTAATGGCCCCGATACAGTTTTCGGTCTTCCCAACAGCTGCAAACTCAAACTTTCTCTCTTGAGAATGGAAATAACTAATCCACGTTATGAGTAAATACAATTTTCATTACACAAATAGAGGGTTGATCCTCCCCTTCTGACTCCTGTACAGAAGCCTGGAAGGGACTGTAACTGCCGTGCTTCTGTAACATTTCCACATGAGATTTTGCAAAGCTTTTAAACCAGTAATTGAAGATGTTGTAGCATATCTAACAAAATCTTTGCGCTCTAATCCTTCTCTTATCAGAATCCTGCTATAGCCTTACCTGGCTCAGGTGAACAAATGTGTCTATTATTTCTTCTGTTACAACATGGAGAAGGGTTTAAAATTCGATGAACTGCTCAGATTTTCATTGTTCTGTCTTCCTACAAGCTGTAACCTGCTCAGCAATTCTTATAAAGCAGCAGAGGGTGTTTTTGTTTTACATGATCTTGTGGGGCTTTGCTACTTGCTTTTTCTTCTATGTCTATAAATCCACATTGCTCAGGGCAAAGCTCTTTTATTCTGTTTTCATGCGGTTGAAGTACACCCAGACTGACTGTGCACAGTGATATTTCCACCTTGTAGGACACCTACTACTCATGTCATTGCAGAAGTTGTCTGTGGAGCTTGCTCTCTCAGGATTTGTGCATTCCTTAATCTCTCAACTTTTGTTTATTTATTTATTTATTTTTCAGGGACTTTATGCTTTTTAGTGCGACATGAACTGTGTTTCCTCTCTCTTCCTCTTTTAAAATGTTCCTTCTTGCTTCTGCACCCTGTGGTTATTTCATTTGTTCTAGTATGTTCTGTCCGATAGGAGGAGGCCCTTTGTAAATATTACATAGAGCAAAGAAGTACAGCCGGATCAATATCTAGTAATGATATGTGCTTTCGTGAAACGCTGTGTGTCAAAAGTTAGGAAGCAAATTCCACAGGCAGAGCTACATTATTTAAAAGATTTTCAAGACCAGTGACAAGTTTTACTGCTCTGGTCTTGAGTCATCTGCATATGACTGCACTGCACGTTGTTTGCTGTTATTGCTTTTTTTCCACATTGCTATGAGTTTCACGTTGGAAAGCATGACCCTATGAAATGATTATTGCTGTCTGTGGATTAATTAAACAGTGTAAAATCAAGGTAGAATGAAAAACAGGGCTTGGAGAAACAAGAGAGAGAAAGAAACTAAGGACAAATGATAGTAAAAATATCAACACTGGCGACAGAAGGCAGCACTTCCAAAAAATATCCCCAAGAAGTCAAAAAGGGGTCAACTGACTATTGGAAAGTCCTCACTTAGATGAAATGGAATAAAATCATATGTGCATGAAAACTGTTAAGTGTTGGAGTATAACCCAATGAAAACATTTTAACAGTGGATGCTCTGTTTCCAAATTATCTTTTCTTCTTTTGTATTGTCCTCATACAACCTGCTTTGCTTCAGGTGTTCTTGACTGCGCAGACTGAGCCTTTGGAGTAGTAGTTTTGGAACAATGGGACAATATACTCTTCACCAGAAATGTCAGTGACAACGTGCGCTGGTGACTTCATCTTGCACTGCTCTATTAATCCAAGCTGAAAAGCAAAAAGTCCGTTTCCATAAGGAGCTTTATTTTGGATGTTTGAAAGATTCATTTATTCTTTTCATACCGATTCTGTTATCTCCACAGAAATACACTCAGTAACAGCAAGACCAAAGAGGTCACTGACTGCGTAGCTTCCGTAGCATTTAGCACTAGCAAGCCTCCACTCATTGTTTTCTACAAAAAACAGCCATCAAGAGAAACACACCTGATAGAGGAAACAGAAGAAAAAATAAAATCAGTGGCATTAACAACAGAGAGTATATTAACTATTAATGGATGACATTTATGCTCTCCTAATTAGGAAAGAAGGTTCACTTACTCTGACAGCGTTTGTTCAGAAATATGCTGTTTTCCCATAGTAAATCACCTTAAGATGGACAAGCCTGGTACGTGGCTCATCTTGATGCCTGGGAAGGCCCATTGCATGTGGCTGTAATATCCTGACGGGCAATACTCACAGAAGATGAAGCTGCTTTTTTGAACCATCCATCAATTCTTCGTCTTTTAACATAGGGGTGCAGTTTGATCCATCATCTATTGTGGATGCATCTGAGGATATATTTCTCATGGTGTGTGTTGCAAAAGATTCTCCAGTTGTCAGCACAGTTTTATGACCAGGGAGAATTCCTCCATCACTGTGGTATATTTACCATGTCTGAATTTGGCTCATAGCGCATTACAGTACTGTTCCCTGAGGAAATAGCTGATGGAAGACTCCAAGCCTTTGTTCTGCTTTGCTGCTGTTCTCCTTTTTGTCTTTAAATTACTCAGGCAAGATGTTTCATTTGAATATCTATGGTATAAATTACCAGTGTTGTTCTTCCCTAGCATTTGCTTGACAAATTAATTACCGATACAGCTTTGTGCAGCCTGTGTATTTGCAAGGCTGTGTAAGGTGGCAGCTGAAGGTTCCGCTTATGTAAATTAATTATAGGTGTAACTGACCTTCTGTGAAAGCGGCTGTGGCACATATAAGATTAAGAGCCCTTGTGTGAGGCTGTCACTGGGAAGCACCTGCTCTTTGTGATTCTGATTTAGTCAGTGCCATGAGTGGGACTGTGTCTAATAAGAGAGTGTGGTAGCTCCCTCTGGGGAGTGGGAAGGCAAGGGAGGGGAATTAATTTGGGAACTGACTGTACCTCAGGTGCATCTATTACCTGATGCAGATGTGTAGGGGGAGTTACAATTCCATTTCTGTTCCCAGAGAGTGTGGGGTAAATAACTTTCTGGGGATGATAAGACTGGCCTACCTCAACTACTGTGAAGGATGGCAGTGCTGCAGGAGTTTTGCTAACTTGCCACTTGTGTGACATGCACACGTTGGTGGTACCCACAGATCCTACCTGAGCTCCCCTGCTACATCTGCCAAGTGGGAAGAAGGATTAAAATCAGGCAAGCAAGGGCACAGTATTGCCTGACATTGGCCTCAGTTCAGAGAGATGTGCCCAGCAACACTCGTGTGCCTCAGAGTGTCCAGGTGCTTCAGTACTTTGCTGAATTACAACTACCATTTGTCTCCTTGCTTCTCAGAAAAAGTTTGAAAACTGTTACGTCTGTAGTTTGCCCTCTGGTCTGATTTTTAGCTTGGGTCAGGGGAAAACTTTAAAGGATGTTTCTCTTTTCCTGCAGATTTCATCATCTTCTGCTTATTCCTCAACAGAAGAAATAATCCATGAGATCAGTTGCTTGCTGTGGGAATTACGATGCACCTCGGGATGATCCTGATTTCATGTAAGGAGTAAATGATGGGATCAAACACTTCAGAAAGAATAAATAGTTTGTAAAATTTCAGATGTCCTCGGCAAAAGCACACACACAGTTCCTAAAATACACACATTTTCTGAGTGTAGCAGTGCCTTCCGAGTGATACCTGGGGCAGAATTACAAATATTGCCATCAAAATTATAGCAAATTATCTTTTATAGTAAGATCAGCAATGCTGAATGCTGGCGAGGCAATGTGCCAGTGGCATGCTGCGGGAGCTTGGTGCTTTATATAAAGCTTGGAAAATTCTCCACGCTGGATTTGATTTCTAGCTACTGTTCAGCATAAATTGCCTTCCTGGAGCAGCGTCTGGGGTAACTCCTTGGTGGTGAGATGAGATGTGAGGAAAAGATCTTCATGCATAAAGAATTCCTCAGAGTGTTTTTTCTTCTTCCTTCTTGGTCCAAGGAGGTTTTCATCTCAGGCATTTTTTTTTTCTTTTTATTTGGTAAAATGAGCACGACCTCGGTGCGATGGGGCTGAGGAGCTCACATTGACATAGATAGGTGCAGAGAACTGACAGGGCTGGAAGTAACTTCTGGAGGTTTCCAAACCAACCTGCTGCTCTAAACAGGTCCAGTCCCACAACCTCTCTGGACCCTGTCCCAGTGTTTGATCACTCCCATTGTAATGGAAGTTTTAGGGGAAGGTTTTTCACACAGAGGGTGGTGACGCACTGCAACAGGTTGCCCAAGGAGGCTGTGGGTGCCCCATCCCTCGAGGTATTCAAGGCCAGGCTGGATGTGTTTCTGAGCAGCCTGATCTGGTGGTTGGCAGCTCTGCACATAGCAGGGGGTCTGAAACCAGATGATCATTGTGGTCCTTTTCAACCCAGGCTATTCTATGATTCTACAATAAGTTTCCTAAGTTCTTTCTTGAATTTACTGCCTCTCCTCCACCTACTTTTTAATGAAGAGTCTCAGTGTCTTCTCCACATGCTCCTGCCAGGCAGTTTTAGCCAGCAGTGAGCTCTCCGCATGCCTTCTCTTTCTACAGTTAGACAAAATGAGCTCCTCAGGCTTCTGTCAGACATCATGTCCCTCAGATGCCTGAAGCCCTTCACTGCACCCACTCCAGTTTGTCAACATTTCCCTGTACTGGGAAGCCCCAAACTGGGCAGGTACTCAAGATGTGGGGTTTGCAAGCATTGGAAAGAGGAGACTCTTCCCTAGACCTGCATAAATCTACATGCAGTATGGACTAATCACAGCCACTGCTGGAATGTACTGTTGTCCTTTGCTGCCATAAAATGAAAACTAGTATACAATGTCTGGGAAGGGCGTGCTGTTGGTAAGGCTGAAATCTGAACCTCCTTCCCATCTTTTGTTCTCCACTTTGCTAATGGGATTCAGCCAGAAGCTGTCTGAAGCTGAGGCAGTCCCAGTGCATGACTGATGATGACCCAAAGGGTCCAGATCCAGCTCGCAGGTTACACTTTCTGCCTTTCTCTTCCTTCTTATCTTCTGACAGCGGAATTCATTCTTGCTGCTTTCTTAAATGAACAAGGTATATGCTGGAACAAAAAATGTCATTTTATAATATAACTAACTGATGCTAAAATACTGTGTGCACACTAGCACCCTCTGTTTCAAAGAGTGAGCCTAAAGGTGAGAAATTTCATGTTGTATGAATAATCTCTATGAGCCATTGTGTCGAAGTCCTATTTCAGTGGAGTAAACAGTAATTTCCCTTTGACTTCAGACTGTGTCTGCTCATCACTCCAGAAGGCAGCTAGAATGTTGTTGTTGAATTAGATGGGCCCAGGATTAAACGTTCATACTGCACGTGGCTACTCTCAATGTGTTTGTTTCAGAGGTTTCTGAAGAGCTACCAAAGGGCAGCTTGGACTGCTGTGAGGATGTACAAAGAACCGAGTAGTGTTTAACAATAACAAATGAAGTCATGATGATAATGAAAAGAAATAGTGAGGAAAAATGCACTTGTCCTTAGAAATTCGACACAAAACTAAATACTGAAATAGTTTGATACACCTCAAATGTACGTGAGCAGTGCTCTGTGCCAGCACTGTTTCCAGCGCTGTTTCATTTTATATGTCCTTCGTACCAATGCTTTGGAATTAATCTGTATTCCACAGGCTCAAACACCAATATTTCAAATTCAGAAACAACTGTTTAACTCAGAAACACATTTATTGTCCTTCATTTTTGCAATGGTTTAGAAGCAAATGGAATATAGGGAAAAGGATGGTTGCTTGCGAAAGAGCAGCTTATGCTGAGTATTTAGGTCTGCATGCATGTAGACAGCAGAATGCTACTGATGTGCACAAATACAAGAAAATCTTGTCCACCAGGAACAGATCATTCCATGTACTTGTAACTTGCTATCTGATGACAGTTACCAGATTGCTGATGTGTGTTAGTTTTCCAGTAGCTGATACCATTAAAAAAACACCCTTGGACAGAAGCCTCACAGAGCCCTATTTCTGATTTGCCTGCCTCTGTGTTATTCCACAGATGAATTTGGAGATGTTTGAATACACAGCGAGTGACAGTCTTACCAGCATCCAGTGTGCACTGTGGAAAGGGACATTGAGAGAATGTGTACACCTGGACATAAAGGGATCCAAAATTAGTGTTTTAAGCCAAAACCATCATGACTGTTTGTTTCTCTGACATCTCTGCCATCACAGAAGATGAGTGCACGTAGCCCTTAGCGTACAGGTTTTGATGGCAGCACACAAACGCTGCTTTTAATTGTAAGCTTCACTTCAGTACTATTAATGCTTTTAGCTCCCAGGCGGCTTTGCAAAATCAAAGGCTTGTGTAGGTCCTCGTTTTTAAAGCTCTGCACTGGCTTACCTTTCCAAGCAGTGCACTCACTACACATTAAATGAAATCCTGGTTTCACTGAAGCAAATAGCAAAAGCTTCTATTGATCAAAGTACAGTCTTGATGTTAATGTCTATGTGGAACACACAACCAGCCAGATGATCCATTAAGCCCATCTGCTGCCATGT
Organism: Excalfactoria chinensis; assembly: GCF_039878825.1. NCBI lineage: Eukaryota > Metazoa > Chordata > Aves > Galliformes > Phasianidae > Excalfactoria > Excalfactoria chinensis. The sequence goes on along the minus strand of NC_092826.1, from coordinate 116,211,294 downwards.
GGGTAACAGATACCAGGAGATGGTCCTTCAGCACTGAGGTGTTGACTGCTCTTGCAAGAGTTCTCAGGGCACTAATGGGCTTTAATTGTTCTGAGCAACCTCACTTTGGGTTTCCAACCCACACTCCCACACCCTCTGCCCATGAACTCCGTTTAAGCTCAGCCCAGGCCCTTCATTCTCTTATTGAGCTATATTGTAGGTTTACTTGCTTCTTGCTGCACCTCTTGGTTGTGCCTTGGCCGTCTGCTGCAGGTGCCTTGTCTCTTGGCTGCACACCTTAGCTGTTCATTGTAGCCTCGTCTTTAGCCCTGCCTCCTTTTCTTTCTGACTGGTGTGTCTGCTTGTACCATGGGTCTCTTTCATTGCTCACTATGTAGATGGCTATTGAAGAACTGCTTTCAGTCCCCGTGTGTGTCCACTGTGCTCTTACCCCGTGGGACTGTGCCCAGTTAGTGAGGGCACAGCCTGTGCTGGTATCACTATTGATTCCCACTTTCTTTTTTCCAGCCCTTGTTGCTCTTTGACACTGCTGGGAAAATGTGCAAGTCAGTATTTTAATTAAAATCAGTCTGACTTCTCTTCAGATGGTTTCCTATGCCTTGCTTTTAGTGCCATGGGACTAATTCCCCAGGTCATTTATTACTGCTGTTTGGGCAGAACATTCATAGTTTGGAGTGGATCCATAGTTGTTCCCACATGAATATCCCTATGCAGGTTCATCTCCCAGATATGTTCAGATATCTGTTCCAGGCTCTTAACTTGAACAAATAATCAGATGCCAGAAAATCTCTGGTATGAATTTTCACAGGAAAAGAAGAAGAAAAACTGAAAATACTTCGAATGAAGATCACGTTGTTTACATGCAGCGTCACAATGAGATAAATGACTTGCTTTTGAAATATGCATTGTGTTACTCGACTGAAATATTAATATGAATTTTCAGAGACAACACCTTCAGCTCACATTTGTTCAACACTAAACTGGATCAGAATGCTGGGATACGTTGTCCATCATATTTTAGATGCTGAGCATGTGTGAGTTCTGTAAAAGTTTGGCCTGAGCAATGCTCATTTTTTTTTCCTGCTTTTAATTATTTGTTATTTATTTGTTCTTTTTTATTTTCAAAGACATGAATGATCTTGTGTGATTCCGGGCTGTTTCGAGTTAATCGGGATATTGAATCCGAGGTTTCCCTACCCAATATGTGGAAATACAAAAACTTTGGGAATTTCGCTTTTATATATATTTGTAACTGGAAATTGGGTTATACTTCAAAATGACCTTGGAGAGGAGTGGTGAGGGGTTATATTTCTTAGGGGCATGCAAATCTAGATTTTCATAAAAGCCAAACATTATGTTTGTTCAAGAGAAGAAATGCTGTCAGATTTCCATATGAAAGACCATGTCGGGGATAAGCAAGCCCTTCAAAATCAAGAAGCTTTTTGCACCTGAAACACGATGTGCCTTTTTCTCTGAATACCAGTTTATAAATAAGAAATGAAAGTAGAGGAATGTGACATTCAGTGTTTAGAAGAAGAAAAGTTTCTTCCTGTTGTCCTTTGAAGGGCCGTCACTTCTGCGTCCAGATATGGACCTGCAAATCATAAATAGATGTGCGTGTATCTATAGTAATACCTGCAATGCAGCACTACAGTAATTTGCAGCAGTACTATAGAACATTACTACAAAATAGTCCTAGAGTAGGACTTAAGATCCTTTTTCTCTGCATTCTGGTGGTGGTGATTGGTTAGCAGATGACTTACAACTGTCTGTCTGTCTGTAGGTCTTCTGTCCTATGGTCTCCTCTGTGAAGGATTTCATTGAACAAAACACATGGCAGTAGCCACTGATTACTCTTAATTGAGGCATTCCCTGCTGGTGGATGATTCATTTCTGTTTTCTCTTTCTAAGGATTGCTTGGTGTAGTATGAAAATTCAAACAGCCTTTATATGACTGGCCTTCATTTTGGCTGTGTACTCTTCAGAGCATGCAGCAACAACAAGGGCTGCTCCAAAAGTAATGTCTCCTGGGTTACCATGTTGGCCCACCACCTCTGAGGCAGATGTTGGTGGGATGGCATTAGATTTTGAACCTTCCCAGTGGCGCACGGTGTTAGAACCGCCGCTTGCAACACCAGAGGGCCCGGGTTCGAATCCCCCTTGTGGCGCAAGGGGTAAAACTGCCGCTCTGCTACACTAGAGGGCTCGAATCCCGGGAGTTGGACTCGATGATCTCTAAGGTCCCATCCAACTCGCACGATACTATGATACTATGATGATGATACCTGTATTCCATTATATGTTGTTTCCATGTGACAGATGGCAGCAGAGGGGCAAAATGGTGTTTGACATGGATATGCGAATGAGACAGGAGTGTGGGATTGAATTCCTCTGTGTGGAAAAAAAGGCACCCATTGATGTTCACTGACACTTACTGGATGTTTCTGGAGACTGAGCAGTGGATATGGGCACCGTGAGGCAGCAGGTGATGTGTTTCAGTTGTGGTGATAGTAACAGTGGGTCACCTCCAATGGTGCAGATTTGTGCACCAGGGGGGGTGAGCAGCATCGATTACAGCTCTTAACTTTGCACATGAGTTAGCAGTTCTGTACAAAGCTGTTCACAAATTGCATTTGAGACTCTGAATATTCTGCCACTGAGTCCTTTGTGAGGTTGGTTTCTTCATTCTTTTATTTATTTATTTATTTTCAAGTGAAAGTTATTTAATGTTGAATATTTGTGAATATAGTACTTTGACAGTAAATTCTTCCTTAGCAGAAGATAAGTCCTTTTACATCTTCTTCATTTCTCCTCTCTATTAGACAGCCAGTATATTGACCAGGGAATGGAGATTTTGATGTTCTGTTTAGAAAACAGAACTTCATTCTTTTTGGGGAAGCACGGGAGGGCATACAGTTATTTCCCTGAGGAGATGTGTGCATCACCAAAAGCTGCATGTGGAGTACCAGAACAAAATCTCTTGGGATATCTTAGTGATACCACATCAGTTGCCTCTTTATTTAGTTCTGAAAATACAAAGGTAAAGGAAGGAACTTGACTGTGTTTTCACACCATTTTTTATGCTTTATTTTTTTTTTTCTGAAAGCAGCATGGTGTACCCATACTGGATATTTTTGTCCCTGTGGCCAGTTGCCAGCAATGACAAGCTGTCAGCAAAGAAAAGGCTGGGAGGTTTTAGCGTTAGGTTAAGAGCAGGTACCTAGAGGACAGATAATAACATTGGTGTGTCAAGACACAGAGAGGGAGTTCTAGGTGGGACCAAGTATTCCTATTCTCTACTGCTCTTTATTTGAGACAGCTTAATTCCCTTCTTGCTTTCCGTGTGATGAGCTAACTATACAGCCCATGGTCTCTAGAAGGAAACTAGTGACTAGAATGACTGTCTTTGTTAGCTCCCACTGAGATGGTGACAGTTCTCTCTGAAATAGTTTTGTAATGATGCTTTTAGGTTTTATTCTTGAAGTTGACAAACTTGGGTGGTCTGCAGTAAGCAGTGAGAGCTGGTGGCCATGATAGTATGCCTGGCATGCAGCTGAAGCTAAGGACCTCATCAACATTCATCTGCCAGTCTTCTGCCTGAATCCTGAGTTGATCAATTGATCTGATTTGAATTGAACTGATCAAAATGATAAACAAGTCCCTTTCCCCTTAGAGTCCCAGCTTGTTGCTGTGCTATATTTTGCTGCCAGCAACTTTTCACCAGCATCAAGGGGTTAACACTGACTTGTCCGCAATATGCCCCTTGGCATGTTTAATGAAGTCTGCCTATATCTGACTACAGCCTTTACCTATGTGATGTTTCTCATATAGATGCTTTGCTTTCTGCAACCTCTTGTAACAACCCATTTTAATTGATACAATCTGTGCAATTGCATTTTGTTTTTGAGGATTTATGCTCTTTTGTGGATTAAGTTGCCTGTACCAGATCTTGTTTCCCTTACTAAAATTTAGTGATACTGGTAAGAATGAGGCTGTAAAGGCCCTTCCTTAAAGGGAGATATGTGATGTGCATGACGGGGGAGGAAAAGGCCCTGACTTTTCCTGTGAGTGTCAATATCAAATCATTTGTTTTATTTTTGAGCTGATATGACCAAGAATTAATGTTCTGCAGAAGTCTATGAGCATCTTTTATGTCCCTGGAATGCTGTTAAGCTGTCAGAGATAACTACAGAATGTCTCATAGCCTTTGTATTTTACCCACTAGCTTCATTTTTTTAAATGGCTTTTATATTCTTAAATGTTTTTTACCTGTCATGGTTCAGAGCTTTGATTCAAGTGTTAGGAACCCAGATGCCTTGTCTTAATCTTCTTCAAGCCCCACTGGCTACAAATACATCTTGATACGTCTCTAGGTTTTATTCAGCAAGGAGAGCCTTGCAATATTTCACTACTTTCATCCTGTATTAAACAGGCATGTCTAAGTATGTAATTGAAAGATTGGTTAAGCATTAAGGTTGGAGCATAACTTTTGGTTTCACTGTTAAATGCTGATTTATACAGTCTATTTCTTGGGAAATATTTAAAGACATTATAAATGTGATTTTTTTTTTTTTAAAGGTAGAAATCTTGGACATGGTTGCTGCTTCATTTCACTGCTTAAAATGTGAATAATCATTTTAGTTCTGGTGTAATAAAATTGAAGTGACTTGAGTAAAACTATACTGACTACAAGACAGCGGAGTTTAAGTTAGTGTCTCGCCATACAGAAAAGTTAAATTCTGATGTTATTTATTTCAAGGAAAAGATGTTTTCAAGCAGTGTTGTTTTTGTTTTTTTTAAAGCATTTGGAATGAAATTTCATTTCATTTCATGGGTATGAAATATCCGATACAGTTTATTTGTCCCCTTCAGAACATGAAAAACCGTCAAAATGTACACACTTAACTGCAAATCCCAAGCACAAAAACCAATAAGCATGTGGACTTCTTTCATTATTTCACCTCGAATCTACAGATAAAGAAGCAGCTGAGAGAAGACTTGGTTAGAGTGGCAGGACTATTGGGATCATATACAAACACTTGGACAAGGACTCAGGAGTCCAAAGAGTTCTGCCCATCGTTGAGCCCTGGCCAAAACTAGGGAACATCTGTGTTTATTTTCTTCTTGCCAATCTTCAGTATAACTGAAGTAGTTAAGTAGGAAAATCTCCAGCTGTGATTCCAGCTTACTCTGTGTCTCCAGAGAATTTTATTTCCCATTCCCCATAAATCAATTTATGGTGACACATCTTGCAGATGGTCTACCAGCGACCAAACATTTTGTGCAGCTGTCCATTTATCAGGCATTCAGGTTCTAGGATATAATACCAAATTTTATTTACTGGCCACTCAATTAGTGGAAGAACTGGTTTGATTTATAGTCACATAATTTTATGAGAAGAGAGAGACTGGTGCCATTGCACTCAGACAAAATAGCCCCCTCATTTCATGCTCAGGGCTGTAGCCAAGTTCCCAGTGGTGTTTTGTTTGCTGGTCTTCTATGGATTTCCACAGTCTGTGCCTTCTAAAACGATTAGCATAATGCTGAGGAGGCACCCTGGCAAACTGAGATGTAAACAAAGATAATAGGAACAGTTAGCTGGAAGCTGCAAGATGGAAAAAGAGTTCTTAACTGATATTGATTGTTATGGCTCAGGCAGATGTTAAACATATGCAGCCTGCAATTACAGCACAATTAGAATTACAGAACTACCTCATATAATGGGAAACTCGGTGAGGGTAATGTGACAAGGAAGGGTACTATTCTCTCTTTCCTTTTATCATGTGAAGTGCTGCTCTTCCTGCTCTCATGGACAATTAAATCAGATCCTTTGTTTGCCTTCAGCCAAGACGTTCATTCTTTCTTTCCTCCCAGAAAACCCATGCTTAATGAGGAAAAAAAAGGGTTAGAATTGTGAATCTGGGAAGAAATCTCACTAGAGTAGGGAGGGGGAAAGCAAATGAAATCTTGACTGATATTAACCTTTCTAGCACTTGAAACTTCTGTGTGATTCTTCAGGCTCTTTATGCAGATCTATCTTTGTTCATCTTCTGTAATCATCCGGGTTGCTGACCCTGTGGTTGAAAGGTTGCTGCTTTTTTTAACATGGAAGCACTAATGAACCCAGTATTGGAAGCTGAATGGATATGGAAGGATTTGAAGAATGCTTCCTCTGTTAAATAGCTCGGTTTACTACATGTTAGCAATGGGCTCAAGCTTGAGGAAGTTGAAGTTTCTTGGAAAGTTCCCACAAAGAATATTTTGTTTCACTTTTAGGGATGCACACGTTGTACCCATCAGTGAAGGAACTGTTTTAGTTTTTGTCTATATATGACTGTCAATGGTTTGGATTTTTGACATCTAACCTGTTAGAATAGAATGTATTGATGTTCATGTGGTCATGGTGTGTAGATCTATTGATCATCCACCTCCTATTAATAAATCAACGATTCTTTTTACTTCAACATAGAGAACTGGAAACGGAGACATAAATTTCATCAAAGTAAACTGGAAACAAACATTCTTATGGGCTGTAAGTCTTCTGTTAAGACTGCATTAGATTTATACTGAGCTGTGCTGTGTGTGCACTTAGTCAAAATCTAGTAGTTACTAAGTAATGTAAGGTATACTTTTATATATGCTTAGGACCCTTGTTTAAGTGCCTGAGGATTTGGGGATGTTTTTTTTGCCAGTCTGGAGATGTGTGCATTCATGGCATTTGGCCACATTTGAAATGATGAGAAAGAGAGAACTCTGCTAGTAGCCTCAGAGAAGTAAATGTTACTGTTCATCTGAGAATCTGCATTATGAGAGTGATGCAGTGGATGATCCATCCATAGCCTGCGTCCTTTAAAAGTCTGTGAGCTCATCACTGAAACACTGTGTCTCTAGGGAAAGAAATGCAAGTATTCATTTGCATAATTAGCAGGTTTTGATTTTTTAACTATATTGGCCATTCTGAAAGTAATGCCTCCTATTTATTTCTGTGGAAATGACAGTAGATACAAGGAACACAGTAATGCTATTAGATAGAGCAAATTCTCAGCTACAAAACACTATTTTTCAACATAGTCACCACCATGAGCTGTGCGAGTGGTGAATAATTGAAAGGAAGTTTATCTGCTTTGATTATACCAGGGAAAAAATCCTACTCGGACTTTGGTTTGAATGATGACGACTCTCATGCTGACACTCTGCAAAGTGGTCACCCGCAGGCTTGGAAAGTGTTCATGTATTCCAAATCCATTCTCTTGATAGAAAATGGCAGAAGGATGGTTCCAATATTTCATTTCTAATGGGAGGCTTGTGTTGCATTCAGGTAGTGATAAACTTCCTTCACAAGCTGTCAGACAGCTATGACTGAAGTGTTTGAGCAGCTTTAAGGTAGAAGTGCAAGCCTACATCCTGATATAACGATGCCAACCTAAACGTTTCCATGAATCTCTGAAAAATGAAGAAAAGCAAAAACGAACCACTTATGTCTAAAAGTGTGGCAGGTGCTGAAATACTTTGCCCTTGTGATTTTGCAGCGCAGTTAACAGCATGGGTGTATCTCACATGTTTCTGTGAAGGTGAGCCTGGATAGATGAGACCTCTGTAGATAACAGTCGTGCTTTTGTAGAGTCACTCTGTCACATTGTGAAGATCACCAGCTTAACTGTTAAAACAAACATCTGGAACTAGAAATGTTGGAACTAGAAATGTAAAGTCCGAGAAAAAGCGCCTTTCCCCAGCAGTGATAGAAATGGTACTTTTACAGCTAAAAATTGTACTTAGTATCACCAAAAAGAAATTCGTTGTGTGTATGGGCATTTGTGGAGGGGTATGGAAGAAAGGTTGCAAGTGGTGCTGGGAATTCATTGATGACTGAGAGAAACTGAGTTTTCCCTCACTCTGAAGTGCTGAGGGATTTGGGAACGTCAGGCAAAAGTACTTTGCCCCTTAAAATAATGTGATGCAGCTTATCCCCTGGCAGAAGAAGAACCAGTAAAGCACTTTTGAGTAGGCACTGACTGCTGGTGTGGGGACTTCAGGGAAAAATGCAGCTCATCACTAGTCAGCATTTGTCTCCTTGACTTCAGTGAGTAATTAAGTTGCAGTGGCCCTTCTAGTGAATCTGAGCTATGCACTGGAGACTGAAAGACCAAAATCCAATAGTGTGTACTCTCCTGTTTCCGGACTAATCCTGTAAGATATAGTGGGTTGAATGGATGATCTAATAAGAGAATATAACTGCAGTCAGCTCACTCTTCTTCAGAAATTAATAATGGAAGCACGCTGAAATAAAGAGAAAGAAAAACTAATCTGTGAAGGAGCAATAAAATAAAATAATTAAACTGGAAATCTTTTTACCGGAGAATCAGATCTTGTAAGGAATGGTACTAAGTATAAAGCATGTCTGCTGTACAGTGCATGCCTGTGATTGGCTGTGTTTGCTCCCCATGAGGGCAGGAAGTGCCCTGGGAATTTGGCTTGTTGGAGTGCATCATTCAGACATTTTGGGGGCAGAGTCATTTAGAAGTGGAAACGCACCTAAGGTTTCCACACTGGACAAGCAGGTTTGTAAACATTACTACCATATGCACACAAGGAAAAACTCTGCCTTTGTAGAAGGAAAAAGAAGGCAGACATGGAACGGCAGAAGCTGGTTATCAGTTCAGTTATTAAACTTTTATCTCTGTATCTGTATTAAATACAGTGAAGCATTCTCACTTGTATCCTGAAGAGCTGCACATACCATGCAAGCTATGAAGCTGATTAAGCATGTATTTCTCACAAAATTCCTACCAACTCTCTCCCATTCTCTGCGATGATTACTTCTCCTTTACTCTCACTATGCCCCAGGACTTAGTACTCCATATCTTCTTCAGTTCATCATCTCCCATGCCTCTGAGCCCCTGATGCTGCTCTGAGCTTGCCTAGAAGCCTACAAGGTGCATGGTATACAAACTGCAGGTCATTATTCACTGCAGTTTCTTCACCTGCTGCCTTGGCAGCATCATGCTGATGCTTGCTGAAAGCTGGCAGCTGACCATACTGCAGATCTGTAGGACAAATCAGTGGCTTCTCAGCTGATTTTAAAGAGCAATGAATGAATTTCCTTGCAAGGAACTTCAGCTGTTGTGGTGCTGCTGCTAGTACTGAAACCCCCTATAGTTTTATGAACATGGCAACTTAATGTTAGCAGATTTCATTTGTGAAATCTCATGTTGGTGGATGGAACTGGATGTCCTGCAGGAAAGTCTGCACCTGCAGTCACATGTTTCTTAGGTGAATGCAACTTATTTTTCCTTCCACCGACCTGCAGCTGTTTCCTGCTGGGTCCTCTGGGTCAAACCCTCTCACTCTTGCCAAGGAGAATCAAGAGGTAAGTAAATTGCTTTTCTGAGTTGTGAGGAGATCTGAACAAATGGCAGAGGTTTTTCTCATACATAACTCAGTTTAGGCTGCATCTTGAGTGGGGAATGGTGGCAAGATTAAAACACTTCACCTAATTCTCGCTTAAAATCAGTTTGACGCACCTGCTTCAGTTCTTTTTAACAGAGAAACAGATTCCAGTGAGTGTAGAGGCATCACAGAAATACTGGCAGTGTTTTATGTAAGACTCCAAGGCCCTTTGGGCAAGGCCCTCACTGGTTTCAAACAGTATCCAAAACACAGGAATTTCTATTTGACTATAGCAGTAAGATCTCTGACTGCACATAGGCAGATTAGTGACACTGGGCATGCACTTGGTGGTTCAGTTGCTGGAGCAGAGGACAGTCCTGCAGCTCCTACCCCTGTGCACTGGGGCTCTGCTCTTCCACCAGCTGATGGAAACTAACAGCAACTCTGAACAAGAAACTGAGAGCAAAGAGAGGCACTGCTTGTGACTGTTGACCATACGTGGTTGCCTTGTCCTCATCCCCCATAGAATGTCTTCTTATCTAACATAGCTACAGATGGCTTATAGTGTAGTATGAATGTGTTTTATGTGATAAGTCAGTTACAGGACTCTTGTGTCTTAAGATTTCGTGGCTACAGTTGTATCATGGATCAATAATAAGTTTATAATGTTTTAACTTGATATTATGTGTAATGTTTATGTTCTTGAGTATCTTTGTGACTTATTTTGCTGTTCGCTGTCTGAAAGCCCTCCATTCAGAAGTAGGTGAAGCACTATGTCAGGAAAGAGCAATGCTGCTGTTTCAGGAAGTATGTAACCATGGAGGTTTCTTATGGGAGGTTTCTTCTACTTGTTTACTTACCATCAACATGGAACAATTTTTCATCTACCTTCTGGTTCAGCTATTGATTTTTGGACTCAGTGGACTAAGTTTATTCCTACTGTAGCTCCAAGGAAGTTCATGGAGGTTCTGTAGGAATTCACAGGGAGTTGTATTTACACTTCAGCAGTTAGAATTAGAGCACCTTGCTATGGGTCACGTTGTTCCTGAGGCTCATTCTTTATCTGCCAGAACAGTCTTTTAGCCCATTTTTGTCCAGGCTGTAGGGATTTGATTGGAAAGAAGGACTATTTGTGGAACAGATGCTCAGTCATTTAAGGGCTGACCAGGCCAGAAGCACCTATATACTTTCTATAGGTCATCAAATACCTTGACATTATTGCAGTGCTGGATTTGACCCAACACCAATACACTGAAGGGCTTTTATGTCACGGCCAGATCCTGCCTTTTTTTCAGTAACTTTCCTTTTACTGAAGGTATTAGGAGATCTCTGGTCTGCGCCAGCTATTGTTCCCAGAGACATCAGTATCTGTCTTGTAGAGATGTTTTCCTGGGACGTTGTTTCATTTGTTTCACAAGTAAAACTCTTTCCAATTGTATGTTTTGTTTAATTGCAGAACAAAGCACAGCCCAGCTTAGCTGTCTACTGCATTTGATCTTTATGCAGCAAAGGCAGGGCAGCTATGAATGCATTTGGCACGATGTTAATTGTTGATAGCAAAACCTGTGGGCAGGGAGAGCAGACTGCCAGGTCCAGGATGCTCTCTCCTCTACAAAACTGGTTGGGAAGGGGGACCGCATCAATCAAAGAAGGAAAAGGTCCTAATCCTTCTTCTGCGTGTCCCTGCAAATGATGGGCTCAGTTTTTGTTCCTAATAAATGTGTTTTCCTTCTTAGTTTATGTTACAGTCTATAATATGAATCACAACACAGTCTTAGTGCCTGTGTTATACTCCTACTCCATACGCCTACAGCTCACTCATGAAAAAACAGCTCCCAAATTACAGCTTTTCCCTGCTACTTTGTCACACTGATACTGTTATTAGGATGATAATTTATTAGAAGACTTCTCTTTGTACTCCAGTAACAACACTAATGAGGAAAGTGCACAAGGTCTGACTGAGAGCAGTCAAATCTGCCATTGATAAAATGAACCATCAAAAATTTCCTTTCTTTCAACTAAATGTTGAGGGAAGCCTATGACAGGTGCTGTTAGAATATCTCATTTCTCTTGTGTACGTATTGTCACTTTTCATGTTTCCCAAAGGCATCCCATTTGGGAGGAAGATGCTTTCAATCCAGCATCACTGTCTTCTTGTGTGGAAAGGGAAAATAGACATATGGTATGATCGGAAATAGCATCTCCTGGCAGCCTCTAAAAATACTCATCACATATCACTAGCTATTTTAAATAGCTGGCTAGAGGAAGAAAACATCTCCAACATGTCTCAGTCGTGAGGTATTGACATAATGACATTTTACATAAAAGAAACAGCTCCTCATCAGCAGAAAGTGGTAATGAAGATTTTTGTTTTGTTTTGTTTTTGTTTTTTAAAGCTATTTAGAGTGTTATATTACAAAGATACATTAGACTGTATCCTCAGAGGATACAGGTCTGGGGAATGTCCAGAAAAATTAAGTATGTCCAATGAGGTGTTCTCTACATCATGTACAGAGTGCTGACCAGTTATGCAAGCTCGAAACTCTAAGCTGGAGAACAAATATTGTTGGGCACAGAGAGTAAAGGAAGCGTGACAGGAATGTCTGCAGTTCAGTGCCCTGTTGGGTTGGGTTAGCAACTTACTTTACTACCTTACTACAGTTAGGCATAGTTTCCTAGGGGACCTCTGAATGTGTTCATTGTTCAGAAGACTGTGCATGCTAATAGAATATGTTGTGAAGTAAGTAATTCAGAAGTTTCATTCTGTTGAACTTTCAACTTCCCTTAATGTAGTCCTAGAATAATGGTTGATTTCAGAGTGGTGTTTTGTTTGGACATTCCCTAATTTTTCTGCAGTTAAAAAAATCTGTGTAGATGCCATCATGCAGAGGGATCTGTGGTCTCCATTAGCTGCAAAGTACGAAGAGATTGAAGTGTTTTTTCAAGACTCCTAATGGTGATGCCCTCTTAGAAACAAGATAGTCTAATTGTTTGGATGTGAGTTGAAAAGTGCTTGTATCAATGGAAATGCTATTGAGTTGCTGTGAGGCTTTGAATACAAGACAGTGCCTCGACGGTGCCTCAGTTTACCATTCCAGCCACTTCTTCTCTGTGTTTCTCTAAAAGCTTTGGAACACAGGCTGTCCCTTAGAGTAAAAATAAGCAAGCAGACTTTAATAGTTAACAGCTCTGCAGATCTGTTGTTTTCTTGCTTTTGGAATCACTAATTCTATGGAGCTGAAACATAATTTGCTCTTCATACTGAATAGTTTATATAAAAGCTGAAAGAGTTGCAGAGCTCCATCTTGGGACGGTAATGAACATATAGGGTGAATGCGCATCATTGTCATGCTGGTGATAATTGGTAGTTTCCTGGTCTGGCTAATGCCAGATGAATTAAAACTAATATACTGAGTAACTTGATGAAGCCTCATTGATTTGCTTTACTAATGAAACAGGTAATCCATTTTTCTCATAGAATGGGTAAGAAGAGCAACTCTGTTTTGAAAAGCAGCACTTGGGCATGCACTGATAGAAAAACAGTGTGCAAAAAGATGCAATCCACTGTAATTCATACAGATCTCTTGGGATGACCCTATTAGCATGTAAGTTCAGCTGGGAAGAACAAGCAAGTCATTTTCTGGAGTCATGTGAGTTGATGGGAGATATGTTAACTTCATCAGAAAGGTTGTCTGTGAACAATGCACTGAGTCCTATTCTAGCATGCTTAGGACTAGAACAAAGTCATGAGGATTTAGGTATTTGTAGCACTGAGAATGGGAAACGTTTTCTACACTCATGTCTGCGTTTTATCAACAGGCAAAGGATATTTTTGGTAAGTGGTCAAATAAATACAGAAGTGAGGGTAGTGTGGAGTCCCCTTGGGATCTGCATGCCTGCCTCTGTATATAGAATGCAGAGTTAAAGTATCTGTATGAAAAAGTGGTAGGCACCTTCCATTTTCACAACTAATTATAGAGCATAAGGCAGACTCTTGGCTTTGTTCTCTATACATACCTAGTGGTGCTTTTTCTTATGTTAGCACTTGACAGCATCTTTGTTTCTTGAGTTCTCTTCCAGATTTCTTGTTAGGCCACAATCACCTTTTTGTATTTGTAGATGAGCTATCTAGCTGGGAGAAGAAAGGCACAACAACTGCAGTCTTATCTGAGGAAATCACAGACTGTGGTCACACAGGTGTGGACAGATTTTAAGCTCCCAAATGACAATTGTGGGTTTTGTGATTTCTCAGTGGGAATTTGAATCAATTTTCTTCCTTTTGTTATCATTGTTTGAAGTGTTGCTGTGTTGAAAGTGGATATAAAGTGCTTTAGATGTGGAAAGAGTTGTCTGAGCGCTGCTGCTTTTATTGTTATGGTGGCATTTCCAGACGGAAGGTAGTAAACTCTTCCTTTGCTACATTGTACTAAAAAAGAAAGAGCGGGTATCTTCATACCTTCTAATTATTTTGCCATTCTCCACAGAATGCATTTGGCAAAGGATTTAATAAACATTAATAAAACCTGAAAGCAACAGCAACAATGTTTAATCCAGAAGTGGTAAGCACTCACCAGCCACCATTCTAACTGATGTTCGCCCTCCAAGCACGGGGTCATGCACGGAGAGGAGAGGCCACTCTGATGGGAGGCTGCAGAAGGTGGCCCTGCAGGGACATGAATGGCTCACCTTTCCCAATAGGCAGCAAATGACTCCTGTTAGCAATACTCAGCAAAACTTGCCTCAAGGTAGGGAGCAAGGGGTGTGTGGATATCTAAAACTAGACCAAGTGCTTTGTTGTGTACACGTTCCAAATACTACTGATGATATTCTGGTACAGTTATTATTCAAAGGCATAAGGATGGTTAGCTTCGCTCTGGGAAGGAATCGTATGCCGGGTTGTAATTGTAATGATTATAGGACTTTGTGTTACTTGTTTTGAAAGATCCATTGAAAAAAGCATATAGAAGTAGTCTATAGTTAAAGACTGAAGGAAATGAGCTTGTTCAACCTGGAAAAGAGAATGCTGTGGCCTTACAGTATTTAAAGGGAGTTTGTAAACATGAGGGAAATCAACTTTTTACATGGGTAGACAGTGGTGGAACAACGGGGAATGGTTTTAAACTAAAGGAAGGGAGATTTAGATTAGATGTCAGGGGGCAGTTTTTTAATGAGATTGGTCAGATGCTGGCATAGCTGCCCAGAGAGGCTGTGGATGCCCCATCCCTGGAGGTGGTTAAGGCCAGGTTGGATGGAGCCCTGATCTAGTACTTCATCTAGCGGCTGATAGGAAGGATAAAGCCCATTCTAACCTGAGCCATTCTATGATTCTGTGATAGTCAGAAGAACTATTTCCAAGGGGGAGAAATAATACCCAGCAGATAATTCAGAGTCGTAAGCATCCATCCATCCATTGGAGTATTCGGTAAACCCTGATCCTAGAGGTAGATAAGCAATCTTTCTTTAACTGGGTAGCGACTATCATCCTTTTTTGGGTAATTTAGATGTGGTTATTGCCTTTCCCTACAAATATGTGTAGCAACTTTTGAAATAGGAAGGAACTTTGTGGAAAATATATGGATGTTTGTACATTGAATGTATATGAAGAGCATGCTTTAGCTCCTGCACGTGCGTGCTAGGAGGAGAGATCCCCCATGCCTCAATGCTGTGATAAAGTAACATCAGCTTTTTAACTGGTCGTTTGGGTTGGCCAGTTTTATTCCCAGGTTTCAGTAACAAAACGTGGCACTCCAGATGGGACCAGCTCTCCACGGTCTTGAAAGACCAGAGGAATCATGAGGATTCCAGCACTCACTGGAGTATTTTCAGGGAGGCCCTCTGATTGATCTGCGAGGTGGGTTTCTGTGACAGCTGTCTGGGAGATTAACAGCATTAATTATGGGTACTTAAGGTTTTGAGTTTCAGTCCATGCAGCTGCTGCCTATCTAATAAGTTGCAGTTGAGAGATTCTGCAAGGATGGGCTGAGTTAAGCTAGTCAGTGCTAGCCAGACTAGGGAACTGTGTTCTAATATGGGGATACCTAGAGTACAGTTCAAATCAGAAGACTGTGGCTATGAGTCACACAGGACAGGCTTGAGTCCCGCTACACTATAAGAAATAGTTGTTTGTTGCAATGTGGAATCAGGGCAGCCCTCTAAGGAGAGGATTCCAAAGTGTTCTCCCTTGGGATGTATATTAACATGCTAGCAAAAGCTTTGGGATTCACTGATGTGGAAAAAATTGGTTGAATATTGTAACCATTGGTGTCAGTGTACACCCTGGTAGATCAAGAAAACTGCCTGCCAGTGGGTCTGTGAATTATAACACGATATTGCAATTAAAGTTATTCCATAGACTGGAAGGGAAACGGAATGAGAAGCTGTATGTGAATTTGTTCTTCACATTACAAGATAATTACAGTATATATAAGAAGTGTGGATGGATGACAAGTGGAAGTGATGTTCGCTTTAGAGGCAGAAAACCAGAAATCACTTAAGCGATGCAACAAGGATTAGGAACTATGGGAAGGTAATGAGGGGGATGTTAAGATGTTGAGTGGGCCACGGGGTGGCGATAGAGGACAAAGGGATAGAAGATCACGCGATTTAAGGGGAGTGAATGAAAGACGAGAGGGAAAAGGAAGGTGTAAGAAGCTCTGAAAGCATTTTAAGCCTGCTGGCCAGACCAGGAGGAAGTATTATTAGAACTCATGATCCAGGCTGGAATGATTTGCAGGTGGTGTTGCATACAATGTTTGTGTATCAAGAAAGGAGTATAGCCTTAATAAAGGCAAAGGGAGGAGCAGAAATGATTCATGCCTGGTGGGGCGCAATAGAAGACAATTGATGATCATTTTCCTTCAACAGTTCCTAAGTAGGACTGAAATAATATAGGCCAACAGGAGATCTTGATCAGATGCTTAAGGTTGATTTTATTTAAAATGAGACTCATTATTCCTAAATTTCCCTAAATTGTACCGAGTGATGCAGTGAAAGGATGGGACCCCATCAGCCTTTTTTTGATGGATTAATTACCACCACCAGTAAATACGCTGAATTGGATCCCAAAAAGGAATGGGATGTGGTACAATTAGCATATATTTTTATAGGGCAGTCAAACTTGGATATTAAGTGCAAATTACAGAAAGTGGATGTGGAAGGCTATCGGTCCCTGAATAAATTACTGGAGACTGCTTGGAGGGCATATAATAATAGACAGAAAATTAAGCACGTGAAAGAAGAGAAATAAAAAGACTGAGAAAATTTTTAGTGGAGGCATGAAAGGTAAGGAGAGGAAAATAACCTGGGAAAATGACCTCCAAGAGGAAGGCCGTGATGGAATATATGGGGATGACTACTAAGACCATGCTTGGAAAGAGATCACTGTGCTAGGTGCATGAATAGAGGTCACTGGAAATGGGACTACCATCTAAATCAGCAAACACAAGTAGGTTTTAGAGGAGTGCTCAGCCAGGCAGAGAAAATACTGATTTTTAGATGAAGGTTGGAGGGGATCAGGAGAAAATTCAAAGTTATTCCCAGCTGAGCCCACAGTTACCATAAGGATGGGCAGCGAGGATATGAAATTTCTGTAGATACAGGAGAAACCCTATTCATACTTGTAGAGAGCAGTTAAGTTATCAGGCAATCTCAGCTGTTGGTGTCAGAGGTCAGAAGGAGAACTATTCTTTCAACCATTAAAATTTAGGATTGGGAAAAGTTTCTTGACTCAACAGGCATTATATATGCCTGAATGCCCTTTCAGGTAGAGATGTACTAAACAATTACAAGCACAAATTACATTTCTAGAGGGAAATATTCGAGCATGTATCCCTGAGGATAAGGCCATGGTCTTTATTTTACAGGAATCACCTTCTCAACCATAAATGCAGGTTGGTGAGTTTTATTCCTAGGTTTTGGTGACGTTAGCAGAGCAGTAGGCATGGGGCAAGAAAGAAGTTCAAAAATAGTCTGGGAATGTGACTGATAGGCACCTCAGCGGAGGCTGCAAACCCTGCATCACTGCCCTCTCAGAGTGGCAGAGAAGAAAGCAGGAGATAAATGGCCTGGAGAAGAAAACTCCAGCCAAGGTAGGAACACGCTTCCCACTGGTCACAAGCAGTGTCTGGGCTCTCCCTTGTAAGTGGATCATGGTGCTTGGTTGTCAGAGAGTAGAGTCCATGGCAGCAGGATGGAGATGGCCAGCCAGGGGCATAGCCTAAATGTTGGAATGATGACTGGAGTGGTGTATGTGCACTTCCTCTCTTGTGGGTAGAGGGAATGTTCCAGCTGATGGACAAACACTTGGGTGAATGATGGCAGACTGTGATCTGGGTTGTGAAGCAGAAGAGGTATAATGTTGTGAAACAGAGTTAGTAAAGTGTGTGAATGCTTGAAATTGTACAAGCACCAAATCTTGTTTTCCTTGGTCAGAGTCTGACATAAACATGTTTTACAGTGGTTACTGTCAGGGAGCTGCAAGGGCCAGCTGCTACCCAGGGGACAAGGACCCAAGGGACCTCTCCAGCACAGTAGAGCAGGGCCTCACCAGCAGGGCCCATCCTGCCATGCCAAGCAGGAGTTGGGACATTAGGACACTCTCAGGCATCAGATGTATCGCTGGGGCTGAGGGCTCTGGGGGGTGTGAAGTGTGGTCCTGAGCTCTGAATAAGTTTGGGAAGCCTTGGGAGGCTGGGCAGGGATCTGCAGGCTGGGCAGTTTCATTGTGTGGATTCAGAGGCGCTGGAAAGTCTTCAGCAGCTGACGCATGGGTAGAGTGTGGCATTCAGGAATAATAGGCTCTTTTGCTGACTTATAGCTAGTGATGACTCCTGAGGGCAGTCTGTGGATAACAGATGAAGTGGGCTTCCCTCCAGAAAGCAAGTGCAAATCCTTTGACAGGAGCTGCTGAACCCACTGATTCATCACCGATGAGTTCGCAATGGAAAGTGAGCGCTGTGGCTATGAAAGACCCAGTAAATAGGGTCAACAGTGTTGAAGTTATTGCATGCCATAGGCTGTATTTTGGCAGGAAGACTTCCTGGGGAACACCTGTTTCTGGAGTTTGGCCAATTTAACTGTTCATGCGCAGGAAAGCAATTATTTTCCTCATTGACTTCAGCAGTACGGCAGATGAATGATGAGAGATTGTTAATACAATGATAAAATATGTCATTAACGATAATGTTGATTGCTCCGAATAGATTTTGGAAAGGAAATTAAAGCCAAACCTAAGGTTAGAGAGAGAGAGATCTGGAAAAGAGTTAGCAGATGGGAGGTCAGGAGAAAGAAAGAGTGGGGGTGGAAAATGGAAGCCCAGAAGTACCTGAAGCAAGAATTGTGAACAGAGGCAGGGCACATATAGAGAAGAATTTAGGGGAAAAAAAAGGTGCCTCAAAAGGGTAAACCAATCAGTTTCTGAATTTCTCGAAGGCTCCCTGCATGGAGCTTCAGAACTGGTCAGAGGTTCAGAAGCACGTGTGCACCATTTCCCTTTGGTTAGGAGTCAGAACCTCAGCCAACATTTTTGAGTTAAGCAAGATGTTACATAAAAATGCTTTTAGCAGGCAGTTAAATATCTTCTTCACAGGTGACGGTTCAGGTGCATCAGGGTAGACTTTCGGAAATATTTTGTTAACT
The DNA here is from genome assembly GCF_039878825.1 of Excalfactoria chinensis. Taxonomy (NCBI): domain Eukaryota; kingdom Metazoa; phylum Chordata; class Aves; order Galliformes; family Phasianidae; genus Excalfactoria; species Excalfactoria chinensis. The sequence continues at coordinate 116,192,271 of NC_092826.1, read as the reverse complement.
TGCAAAAAAAAAGTTGTTGAAAAAGGCACACCGGGAGGTAACTCCATCTCATTAAAACTTAGGTATAAATCACAGTGCCCTTGAAGTCCTTCTCATTATCTTCAGCCTCCATCTTCGACAACTATGCAGAAAAAATATCGGCTCAGCAGTGTTAGCCACAGTACAAAGGAAAGCTTTCCTGTAGGAAATCTAAGGGAATCCTCAGTGCTTTTATTTATGACACAAAATGACTGAAACATTGGAACATCACAAACCTCATTTTTGGAAGCTCTGTTACAAGCTGGAAAAAAAAACCAACAAACCCCACCACACAGGCACACACACTGATCTAAGAAAGATTGCCATGTTCCTTTCTATTCCTTTCATTTTTATTCTTTTATCCTACCTGACTTTAGTTCATACAAAAGTCAGCACTTTGGGGAAAACCTTAAGTAGCAGCATGTCAGAACTTTCATGCTGACTCAGTCCAGTGCTTTGTCTTGTTTAAACATCCTACCACAGTGGATGGCCACACTGCTTCAAAATGCAGGTGAGTAATATAGAATGAGCTGAACATAGGCAAAATATCTCCCTAATTGTGTCAGATACTGCTTGGGATTTGCTGTCCTCCTTCTAAATGCCTAGATTCTGAAAAGTGTGGTTCTAAGTCATGTGTTTTGTTGCAGCTGATCCCCACTAAGGTCCTCAAAGCACACACGAACTTTGACAGAGTAAGAAACCTCCTTGTACGATTCACCTTAGTCTCACTTTACTCAGAGTATTTTTATTTTCTCCTTGAATTTACGTCAGTCCCACCTGTTTAAAACACTTCTCCTGTTGCTAGGAGAGCTGAAAGAACAGCAGAGAGACCAGGTAGCATCTTGCCGCTTACTAGTTAATATAATTGCAAAGAGCAAATTTTATGCATTCTTTTGGTTAAAAATGCATTTGGTGTATATTTTCACCACTCTTGAAGGCCTCTTCTACTCTTGCCACTGTGGTAGATGTCCTTCTCTTAGCACTGGTGAAAACAGCTAGCAGCGTGGCTCGGGTTGCATCTAGCATCATCTTTAATCTGACTTTGTTATTGCTCTCACTGCCCAAATGTGTAAAATGTAGCGTAAAAAAAACTTTGGAGTGTAGTTCTATGTATGGTTGTGTATTTCCAAAAGTAAAGCTTTTCATGTCCTTGAATAAGGATCAGCTGCTTAATAGCAAGTTCTTCTGTGCTCAGAAGCAGGAGGTGGGTTGTATGGGAGATTGGTAATCACAGCCTGAACCTCTGATTAATCAGCTGAGGCAAGTATGGGGTCAGCTGTGGGAGCACAGGTGAGAGTGATGTAGCTGTGCTCCCGGAAGGGGTGGAGCTTGACTCCATCCCCTCTGAGACCTCATTTAAGGGCTGACTCCCACTGGAGCAGTATCTCTTGGAGATCGCTCACCAGGGAGGACTGCCTCAGCTGCTTCAGTCAAGGCACCACCGTTGGTGAGTTTTCCCTTTACTCATTCACTTATATACCTTCTGTACATTTTGTTTCCATCTGTACATTTAAAACCAATACATTTGGCGAGCCAGGCAGGAGCCTGCAAATATCGGAAAAAAAATGTCTTTCCTGTGGAATGTGTTTAGCTGGTTCAAGGGGGAGAAGATCACCCCCTTAGGGAAAATCCTCCCTGGACAAATACCAGGGTTTGAGGCATCCCCATATTTTCAATTAGCGACGATTATCGAACAATGGGGGCCCTTACGGGTAACGGGCAATATGTCCCCTTACCATCTAACTGAATACTTTCAGGGGTTGCAAAAAGATATTTTGACAACCAAAGAAAGGCAAATGGCTGCTTCCATGGCTGCTTGGCCTTTATTGAATGCTTTAAATCAGGCAGAGGTTAAATCAGATAAGATTGAACATGAAAATCAATTATTAAAAGCCCGCATTGAAAAATTGGAGGGCGAAATTAATCTATTAACGGGGAAAAATTCATCATTTTTTTCAAACACCCCCCAAATTAGATATATTACAATGGATGATAGTAAGGATCCTGAAACATCGGATCAAACTAAGGTCACTAAATCTGACCTAGAAGAGCCACTTAAGACGGACTTATTAGAAGTCCGTCCTATGGTAACCCAAAAAACAAAAAAAGTCCAGGAGCGACCAGCAGGGGTGCCTCCTGATCAATGGACCCCTGCTGACTCCTATTTACACGTAACAGCACGTCCATATACACCCACTGAACTTATGGATCTAGTACAGCGCTTCAGGCAAAGACCAAGGGAAAGTGTCCCAGCCTGGCTGTTACGATTATGGGACTCGGGAGCAGAAAGTGTAATAGTTAGCGGCTCCGAGGTATCTAAACTAGCAACTATAACAGTCCATCCTGCCCTGAGGCAGAGATTGTACTCAGGGTCCCAGTTCCCTGAAGAGAATCATTCGATCGTAGATTGGATAATGGCTGCCTGCCGTATGGTATGGTCAAATAAAACAGACATGCCAATACATACAGGGATGTGGTCTTCTATGGAAGACCTACAAAATTATATCCGGGAACTAGGCATGCGAGAGGCTGTCTATGAAGATGTATCTGTTAGTCCGGACATGGTGAAGTTTTCCGCGGGAATGAGGGACCTAATCTTACAACAGGCTCCCTCACATATGTATGGAACATTGGTTTCTATATTGAATCCTCTAGTAGCCGCAGAGGCAGCAGTCCAGCATGCTGCCCAATTGGTAGCGGACCTGGGGGAAACGGAGCGCCTAAGAACCAAGCGCAATATTAGAGTAATTGAAGATCCTGAAGTTTTTCCAATAGCCCGAGCCAGGAGATCGGCTCCACGAACCCCTCGGGCGGGACCCATTAGGGTGTCCCGAAAACAAATGTTTAATGATCTACTCCGAGCAGGTGTTCAATTTGCCAAAATTGATGGGCAGCCCAATCACGTTCTGCTTCAGTTGTGGAAACAGCTGAAGGATGAACAAAAATTTCAAAACCGCCCCAAAAGACCGGGGATAAGGCTTATAGAACGACGACCAACAACAGTTTGGAATCTAGAAGACTTTATCGTGCCAAATAGGAAAAAGAGGCCACCTCAGGTGCCTCGGGTCACAGTACCAGAGGCATCAGAGGTAAAAGACTTGAATCTGGCCCAGTTTATGGCGTGATGAGGGACGTCAGTCACCCTAGGGCCTCTAGACGGGACCGGAGGCCCTATGTGGAATTGACAATATATTGGTCCCGAGAAAATGTGCAGAAGGTTATGGCCCTCGTTGATACGGGGGCGGAAACATCTATAATTTATGGAGACCCAACAAAATTCAGAGGGAACAAAGTAATGATTGGAGGCTTTGGGGGACAGACCGTTCCAGTCACCCAAACTTGGGTAAAATTGGGGGTCGGGCGCCTCCCACCACGGGAGTACAAGGTATCTATTGCTCCAATTCCGGAGTACATATTGGGAATTGATATCTTGTGGGGTCTGGCTCTCCACACAACAGTGGGAGAGTTCCGGTTGCGGCAGAGATGCATTAGTATCCGGGCAATTCAGACAATATTGAGAGGCCATGCAAAACATGAGCCTATTTGTCTGCCCAAGCCACGTCGGATTACTAATGTAAAACAGTACAGACTCCCAGGTGGGCAGGATGAAATAACAAAAACAGTGCAGGAATTAGAAAGAGTGGGTATTATAAGGCCTGCACATAGCCCGTACAACTCCCCAATATGGCCAGTGCGAAAATCGGATGGAACATGGAGGATGACAGTGGATTACAGGGAATTAAACAAGGTCACGCCGCCCGTTCATGCAGCCGTACCCAATATTGCCTCCCTAATGGACACACTAAGTAGAGAAATTAAAACGTATCACTGTGTCCTAGACTTAGCGAATGCATTCTTCAGTATTCCGATTAGTGAAGAATCACAAGACCAGTTTGCATTCACATGGGAAGGCAGGCAGTGGACTTTTCAGGTTCTGCCGCAAGGGTACGTGCATTCACCTACTTTTTGTCATAATTTGGTGGCGCGTGATCTGGCTAAGTGGCAGAAGCCACATAATGTAAATTTATATCATTATATTGATGACCTCCTGTTAACATCCGATTCATTAGAGGCGGTGAGACAAGCAGCAGATTTATTGATAGCTTATCTGCAAAAGAGAGGGTGGGCTATAAACCCACAGAAGGTGCAAGGTCCGGGGCTATCTGTAAAATTCCTGGGAGTAATTTGGTCCGGAAAAACCAAAGTACTACCCAGTGCAGTAGTGGATAAAGTCCAAGCGTTCCCAGTCCCTACAACATCAAAACAGCTACAAGAGTTCTTAGGTATATTAGGGTATTGGCGCTCCTTTATACCTCACTTAGCTCAGTTGTTGAGGCCATTGTATAAGCTTACCAAGAAGGGTCAATCGTGGAACTGGGGGAAGGTAGAACAAGATGCTTTCCAACAGGCAAAGCTGGCAGTTAAACAAGCCCAGGCATTGGGTATATTTGATCCGACCCTCCCAGCTGAACTAGACGTTCATGTTACCCAGGATGGTTTTGGCTGGGGCCTGTGGCAACGCCAGAGTTCTGTTCGAACCCCCATTGGATTCTGGTCTCAGGTTTGGCACGGAGCAGAAGAAAGATACAGCATGATTGAAAAACAGTTATTGGCTGCCTATTCAGCGTTACAAGCGGTAGAGCCAATAACGCAAACAGCAGAGGTTATAGTTAAAACTACATTACCGATCCAGGGGTGGGTAAGAGATCTAACTCACCTTCCTAAGACAGGGGTGGCCCAAGCACAGACGGTAGCACGATGGGTCGCCTATCTAAGTCAAAGAAGCAGCCTGTCTTCGTCTCCACTCAAGGAGGAATTACAGAAGATCCTAGGCCCAGTGACATATCGCAGTGATACGCCGAAAGAACCAATGGTCGCTCCACCAGAGAAGAGCCCTGTTCAGGAAGGAAGATATCCTATTCCTGAAGATGCCTGGTATACGGATGGGTCCAGCAGAGGCAACCCGAGCAAGTGGCGAGCTATAGCATACCATCCCTCTACTGAGACAATCTGGTTTGATGAGGGGGATGGTCAGAGCAGCCAATGGGCAGAATTACGAGCCGTGTGGATGGTTATAACTAAAGAACCTGGTGATGGCATCCTGAACATCTGTACGGATAGCTGGGCCGTGTACCGGGGGCTTACTCTGTGGATTACGCAGTGGGCTACCCAGGAATGGACTATCCACGCCCGACCGATCTGGGGGAAAGACATGTGGGTAGACATTTGGAATACAGTCAAACACAGGACGGTATGTGTCTACCATGTCTCTGGTCATCAACCCCTGCAGTCACCAGGAAACGATGAAGCGGACACACTGGCCCGAGTTCGATGGATTGGGAATTCACAATCCGAAAATATTGCCCGATGGTTACATCAGAAGCTACGGCATGCTGGACAAAAGATAATGTGGGCAGCTGCTAAAGCATGGGGGCTGCCTGTACAGTTATCTGATATCGTCCAAGCATGTCAGGACTGTGACGCTTGCTCGAAGATGAGACCAAGACCGTTGCCTGAAACAACATCCCACATTGCTAGAGGATATAGTCCTCTTCAGAGATGGCAGGTTGATTACATTGGGCCCCTCCCTCGGTCTGAGGGGGCGAGATATGCCCTGACCTGCGTTGATACTGTAAGTGGACTGCTGCAAGCCTATCCCGTACCAAAGGCAAATCAAGCATATACAATTAAGGCACTCACTAAACTGATGTCTGCATATGGGACACCTCAAGTCATCGAGAGCGACCAAGGGACTCACTTTACTGGAGCGATGATACAGCGCTGGGCAGAAGAGAACAACATTGAATGGCGATTCCATCTGCCATATAATCCAACAGGGGCAGGCCTTATTGAACGCTACAATGGTATTCTTAAGGCTGCCCTGAAGACAGACTCCCAGTCCCTGCAGGGGTGGACAAAAAGATTATACGAAACCCTGCGGGACTTGAACGAAAGACCTCGGGATGGCAGACCCAGTGCTCTGAAAATGTTACACACTATATGGGCCTCCCCTCTTAGGATTCAAATTACAGGTGCTGATAATGAGGTAAAACCGCAGGTTGGTAATGACAATAATCTTCTGCTCCCTGCCCCTGAGAATCTAAAACCAGGAATCCATAAGATAAATTGGCCTTGGAAGGTGCAAGTAGGACCCAAGTGGTGTGGCCTACTTGCACCTTGGGGGAGACTATTGGAGGTGGGAGGTTCAGTTACCCCCTCGGTGATAGGTACATGGCCTACTGACATCGTGGTCAATACTCCGGTCTTTATTGCTAAAGGGACACCCATCATGTCCCTATGGCAGATCAGGACTCCTCCTCTGGTGCCAGATATAGTTATACAGCCACAGATATCTGGCCAGAGGGTATGGTATCGGAGGCCGGGACATAATCCGGTGCGAGCAGAAGTATTGACCCAAGACAAGAATACGGCCTGTATCTTGCCCTGGAGGGCAGACCTTCCTCTCCTGGTACCCTTGAAACATCTGTATTACTCTCCCTAAGATTCTAAGCCTCTAGGACCATCAGAGAACAATTTGTGTGGACTGATGAAACGCAAATGGACCTGCACCTCGAGATGGCTTGTCTCCAGTAACATCTATCAAGCACTGGCCCACGGAAGATCGTGAATACCCATCCAATCATCATTTGAATAACATCAGCATTCGGTGCGACGGGAAATTGTATCAGCGTCGCGTTGGGTCTCTGTGATAAGGGAAAACTCACCTAATCATTGGTTCACGCTGTGAAGGGGTGGAGTGTATGGGAGATTGGTAATCACAGCCTGAACCTCTGATTAATCAGCTGAGGCAAGTATGGGGTCAGCTGTGGGAGCACAGGTGAGAGTGATGTAGCTGTGCTCCCGGAAGGGGTGGAGCTTGACTCCATCCCCTCTGAGACCTCATTTAAGGGCTGACTCCCACTGGAGCAGTATCTCTTGGAGATCGCTCACCAGGGAGGACTGCCTCAGCTGCTTCAGTCAAGGCACCACCGTTGGTGAGTTTTCCCTTTACTCATTCACTTATATACCTTCTGTACATTTTGTTTCCATCTGTACATTTAAAACCAATACATGGGTAGAGACCATCTGGTTGTTCATGGGAGCTCAGCACACAGGCAGTGGACTGGGGAGGGGTGATGGGAAGCTATGGATATTCTTTGGATTCTGACACTGATTTGTTAGCAAATCCTTTCAATGAATCACTTCTTTGTGATCTCATTTGTTTGTCCTGTCATATTTACCTTCTCCAGTCATCTATCCCATCATCTGGATTGGGGCAGGGACTGGCTGATCACTTCATTACTACAAAGTTCCTAATCAAGAGGCTTCCATTTCAGCTGCGAGCCCTGCTTCCTGCTGCTTGTAGTACTTGTTTTCAGCAGCTAAACTCATTCATTTATGCCTTGCAGAAGTGAGCTTACATACAGGTCAGCTTCTGCAATAACATTACTTCCAACTCAGAAGAATTAATGCTGTATTTTAAGAGAGGAGAGAAAATCTATTTCTCATCAGTTGGATTCTTTTGTAATTCCTGTTAATGCATTTAGCTGTGAGCTCCTGAAGCTGTCCATTCTGGCACTCATTCTTTGGAAATCTGTCTTCTCTTAACCTGCTTCAGGTCGCCAGCAGTCTTTTTAATAGCATGGACTGAAGAGCGAAAGCAGATGCGTAATGATAGCGTTGCAGGTGAACGTACCAATACTGTTGCAAAATACAGGAACAAAAACCAGGCTGTGGGTGCTTCTGGGTCAGCTGTTGGCAGAAGTGGTAAGACAGGTCATTGTGACTCGTCTGCGAATGTTCACAGCTAGAAATTAGAGGATTTAGTTCTGATTTCTTTTTTAATTGCTTTGGAAGGGCAGCTGAGGAGAATTTGGTTTTATCCACACTCATCCCCAGATGCTCTGCAGGAAACCTCCATGGTTTAATGGCTCTGTCCATAAAAGACAAAATAGGCCAGGATATTCTTCCTTCTCCCACAGTAATGGAGCCAGCCCTTCTCCCATTCGAAGTACCCTCTTCATGCCCCGGATGTCACAATTGGTATTTCACAGCAAAGGGTAAGAAGATGGAAGCAGTGGCTTAAATAGACATTATTGGGGGTGTGTGGGGGGGAAGAGACAGAGAGAAATTGCAGGACAGCATGGCTGCAAGAGAGTTGCACTGGAGGTAATTTTGACCCACTGAAGTTGTTGCTGAGGTTTAGAGTAAGAGGATGCGGGAGCGAGTCAGGCAATGTTTTTGTGCTATGGAATATTGAAGGATCTTAACAATCAAATTGGAATTTGCCAGCTATGTTAGAAAGTCCCCCTTTTCTATCAGACACTGCAGAACAACTGGGAGTCTTATCTTTTCATCAGGAGATACTGAACTCATCTTTTCTGTTTCATAGATGAGGGATATGTGCAAGAGAATTTTCTGTTCTGACAGGGAAAAAATGATTTTACCTAATAGAATACTGCTTTATCACAGAGAACAGGCTTAACTGCATCTTTAAATAGTGAAGATGAGATAATTAATGGTTTGAGTGTACATTTATTCATAAATTCCCATTTGGCACAGTATTTCCTTCTTCATATTCTCATAAAACCAATAAAAATTACAATCCATAGAATACAGGGAACACGGGATATTGAATATCTTCTATGATATCAGGGCTGTAAGTGTTGCCAGGAACCAGGGTACATTGTAAAGAACCACCTCTGACCCTGGCAGTAGAGGCTTTTTATTGCTGAAGCACTGAGATGCCTCCTGCTGCGTGTGGAGCTTCAGCACAAAAGGACCTGGGTGTTTTTAAGCAAGCCATTATTTCTAACAAAAAAAAAAGCTTTTTCTCTCTCAGCCAATTGTTGAGAGAAAGGACGGACACTTATTGTTGAACAAGCTTGAGAGTTGTCTGTTCCAAGGAAAATAGCATGAGGCTGGCATAATCAAATGCTATTTGACAGAGTGATAGAAGCGCACATGCAGTCGAGGAGCTAAAAATCTGTCAGGAAGCAGCCAGGATGGCAAATTGACAGAGAACGTCTTGGTGACAGCATGGACAAAGTGTTGCACAGAGCTCCATCTTTACACTTCCTTAATTCATGGATGAACAAATGCAGTTAAACAATGTTTGTTTCGTGGTAAAATGTCATGTTTCATTCAGGGGGAAAGAAAAAAAAGACTATAATGGAGCAATTATTCTCAGCTTGTTTTAGGCTGTGACCTTTTCTCATTCTCTACATTGCTCAATGGGGACAGCCCAGAATATGTTACAGGCTGCCAAACCACAGAAGCGGCTGGTAGAAGAAATACAAGGCCTGACTGTAAGACACTTGATTTGTATGTTAGAATATTCCTGTGAAATCAACACCAAGCTATAACAAATCACGCTAGCTATAGTTCCTTCCAATTCTACCATTGCTGTAAGGAAAGTTTTCTTCAATAATGCAGTGCCACTAATAAGCACCATTTCTCTGCTTAGACGCAGTGTTCTTTTCTTCTTTCCCATAATCTTCATATAGTCAGCTTATGTGTTTTAAGTATATTTTAAAAATTCAGCTGTAATAAAAAAGGCTGGAAACAGATTCCTTCTGTGCACAGTAATCTTGCATCCTCCATCCTTGGACAACATATGGAAAGTCAGGATGGTTATGGCAGTCTGACCAATGCCATTTTGGAGTGCTACCAGACACCAGTGACATCTGACCTGTTGGTTAGGGCTCACATCTCCAGTCTGTTGGCCAGGGGGAGGCCACGCTGGCTACTTGTACTGGGCTTGAAGATCCAGCAAAGGCAAATGGAACAAAGGTTGTGATGCTGTAGCAATTGAGGCACAGCCTCCCTTAACTACTTGTCTTGATAACATGGGGAATCCTAATATTTCAAGAGCATGGGAAGTATGGAATTAGCAGGGCTGGCTCTGAGGGAGAACACAGGAAGGCTGTATATACTGGAAAAGGGTAAAAGTACCACCTATGGCAAAAAAGCTCGATCCCTTAGCAAGAAGTGTAGATAAAGCTAAAGCTGTTCTGTGTGTCTCAATCACCAGCACTTACTGTTTTCTTTGAGTTCCTTTTTTACCATCTTTTTCAGAGACAGGTAATTTTTCTTGGAGTAACAAGGGTGGGAGGACTAACCCAGGTCTCTTTCTTTACCTTCAGTTCCTTCACTTGTCACACGTCCCAGGGATGTCAGATAGCTCTGCAGGTGATATTGATGTTAATACAATCCTGCCAAGACAGTGGCATCAATTTCTGTGGCAGTTATTGCTTGTGAGCCTCTAGTTTGGGATGACTCCTATCTCCTGGGAACTGCTCGGTGCTACTTAGGCTCCTTACAGTCAGCTAATGCAGTGGCACAAGTGAGTGCCACGTGGCAGCACCAGGTGATACTGCTTAGCAGGGCCAAAGAAGCCTTGCTAGACAGCAAAATACCTTCCTTCAGGGCAGTGCGTACCTTCTCCTTCATCGCATTACCCTGTACCCCTATTCAGCTGTCAGCAGCAATGTCTTTGTGGGTGCTTTGGACCACTGTGCTAAGGGATACTTGAAGTGATTAGGGATCAAAGCCAAGACAGAACATCCCAAGTTGGTAGAGACTCACGAGGCTCATCAAGTCCAACTCCTAGCTCCATGCAGGACCTGCCCCGTACTGTGCAAATGAAGACACTTATTCATAGGAAAACATTTTGTCATTAAACCAGTTTCTAAGAAAGCAAGAGGATTTAAGTATTTTTGTCTGCCTTGTATGGCTGCTGCTGAATGGTAAGACACCATGTCAAATGCACGGGGTAACTTTGCTGCAGGGTTTGTTATGGAATTGGTCAAGAGAATCCAAAAGGAAATGGTTATTGCTGTTCAACAGAAAGGAATTTTCTCCCACAGGATTATTAATACTTGTAGACTATACTTCAACAAACTAAATCAGCAGAGACCAGTGTTTCCACGGAAAGTTCCAGCCTTGTTTTCACCAACAAGGGAAGTAAAATGATGGAAAAAGTATTTAGAGAAACCAATTGCAAACACATTTATTTACTGAAATATCCATAGGCTTTCCTTTGCTTTCTGCATGTTATACTACACACGATAACAGTAATACGATAGGCAGTAAAATCTGAAATGAGATGGAGCAAAATGAAAACCTGAAACAATGACTTTAGCACGAGTGTTTCCAAATCAGAAAACCATTTCCCTCGTTGTTTATTCTACGTCATAGATACACTTCTGTTTCAGGGATTTTTTTTCTCTTATGAAAAATAATACAGTTGTAAAGTGGTGGAGACAAATGCGATACAATTTTGATGTTGGGGATTTGGGAGTGATAAGCCCTGCGTCGTTACTTGCAAATGAATTGGCCTACTCTAATGGAGGTAAAATTGGCAGCGTTCCCTGACAGTTCGGAGTGATGAATAAAAATGTAATGTGGTGACTTTGAAATACTATGCAGTAAAAACACAGGTTTTCTTTGACAGTGGAAATAAAACCTGAGATGTGTCCTTTAACAGCGCGTGGGCGGGCTGTGGGAATTGAGGGTACAGTTGCTGTCTTTACCTTAAAGGGAAGCTCAGCTTTCAGAAGTCAGTGAAACACTTGTGCAGGAGCTGAGTAACAAGGAATTTCAAGGTTATGCACTGAAAGGCTTCAGATACTGTCATGCATCATAAGATTGCCCAGTTAATTTGGGTGACCGCTAGGATCCAGAACTATAGATGTAACCTTGGGTTTGTTCTGTTTTGCTTTTAAATCATTCTCTTGTTTTAATTTTCTCAAATATGTTTGGTGATTCCGAGGTCCGTAAAGGCAGTGGTGTTCTAGCAAAGACTCTGGGAACTGTTGCTTACAATTCTGCTGCTGAAATGATCAGAGCCTTAGAATGGTTTCCTGGACTGAAGGATCACCTTCTCCTTGAATGCTATCAAAGCTGCCACTGTGCATCTATTGTGCCTACCTATGATGTATGTTAAGAACGGTGTACAAAACTAAGAATAGCGTTGTTGCTGATAGGAAGAACCATCTCTGTGCTACCTACTCAGGATGGCTATTGTACACACAGAATCATAGCCGTAGATCTCAGGAGAAGAAATCTTGCTTTTCTGGAACAGTGATTTCATTAAAAATGAATTCACAGGAGGAAATACAGAACTGGAGAAGTACCTGGGTGAGCATAGATTAGAGCAGGCATGTACCTGACTTCTAGCCCTGGAAATACCTCAAAGAACCTGGTTTTTGGAAAGTAGGTGATAAGCACTATTTGGAACACAGCCTTTTCCCACATAACTGATCTTTAAAACAAGAGGATTCCCTTCACTGGTGCTTGTGGGGATCAAGCACGTGGCTCCCAGTGCAACTTAAAGTAGGATTTTTACTAGAAACAGTGAAAGGAAAGTGAAGTTTCCAAGCAGAATCTGGTACAAGTCTGGTAGAAGAATGTTAGGTGAAAGTTTGCAAAGACAATTGACAGCAACTTAGATCAGATAAAAAGCTTTTAAAGCAGGAGAGGAAGAAGAAGAAGGCAAAAAAGATGCACTTTTCATGCTTTAGAAGATTTGTTTTCCTCTATTTAGAAGTGCTGATTGCTGGGCTAAGTTGACCCAGCTGCACCGTGGTGATGGGCCTAGGCTACACTAATTAATATGGGAAACTGAACAGTATCAGATATTCCCAAATTCTCAGGTAAGTATTTAAAAATTAGCAAAAGATGAGTTTTGTATTCTCATATTTCATACCCTTAAGAAGTGCTGACTGTAGAACACTCTGCAGGTAAGTAAGGCCATCATCTGCTCAGCTTTAGGCACAAGCACTAGTGTGGTTTTACAGACTTGTCTCAGTGTGACGGAGTCTTTGCTGATCCATACAGCTACCAGAAACAAGCCTGACAGTCATAACAGTGTAAAAACAGGGAGCAGCCCTGCTTTGGTTATGAGTGGAGGCCGTCAGAAAGCTTTTTGCATCTGTGGCCTCAGACACCCTGGCTTGCATTTACACTTCTGTGTGCTGTGACTGTGATGATTCACTCCTGTTTATCAGTTTGTAGCTGTCTCACTGAGACCTATATAAAAAGGTAGGAAACTACTCCTGGTGATGAAATTTTGATTTTGCTGAAGCTGTAGAGCTTGTGAGGTTTAATTGTGCTCTTGCATCCCATTTTTGTGACAACTGCAGTGTGTACAGGGCAAGGGCACAAGATGTGATAGATCTTCTTTTATCATAATTGAGAAGGCTGATGGAATGATGCTGATTCCAACTGCTGTAAATCTTGTATTTTATTTAAACGTTGGCTGGTTTATGTGAGCTTAGCAAGAGCAGCACTTGCACCGCAATGCTGATCGCTGTTGGCAAGCAGGAATATCATCCTGAACCAGCTTTGGCCCACTGAAGATATTCGGATGCCACCCAGAGGAAGAAGCAGGAACTTGTAGCAGGGCTGTCCTGTTTTATAGCTCTCTGTCCTGGAAAGGGTGTTCCAGTAATACCAGTGGACTATTAGGTAATGAGAGTGAGCAAAGGAAACAAGGCATGTAGCTTGTTTCATAAGGCACATAACTACAGGGTGACATTCAAGGCCCTTATCATTTTCATGCCATGGAGGTGCATTATTTGAGCTTTGGAGGTGCTGCAGCAGAAATCTCAAGTGTTTATCCTGACTCAGCTTAGTGCAGAGCAGGGTTGGACCCTACTCCCTCCTTGCGGTTACCCAAGTGGTGAGCTCCTGTCTATACCAGGGCCACAAATATTGTTTGTGAAAATCTTGATTGGTTTTAATTCCTGCAGGACTTGCTGGGCTTCTTTTTTTTTCTAGAGTGCTGAGATGGAACCTCTGATGTGCCATTGCTCTCCTGCTTCCAGGGAGCAGCTGCAGTGTGCTGTCACAGCCCCCACCCTGACACAGCACAGGGAGCCTGGGCACCAGGCAGCCCCTCTGGGATGGCACAAATCTGCTCTGGAGATCTGCAAGCATTTCCTTTAGGGGGCTTCACCAATAGGTTTTCAGTGCTTTTCTTCTCTGTCAGCTTGGACCTGCCGGCACAGGGCTGTGTGGTTTTGCTGTAGTTCCACTGAAAGATTTGTAAGATCCAAGTAAAGCTGTGGAAAGGCTCAGCTTTCTGGAGAGCTCAGTCAGTTCTGATGTTAGGCAATGTGGGCTAGGAATTCTAAATAAAGAAAAAACAGCACAGCTTTAATTTTGCCAAAATAGTAAGCAAGAAGAGGTGAGTGGAAAAGACGGGAGAAATCTTCTTAATTAATGATGGCAATAAATTATGATTAGATGAGTTTTATGTAAATCTCGCTGCTCTATAAAAGTAAGTGAAGTTTACTTCAGTGGATGCACAGTTACAACGACAGAGCTTTGATTTTAAATGCTGTGAGCAAATGACTGATCGGCAGCATTTTATTTACTTATTTTTACATAACGCGCTCAGCAAAAATGCTGCTTTTAATTTGCACTTTATCTGCACTGAAAAAAAAGAAAGACAACAACCAGGATTACAATGCATACTCCTAACGTGTACTTTTGATGCTGGTGGTGTGGCATTAAAATCTCTAATCTGATAGACAGAGAGTTCCAGCTCCACTGCAAGTTGTTGTTATTTTTAATGCAGAAGGATTGTGATGTTCCTGCTCTGGGCTAGAGAAACGTGTTCAATTGCCTGCTCTCCATTTCACACCTCTCAGGAGCTGCACCCCAGGGCTTGCCAGCTCAGCAAACTCCTGGCATTAACTTCACAGCCTAAGAATGATTTGTCTTTGTTTTGTGCTCCTTTCCTTCAAAGTCAGCATCGCTGGAGAAACCTTCCTTTCTGAAGTGCTCTGTGTGTGTATGGTTGTGTCTGTTCTGGGGAGGACAGGATGCAGCAGCAGCAGCATCTCTCTCAGGGCAAATGCTACAGCAGCTCTGTCATTGTCACATCTGTGTGCCTGGGAGAGGCTTCTGAATTTATCTTCATCAACTCCTTGTGAGATAGGGTGGAGAAATTAGATTATACAGCTGGGGAGCCACAGCACAAACATGCTGCGTCCCACAAACACGAAGGCACGTGCCTGACTGACAAGTGCAGGCCCAGTTCTCGGCGTAATCTGAGGATTCCTGGGAAGCCAGCCAGACTTTTCGTGTGTGCACACTTGGGCATCACCACAGCCATTCAGCAGAGTTAGTGGCTGCCACGGGTGGACAGAGTCAGTCAGTGAATCCCGACGGTTGCCCAGAGAGGTTGTGGATGACCCATACCTGGAGGTGTTCAAGGCTGCGTTGGATGGGGCCCTGGGCAGCCTGGTCTAGCGTTAAATGGGGAGGTTGGTGGCCCTGCTTGTGGCAGGGGGTTGGAGCTTCATGATGCTTGAGGTCCGTTCCAACGCAGGCAATTCCGTGACGTCCCAAGTCCTCGTGCTGTGTTTTAACTGTGGGCGCAGCTCTCTGCTTCACTGGGGCTGTGTTGTACTCGGGTGTCCTCTCCGTGCCGGGATATCCACAGAGCTGGGCACGGAGCACAGCGGCCCCTCAGCAGCCAGCGGAGCCGCTGTTCCCTCAGCCCGCGGGCTCTGGGGTTTCATAGCTCTCTCCAGCCCCACTTCTGGCAGCTGCCGGAGACGGGAGCGTGAGGCTGGCCACGGACCGGCTCCGTTCGGAGCTACCTTCCCCCAGGGGGCGCTGTCGCGGGCTCCGGCATCGGGGTCGGGGCGGCTCCGAGCTGGGGGAGCGCCCGGCGCGCCCGCCCGCCTCCTCCCTCCCTCCTACTTCCCCTCCTTCCTCTCCTCCCTCCGTCCCCTCCCCTCGGCGGTGGAGCCGCCGGGCTCCCTCGCTCCTCTTCACATGGGGCTCGCCCCGCTGCAGGGACAGCGCTCCTGCACCGCCGTCAGCCGCTGAGAGGGAGCCGAGGCGGGCAGGTAGGAGCGGCGCCCTGAGGGCAGCTGGCGCGGCGGGAAGGGCTCTGTGGCGGCCGGCTCCAGCCACGTGAGCTGCTCGGTTACCGCCGCTCCGGTGGTGCCGTGTTCCTCAGTGACCCGGCGGGACGCCGGTGGAGGATCCGTCGGTTGCTTGCGAGACTCGGTGCGTAGCTGCGAGATATCCGTTTGTCAGAGCACGGAGGGAAGTCAAATAAAGTGGGAACTTTCCTTTACTTAAAGTCTGTTGGAACAGAAAAAGCTTTTTTTTTTTTTTTTTTTTTTTTCTTTTTCCCATTCCTTTTCGTGCATGTGTGTGTGCTGTAATTGCTTTCAGGTGAGGAAGCTCTTTAGGAATGGCGCTTCGAAGTTTGTACGGGGGTCCCTGGGATTCCAGGTGTGGGCTGCTGCAGTCCTCGGGGTGAGGGAAGGGCACCGTGCTGCCTTCTCTGGGGAGTTTCTTGTAGCCTTAAGATCTCTCCGGAGCTGCGTTTGTGTGGCTGGATACGAGAAGTGTTGTTTCAGAAGTAGGGCATGGCAGCGTCACTGTTAGCTGTGGTGTTCCTTCAGCGAAAACTCCTCCTGTTCCAATGCGTGTGCGTAAATTCAGTGTCTGTGGGTAGATGTGTGGGGTTGCTAACCTCCTGCTCGCAGCAGAGCCTCAGATACCTGATGTCCTTAAGCTCGTGTCTGAGCTCTCCCATCAGCATACGCTTAAGGTCTTCTCAGAGCTGTCACTGAAGTTTTAAAGTACTCAGGAAACCCGCTACAAAGAACGCAAGGAGATTCTCAGTATATGTGTGGGGAGCACCTGCAGTTTGTTAGCTGAGCTACCAAGCCTAGCTGTCCATCTCAACTCTTGGGAGAGGTTTATCTAGAATAAGGTGCTTAAACGTAGCTTGGTTCAAAATACTGTGGGGAAGTGAGTTACGGTGGGCTAATTCTCCTGATAAGCGCTTGATGTTTGTACCTCGAGCAGAAAGTCAATGGAACCAGCGATATTCTTATCAGTGTGGCAGAGATGGGAGCTGCCAACAGCAGAACAGCTGGCACAGAACACGGCGCTGTGTGCTGGATGCTTCCCTGGGATGGGGCAGGACAGGACTGCGGGTGCAGGGAGACTGTGTGCCTCGTGTCACCTGGGATGTCTGATGAGCAAGATGAAGCAAGGTGGTAGAAGCTGTAGGGTGGGAACCCACCTGTGCTATTTGCCTTCCTTGCTATAGATCACTTTGACTGTGCTGTAAGGTAAAGATATTCCTAGTTATTGCACGCAGTGGTTGACAGTGTTCAGAGTTCAAAATGTGTTTTTCAGCTGTATGGCTTTCTCTGTTTTTTGACGTACTTGCCATTTGGTAGGAGCTTGTTGAGGTCTCATCTCTCTCCCTTCTTCCCAGGTTTGCTATTGCTAGGTTTTAAAACCACCTAGCAGACTGCGTTGCGTGCAAATAGCGCTCTGTTAATGGATTGTTAGGGCTGGAACTGGAATGCAAGGCAGCCAGTGGTCAGCACCGTGGCTCCCGATGCAACCATTAGTCAGCAACACCTCGCGCCGATAGCCAGGCTGAAATCTAGCCTCATCCGCTGCTGTGTGCTTCATCAGTACGTTGAGTGACGGAAAGTTTTAAGTTGAGGGAGAACACTTGGCTACAAAGAGATGGGATGAGCCAGCTGTGCAAATGGGAACTTTGGGTTTTGGTAGCATTCGCAAAGTTTGCCAGTGCACTCAAAAAATAGCAACGTGCGATCATAAGGAGCAGCTGAGCAGTTGGGGCGCAGGAAGAACTCAGAGCAGCAAGGCTGTGAGGGGCCCCGGTGTGATCTGCCCTCGGTGCTGCGGTTGTACACGGCTGTAAGTTGCCTTCTAGCTGTGGCTAAGGAACGTTTCACTCCACGGCTCTGCGGGTGTCCTTAGGCAGCGCTGCCTCGGGGAGAAAGGAAGCCTGAAGGTGGCATTTGTGCCCTAGGAGAAGCTGCACGGAGATAACGGGAGCTGAGGGCGAACTGGCAGCCGCCCAAGGGCCGGGTGGGTACGGCGGGCGCTGCGCTGCACGGCAGCTCTGCCCGCAGTCGAGCCGGGTCGGGGCTCGCGGCGGCGGCAGAGCGGAGTGTCAGGGGCGATGGGTGCCGTAGTGCTAACGGGCAGGAACGGAAACACCACGTTGCGAGCAGCTCCGTTTAGTATTTGTCACGAAACCTTACCGGAACTGCTCTCTTCCTCTGCAGACAGAGAAGGTGAAAGCTGATTCAGTAATTCTTACCGACTCCCTGAGAACGCGGCTGCACGGAGGTGCGCCGTGAGGCTCCCGCCTCTGTTACACGGGCGGGGCGGGCGGCGCTCAGAGCCCACCGCCTTCCAGCTGCCGGCCGTGCCCGCGGAGCAGCGGGAGCTGAGTGCAGCCGGCTGGAGGCGCCCAAGGAGCGGCGGAGGGCGGGGGACTGCGGCCGGGGACCGGCTGCGTCACTGCCCGCGGCTCCCCTGCTCTCGTCACAGGGCTGTGCCGGGCTCGTCGTAGCGAGGGGATGCCGTCGTGTGGGGGAATAGCGGTGTTCCCATATAAAGGCGCGTCTAGGGGGACTGTGCTGCGGAGCCCGGTGGTGTAGAACCGCGGTAGCGGATGGCTCTGAAGGCGTGGAGTATCCTGGGAGGCTGTCTGGCTGCCGTCAATCCCTTAGATTGTATTTCCCCTCTGACATCCCACAGGCAGCCTGCCCTACCTTCCCAGCCCGAAGTTGGAAGTGGAATGTTTGCCGGCGCGTTTGAAGGGAGGGCAAGGGGAAGCTCAGGGCGGGGGATGAGGGAGCATTGGAAGTATAGCAAACTTGGAGTGGCTCCTGGCTACAGTGACCGTGTGGTTTTGATCCCTCACTGATCTAATGCAGGCGTGTGTTCTTCAGATTGACACGAGGGAGTGCCCACAGCATTTAGTTTGCCAACAAGTGTCAGTCGTGGGTTAGCAAAGGCTGCAAGCAGCTGTTAGGAAGAGTTGCAGTAGTGTGGAATAAGATTCCTTTTAGTGAACATTGGACAAATAGAAAACTGATATACCCTAAACAAAGAAAAAGAAAAAAGGAATTTTTTTTGCTGGAAAGGATGGTGAGCTATTTTGTATCTAGAATTTTGTCCAGCAACTTCAGTGAAGAGCAGTGCCTTCAACAGTGCCTTTCCCTGTGAGTCAGTGTGACATCGAGCGATAGGACTGTTAGTACCTTAGTGGCTATCTAGATTCTGTCAGTAAGCAGCTGGATATTTTGGTATGTGCAGAACTGGATTGCTGAATAAACAATGTCTTGAAGAAAAAAAATCTGCAGTAAAAGAGCATCTGTACACTTAGGTGAAGGCAGTAGGTGATTGGCACTGGTGTTAATGCCATTAACATCCTTGGAAATGTACACAAATGAATAACCTGCAGCTAAGGATGTGCTAAATAATGTAGACAGCTGTTTCTTATTTAGTCTTATGCTAATTGATATGAAAGAAAACCTACTGCTGTTACCACTGCCTTTGCCAGCTCATGGAGTTGCACATCACTTGTATAATCCTGATGCATTTGTTTCCTGGGTACATCATGTGTTGGTAATAGAAACAGTTGCTTTTACTTGTCTGTTAACTTACAATGTAAGTTTTATGGGATCATTAAGTTTAACTGAGAAAGATTCAAAATGACTTGGAGGTCTTGCCAGATGTTTTGGCCAGGTAGGCTCAGATTTGTAAAGTGATCAGAGGAAGGGGGAAGATCTGGGGGGGGATAGGTAACTATGAAAATATTTATATGGAACTAGCATATAGGTAAAGGTGAGGAGAGAAAGGGAAGCAGAAGATTGAACTGGCACGTATGTCAGGATGGTGTAAAGAAGTTTGAGTGTTCTGTGAGGTATTGCAGGCTTGGAAAGTACCTGGGTATGTTGTTTTTCAACTTGCATAAAGGCTTTCATTTCTTTAAGTGTGCATTAATGTTCTGGACTGAAGTTCAGCTTCCATTGCCTTGAAGAAACTGAAGAAGGTCTGCTATGCTACAGCTTGATTTTGCAGTTCTGTCAACTGCAATATCACGTACGTGTTGAGGCTGGCAGACCAAATGGGAACTGACCATAGATGAGCATAGACAGAGCAAGCACAGGACTTTAAGTCATGAGTAACCTTTTTGTCTGAATTTAGGGAAGGTCCTTCTATCTGTCCAGCTTGATCAACCACTGCTTGACTAGCTTTAGTTTCTACTGTGTGTTTTTCACTGAGCCATAAGTGTTGATGCTAACAGATTCACAATAAGAGGTGTTTAGTTTTCCCAGTTCTGATTCAATATAAAGGCAGCTTGCAGGAATTATGGCCTGTCCTCTTCATATAGACACAGAGAAGAAAATATATCTTCCAAAAGAAACAACTGTGCCAAAGGACCGTGGAATAATTAAAACCGGGAAAACTGGTAAACTGAATTGGAAAGTCTGTTTTTCTTCACCATGTCAGCTGCCTTGTGCCCCTCTGTTGAGCTGGGCTGTGATGCTTCAAAATCAATGTTTGTCCTATGTATGTTGTAACTGCAATTTAAAATGTCAAATGTAGTTTCCAGTTAGAAATGAGACCAAAACCTCATTTCTGTAAGCATGCATTTGTAATGAATGGCTAATTTAGAACAAAGCACACCCAAAAAAGGTGGGGAAAAATGTTTAAATGAGTGTATTTATGCTTGAAAAATATTGTCTCACTTCTGTAATGTTTATAAAGGCCAAGAATATGTGATATATTACACTGTGTGATTATACAGAAAAAAACCTCTTTTTTGGGGTGGCGTTTTGTCAGTTTTGTTTCTTGGTCCGCATTTAACGGTGGGCCCGAGGAAGAGACACAACAGGGGAGACCTGAAAAAATGATGTAATGCTTCCCCATCAACTCAAAACATGTAAGATCAAACTGCAAAGCTAACCAGTATGAAAAATTAACGGGACCACAGCATTGGATAACATGGAGTGCAAGGATTCTGTTAGAGAGATGGTCTTTAAACAATTCTGGAATGTTTTCCATGCACTGAGAAGGGAGGCTGTATTCTAGTTTCTGTGCATGGAGATAAAACATCCAGTTTTTAGGGACTCGATATGATCAAAGACTTTCTTATTTCATCAGTGCATGTGTAACAGTAGAATCTTAAGGGCTGCTCTGCAAGTTTGATTTACAGCCTAAAGACTTACTTGGAGAGCTTGTCACTCTTAAAGATCTGTCAACCAGCCCCATGGGGGGCAAAGTACTGTACTTAGCTCTGATTCTCTCAGTACGTTCAGACTTTAGAGTCCACGAAGAGACTGAAAGCAGGATATATGTAACTTTGGACCAGTTATTTATTAACTGGGAGATGTGGTTCGTAGCTAGGAGTACTGAGCTACAAGGCAAAGCGTTAGCATACCATCTCTAGACAGCATCTAGCTCAGCTTTGCTGGCCTGGCAGATGTCAGTATAGGGGCAGTTCCTTACACATTTCATCCAAGGTTATGCAGTTCTGCTGTGTCTGTGATCAAAGGCCTGGTTTTGATAACTGAACCCCCCTAGGGGCAGGATCTGCACAAAGCTGGGGTGTGAATACTGCGCTGCTTCCCTTAGGAGGACCCAGTGGATAGTAACTGCAAGGTTATTTGGTTTACTTTCAGAGTAGCTGGATGTCTGCTGGAGAGCTGTACGAGTTACGTGTGCTCTGCACTGGACTTTTAACCACCAGTGTATGGGGTGTTGTTTTTATTTTAGGTATGTATTTCTGCTGTATGTGCTTCATAATTGGTTCTTTGCCTGGTGCTGATAACAGATTGCCTATGGGAGGGAAAACTTAAAGAACAAACCAAAACACTGCAAACCAACCTGCCAACCAGCAAAAAAAAAAAAAAGCACAGAAGCCATTGAAGGAAATAGAGGATAGAGGAAGGTGAAGCTGAGAATGTTGATGAGATGTAAAAGAGCTGTGTGGGGGCAGGGAATACTCCAGTAGGTGAGGCTGAAGAGAAGGGAGATGAAAGCAGGTTTTATAAGAGAGGAGAAGATAGTTATTTGCTACGGGAGTATGAAGATGGGAAATCACACATTGATTTAAACGAAGAAACAGTGGGTGAAGTTCTGGCTGTTGTGAGATGCAAAGCAGAACTTCTTCGCTGGTGGAGGAGTTATTCCTGTCCAGAAAGATGACAGAGTTGTGTTTGTTATCTATGCAGAAAGCAACGCTTGCTTAAATAAATTGTTCATCTCCATGCAACACGTTGTAGTCTAGCTAGTGGAAAATGTGTATGCATATATTTAAATACATATTAATGCATGTATAAAATATTTTAACAACGAAAGGTGGCTTTTGTGGCTTGCAATTCTGTGCAAGTGTCAGTCAGATATCTTCAGGAAGAACCAGCCTTCTTGTACTGCTAGAGGGGTGTAAGGTGGGATGTGAGTGACTTCTGCTGCTTCCCTTCCCTTCCCTTCCCTTCCCTTCCCTTCCCTTCCCTTCCCTTCCCTTCCCTTCCCTTCCCTTCCCTTCCCTTCCCTTCCCTTCCCTTCCCTTCCCTTCCCTTCCCTTCCCTTCCCTTCCCTTCCCTTCCCTTCCCTTCCCTTCCCTTCCCTTCCCTTCCCTTCCCTTCCCTTCCTTTCCCTCTTTCTTTCACCAGTAACTGAATGAATAACAGGACTAAAAGCTTTCTGAAATCCTCATTTAGTCAGTATGTGCTACAGAAGGTTTTTCTTCCATCCATCTGTGATCTTTGCTTCTTGCTGTAGCAAAACAGGTTGCATTGAACTGTGATTTCTTACAGCAGCGTTCTTTCCAAGCGTTCACCTAATGTGGGTTGAATTTGCTGCCTCGCTTACTAGGCAGAATTGCTTTGTTTATTTAAAAAATAAACAAACAATTGCAGAAATTTGGAAACCATTTGGTTGAAATGTAAGTAAATTGTAATTTTGAACGACCGTCCTTAAACCTTTTTGATGTTAAACAGCGTAGTGCATTTTGAAGGTTAGTGGTGATTCTTGGCAGGGTTGGCTGGGGAATTTGTACAAGTGGCTATTCTAGTCTGCAATGAAAATGGCTTTGGTTTGAGCCAAAGTGAAACCAGTTTAATCCATACTAGTAGGAAGTAGTTACACAGTGAAGATTCTTCTTTCTTGGCTTAAACATCTCTTTATAACTTGCTATTCAGGATGTTAATGTATTAATTTCCTGCCTTATTGAGTTATATTTGACCTTCTTGTAATGAAATAAACCTTTGTGTCAGTTTTCTTACATAAAAAACTACATGTATTGTTAACAAAGTCCAAACCTGGTCTTTACTAAGCGTAAGATGAACACAGCTATTGCAAGTGACTGCAGGAAGTCAAGTTTGTTCTGTAGATATATTAGGACATAATTAGCAAAAAGCAGGTTTTTACATGACTTGCATTTTATTACCTTTTTAGATATAATGCATTTCACTGTGGGCAAATAGTAACCGTGTAATCATTCTCTTTTGCGAGTACCTAAAGTTAATTTACTTATTTGCACTTATGTCTGGGTGTTTTATCATGGGAGTAGTTATGTTTAACAACCCGTTTACTGGCTGAATAATTCTCTCATGCTGTTGTATCCATTTCCCAGTGGCCATCCATGACTTGTCAGACACTAATTTTTTTTTTTTGAGAGGTTTCAGTGTTATATCTGTGACCAGAGGCTGAACTGGAGCTGAAAGAAACAGCGCAGAGAGAATGTGCAGGATTTGATCGCTTTGAAACGGTTCACTTCTCCTGCAGCAGGAGAGAACAAGGGAAGATGGCTCCAGCAAGTGACTGGCACTGCAGTGGATCTTAACTCCACTACAGAAGGTGAGCAGCTTTTTAGAAGTGCTCACCAAGTGCATCATCATGTGAGTTGCCAGCAGAACGTGTGAGGTCTGCGAAAGTGGCAGTGCCCAGTGGTTTCTGAAAGATATGGGAAGTGCAGGACAGAGTAGCTCTAGCATTTTTCATACAGCTGTTGCCAAGAGACTCCAGTTGAACATAATCTCTTATTGATTGTGGTTTCCTTGGTTTAGTGAGTATATAAGTTAGACCACAAATTCAGTTTCTGCGAGCTGATTCCTATGTTATGTGCCACTGGCCATGACAGCAAAGAACTTTTATAGTGTGGATTTTGTGGGGCATGTTTGTTTCTGTTGTGGTATGGTTAGTGTGAGCAGATGGAAACCTCCCAGTGGAATGGCAGTTGGAAAATAAGAAGTTCAAGCCACTCACATGTTGGAGGGGAGAAAAAAGTCAGCATGCATCTAAAAAGCTTATGAGTAGGTAAAAAATTGGTGTTAAATATTCTTATTAGCCACGTGTTAGGAGGAAAACTCAGGAGCTGGCCTCTGTGGAAGACGCATTAGCTGTCAGTATAAAATGCCTTGTGAGACTTGTAAAAAGCAAGGAAGTGGCATTGGGTTGGTTTGTTCGCAGTAGTCCACCATGGGGTGTGACTTGTCAGTGCTTTCTGCAGTGGCCCATGGGCAGCAGAAGGGAAGAGGTGGAGCTGCTGTGTTCCCTGGGGGAAATCCTGCCCAAACTGTCTGTTAACACCTTCTTGCACGCGTGTTTGTCTGTGAGGGACACTTGTGGCAGCTCTGACAGTGCAAATCCCTGCGATACCGAGGTGAGAATCCTGAGAGCTTTTCTCACCTCTTTCCTATTGAATGATCTCTGGAGTGTTTCTTTAACTATCTGGTGATATTGCTGTGAGGCTCTTGGGCCTCCTAAGGTCAGTAGTCTTCTGGTTTTCAGCATTAGCCCACTCAGTGTTTTCATGCTCTCACGAACAAGAAACTTGAGGCAAAGATATTAAGAAGCTTTTGATCATTAATTTGTACTTGTAGGGTGTGAAGTTTAAGTGCTCAACTTGAGTGGAATGCATTGAAAATAGAGAATGAAACTATATTTTTTTAATGTTACTTTTCAGAGAGTTTATGATGTAATATGGAGTTTGGGCGTACAGAGGGGTAGCAGGAGCACTTCCTTTGGGTAGATTGGCCACCTTGCTATGGAGTTGGTCTGGAAGATGAGAGAACACTGCCTAGTTTCCCTTCTCAGTCAGCCCCAGTGGGGAGAGGAGGCACTGAGCCCCAGGATTCAGCCTGGCTCTGTGGTATATTGAAGGGTATGTCATGCACAAGGACACACCGCCCTGGGAGACACCACAGCAGCTCTGTATGCTGGACTGACTGCAGCATGGAAGACTGAAGGAGCAAAGAAAGCCTTTGAATCCTCTTGGGTGGAGCAAGGATTTGAACTTCCTTCTTTCCTGTCTGGGACCAATGTCCTTTAGGCAAAAGGAAGCAGCTGGCGACAACTTTGCACTGTCAATTGTTTCTTGCTTTTTAGTTGAAAGTACTCAGCAGGGTGGGTAGAAGTCACGAAGAACTTGTAGTGACAAGTTTGTCATGATTTGAGACTGTTTTGTTTTGTTTTTCTTCTTGAACATTTGCAGCAATTTTCCTTCTGCACTGTTCTACTTGCTTGGAAACTCTTAAGCAGCATTGCTGTTACATGGGATATTAGAAGCTGTTGGGACAGTGTTGCAGTCAGAAATGAAAGTATACCAGGGAAACAGCATTAAGTGCGAGGACTGGCAGAGCAGCAGTTTAGGGGGATGATCTGCTTTCACTCCCTGTTAGGGTGCCCCTTATATGAGGTGTGTGTTTGGGAGTGGATTTACTTCCCCAGGGAAGAAACAGGCAATAAGAAAGGCTGAAGGAGGAAGAAAAGGCTGCATTTGAAGACAGCCTAACCAGCCTATGAATTCACAAATGTTGAATAGTGTTGCTTCTCTGGGCCTTGGTGTTTGAATGACTTGTGAGGATTGCTGGGAACTGAGGGACAGCAGGGTTATGCAATCTGTGTGCAATCATAGCAGGGATCTGTGGCTGTGAGGCCCCAGAACACGGATGTCTGGATTCCCAGTCCAACACACAGTCATGTGCATTTCCCTTTAAAACTGGTTTCTGCGCTGTTTTATATATATTTGAGAGGGAGCAGAAAGCTCAATCCCAACCTTGTTTAATTTCTGTTCAAACAGATAAAGTGACAGGCATACATAGTTGCCTGTGATATTTCAGTAGAGCACACACGCTTTTGGGCTGTGTGAAAGCACTTGAGGAAAAATTCCTATTTATGAAGAGATTTAGCGCTGTTTGTCTTCCGTGAGCTATTTACTTCTTCAACTGAGCTAACATCTATTAAACATTCATTCTAAGTGTAATACCCTCAAGAGTCAATTTAGGTAAACTGCAGTACCTCTTTCTAGACAAAAAAGAGAAAGATTTCCCGAATGCACATGAAAAATACATTGAATGATTTTTCTTTTTCTCTCAGTTCTTATTATATATTGAGATTGAAAAAAATTCCGACGAGGGAGTAGAGGAGGGAAGAAGCAGCTCCTTTGTCAACTGCATAAAGGGACAGTCAGAGCTTTTGTGTGTGCAGGTTTTTTTAATCATGTCTTCAATTTTCTTCTTTTTTTTAAATTGAGTATGTTAGCGTGACTGCAAACTTTCACACTCCCATTGTCATAAACAATAGTCTAATAACCTTTTTGAGCTTTGACGTTTTTGAGCCTGGCAGCCAAATGAGTGTTTGGAACAATGTTGAAGACTGTGGCTTAAATCAAGTTGCATTGCACTGTCATTTACTTCCAATACTGTATGATATTTTTAAAGCCATACGCCTGCAGCAGTGGGCGATGTTTGAGAATCACCATCACCTTTGGTTATTTTCAAGAAGACAAGCAGCTGCATTCTGCTGGAGGTGAGATGCGAGATGTGGCTGAACTGTGCAGTATTCTCAGCTGAGAACTTGTAGGGCTTGGAAGGGAGCACAGAGGCGGGTGAGATCTGAGCAGCAGTGCGAGCCCTGGTGGGATGCTGAGTTGTGTGATATTGGAAGAGGATCTGCTGTCATTCTGTCATATAGGTTCTGCTCTGTGTTCAAGTGTTAACAGATGTTTTAAACCCTGAAGCAGAAGACCTAGTTGCTGATGGGTAGGTCATAAATAGAAGAAATAATTGGTACGTATCAAGGAATGTTTTTTCCCTAGCCGTTAGTGCATTTTTGGTGAGGTGACACGATGGTGTTAGTAGGTTGGGTAATCCTGTGAAACGCCCCAGTTTGTTTGTTTGGTTTTGTTTTTCTTTTAAGGAAACAAAAATACATTCTGGGACTTTTTGGAAGGATGAGTCTTAGTTCTTTTTTTTTTCCCCCCAAAGTGATTTTTTTTTTGTTTTTCTTTCAACTTTAAATTATTCAGCATTGTAAAATGGTAGGTGAATGTTGGTAGACCATTGGTACATGGCAACATAACCACAGACAAACTGTAGCAAGAAAAGCAGGTATTTACCTGCGCTTCAGTGATTTTCCCACCCTCATCACTCAAATATGATCATCTGTTTTCATTCTTAGGAAGAGGGATGAAGTTACCTTGCTGGTGTTTGTTAGTGCCTTGTTACCTGAGGTTGCGCCTCTACAGCTCTGCAAGTACAAAAGGTTTATGAGAATATTGGAGTCTGCTTCAAGTGAAATCTTAACTTGCTTTATGTTGTAGTGGGTTTGAGTTGGCCCACTGACTTTGGAAGTAGACTGGAGAGTACTTACAGAAGAACTGTGTGGAACTTGATTTAACACCAGTACACAGGCCTTATATCAGCACAGGTTGAAGTGTGTAAAAGTGCTTTTACCAGTGTGTACAAGGAGGTCCTAGAAGAATTCTTAGCTGGGGGGTTGGAACTAGTTGATCTTAAAGGTCCCTTCCAACCCAAACATTCTGTGATTCTGTGGTGAGTCAGTTTTCTGAGGCAAAGGCACAGTATTGGTTGCACCACCTCACCTGGATGTTATTATTCTGAAGATCTCTTCTTAATAAGCATCCAGCCTTATGTAAAGCAGTTTTAGCTTGCTGCAGTGTCGAGTTAAATGCATTTAAAACTGTTTTTAAGCAAATACGTCTTTCTTACATAGATGTATATCTGTAAATATCTATCAAGCCTGGCCAAGAATCATTTCAGGTCTAGATCCCAAAGGAGCGAATTGATGATGGTTTATTATTATTTTTCAATTTTTATCCTCTTTGGGTATGATACCATGCAAAATGCAGTTCAAGATGCAGGCTTCATTTTCTTTTTGCTGTTTTCTCACAAGACGTTTTTACTGTCTATAGAATAGCTGTATTGAACTCTAGAAACCGTATTTTATGAGCTCAAAGTCCCTTCTTTTTTTCTCAGCAGGAATTGATGGTGTGTTATTTAATGCCACATAAGAGTGAAAAACTTCACAATTGCACTCACCATTCCTTCCATCCCCTTAAAAAGTACCTCCAACATGCTTTAAAAGTCACAGCAATCTGGAGAGCTGCAATTTTCTTAAAATTCCCAAATCTTTCATATTATCGTGTTTTTTTTCCTGTCATTCAAGGATAAATAATAGGCTTGCTTTAAAATTTATGTAAGACTTTCATTCAGTTTCTGATGGGGGATATCAAACTTGCTTGCAATGATCCTTTCTGCCCTTAAGATAAAGCCCCTGTTCTGCAGCCCTGTTTCTTAAGTTACCATCTTTGCCAGGGGTTTGGTAACCTGTCTGTGTTGTATCCTACATTGGTTTTAATGCCTGCATCTATTTGAGTCATGTCTGGATTTTGATGTAAATAATATCCCTACTGATTTTGCAGACCAAGCTCTTGCACCTCTTGGGGGAAATGAAGTTGAGTAAGGAAAAGCTCGGTGCGTTCCTCTGCTATAGTGTTAGACTAGGAGAGATCTGATGTTTTAGCCATTTAATGATGATGATATAAGAAACCAGAACACTACTTCAGTGACTCATTTTCTCATCTCTAGCAGCCATAGAAACAGATCAGAGAGCCCATATTTCTATTTTCTGCTCTGTTACTGTGTCTACAGTAAATTGGATGATAAAATGTGAAAACAACCCTCCTCTAAAGAGCGCTAATTTGTAAAGTGACAAGAAATATGTATATGTATGCATTTCTTCCCTGTTGCCTTGATACTCCATTGCATACATGTTTCTGCAGCTCTGTTGTCCATTCCTTTTGCGTTGTTGATCCCGATGAGGTCATATCAGCATTGTCTTTATGGGGCTGTGCCACAGTTGACTACAGGGAAGATAAAAGCACCAAAAAATCTCTGCATGTGTTTCTGTCAAAGGTTTCTGTAGCATCACAAGACCAAATTTAAGTTGGGTCTCTCTGAAAGTGCGCTGTGGGGCAGGGGGGAAGGGCACAAACGACTCATTCCTTGTGTTGTGCATGGTAATAGTGTTCCATTTTTGTACTTTCCCTGACCTGAATCTGTCATCTGTAAGAGGGGGCTGTTTTAACCTTCATGGAGTCTAATAGGTGCTTTTCCCAGCATCTGTACTTACCTGTACATATTTAACTCTCTTTATGCTAATGGATTGTAAGTAAAATACAAATAGCGTGCAGACTGTAGTAGCTGAAGAAATGCTGTGTCTGGTGGGTGTTTTAAAAAAGAAAAAGCTGTTTTAGGAAGGGCTATTTTCTCTTCAAGAGATTCTAGTTTGCCCAGTCTTGGTGAGTATTGTAGTCCTGCTGGATGCTGCTCATGAACTGGAAAAGAAGATGGGAGAGCTATAGAAAGGTTAATTCAAAAAGATAGAATATGTGCAGGATGGGTTTGAACGATGAGACAGATTGCTGCTTCAGGTCAGTGGTGCTTCTATGGAGGCTTATCAGTGTTGTGCAGTGGCGTGAGTTGGCTGGCGCCAGAAAGCACATGGTGTACTTGCATCACCGGCTCCTGGAGGAAGTTTGTGCGTTAGCTATCAGCAGGCTCTGCTGCCCCTGGAGCTTTGCAGTGAGGGATGCATCCACTCTGGATGGGGGCATATAGTGAGACAGCCACTAGGTATGGCGTGCAAAGAAGCTGTGATTCATTTATCCCTAAAAATGCCTATTTCTTTACAATTGCTTTCATCTTCCTTCTTCCCTGGCTCGTTTGCTTTTGCCTCTTCTCTGGGAAGTCTGCAGTGCCCATTGCTCAACAGAGATATGTGCAAAAGGCCATTGGGTGGCTTGGATGGCTCAATCAGACAGGCTCATAAATAACTGACCATGAGGTGTTTCAAAATAACATCTCAGTTCTGTGCAGTATTTGAATGGAGTGGTCTGAATGCCCCTCAAGTGCTGGTCTTTCCCTCTTCAAAGCACATCTAGATAATGATCATAGAATCTTATGTGACTGGTACAGTAAATGTTATTAATAATGCACTGTTCCTAGTACTACTGAGTTGCACGGCCTCTAGACTAACAGTTGAGAGGAATACTTTATGTAATTCGCACAGTAATAGGATTCTCAATTAGGTTACTCCTGAGTTGACCTTCTTTGGCATTAGCAATGCACTGCTTGCTTTGCAGCCTAGCTGTTGGTGCTTCTTGAATAGAAACTGGAAGTGTGAAGTGAGGGATTTGAAAATGGGGATCTGGAGATGCTGGTGTTAATACTTAGAAATGGTACACTGTGGGGAATCTCCTAGTACATCCTTGTTTTATACTGTTGAGGGGCCAGCGTACCTCTGAAGGGTGGGAATGGTGGGTATTCCAGCATATACTGGCCTTTTAAAGGAGAAGAGTGTGCAGTTATCATTCTTTCTATTCAATCTATGCTCATGTTTTCTTCCTCAGTTCAAGTTCACTCACCTCTAACTCACTCATGCTGTTCCTTTTGACTAGTTAATTCATTGCCCTTATTGAATATCATCCTGAAATTAAAAGTCTGGTACATGAAAGCTTCAATCTTTGCTGGGCCTTTGTGTAAAGCAGCTCAGTCCTTTTAATCAAGTTACTGAATTGCACTATTTCATCAGGCACGAGCTGGTCTCCTGAGTCTTAAGGAACCTGGTTGCAGAAAGAGAAGATGGCTAAACCTGTTGTAATTTAATAATATGTGTTCAGAAAAGAGTAAAATTGCGGTTTAGGATAGGAAGACTGAATAATTCTTTGAAGAGCAGGTTTCTAAGTTTGCAGTTGTTCTTAGGCAATTTTTCGTGGCAAATTCAAGTATTAAGGTAATGTAGTTTTCAAGGTACTGATCTGTGCTTCTGATTTTTACTGTTCCATTTGACTCGGTAGGGCAGGGCAAAGTGCTGTGCAGAAGTCATTCTGTAAGGCTTATTTGTTGTGGTTGAGTCTGCACTGTTAGCCAAACAGGCTGTGCAGGCTTCCTAGGGGAATGGGGACCACATGATCTGCTTGCTGCTGTAAAGAAGAAAAAAAAGAAGTTGAAACTCTTAGATATGAGATATAGAAGTATAGGATTGAAACAGATAACCATGAATATAGATGATGGCATTACTGCAATTCACTATATTGTCACTGCTTGTGTTAACACCCTTTCAATAGATGCATACTGAAAATTAACTGGAGAATTTCTTGCTGTGGCCAAAGTTATTGGTGTGTTACAACATTGGGTTGGAAGAGCTGAGTGCTCAGGCAGGAGGAGTGTGCTGCTATAAAGTGTCAGTGCTGTGGGTGTGCAACCAGAAGTTGAGATGGTGCTTACAGAACTATTTTCATAGCTGGTGGTTTGGCAGGGATCCGCTTGAAATCAGTGGCAACTATATCAGAATTTTTTTGGCACTTAAGAAAAAAAAAAGTCATTTATATAACTAATAAATTCACTTAAGTTTACTATAACTCTCTCCTTGGATAGTTATTTCTGTGCGGTACAACTATACTACAGTCTCCCTTAATTTTGTCACTCACTTTTGTATTGAAAAATGCTGCACTGTTGACACGTTATTAAGGTTTCTACTCTCAAAGGTCAGTTCCCCCTGGAGTCTCCTTTCGTCTGGAAGATGGCATATATTAAAATTTTATAGCAGTTCCCATTAGTTCCAATCCTACAATCCTGGGATCAATCTGGCTGCCCTTCTTCATAGCCTATCAAGTGCAATAAATACCTTAGGTGAGCAATAAAGAGATTGGAATTAGATTCTTCTAAGCAGGACTTGTTTGCATACTGAAGGTTTAAACCTGGCTGTGGTTCTGCTGATGAGGCTCCAACACATCAGGTGAAAGGAGCAGCTAACACCTTCACTTACAAAGCAGCTGATCTTATGAAATGAGATCTGGTAAGTAGGGGTGTGTGGCTACATACTATAGCAGGTCTGCGGACTTCTAGCCATTTATTTATTACTTCGTGTTCTGCTCTTAGTGCATGATTAAAAGGAAATGATCTTTCCTTTTAATCATCTAATGTGAATTCCTTTTCCTTTTGGAAGCCTGTGGGAAAGTTATGTGATTCCTCAAAATGATATCTGTCTTTTCCACTACTCTCTTTGTGTGTATTTGCTCATCATTTTGGTTGATGCAGCCCCTGACTGCTAGAACTTGAGAGTCACTCCCAGCTGCTGGGGAGGGGATCTGGAACATCTGAGAATGTGCTCACATTGATTTGTGCGTGAGAAGACTGGCAGCCCAAACTGACTCGAGAGCCCAGAATCCCACTTGTTCTTTAACCACTGTAAAAGGATGGTGCACCCATGCGTGAGTGAATTTCCAGTGCGATCATCAAAAAACTTCAGATAAGGCCAAGGCAATTATTAAATTATATTTACTTTTTTCCTGCAGATTTAATTCACTGTGACTAACACAATGATCTGGTGCATCACAGAATCATAGAATGGCCTGGGTTGAAAAGGACTACAATGATCATCTGGTTTCAAGCCCCCTGCTATGTGCAGGGTCACGAACCACCAGACCAGGCTGCCCAGAGCCACATCCAACCTGGCCTTGAATACCTCCAGGGATGGGACACCCACAACCTCCTTGAGCAACTGGATCTATTAGCAAAAAATAGCATCTGGATGCTATTTCAGTGTCGATAGCAGGATTGATTTAAATGCTTAAATGGAGTCTTGAAGAGTCACTAAATTCATGTTTTCAGAGTGGGATAAATTTTTCTCAAGCAGCACGACTTTTTGTAATTGATCACATTTTTTAAAATGTCAGGCAGTGTCCTGCTAAGTTTATTGATGAATGTAATGGGTGAAATGGAATTCTAAAGGGGAAGAAATCAGTTTTCTTTTAAATCTCCTTTTGCTGTGATCTCTTCCAAGAACCACGCAATATATCTTTGAGAACTAATATTACAGCTCACTCATGTTTGTTACAACTCACATTGTATTTGTGAATGAGTAAGGTGTCTGTTCTCTTGGCCAGTTCCTCATTAGAGAGTATATTTCCAGGGAAAAACCTTCATGATGGCAGCAGTTTGGATGAAGTGTTCCTTTCAGCTTTAGTAAAGAAACCATACTGTCAAATAACATTAAAAAGTTTTATTGAGCTGTGCTACAGTCTTGAAAGGCTTAGATAGTTTCTATCACCACTGTTTGATCTCATATGTTCCCTACTGGATTGATCACTGATTGATCACTCAGTTCTTCTCAGTGTGTGATCTGGGCTGAAAGGTACTCATTGAGCTGCCTGTTATTGGGACAGAAATCTTTGGAAATGCCACCATTAGGTGATGCTGTGTTCTTATAGAATCCTTGGAGTTGTAAGGGACACTTAAATGTCATCTAGTCTGACTCCCCTGCAATGAACAGAGACACCTACAGCTAGATCAGGTTGCCTAGGGCCTGATCCAGCTTAACCTTGAAAGTCTCCAGGGACAGGGCATCCTCTCTGGACATACTGTTTCAGTGCCTCACCACCCTCACTGTAAAATGCTTTTTCCTTATATCTAACCTAAATCTTCTCTGTATAAACTTGATCTCTGCTTGTTCTATCACAGCAGATCCTGCTAAAGAGCCTGTCCCCTTCTTTCCTGTAGCTTCTCTTTAGATAATGAAAGGCTGCTAATGGGTCACCTCAGAGCCTTCTTCAGGCTGAACAGCCCCAGTTCTCTCAGCCTGTCCTTATAGGAGAGGTGTTCCATCCCTTGAGTCATTTTTGTGACCGTTCTCTGGATGTGCTTCTACAGGTCCATGTCTCTCCTGTACTGAGGACTCCACATCTAAACACAGTACTGCAGTTGAGGCCTCACCAACACAGAGCAAATGGCCAGGATCACCTCCCTCACCCTGCTGTGCTGCCCACACTTTTTTTAATGCAGAATACAGTTGGCTTTTTGGGCTGTGAGGGCGCATTGTTCCCCATGTCCAGCTTGCAATCTGTCAGTACTCCCAGGTCTTCTTCAGCAGGGCTACACTCAGTCCTTTCATCTCCCATCTTGTATTGGTGATGGAGGTTTCCTTGTCCCGGGTGCAAGACCATGCATTTGGATTTGTTGAACCTCATGAGATTTGTTTGGGCCCACTGCTCAAGCCTGTCTAGGTCTCTCTCAATGGCATTCTGTCCCTTCTGGTGCGTCAGCTGCACCTCACAGCTTGGTGTCATCCACAAGCCCTACCGTCAGTGCCATTGATGAGAATATCAGTCCTAGCACTGACTCCTGGGGAGACACCACTTGTCACTGATCTTCATCCAGGCACTGAGCCATTGGCTACCACTCTTTAGACCTGAGTCTGCAACCAGTTCGTCTTCCATAGAACAGTCCACTATCAAATTAGTATCAAATCCATGATGTGATTGCTTAATTGGTTGGGATTTTATTTTTAGAACCATGGGAGGATGAGAAAAAGAGGGAGTTAGTGTTAGTAGCTTTTACACTTCATGCAGGAGTTGAGTTTGCCCAGCAAAATAAACATGGCAAGTGACTTCTGTCCTCTTCTCCATTTCAGTGTCCATAAATAACTCTAGACCTGCAACCTTATGTTCTCATGGATAAATGAATCATTAAAAACAACAACAAAAAAGGTACATGGATTATATTAAGCACTTAATTTCTTCAGAATGTGAAGAGTCTTTCACAGTGTCCTGTGCAAATTGATGAGTCACATGGAATTATTTCAGGCAGCAATGCTAGCAGAAGTTCATCTTGATGGATGCTGAAAGTTAGTTTAAATGTCACTTTAAAGAATGGAAGTATTTGTAAGCTCGAGGGGGTTGGTTATTTCCTGCTGTGTTGGGTGAGTGGAGAGAAATGCTTCTTAATGTAGGCATGATCTGATGGTAACCTAAAGCTTAATGGATTTTCTTTGGAATGAGTGCTTTTCTTGTTTGTAGATACCACAACATTATATTGTCTTCAGTACTAAGACAGCCGAGACTCTGCTTTGCATCTCTTTACGTTAATGGGAAGAATATTGTGCCAGCTGTTATTAAGGTCATCCAACAGTTCACACTACAAAATACTCCAGTCTTCCCTGCGTGTGGACTCTCACAGACTTTCATGTTGAAATTTCTGTTCTGTATCATGCACAACCTCCGAAATGCAAAGGAGAAACAAAACAATCCTCAAGTAAAGTTCCAAAAAAGCACCATTTTTGTATTTTTTTAAATAATTACCGTGGTCTTTACACAAAACTGGCTTTTCTATGTTGTGGTTGAGAGAACTGAAACAGGTTGTTTTCACAACCTGTTGTTTTCATAACCTGGCAGCATATCTTATAGCTCTGATTGCTGTCCAGGTTGCATATGCATCTCTATGCCAAAGAACTGTTAGGTAATGGCTTAAACTGGTTGTTGAGCACGTGGTCAGGGGGTATAACTGACCCAGGGGGCACAGGCAAATGGTTTGCGCCTGTGCTCCCTATGTAACCAGAAATGGTCACCACCCTGGGCATACTATATAAGGGCAGCCACTGAAGGGAGAGCATCTCTTGGACCTAGGCTTCTTTCTGGGTATGAGTGCTGCATAGCTAGAGATCCCCTTCATCAGTTGAGTGAGTTTGACTCTTCTTTCTGTATACAACTATTGGTTTACCCATGAATGCTTTGCCTGGTATCGCTGAGAGCATTTCAGGAACAATTTTGCTTCTTTATGAGTAGAGCAGCTAAGCAACAATATTGGATCTGGGGAACTTGTATGAAGGAATAAGACTGGGGAGAGGTTGATGCAGTGCCTGAGTGGTGAGGAGGAGTGAGCTGAGCCTAGAGTAGTACAAGCTTAAAGGGTTGGTTAGGGGGATGCTGTGGAGCTTTCTGAGCAGAGAGACTTCTATGGGCCTTGGGGGAGCAAGAGGCTGGGAAGGATTTTTCAAAATCAATTTACCAGTACTATCCTTCACCCCTAAAGAAGCCGAGCAGTGCTGTGGTTGGAGGACCAAAATGGGTGGGGAAACTCTTCAGGCCAGTTGCTGCTGCAGCAAGGAAATTTGGTAGAAGAATGGTGGTCGTCTAAATGAAGATCTCCTTTCTCTCAGTCTCAATCTCTGACCTTCATACAGGCTGAGTGAAGAATACAAAACAGACAGGGTGGGCAGAAATGGTAGACAACTGCACAGGGAGGATGAACAAAATAACAATGTGTAGCTGTGCTGTGGTTCGCTTGTGCATCTGTATGTCCATGCTGGTAACCATAATCACATGGTAATCTGTTATCTCGTGATAAGATGGCGAGTGGGTGAGCAAAGCTCCTTCGTACAGAGATGACTGCCACAGTCTGTGTTTCCTCACAGCCTTGACTTTGTTGTGGCCTACATCTGAGGGAAGCCTACTGCTGCTGTCATGTTTCACTTCAGCTTGAATGGTGGATATCTGTGCAATAAAAAAAAAAACAACAACAACCCTTCATCTTATTGATGTTTATAAGACATTTCTTTCTTGGAACGGATTGACTGCTTATGGTTTGCTTTGTGAATGAACTTGACATATGTCATGCAACTCTCCCTTTTAAAAAGGAACGTAGCTGAAAATCAGGAGATGCCAGAACACGGTATGTTTGAAATACTTGACCAAACCGTCTAGAGCATGTGAGTTACGACTCCTAGGAAGTGATCGTGTGCTCTTTTTTTTTCTCTTTCCTGTGACACTCCTGCAACAGAAGGGCCTTTGCAATTTCAGGTGGCAGTTTTATTGCTCATTTTGGGAGCATATGAGTTTGTAGATGACATACTCTGTAGCTTTCCTGCGCCAAATACAAAATGTTGCAGAGTTATGTGGCTACAGGGACTCTGCTACCCTTGGAAGAAAATAGTGTCTTTATGTTGACAGTAGGTTTTAGAGCAGGCAAGTTTTAGACTGGAATTTCTTCCTTTTCCAGTGACCTAATTGCTGAAAGGACATGTAGAACAACCACTTTGGTGCAGCTCAGTCACTTTTAGAAGCCCATTTGGTTCAATTGTGTTGTTTTTATGGTTGTTTTTTTTTTTTTTTTCAGGCACTAAATGATATAAAGTTGTTTTTAAAATATTTATCTGGATGCTTCACTGTTCAGTTGTTATCCGTTATTTAATTTATTATACCTCTCCTCAGGTGGAAAAATACACTGAACTGTAAAGATTTATGTCCCAATCTAGTAACGCAATTTACGGTGTTCTAAAGGCTCTAGGATTAGGTGAAAAATCAATTCTTTTTACAATCAAGGGAACATAAAGAATGAAGTACTTGCTAGTGCAAGCTGTGTGTAATGGTGATGGAAGATTCACAGCACTTCAGCCTTTGGGTATCTCTAGACAGAGCTTTAGGGATTTTGGTAAGCTGCATAGCTGTACTGCGTATCTTTCTATCTAGGAATGCTAACGAAAAGAAAGAAGACAAAATTATTTTGATCCAACTGAAAAACAGTTATTGAAATTCTTTCCTATTACTTACAATTACCATTTCCACGTACATGTCGAAGACTTAACTGTTAATGGTCTGATCTATTTGCTCAGTGTGAAGCAGCTGTGCTAGGAATACTATTCTCACATGAGTTGCCGGAATGCTTTGGTAGATGAGAGAAGGCATAGAGAACCACTGGAGTCCTGCAGAAACACTGGGGAAGTGCCACTCCGTAGCTGCAAAATGATTTAAACTGAGCAAATAGTTTTGAGTGGTTACTTTATGTAATGGATTTTTGCAATCACTCTCCCTGTGACTGCCGAATGTCCATGAAGAAGGTGGTAATGTTCTCAATCTATTTGCTGCTTAATTGAATTTAAGTAGCAAGCAACATTATTTAATAAACGTTGATTCCCATTTTTATTGCATGTTTGTGACCAACTGGTAAGTGGTGTTTCTTCTTTCTGGTTTGACCTTATATGACCAAAATCTCACAGAAAGAGGATTTTGCTTTTTAGTAAATCAGGCGTTCTCTGTGCTATTTAAGTTCAATAATTTGCTGCTCTGAAGGGGAGCTGCAGAGGGAGGATAGGCAGGCCTGGTGCAATTAGGAGCTGTAGTGGTCATCACCCTTTTTGGAGCAGGCTGCAGACTTTGGTCAGGGAAGCTTACTGGACTGAGTTGGTTTAGCAATCCCGATCAATCATAGAATATCAAGGAGTGGAATGGGCCTTGAAAGATCATCTAGTCCAATCCCCCCGCTGCAGCAGGAACACATCTGTATTCTTGCTGAACGAGGCAGAGAACTTTATTGCTACACTGTGTGTGTCCATTGCAGTCTTACCTGTTACGGCTCATCCTAGAGCAGCATGCAGCTGCTGTCTAAGCTGACAATGTGAGTGATATTGTATTGTCGCCAAAAAAGATTGGGAAGCTGCCCAGTATGGAGATGGGACAGAAGGGCCAGCTAAGTTTGGCAAAGAAAAGCAAATACAGAGGCAAAGTCATAAGTATCCTGTTTCAGAAGTGTTGCTTATTGTGTTGTTTTTGTGGATTTTTTTTTGGGGGGGGGGGGGAGAATGCTGGATTTTGTCTTCTTGAGGGACTCAATTCTTCAGCATGTTAAATGCCTGGAAATCCTGCTAACGGGTTGCTGAGGGGCAGGAACACCTTTCTGTCTTCATAATTGATCTTCATAATGAGCCAGGTCGTTTTCTGTCTTTTCACTGTTGTTGCTTGCTTTGACTGTGCGGTAGCCACAGCGCCAGTAGCTGTCCCACTAAACACCGTCATAGTGCCCTTATCAGATCTATGCTTCTGGCTTTGGGAGTGTCAGGATTTTGACAGGGATCAGTCTTACTGTAGGTGAGACTGGTCAGAAGCAAACCTCACTGCCCTTCTGAAAGGGAAGCAGTTGGTCTGGCTTGATTATCACAAGATATGTGATAGGTTGTTCCATATGCTTTTTTCCTAACTGAAGAAAGCAGTGTAATTACTACTACTATGTTGGTAGTAAAGGGCAAAAGAAGCATCCCAAATTTTGTGTTCAGGCCAAAACATTGGCTGCTGGAAAAAGAACAGATCCCTGATTTTGCAGGAGCAGTGTCCAGTCACAATTGCACCCTTAAGGCTGCCTCATAATATTTACTCTGAAGACATGAGTAGGGGGAATATTTTTCTTTAAGGCAAGAAGAAGAACAGGGTTTAGTCTTAACCAACTACTATTTGAAAAGATCAGAATCTTTTTTATTTTTTTTCAAATACTTGTTGTCTGTCTTGGTAATTATGTGGGGGTTGTCTGTGAGGTGTGCAGGCAGCAGGTAGGTTAGTGAGCTTTTTTGCTCTGTGTTTTTGCTTGAAACAGGTGAGATAGGAGCCAGTGTAGTGATTAGTACCTAAAGAATTTGTTGGTCTGAGGTGGAGAAGTGTAGGAAATCCCAAAGGTAGTTGTTTAGGTAAGCACAAACTTCATGAAGGGCCAAGTACTATGGCAGAAGAAAGTACTTGAATTTATCAGTCAGCTGAGAATATTTACCCTTTAAAATGTAGTTTGAGAATGGATGTCTCTTTTGATTCCCCATGACCGTTAAGGGAGAGGGCCAACCAGAGGTGCTGCTTTCTCCCTCTGGGTCACCAACAGACCCCCCCCTAGTCACAGGTGTGGCAGTAATGTGTGCATTTGCAGTCTTGCTTATCTGAGCAACAGTGGAAATGGACAGTCATATTGAGTGCTGATAGTTTTAGAGTGCAACAAACCACCAAAATTTATGTAGCTCCTATTTTCTATACCCTTTCCACCATGAATTGCATTACCCAAATACTTCAGTTCAGATAGTTATAGCAGTATATCAGGCCAAACTTAGTTATCTAAGGGATTAATTTGTCACTGTGTGATTTGACCTTGGATGACAGCTTTGTATGATGAGGTATTCTTGCAGAGGAGAGGAAAAGGAAAATGAAATGGAGAGCTGATGATTAGACAGTGTTTTGGGAGGAGAGGCGAGGACTGTGTAAAAATGCATACCAGAAATGGCTTCCAGCAGTGCCAGATGAGGATAGAAGCAGGACAGGTCTGAGCTCATCAAGAAGAAAGGGGAAAGGTGAGAAACAAGGTGGTCTTCAAATTATTATTTGAGGATGTGAAGTGTTTGGAGGTGCCGCTTGCTGTTCTGCACAGAGTAGTTTCAATCAGTTTACACCTTGAATAGCCTCTCAGAACACAATGTATTATACTTCTAAATATGAGGATGTGCTCAGTGGCTCTTGATAGCAGGTCTTGAGCTTGCTGATGTGGTGAGTACTTGCCAGCTTAGCACCAGGGAGAATATGTTCAGAAAAGTGACTAATCCAGGCTAGATCACAATGATTTCTCTTGTTCCTCAAGCCTGTGGTTTTGTTCTCATGTTAGCTAATTAGCTGCCAGTTATTAGTTAAGTAATACAGCTTTACACATTGTTTGCTATTTGTATTCACTATTGTGCTTTTGTAATTTGAATGGAAAAAGTCACCAGAATAAAACAATACGGTTTGAGCCTGTGAGTGTCTGAGGAGGAATACTGAAGGTTCCTTCCCTTTATGTCATTACAGGTGGAGGACTAGCATTTCCTGAAGCAAACTGCAAATCCAGTCACTGAAAAGTGATTATTTTTTCATAGTCAAAATTTAGATGGCTGAGTTGTGGGTGGGAAGTGGACTGATATTTGGCCAGGTATTTTTTAGTCCTCATGCATTCATATTAAAAAGACGTGTGTCCTTTCGTCCTTTGTTAGATCAAATGAAGAGTAACAAGAAATATGATTTATTTATTTATTTTTTAACTTAAAGGAGTTTTTAACAAAGCATTTTCCTTTTTGGTAGGTGGGAAAGTTGCGTGTGACCTTCTACATAGTTCTAAGTGTAGAACTAGTTGTTAAGTTTTAATAGGGAAAATTAAGTTTTATGGGCTTGGATCTTTTATCTCATTACTGGGAGCTGTTGTAGGGGGTCCAGAGGAGGGCTGCAAAGATGATCAGAGGGCTGGAGCACCTCCCTTATGAAGACAGGCTGAGGGAGCTGGGCTTGTTCATCCTGGAGAAAAGAAGGCTGCGTCGTGACCTCATTGCAGCCTTTCAGTACCTAAAGGAAGCCTATAAACAGGAGGGGAGTCAACTCTTTACAAGGGTAGATAATGGCAGAACAAGGGGAAATGGTTTTAAGTTGAAGAAGGGAAGATTTAGGTTGGATGTAAGGGGGAAGTTCTTTACCAATACAGTGGTGAGGTGCTGGAACAGCTGCCCAGAGAGGTTGTGGATGGAGGTGTTCCCTGAAGGTGCTCAAGCCAGGTTGGATGAAGCCTGGGCAGCCTGGCCTAGTATCAAATGTGGAGGTTGGTGGCCCTGCCTGTGATGGGGAGGTTGGAACTTCACGATCCTTGAGGTCACTTCCAACCCAGGACAGTCTGTGATTCTGTTAGAATCTATTGTTTTAAGAAGAATATGAGACAAAGATTTCAAAGATAGGAAATCAAAGATGAGAATACTGGTGATAAAGCTAGAAGAAATATGGCTTCTCCTCTGAGCTGAATTTTTGGTTATTGCTTTTTACTACAGAGGAAAAGCTATTCTAGCATCTATCAGAGAGACAGGCTGCAGCAAACTGAAAAATTTACAACCTGTTTAGCAATTAAGAAAGCCATGACATTATTAACGGAAGTAAGAGGCTTTATTAGAGCCCGCATCAATCTGTTTGTTTCCAGACTTCTCCTAAACAATTCTGTGTAATGGGCAAATTTGAAGTGTTTTCATTTTACGCATGAGGCAAAAGCTTAACGCAGCAATTTTTCTAGCAAAGTGCAGTTTCACTGCAATAAGAAATGCTCATGTAAAGGACAGCAGATAGATAAGCCGAAGAAACAAGGAAGATTAATACCTTTAAAACTGCACAGCAAGTTAAATTAAGGTTTTAATTTTAAAATGATGCATAGGGAAATGATAATTCATTTCGAGCAATTGGAAAATGAAAGCAGTTTTAAATATTTCTCAGAGTAATGTTTTTTAGAGCAAAATTCTGAGCGGGGGGGAAATCTCTAGATAACACATCTGAGTTCAAATGTGTTCGCTGACTCAAAGGAGTTATTCAGGAGTTCAAAAATACCAAGGAGTAATGGATGAGGTTTTAAAGCCTTCCTTATCATCACTACTAATCCAACTTTCTCCTCAGAAATAGCATTATATCAGCCCAGACTAAACTCAACGTAATTTGTTTTTCCTTTCTTGTGTGTCCCTTGTAGGAATGCATGTGAAGTGCTTCACCCCTAGAAAAGATGTTTGTCTCTATTAATAGTTACTCTGTAGGCAGTGTGTAAATGAGATGTTCACGAGCCTTCAGTTTTGTTTGTAGGGTTTGACCAGCTGAAGTTGTCATATATTGCAAAAGGCTTCCTGTAAAGCCACTTACGGATGCAGCTGTTTGTGTGCAGCAGATATATAGTTTGTTTTAGGTAATTATAGTCTTCTAAAACTTGGCTTCTTGTCTTAACATGCAGAAAATGGCAGTGATCTTTACTTCTTTGTCCCAAATTGCTATATATAGAGTTAACCAGACCTTCTTTTGAAACATACCAGCTAAATCAGACTATGAGCCATAGAATGAGGGAATGGTTTGGGTTGGAAGGGACTTTAAAGCCCACCCAGTGCCAACCCCTTGCTGTGGGCAGGGCTGCCACCCACCAGACCAGGCTGCCTAGGGCCTCATCCAGCTTGGTTTTGAGTGCCTCCTGAGATGGTGCACTACAGCTTCTACTGGGCAGCCTGTGCCATGGCCATGCTACCCTCTGAGTAAAGAATTTCACACTAGCACCTAACCTAAATTTCCTCTCTCTTAGCTTAAGACCATTTTGCCTTGTTCTATCACTGTCAAATCTTCCAATAAGTCACTTCCTTTCCTGTTTATAGGCTCACTTTGAGTACTGGAAGGCTGCAGTGAGGTCTCCCCAGAGACTTTTCCAAGCTGTACAGGTGCAACTTCTTCAGCCTTTCTCTGTAGAAGAGGTTCTCCAGCCCCCGATCATCTTCATGGCGCTCCAGCCATGCTCCAGCAGCTCCACATATGTCTTGTGCTGGGGGCCCCAGACCTGGACGAAGTACTTTAGATAGGACTACACAAGAACAGAGTAGAGGTGGAAAGGAGTTGCAGGGAGTCTTGGTTGGATCTGAACATAAGCTTTATACTGTGTTAAGAGAAATATTTAAGGGGAGGTGGTCTTAGTGCTGCCATCAGTTGATTTATAGGAGAGCACAGTGAAGATAGAGTCAGATTTTTCTTGGAGATACTCACAGATCACCTGGGCAAGGCCTTGAGCCGCCTACTCTGACGACTTGATCTGCTTTGATCTGAGGGTTGGAGAAGAGACGTAAATTACTTCTGAGAGACGGTTTGCCTCCATTACCTATATTGAAGATGTACTGCAATTTGCCTTCAGCAATACAGTGTCGTGTCAGTGGTTGAGGAATTCTAAAAGCTCCTTTGGGGCAGCACTGTTGAACATGACGTAGTTATACTGAAGCTGCTCCGATTTTTTTCTTAGAACTGTCTTACTTGGAAGTGTAATCATGACAAAAGCAAGAAGTGGAAAAGATGGTAGTAAAATACTTATAATAGATGGAAAGAACATAGCTTCTCAGAAACTGAAGAAGAAGGGGTATGGAAAAAGCAAGCTCAAAGT
The DNA here is from genome assembly GCF_039878825.1 of Excalfactoria chinensis. Lineage (NCBI taxonomy): Eukaryota > Metazoa > Chordata > Aves > Galliformes > Phasianidae > Excalfactoria > Excalfactoria chinensis. The sequence goes on along the minus strand of NC_092826.1, from coordinate 116,148,592 downwards.
CCATATTTGAAGAAGTGGCTAAGTAAGAAATGCTGCTGTCATCATTTGACTCAACCTTGTTTCTTAATGTGTTGCAAAATGCTCCGGTTCCTGAATAGGGGAAAATTAAGATCCTGAAAGAAGGGTAACTCAGCTAGGAAATGTACTTTTGTGCTAGGCTTTCTGTCTTGTGCTGAGAACCTTGTAAAAGCAGTTGGAATTTTCCTCCAGTAGTATTAAATCTTTGTCCTTTCTACCTTCAATTAAGTGAATGTTTAAGATGTCTCTCTTTATGTGCTTCATTTAATAACATATTACACAAGTGAATCACTTGAGCTCTTCAGTGAAATATAGGAACCATTTTCATGTTACATATCAGCAAATTAACATCTTGCTTTGATGTATTACTGTAACTTAATATTCCAGCTCAGTCTTCAGTGATGTACTTACTCCAGACTCAGAGCAATTTAGGACATTAAATGGTGTGACTGTGTATTCAGTTTCGTTACAGGCTTAGTGCAACAGCATTCAAGCACCTGTTATTGTCTGACACAATTTTTGCAGAGGGCAGAATTTACGGGTAAAATCTGAATCTAGGCTCCTTGGCATAAAGACTGTTGTACATCATTCACCAGAGCAGATCTGAATTGCTATAATGTTTGTAATTGGCAAGCAGTGCTTGTGACTGAAATGTCAAGAAGCTCTGAAAAGGGCATATATTTTCAGAATGTTTTAGGGATTCTTAGTGAATCTTTTCTATAGGCACCTAGGGCCAGATTTGATTATGCCCATCTGTATGAAGAAGCATTTACAGATCTGTCACTGAGATCATACCTTTGATATTGTGAGGATGTGCATTTATTGTGCGCCATGTTCTCATAGTTTCCATTTGTTTGTGTGTTTGTTCTCCCCTCCGAGCACTTCTATCTGTGGGGACTGCAGGCCGTATAGAAGAAAATAAAGTGCTTATAGTACTCATATGAAATCATGATTATGCCATTTAAAAAAAAAAAAGTTATGGAGAAAATCTCTAACTGTTGGACCTATTGGACTAGATAAAGCAGATCAGGGATAAGACGTGAATTAACATAGTGGCCATCTTAGATACCTTGTGTATTTGGAGTATTCAAGGAATAATCTTGGTATCACCTGTTGCTATCACTTGTTGCTTTAGTTACTGTCATGGTGCACATTTTAATTCTAAAAATGTGTATGTATAGAGTATGATGTCTGTCCTTAAAATCTAGATATAAATACTAGGCTAGGGTATAGACTCTTTTATGCTCTGAAGAATGATCAAATGACAGTGTTCCCAACTTTGTTTTCTTTAATTCTTGGCAGCTCTTGTGGCTGCTTGGAACCCAGTTTTGTTAGCACCAGCTTTTTGGCTTTGTGGGATATCTGCTGTGGCTCCTGCATGGGTTCCTGCTCTTCTGTGCTCTTTGGAAATGTCAGTCACTGCCTGAACATCAGGAATCTGTGCAGGCTTGTTTTGATATTTGTCTCTTGGTGATGAGGCCAAGAATGACAGCCACAACCAGATGTTGCAGTTTGGCTTCACATTCATATTTTTACCCGAACTCTATGCATTACTTTTTTGACTGAAATTCTGCCAGCAATCTTACTTAGGCTTATTTAACTTCAATTTTTATATATTTATTTATGGTGTTTCAAACGAACCAGAAATTAGGACATTTACCTGAGCTACATTAAAGTAAAATGCTTGTTTTCTTTCCCCTGTGCTTCACTTGCGCTGCTACAATATATCCTTAGCCAAATATTGTCATATAAATCACAGAATGGCTGGGTTGGAAGGGACCTCAAAGATCATCTAGTTCCAACTCCTGCCATGGGCAGGGTTGCCAACTACTAGAACAGGCTGCCAAGGGTCCCATCCAACCTGGCTTTGAATACTTCCAGGGATGGGGCACCACAGCTTCTGTGGGCAGCTGTGCCAGGGCCTCACCGCCCTCTGAGTGAAGAATTTCTTCCTAACATAATTCCAGTCCCCCTTGTCCTGTCAATGTCTACCTGCATGAGAAGTCAGTTCCCATTCTGCATGTAGGCTCCTCTTCTGAAGTCTTCCACCACTATTTGAAAATAGACTACTGTATATCATGGTGACCTTGCTTTGCTATTCCTCATCTATGTAATCTCCTTGATGCTTTGCGTCTGTCTTACAATAAACAGAGTGTTTTATTTGGTTCTGTTTGGAGAGCAATCATAGTTGTGCTTCCTGTATAGAAAACTCTAGGTTTTGTATTTTGTCTTATAACGTAGTATTCGTGCTCATGTCATGTTCTGCTCCTAGTTTCTGAGAATGTTTTCACTGCAAAATATTTGTTTACCATCAATTGATTGTAAGAGTAAAGAATTCAGTGAAATTCGTGTCCAGTGTGGGAAGTAAAATCATTTTAGCAAAATTTAAGCATTTATAGGAATTTAATTAAAATTAAGCATATGTAGGAAGAATAATATTCACTTTTGAACTAAACTTGTGTTCTCTGAGGCTTCTTATTGCTCTGTTAGCATAATAGAAAACCATCTGCAGATCATAAATTGCGTGTGTTTTCTCTTTTCAAGACACTTTGTTTTGACACAGAAAAAAACCTCCTTAAATGCAGTGCTCATCAAGCATGGCCTTCAATGATAGAGCAGAGCCCAGAGCAGGGCTTTATTAGTATTGGATCCTCTTGCCTCATTTTCCCTATTGTATTTGGTACAGAAGAATGTTATGAAGAACTGAGGACTGATGAATGAAATTTCCTACCATCACATAATCTCCAGTGGCAGATGAATTTCAATAAAGCAGTTGAAGGTGAGCAGGGAAGAGAATTATTGGCTTTACAGGTTTGGAGTGTCAAACCAGGAATATCTCATTAAACTTGAGGTTCATCCAGCGCCATGTCTACGATTCTATCAAAGGCATACTCCACTAACTCCAAGTTGTGATGCGCAGTACTCCTTGCAGCACTATCCGTTGTTGCCTTTCTTCTTTTCCTCTCCTGACAGACAGAGCAACTTGACTTTAAAGCTTTGCCTTGGTTTTGTGCTCAGCACGGCCCAGGGAATGCTCCTCTGTGGCTGAATTTAGTTTCTTTCTGCTAAGAATCCCCGAACCAACTTGTAGTGAGTGTATCTTCTGCCTGCATTGCAAAAGCAGAAATGGAATGGGGAATGGGAAGTTCTCCTTCACTGCTGTTCGTGATGTTCCAATTTTGGATTAGCAGCAGCAAGCTGCTTCTCTTGTAGGATCATTTTTATCCTGCAGGAAAAGCCATAAGGGCCATCTGTAGAGGAAAATGAGCAGTTTGCAATATGTTACATCTGTAAATGAACAAACTATTCCAAACGCTGTGTTTATATACATACTTCAGTGTAATTGAGTCTAACTGCAGAACACAACTTGCTGTTGCAGTTCCCTGAAGCTCGTAGTCAATGTGTTTTTGCAGCAGGGATAGCGAGTAATTATCATTTCAAATGTATTTTATGTATGATCAGAAGAGAATGGAAGGTTTAACACAGTGTTAACAGTTTAACAGTGTTAATCTTGCATGTTGTTCAGAACTGGTTAATTTCATTTGTCTTGAAATTTGTCTTGAAATTTGTCTTGAAATTTGTTTTTCGGTTTTGTCTTGAATAGGTTCTGAAGGCTGCCCACTGGGATTGATAGCAGGATTGTAACTGCTGCACCTCAGGGTTGGGGTTGTTTTATTTTTCTTCCAGATTTATCTTTCTCTGAAGTATCATGGAAGATCAGTCTAGCTTAGTTATGTAAGGTTCTCAATAAGCAACTATACTGCAAGGTTTCAGAGCTCTCAGGAAAAACACTGTAATGTTTTGTTCTCAGTTTCATTCCTAATTTAGGGTACCTAATTCACCTAATATTAAAACTGCAAACTTATATCCTCAGAATGACACAACTTTTGTGAGTGTGGTTTTTTTTTTGGCCCATGTTTCATTTGAGACGACGCTTAGTACAAGCAGTAAGCAAGCAACACCAAGGAAACTGGAATAGCTTTTAGAGATGAGTAGTTTCAAATCTGTACCATGTGCTGGGATGGCTTTAAAGCAGCTCTTTGGTGTGGTGTTTTAACTGGATGCCGTGTTCCAGAATTTCCCTATGTATCATGGTTAGTATCCCTGTGCTTACACGGACCTGGGCTTCAGTCACCGTTGCAGCGGTTATAGTCCCCGGACCCAGTTAACGAATGAATCAATTACCTGGCAGCCTGAATTTTATTGGGACTTCATGCTCTTCACTCCTGCCTATAAATCCTCAGCTCGTGGAGACTTTGCTGACTTTTTTTCTTATCAAGAGGAACCCTGGCACCACTTAATGCCTTTTTTGGCAGTACTGAGTTTTAAATGAAAGATTTGGACAGGTGTTATTAAGGAAACAACGCTGCGGGAAAGACAGCAGCAGTTGCAGTGTGTCAGGACGCTGATGAGTCTGTCTTGCACGCTGTTCCCAACAGAACATGTTCTGTTACCATGTTAAAACTCTCTACTGTGTTAGAAAGCATCATTTTTACGAACAGAAGCCTTGCATGAGCTGGCCTTGCTTGGGGCGATGCAAACACCTTGCGACTGAGGCAAATCCAGTAAATCTACATAAAGCTGGCTCTTGTTGATTCTCTGCCAACTTCCCGAAGAAGTTATTTTGTTCTCTCATCTCTTCAGACTCCTATCTTTTATGTTAATGACTTTGCTCCTTCGTATTACAACAGTGGGATGACAGTGGAAACGTTTAGAAGAAATGACTTCAGCTATGTTTTAAAAGGATCAAAGAATCTTAATGGCATACGTTTTAGCTGCTGATCCTAATAGATGCTTTGTGTTACACCACATGAATTTGACTTCACTGGGATCTATTGAAGAGCATGCAGGCATGAGCACAGTTGAGTATCTCCCAGTGCTCCAGGTATTGTGGGGTTTTCCCTTCCTTTAAATGAAATCATTTGTATAGGCACAGTACACTTCTGTACGTTGTTCTGTCATATGTTAGATGTCTTAATGTCTTTTCTGTGACTTTCCATTATCCTTTATAATTGAACCAACTGATTCTATGGTAATGAGTCCTTTTGAACTGTCAGTGTGTGTATATTTCCATTTGCACCGCTGGCACGTTGTTCTGAACCTTCTCCCCTTCTGTCCAAGTAAATTACTTACACTATCAGATCTGTCTCGTTGTTCACAGTATCACTGCAGTGGATGTTCCAGATACTTCTTGCTTACTGAGTTTATAATGATTGCCCATTTTGCGTAGGGATCTTTCAAAGTTTGATAGCTGTAACGTTGGTACTAATTAATTGTTGTAAGAGTCAGAATCAAAAGGAGGGAGAAAGAAATAGTATTTTTAATTGCACAAGCTACCCTGTGGAGGGTCTAGCTAACCTATTGGCTTTTCATTATACAGTAATTTATATTCAAATTAATTTTAACAGCCAGCATTTTGTCTGTATTAGCTGCGATCATTTAAACGTTTGTAGCAATAGATATGGTAGCTGATGTTGATGAGAATTAGGTTTTAATACTGAATCTTGCACAGTGATGAGAGATGTGGCTGATAACCAGGACTCTGAGAGTTTAGCACAAAGATAAGTAGATGAGTTTTCATGTTTTAGATAGTACTGAATGATAGTGAGTAGTTTGCGGAGATGTACAGAGAATGGCCAGGAGGCAGCGGTCACTGGTGCAACAAGGACATTTTGATTAGGCATAGGGGAAAAATAATCCAGTGTAAGATCAGTCAAAAAAGGTAATGTATTACAGAAACCCCCACACTGTGGAAAAAAATAATATTGCTGTACAGAGCGAATGGAGGGGAACGAATGCTGTCTGTGGCTGATTGCTGGTTATAATCAACGATAAAACATTCACAATAAAGACGGATTTCCTTTCTGTAGTATTGCTCTGTCTTCAACCCTAGGCCAAGCCAGAGTTCCTAGCAAGTTCCAGGATGACCACATGGAATATTATTTAACCAATTTGCTGAATCAAGGCTTAATGATCAGTGTGAGCTCTCATCTTTGCTGATTTGAAGAAAGCTTATTCTCCAGCCACACAGATAAATAAGAAGGAATTCACAATTACGGAAGCCTTGGAGCCAGCATGGTAGTTCAGTGAGACTGGGAATTCCCAATCATGTAAATTTTCTTGGAGAAAAGTGATAGCTAATGTCAGTTGGTATCATTCCCTGGAGGGAACAGTAATCTGTGTTCTGCTGAAGTTGAGCATAGAAATAATCAGAGGGAACTTGTAAAAGCTCTTCTACCCGGAGACCCATTATAATGTCACCCTTTTCTATAAATCTTGCTGATACGCTGTTTTGTGCAACCTGGTCTTGCATTGTAATGGAAGGTACCATGGAAGCACACAAAATTTTCAAAGCCTGAGGAATGCGTGTTTGAAGCCAGCAGGTGTATTTAGTGTGAGCTTGGGTCAGGCCCCAAGAGGCAGCACTGAAGTACTCAAACGTCCTATGCCTAATGATCATTTTTCATGTGTCGCCAGTGATAAAGTATGCAGGGAAAAAGCAAGATCACTCGGGGAATGATATTGCTAAGGCTGCTTACTTGAAATTACTGGATTATTTTCTTGCTGACTTCCATGAATCTCTACCACTGGCTGTTTAGTCTGTGTGGGAGTGAAATTTGGTTAGCATACAATAATGCGTTGTTTTTCTGTTTTCAAGTGGAAATGAAAGGCAACATAGCAATGAACTGGAAACTTCAGTAGTCTGTGACCAGATCCCTTTGTTTGCTTACTTTTGTAGCTATGCTATTACCTTCCTCTCACAGATACAGCTCTTAATCAGTGAATATTAAAGCCATATGGACATTGAAAGAAGTTCATAATCAAGTGAAAAAGGAAGAGTTGGTAGCAAAGAAAATGGAATAATTTATTCCTTCTGTATGTAGTTAATTGAAAAGGGGTTGGGGGGAAGCTCTTACGCAATATAACTTGCGTCTGTTTACGTAAAACAGTACTTTTTTTAACCACTTTCAGTTGGCTCAAAAGCTGTTTTCCAGGCTCCCAACTTCCTGGTAACATGACTTCAGAGCAACAGCCCAAACTGGTGATTATATTAAGTGAATACAATGGGACAAATGAATAAGTCTGTAGCTTGATCTTTTCCATTGATAAATTTAGAACTTGTAAAAGCTGAAGTAATAGTCGTAGTGATAAAAAGAAATGTAATTTTATACTTCACCACCAGTCCAAAAAAAACAGTGTATAATTATTGTGGGAGGAAGAAGAATACGTATCTCCTCCTCACTGCTACTTTTTCCTTCTCTTTAACATTGAAGTAATCTGTTTTAATTAAATCACCAACCTATTTCTGCACAAAAGATGACATTTCATTAATGATACAAGATGTGAATGAAACAGATTTAACCCAATTTTCAAATGGATTTCAATTTGGAAAGGGCAGCATGTAAAAATTTCTTGTAAATGTGTGGGATGAGCTTGTTGAGCTTGTTAGCATCTTTCTGAAGGAGATGGGATTGTAGTATGATGAATAATTAAACAACAATCCTTTAACTCCACATCAGCTTCTAACCGGTTTTTATAATCCCAGGTGATGGAGACACAAACTTCTGACATCGTATATCAAGAATATATTGTAAACAGAATGAAAACATGCAGATCTGTGATGATTGCTAGCAATATATATATGCATATACAGTTGTCTCTGCTTTTTTAAGCTAAATATGATCCTTCAGTGGCTTTTTGAAATAACTACTGTCATAATTTGTTTCCTATTTGAAATAAAAAATAAATAAAAAGGAAAAAAAAAAAGCCTGCAAAAAGGACGCTGGTCTCCTAAGCATGGTTTTATCATTACATTCAGCAGCACTTTTTCCATGCGCTTATTGTGATGCTTAGCAGCAGTATCATATCAGGTCCTTGTTGCATGCGGGACTTTGCTCCTCAATTTAGGATTTTATCAGTAGTGCTGATAAGCCACAGCCCAATTCCCATGTGCTTGCCATTGCTTCCAGGCTAGGATTGTGATCTTGCCATCAAACAAGAGAACTGATCCAGCACAGATTGTTGTTCTCCACTCCGTAAAAGACTTGAAAATTTGGTGATGTTGGTCATGTGGTGTCGAGAGCCTTAGCTGAAAATACATGAGAAGTAAAAGCATCGTGCAGGATGTGGTGTAGAAGCTGAATATTTTGTTTGCGCTTAATAAAGCAGCCTAATGCTGTTCCTGTTTCCACATAGGTTTGCATTTTATTTCCTGGTGGCAAATCCATGGGAACACAAAGCAGGTGGCAGCATTTGTAGGTGACTGGGAGGCCCGAAGTGGGCTGGTGTGATCTTAGTCTGTCAGGCACTATCACGATGCTGTCTCACATTTCAAAAGCCAGTTTTACTTTAAAGAAATTCACCTGTATGTCTTGAGCTGAATAGGGTGGTTGGAGACCATCCACTTGACTTTAAAACAGGCTGAACCAACAAGTGTGTGTTGGGGGTGGGGTGGAATTCACAACAGGCTGTGTCTGTATGGTAAGGTCTGGGTAGATATGAACAGGTTTGAAAAACTGTTCACTGTTAATGTACCTTTCTCTTATCTGCAAGGAGAACAGATCAGCTGTCTCATCGTTCAGACTTGAATTCATGAAGTTTATTTGCATTTCCTAGATCTCCACGCTATATTGCCAAGTCTGCTTACTCTGAATTTAGAAACGCTGTTCCAATTTTACTATCATAATTCATGGGGAAAATGGATATCACAGATTTGCCCTCTGGAAAGGTGACTTAGATTTTTTTGCTGCTCTTATGAATGGAGGACAGGTGTATTGAGGCACTAAGCCTTGTGTTAGGAGCTTTATAGGGGTCAGATTGGGAAGTTCAGAAACAAGTGAGTAAATTAAAGTGTTCCTGTATTCCTTGTTGATGGAAAAAAACAATTGCGTAGTAAGTTCTTGTTGTGTTACAATTGCTTATTTTTTTTCTTCAGCGCTCCTGTTTGAGCAAAAGCTCCAACTGCAAGATTTGTGGTGCTGCTGGCATTTGTAAAGGAATAATGGTCACAGGTTGCCGCTACTTCAGCCTTTTGTGTTCACATTAATAGAGGTTCCTGACCCAAAGGAACAGACAGTGTATAGCAACAAGATTTGCCAGCATAAATACCCTGCCCTACTGCATGGGCCATCAATCCTGACTCCTTGCTCAAGAACGGGAGGAAGTACTGGTCAGCAGTAAGTGCAGAAATAAAGAGTAAAATGTATCTTGGAAATTAAAGTCAATATGAAGGGGGCCTTCAAATGGATTTACACAAAGTTCGTGTAAGGTGAAGTGTGTGCTTTTTAGATGGAGTATGGAGGAATAGAAACAGATTGCAGGAGTGCTGAGCAAATTTAATTAAGCCTTGGAATGAGGCATTCTCAGGAGAAATTCAGAATTACCTCCATGTCTGCCCGTTTGCCTGAGGAAACGTGGCACTGAGAGCAGGAACAGAGCTGTAAGCCGAGGTCACAGTTCACCCTGTGAAGTTCAGGGTCATGCTGGAAAGTTTCACTATGGATTTAGCTTATTTTGAAACATAAAGGATGATTTGTGCCTTTCTTCCATAGATTCCCCCCCCCCCCCCCTTCCCATTTTGCTCAGGATCTTGTTCACAATGATATGCTCTCATATAGACTAGCAGAGCATCTGCTGACTTCTGCATGGACAAAAGGGTTGTACGTGCCTGCAGTGTTCTTAATGGACCTTTTCTCTCCTTACAGGAAAAGGAATGAAGAAAATGAGCAACATCTATGAATCAGCAGCTAATACCCTGGGAATCTTTAACAGCCCATGCCTGACAAAAGTGGAGCTGCGGGTTGCATGCAAAGGCATATCAGACAGGGATGCCCTCTCAAAACCAGACCCTTGTGTCATCCTTAAAATGCAGTCACATGGTCAGTGGTTTGAGGTGAGTGTTTAATACAGTTTAAAAAAATAAATAAAATAAAAGGATTTTTTGGATGCTTTTTTTTTTTTTTTTTTTCTGAACCAAGACAAAATTCATGTATCAAGACTAATAGAGAGGAGAAGCAGTTGGAACCCTGTGGCAAAATTTTGTAAGATAGAAGGGAGATTTTCCATTAACTCCAACACTCTTTGAATCAGATTCTTAATGATACTTTGAACTTCTCTTTGGAGTCTGTATTAAAAATGAAGATGATTAAAGAATAAGACATCATAAAACTTTTCCCTCTAGGCACTCTTGTTTCATAGAAGCTATATAATAGCAGAGATAATGGTAGTGACCATTATAAAATGCTTTCCAATCTTAAGAAGTAAAGTGCTGTGGAAGAGAGGAGTGTTTAATATTAGTTGGCAAGGAATTCAGTGATAGTAGTTTGATTGGCAAATTTTGAGTGTTGACGCTGGGTCTGCAGTTGAAGTTAGAGATATGAGCTAATTCACCAGTTTTCACTGTATTTCAGATTGCACATATGATTAGAAAAAAAATAACATGAAGTAGGATTTTAATCCTAAAAACCATTTGAATAGTAAATAGAAACGACGTCGTAGAAACATACCTATTGTTAATGAAGAACGTTAAACGAAGTGTTAGATTTTAAACGAACCTGTTCTGGTTATTTCAACAGCATAGTTTTGCTCTGTGGATGTTTGAAGTCTTTCCTTTGCAGGGTCAGCATTAGGAGAGGGAATTTTGGATTTTTTATTATTTTTTTTTTTAATTTTTTTTAATTGTAGGTTTGCTCTTTTATTAGCTTTGTGTTCTGGATGCATTGGATAGGTTTATTGTAGAAAATCACTCTGTAAGTAAAAATAATTATCCCTGTGCTTCAAAACCAGTATCTTCATGTAATTGAAACGTAAGGTGATGTACTAGCAAAAAAAGAAAGGCATTCTAGCTAACCATGCAGCAAGGAGCATTTAGCTATGCTGTATGTTATTGTTGAAGTCAGAGTAATTGACTGTGTTTGGATTAAAGGTCAGACTAAATGAATACATGTGCTTCGCAAGAACAGATCCAGCCCTTTTGGGCCATTTCAGTTTTCTGAATAAATCTGAGTACATTTCACACAGTTGTCTGTGGCCAGTTATACGCAGAGTAAGTAGGTTTAAATAACATATTCTTATGTTCTAATTGAGATCGTTTTTATTTAATGCAGGTTTTAATTTGAAAAGTGATTGTCTGAATGGAGAAACTCACTGAACCGATCTGCTCACTGATATGACTCTCATCTTATGGCAGTTGCTCCTACTGTCTAATGAAAGTCCAGGATATTCATTTTAGTATGAACAAAAAGTTTTTATTAGTTCACGTTCCTATTGGTGCTGCAGAGCTAATACAGCTCTGATGTGATGAGCCATTTCCTATTCTGGCCCCCACATTCTCAACAAAGTTTTTAATTAAGTTCCAATTGCTGAGTTAAATTGAGCAGAGTCACTCAGGTATAGCTGAAGACATAATTTGGCTGGAAGAATCTCCTGCTGATGTCAATCAGTGAGCCAGCAAGATCTCAGACTATAGGCTGGCTAGTAATTAAAATAAATAAATAAATAATCTAGTTACTATTAAACAATTAATCTATTCAGCATAGAAATTACTGAATGACAATACAAAAAAGGATTGGAACTTAAGACTTTTCTATCTGTGGGTTTGAAGACTTCATGAAGAAGTCCTAAATTTCCAAATTGCTGAAAGTCCTTGTAGGTTGGATGTCTTCGAGCAGGTTGCAGCAAAATCCAGTGTTACTGAAATGTGCACACTGACCACGTATTATGGCTATGTTGAAGATTTCTGCACAGGAAGCAGCTGGGTTGAAGATGTTTGAAATACAGGTTGTGGTTTCCCTGGTTGTTCTCTTGCAAATAGGTGCTTTGGAAGAGTATGGGCAGGTCACATCCTGAGATGGACCAGTGGCGGCTGAAGCTGGTGGGCTTTAGCTGTTGAGATTGCACTGTCTGTGCAATTACAGTTGCTAGAAAGTGTTGTGTTCACTCTACCTATGCAGATTGTGTATAGGATAGAATAGGCTTTTTGAAAGTGAAGAATCAGTGTCTGGAAAAATTTGGATAAAACACGGCTACCTGTACATGTAAGGGGGAGAGGGCTTTTTGGTTGAGTTCTAACATATGTGCATTATGTGGCTGTGTAAATTGTGCCTCCCAGACATTTAAGTATAAAATCAAAATATCTGTACTGTTGGGGCATCTGTGTGTATATTTATATATGGTTAGAGATTTAAACATGGTTGGTTTTCTGTCTTCTCTGTAGCTGTGAAACCACTAGGAACACATGCAGGACACAGGTACTCAAGGCAGTCTCAGTGTCGTCCTCAGTTCTGGCACAGATGTGCTTGCTGTCTGGTAGATACTTCCCTACAGATTAACACGAACATGCATGCACACACCATTCACGTATCTCCCTCCATGCATATCTCTGGGCTTGCATATTCATATTGTCTGGAAAGCACTGTCTCCTCCAGTGAAGGACTGAAATAATGTATCACATCTCACTGAAAAATTGTCAATCTACTCTTTCCCTAGCATAACTTTTGCATTTTTAGTCTGAGATGATATGTCAGAATTTAATGTTACACTATCTGTATATACTGTATATAAGGTTATATATCTGTATATAAAGACAATTTGGTGGTCCAGGGCTGAATTTTGGCTCTCCTGAACCTTAGTTCTAGGCAGGTATATTTCCAGAATGACCAAATACTACTTTTTTTGTTTTTGTCTTTTTAAGTGTTTGCTTAGGAGAGTCATTTGATGGCTGTTTTCCAATATTAATTTGAATTTAATTACTGCACTGAACTTCAGGATGGAGAATAACTGGATGGGGTACTGGAGTCAGGCAAAAGTGTATGATGGTAAACTCTTCTCCTCAAATCATTATGGTACCCACCTGCTGTGTGAATGTGTTTTAAATAAGTGTTAATTGCATATAGTACTGCAGTCGTCATCCAAGATGTGCTAGCACTGAAATTCTCACTAAATTATTATTCCTGAGAAAGTAACTTGGCCTGGTTCATGGGTTATCATCTTAATCTGGCAAGCACTGAAAATCATAGACATTTCTGAGCTGTGTCTGGTCATATGAGACTTAAATGAGATCAGGAGGTATAATGCAACTTGATGCATGTGGGTGGAAAGTGTCGTCTGTAACTACAAAAAGAGAAGAGCAGCTCTGGACAACAGCCATGTCTGGAAATCAGGCAGGGCTTCCAGTAGCTGTGTTCCTAGACCATTCAGCAGTGGGGCTTAGGAGATCTGCTGCTGTCTTGTGTATTTGAACAGCCAGCAGGCATTCTTGCTTTTTTTTCTCGGAGTTTCTTATAACACTTGAAGTAGAGAGGAAATAAAACAGCACTGAAGACAGCATGCAGTTGCTGAAAATCACATTGGTAGAATGGGGATGCCTTTTTTGGACAGATAGGTTTGTCTACCTATGGATTTATTTTTATTATTATTTTTTTTTTTTTCATGTGAATTGATTGAAGTCACAAATTCAGTGAAACTCAGTGAGTTTATTTTTCATTTTGGTGTTTCTAAAATTTGATTTGAAGGATCAGCTCGATTTTATTTTATTTTATTTTATTTTATTTTATTTTATTTTATTTTATTTTATTTTATTTTATTTTATTTTATTTTATTTTATTTTATTTTTACCATTTTTATTTTTCCCCCAAAGGGTTTATTCTTTGCTTTGAACACTAATCTGTAACACTTGTATGGACCTTTGTATAAATAGGCACTAGAGACCAGTTAGCTTGGAAATGAATTGAACATGTGAAATACCAGTGGAGCCTACTGAGTATCTACTTAGGGATCTAGCTGCTGGAAGGGCTCTCTTGCTATTCATTCTTACTTGCTTTTCCTCTCAGTTTTCCTTACTTCCAGTATCCTTCTCCTTCCTCCTCCTCTACCTCCTCATGTTCCAATCTCCGTTCCAAGCAGCTGCTGCCTCCTCTTGCTGCTCTGTGCATTGGAGAATGGGGGAGGTTCGCTTCCCTACATGGGGAAGGGATCTTAACAGAAGACCCGGGGACAGACTTCTGTTACTCATTTCCATAGATACACTTCTGTTACCCATCTGTGGCTGTCACAGCCCACCGCAAAAGCCAACGAGCCATGAAATAGAGAGGAGTCTGTGGGTTGACATGTTCCATGACTCTTCCGAAATGTTCCAAAATAACTACAAAAGCACTGTGAAGAGCACACATATATAAACCCTTATGCATTCATTTGGTGTTTTATATACATCTTTTTCCGTTCATCTGTATGGACAAAGTAATAGATCAAGTGTTTGGATGGAATTGGAAGTTTCTTTATCAGAAAGAAGAACCAGCAGCAGCAGCCACATAGTCATCGTCGAGGCCTCTCTCACCCCTGTCTCACATGTACTGGTTGGTGATGGTAAAGAAGTGCGTGAGATCAGGGAAATGGGAAATTATCTTTCCAGTTTGCTCTGCCAGCCCCAAGTCATCATCTCTGTGACTTCTTAAATGTCTTTGTAACTAAAAGACAAGGGTAGATTTAATGTCCATAACTTTATTCAAGTGATTTTTTTATTATTAGTCAGAGAAATAAACTTTCATGGTATCCTGGGCCATAGGGTTGAGCAGTTGTTGGATAAAGTAATATTACTTCGATACTTTGAGACTACCACTTGCTGATCCCTTTTAAGTTTTTTTTTTGACTGTGTTGGAGGAGATGCCGTGGAAAACCTTTTTCGTGTTCTCAGTGCAGTTTGGGATTTTAGTCTTCTGATCTGCCCGTTACTGAGTAAAAATTGCAACTGTTATATTGTATATTGCAAAGACTACATATATCTATCGTATCAAGGAATAATTTGGATGGTTATTTTAATGATGTTTATTTCAGAATATTTCAGATAGGCAATGCCAACAGCTACTTCTATATTCCCAGAAAGATCTTCAATCAGTAATTCGGGATTTGTCCTCTGCTTTAAAGAACTGTGAGGCACAACAGAGTTGGCTTATTGGATATTTGATTCATCTGTGTTTTTTTCTTAAATGTTAGTCAATGCTAGAGTGTCTTCTGGATGTTCTTTTTCCATTTTAATGCTAGAATTTCAACTTTAAGTGACATCCTGTGCAAAATTAATCATAAGGCTGAGTTAACAGTAAGATGGATATACCAGTTTATGAAGATTTTCTTCTGGCCAAAAAAAAGAAGCATCATGAAATTCTGGTTGGATGTTTTGTATCGGATCGTGGAGATAGTGAGGTGCTTTTGCGCTGTAGCTGTCATGAAATTACCTTCTACCAGCACGAAGAAACTTAAGATTTGCACTCTAGGGTTTCTTCTCTTGCAGGTATAAGATGGGTCTGGTATTTGAATATGCTACCTGCATTTTCTCCAACCAAAATTCAGATCAAAGTTTTTAGTGATCTATTTCAGATTTATTAAAAATACTTCTGGAATCACTGGCAGCTTGCTTGTGAAAGCCAATGTGGAAGAAATGATTCTTCAACTGAAATGATCAAGATCTTCAGACCACCATCAGAAAAAAGGGCGGTGAGATTCTTTTCAATCAAGGCAGCATGTGACCAAGGCCCTACCATATGTGACTTGGAACTGACAGTCTGACTGTCCTCAGCTGCCCAGGCATCTTCAGAGCACTTAGTTTTGCATGCGGGTCTGTGCCCTGCACCTCTTGCAGGTGTTACTCATCTTTTTTACTTAATAAGAAGAAATGGTGTCACTCCTTCTGCATTTGTTTTCCAAAGAGTATTCCTAGAAGTTGGTGCTTAAGAGATTCTTATGTGCCACGAGAGCCATGTTGTTCTGACTCCCCAGCAGAAAGATGTAAGTATTCTGTAACAGTGTGCCTGAAAGCACGGCTTTATAGCTTATTGCATATTCATAATTCAGTATTGTTCTTTGTGCTTTTTTAGTGTATGTTGATGCTAATGAAAACTTCGTTGCTTAGGACTATTTTGTAACCTCCACTGCCAAAATTTGCTTTTGGCTTCTGTTTTCTGCTGCTGGTAAACTTGCCTGAAGTCACTTTCACCATACGGAAAGACAGTCAGCTCATCTTTTTCAGACACCACTGGAAGTCTGCAGGGTCAGGCTGTGGGCTAATTGAATATTTTATTTCAGTCTACTCTCAGCCTGAAATAATCTCATTGGATATTTTATGTTCCAAGTCTTAATGTTTTGGAATCCTCTTCTGTTCCATGGGTCTGTCTGTTGAAGACTCCTGTCATTAACTCTTTCAAGAAAAAGAGATGTGTTTTTTTTTCACGTGGGTACAGTTTTGTTCTACAACAGTTTGAGGGGAGGAGAGCACTGATTCCCTTACATTCTTAACCTGGCATGCATATTTAAAAAGGACAAGCTTGAAAAGACCATTTTATTATAGTAAAGACAGGTGGGAATCTTCTGTGCAGTTTTCCCTCCCATCCTAAAGAACATTTCTCATATTATTTCTGTTCAGCTCCTAATGCTTTGAGTACATTTCTGTGAATGTCTACACATAAACTTACGGCCTGGAATTACATTTTATTGTAGCCTTTTTTTTTCTTTAAAGAAACACAACTTTCTTCATTTCCCAAGTCTTTTCTAGCTTGTTATGCAAGGTCTGAAAACCAGAGGTTGTAAATCTTTTGTGTTGGCAAATACTTGATTAAAGTGGGCACTGGGAATTTTTTCCTCCTGTGCCTAGTTTAGAAACACGAACATGAATTAGAATATTAGAGCATTAGAAATACAAAGGTTTTGATGAGATTTTTTTAATACCTGAGGTACTAGTAAGTGACTATTTATTTTAAATCCATTTTATAGTAATTATTTTTTGCCTTCATTCTTTATCTCACCCATCGCTGCTGCTTTCTCTTTAGCTTTCTCCTCAGCATCTAGACGTAGACACAGTGCTGCATTTCCTGTCTTTTCACATCAACTAGTCTTGACATTAGAACTCATCTGAATCAGACAGATTGTCTTAACTGAAGACGAATCTTGTCACTCTGAGTCAATATATGTGATGAAATCTCATAACGTTCCACTAGCTCCATCAGTAATCTCTACCTCTGTAGTTCAGTTTCTGAAACATAATGCAGAGAAAAAGAAAAGAGAAAACATGCACTGTAGAAGTCTGTTTTCATACTGAGAATAGGTCTGTTTGAGGTGGCTGCTTCCCCTCTAGAAGATTGGTGGGATCATCTCCAGCAGCAGCAAGATGCTGGGTTCTGGTTCTGCCCAGCTACATTTTTTTCCAAATGCCCTGCCATCACATCATGGCACAGTGAAGAGATTTTTCTCTCCATTTGCACAAGTGTAGTCTTGGGAAGTCAGCTGGGAGAACTTGTATGAAGCGGTGGTAAAAGCTACGTGATCTCTCCTGGTTCCCATGGCCTTGAGCAGAACCTCTATTGGGAAAATTCACTGTTGGAACCAACTTTCAGAAGCCTTCATTCTGGTAAATCTGAAAAATCATGGAAATGAAAATGGGACAAACAAAACAGTGGGATCACATGGTCATTTTCTCAAGTTTGGAAATAGTTACTTGCTTAAAAATCAGTGGTTTTAGGCTACCTGGAAAGTTTGCTTTTACCTTAACTCGTGAGTAGTATGAAATATAGAGAAAGGACTGGGATGAGTTCTTATCTATCTTTGTACGTATCATGTTTCATCAAAACACTATGGCTGACAAAGTATTCACTTTAATAAGCTTTTTGAGCCTCAGGAGTAGGGCACTTGAACTGAATGTTCTTCCTGTCTCCAGTTGTGAATATTTCTTTGCAGTTATTGCATTTTCATCAGTATTTCTAGTGATCCTGAGACTTGCTTTTAAGTACTGCCTGTAGCACTGCAGTCTACTCAGAAGTACTCAATTAATGCTTCACCAGCTTTTCACGACTGTGCTTGGAATAGCTCTCTGTGGAGTCTGTGACTTGTAAACAGTGTTCTCAGTCATATTAACAGAAGGGGAGTTGGCTAATTTTTACTATCAAAACCAGATCAAATCTTTTAGTTTTGTTGTATGAATAAGTTTAGAAAAAAAAGAAAAAATAGGCAATTCATGGTGTTTTCCAAATTACCTTAGGAAGACCTGAGGAAGAAGAAGGCTTTGCAGCACTTACACTGCTTTGTCAAGACTGGATAACTGGCCTGTTAATGTCAGTCATGGTTTGTATGTCACCAGAATAGATACAAAGCTGTCTCTCAGAATGGTAAGGCTAAATAGTGGTGTATGGTATTTGTTATTTGTAGTCATTGTATTATACACAAGAATATGTGGTCTAGAATGAATCTGAGGGCGTATAAATACTTGCCTTGTCTTGTCTCGTTGGGAATGATTTTCTTTTACTGCAGGAAGAAATCAGCATAATATTCTCCAAAGTGATTTTTAGTAATCCCTGATTGCATTAAAAAGGGCACTTGAGCTTTTCTGTGTACAAGCATGTAATGATGATCTTTAAGCAGAAAGGTGGTCTCATCAGATAGAGGAGCTTCAGGGAGAGTGGTATCCTTCTTTTAAAATGTCCCTGTAGGGCAGAACAAAATGGTGTGCACAGAGAAGGCAGAGACAGAGGGAAATCTTTTAAACACTGGTTTAAGATAAGACCAAGGTAGAATAATTGATAGCAGTGAAGGATGAGCTTAAGAAAGAGCTTGCTTTCTCTTATCTCACTCTCTCTTGCTCAGGAATTAAAACAGAGGTGGTGAAATAGAAGCTGGGATGCATTTCCTCATGCAGTGCTGTACTAGGTTGATGAAGATGCAGATCCTTAAAAGAGGTTTTTCAATGGCATTCAGCAAACGAAGGTATCTACAGAACTTAAAATGAAAAAAAACAACAACAAAAAAACACAACAAAAAACACGTTACTAGAGAAATGCAACTGCTACTTGGTAATAAAGTAGCTTTCTAAAGAGGATGGACAGAATCTCAGCAGCAAAGTTGGCTGAATTGCCTTAGAGAGAACTTTGCTGAATTCCAGTCCCAGTCTGTGAGCTGGGGAGGATGCATTATCGCAGCATCTAGCATTAAACATGTCTGGCTGTTTTGAGTACTCTTTGGCATTAACTGAAAGGAAAAATGCTACAGTTCTGCAGAGAACGAGTCACCACGCTGCCACCAGCAGCTCAGCGTTCAAAGAAATGCGTTTTTGATCCTTTTGCCCACTTTCCCTGCAGTTTAATTATCTATCAATCAGATATGTAATTTTTTAAACTTAGATGAGGAGTGGAAGTCTGCTTTTATCGTGGGCAGGCAGACACACATTTCAGATCGTCTCAGTGATATGTCTGCCTCTCTGCCTGATGTGGGCTAATTATTTTTTTAGCTCCCTTGCATTGTATCACTGCTGCTTCTGCTGATTTCAGCTGGAGTTGGAGGTCAGTCTATTTAAAGAGCACACACTTTTATCTTGATGTCTCTTGTGAAGTGCTGTATAATTTGGCTACTCCTGGGGATCTTTGTGGTAAGAATACATAATTTACTGACCATCTGTCTGCCTTTTCCTTTTATTTCAGCTTTTCCTCTCCTCATGTGTAAAGGTGGCAGTCATGTAACATGTATGCAGAAGCATTTGGTAAACTGCTAGCCAAGATACATACTGTGACTAATTAAAAAGTCAGCTTTGTGCAAGTAGTTGCCGTAATTACATCAATTAAAGAATCATAGAATGTCTTGGGTTGGAAGGGACCCCAAGGATCATCAGGAAGGCTGGTGTGTTGCACATAACTACTGAAGAGAGATGTTTGTGCTGTAATTGATTAGTTTGTTCCAAAAGCAGCTTGAACTTTTTCATAATGTGATTGATAATTTCTTTACAATGAAATATTGCCTACAGCTAGTGTTCAAAAGCCCAGGCTAAACCGTACTTTGTGACTAACATTTTTGGGTGGGCAGCTGAGAAGCCAGTCTCTCTCCATATCAAAGACTGCCCAGATGCAGACCTACTGGAAGTCCTGAATGGTCTGACTGGAGCTGCTTAAACTAGAGGACAGTACATATGTGTGAGTGGGAGAAAGAGGAAAGCAAGGTAAGGTGGAAAACACATTAATATAGGAAAACAAACAAACAAAAAAACCCAATGAGTTTGTGTCTAAAGAAAAGGAAGCAAGCCTTGCAAGAAGGAAGAAGCAAGCCTAGAGAATAAGCTTTTGGAATTGAGATTTGGCTAAAGGATATTCTTGACTCTGAGGGAAGAAAAGCTTCTTAATTAATGTTCTAAAATAGTTACATCAGACCTGCCCAATGCTATCCTCGGTTTTCCTTCTTAATGGGATAACCCAGCTGGACCCAAATCTTGGTGCATAGTTCAGGTGGGATTGTACTTCAGTGAGGTTTGTAGTTGGATTTGTGTGGATGCTCTTTCCTTTTTGCAGCTGCTTTGCAGTATCTCTCTATAAAAGTAACTTGACATGGTGCACCTGTGAAGTGATATTTCACATGACAGATTCATGTCAGTATAGATGCAATGAATCACCATCACTGCAAAAGGTAATCTCTTAAACCACTACAGGGACCTCATATTCAGCTTCACTAATGAGTTTCATTCTAAAAATATAAGTATGCAAAATCAGAACTAACATTATTTTTGTTTAGAGATATTTCCCTCCCCTCCCCGCACCCAGTTGTTTGCCACTCTGTTTTCTGTCTTTGTAAACCACTTAGATAGAAGGTTACGGGGCAAGAAGAATACAGAAAGGATATTGGAACCCTTATCTAGTTCTTCAGGTGCAGTTGCATTGTAAATAATCATAAAGATGAACTTCTGAGAAGCAGGAACTCTGATACAGCTGAGATGGAGTTGTAGCTTACCCTGCAGGAAAAATTTTTACTCAGAGGAGAGAGAAAAAGATAGCAAGATGTACATGGATTTTTAAAAAATTATTATTTTTTTATATCTTTTGCTTAGAGAAAATATGAAACGTGGCTTGTCACTTGAGTTAGCCAAGAATATCTTGTTGGAGCTTTTTTCTTTTTCCTTGAAAAAACCAATTATCCAGCAATTTGGAGTGTTTGATTTAGACACTCTTTTTAGAGATCAGCATTCATGGCACATGCTGTGAAGAGCAATTTAAAATTAAATGGCTGCTTTAGACATTTAAGAGCACCTGGATGTTATTTTAGAAGCAATTGGAACTCTGGGCCAGCACCTTGTAGGGTAATTTAAATGCTTTCCGTGTGTGCGCTTTTATTTATTTTTTTCCTTTCTTTTTTTCTGTATTTGAGTACTACTTTGTGAGGAATTGATTTGAACAACGCGGTGCTGAGCTCTTCAGATTCTGAAGTGCTTCCAATACCTGATTGTGCTGAGCTGCAGATCACGATCTCCACTTGGTCTTACAAGGCCAGCCATCTAAGAATATCACCCAGACAAAGAAGTGAATCTGGGTTCTTTGAGTTTATTGAATATATTTTATTTCATGTATTTCTCCATGATTGTTCCTCTCTTTGGCTTATGCACAGGAGAAGTTCCTTAGGTCAATAGAAGTCATCTAAAAGTTTTAAAAGAAAATGCGAGCATGTAAAAAGTAGTAAAGTAGTGAATTGCACCACGTCATTTTAGGATTTGAGCAAAGTTTTAGCATCAATAAAATGTTCAGGAATAAAAGGATTCAGGGAAAAAAAAAACAAAAAAACACAACAGTGAAACAGTTCTTCAGATATATTCAGTACTCCATTTATGAGTGTGATCTGCTCCGTGCCACATGTGAGACAGTGGGCCCTTGGGGGATGAGGTGCAGGTGATGGTGTAACTAAGGGTTATCATAACATATAGGCAGAGAGGGATACTAGCTGCACACTTGACCTCAGTTCTGGATGTTGGAGGCTGTATGGGGTAGTATATGCCAATATAGAAATGTTTTATAGCCTAGAGCTGTGAAACAGTGAAGGTGACGTAAAACCACATCAGCACCTCCCCATATTGGGTGAGTATCTGGCAAGAGGCTGGGGAACAGCTCAGTATACTTTTTGCCTTTGGGCTGAGATAAATAAAGCATCCTAAGATACGTTAGATTTCACTGGAGTGCGGGGGAGGAGAATGTAAAGTCTGAATATTTTGTTTTCTGTCTGAATCACTAATATGCTACCAGTCAGTTTAATTAGAATAATTAGTCATGAAATATATAATTGGTTTGAATTTTCCTGTAGAGTTCTTTTGAGGAGGAATGGGCTTATTTGATACTGATCCTGCAAACATTTATGCACGCTCTGAGCTCAGTGTGCATGAAGAAACACGTATGCAGCAATATCCCATTGACTGCAAAAGGGAATTTTCCATTTTAGCTATAGAGCTTTCTCAATTTGAGCTTAGTCACTGGGCTACTTTTTCCCATTACTGTGGGATTTGTGGCTGGTCTGTTACCCTAGGGATGCCTTCAGCAGGGTACTGCTTTCATCCTTACAAAAAGTGCAGGTGTTTGCATAACAGTGACTTAGAATGACCACAATAGCCTCTTCCAGAGTACTTCTCCTGCACCTCTCCCTGTTGTTTTTTTGGATCTCCTGTGATGGGTCCTGCTTTGGGGAAACGGCCCAGCTGAGTAATAAACATAGGCAAGTGTGTTTTCCAGTGGACTTTGTTAGGTCAGTTCCTGGATCCAGTTCATCTTAAAGCTGTACTCACATCTGATCCTGCAAAACATTAACCTTTGTTTTGCTGAGAGATTTCTGAAATCGCATCCTTTTTGGCATCCTGTCCCTTGTGATGATAGCTTACTCGAAGAGGAGGCATTTGTGTTTAGAAACACAGAATGTCCTTTTGTCTGGTGACCCTGCCCATGGATGGGGGGTTGAAACTAAATGGTCTTTGAGGTTCTTTTCAATCCAGGCCTTTCCGTGATTCTATGATCTTACATCTCAGTTGCATATTTCCTATGGTACAGTTTTAAGTTTTCCCAGTTTCCTGGGAAACTCATGTTGAGAGGCTAGTGCTCTTTTCCTTGTTTATTTCTTAAGCTGAAATTGTTTCTTACCCAAAAATTATGTTAGCGGTTTCATTACAAGTAGTAAAACTAATGTCAGAGAAGTCCTAGGAAGGTATTAAGGCAGTATGCATAGGATTTTCTACTTGTAGCATATTGGTATGTACTTCAGTCTAGTTTTACAGTATAACTGACTATAACAAAAGATTCTGTACATCAATTATGTAATAAAATCTATAGTTTCTATGATCTTGTGCCACAGAATGCAAGCAAAAGCTAATAGGCTTTCATGCAATTTTTGTGGTGCTTTAGTTAATTCCTTTTCTATACTTTGGCATGCTGTAAAGCATTTAACATAAAAATACACGATTCAGCAAAGGCTATGAGGATTTTTTTACTATGCTGTACAGCAGTGCAGGTACTGTGATTGAAATAAAAGAAGGTGTTATGGTGTGTCTGTAGAGTAGGACTGTGTTAGCTGGTGACCTCTTGGTAGGTTAACAGAAAGTTTAAATATTTAATAGCAGTGCTTTTTGCCTCTTTTTTGGGAGCAGGGTAAAACAATTAATGTATAGAACCTACCGTGCTCTCCCACTAAGATGCTGTTTTACGGTGTTTTTCAGCATGCTCAATTTATGACTGAATAGAAGACTGTATTTGGGATTCAGTGCCTTATCAACATAGCTTCCCAAGTTGACGTATATTTGGAGTCAGTCAGGTGCCATGGTAGTTCTTTTTAACACTGAAAGTCACAGTTGTGGAGGTTCTTGCTGTCAGAGTTCATGAATGGGTTCCACTGAGGCTGTGTGTGAAGTTCAGTATAAGGTTGGTTCTGTTGGTTTGCTCAGCTGAAAATAGCTCTGAGAAAATGAAGAATAGGAGTTCCTTTGGGGTGCTTGAAACTGGAAGAAACGTAACGTCATCAGCTTATCTATTTTGATGACTCAGATTTATCTGAGCTTCTCTGTAGTCTTTTGGGTTCTGAACAGACAATCAAATTTAGCATAATTTAAGTTTTAAAGGACACAAATACAATTTTGGTCATATTTCAAATAACCATTCAATGATATGCAAAGCATCTCTGTCCTATTCCAACCCCTTCCCCAAATCTGACCTTTATTTTCATTTTGCTTGAAGAAAACAATACCAAACCCAAAACACAAGCACAAAAAAACCCTCACATTGTGAACCTCTTACTACAGAGTTTCACTCCATAAAGCACATTGAAGTCTGTGATCTTTTGAGTGGTTAAAAAAAAATATAAAAATCACACGTACCCTCAAGCCATTATAAAATTCAAGTACATCATACAAGTTATCTAGTGTTTTCTCGAGAGGAATCACCTTATGCTGCCTAGCCTAAATTGTACAGTCATTTAGAATAACCTCTTCAGTTACCTCACGCTTGTGGGTGTTACACAAGTGACACTGCTGTAAGCCTAGTGGATTTGACTGTGATAACTAACTTTTGTTGACTAACATTTTCTGGGCACCTTCTCAGAAATTCAGGAAAAGGCTGTAAGAAACATGCAGATGTGTAGAAAGAATGGAGGAAATGGAGGAAGAATGGGGAAAACACCTTTGTTCATTTCAGTTAAAAAAAACAAAGCAAACAGTTGAGTTCCTTTCAAGCAGCTGTGTGTTGTAATGGTTTGACTTGAAGATAAGTGTACTTTTCAAAATATATTTAATTTCTATATAAATTTAAAAACTTGATAGACGTGTTGGCAAAATCAGCGTCTCTGCTGTGGCACAACAAAGAAAGTCATCACCTACTCAAGCTTTGGGGAGCTGTGTCCCAAGCTGTTGAATAAATGAGCAGGAATATCAAAGGGGTTCTCTTCTTTCCCTTGAAGGCAGCTTTACTGTTTTGATTTCAGAAACAAAACCAATCTTTTCCAGTTGTCACGAGTGCAACTTTTTCCAGCAGATGCCAGTTTTTTTTTTTAGAGTGCTCAGTTTCAGAGAGTTTACAGTGGGCAAAGAGAAAAAGGAAAAAAGCCAAGGATAAGGGAAATAAAAAAAAAGAATGATAGGGAAGGATTCTTTCTCCCTGTCCCTGAGACTTTCCTGCTTTCACCAGTAAGTGCTGCAACTTCCTTTTCAGCCTGTGCCTTAGAAAGTGACTTAGCAGGATCCCTTGGGTCTGTCTGAGGTGGGTGTTAGGCATTCAGTCAGAGCAGCATCTCTGTGCTTTGAGGCATGGGAGAGCACACAATGGCATTTCTAGCAATAAGCTTGTCAGAATAAACAGTCTCGCTTTTAAAATATGTATCTGGAATGTGTTGCCTGCTAATACATATTCATAACTTAAATGCAAATATCTCCCTTTCCTGCACACTTTGTGGATGTTTGCCCTCTCTGTTTCGGTTGTGTATCATATGGCTTGTAAATAAGAAATGACAAGTTGTGTAATAAGTGCGGGGGGAGGGAGAAGGAGAAGAGGAGTTAAAGTGATTTGATTTAATAAGAAACATGCATAATTTACACGCACAGTAGTATTCCACTCTGATTCTGCATACTTTGATTTCAAATCCTGTGACTGTGCAAACTAGTATCTTAAAAATAATAGACTTTAACTAGCATTAAATTTAAGATTTCTCAAGTGAAGCTTGCTTGCTAGAATAGGCATCCTGCAGCCGTTTAGCTTTAAATTGAAGTTTGTGAATGTCCTTGCTTCTTTGCAAGGTGAAGACAGACATGTCAGTTTAGCTAGACAAATCAGATACACAATATGAGAATGTGTTTTATGTGATGTTTTTACCACACTCATTATGTTGGAAATACAAATCATTTTAGGATGGATTTAGGTCTCTCTAATCTGTAAGTGATCTAAACTGAGGACAGAAATTAATGTTACAATTTGTGGTACCCTAATATCTATACTTGTTTGCCCTTGCAGTGTAGTGGTGGCGTAAAGTCGGAAGATAGCTTAAGAACATTTGTTAAAATCACAGGTATTTGTGCCAGTCATTCCACATGAAATGGGTTTGTTTTGATGCTGTAGTTGTAACCATGCCTGGGAATAGTCAAATAGGTATTGCCTGCTGAGGCCCAAAGTAATAATAGATTATTATATCCTTATAAAGTTAGACCTAAATAAACATGTGGCAGCAGCAAACAGACAAAAAGCCCAACAACATACATATGCTTCAACAACTCCAAATGCTGAGTTGTTTCTAGAACATAGTGTGGATTCTGTACATGTACATAACCTTCTGTGTATGAGGGCCAAAGGGACTATAAATGGACAGAAAGTAGGAAAGTTATTATGAACTGTCACTTAGGAAAGGCTGTGTGTGCCCTGCTTCAAGGGGCATGGAATTCAGTCCAGAACTTCCACTGGGACTTGCCTCAAATAATCAGTGTGGGTGAAAAGGGGGAGAGACATATACCAAGGGTCAAAAACTGTTACTGAGCATTGGGAATGCGAAAAGAAATGGGGCAGGCATAGGTTCTAAATGGGAAAGTTTAAGCTGTATCTTTTTTTGGTGGAGATGCTCAATGCTTGTGTGAATAGCTAGCCAAGCACCTCTGTGCTGGTTCACTAGACCTTATCTCCTTTGTTATATGCTCTGTGATCTGACATAGTTGTATGCCTCCTCTCACTAGCTACATATGCAGTTCCCAGTGCACAGATTGGTTTCCAGTACCCAGAGAAACTTCTTTACCTGTTGACACTGCCATCAAAGTCTTATGCCATCAAAGTCTTGCACAAGTCTTATGGGGAATGGCTGAGGGAGCTGGGATTGTTTAGCTTGGAGAAGAGGAGGCTCAGGGGAGACCTCATTGCACTCTACAACTTCCTGAGGGGAGGTTGTGATGAGGTGGTGTTTGGCCTCTTCTCCCAGGCAATAAACAGGACCCAAGGAAATGGCCTCAAGTTGTACTGGAAGAGGTTAGATTAGACATAATAAAGAAATTTTTCTCTCAGAGAGTGGTCAGGCACTGGAATGGCTGCCCAGGAAGGTTTTGGAGCCGCCATCCTTGGTAGTGTTCAAGAGGCATCTGGATGAGGAGCTACAAGCGGTGGTTTAGTGGCTTGTGGTAGCAATGATGATGGGAGGACAGTTGGACAACATGGTCTTGTAGGTCCTTTCCAACCTTGTGATTCTATGATTCAAACCTAGCCCAGTGTTTCGAGTTGGATCTCAACATGGGTCAGTTTAGATTTCCAAAATGAGGCAAACCCATACAATTCTCAACTCAGATTCTGCTACAGTTTGATAGTTTTGTTTTGTTTTTAAATGTAGACTAAGCTGTAATTGTCATAAAATTTCCATCTCTCTGTTTTTGTTTGCTTCTTCTCCCTTGTACCCTGTCCAAGACATCGCTATTATTTCAGAGAAGCATAAAATCAAAAAATGCCATTGAAATTAGTAGCAATGCTGAAAATTCACTGTAATATGGGGAGAGGTATAGAGGAAGAATAGAGCCATTTGCTTTAAGATAGCAGTTAAAGTAATGTGCTTTGTATATGAAGGAATAACTGCTATTTGTGTCCCCTTTTCCAGTTCTCCCCACACATTTTCATTTCCATGCTTCTCTGCAAAGTCATGTATGTGGTCATTAGAGCAGCATGCCATAGATCTAATCCCCAGCTGGGAGTCATTAAATACTCTGAAAAGGAAATAATTAGAGACTTTTATTTTTTGTACCCTCGCTCCATATTACCTTCTCCAGAGAGACTGAGCAAAACAAGCAGTGAGGAAAGATTGCTCTCTGAGCAGGTAACTGGGAACCGTCTCCTGGAGGCAATTAAATACAGAAGAGAGTGAAATTTACTTTTCTGAATCGCGTAGTGGATTTCTGAGCAATGAGTTACTCCTTGTCTCTTGAGTAGTTTCATCAGTTTTCGTGCAAAAAAAATACAGTGTAGATGAATGCTTACTGGAACTTTGTCTTCTAAAGAAAGCGGAATAAAATTGGTGGAGGAGTTACACAAGGTAATTGTGTCCTTATTGGGTTTGCTGACTCTTTTTGTTTTCTCCTCTTTTGATCCTTTGTACTTTTGGAGTAAGCTAACCATCCATTTTGGATAGGTAAAAATATGTTATGGATAGTTACAAAAGCTCTGGTTCTTTGGCAAAACACATTCCTGGACAGCAGAGGGAAAATAATCAGCCATTGGGTTCTAATTGCTGGTACCTGCTGGGCAGAGGGAATGGGATATTTGGAGGGAAGGCAATTTAAAGGGGCAAAAGCTAAATTTTGGTAGGAATTGTTATGGAAAAAAATTGCAGTGGTAGTGGCTCACCAGGGGGATTCTCTCCTGTACTTCTGTTGTCACCTTGCAAAGCTTGACTTGCCTAGCAGTGGGAACATGGTGGGAGCTGCATGCAGCAGTGGCCAAGCTTCTCTGTTGCTAGAGGCTCTTGGGACTGTGAAGAGTGGTGATTCTCTAGCCTGCTGCAATGGCAGGTTTGTTTGTTTTTTGTTTTAAGCAAGTAGTTCTTTTCATATCACTCTTTCCCTACATGAATAACTTTTACTTTACCACATGTTATTTAAAATCCTTGAGTTGCAACAGCCACTGCTAGGAGTCTGGAGGTGCTGGAAGGGGAGACAGGAAAGGAGAAAGGTGAAGAACAAGAGAGCAAGGAAGGTTTGTTTTCAGTACATCTGCTTCAGGAGCTGAGCATGGCAGGAAAAAAAATGTGCTGGTGCACAGGGAAATCTGTTTTGCAGCTCCCTTCTTGTATCCATATTCACCTTTGGTCTCAAGTAGGGGCATATGGACTGGGCATGACCTTGGCTGCTCTTTAAGCCAAGTGATTTTGTGTTGAGTATGTTAGTTCACACACTAGCTTGAAGGGATGAAAACAACTGTGAGCAATAGAAATGCCATGCAGAAATAACATATGCTGTTCTTTGGATACCTATCCATAATATTAAACACCTGAAAAAATTGTCAGATTTGTATAGGTTCGTATCTTATATCTGTATTCTTCCTACAGTGTCTGGTAATGCAGCCTTCAATGAGCAGGAGCCCAGGCAGCAACAAAGTGATATCCCTTCGGAGTATGCCTTACTATGAGGCCCCAGCCCAGCTGTGTCTTGAGGTGCCTCAGGGGCTGTGGGCAATAGAACTGCCAGCACTCATCCCAGACTAACACTGGGTAGGTGCCAAGGTCAGTGCCACTCCAGTGATACTGCTGCTCTTCTTGTGCTGAAGGAACTTGAGAAATCAAATCTTGTCCAGAGGTCTATAAGCTGGACACCATGAAGTCAGCTGCTCATGCTTTACCAGGGGAGGGTGCTACTCTGGCCACTCAGTCATACTCTATTTAACCACAAGGGCTGTGGCAGTGTGCATGGCAAACATTTGGGCTATTGGTCCAATGCCTTATTGCCACTGCTCATCCAGGGCTCTGCTGTGTGTTTAGAAATCTTACCTGCTGTTTGACACTGTGTCTTACAGAATGCATAAATCAGATAAGCTCTTGCTCGCCCTAGCAAATGAGGGTAATGGGTGATTTACTCTTCCATTGCTGCCTTGGTACTTGTCAAACTGATTCCGATTTGGCTTCTAAATCCTTAATTTTGGTCTTATACTTGGTTACTATTATATATCCTTTTATCACCTCAGTGATGCTGTCAGCATGATGTTCCACTTGTCCTCCTCATACTGACATGGAAATATCAGTTCACTGCTCTATTTATCATTCCTTCTTGAATAGTCTCCCAGGATGTGTTCTCTGGAAAACAGCCAAATCATTGTACAAGGCTGTGTCTGCTGAAATCCCAATGAATATGAAATAAAATTCTCCTAGACTGTTCTTCTTGCTACAGGAGATTCCTGTTGCAGGCTGACTTTTAGTGCTTCGGGTTGATATTCAGCTGCATTTCTAGATGAATGCATCACTTCAGCCCCAGAGCACAATGGCTAACCCTCAGTGCCTGTGCTTCTCTTATGAATTCTGAGACAGACATGCCTAGTTCAGAGTTGTATGGTAACAGACCAGAGGCCAGGAGAAGTTGGCAACTAGATCTTTTGATAGATTTCTTAAACCTCGTTGCTACCATATCTAACAGAATGGAATGGCAAAGGTCAACTTAGTAACAAGGGAGAGCTAATTAGGAAAAAGGATGTGTTGTGCTCCGGAGGAAATGAGCTCCTGAAATATGTTGCTCTCCAGAAAGCCAGACTGCCTGGCATGATGACTCTGTGCTTCTTTCTTGTTGTTTTATTGCTCCAGGAAAAATAGGTGGGTTGCTTGCTTTGTACAGAGAAAGTGTATCTGTAGCACTCAGAAAAGCAGAGTGTCAATTTTTGAACTCTTGAATATGTACCTGTTTTAAAACCATGACAAAATCAGCAACTTGTTGTTTTTGAAGGAAACGTAACCATTTCAGATGCTGAGAACTGATTTGCAAGTTTTTACGGACTTGAGTTTAGTGAGGGAAAAAGGAGAGGCAAATTTCAGCTCCTTCACAGTTGAGTCCACTGCAGTTCTTTGCTGTGAAGTTGCACTGTAATCAGCTGATCAAGAACTACGAACAACACATACCTTGACTAAAGCACCACTAGGACTATAAACACCCTTGATGCTTTCTATGCTAATACATATATATAATTTTCAGTTGCTTTTGATTTTGCTGAACTGCTTCTGTTTGGGTTGACACATTACATGGCAGACACGAGCCTCCTGTTATCTTCCTTCTTGTGAAGGAATAAGTTCAGTATAATGTAACCAGCATTAAAATAAAATTCAAGCCACGTAGCCCATAAAGTAAACTGTCTTCCCAGCTTTACTGTTCTCTCTTGGCTAGAATGGGAAGAATTGGCACCTCACTTAACCAGAGATGCTGACTGGAGCGATCTTCGATCTCAGGATGAATCTCACTGCTTCAGACACATGGTTCCTGCCTTCTGGTGCTTCAGCCATTATCTTTGGGGCTGAGAACTGAAAAATTACTTTCAAACAGGTTTCAGTTGGCATCTGTTCTTCACAGTATTTCAGAACAACAGCAAAAAAAGAGAAACCTGTGATGTGATAACGGTTGGCTTTTTCTTTTGTATCTCACACCATCAACAAACGTCTTTTAGGTTCAGCAAGAAAATAAAAGTAATAACATCATCTTTTTTTCTTCTGGGATAAATTTCCCTCTCCATTTCCCCCCCCCCCCATTTCAGACTTGGCTTTATTGCTTTAGGCACTTCTGCAGCATTGCCAGGTGGTCATTAAATAGCAGCAGAATGTCAAATTAACCTTAAAATAGTTTTCTGGCTGGTTTAGTTAATCAGGGACATTTTGAGAGATACGCATTACAATGTAGGACTTTTGTGATTTCCGTAGAGAATATTTCAAGATAATGTTTTCTTGTTGGTGTTTTTAATAATGTCCTTAAAGCTATCACAGCCTTTGAGTTTTTTATCTATATCCTTAGTGTGTTCAATTTTACTGACTCATTTTAATTATTCATCGTTGTTACTTCAACACAGAAAGAAAAGGAACAAAATGATGTAAACAGAATCTATCTTGTGAATAAAAAGATCAGAAGCTTACCCTTTCAGTTGTATAATCGGAATACCGTTGTGGTACATCTAATGGCCTTTTTTTATTATTTAATGACTCAGCTGCTCAGACTGCATAGAACAGGGTTCTTAAAACCTAAGCTGCCAAGGTGGGTGAAAAGCCCAGTAAATGGCCTTTAGGGGAAAGAACTGTTGAGTGCCAGGGATGTGACTGCCAGACACCTGGTGTTCTGCTGATTATGGTTTTGAATTTATGGCATTTTATGATATTATAAAATTATTTCTTAATATTGACTTAAAAGTTCTATCAATTAAATTCTTGTGTAGCAGCCGATAAGTAGAAAGATAGGATCACTATTTGAAGGCAGAATCTCATGTCATAGGAATGACAGTAACTCACAGTGAGCAGACTGCTCTTTGGTCAGAAACATTGCAGCTTAGGGACTACAAAAACCATGCATGTTACCTTAAGAGGGTCATTCTCAATCCAGTACATGTTCTTCTTGCAGCACTTATTCACCAGTTATGTACTTAAGGCTTTTTTATTCATACTATTGCAAAAACATACGTTTATTGTTAATTAGCTACTCACAGGTATAGAGGAATTGGCATTGGATGTGGTGGTGTTACAGTCTTCTTGAACTATCCTATTGATTTAATCATGCTTTGCCTCACAGTGTCTTCATACTGTCATGCTTGTATGTCCCCAGCATCGCCAGCAGAGTGTTAGTTAATTCCCTGGAGCATTTTCCACGGCTTGCCTTTGCCCTTTCTTTTTTAATCCATTTAAACACTTGGATGATGGTGGTATTATTTGTTTTTCCCCAACATACCTCAGTGAGTAACAGTGAATGAAATTTTGAATGGTAAATTGTAATGGTATTTCCCAGTGGATGCAATGCATTTCAGATTTCATTTATATGGTTGTAATTTCAGTGGGATTCATCACCAAGAAATTAACCTCGTAGGAGATGATGCCCACTCATGATGATGTCAGAGTAATAAACTGCAAAAACATAAAAAATGCTGGTCATGGAATAAACAGTGGATGTCGATGAGTGTTTTGCTTGCTCCTTTTCGGTGCAGTGTCAACCCCTGCAGTGTTTCAGCATTTACAGCAAATGTGCTCTTTGGTTGATTGATTACTCCCATAAAGACTTTGGAGATTCCTTTACTCAGTAGTCTAATGAAAATGTGAGTGCAAATTATCAGCTGGAGTAAACTTACATAGCTCCCCTGCAGTCAGGGGAGCTAGACTGCCTTCCATCTGATGAAGAAGAGCCTTAGAGTTGTCAGTAAGTTGCAGATCAGTATGCTCTGTTGTTTCACTAATATATGAAGTGCATCCATAATGTAATTACTTTGAAACCCGGGTTCTCCAAATAGCTTCATCTTTAAAAAAAGAGAGAAAGAGACAGCGCTTACCGCTCTCTCTTTTAAACCAAAATTTACTTATGAAGTCTCACTTCTGAGCAGAATGCAAACACCTGACTAATTGCTGCAACTTGTTATTCTTAGATCTGCTCAAGATGGAATTTGGCAGAAATTTTGCCTTGCTCTGTGATTTCTTATTGCATCCGGTACCCTGCTGGGGGAACTCAGACTTTTGTCCAGTTACTATCAGGTGTCTTTTGCTCTTTGAGAAAATGATTGTGATATGAAAGCAAAAGTTATCCTTTAAACTTGAGAAATATTGTAGAAAGAAGTGCAATGAGAATTTGACCTAAAACCTAATAGCAGCCTTTTTTGGCTGGGAGTAGATTGACTGTACCCTCAGGTGAGTGCAGACAAGAGCTTCTGCCTCTGTTGGGCAGTGCTTGTTTGGGAAGCAGGATCAGCAATCCAGTAGATGGTGTGAGCTCCCCAGTAACAGCATTTTACTTATTCAGATGCTCACCTGTTGCCTGTGTCTAATGAAAGTTTTCTCTCTGACTGATTCTACTTTGCAACCAAATCTGGCAATCTTTGACACACAAAATGTGCTTTGACTATACCAGTAGGCATCACTAAGCTGCCTGGGACTGTCAGGCTTAGCCTTAGGTGTGTGTAAAAGAGTGAACTCCCTTTTGCAATATCATTTTATCTGTTCCTTTTCAGCTCTGGTAAGGGCTGACACCCTTTATTTTGCACTGGCACTTTCTGGTTTCAACAGGTCATGCAGATTTGGCTTCTTTCTGGATTCCTCTGGATTAATTACTTCAGCTTTTAAAGGATCCTTTGTCAATCCTTACAAGGGCTAGGAAGGGCTGGGGTCTTGTCCTTTTTTCATGCTCTAAAAGTGGATTAAGGTTTGGCCTCATCTTGAAGACTTCCAGTGATGACTATTTCAGAGCATCCCCTGTTCTAGTGCTGTGTTACTCTTTCAACTTGTTACCTTATACATTCTATTCCATTTATAGATCTAGTTTTGCTAGTTGCAGTTTTCATCACTTAAATCCCCTACTCCTGAATAACAGACTCCTCTGTTGAAGCAATGGTTCATTTATTTTTGTCAGTCTTTTCAGGACAGGAAACTCTATTTGTCTGGTCTTCATAGGTTACATTTTCCAGGATCATTCTTTTCTGCTCTACCAGTGGACGTACTTCAGGTGATCTTACCTGTTCTGAAATGCAGTGCACTGAACTGAACGGGCTACTTCAGTGGAATGGAAACATTTAGTTTGGGCATTCTGCAAGCTTTACTTTCTCCTTTTAAGCTGCAATGAAGTGATGGTCTTTTTCCCAACAGATGGACCAGCTGGCATTTCTTTCAGTGCTGATCTACACGTTGGCATCTGCCCAGCCAAGTATTCCCTAGTTTGCACTGATATATGTGGATATTCCTTCTGAGGTGTAGGAGTAGCACATGCAATGTCTATTATCAGCCCATTCTCCAGTTTGTCAGGTCAATTTGAGGGGTGTTAGTCCTGCTCTCTGAAACACTGCAAGTCCTTCCCAGCTGAGGTCTGTTTAGCAAACTTGTTTTGTGTCATCCTGGAATTGATGAACTTCACATGTCCCTTCCAACTCAGGATATTCTGTGATTTGGTTCATTAAAAAAAATATTAAAGAATGCCACACCTCGGACACTTCCTTCTGCAATATCACTGAATGCTTCCATCTTTCTTTAATTACGTTGAGCCGTGCATAGTGTTTTTTTCTTTTTTCTGCATACCCTTTTCTAACCATTTCTGAAGCCTCCTAATATTTCCACCTTGTTTGAGAGAATTTCTCATGAAATAAATGTAAGTAAAGCAATATGACAACTGTTTTTCCTCTCTCTCTGAAGGCTTTTATCCCATCATTAAAGGGAATTAGATTGGTTTGATGGTACTGTTTCTTGGTAAATACGTGCTCTCTGTTATTCATCTTCTTTGTTTTTTTTCCTAGGTATTTACTGGTTGTTTGATTTTTCTTTTTGTTCTGTTACTGTTCTGGGAACTGAAGTTAAGCTGTTGGGAGTTTCCTCCTTTTAGTTGTTTGCCATTTTGCAGTCTCTGCTAACTCACTGTATTGCAGAGGCCTCCAAAATAAATGCCAGCAGCTCATCAAGCAGTTCTTCAGGAACAATCAGACCAAAGTGAATATTCCTGACTAACCAAGATACTCTCTGATCCTTTTCTTTCCTGATTGGTGGTGTCTTGCCATCTATTACTGGTATTAATTATGAGTACTGATGCTGCAAAAAAAGGCATCAAACTTTCCACTTTCTGGCTGACTATCCTAAGCAGGTTTGTAGTTTCTGTCACTAGACAGGCACTTTTGTTGCTTTTCTTCTACTGAAATACTTCCCAGATAGTTTCCTTTTGTTCTTTATGGTCTTAAATGCATCTCATTATGGCCTTGCCTTTCCTGACTTTAGAAGTACTAGCTCATATCGTACTTGTGCTCAGAGTGCAGTCAGATCCATCTGTATGTCTCCTATCTTACCTCCACTCACGGTATGGTATCTGTTTGTGACACTGCTAAGGAAGTGTCTCTTTCTTCTACTCTTTTCCTTCAGACTGGCATTCCTAGGATCTGTAGCCAGTTCTCTGGTATACTGCACTTTGTCTTTCTGAACGCCATTGGTTTTTCTTTTGCTTTTCCCTCTTTCCTAAGTCAAAGGGTGTCTCCTGTTGTTACTGTTCGAGTAGGAAAAAATATGCAAAGGTAGAAACATCCACATTTCAATCAGGGTGTTCTGATTTTGGAGATATGCTGATCTTCAGTAGCTTTCCCCAGCCTACGTTATCCTTAGTGAGTTCAAGGTAACAGACCCCAGTTGGAGCATTAAGGTCAGAAACTTAAATCCCCACGTGGTGACCCAGTGAGTCAGAGCAGTCTGTGAGAGCAACAGGTCTGAAATTATGAAAATCACTGGGGCTGCATCCTTAGGGTGGTAACATAAACACTGTGAGTGTTGGCCACCTTACCTCTACTGTGCCTTCAGACCCCTGGATGTCATGGAAGCGGTCATTCACTGCCATCCAGCCTTTTAAAAAATGAAAACAAAGCTCAGTATTTGCCTCTTCAGTCTTTTGCAGATTAGACAAAGCAATTGTCCACGGCCAAAAATAATACAGGCCTGCTTTGAAACTCTGGGAAGTGTGTAACTGTAATAACTTAAAAATAGGCTTTGAAATTACATTTTCTCTTTCGGCAGCATTGGTTGCCATGGAGTTCAAGTAATAGGTTGTGATGTTTAACACTGAATTAATTACTACTTCTCACTCACAAAGAACATCTAATTATACATATTCATGAAGACCGGTGTTTGGCACTCCTGTGGGAAAAAGTATCTTTTTTAATACCATATATGCATTGTTTTGAAACCAGATGGGGTCTGTTAAATGCCTAATATTTTGTAGCACTTTTTCTGAAGGTTTATAACTGCTTCCTCGTTTAACAAAATTAGTACTTTTAAATATAGTCTTTAAATAAGCTCTTTATTTTATGAATATTTACGTTCAAGGAGTACAGACATTTACCCTCTAAAGTACAAGAAATTTAAATGGGTGTATGGATAAATAAATAGATAGGAAAACATATACTTTTATTCTGAGGCAAGGCAAAAATATGGATGATTACTTAGAGAGCACTTTGGCCACGATGTTCAGCAGTCCTTGCTCTGTTGTACTAAAGGCAGCTGAGTTAATTGCCACTGGCTTATAGATGTCAGCTTGGGCTGTCTGCAATGGGACTGTTGTGCAATTCTGGCATTGCTCTTAACTCCTTCTGCAGCTTCATAAGCCAGCCCCTAGCAGGAATGCCTAGAAAGCCAGGTCCTAATTTCAGTGGGACTTAGGCTCTGAACTCTGTTTGTGGCTTTGGGTTCTCTCTTTAAGAAAAAAAATCTTTCAGCTGGGCACATTCTTTAGCACTGTCCTGAGCGGTGTTCCACTTTGGAGCACTACAAACCACTTGTCTCTGCTAGCAAGCTATCAGAAATGCTTTGGCTTATGCAGAGTTTCCTGTCTCTGCAAGAGTTGCCATTAGTTCCCTGAGCATCTTTGCTCACGTTGGTGATGCGCTCTGTGAAACTGTCTTTTGTGATAGAATTAAAACAGCTGATTCTGAATACAAGAAGTTTTTATTATGAAACACGTGCTTAAGACTAAGTGATGTTTGCAGTACAGTTTCTTGTGATCATCCAGCTTTATACATAGCTGTCTTGTGCTTACAGGGCCTGATCTTGTGTACTTGATGCCAAATAGAAAAATTCAGAGGACACAGTTTTCCCCTCAGTATCTATAGGTGCATTTATCTTCAATTATAAGTCATGTAAATAACAAGGACAGATGGAAGGGATAATGAGAACCTTTACTGTTTTCATTTAGCCTTTCTAAATTCTCCATAGAAGAGAGTATGATGCTTAGATGAATAGATTTATTACTTTTAGAAAATACACAGCATTCTAGCATGGACATCATTAGCTTTGGTGGGTTATTTTCCTGGATAAAAGAAACAAATCATCTGCTTCAGTCCGATAATCATCTGTAGAAAGATACGGTGAAGGCTGACCAGTAACACTGAATGGATTTTAGTTGCTAACTAGGAAGGGAGAGGTGTTAAATCACTGATGTCTGCTCATCCATCTCCAGTATGTTCTGTTTTCTACGAGCAATTAGCTGAGCTGTGCTTTTGTAACCCAAAACCTCATAAAGAGGAGGTTGCATTAGTACCTGTCTTTTTGTTCTTATACAGCCTCATTCATTCTTTCACACTCTGTCCAATGGTGTATATCTTCTTGAAATTAATGAGGTCTCTTCTGTCTTTGCATCTGGTGGCAGTAGTGCGCTTTTTGCACCAGTTTTCCTAAGGCAAAGAACCTTCACTTTCCTAATTCTAAAATAGACAGCTACAGTATCAGATATTCAAGCAACTGGTGTTATGTGAAATTCAGCTGAGGAAATAACAGAAACACAGGGGGGAGAGAGGTCGTCAACGAA
Source organism: Excalfactoria chinensis (assembly GCF_039878825.1). NCBI lineage: Eukaryota > Metazoa > Chordata > Aves > Galliformes > Phasianidae > Excalfactoria > Excalfactoria chinensis. The sequence continues at coordinate 116,110,830 of NC_092826.1, read as the reverse complement.
GTTTCTAAATTCAGATCTCTCACCAGTGTGCAACAGATGCAAGAAAGAAGCAGTATTAGTGCTGTTATTTTCTTTGCCAGTTACGGTAATTCTGAGTTTGTTTCATACTTGCAAAGAAAGCCCTGTTTCCTTTTTTTTTGTTATTCTGGCAGGCTAAAATGTTGAGAACATTGGGGATAAAAATGACAGGAAGGAAGTAGTAGCATATGAAAAATTTTGGCGAGTTATCATGAAGAAAATCTTAAAGATTTTAAGAGGAAAGAAGTGAGTAACTGCAGCAACTTACAAAGGAGTTTGAACCAGCAATTCCTAATAGCTACCAACCAGCTGGTCCTTATTTCCCACTCCTCCCCATGGTTTCCCATCAAAAGAAAAAATGAAATTCAATAAAGAATCTAATGCTTGTCTGCTTTGTTGGCTGTGCCTAATCTGCTCTCTGCTTTTCTATGAGAATTTCTGATAGTTTCTGTTATTATTGCCTGTGATGGTACTTGGAATGGAAGCTCATCCAGTTTCTGGATATGCTTACATTGTTTTGTTGGTTGTTGTTTGTTTGTTTGTTTGTTTGTTTCTGTAAATCTGGCATTATGAATGCTTTCTTTCAGAACTATTGCTGCATTGACAGTTTTCAGTGATAACAGTATACTAGGCTTTCTCTATGCTTTGGACACAGGCTAATATGCTTTCTGTTCTTTGAATGACAAAGATGAGACAAAACCAGGTATAGGAATAGTAACAAGGGAGAACAAAGACTTAGAACAGTGTGTTTCGTTATGAAGGTTCTTAAGGAGAAGAGCATGGGAGGCATTACAGCTTTCCTTTGTGAGTTGGTTCAGAGTATGTTTCAACCACTTTTGTGCAAGGACAGTAGGATTGTGGAGATGAAATCTAAGTATTGCTATGCATGATATTGAGATTAAGCATGATGAGGGCACTGGCACTGATATCTCATATGCTCCTGACAAATACAGTGTTCTGTTTTGCTCAGGCAAAGAAGCTATATCCACCCTCCAGAAAGTGAGGGAAAACCCTACATACCTTTACCAGTCTGGCTGTTTTGTTAATACCACAACCTTTATGCTTGTTTGTAAACAGTAAGGAGCACTTTTGTTTCCAAATCCAGTTTTGGCTAAAATAGTTAATGCAGAACTGGATTCTCACCCTACTAGTCTCAGGATTTCTTGTTGCATATCATTGCCACCTCTCTTGCCTTACATAGACTGTTGTGGTCTTTTGTTACTGCAGGTCTAAGGCCATGTGTTATTGATATCTGTTATTCTGGGGGGTAGGGAATGAATCATATATTTATTTGCAATTATTTCTGTGAGGAGGAAAAAAAAAGGTATGCAAGGTTTGCTTTCATGAGACACTCTAGGAATTGAAGATATTTTACTTTAAGATTCCCAATGTCTGTTCTCTATCTAGCACTCTTTCCTCTTGAGCTCATAATGTCAGTGCTCCCATGGGCATCTCGGGCTTTCTGCCCTTTAGGGGTTTCGATGTTGTTCTCTGGCATTAAGCAGATGCTTTGCCACCAAAGCACATTTTAGGCCTTCCAGCCATTCAGAGCAGCTTCCTTCACACTCACATACATTGCTGCCCCTGCACACAGGCTCTGCTTTTGCATGGTGGCTCCTATGTCTGTTTAGTGTTGCCAGCTGTTGAAATGCTTACAGACCATGTATGTAGCAAGGCTGGCCTTGACTGTCTCATAAGTTTTGTCACGGAGTTGTGGTACAGCAATGACTATATGCAAGGAGTGGCTGCAGCTGATCAATAGAGCACAAAATCCCCTCCTACAGGGAGCTCTGCAAAGTTTGGTTGGATTTCAGGGAGTTGTGGGTATTGATAGTAGGCTACAAAATTTGTACTTGAGTTCCTGAGTTTGATCTGTTATTCTTATTTCTCAAGACATGGGGAGTCAGATGCAGCTACATACTGATAGGATAAGTTTTCTTAATGCTTTAATAGACCTAAAACCTGCACCAACATATCTGACTCCTTGAAGTGATCAAGATGAATACATGTATAAATATGCCATGACCATATCTGTATTTTAAGGTTCTTTTAGATTTCAAATTAAGTCTCACTTGGCTGTTTTGAGAAGAACAGAATTCAGCCAACCTGAAAGTTGTTGTTAGTTTCAGAAATGCTTTTAGGAAGACAAATATATGATAGAAAATAAAATGTATGATTAGAAGAGGAGCTGTGAAGAAGAGAGATGTATTTAATATTATAACTCATAAGTAGTATAGTTATAGCATTTTCTGCCAAGAGCGTGCATTTATTGCATATTAATGCAATTAAAATTACATTAAAGTCTGCTAGTTTCCCTCCAGTTCTGTACATTTAAAAGCAAGAGGAAATCCTGCTGATCTGTGTTAGTAAAGGGAAAGCGTTGCAGAAGGGCCAGGACAGCAATTATGGGTTGTGCAACTGCACACAATTTTTTTTTGCCTATTTTTTTTTTCTCCCTTAGCCTCGTGTTACAGCTGGCAGCCTTATCTCTGAAGTATTTGATTAAAAAGAACGCTGCAAGTAAACAGCCTCTCTCAAGGGGGTCACATAGCTTTGTATGTGGTGTTTTTTCCTGTGTGTAGTGCAACGCTCTGAGCATTGTATAAGCTGTGGTACAAGAGCACAGCTTTGGGAGTAATGATGCCCCAAGAGGTGTGCAGAATTAGGCTGGCAGGGCTCAGAACGCCAGCTGCATTTCAGAGAAGCTTTTCACATTTCTACACTTAAACGAGTTATGAATCATGTTAAAAAGTCATGTCTCAGATTGGAATTTTCCTTAGAAGGGATTCGCTGAGGGCTCTGGACCTTGGAAATCCCAGGCAACTTTGGAGTTATGAGTGAGGACGGTAGGTCCTTACCTGGAGACCTTTAGCTCTGAAGTGCTCTGGCTGGCAGTATGCCTGATTTCTACAGCTACTTTGAGTGCACAGGAATTTCTGTTTGTATTTGAGTTGTGTTCTAAGTGTGATGGACATGCAGTTTCCAGTGCAAAGCCACTATGCTGAACCTCTCCTCATCCTACTTGGTTTTCAGTGTGAAATCCAGGTGTCCCAACTTGCCCATCTGCAGAATCTTCCAGCCTTTTCTGGATTGCTTTCTTCTCACTGTTTTTGCTATTCCCAAACATGGCTGTAATCAGAGATACTTCAAGAGAACCTTTTTGTCACTGTTTCTGACCTCTCTAGGTGTTTCCCGATACTCTTTATCTCATCGTCTGTGTGCGAAATAGATACCAATTGGTGTGTTTATTAAGTCTTCCTAGAGTTCTGCAGCTGCTACTGAGTAATGCCTCTCTCCTTGTGAGAGTCATACTAGACTGGTTTAAATAGTATTGTGGAGGAAGTACACTTAAAGGAATGGCTGTCCAGTGGGATTTGGCTTCTGCTCTGATTTTGACACTAGCTATCTGTGAGACCTGGGATAATTTTCTCCATTTCCCCATCTTCAGGTACACTGCAACAGCTGCTAGCTTTGTCCAGCTAATCCATAATGGGGAGACGTCTGACTTTAAGTCAGATTCACACAGCGTTATTACTACCTAAGCCTGTAAATCTCCCTGGCATCAGCATGATGTTTCGTATTTTGGATTTGAGCTGATACATTCATTGCTATCTATTTCCACCTGAAGAGGAGGGTCTCAGTACTGCGCTTTCTTTCCAGTGTAAACAAGAGCCATTTTTCAGTCCTATTCATCTCTTCTGGTTCAACATCAATAACTTTAATCCACAAGGAATGACAGGAACTTCAGCATGCTCTGGCAACTTAGACCTGTCCTTAAATCTGTAATTATGTCCAGCCAGTGTGACTCCCTCCTTTGAGGTCAGATCTGCACAGTCTTCTGCTCAAACAGGTACTGGCTTTCTCTAGCTTGACTCAGTTTGAGCCTCTACCACCTGAAATGGAGGGGAAGCAGAACTGGTCGGGAACCATGCTGAGAGAGTTTGTGAAAATCAATCTCTGCACAGGTCATTGCTCTCCAGAGCTTCTCCAACCCTCCAGGCATCTGGGAATTCTTTGCTGACCCTGAGACTTACGTAGTCATTGAGGCTTTGTTTGAGTACATGGTGCTGTGGTTAGTGGGTGAGAAAAGGTCTCCTGAAGTAAAAGGCACTGCTCTTGTGCCCAGTACTGGGATCTCTAAACTGAGGTAACCTTTGAGACTTTAGGTCAAGATGTCTGGCTTTTTAGGTATGCTGTATTTGCTTATGTAGGGGCTCTGAATTGCGTCTTGTGCTATGGCTTTGTTGGCTTAACACAGAGCCACTTTGAGCGTCACCAGTAATCTATGGCTTGCTGCCAACTGGGGAACATTCACTAAATGCACTAATAGAGTGTTTAAATTATTAAACAATACAAGTACCAGCTTGGAGAGCCTCTGTGACATGAGACAGAAGCTTCTCTGAGCTGGTTTTATTAGCCTCTAATGGAACAGCAGTTGCCATGCAGAATAATGCATACATTATCCAGGCTATTTTGTGCCTTATTTCTGTGGTAAGACTGTAATTCCTGCAGTTCCAACTTCCTGCTTTTTCCTTTTAGGTCTGAGAATATGATGTCACCATCTCTTTGAGTTTCGGGTCATCCAGCAAGTATTTGGTGCAACTGACAGCTCTAGGAAAAGATGGAATAAATATTTCATCTTTCATTTATTAAAAAATAATGTAGTTTGTAACAGGGTTCAGGCAGGTGCTCAGTCATGCCTGAATCAAATCTGTGGCTCCAAATAAGTCTTTTTTTATTGGTTTGATTTGACATAGGAGAAGAGCTCGGAGAAAAATGTGAGCATCAGCTCTGCACATCTGGCCTAAATTCACACTCTGGAGATATTTCGGAGGCTTTTGTGTAGGATCAGGGATCTCTTTCAGGTTGTGCTGTAGCTTTGTGCCTTGTTAGGTTTATGGCATGTCTGCAAGGGCTGTTTTGGCAGGTGGTTCTGGTGGAGGTTAGCTGAGGGAAAAACCTTGCAAAGAATTATGAAATTATGAAACTGATTTCATTTCAGTTGGAGTTATAACACCTTATGTTTACGTAATACGGGTTTTTAACTATTTTACTCATTGCTAATGTTATTAATAGAAATAGGTATTTTCATAATCAGTTATTGCTTAAATGAACTGTATGTAAATAACACTACAACCACGCTGTGTTTAGAAGAGAAATCTACTTCAGATTATCGGCTATATATGATAAAATGCTTTGGGGTGAATTAATATTTACGTGACAGTTTTATACTCCACTGATTTCATTCAACTTAACTGTTATTTTTTTGGACTTTTAAATGTGTTATTACTTGGACTTATCTGTGTTATTGATAATGTGACTGACTGCTTTGGTGAGGGAAATCACTAAAATGCAACTTACAATCTTGGCTTATTGACTTGGCTTATGTGAGCTTTCAAGTTTGATTTTAGGCTTCAGGCATAAGAGAATCTAAGGAAGCAACAGCTGTAGTTATTTCCTCGTTTGTAAATAATCTGTGATTCCGGTTCTTGAAGGCTGTTGGAGAGCACATGCTATGAAGGCTGAGCAGAAAAGTTACGCAGTATCAATTTTGCAAGTGAGTTTCCTTTATGAAAATTGCAGAAGTGGAATGATAAGGGAATGAATGCATATGAGATCTTTTAGGTAATATCTTTCCAGGATACCTCAGAGACAATTATTATTAAAGCCAACCAAACAAGATCAATTTAAATTCAAAATGTGACCTGACTGAACCTTTTACAGTTGGATCTCATTTATACTCAGCAGTGCTTTGAGAGAGAAGATGCTAAATTCTCTCTTCCTGTATAAAGCACTAATCCAGACTTTCATTACATAGTTTGAATGGAGCTGATTTTATCTCTTTATCCTTCTGAATTTCTTTTTTTTGAGCACTGACTAAACTTTCTTTAGGACTTGGTTCACAACCACCCCCTCCCTTTATATTTTTTATTTTTTGCTAAATCAAAGTGAAATTTGTTGCTTTGTCTATACCTATGGAACTTGTGCTCTGCAACTAGGACAGCATTAATGTAAAGCAGGCCTGGAAAAGGTGCTTTCTCCAGGTGTGTGCACAATTCCTCTTCCTAAGATGTAAGCTAAGATGATAGAATCATAGAATGGATAGAGTTGGAAGGAACCTTAAAGCCCTCCCAGCCCCAACCCACTGCCATGGGCAGGGCTGCCACTCACAGAATCAGGCTACCCAGAGGCCCCATCCGACCTAGCCTTGAGCACCTCCAGAGACAGGGCATCTGCACATCCTTCAGGCAGCCCGTTTCTGTGACAGCAGCTCTCTTCTGAATAAGCTTTGCATGGGCTTTCCAGGTGAAACAATAGTCACAGAATCACCAAGGTTGGAAAAGACCTACAAGATCATCCAGTCCAACCATCCACCCATTACCAATAGTTCTCGCTAAACCATGTCCCTCAACACAACGTCCAAGTTTGGTGTTTTCAACATGGAGCTAACATCTATCCCAGCCAAACCACTGGGTGCGCCAATTTGTACTGAAGAATAACTAATCTTAGATTGAAGTAATGCTTTTTTCCTCTATTACTTTTTATAGATAAGGAAGTATCTAAACTCCTGGGAGTCAACTAGGGTTGAGTATATGCTGTCCTAGGTTGGGACAGACCGTACGTTGTTGTGACTGAACTTCTGTTTGAGAACTTAGCTTGAGTAACATCCTTGCATGCTGAAGTTCTATACCACTTTTGTTAATCAGATTCTATATTGTGGTATGGTCACAGGTTTTCTAGTGGCTCTGGGGTCTGTTGTAGTAAATATTTGATAGCAACTTAATCTTTGTGGGAGTAAGATGCAATGATAAACCCAATACAGAAATCCTGAGGGCTGAATGATGAATGGAAGAAGAGGGCCAGCTAACTGAGGTGTTCTGAGTGTCCCTGATGTGACACTGGAGTCTCTGTGAATAGGACATTTGCCTGTTGGGATTAACTCTGTCAGTGCTTGAGGTATGTGCAGCTGATACTCTGGTAGGAAATGACCCTCACAGAGCTGTTATTTTGTCCTTTGTGTTGCATGAGAGAGGAGCAAGAAGAAAAACTGTTCTTGCGTTGTAAAGGAAGGGCATAACAAGCAGATTAGAATTAACGTAGTTCAGATGTGTTTTTCTCCTTGTTGTGGTATCTGTTGTGGGCTCAGCTCAACAGGCCGATTAAAAGGAGTTCCTGCTCTTTTCCTGTGAGTCAACAGGGTATCATTGGGAGGCATTTGTGAGGAAAGCAAAGCTGTTTGCACGTTCCTGTAGTATGGTATCTTTTTGCTTATTATGAAATACCAGTGAGCATGCTTAAAAAGAGGTACTGCCCATGTTAAAAGTAAATAAAAAAACAACCAAAAAACAGGCAATAGAAATGTTTTCTTCTAGGAAGTGTCACCATTCTGCGTTTCTCTTTATGACTGAAGCTGACTGGTGTGCAGGCTTTCAGCAAGTCTCTCAGGACACTGCAGTGTCTCTTAGGTGGTTTCCACCCTAGCAGCTTCTTTCTGTTGGAAATGGGACTCTCATTTTTAAAGGTGGCATTGAACAAGTACAGAGGAGCTACATGGAGGAGATGTGAAAAGAGGGCTGCATTGGTGTATGCATCCCAGCCATCTGAGAAAATCACCTGAATAGATGAGACTCTATTACGCTTTTATTGAATTTTTAATTTTCTGGTTATTCTCCTGAAAGAGAGGTAAGAAGTACTGCCATGTGAGACCTTCAGTAAGACAGTACTATGAACCTTATGTTACCTCCTGCACTGTCTTTTGTCTGTGTCAATTCTCTGTACAGTAATATTAACTTTCAGCTCAACACCAAGTGTGCATGACTTGCTGGATTTCAAAGATGCAGGTAACCAAACCGTGGATTCTCTGTAAAGATGCACGCACTATTAATCATAGAATTACTCAGGTTGGAAAAGACCTTAAAGATCATCAAGTTCAACCTCAGCCTAACCAAATTCACCCTAATAACTAACAACCCTCTGCTAAATCATCAATCAATGCTTGTTAACAGATATCTGTGCAGAGGTTTGTGGAGAATTCACTGTTAGATTGATGACTGCTTGTGCCCTTTATACCTGTGAATATCATAGACTCAGCGAATGGTTTGGGTTGGAAGGGACCTTCAAGATCATCTAGTTCCAACTCCTCAGCTATAAGCAGGGACACCTCCAACTACACCAGGTTACTCAAAGCTAAGTACAGACAGTTTAACAGGCAAAAAAAAAACCCTCCAGTACACACAACTAAGGCAGGTTGTTTTCTTTTTCTTTTATTTTTGTTTCTATTTTGTTTTGTTACTGTGAGTACGCAACAGGAATTGGTGAAAAGCTCTTTCTGAATAACTGTATATCCCCATCTCCCTCCCTCACCCCCCTCAACCCCTCCCTTGAATTCACACACTGTAAATTTACTGTTTATGAATTGTATATTTTCTTACCTTGGATCAGATGGAGTTTTTTTCATCCTGTCTATTCATGTCTCTAGTTGGCTGTCATTGTGCCTTCTCACAGCTTGTTTGCCTGCAGTGGATGCCATACGATGATGGATTGAGCCACCTGTGTAGTGCTGCAAGTTTCACTGTTAAAACATATGTTTGCTCTTCACCCCCAGCGAAACCATTTCCAGCAGTGCAAGTGTCAGTATGAACATCAGCCAGATTTGTGTCATGAGTGTTTTGCTAGCATAGCTGCACCACCACACAGCTCCTAAGGGGGTACAGCTAGCATTGCCTTTGGCTGCCAGACCCGTGATTGTGCTCCTGCCTTCCTAAGTGAAAGTTCTGCTAGTGGAACTTTATTTGGTGGGACTTAATGATGCTTCCAGGTTTCTCAGGTGTGACACCTGATGGCTATAGCAGCACAACCTAAGGGCAAAGAGCTGTCACTAAATGGTCAGGGGAGAAATTCAGAGAGAAGAACTGGAATTTTCAGAAAGTTGGATTTCTTTTCTGGAGAGGTTTGTGTTAGCTCAAGTATGTTTCTCAAGGAGAGCACATAAATATTGTTGTCCCTGTGACAAAATAAATGACCAACTATAGAAGCAGACCAAGCTGGAAATGGCTATCAGCAGCCAGTGGCTGCAGTGTCACCACCATACCATGGTTCTTCATTGGCAAGAAAAAAGCCATGTGTATGGGGAAGGCAGTGATGGGAAAGGTAAGAGGTGCGAGTAGAGAGAAAGATGGCTACCAGTAGCTGAGGCTCACCATTGCTTGCAGTCATAAGTTTATAAGTTAAAGATAATAAGCTCCAACTGCATCTGGAAGCAGTACGTGCACAGGGGTCAGGTGTGTGGGGAGTGAAGGTTTGGGACTCATGCAGGCTTGTCAGCTGTGTAGGTGGGTAACACCTACATACACACACCAAAGCTTAGATTTTCAAAGCTGAAGGAGGATTTAGAATCTTGGCACTATTTGGTGTCCTGATTTCTTGAGTGACCTGGTCCCGCTGCACAATTACTCCAGAGGTCTGGGAATAAATTGTTCTGTAGTTTCAGGAAAATGCTCAGGCTGTGGGAAACATCTTCAGCAATACTGAGACAGAGTACACTTAATCTTGAATGACCTCATGGGCACAGCGTACAAGTGGTTTGTGTGTGTTAAATAGCTCACACAGGCAGAAATGAAAGGCCATACCTGGCTGCAAACGTGTGATGTGTTTGAACCTAGGCCAGCAATAACTTTACCTGGCAAGCATTCTTCCCGCAAATGGTAACATGGATGTTATCCTGCCAATAACGTGTTAGTTCCATTAAGAAGAAACGTGTGGGCCACTCTCTTCATGCTGACTGTGCTTTGAGTAACGGGCTGTGTTCATATGTAAAAGTTGTGACATTTTGAGCTTTTGTGCAGGAAATGGAAGCTCCCTAGGAAGCCCATGGCTGAATGAGTTCTTCCTAGAGAGCAGTAAATGAGTTTAAATCAATTTACTTCTGCAATGGGAGGGGGAAAAGAAGGAGAGGAAGTAACACTTCTCCCTTCAGCTTTCAGAAATAAAAGTAGTCTTATTTTTACAAAGCTTTTTGTTATATTTCACATTCTAGTTTATCTCAGTTGTTGGTTTTCCAAAACTAGGAAATATTTTGCCTTGAGCACAAAATTATTTAGAAATATGCAGTAAGAACTGCGATGCTGGCTTATCAAGGGTATAAATACCGTTATTTTGTCTTTTATGTTAATCCCCTGTTAATGATGTGGAAAAATCAGTAATCGGTGTGTAGAAGTAAGTTGGGTAAAACACTGATATTTAAGTTTCTTGTATCTGTCAGATATGTGAGATATTTCTGACAGCTGGTGGAAACACAGTGGGAGTGAGGCAATACCTTTGCTAGATTGAAAAAGCGATGCAAAATGCCTCTTTCCTCATCTCTCTGTCACCCTGACTTTGATTCCTTGAAGCCAGAGAAGCTTATGTGGATTTTGTTACCTTGTTGTCCTTTGCATTCAGATGGCACTGATTTGGAGGAGAGGAGCAATCGCATGGAAAACAACAGGTGAAAGGCTTGGAGCTTCCAGAGGTAGCTTGGCTTTGGCTTCTCTGTGTTTTTTATTTCATCTTAATTATCTGGACTGATGCATACTTTTGTGTAGGATTCTAAAGATTCATGGAAATCTTTCAAGTTGAAATAGTAACGTACTTGAACAAGACTAGGTCTTGGTCTTGGTGCTCTGCTGGGAGGCACCTCTAATACATTTCAACCTAAAATGCAAACAGATATATTGAAGTTGTGAAGAGCTGATAACCTGCACTGTGTAAGGGCACTGCCGTGAGGTTTATCTCTGTAAGAAAGAATGTAGATTTGTATAGAAATAATAAAGAAGGAAGAAAAACCTGTTAGCATGATCTGCTTCTGAGATACTGTAAACCACCCCCTCTGTTTGATGTGTTCAACTCCTTTGCAAATATGACTAAGAAGCATCTATGTATAATATGGATATAAATAGGCGTATATACATAGGATTATTTGTGTTAAAACAACAACAACAACAACAAAAATTAAAAAAAAAAAAAAACAACAAAAAAAGCAAAACCAAACAAACAGAAAAACAACACAAAACCAAAACTCTTTCAGTTGTCATTTGATAAATACGGGCTAGAAAATACAGTTGCTTTCTGTAGCTCCATAGCTCAATAATACGGTAAATCTGGGTTACACTGAGGCTGTCTTCATTTTTCTCAAAAATTCCCAGTATTCTGAGTTTTGCTGTTTTAAAGCTTTATGGGAGATTGACAGTTTTTACCAGGCTAAGTGGGGAATTTTTTCCCTTCAAGTAATGGGCATCTTCTTGCCTGTGTTACATTAAACGGAATTTTCTCCTTGTTTATCAGTAGTCCAATGGAACAAGCTCCTATAGTAGTTGTATTTAGAGTCAGGAAGAAGGTATAGTAATTATCTGCCACAACTGAAGAGTTTTCTTTGTCAAATAATAAATCAGTTCTTAAAATTAATGTATTTTCATAAGTCTCAAGTTAACTTCTGGCAAAATTTTCCATGCCATAAGGGGTGCTGCTGCCGCAAAGGCGTCAGGAGCTTGTAAGTAGCTACAGCACACGCTTCCTGAGCTGCAGCCTTTCCAGGACTATTTCATTACCCTTAAGCAATTCTAACTTTTGAGTTACTTCACCCGAAGCTGAACACACCATTTAATGCCAGGGATACCCATGGTGTTCACATCCAGGTTTAGGTTCGTACCTTTGCCTAACTGATGACTTGAATCAGTGTTGCAAATGACTTATTCAAAGATACTTTTGCCATCTTTCTTGAAGGTTAATGAGGGCAAGGAGTGATATTTTAGAGTAATAAAATACTCGTCATCATCATGATTATATTCATGATGGGTCTGTTTCCCTCCTTAGCACTGTGAGTCAAAGCACTACTCTTAGAACAGAAAAAGGGAATCTTAAGTGAATACAAGGCTGAACAGACAAGTCCTTGTGTTTGCAAAGCTAACAAAACAGAAAATAAAACAAATTGTCCTGATTTTAATGCAAGTGGGCTGTGTATTCACTGAACACTAAGGGGGTTTAAAACTTACCACCTGTTCTTTAAGACAGTCATCGTTTGCTCTTGAACATGTTCCTTAGTAGTGATGTTGTTTTGTTCTAACAGATTAAAATGCCACCCTTCTTCTCCTGAAATTCCTTCACAATATGTGGGCAGTAAGTGATGTCCATGGCATCCAGGAAATAGAATGCTCCAAGTATTAAAAAAAAAAAGAAAGAAAGAAAATATAAATGTTTAGATGCAATGTTGGTAAACAGTGTATATAATTAGCAAGTGTTTTATTAGATGGCTAATAGTACTTCTGTTAGCAGTTGTTCAGGAAGACAGATTTTGGAGCAGATTCTGCATGTGTGAAAATCTAAAGACATATGGACATGGAAACATATTTAGATTTGGATTTCCAACTGCTCTTCTGTCATGCCTGACTCCTCTCCACGGTTGTTCAGTATCACAAACATGACTTTTGGTGGTAGCATGTTCAGCGTTAGGGTCCGAAGCTTTGAGGAGTGGATAACTTTCCTCCTTACGCATCCTCCTGTCTCTGGGCTGCCTGTGACCTGTGGAGCAGTCAGCATTTGACAGGACATGCTTGGACTCTGCCTGCCTTTCTTGAAAGCTGAAGAGGGCAATCACAGCCTTATGCCACTCACAGATCCTACAAAAAAGCCCCACAAGACCGTTATCTACCCAAAGGTCTCCCTAGTTCAGATACTTGTTTCCTATAAGGCCGATGATGATTGCATGGAGAAAGGTACTGGGAACAGGGCAAATATTGGCTACTGCTTCCTTTTGTATAGCTTTTTGGCATTTGTCTGTCAGAGGTTCTTAAGGTAGAGGATGGATTTCTTAGTGAGAGTTAGATGACAGCTATTCAGCATGGAGCACAGATAAAGGAGCACAGATGTTGGTGGCCCCCATCACAGACTGTCCAAAGGACTGGTTCACCGTTTCACATGAAACTTCTCCATGAGGTGCATATGGTGGAATTTTAGGGAAGCAGGTGGGGACAGTAGTGTGTGCACACAGTTTGGAAATGATGTGCACTGAAAACGTGTTAAGTTGTAAATAGAGGTGTTGACGATACGGTTGGCAATAACAGATGTACTTGCCAGAAGGTGTGGGTAGTTGTGTGGTGCTCAGTAGGAGAGTGTTCAGCCTCCTGCTCATCAGGAGTTTTGTGAAACGCTGTCAAGCCCAGTGTATACTGAGAAGCACCTTCCTTCTTTAGGACAGGCTGTGTTTGTGGGAGAATGCAGGTGGGTTGGATATGTGCCTGCCCAGCTGTGCTGCCGTGTACATCTGTTGCAAGAAATGTGCACTGTACGATCCTGATGGCCTTTGTCACAGGATGTGTATGTAGTCGGCTTCAGCAAATCTTGTCTTGTAAGTGACTGATGCAGTGTCACCAGCTCAGAGCTATCATCTAGTTTATTTATTGGCCACTTCTAGTGCTGCTGAGAGCCTCCTAACCATATGTACACTCCTGCAAACACTGTTTAAATTTTCCATATGCCACCTGACAGGCTTTCCGTGGCACTTTGTACCACCTTGAAACGACTCCCACTTCTTGTAAAGAAACGTGTCATGTGAGAACATCCTACCCTTCAGAATATTTCACAAAGGCTTTAGACTGGCTCATAAGATGAGCAGTGGATTTTCAGAAAGATACGAGTTTTCAGGTTGTAACTGTGGTAGACAGTCAATAGTCTGCCACCATCTCAAGCTATCAGTATATCCTAGATTTTTTGCCCTCTCCAATCTTCTGGCAGTTTTCTTCCACGATTATGTTTGTGGTAGCACTGTCTCCATAGATAACTAAAAAAATGGAAAAGTCTCTTAGAAGAGACTACGTGGTATCAGGTACGTGGAGACTGAACGAGGTAGAGATCAGTGTCTTGTCCTGGGTAACCAAATAGTGATAGGATGAGAGGTAATGGCCCTAAGCAGTGCCAGGGGAGGTTTGGATTGGATATTAGGAAGAATTTACTCTCCAAAAGAGCAGTGCTGCAGTGGCACAGGCTGCCCAGGGAGGTGGTGCAGTCACAGTCCCTGGAGGTGTTTAAGAACCATGTGGATGTGGCACTGAGGGATGTGGTCAGTGGGCATCGGGGATGGGTTGATGGTTGGACGAGGTGACCTTAGAGGGCTTTTCTAACCTTAATGCTTCTATGACTACATTGGTTTCTCATTTTTCTTGTTGTTTACTGTAGGGAATACATCTGTGCATGGTTTCAACTTAAATTTGCAAATCTGGAGCTGGCAGACCCTGTGCAATTTTCCCTAATTTATACAAATCATCATCCAAATGGCATCAACACTATCTTGGATTTTTATTTTTTTTAGCACACGATGATTGAGTAGTGTGAGGAAAAAGGGAAAAAGCAACAACAACAAAAAAACAACTCACAAAATTCAAAACATTTCTGATTGTTTCTAGAAATATTTGCTTTTATTCTTTTTCAACTAAGAAAACTCTGCAAAGTCTGCTTTCGTTTGAAGCATTTTACATGTTACCTTCTAAAAATTAACTTGACCCAGCCTTCCAGTTCCTTTTCTCAGACTAGCTGTTTGCACAGGTATTCATGCTGTGATGAAATCAGTGATATGATAAGAGTTCGGGTGTACGAAGCAATGAGTTTATATTTCAAGGGTTAAAAAAGAAAAAGAAGCCCGAGAAGATAATATTCTGAAGCATTTGTAATTAGTTGGGTGGGATTTTTTTCTTTTTTTCCTTGTTTTATAGCGATTCCCTGCCAAATTACAAGTAAGAAATTGCTTTTAAATTACAAGTGTTCCCTGCAGATGACAAAGGAATGAAGTCTCTGCCCCCCGAGGTTTCATGATTAAGGCAGCTGATTAAAGATATTCTGCATCATGCTATTTCTACAGCGTGTTACTGTGGTAGAATACAGGTGAGATATTTTTTTTCAGAAGATAAATATTACAAAATCCTGTTTCCTCCCTATAGCTGTCAAGAACCATAACTTTCTGTTGCAATGGAAAACTGTTGCTTTATTTTTATTTATTTATTTCTTGTATAGCCAAATGTTTATAGCAATTATTGTACTTCAAAGAGATGCAACAAAAAGACATTCTTGCTACCTCTATGGAATGCCCAGGTCTCCTTGAGTATCTGTCTCATGGGCAATGCTGGTTGGAGTGCCATAGTCAGGGTTTGTGTGATCTGCATCACTGTGGTGGTGTTGTCCCAGATGACGTGACTTAAGAGAAACAAAAAGCAATAGCAAAGCTTTTCTGTCAGGCAGGGTAACACAGAACATTTGAGAAAATATTTGTGTCGTTACGTGCAGCATTGCTAATGGAAGGCCCAGTTATAACTGTTGAGAGGAAAACTAAGCTTGATTTAAACTACTGAGATAATTATAGGTCTTTGTCATTTCAGAGAGGTTTTTAAAATCTCACCTGGCAAAGACTAATTAAAACAGGGCCTGCATGCAACTTAAACGGCGATACTCTGATTCTTAGCAGAGATGACTTTTAAGAATTACGTTGGTACTTAATTAAGGTATTATGAAGTGTTCCAATTCACAAAACACTTCAGTGCTTCATTACCTTTTTGCATTCTGGTCATCCATTAAAACCAGAGACTGTTCCTGCACTTAAATGAAAGGAGGCATGTGCGTGCTTTACTGACTTGGGGTTAAACTAGCAGTACTACCTACGGTTCTGCCAAAATGTAATTTTTGATGAGTGTTGCAAAATCTTGAAAGCTTGGAATATGCACAACAATAAACAAACAATTTTCCCTACAATAAATAGAGCAGCGCATAAACAATAAGAGATTTTGGGGGAAAAAAGAGCAACAACAAATCTGTTCTGGTAGCATTTGTAGAAACACTAAAAGTTTAGCAATGACTGAAAAACATCTTTCCGCTTTGTGGATTTGCGTGGGCTCTGAACGTTTATACATAAGGCCTGAATTTTCTGGCAGGGAAGCGACATTAAACAGCTTTAGTCTGTATTATCACTGATACACACTTCCACATCAGCTGGCATGGGTGCAGCTGCACAGATTTCCTTCTGAAATCTTCCCACACTGTTAAATTTCTACCTGTGGCGAAACAGTCTGCTGCTAAATGAGATTACTGGAACATCCCTACCATGTCTTAAAGGAGCTAATTCTTACTTGATGAGTATTATGAGGAGACAAAGTACAGAGTGAAGTGGTACGATGGGGAGATGATGAAGAGACAAGTCGCATAGGCTTATCGTTTGTCTTGTTTTATAGTCTTTGATTCAAGGTGTGGGTTCTTCTCCTCATAAACAGCATATATACACACCTATACTCATTCTGAAGAGTTGTGGGTCCTCTGTACCTGATTCATCAGTTTGAGTTGGCTTCATAAGGATCATAGTTCATTACCCTAAATGGATCATGGTCGAAATGTTCTCTTAAGTGCTGTCTTCCATGTTTTGGTACACCTGTCTCTTAAGAATATTTTGTCAGCAGCCTGTGTAGCCTTGCCTTCATGTGACACATCAACTTTTAGATTGCAATATATTTACATCACTGAAGGCATGAAACAGCTTTTCCTACTGCTGAACAGGTTTAATGGAAGACTGCCCTTCCCCACTCAAAAACATGATTTTGGAATTGATACAAGTGATTTGCATTCCATTTAGTTCATTAATCAGCAAACTTGTATGGAATAAATAATTAAATGTGTCCAGAAAATTTGTCGGTTGTGAGCACTAAATCCATTTGAATTATAAAGGAGAATCCCTAGTACATAAACATTTATTAATAGGCCTTAGTAGCTACAATGACTCCAGCTCTGTGTTCTATTTTTCAGTATTGGTTTCCTGTTAGCCCTGTATATTGTAGGTCATGTGAAAAAGCGAGATGCTATGCTTTGGCAGTTTATGCTGAACTTAAGCTCTGTCTAAAAGAATGAAATGCTGGATTTATTCCACACGTATGACCCAATCAATTATGTCATTACAGAAGGGATTAGGAAAGTTGACAAGGCCAACTTCTTACATTTCAGGCTATCACATCAGCTGTCTCAACTCCTGAGATCAATAGAAAAGATTAAGAAAAATAAATGTTACCTTCCTTTTATTTCTTGCTGTCATCTTGTTTTCAACTTATTAGATATTTCTCCATATATTTTTGGATTTATTTTTTTTTTCTTCCTAAAAATATGAAGAAAATGTCTTTAGTTAGGAAAAATGGAAGTTTCATCTGAATTTGAAGAAAAATGTCTTTACTTATGGGGGTGACAGAGCACTGGAACAGACTGCCCAGAGAGGTTATAGAGTGTCCAGAGTTCCCTCCCAACCTCAGTCATTCTGTGTGCTTGTGTGTATTTTATCATTGGTAATTTTCATGAGAGGTACCAAAGCTCCCGTGCTGAACCACCACTGAACATACAGATTCTGCATCAGGAGATAATTGTCAGTGATCTTTTAGATACCCTCTATATTTTCATGTATAAATCCCAAGCTCCCGTTCCTTCATGGTATGTGGTAATGTAAGGGGATGAAGAAATAAATTGAGTGATGTTATTTCACTGTGATTGAATCTACATTGTCTTAGGTACATCTCTCCATGCTATTAGACTTTTGTTTCCTTACGTTCACTGCCTAAATAAGAAAGGAAAGCCTTGAAGTGAATTTTCTTTGAGTCGTGGAATTCTTTCCACCTTTTCAGGCTTAGTTAGTAAGTAAAGTTTTAATTAGCTCATCGCTGGTCTGATTTGCCTCTGTGTTGCACATCTGAAGTCTGTGCCGTAAAGCTGGAAGTAATAATAGCTCTGACTGATGGGATCTGAAGGACAATGAGATTAGTTGGGAAATAAATGGAGTGCCTGCAGAGATGGGAAATTGGTTAATTATAATAACTTGGAAATAAAATGAAATTTGGAAAAAAAAACATTTTTTTTTGAGGAGATACTGTAAAAATCTCACGAAATAACGTCAGAGTCTTCTCCCTTGAATGCAAAATGATGAAAATTGCCGTTGGAATTGAATGATGTATTTAATTAATTGATATAATTAGGGTTCTCTTGTAGATGCAAGCAGTTGCTTTTCTTTATAGTAAATGAACTCTGAAGACATTCAGAGTTATTTTGCTAAGGCATGACATAATTCTGGGTGCTGCCTTGTTATCCAGTAAGGCATCTGATAATGTGGAAAATTGTCTGCTGAATAATATATATCACAGATGAAGAAAATTTCCAAGTTCAAAAGTCTGCTGTGCACAAGGGGACTTTCCTACCTTTTCTATCCTTATGGCCTTAAGCAGTAAAGTGCTAAAATGTTTGAGGGACTTGTTGGATTTAGGCACTCAACTCCTTTGCAAATTCCAGCTGTCGAGTACTACAATCAGTAGTATAATATTGAATCATTATGGGGCATGTATAACTTATACCACTAAGCGTGTATTTCCAGTATTGTGGAATGTGATAGTTGGAAATATGAGTGAAGACTAGGACCACTTTTCCTTTATGGCACTACTCCCACTACTTGCCATTTATGATCAGATCTTGTGCTCACTAGTTAAAAAGTATCATTTGGCATACCTTTTGCTGCCACTTTACAAGGGCTGGATTTGGTGTGCTCATCATTTGTGCCTGCTTCACAACTGTGCATTGATCAACCAGTTCTATAAGTCTACCCATCTTTGTCACTGTAAGAACTGATGTGTATGTGAGAACATCAGGTGTATTGTTTGAATTGGGAGTCTCATATCTGCAAAACTGTTTAGTTCAGCTAAACTTGCACCCAATTCCAAATCAGTTAGTACTGTTTTATTTCATGCTAGGATATATGCTTGTGGATCTAATTGGGCTGCAAACCAAATAATATTGCATCCTCATGCCTCGTTTTTCTGTGACGGTTCATAGAAAGGATTTAGCTAATGTTTCAGGGTAATGGATCAGACCTTTGGGCTGCTATCATTACTGCAAATGACAACCCCTTTGATAAGCTTAATAAAATACATGTGTAAAAGAGAGGAGAAAATGAGAGGTGCCTATCATAAGCATGAGTCACAAGGAATCTGTTATTTTCTTGGCACCCACTCCAACACATGATCCAAATTCCCCAGCTATGTGAGAAGACTGGAATTGCTTTAAATGGGCGTTATAAATTGTTATATTTGGTATAAAAACTCAGGAAACCTGGTAAGTGTTGTGCAGTGTATTGCCTTCCTGTTGGTACGGCCTCAGTGAAAAAAAAAAAGAGTTAGCAGTTGAATTACAAAGTTAAAAGTTAATTAATCTTTAATTATGAACACTTCATTAGCAAATGAATTTCTTAAACTAACAGCTTGACTAAGCCTAAATCAATTGACATAATTCATTAACCCATATGAGAATCCATATTAGTTATGCTTAACTTACCTTAGTGTCTGAGGCAGGAGATCTTTCTCAGTATAAATAAATTATCAAATCACTATTTATAGTCACTTAATTAAAGAACAAATTATTGGAGCGCTGTAGATTTCCTACTTAGTATAATGTAGTCTCACTCATACCCTGTGAGCAAAGGCTTCTCCCATCGTTTTATTCTCTGTTCCCAGTTGCCCACAAGTTCATGAGAAATGCAGTGATGCCATAGGTCTCTCCTCTTGATCAGTCCTTTGTGGCCATGCATTCTTATAAAGGCCTCTTTGCAGGCTTAATTGCTGTTCAACAGCAGCAGGCGTCTGCACTTTTGTGTCAGTGTGCTGGCCCTACAACGTGGTTGTCCAAGTTCTAAAGAAACATGTCCATAATTACCTAGAGGAGTCAATACTTAAATTTAATTCTGAAATTTAGTCGTCCTTGTCGCTGTCACACAGAGCAGAGCTCAGCGCTGCCCCTCCGCTCCCTGTGAGGAGCTGCAGCCGCCATCAGGCCTCCCCTCAGCTCCTCTCCTCTGCACTCAGCAAACACAGGGACTCTCCTCATGCTCCTTGCCCTCTGGACCCTTCCCCATCTTTGTAGTCCTCCTTTGGACACTCTCTGAGAGCTTTATGTCCTTTTTATACTGTGGCACACAAAACTGCACCCAGTTCTTGAGGTGAGGCCACACCAGTGAACTGCATCCCCATGCTGCAGGAGAATCTAGTAGTATGAGCGTGCTGTGCCAACAGTGAACAAAGTGAGATCTCCCTAGCAGTTGCATTAGAAAGAAAGAAACATCAGGTACCTCAGAAAATTATTCAAAGATGAATTTTGTTTAAAATTAAGGAACTTAAATTTTAGCGGATCAGATCAGAGGACATTAAATTTTCATCCCTATGGGGAA
Source organism: Excalfactoria chinensis (assembly GCF_039878825.1). Lineage (NCBI taxonomy): Eukaryota > Metazoa > Chordata > Aves > Galliformes > Phasianidae > Excalfactoria > Excalfactoria chinensis. The sequence goes on along the minus strand of NC_092826.1, from coordinate 116,090,558 downwards.
AGGAAGTCATGTAATTTATATGTTCTTTGATAAAAGACCTATCCCTTGTACAGCAATAACCAAGAAAACTGTGTTTCTCCTACCGGCAAACTGAAAATGAGGAATCAGGTGGCAGTGAAATTATAATTGTTAGTGAAGACCTGTATTCCCAAGGCTCCCTTTCAGAGTTGTGGCAGAGGCTATGTGAACAATAAATGGCTGAAAATGAGCTTTCAAAAGGCCACATAGTGCTCTTCCAGATTCCTGTCAGGCACCACACTAGTTGTTAATGTTCTGTGACTAATAGAAAGTGAAGCTGGGTCATATGATATATGAATATTTTTGTTGCCATTTTGAAGAACAAGTCTTGTCCTCTACAAAAAGTCTGCATCCTTAGGGACATGCAGATTAAGAGAAGATGGGTGTGAAACTTCAGGTGAAGTTTGGGTAATAACCACTGGCTGCTGTCATGGTGTTTTGAATGACTGGGTTGAATGCGGGGTGTAATGCAAAGGAAGATTTAGCACCCTGGTTCTTTGGGGTTCAGCTTTGAGGTAGCACTCAGGAGTATTCAGTGAAAAAAAAAATGAATTTCCTTTTTTCTTGTGCCAGTGTCTGTGTGGTTCTCAGCACTTCTCCCTGTTATCTGATGTAGGTCAGTGTCTACTTGTGCTGATGTTTGCTGAGAGGCTGTTTACCTGCACAGGGAGCACAGCATCTGGGAGCCTTTTGCCCCAAGCGATTGCTATGAGTGAGGTGCTTCTGTAATGCTGGTGGCCGGTCAGGTTGTGGTGGCTGCCTCAGAAGAGCTGTTTGTTAGCAGAGTTCTTATAGCTGTCAATATCATGTGATTGCTGGGGCTTTGAAGGCCTTACCAGAACAAGATAAAGGGCTTTGACAAGAGTAATTGCATTTACCGTCTGAACCCTCTAGCAGGAGGAGCAGAGTCACTGTTCTCATTTAATGACTCTGCAAGAGGCAAGCTGGGGCAGGCGGGAGAGCAGCACACATTGCTGCCAGCTCAAAAATCCAGCTTAGTTTTATGAGCACAGTCACACGGGAAGGAATGTCTGCCTGAATGTCTTCTGCAGCTGCTGGCCTAAAGCAAAGGGAGCCTTGGGGAGATCCTTGACATTCAATAGCCCATGGCAGCAGAAGAGAGGAAGAACTGGGGTTGGTAGCCTGGGATTCAGAGATTCTGGTACAAAAGTACTTCCTGACCCAGCTTTTCCTGTTGCACATTGCTGTACTCTTATTCTTCAGGGAGAAGACGTTTTCCAGGTGACAGAAAAATCTACTTTTGATATAGATGTGTATCTATATCTACAGATCTGTATCTACATCTTTATGTATGTATGCCTATATCAGAAGTGTGCATGAGCTAGAAAACTTGAAGCAGTGAAAAAATGATTTCAGTGGATGAAAACTCAGGTAGATCAGCAGAAGTATTTTGGAGTTCCTTAATTTTTTTATTTTTTTATTTTTTTTAAACGTTCATTTTAAGTCATGCATGGACATTTAAGACAGGCGTTAAAGCAGGAAGTTAGATCTTGGGTTGTTCTAATTTGATACATTTGGTGGACGACAGTGAAATCAGAAGGACAGTGGTGATTCCTATTGAATAGATATCTGCCCCCCAAACACTTCTGGAATGGGAACAAATGATTTTTGAGTTGGAAAGAGGGGAGTCTTCAGGCACCTATGGAAAATCACACATCACTGATGCTATGATCACAGCATGTTCACAATACAGAAGCTGCCATAGGAAGAGTTTCAAAGAGTTTCAAAGATGAAGAATAGGATTTACATAGTTCTTACACTGAGCTCCCTTTGGGGAGTGCCATTTCCATCTCAAGAGGCTGACACTATGCTCCAGAGTATTTCAAGTGTGTCAAATTAAGTAAAATAGTAACCTTAGTTTATAAAACTCAGGTCTCCAATCAACTAGTTGTTTGGAAATGTAAACCTGAAGTTTTGAATACCCAATGCCCGTGAGAGCGTTTTATTGGATCACCTCTGACTGCTATTTTGTAGCTAATTATGAAGACAGTTCATAGCTTAAGCAGACAGATGGTTGAAAGAGCTTGCACAATTCCCTCTGCTAAGTCATGATCCCATGACCAGGGCAATGATAACGGGGACTGTAAGACCAGAGATCACTGAGCACCCCTAGAGGCTCCAGCTTCTGCCTTGGCTCAAGGAAGGATGAAATCCTTGTGCTGCTTTGCAGGAAGTTCAAAGTCTTGTGAAGAAGTCACCCAAATCTTTTATGAGTACTTGAAGTGACTTCTTTTCTTCAGGTTTGTCCTTCTGATCTCTAGCAGTGCTTAGGATATTACAGATAAAATTTGAGAATTACAAGTGTTCCTATGTTAAATGTAACAAAATGGGAAAAGTCTTCAAGAAAAGCCAGTTATTACTTTGTCGGTAAGCTATTGTGATCCTTTCAGTGACAGTCCCCTTAATCATTGTTCATTGGAAAGACCTTAATTTGCACTGAGTTAATGATACACTCTAAAGAGACATTGTGCTTTTCAGGTTCGCTGAAATGTTATTTAACCAGCTGTACAAAACTGCCTGGAATATTCACAGTGCAGGAACTGGTGCTGTCCCTTATAAACCAAGGTCAAGAGATGGAAAAAGCTTCATGTTTTACAGTTTCTACACAGTGAAAAAGCTTTGCAATTAGGCTCAGAGAAGCTGCTACATTTAAGATTGTCTTCTGTTAAAATTTTGGGTCTGGAGTTCTTTGCTGTTCCATGTTTTATGCTAATTCTTAATTCACAGGAGGCAAATTAAAATTTCAGTATGTGAAAATGGAGCAAAGTGGGAAACCATGTAGAATAGCTAATAGCCGGGTGGTTAAAGTGGTACCTGGGATACAAGGAAATGAATCAAACAAAGTAGAGACCTTGGTCTGAATATCTGATGTCCAGGATGAGCAGCTGAGTAATTTTCAGGCCTTTCTGAGCAAAAGTTTCACCAAAACTATGTGCTTAGCAAAGCCTCTGAAAGTTTTGTTTAATGTAAATTCATGTTCTGATGAAGCCCACTTTCACCAGAAAAGTGAAAGATGAGCACCACTTGATCATCCCCATACTTGGTGCACAGCAATTACAACTCATCTCCATGTTAAGCACATGTGTTTTGCGTGGTTGGTTACTGCATGTATGTATTAGATGCTTTGCGTTTATTCCTAGGACAAATTAGCCTTCTAGTATTTGCATCTTCTGAGGCATGTTATTTTTTAATATTTTAGGTGTTTTTAATATGTTAAGCACTTCAACATTTTCTTAAAATTAATAGAACATGTATTACGTTTAATGATAATGTTAATATATTTTGTATTTGGAGTTTTTAATATTTTATGGGCTTTTAAAATTATTTTTTAACTTGGTAGGTAGGAAATAACAGGTAACAGTCTACTCAGATTGCGTAGATCTAGTCCAACTGAAGCTGTCAAAGGATCATGGCAGAACAAGTCTCCAGCACTGACAAACTCCGATGGAGTCCTGTCAGCAGTGTTATCAAGAAAGCACTCAGAGATCACAGGGGAATTACATGAAAGCTTCCCAATGTAGTAACAATTCTAACCAGTTTATTTTCATTGCGGTCTGTACAGTGACTAAAAATCATCAGTCTGGCCCACACTTGGGATTTGCGACGATGGCCTGAAAATACTGAATTTTCCTCTAACTTCCTAAACTTAAAGCAGGTATCTTCAGAGAAGGTGTGAATGTTCAAAAGTGCATTAGGTGAATACTAGCTTTTTGTTTCCTCCATCAGGTTTTCTGAAGAACAAAGAGATCTTTTGTACTTTGCAGTCTTCACGCAATCTAGAAAGCCCAAACTTACTAAGAAGGTCAGTGATAGCTCTTACAAATTGTCGTGAAGACAATTAGCTTTAAGGCTGTTCCCCAGAGATCACTTGTATGACAGAAAACTGGAGAGTCCCTTGGCACAAGGGCTCCTAGACACCTTAGGTCCTGGTTTTTTCATACTCAGGACCGAGCATCATTCTTTTCCATCCCTTCTAAAATTATCTCCCTGTTCAGCTCTTGAGTAGTATTAGCTAGTAGTTAGCACTGCATGTTCTGTGTTGTTCAGCAGGTTTTCAGACCCTGAGTTTGGGCTTGCTGAGCTGAGATACTGAAATCTATACAGGATTGTAATTTGGCAAGGATGAGTATAGATCCTCAAGCATAATGTTTAATAACTTCTAATGGAGGGGCTATTGTAATTATGATTTTGTTTTTTGAGTGGATGAGGTGAAGTGTATGCAAGCAATTATGAACAGTAATGTTTGTCTTTTCAAAGCTGTGTGTATAAAGTCCATCCAAATCCTTCTCAAAGAATTTGAATGTAGTATATATTATGAATTATCTCAATTTCCTTGTTCAGAGCAACAAAAAGTAACTGAGAAACCGAGCAAAGGAAAGTTGGTGGTCCTGAATGGGGAAGTCAGCTTCCTTAACAAAGGACTTTTTAACTAAGAAATAGTAGTGCTTCTTTGACATCTTCTCAGTTGTTTAGATTGGAGTTCCTGAGGCCTGGATATCAGTTTTTCCAGAGCTTGACAGCAGGTCTTCCTGGTCATTACTTTGAGGTTTGCAAGTTGTCTGATGTTTGTATCATATAAATAAGAATAATTTCCAGACCATTCATGTAAAATGCTTCGTTTCCAGCCTGTCTGTAGCTGGATGTTTTTTTTTTCTTTGCCAGTGCTGATAAGATTGTGTTTTTCTTTGAGCTCCATCACCTAAAAAGAGTTTAAAGTATGTTGGTTTCTTTTCACTGCTTTTGAACACCAATTAAACTGAAAACAAGGGCTATAAATTATGGTGACCTTTGCAATGACTTTTCATTTGCAGAATAGAGATGTGATGGTGCAAAATTGCTGTTAATAATAATACAAAATATTAATAATGTCTTTAGGAGTTACCATGCAAAGTGTAAATTGCTTTCTGCTTGATAACAAATTTCCATGTAAGGGTACTGTATCATGGAAATGTTCAGTCTTGTTAAAATGCAGATGACCTAAAAATAATTGTACTCCTTCACCTCTGTACATTTTGCAATCTCAGCGGACAAATATGATTTCTCTGGATTTAATAAGCACTTTATAATGACTTCTACTGAAAACACAGCCTCTTGAATTTCCCTGTTGTTATCAAGTAACGAACACTGAAAATTTGGAGGTTTGTCCTAGTTACCTGTTTACAAGAAATGGCGTGGAGAACAGATTGGTACCACTTCTCTGCTTAGGATTCTGAGTTCTCCACACAGCTGATCTATGTATGCTAAGTGCTCATATATGGCCTTGAGGTGCAGTGCATCCGATCCCAGATAACTGCTTACCCAACTCCCCAGAGCACAACGAGAAAGCTGTGTTTGTGATCACTTTAAAGCCTTAAGATACCAGGCAACAGAGTGAATTTCTGCTTAATCCTTGTTCATCCCCTTGTATGTAATAATGTGCTTTTAATCTAATTTTGATAGAAAAAGTAAAAAAAATCCCTTTTGTCCTCTACTTTTCACTGAAGGCAAGAAATGGAGAGGAGATCCTCAACCTGTGCTTTACTTCTGTCCATGAAATTATAGCTAGGGTGAAGAACAACTTGTTCATTGTAGTCACCAAGTTTATCACAGTTTGACAGAGCTCAGTGCTTTTCCTGAGCTCACAGAGAAAACAGATGAATAGATGGAAAGCAGGCAAACATTTCTGCTGTCTATCCACGGTGAGTGATTCTGAGAGAAGAACTTTCAAATCTAGCTCCAGCTTCCTCCAGGTGTCATGGGAGGATTCAGAAGGCCCAAAGAAAGGCCTGGTGAGACAGATAAGATGAATGTGGGGACAAATAGTAAGAGGTTAGGGGTGCCCGTTTGATACTGCTGTCTGGAAAACATGCAATGAATTAACCAAACTTCCACAGTCCTGAAAGTCCTTTTCTATATTTTAATTCCTACTGTTGAGATGGAGCTTTGTGAAGTGAAGGCCTACTTTGGTATGTGTTTGTCATTCATAGTTCCCTAAGGGGAAGCTCACAAGGTGGCTGCATCCAGATGGGCCTGCCAAGTAATCCTGGCTGGTCAGTGGGGTGCCACCTTCTGTGGAGTGACAAGGGCCTAACGAGATGAAGAAGGAAAGCAGCAGGATTCCATCCCAGGAGGTGAAGCTGCAAGTCTTTTTCTCTGTATAAACTGACCTTGAAGGGAAAGTGCTGGTAAAGTTATACCACAAAGCAGATGTTCAGATCGTGGTGGCAGCTGAAGCACTGTTCTTTTTAAGGTCAGTTTTGGCTGATGACACAGCTCAGAGGTGCATGTGGCTGTCCATTGTTTCTTCTGAAAATTCACCCTGCTTTAATAAACTGGACAAATCCCCTGTTCTAGCGAAGTCCAGAAATAGCAGATGGCTCAAATGTCAGACATCAGCAAATCCTAAAACTGTGGCCATGACCCTTGTCCATGTCCTGCTGAGAAATCCACCTGCCCTCAGGGTTCGGTTGCCCAGTAGTTTGGTGTTTTCTATAACAAGACCAGAAATGTTAAGTGCTACTTGAGTATAGCGTGCTGTTGTTGGAAAGAGGTTCTCTTCAGAAGAAATGGAAATTTAATAGTGTGTCTGAAGTTGTTGTTCTTTGTTATGTTTGGCATGAGAATGATGTCAACTGCTAGTGGATGTCTTGTCAACTGGATTTGTGTTCAGGTTTAGCACCAAATTTCACTGGAGCATTATCGAATGTACTGAGTTGATCTGCTTGCCGTTACTTCTCCAGTGTGAGTCACACCAGCTGGTTATTGGTGCTCAGCCCTGCTGCACAATAATCAAAGCAAGGGAGTGGAGCTAGGCTTTCCATGCTCATGACCCTGTTAGATTTGCAAGATGAGGCGCTGGGTAGCTGTAAAATATTACTGACAAGGCAGACCAATAAGGCTTAATGCTGTTGTGTGCTGCTGGTTGCTGAGAGAGGCATGAGGAGTTTCTTTCTGCTTGTAGAGTTGTAAGCACTGATTCATTTGATGTAGATTTTTCTCCTGTAATCCGATGTTCTGATGTGCTGGCTTGATGTATTATCTCAATAATGCAGGAAGACTAGGGAAATTCAATGAAATGTCTTTATTTCAGTAGTGTCTGCCAAGGGAATGATGTCAATCAGTAACAGGCTGGAAAAAGCAGTGTCTTACTTCTGTGTGAGTCTGAAGTTTTTAATGTCCCTGTTTGCAGACCTGTGCCCCCATTTTCAGACACTTCACTCCGTTGTGCAGTCATACATGTAACCTGTGTGAAGGATAAGTTTTTATGTTGCTGCATTTTGTGCTGGAATCCCTTTTCCATACATTCCAGCAGCAGCACATTAGAGATGAGGAGAAACAATGACAGAGGGACTTCAGTTGCTGCCTGAGTAGAGATGCCATGCTGGCAAAGCAGTTGAAATGTCTTGGTTGCCATTAAACTAGCATTTTATACACCTACAAGGAATGAGTGTAGGAGATAACAGTAATTACACAGAATAGTTTAAAACAGATCATTTAAATGTTTTGTTTATGGGATCAGTTTAAGCACTGTTTCATGAAATGAATGCTCTTCCATAAGTCAATCAAATTACTTTCCCCTTAGAAGAGATCTCAGGAGATAAAGAAATGTTGATTAGTCTAAGTACCCAGAGGAAGGTAGTTAACGTCCTTTCTCTCTTAATATTTTCCTGTGATGCTTTGTGTCACTGTTGTCAAAATCATAATTTCTGGGTGGTCTAACTAAAGACATTAAGACTTGAGTTTGTAAGTGATGGTCTTTGTTCTAATCAGAGCCCAATGACTCATCTGCGTGAGGAGGCAGCCATGTTAGCACTGGTTTGCATCCGTTCAATGGCTGGTAACACCTGTTTGATTAACTAAAGGACTTCAGCTGTTAGAGCTGTCAATCTGACATTTTCATGAGCACTAAAATCTTTGCTACTAGGAAATGCTGGCTTTTTTTTCCTACTTCTGATTTACTTGACTCTCTGTGTCCTTGCCGATAACTACTAGCAAGGCTAATGTGTTATAAACTCCAAAAAGCAAAGCAAGTGGCTGTCATTTTTTGCACAACAGATGTTCCTGATCAGGGATCAGACAAAGGATCTCATCACTCTTCCTCAGAGCAATTTAATTTGTCTGTTCCATGGCACACCAGCCACATCCTGTCTAGTGACTGACATGCACAAGTCCTTCATTTTAGGATCAGTTCTTTTAATCTTACAGAATTATTAGCTTTTTTTTTTCCTTTTTTTTTTTCCTTTTTTTTTTTCCCCCCCCCCTTTTTTTTTTTTCCTCTTTGCGGGAGCAAAAAGAGTGGAAAAAAGGAAATGGCTTCATTGCTTTCAGTGTCACCAGTAATGCATCATAATGAAAAGTAGCAAAGGCCTACATCAAAAAGAGGAAATCCAAGTAGTGCTTTTGAACTGGAAAGTACTCAGTGAGCACTTTTTTCAAGATATAAAAATGTAGATTGAGCGGTGTTTCTTCAGCAGTTGTAAGGCTTGGAGGTAGCGAGAAGCAGCATATAATCCATCAGATTCTTGTAATGCAACTTGGTGAGCTGGAAAAATTGATGTTTTTTTATGGAAAGTTGTTTGTTGTGGATCAAGTTCTCTACTTATTAGTCATTCAGGCTGTCCAAAATGAGTAATTACTGAGGGGCTTTGCTTACTTTTCGATTTAGTTTAATAAAACTATATCACTCTGCTGCCCTTCTGTAATGATTGATTGTTATGGCTGGAGAAATGAATTCTATAATTATTCTATGCTTAATTTTCTAGTTATTAGTCTAGATAATTACAAAATAAATTATCCCGTTCCTTTCTGTCTCTGTTCTTTGTAAAGACCACTTAGAGGAAGCCCCAACCACATCTCTGATAGAACAAAGGGAGGTTTCTCACTGTTGTCATCCAAAATCCAGGAAGAAAACTCTAACTCCAGTGTGATGTTAGAAAGCAGTATTCCTTTATTCCTTATAATACGTACTGGGTGACTTGACAAATCAAGCACGCCCTCTCAGAGTTCTGGTTCTACATTTAAACAGTTAAGACATACATATGGAGTACATTGGCATGCATATTCATTCTTTCCCAATAACTAATTAATATATGCTAATATTCTCCTGGGCATGCATAGTACTGTCCTCACTTACTTTCCCCCTCTTTTTTCCATCATCAGCTTTGTTGCAGTGACTTTTGGTTGAACTCCAGTTGTTTTTCCTCAATTTGGCAGATTTTCATTGCTTCTTAGGCCATAATGAGCAAATTTCTATCTACAGAAATGTGTAGTGATGTATTCTGTGTCACTGTAATCCAAAACAGTGTGTGTGAAATCCGAGGTATAAGTCCTTGTACCTGGTGAATGCAGAGATAAAAGTAGTCTATTGTGACTCCAGTGCTTTTGTAAAGCAGGATTGTAGAGAACAAGGCTGTTCATGCACTGAGGAGAGTTAAAATGGAAAGTTTTAGAACTAGCACTCATTTATTCCTTTCATTAAACTAACATGTTGGTCCTTAAACTTATATACTGATCCCTATTGCTAAACCACTCTATGTCACTATCTCTCACATTCTCTCTGATAAATTGAAGCAGAGTAACATCTTTGTGACCAGGAGGTTCTTTGTGTATTTCTGTCAAGTTAAAAATTGTCTAGCTACAGGGAAAGAGTTAAAGAAATATTTGAGATTTTTGTTACTACCTTCATTAAGTGAAATTAATTACTTCTGAGGTTATGAATACATTCTCCTAAGATGTCGAACTATGACTAAGTAGAAAACATTTTGCCGTCTGCTGATACACCTCAGTAACAGACGGTGTGCAACAAGTAATTCCCAAACCAGAGTGAGATATCTTAGCTTAAGTTGCCTGATCTGCACTAAATAGATGTCCTGCTTCAAGTACTGTGATTTTGCTGAAAGTGGCTGTCTTGCTGAGGCACAATAACTTTATTAAATTAGATTATTTGCCCACAGGATTCTCATTTGTTTTTAAATGGTTTCAGTGAGAAAACAGAACTAACATAGTGAGTAAGATTTTCTAGGGATCAAGTTCAAACTTACAGACATCCATATGACATTTATAAGAGTTTTGTCTTTTCTCCTAACTGGACAAACTCATCCTTATTGTAGTTCTGCTGATCACAACTGAGTTGTGCTTCACGTGAATTTACTTTTTACAGTCTGTTGTGTGATCTACACTGAGTTTAGTATTTAAGTGAAATCTTCACTCTGATTGGGATGTCTGTGGCTGGATCTCTTTCAGCCTTTCTCTGTTGCTCACATCCTCTCCTTCCGTCTGATTTATTATTGAAACATTGCTCTACCAAAATCTACAGTAGTGAGCTCTCTAGAATTGTCTCACCAGCCTAACTGGGGTCTGTCATTGGTTACCCTGTAAAGAAGGCTGCGGATTGCTTCACATCCCTACCAAGACCTGCCAAAGATGTGCTTGAAGGGAGAGGCAAGGGAAGCCAGTTTCACATTGTTCATGTGGCCAGCCCTACGCAGGAACAGCAGCGGTTGCCCTTACAAGTTGTATTACCTGTACACTCACAGCTGTCAGTCCCGATAATTGAGCAAAACTGTATTTGAAGGGCTCGTTGTAGTCCATCACTGGCAGAAAGAGAAGCCACTCATATGACCTCTTTTCCGTTTTGCAGGTTGACAGGACGGAAGTGATTCGAACCTGTATAAACCCCGTCTTCTCCAAGCTTTTCACGGTGGACTTCTATTTTGAAGAGGTGCAGCGGCTGCGATTTGAAGTCCATGACATTAGCAGCAATCACAATGGACTGAAGGAAGCAGATTTTCTCGGTGGCATGGAATGCACTCTTGGACAAGTAGGTATCACTGCCATTTTTTTTCTGCTTGTCTCACACCTTTACTGTGCGTGTGAAGTATATCCCTTGGTTAAAAGACTGATGGGTGAGATTTGTCATTCATGACAAAATTTTTAATCAGTGCTTTGAACTGGATAATTAAGAACTTCTACTGGTTTGATTTACTGATGTATTACAGCTTCAAGTGAGTCGTTTCAATAGGAAACTGAACATCAGCAATTGGCATTGTACTGCAAGAACACAGGCTTTTTATACCAGTGCTAAGAAATAGTCTGATCTGGGAGATTTCGGAGAAAACTGTGGTTCCTAACATTATATGGGCTTTAAAGCAAGTTCTAAGTCCAATAAGTGCTTACAAATGCACTTTATTCCCACAGACTAGTGCTTGGTGATGTGGCAAATAGAGAGATAGGGTTGGATTCATTTCCATGACTCTAAATCATCCAAAAGTTATATGTCTAGACTAAGTTACTCCTCTGATTCCTGTCTTTAGTTCAGTGGAGAGAAACAGACACTTCCAGCTGTTGACTTATTCCACCTGAGACATCCATCATAGATTAGGATAAATTGCTTTCATGAGATAACCATCTTTCCCCATCAGCTATCATGAGAGTCAGGTTGGCTGGCTTAGAGTAGATACGTAACCTCATAGGTGACTAAATGTATGGGCAATGAGTCCTACTTGGAGGATCAATATCTAGAGGTCTGGTAGGATGCTACAGTGTCCCAGGAATGACAGACTTAAATTCTAACAAAATGGCAGGCATTTTATTATGTAGAGACATGTAAGACACGTCTCGTTTCTGTCCATAATAGCATTGCCGACGATAGTTCCCATTTTACTAAACTGGCTCTAAACTGTGTCTCCACTCTGTGGTCTACAGTAGCTTGGATGAGAAGAGGGGATGGTTCTTTGGCTTGTGTTCCTTTCTGCAGTGTTTCCATTCAGTTTGTAATCTGTGCAGGGTTCCCTGTAAGTTGGTACAAAGCTTTTGTTTGCAGTTTCTCACTTTCCATTGTTGCTATCTCAGCCCCCACTGCTCACTAATCCCTTTGTTTCTCTTTTTGTTGTTATTCAAGAACATTCAATACCTTTGGACCAAATGCACTGAAAGAAAAGTCCTCTTAGTGAGAGAATTAATAAGAAACGTGTACATTTACTAACTTGAAAGTGTAACATGACGATATTGGTATTTAGGATTTTTTCAGTGCATAGTGAAGTTTTTTGACAGAATTCTTGCAGATATTCTGTGGTCTTGATCAGTGAAAAAAAGCTATTCCTATAAAGTTCAGGAGAATGAGAAAGAAAGAAGTTGTTACAGTGTTTTTCTCACTGAACTGACTTGAAAATGAAGGGAAAAAATGTCACTGCTGCTGCCGGTAGCATAAACATGTCCTTATAATTATTTGATCTCTATAAATAGCACACAGCTGGCTTGGTTGCAGTGTAATTTTAACGGTAACCAAAAAAAAAGCAATAACAGTGTGAAATCTGTTTACACTAATGTAGCCTTGAGGACTCTGATTCCATATTTAGTTTTGTGTCTGCAGTTTTTTCTTCCACTTCATAGTTTTTATTAACTTCACATAGTTCATCAATTGATTTAAACCCCCAGATTGTTAGTTCTGGGGTTGATATCCAAGAAAAGCCATTATGAGGAGTTCAGCATTGAGAATCTTACAGTACATTCTGTACTTACGGAGCTTAAAGTTGTGTGCAGCTGTTTGATGTAATGATTGCGTTTTTTATGGCTTGGGTTCTTTTAAAACTAATTTTCATGTGAATTTGTTGCTCTACATCAGTTTAATGCCTGCCTATCAATTCAGTTTCTCATCGCACCTAAGTCTTATCTGAGACATCCAGATAGGCTGTAGAATTTAGGTACAGGCTGAAAGACTGATTTCCTACCTACTCTGCAGAAATGTGCCAACTTCTAATGCTCTGTTCTAGATAACAGTTGATCTAACAGAGATTGACCATTACCTTGAAGCTGTTTGCAGATCATTGCTTAGATCTGCAGTAGACCTTAATTTTTACCTGCATTATGCAATATCCCTACCTAAGAGAAAATTAGTAGAATAAGAAATACCAGGAAAGGCAATAGAATGGTTGCACAGTAGGCTGACAGAGAGTTTCACATTCTTTACGAGTACTGTTCTATCTAAATCTTACACCAGCCTAATTGATACAACCTTCTTAGAAATTGGAGACTAAATGCTGTGTCCTGAGAGAGTGAGAAGAACGGTGATCTGGAGCCTGTTTCGTATTGAATGTACACTGTCCAGTGATACCCTACTGAATATCCAACAAGAATTTTTCCTACTCTTTTTGCTCGGACAAGAAAAATCTGTGACTCTGCTGGTAAACACTGTGGTTAACTGCATTCTGTCATCACCTGGTATTTCATATGCTGCAGTACTTATGCACAGTAGAATATATGGTCATGGACAGTAAGCTGCTGAGTTCAATTAAGAAAAGGGCAACATGCTAAATAGATACATTTGCTTAACACGGTTTGTTTTTTATCATGCTCAGGAGTTTCCCTTTTGTATGGAAAAGCATCAGATTCTCTCTTGAAGGGTCTGAGATGGAAGAGGTTTAGTAGATTTTTGTTGTTTTGTTTTCTTTTAAGTACTAAAACTCTGTTCCACTCTGAAAGGCTCTATTTACATCTGTTTCACCAGCATCTTTAGAGTTTTCTGGTGATGAGCTGAATTGCAGTAAGTTAACAGATAGTCTATGTACAAAATTCAGTTACCAACTGGAACAATAATATCAAGAAAGCCCTAAAATATTATGCAAGGTGCTAAACTTGAAATTTCAGACACTTTTTTTTCCCTCACTTAGTAGCGTCAGCTTAAAACATGATCCACTGTTACATGCAGTTTGGAGAATGGAGTTTCTTAAAGAAATTCACGTCTAGAATTCACATCACACAACTAGATGAACCGCGCTCCAACCAATAAAGTTTTTCATGCAGAACTATTTATCACTTACTTAAGATACTAAATGGTAGGTTAATGTGCATAATGAAAGACTGTGTATATTTATAAACTGTCAATCTTTTTCATTCTACAGTTAACTTCCAAGGAACTGTACAAAAATAATATCTAATAACACTTCTCAACACTTAATGAAGTTGTACAGTCCTACAGTATCTACTGAAGCAAGGATACTGTGCTGTTTTGTGCTCATAACCTAATAAAGATTATTTTGAATTTGAAGCATGTTTGTGAAATTTTAGGACTGTTTTGCTGCATGTGACAACTCTTTTCTCTTGGAGCCAGTAATGTTGGGGTAGTGCAGTGACTTGGCACTGAGCTTTCACTGCAACATAAGTGCCTTGAGATGCTCCATCAGGCTCTGTATCTAACTTCTGACTATTCTTTCTCTTTGCTTTCATGTGACGTAGGTACTGTCCTTGCCTAGGCACTGGTAGGCGGAGGCACATCTTTGTGATAAGCAGTGAAATGATGAACAGTAATATTTTCACAGCTGTTTTGGGCCACCATTATTTAAAGGTTAACTCTTGCTTTTATACTCATGCTTTAGGTGCTGTGAATCACCTCATCCTTGATTATGGTTTTACAGATATAGCCTGTAACTATGGGCAGTAATATCTTCCTGTTTTTTTTGTCCCCTTTTCCACTTTCTTCTTCATTCTGACTAATTATTTCCAGCTGAATCCCCATCTAAGCACTAGAGCTTTTGTGTTTCTGTTGTTTTTCTTCACTCAGAAAAAAACCAACAAAAACCAAACCACTGTAATTGTTTGTTTCAGAGGGTAGGAGATGGATTATTATTAGTCAAAAAATGATGAAAGAAAAATCCTAGAGGGACAAACACTGTAAAATAATTGATAGCCTTAATTGTTAGAGCATTCAGCCAGGGTAGCAAAACACCAAACCCGAGTCTTTTTCTGTTTGTGTCTTAATGTCTTCATGTATTCTGAGCCTTTCTAAAGCTTTCTCTTAGGAGTGTTCTGTTCTATATTGCATATACTTCATAACACATTACATTTGCATCATTTAATACAGAGCAAAGGCTCTTCTAATAGGTGAAGTTCACTTCTTGATCACACAGGAATTAAATATCAGGAGGATGAATTAGATGCACTTTTTCCTCTGAAGTTTTGACCAGAAGTCCCAGCCCACAGAAATTGTAGAATTAATAATGATCCCCCAACAAGAAAGAAACAAGTTTGCCAACACATTTTTATTTTCACTCAGCCATGCTTTAACATCAATAAATTATAGGAACCCACGAAACTGTTAATTCCTAAATGCTGTGAACCATCCCAGCTCTGCAGTAATGGGCATAGCTTTAATAGCTTTTCTTTCATTCCAGCTGGTCTTTGCTATCTGTGATTCAATGACTTATCCGGTTTATTTTAATTTACAGATGTGTTAAAACGTTGTTACAGTTCACGGCTCCGTTACTTGTTCAACTGGTAGCACCTGCAGGGAAGACAGCAGATGTACGTCTTTGTGTCTCAAGAACCTTTTCAGATGTTATTTAGGGATTTCATATTTTCCACATATGCATATATGTACAAATTAGATTGAAAATCTTCCATCTTAGTAATGAGTATTGCTTCTTCTTGTGTGCTTTTAGTACTACATATCATTAGAAGATTATGCACTTGAAAATGCTGACTGATGATGAGCTCGGTTGTAGCCATTGCAAATCCCCTTGCTCTTGAATGGGAGAAAAGCTGAGAGAGCCATGATTGCACCTGAATTAATTACATAGAAGTAGTCTGTATGAGAATTTTTGTATGAGTTTAATAGTCTGTTGACAGATTCAGTAGAGCAGAAGACACAAGATCAGTGTTTTCAAGGTTTCTGAATTCCTAAATTCCATTGAATATCTGTGTGCCTCCTTAGATATCTGAGTACCTCTAAACACTTGAACTTTGATCTCCTCCGAATGGAGTTGCTCAGTTGATTAGTGGAATGAATAATGTACTTCATTAGATATGAATATCATTTTCTACCAAGGCTGATGCTGAACACAAAGAAATCATTCACGCAGCCTTCTCTCACAACTTACCTAACCATTTAAACACCACAGTTTTCCCAAGGAGATTCGTGGTTTACCATTACTGTATGATCTCTGGAGCTGTAGGATTTTCAGCTCTATATTAATCTTAGCAGTCACGTTTAATGGAATTACTTGTACAGTTAGTACTGCTCTGTTTTTACATACTTTATCTTTTTGTCTGAGTTGCTGTAGCAGTCTTTAGAAAACTAATTTAAAGTTGTTTGCTATTATGATGAGTTATTATTATAACTAATTATCTAATTATGAAAAGGCTGCATAAACTGTATACTAACTAAATTCAAAGACATTTTGTGCTATTGATAAGCTATTTCCTGTAATAACATTATTGTCTCGCATGACATGGATCTTTTATTTTTTCCAGTGTTCCATTTTGATTCACTATTTTCAGGCACAGATCTTTAACAAGAACATGGAGAGGTGTAATTCAGATGTAAACAGGCTGTGAGCTGATCATTACTATAGGGAACAAAAATCTTAAGGGGAGGTGAGTGTGCCACAGAACATATTGTATATACAGCTGGGATGATTACAGCAATAAAACTGGCAATATCAAGAAAAAAAACACTGTGAGGAGTTATACAGAGTGAAACTTTCTTCATTTTGGACATGTATTCCATATGAATGTATGTTCTTGCAGGGTTTACCTGGTACCTGCAAAAGGTGAATTCATTTCCCAAACCTTTTTGTCTTTTTTGGGTCAGGGTAAGGCCACTGGCACTTACCTCCTGTTGAAATGTAGTATATGTGATGGTGGCTGGGAAATGCATATCAGGACAGACACAAGTTCACCAGAGTTGTATAGATCTTGCTTTGTCAGAATCCAGCATAAAGATAAATGTGATAGGAAGAGCGGGAAGTCTTTACACTACCTCAGTTCTTCATGCACACAGGTGAAAAAAGTCAAGTCTGCCTTTTCATTTTTGGGTACTTAGAATCTTAACAAATTAAGTAGATTAGAGCAGGAGCAGACCAGCAGATTAAAATTTAATGGATAAGCTTCAAGATACATTTATAAAATGTTACATCTCCAGTCATTAGCCTAGTCATGTCATTTGTAGTCTTTTGCTTAACACAGCTGAGTGAAAAGCTCTATCAGTGGGGCTGGTCAAGTGGCTGGAGGGCAGTTAGATTGCTGAAGAAGAATTTGGAGATACTTACAAGGTTTGGTGAAAAATTCAAGATAGCCATTTTTGGAAAGAGTATGATTGCTGTCCTGCTTGATAGATCAGCACAGTTCTAGTGGATGCTGTTAACAAACACGGTTTCTACAAGTACCACTGCTCTTCGGTGGGAGATTGCTCAGCACAGTGCAGCTCTCCCCAGGTGGCATGGGGGAGAGAATCAGAAAGGTACAAGTGTAAGAACTTGTGGATTAAGATAAAAGCAGTTTCCTAGGTAAAGCAAAAGCTACGTGTGCAAGCACAGCAAAATGAGGGTTTCATTAGCTTCTTTCCATCTGCAGGCAGATGTTCAGCCATTCTCAGGAAAGCAGGGCTCTCATTCCATGTGATTGTTTCTTGGAAAGACAAACACACAACCACATGGTATGGGACATCCTTTTGGTCAGTCTGGGTCAGCTGTCCTAGCTGTTTCTGTTCCCAACTCCTTATGCACCCTCAGCCCAGATCTGAGGGCAGCATGAGAAGCGAAAGTCCTTGACTCAGTGTAAGTACTGCTGTACAACTGAAGTATTGGTGTGTTATCAAGAGTGTTTTCATCAAAATTCCAAAACATAGCATCACGTAAGCCTGTAATTGGGCACCTGGATGCATTTGATGGTGAAGATTATCAGTGTTAAAGACATTTGATTTAAAAGAAAAATGCTAGTAAATTGTGACTAGGCATTCTTAGCAATTTTGGAAAGAATTGGGTCTGCTAGAAGAGAGTAACTGCAAGTTTGTGTGACAGGATTAACATATCTGGGAAAAGAATTAACACAGAAGTGTTGTGAAATGATTGTTAGCCTAAATTTGCTGTCTAAACGAGTAGCCTCAGGGATCTTGTAACGGAGTCCAATGCAAAGAGGAGACCAGTTTGAATAAATAGTGAGGGATTGAAGGAGTTATTTAAAATTATCCTAATCTTCTACTATTTTTTACAGTGAACATGAAACTAAGTTGTGTGCACTCTTGCCACTAAGCAGACTGTTTGCCCAGTCCTTGGTTCTGTCAAAATCAGAGATCATAGGTTCACATCTCAGAAGAATTAACAAAAGTCAAGTGATGTAGAACATATATAGAAAAGGAGCTGTGGTTCTTTGTCCATGGGATTTTCAAGAAGCCTTTAACAAAAGAATATTGGTGTTATATCTGGAGCTAGGATTCATATCAACTTAATTCAAGCAAACAAACAAAGTTCTTGCAGCTTTTTGGTCCCAGGGGAAATATGGAGTGTGGTCATCAGGCCTGCTCAGTGGTACCATGCAAAACTTCATCAGTGCTGTTTACAGAACTGGGACCAAGCCCAGCTGCTGATGCATACAGAGCTTCTCTGTGCGATATATGGGATTAATCTGTTCCTACCAATGCTGAAATAAATAAGTTAAAAAGCCATTTTGAATTCTCCTCGTTAGTTTGATCTATAAGCATTGGGAATTCTACATGATACTGTTGAAAGTTATCCTTATATTTGATTAGGGAAGGAGCATGTTGAGAAGTGTATTTTAAAGGATTCATACACAAGCCAGTTATAATAGGTCATTATATATCACAGCTCATCTTACGCTGCGCTGATTAGTCACGATTCTCACACAGGAGAGAGAAAACCTTCATCAGAGTCCTTGTCTGAGTGACTACTGAGCAATGCAGCGTACACAGCTGGTTGTTAGTGCCTTAAGTAAAAAAGCAAAGCACCTTTTATATATTTTAATTTGGAGATAAGATCAAAGGGCAACATGGGATTCGAGTTTTAATCACAGAAATGTGGAACATCTGTTCAGATCTTTCCTTGGCTTATTTGCACTTGAAAGTGCTAAGGCTAATTTAGGTAATCTGCAAGGGAATTTCTTGCCCCCATCTTACCCTGAGCTGGTATCCCTTGGCAATAAAGACAGAAATCTAGTTGAGAGCATGTTCATAAGAGGCAAATAAGAATTGCTTTGTCTATGTATCCCCTCTTCCTGAAGCAGAGCAGCAGCTTGTACATTCTATTCCTATTCCTACCTCTTGCAAATTTATTATGATTCATATTATTGGATACGTGGCTCTTAAAACATAACTGTATTGTAATTTATACGTGGCTGTAGCCACAAAAAAAAACCAAAAACAAAAAACCCATAACTTCAGTTCTTAAGTCTCTGTTAGTTTCATCTTTTAGATCTCTGAGGTTTCTACACCCTTTTGATCACTGGTTGGTCATGCTTTAATAAAATATTCATAAAATATCCATTCTGCTAGGTCTGAACTGGATTCTAATATCTGTTTAAGAATTGAAAAAGAAAGAAATTTACACCCTGCACTTCTTCACATTAGTTTTTACAAAACACTTTTTTTTTTTTAAATTTCTTTTTTTTTTTTTTTTTCTGAAGGCAGTTTTAAATTGCTAGTTGTTGAAGTAGGAGTCAAATCATAGTCCTGATGAATGAAAGACGTGGTTAATTACCTAAGTCATTTTGCAAGTTCAAACATCTCTTAAACCTAGAACTTCTGTGGATGTTTTCTAGACCAGTACAATACTGCTGTCTAGGACTCGCAATCAGGTCAGCTAACAACTGTTATGGTGTCCAGGAGGTTATTTGCACTGGTACAAAAAAATAAATATAATTCATAGAATCATAGAATGGTCTTGGTTGAGAAGGACCTCAAAGGTCATGTAGTTTCAACTCCCTTGTCATGGGCAGGGTTGCCAACCACCAGACCAAACTGCCCAGAACCACATCCAGCCTGGCCATGAGCACTTCCAGGGATGGGGCATCCACAACCTCCTTGGGCAACCTGTTCCAGTGTGTCACCACCCTGGAGAAGTGTCTCTTTTGTCTAATGAGAGCTGCTTTTTGTACACTGCTTGAACAAAGAGGGTGATTTCCTGCTAGAGAGTACTGATTCCTTGTCAGTCATCTCAATGACAGTCTTCTGATCCCAAATCACTAGTTACAGTCTGAGGCAATGATCTTGGCACATTATTGTCAGATGGAAGATTCATTTTACTGGCCACTTAATTAACAACTGGTAAATGTTTTTCTGCAAATACACATATTTACATATTCAGGGTGTTCACTGTGTCACAAGGATGCTAATGGCTGAGAGAGCTAGTCTTATTAACACGATCTAGTAATGGGAATGTCAGAATAAATTAAGCTCTCTGGCACTGTGAGCTGTCTGTCTGCCACCTGCATGGAAGCTCTGCAGCTTCAGGTTTTGTCTGCCCAGTGCCACCTGAAAGCTTCAATAGTTTCCAAAGTAGCAAAAAGGGTGTTTAAGTTGTTCTTGAGGAATGCCCTTTTGTCCTTCTAGGAGGTAGCTGAAGGACAGGTTCCCCTCCAAGTTCTGTGTCATGAGGACATACATACTTAACATGTCTGAAGAGATTTCTGGTGCACGATACCCATAGCTTTCGGTGCAAGAGCTTATTGTGTTTTACAATATTTTCTGTACGTCTTTGGGGAAAGCAGGGAGCTCATAGAGACACAACGTGTCCTGCTGCCCAACTGCCAGAATTCATTGTTAGATGTAGAACCCATAATTTAGTAATATACCGAATATAATCATATTTCTGCATCACCTTTCATTTGAAAATCTCAAGGTTTTGTAACTTGCTCTTCACGCTTCATATACGTGATAGCTTAGCTGGCAACAAAATAAAGGTAAGGGTGATGTAAGGGGCTGCAGTGAAAAACCTTTCAATGATCCTAGGAAAGAAGGACATCTGAATCCTGGTCATCTTCCATGTTTTATTTGCATCCCTTGCTTCCACAAGACCAATACTTGGGGAATATTTCAAGTTAATTTGGAGAAGTGAGTGAGGTGATGGCAGCAGTAGGCTTATGGAAGGCAGTCCAAAAAGGATGAGTGTCAAATTCTTTCTTGAAGTAATAACCAGATGCAAAAATGCAGGGTGAATGCAGCTGGGGAAGGAAGTTCTGAAATGGTCATAAATATGAACAGGAAGAGTGTTATGGTGTTAAAAAAAGAAAAAAAAGAAGTCAAATGCAGTTCTGGAGAAGATGAGCAGGAGCTTGCAGCACATGAGCAGCTCTTGCATAAGAGGGATCTCTAGTTCTATCTTCTGTTTTGAGTGTTTTTCTAAGAGTAGGGCATGGACCTGCTGGTGAGGGCTCAGCAGAGAGCACCGATAATGGTTCCAGACCTACAAAATATGGTCAGAAAGGAAAAATAGGACATAGATGGGTTCTACATTGCAGAGAAGACTGTAGAGATATGATACTAGCCTTCAGAAATAATGCCTTAATGAGAAAGGGGAGAATGCTCTTACCATCCATGGTGCATTAGACAGAAATAATGGGCTTTAATTACAGAGAAACAGGTTAGCTCTTAGGAAAATGTATTTACAGTGAGGATAATGAGTACTGCAATTAATTCCTGGGGAAGAGTGTTTTTCTGACTCCAGATATCTGAGATACATCTGTCAGGTACAGCTGACCCAGCTACAGCAGGTCTACAGCATTAGGACTGGAGAGCTGGCCAATGTGATTCTGGGGGGAATCCCCTCCAGCTCTATGCTAACACTCCTGTCTTACATTTAATGCTCTTCTAAAACTTGCTTCTGCCCTGCTGCCTACATCAGGATAGGAACTCGGTAAAATCTGAGGTCCTATTTGCACGTTTCTGCTCAGTTCAGAGAATTGATGATTCCCCATGGGGATGTTAGTCCAAAATTTACATCCCGTTTGCTCCTACTCACAGCACCTTTTTAGCTGCCCATGATTTTGTGTTACACACCCTGTTTCAATTCTGGCTGCTGCTTACTGACCTGGTTTATTGCTGAAATGTGTGCAGTGCCCACGATTACAACAGATTGCCTGAAGCCGTTCTTTTCCCTTGATGAGGGAAAAGTATTCTTATGAAGAGTATTTCTGCATATTTTGCTAAAGATCTCTACAGATCATTTTATTCCAAGCGCTGTAGAGTAGCCATCCAGGTTAAGCTGCCCAAATAACGTTGGACGTGGAAAAGAACTACCCCAGGTATAAAGCCATGTTCCAAACCTTGGGGTCCCTCCTAGAGGAGAAACAACTTTTTTGCTCAGTGTCTGTGCAGCATGTGGCAGAATCCTGTTCCAGTGTTGTTGCATTAAAAATGCACTAATTCCTAAGGTGCATTTCGTTACCTCTACGTCTGGCTGTATTTTGAACTTCTCCAAATGCTTAAAAAAGGAGTCCTAAAAAACACCACCAACAACAGAAACCTCCCCCCCCCAAAAAAAAAAAAAAAAAAACAAAAACAAAACGACAAAAGGAGGAAGGGAATAGTTGGAATCGTTTTAAGAAAGCATTGACTGTATAGAGAGGAAGAAAGGAGAGAGACCTAGCATTATGGAACATCAACTGTAGAGTAGTTGGTCAATTATGTTCTGCTTTAAGGTTTTTTCCATTTTCTAATACTTTTACTGATCTAGTTTAAAATGTTTCAAGATTGTTATGGAAATTTAATGATTGTTATAATATATTTTGTTTGTGCTGCTATACTAACACTTTTTTTGAGGTACATTTGTAAATTGATCAGTGGACAAGCTAATTTGCAGTGCTGAGTTCCAGAGAAGATTTGCTACCTGATAAAAATGGAGATGACTTTTGGAACTAAATCTATGGGGAAGGATGCCTTCTTCTGGGTTTGGAATTGTTGATGTTTTGAAATAAAATAATTGCATTCTCTTTGAAATGGTTTTAAATTTCCTGTAAAAATTAACTGGGGGTGGGGGGGGTAGGGGATGTTGGCACATCTGATAGATTTATTGTGTACAGCTGCTCCCTTGTTGCCCCCATCATGGAAACAAATTCCCCATCATGGAAAATATGACACACAGTTTCTGCTGTTCTGTTCAACTCATCCAATAGTGTTCTTCCCATTCAGCTTGACCCTACTGCATCCTCACTGCAGGCTTCCTGGGGAAACTTTTTCCTCAATAGTGGTCTTTCTATGCAGGACTCTAATTATGGATTAAGGAATACCTTGATACAAAACAAAACAGAAATGGAAATTACGCATACGTTTATTGTAGATTCTAATTTTTTCCCTTTTGTTTTTGTGCAGATTGTTTCTCAGAGGAAACTCTCCAAGTCCTTACTCAAACATGGGAACACAGCAGGGAAGTCATCTATAACAGTAAGCCAGTCTTAAATACGCTTTTATTTTCCTGTTGTTTAAAGGCAGCTAATGGGACTAATTCTGCCTAAAAGCATTATGCTAAGGCACCAGAACAACCCTTGGTTTGAGAAATCAAATGGTTTATTTAAAAGATTACTTCTACTACTTCTGACAAATACTTCCTACAACAAAATGGCAACAAATAATGTATTATTTATACAAAAGCCATAACATTTACTGCTACTGCTACTGCTTGTAAGATACTTCGACGACAAAAAGAAAGTCTTACTGCTTTTTCACTCTTATCTAAAGCTCTCAGATCCTCAGAAATTCATTTTAACTCACATATAAGTACATTTATGATACTGAGAATGAACGTCACAAATAATCTTTATGAAATTAAATATAAAATTCTTCCACAATTAACAATTTAAAAGGTAAAGAGACCTGATGTTTCTAGGCCTTTGGGTTTCTTACACTGTCTTTAAAAAAATAACATCACATTGACACACACAACACAACACCAAATGCAGATGTTTTAGGATATTTGATATTTTAGCGTTGTTGCAGTTCAGTTACAGACTGAACAGTTATAGCAGCCCCACGTATGTCATGAAATATGAAAATCTCTTTCATCTTTCTCTTTGCCAGCTTGTTTGGGAGATCAAACTTGTCTGCACTGAACATAGCATGCTTGTGGCATTTGCAGTCCTGCATTAGACAGATTATAACAAAATATTCTGCTCAGTTGCCTCATGGGGCTGTGAAGGATTTTTTTCCTTGATTTACAATTAGTCAGATGGGTTTCTTTTGGCTTGATTATTTGGATATGTTTTTGCTGTCTTCAGCCACAGTGAAGAGCAGAATATGAAAAACTTTCTGAGAGCCCAGGGAATTTTCTTTCTTAGTTGTCTTCCTTGGTCATTTACTGGGAAGAGGTTTTCTTAAATAAGTAACATGAAACTCATTTTTATTCATATAATGGCCTGGGTTGAAAAGGACCACAATACTTATCTGGTTTCAACCCCCCTGCTATGTGCAGGGTTGTCAACCAGGCTGCCCAGAGCCACATCCATCCTGAACTTGAATACCTCCAAGGATGTGGCATCTGCAACCTCCTTGGGTAACCTGTTCCATTGCATCACCACCCTCTGTGTGAAAAACTGCCTCCTAATATCTCACCTAAACCTCCCCTGTCTCAGTTTAAAATCATTCCCTCTTTTCTGTCACTATCAACCTGTGCAAACAGGTGTTCCCCCTCACGTTTATTCACTCCCTTCAAGTACTGGAAGTGCGCAATGAGGTCTCCCCAGAGCCTTTTCTTCTCCAAGCTAAACAAGCCCAGTTCCCTCAACCTTTCCTTGTAGGAGAGGTTCTCCAGCCCTCTGGTCATCTTAGTGGCCCTCCTCTGCTACCACTCCAAGAGCTCTGTGTCTTTCTTCTGTTGGGGTCCCCATGCCTGGATGCAGTACTCCAGATGGGGCTTCACAAGAGCTGAGTAGAGGGGGACGATTACCTCTCTCTCCCTGCTGGCCACCAATGAGCAATGATCTGAGGAGAAACAAACTAATTTACTAAATAAGATATCAGAATGCAGGATAAAACACTATAATACAATATAATCAGAATTGGAGATAACAAATAAAATGATTGTGTCCGAAAAGCCTTACTCTAAGTAATCTGAAGTGATACGCAACAGAGACAAGCCAGATGGTTGAAATGGAAAAAGGGAGATCTCGTTCTCTGCAAACAGTTTTTATCTTTCCCTCTGACCGGAAATGCAAAAAGCTACCTTGGCTTCTGGCCTGTGGTTCTAAGAGCAGGCTGACTTTACTTCAGTGGGAGAAGGCTGACCTCAAAGATTACTGTGCAAAGAGCTTGCTGTCTGAAGAGATTAAGTGGAAAGTGATTAGTTAGAATTATTTCTAAGCCTAAGGTGCATGCCAGCTGTTTGTCAAAAAACATGTTTAGATTCTTCAATTTTGAGTTTTTCACGGGATTCTGAAATTGCTTGTCTCAGGCCTGGTTTGGAATTCACGTAAAAAGAGACCCTCTCTCAGCTTCTCCAGTTAGAAGTCTGTCAGCCTTTATAGGAAAGGTTCATTATTTTTGGTTAAAAACACTTGTGAAACTGTGTGTGCAAATGTCAGGGTGCTAGTGGGTTTCTGCAGCGCAGTATTTTTTAAGCCACCAGAGTAACGTGGAAGATAAATGTTGCATTGGATTCAGTGGGCCAAACTTTCAGCAAGTTCAGATTGGCCCAGAACAGGTAAATCACACATATGCACCTGTTGGATCTTACTTTAATCCAGTTAGACATTTTGTGTTCCTACATGGTTATGTGTCAATATTTGGCATGAGGAAATACCCGAGTTTATTACTGTGAGCTGTCACAGCCCAAATACTCATGACTCAGGAAATTCTACTTAATTTAATTCATTGCCAGTAAACATAACTTTCTAATTACTTCTTGGGGATGCTGAGAAACAAATAGAATAAACTGTTAGGGAAAACACCTTCCCACTTATTGGAAATCAGCTTCAGTAGAGAAACATCTGCTTCTCCCTTCATGGTCTCTACTCCCCTTGTTTTCATCACGTGTTAGCTCTGCTGCTTTGGTGAGGGGAAGTATGGTGCAGGAGGTAAGGATCAGAGCACAAACTTTTCTGTTTTGCCATTCATTGTTTCTTATGTGTTTTGTCCCCTGCTACCTCTTGCTTACTCATTTTCTCTGCTTTGCCATGGGCTTACCCACAGTTCCACAGTCCCACTGGGTCTGTCCCTATTTCACTGTGGGCTTACCCATGCCAGATATTTGGCTGTGGGCATGAAACCTAGGAAACATATTGTTTTTGTTTGTTTGTTTATTTGTTTGGAGCTTTGTTGTTGTTGTTTGTCATTGTTTTTAAATGTGATATGCAGGGCAAGGAAATACCAAGTAGAATATAACGTGATTTGTTTCAAATAACGTTTTTCAGTGATATACCTCAGTTTTAGTTAATATCTTAGTTTTAGTTAATATCTACTCTGTCCTGGTGAGACCTCATCTGGAATACTGTGTCCAGTTCTGGGCTCCCCAGTACAAAAAAGACAGGGATCTCTTGGAAAGAGTCCAGCGGAGGGCCACAAAGATGGTGAAGGGCCTGGAGCATCTCCCCTATGAGGAGAGACTAAGTGAACTGGGTCTGTTTAGCCTTGAGAAAAGAAGGCTGAGAGGGCATTTGATCCACGTTTATAAATACCTGAGGTGTGGGGGGTCATAGTGGTGAGGCTGGTCTATTTTCAGTAGTGCATGGGGACAGGACTGGAGGTAATGGGCTGAAATTTCATCATAGGAAGTTCCGCACGAATGTGCGCAAGAACTTCTTTATGGTGAGGGTGACGGAGCACTGGAACAGGCTGCCCAGGGAGGTGGTGGAGTCTCCTTCTCTGGAGAAATTCAAGACCCGCCTGGACGCCTACCTGTGCGACGTGGTGTAGGGAGCCTGCTTTGGCAGGGGGGTTGGACTCGATGATCTCTGGAGGTCCCTTTCAGCCCTTACAATTCTGTGATTCTGTGATATTCTCTCCACTGAAGCATTTTAATGACCTAGTCACGAGAGATGCTATAGTATTTTGGTTTTTTTAACAACATTGAATAGCACAGTGATGGGCATCATCAGTAGAGCTTATGTCATCTGGAAGACACACAGTATATTATTTTAGTGTTACTCCCTTCTGACTCGGTCTACAATAAATGATTTTGCAAACGTAGCTATTGCAGTATAACTACACCAGAACACTCCTACTGTAAATATGCCTTTCATTGCCATTTGTGACAAGTGATTTCACTACTTTTTCCATGTATCTTGCTTTAGACCCAAATAATCCAACTCATATATAGCTCTTTTCTACCCTTTGATACTGTGAAACTGAGTGGAATTCACCATTGTCCCACCTAAGAGAAAGTACTTTATCAGAGGAAAGGGATTACTTAGGGATGTGGAGGTCTGTGCATTGACATATATTGATAAGACATTGTGATCTAATGAAAAATGATTAAGTTTTAGAGTCTTAATGTGTTGCCCCCCATCAACTGAGTAAGGGGTTCACTGAACACTATTAACCCTTCCTGATTGCAAAGAGAAACATATTAACTTGTACTGCATTTCAGTTTCGTAATGGGGTCTGTAGTCTTCACATTGGGAAATTATGTCTTTCTCCGTTTTCATTACACCATGCAAAACTCAAATGTAGCTTTCCATTTAGGTGATAGCTGAGGAATTGTCTGGCAATGACGACTATGTTGAACTTTCATTCAGTGCACGAAAATTGGATGACAAGGTAAGCTGCATGTTATTAACCTTACTGAAAGATGTAAGAATGCCTGCAAATATAATTTGATAAGATTTTCTTCTACAGATATTTTTTGCCTTGTATTATTAAACACATCAGAGATTTCAGATCAGTGTTCACAATGAAGCTTCCCTTAAGTTGTGAAGTAATTAAAAAAACCCTCAAGGGAATCTAATTAAAACTAAGACAATTTAATTATGCTATAACCAAGGCAGTTTAATTACTTAAAATGCCACAGATCAGAAGTGCTTAGAGAAGTGAGCTTTCTATAAGTAGTCAAAAATGATACAGTTGAAGCAAGCATTTTAAAATAAAGTTAAAAACATAGCTCACCCTTTTCAATAAGAAAACTCTCCTCTAATTGTCAAATACTCCATGATAAGAAAAGTCTTTTTGAAAATACATGATACTACTTAGCAATACATATATCAAGCAGTACAGCCCAGGAAATCCAGGTGAGTGCTTGTAAGGCATGGTGTCTGTTATTTAACTGTGCTAGAAGGCACAATTATTTGAAGTAGCCTGGAGAATATCTTTTTAATCAATAGGTGTCAAAAGACCATAACCCTCTTTTAGATAATAAGGATTTATGTGTAATTGAAGACCAGATAATTAATGTTATACTGGATCACAGCATTCACTATTTCCTGATAGTCCCCTATGTATGTATGAAGCTATTTCCAATTAGAAATATATAGTAGCCCTGTACAAAATATTAATATTCTGATGATCTGAGCATGTTGTTGTGAAAAATAGATGTGTAGCTTAAGATCAAATCAATCAGATTGCTTTTGGATACATATATAAGATTTCCAGAATCTGTCTGTAACTGATGAATGGTGTTTTAGTTTGTAAGTGCAAAGAAAACTCAGGCAAGCAGAGAATGATTAATAGCACTGGAATTTATTTACAACAGGTAAGTAACGTTACTTTGCTCAGGATCATTAACAATTACAAATGTTCAGAACCATAATTTTTTTCTCGTCTGAAAGATGAATTACCTCTCCCTTCACAGTTACTGGACTTAGTTTTTCTGAATCATATTATTTATTTAGGCATAGATTTAACAACCTTGTCGAAAGATAGCCATCTTTAGACCTGATTTCAAAAGCTGCACACAGGCTTTTACTGTTCCATACAGTGTCACATCTAGAAAAAGGAAAAGATGTGTACAACGTGATAAGACCTCATTTGCTCATTGCTTTTCCCCAGATGTAAAATGTAGTCAAGTGTAAATATTATTATTTCTGTAGGCTATTGTTGATATTCACTAAAAGAACACTGCCAGAGTGTGCTTCAGAACTAGGCCACTGGTTTTCTTGGGCAATAGTTTCAGAGTATGGTTAAAATACTTACAGGATTAAGTGAAGGAGGATCATTCAGAAATGCTGCAAGATCATGATCACTTTTGACATTGTAACGTGTTTAGTCAAGGTGGGCTTTATCTACTAAAAAACAATCCTGTATCATCTGCATGACTCTTCATCTATTATTTGAATCATAATTCCTGTCTTCAGCTGATGAAAATGGCTGAAATCCTCTTACAGTTGAAATAAATCTTTCCATTTGCTCTAGCTAGACATGTCTGAAACCTGGCTGAAATTTAGCTGTCTTCATTTATAAGAAGAGGCTATGGCTTTGGGTACGGCTCTGAACAAACTTAGATGTCAGTAGATGCAAAGCACTGTTAGTAGTTACTGTCACTAAGATCTGAAATCTTTAGGTTGCACAATTGCACAGTATGAAATTATTTAAATTGGTGAAAAAGTTTTTGTACTCCAAAGTTACATAAATGTCCAAGAAAGTCATCAGAGAATAGACAAGAGCCCATCTGGTGAAATCATAAGCAAGGTACTGCATGCCTGTCCCTACTCAGGGGAGTGAAGACCTGGGCTGGGAGCTAGCAGTGCTGCACAAGGTCACATCTGTCACCCCAGGGTTTTCTGCACTGGTGTCTGTGGGGTTAGTAGAAGACAACTTGAATCCTTTTGTTCACAACTGGGGAGTAAAGGAAAGGGTGGGAGAAAGTTCTGAATGTGCTTTAAGAATAAACAGTTTCTTCCCATCATTTCCATTAGTGCTTTCTTGAAGGGACAAGATCATTTTTCTTCAGCTCTTTAAAGGAAAACTCCTCGAAAGACAATCCAGATTGTGATCCTTGAACAAATGAGGGCAAGAAGTGTGACCAATACATTTTTGGCAGATTAAACAGAATTCGCTGGTATAATTTCACAGGCAGTAACCATTTGTTTGTTTTCTTACTCCCTCCATGTAAAACTGCGAGAGTTTTAGAGGCACCATAAAACAGATAAAGCCTACACAGTATTTCCTGGGGAGGTAGCTGAAACATTCAATACTAAATTATAAAAAGTCACAGTAAGAAAGCTTCCTTTAGTTAACTGACTTTGCAGAGATAGAGGTTATAGTTTTATTGCTGTACATGTTTGGAAGGTATAGCTGTATTTTCATGCTCAGTCAACTCAGATGGCACGTCTTTTTTTCAAGAGATCCACTGAGAACACTTCATAGAGGAACAATAACTTTTGAAAAGGTTCTGTTGCATTAATAGCTGTGTCACAATTACCATAACAAGCTGCTACATGTTTATGATGGCTGTAATAAATTATGAGCAGTGAGGCAGTCAGACTGCTTTTCCTGTTCTAAGAGAGGCAGTTACCATGGCCTGAGATACTCCAGCAAACGTCTGGAAAGTAAAAGCGTTTTATGCTCAGTGCTGAAGTACCAAAGAAATTCTTAAGAGCTGTGTCTTGATACGGATGCATTTTCAAAACTGATTAATGTCTTCTGGATGTTTCAGTTCTTTTCTGATGGATCTTAACCTGTAAACCTGAGCTTTAAAAAGTGTTTTGCTCTGAAAACGAGCATACCAAAACGTGTCAAAATAAGTGCTCAGAAAAAGAAGTGGATACTTTTTTAAAGTACAAGCCATGTATTGATGTTACTATTGTGTAACTGCTGCACATACTGAAATGACAATGTGCATTATGCCACCAGCAAATGCATGATATTAATCATTTAAGCTTTATTAAAATACCAAAACAATGTTTATTGCTGCTATTTTTCTTAAAGAAAATGCTCTTGTAAGATAAAGCAAAGCTGTTAGATTTAGCATAGCAACCAAATTTTATTGAAAATGCTAAGTATGCTATAGCTAAATTTAAAAAGAAATGAAAATATATCATATCAGCTTTGAGTTGTTACCAGGCAGCTTTGATACTGAAGAAGTTTTGGTTTATAC
The DNA here is from genome assembly GCF_039878825.1 of Excalfactoria chinensis. Taxonomy (NCBI): domain Eukaryota; kingdom Metazoa; phylum Chordata; class Aves; order Galliformes; family Phasianidae; genus Excalfactoria; species Excalfactoria chinensis. Next base: position 116,059,800 of record NC_092826.1, on the reverse strand, counting down.
CTTGATTCTAGAAGGAAGTAGTCTTTGTTTTTATGTTGAACTGAGGTGACAGAAGCTATCAGTAGTGACTATTTTTTTTCCTTTGGATGATATTGCCTTGTTTATTAAAAGCGGGTATTAAAAATTGCTTTTCTCGTGCTGATGTTTTCTGTGTCAGCTCTCATGATATTCAGCTGAGAATGATACTATATTTTGGTTTTTCTCACAAAATCCTTTCCTTTTCTGAAGATTCTGCACTGCAGGACTCATTCTTTGGATATATCGTTTTGAGTTTTCTTTTAGATAACTTTTCTCATCAAACTTTTGTTACATAAAGAATCTGTTAAATGCTAAGCTGTTACTCAGTCTTAAACAATATACTTTATGAATAAGAAGAGGCACCTCAGTCTTCTTTAATCCTATGCATTCTGCTTTTTGGTGTCAATAGAATTAAACCAGCTGCCTCACTCTCTTCTATGCAGTAGTAACCTCTCACAGTTTGATCGTCAAAGCTCTTTAGTAAACAAACATTTTCAAGTGTTGAATTCAGCCCATGTGCTAAATCTACATCAGGGCCTCAAGTCAAACTCTGGAAGCATAGAATTTGTGCAGGGTATTGTGCTGGTTCAACACACTCTTACATTAAGTGGACTGTAACTACGTAATTGGAACAAATGGGCCAACATAATGCTTTGTTGTTTAGGACTGCACACCTACATTGCAATAGGTTTTAAGCACACAAATAGCTTTTCTCTTGTCGAAAAAGAAACTGACCACCCACAGAACAATGCTATGAACACAACATTGGTAAGTCTCATTTTGAGGCCATGGAAAAGACAATAGGTTATATGAGTCTTGCTCAGTCTTCACAATCCTTAGAGATTCGTCTCCTTCTCCAGACATTCAGTTTCTGGTTTCCCTTTTCAAAGCCCTGATTTCTTTCCTTGATTTGCCCTTATGAAATAGTAACAATGATCCAAAACCAAATTTGACCAAAATGTTGCGCCCAGACTTTTGACTATTGTTTTATTCAAAGCTGTTCCCAGTTGCTATATGTATAGACAAAAAGTAAGTATGTAGGGCATTTTGTGGGGAGAAAATGGTAGGACAGTGAATACTACAAGCATTTTTGCATTAAAACTCCTGTAGAAAATCCACAAAACCAGACTTCCTCACTTCCCCAGGTTCATGCTGAGGTGTGTTTGGTACATGGCATGTAGAGAATTCTATCTGTATGCATAAAGTTAATCTTGTGGCTCTTTTGAAGGAGACAATGACTGCAGAAAATGGAGTCCATTTGAGCCCACCTCTTGGAGCATGACACAATTAGTAACACGAATTAGCTAGCTTTCTGCTCCAGCTGTGGAGCCAGCTTGTGCAAAAAAAACAACACAAAAAACAATATTGTTGAAACACAACAGGCAATGGCCATGTTGAGGGTATACTATAGAAAACAAGCTAATTTAGGGTTGCATGTTGATGTTTTGACTTACTGGGTGATTGCAGAGCCAAACAGAGGAGTACTGTGGTACAGTGAAAATGTGAACCTAAATGCCTGTCACAGATTTACTTAGTAAAGGTGGAATAATTTTTTTGCATTTTCCTGCTCTGTTTCTCCTCTTTACGTGGTTTGAGCTTCCACATTCTGAAAAGAACTTAATTTTTCTAACCTTTTCTAATCCATCTTGCCAATACTTGTGTTAACTGTTAGAAGCATGGCATCCTGCCCAATTAACTTCTATTTGGAGAGGGTGGGAAAGTAAAAAGCTTTAAATTCAATGCTTCTATAGAGTATGCTACACAGGACACTGTGAGGTAAGTCGAAAGACTAAAGAGGTTTGGAAGTAGAAAGAAACATGCTAGATCAATGAAGAAGCTAAAGCTCAGCAATCTGGAATGGGTGGAAGAAGGCAAAAAAACCTGTGAAGTGTGATTTTACCCTTGTGCCTGTCATGATTGAGTAGCCAAACTGAGAACAACAGCAGTGCCATGGAAGTCCTTGTGGAACAAGCACAGGATTGAAATATTGCTGAGGGACACGGGGAGATTTCACTAAAATCACACTGTTGCCGCATTTTCATTAGCAGTCAGGAAAGCACAGATGCAGTATGCCTGAAAGTCCAAAAGAAAAAGAATTCTCAAGAGCAACTTGTCCTATTTTAGGATTTTTTCAGCAAATCCGATCCCTTTCTGGAGATTTTCCGGATGAATGATGATGCAACCCAACAACTTGTTCACAGGACTGAGGTAAGACACAGCGTTATGTTTACTTTCCAAGGATGTAGGTAGGCTATCAGGAAGTACAGCTTTTGCTTCTGTTGTCAAAAAAAAAAAAAAAAAAATTATTATTATTTTTTTAATTTTAGTTTTGAAAATGGTGACTGTTAGCATTCTGTTTAGAAATGTGCAAATGTTAAGGGTTCTCTTTATTTCTTTTCACTCTCAGGTTGTGATGAATAACTTAAATCCAGCCTGGAAGACCTTTAAAGTGTCTGTAAATTCTCTGTGCAGTGGAGACCAGGATCGCAGGCTAAAGGTAAGCAGCAGTTTCTACTTTCTGAATTGTTTAACTCTTAGAAAACAAGACTTTGTCTGCCTTTTTCAATTGAAAATTGTTATTCTGCTCTGTCCTCTGGCAAACAAAATGATCACACCGTTATTTTCTGATTAACGCAATCAAGTTAAGGATGCAGAGAAGTGATAATCCACTGTAATCAGCAGTTTATGCTCTACTGTTCTTACAGTACTTGGAAAAATAACGAGACTGTTTTTGCAATTAGTTGGATAATTTGAACCCAGCACCATTTAACTGGTGAGCATATACTCAAGAGAAATTTCAGTCCTGGCAGCATTTTATCTACACATTCCTTGCTTTTCTGGTTGCAGAAAACATTCTTCTGAAGGAAGAATGAGAGATGTAAAAGATGGAATAGTTGGAGTGTGGGATTCTTAGGAAGCCAGAGCAGGGTGTTTGTGATGGGTGCATCTGAAATGCTGGAAGGACATTCAGTACCTACCTCAGCTGGTACAGGGAAGCATATGCAGCAGATCTTTCCATCACTCTCTTAGTTGGTAAATGGTCAAACCATTTGTATTTGGCATGCTCAGATAGATTGGAACAGAGCTGCAGAAGATGAAATGGAGGCTGTTCTTTTCCTCACATCTCATTCTCTGTCATACACTACAAGCAAAATTAACAGTATGGGCTAAAGAGGATTTCTAACACAAATGAAGAAATGTGTAGGAGTTATTTATTGTAGCATCTGTAGTATGACAGTAATGTGAGATGTCAGGATAATTACTTTATCTTGGGAGGCTGCAATTTTCTAAATTAATGGAATAGAATAAATATCTACAAGTTACTGACTGAGACACAGAAAACAAGCAAATTGTTCTGTGCTGTATAATCAATACATGGGGGATGCAGGTGCAGAAGCAGCTATCCTCTAGATATAGTAACATGACTGATGGTAGTGATTTAAAGGACAATCAAGGACAGTGATCACTGTTGGCATCTCTGAGGACTGGGTGGATACTTCCTGACAGAAGGAAAGCACCGGAGAAAGCAGTGTGGCTGCCTGTTTGGGCACTAAGTTTCCTTCACAGCTCTGGTAGGGCTGGGAGCTGAGCTACCGCTTTTGAACAGAATGAACTCTGAAAGACTTGGAAAGGCTGAGCAACTCTTTGATCTACTAGAGAGGGGCAAGCCACTGGTAGAAGCAGCTTATGCATAAAGTATCCTAAATTGGAACAAGTAGCATCCTTTAGTAGCGTGACCGTAAAGGTTTGGAACAGGAGATAGACCATATTTCTGTCATTCAAAGAAGTTTGTGTGTTTGTGGCCTTTAAATCACTTAGATGACAAATTCTAGAGGAGACACAAATGAAATGTGATGCCTAGAATGTCATGGCAATATTAAATCCATAAGGACAGAGAGATGTGATTTAGAGGTAGAAATATGCTTCAGTATCTTTGAGATTGAAGTGAGGAGGTATAATAAAGGATAAGATTTCAGCTTAGACAGAAAAGATGGATCTGGAAATAAAGGAGATCTTTGAGCATGAGTAGAGAAACAGCAGTTGAATTTGTTTGCAGATTGTACTGTCAAAAGATAGGGTGAAGAGAATCAAGAATAGTCCTTTATGACTGCCAGTAGAGAAGACAGGGGAAAGTGAATGAAAAGAATGGATAAGGTGAGAATGAAACCAAGTTGGATCTTATGAATCTTTTGACAGTTTGATGCTGCAGGATATATGTTGGGTTTTTGTTTGTGTTAGTTGGCATTTTCACTTGAGTATGTAAGTGTTTACAGGCCGTTATTTAGGTGTCTGAATGTTTGCTTACGGCTACAGCTCACATATTCACAGAAAAGTGAAAACTAGTAGGCTTTGCACCAGATTCTGCTATGCAGAAATACTTTACAATTAATTGTGGCTGTAAGATAATAATCAAGCTTGAAACTCATTTCAAATTCAGACCACTTTACCTTGTGGTGGGTGTAAGATAAGGCTGCTATGGTAGAGAAGACTCCAAAATAACTTGTGTTTGACAGATAGCATATAGCACTTGTCAGATGACAGTTCTGTTTGCTTTCTATGCCGACCATAACTTAGGAATTTGATGGCAGCAAGGACAAAAAAGTGATGAGAAAAAAAGGATGAGAATCAAAGAGGAGAAATGGCTGTGTTGAGTTTAGTGTGGTACAAATGTTTGTATTTTGATTTACATTGACAAATCATTACAATCTTTGCACTACTATATTTGTGGAGATTTGACTTCAGATGTTGTTTCACTGTGTAAAGTATAGAGCATATGTTACTTGTGAATGTTACAAGAATTCCCTCTGCCATAATTAAAATTTGTGTATTCCAGCTGCTGTGCAAATTCTGGCTTCTCGCAAGAATTGCCTGCTCATGGTGAGCAGTAATTGCATGAGGCTGGATAATTATGAACCCATACCTGTAGTTTCCTCTTGGCTTACTCAGGAAAACGTAATCTAACTTAAGGCTTTAGGAGGCAGTAGAAATCCTTGAAGGGAAACAGCAGTTTGTGGGAATTCGGCAAATCGAAGTTGTCTTCTCATCAGTAGGTAGATTACATTGCCCACTGCCCTTGACTCCACAGTGTCCAACATGGAGGCCCCTTTAGGCTGTTTGCAGCTCTGAAATTTGCTTTTTCATTTCTGCTACTGAAATCACATGGGTACTGAGCTTAGTGGTTCGATTCATGTCTCAAGGAGTTTGTATTAACATTGCAAAAATATACTATAACAACTCATTTTAACTTACAGAAGTTTGCCTTTTGTTAGAGTTGTGCCCAAAGCAGCCTTTATACTGTCTGGGCATTTGAAACTTCCATATTTAAAATGTCTGCTTAAAAAGATAAGATGTGCAAGGTCACAAAAATCAAAGCAACTGATAATTAGGGTCTCCCTCAAAAGTCTTTTGCCATCATCCTCTACAAAGTCCGTTAATTTGGGTTCCTTATGGGCTGTTAAAAAAAAATAAAACAAAGTAATTTCGCTTCATTTAGCTGTAATGAAGAGAGCGGTTATTTTTTTCATTCCCCTTAGGATGCCTTCTAAAACTTTATTGCAGTTATTGCTGCTCTAGGTTTTATTATGAAAAAGCTATATTAGATTTATGAACCTATTGAGCTTTTCTTCCCAGACACTGAAACCATCTGAGAAGTCCAGTCATACTTCAGTGCCTGTCATAACTTCCTTTAATGCTAACAGTGCAGACAATTCGTGTATGTACTGAAGTTAATAATAATAATAATTTAAAAAAACTTAGATCCAGAAGTAGTGCATTGCCTTTCTAATATGTTAAGAGATTTAATTCACCCTGATAATTACTGACAAATCAGCAAGAGGGCTAGAATCCTTCTGGGAGCATTTTTTATCCTACTCTGTGATGCTGAAGAACCTCTAAACTGGAATTTGACATTCTGATTTGGTTTCAGCTTGTGAGATATGTGGCTATCAAAGATTTATTTGGAGTCCAGAATTGCACTTTGAATATATGCTGATAGGGGTCATCTACAGTCATCCATTCTAATGTAAGTTCCTCTTGTTCTAGTAGAGTCCTGGTGATATTATCTGAAAAATAATCACTTTTTTTGTAGGTATTATTCATTTTCATACGCAGGGAGCAAACACCTGACAAGATGCTGTTGGGGCACAGACTGTGCTGTGCAATGGCATAGAGTAAGAATATTTTCTTTCAAAGAACCTCACTGAAAGATATTCTGCTCATAAAAAAACAAATGAATTAGGAAAAGAGATACAGAACTGGAAAAAGATGATTGCTACAGGTGAAGTAATGGAAGAAACTACAAAGGAAGGGGAGCATGTGCCATAGTTCTGTAAAAAATGCTATCCATCTTCCATCCATATAGGGAAAATGTTCAGAAGAAGAGCATTAATTACATAATTTTCTGCCTTTCAAAAATACGTATACTGCAACTCCATTGTTGTTGTCAAATTTTTAATTGTTTTATCCCTCCCTAACCTAGGTTACAAGTTATGTTCCAGATCCTGCTGACTTGTATGCATGTTATTAGTGGTACCCATAACACTGTGTTTACCTGGGCTGTCTCTTACATCATATTGTGAGGCCTCCATGTATAAGAATGGTTCTCTATGGCATGAAGCCCAGAGATGTTATGTTATAGGAAGATTTGGTGCTCTTGAATAACAATTCTGTACACTTCTAGTGAGGCTGAAGCTCAGTTCAGCCTTTCTCCTGTATTCCCTCTTATCTCGACTTCCTTGTCTCTGTCTGTGGAATCGGATGGAGGTGGTACATATTAGCACAAATTGGTTTTCTGGTGAAGGGTCTATCTGCAGGGGTTTTCTTCTAGTGTGAATTGCGTTCAGGTGTTGAAAGCTCATGTGATTGATTTTCAATTCATTTAGGCACTGAGACCTTTATAAATAACAATATACTGGCCTCTCTGATGTGAGTTATATAATGTGATCCTTGCTTACAATATTTATAGAAGAATCTTCACAGTGTGAAAGAGGGATTTTGATGTTACACTGGATGGAAATAGGCAATGACTGTAATTTTTACCTCTTCCCTGGGTCTTTTATGGCACATTGAGGGGTGGAAGGTTGGGTCTTTCTCAAATAGTTGTAACCACATTTCTTCCTTTTTCTGTACTTTTTTTAAGTGTTGAATCTTTCATGCTAGTTGCTGCATCATTAGAGGAAAAAAAGTTTATTAAAGACCTGTCAGTGCACTGACTTCTTTATTCTGAATTAAGGAAAAGCAAATAGCAGTGGTTATTTTGATATTATTTTGAGTTATTATTGTTGTGCTCTCTAGATCAATAAACTCTGGGTGACCTTTAAGACTCAACTACAGCTGTGCTTATATGGGTATATTATAAACTGTAATCCTTCAGTAAGCCCTCAGTATCTGTGAAAGCCAGTGGTGGAAGTAACTGAGCAGAACCTGTGCAGAAGGCCAAATAAAGCTTAAGAGACAAGCATTAAGTAATACGTTCAAACAAATCCATTTGTGCTTTTATTCTTTCACTGTTTAGCTGTCAAAAAATGTTTGACACGCTAATGTAGAAAGATGGTTTGTGGTCAACAGCAGTGATTTGTGCAGGATTTTGAAAAGCTCCTGGCACAAAGGACAATTCAAGCAGTATCAAATGATGATTAAAAAAGCATGAAGTGAAGGATTTCACGCTACTCCTTAAAAGAATACTCATTTGTTTTCACTGTTTTCTTTCTGATTTTAATTCCATGTAGAAAGCAACTAGCATCAAGAACCAATTACAGCTTAGGCTAGGCTTGCTGTTTATTTACTTGATTGGGTGATTTCAGTCATACCTGATTAACTACTCAGTTCTACATTTTCCCCTTCAGTTTACTCACAAATTTAATGTCAGTGGAGCCAATCATTCCCTCCTTGCTTACCGGAGTGTCACTGAAGAGGCACTTGCATATGAAGTCTTTCTTGTGGAAATTATTTAACAACAAGAGAGGGGAAATCAATCTTTACATGTCTTTAATATGGATCTAAAGATGTCTTTGAAATACTTTTTCGGTAATTCACTTTTTTCCATTAGATCCTGGCATTCTCCTGGAATCTTTAGAATAATTCCCTCACCCTTGGAGGGTCTCCATAGTAATGTGAATAGCATTTACTCATCCTTTTAAGGATATTACGTTCTTGTGAATTTTCAGATAAGTTCATATAAAACTGAGTGTGCAGCTGATAATTTTAGATAATAAACATTTCTTCTTGGTGGTCAAAACAAACACACAAGAACTTAGGCTTAATATTGGGATGTGATGTATATTTAATGCGGGTTCATATAGAGTAACATCTGGTGGAATATCTGGTAATCATATAGAGGGCATCTAGCAGAAGCAAACGGACGTGTGTGTACATGCTGCTTAACTAAGGAGTTCTATAACAGTCTTCTGAGAGGATGATCCATTATTTGGAAGGCTTTTGTAAAATGAAAATAAATGTCACACTGTAAAAGATGATCTCATTGAGATTGCCTTGCATAAATGCCATTAGAGATACTTTTTCAGTAAATTGTTCATTAGAGTACTACAATTCTTAAATGTTTCTCTTGCTTTCTCTCATTCTCTCCCTGATTCTCCGTGTGTGCCTGTGGTTGCAGAGCCACTACATTTCTCTTTAAAAACTCAAGATGTTTGGTGACTGTTGGGACTTCTCTGCAACTGCTCACCCTGTTTTGTCAGTTTAGGTTAATCTGTAATTTATCAATCAGTTTCTAATCCAGATGCCTCCTACATTTCATTAATTGCAACAGTGTTTGGCACATTGAGGACTGATCCAGTCAATCTTCTTAAAGTTTTCGTAGGTGGGATTCAAAGTTTAAGGTCATCCTTAAAACAAAACTTACTAAGTCCTGGTGTGTGTGACCTCCTAGATTCCTCTTTTCCTCTCCCCTTTCCTTGGCTCTATTCATGATAAATTTATTGCAGATAGCAGGGGAAAAATTACCACGCTGCAGTGGAGATTGTGGACTGTGAAGTGAACTTGAGAAATGAGGTTGATCCAGTTTTTGTTAGAGTCAAGAGAACTCATTTTAAGGACTTTGATAGGATTTAATTTGTTCTCCTTTGTTGTAAGTGCTGGATGTATAGCAAATTAATTGTCAGATTAATTAATCAAGATTTGGGTTAATTGATGTTTGTAAAGTGCTTTGAAGATGAAAAAGCTATCTAAATGGCAAGTGTTGGCACAATGAGAGATGCAAGTGGATTGCTTAAGGTGGGGGGATCATCAGTGGTATAAAAGAGAAAAGTGACACACTGATCTCCAAGGGCTTGAGTTGCTGATAATGATGGTGGTAGGAGAGCAGAGAAGCAAAGGAGACAAGACTTGCACCGCTCCTTTGGGTACATCTGACAGACATGACTTCAGAATTGACCATGCAAGAAGAGATTTCTATTTCCCACTCTTTGCCAGAGCCCCCAGTTTGATGAGCCCTGAGGCAAAACAGAAGAGACTTCACCTTGGCCGTACAAAGGGCATTCAGTATGTGAAGCAGGAGCAAAGAGAGGGCAAGAAACAAGCACAAAATATAGATGAGTTTCTTTCTCTGGAAAAGGATGTCCAAGAGGTGATTCTTTCTTTTCTTTTTCATCCAAATAATTTATACATTGTGTTTACTGTGAGCTTTCTTCCAGCCGTGTACTGCCTCTGTGGCTCTATCCCAAGGCAAATACAATTTTCATCAGCCTTGCTATGAAAGTCACCAATATGAGGAATGTTTTAAAGCCATCTGATCCCTCTCATCTCTTGAGCTGTCTTTGAAAGTGAACGTTAACTCCCTGGAATGAAACAGGCTCCCATACATGAGAGACTCCCATGGAGTAATTACATCCATGGATGTAATCCAGTCCTTCACAGGGACATAGGGAATCCCATCCCTGGGACCATTTAAAATGAGACAAAGCAAAGTGCTATAATGATCATCAGTTCCATGCTAGAGGGTGGGGACATAGGAGGTGCTGTTGAATTCAGTGACCTCTATATTCTTCTCAGTTTTCAAATCACTCTGTTGATAAGGCACTGAACACCATACCAGTATTATCTGCGCAGCTTCTTACTGCAGAAGTTTGGGAACAAGTGCTACCATTTTGAATTAAAATAGTAAAATGAAGCTCTTCTTTCACTGAAACAGGATTTAGGCTTAGCTGTAACCCTCTAGAGCAGCTGAATGCTGTAGTGAGAGAGTTTTAAAGAGCTCAATATGCTAAGGAAAATCAATGAATCTCACACTTTTCTGTCTACAGAACACTTTCCCATGTCACCTGAAGAATGTCATTATATTAAAAATGAGAAAAAATGAAAGTGTAACCACTTTTTCATATTCTTTTTTTTCATTACTTTGTTTTGACAGGGAAAAAAAAAAAAAAAAAAAAAAAAAGAATTTCCAGACAGTCTCATTGCAGACTCATAAAGTAGCAAAGCAGCACAGTGGCTGCTGACACAAAACCGAATTGTAAGGACCCTTGGTTTCTTTTCAGATGCCTTTTTTTACTGAACATATTGAAATTTTCACACCCAAAGAGACTCTCTTGTTACTAAACTATGTAATAAATGTATTTCTTGCTATGAACAATTTGCACAACTTAAATAGTTTACCTTTGAATTCTACTCTTAAGTAGAATATAGTTTCTATGCTAACATACTACCACAAAAATAAATAAATAAATAAAGGTTGCACTTTGCAGGTAATAAAATCTGTTTATTTGAAGTAGGAGTATTCTCAGGGAAGATGGCAGGGTCAAATTCAAGACAAAATGGTATGTTTGTTTAAAAAAATACTGCAAGTATCTTCAGGGACCTAATTATAAATTGATGTTTGCAATACTCTGGGCAGTGTTAGGGCAGAAATTGCTGTTAAGTGTGTCTAAACTTTAATATTGTAGGTGATTTCTCAGTGTACAAAAGTTACATGAGCAGAGGGAACTTTATGTCACACTGAAAATATGTATTTAACCCTTCCGGGTTCTGATCACTGCTGCTATGTGTTCTGATAAAATAACTTACAGATCTGCTCTTTTTCCCTTTGCCAGAAACATTTCTTCCCAGCTGGATGACTATATTAAATTTGTAGACTGTACATAGTTGTATATAAACCTTACATAATGGATGAAGCTTGATTGTATAATGAAAGTGCTTTATGTACCCTACCAAAACTAAATGAAACATTTTCACCTTGTCTGTTAGAACTCAAAATGACTTTAAAAACGCTCAATAGCTATGCTCTGTAGTACTCCCCAGAGGAAGCACTTAGCTGGCCATGGTCCTCCTTGTGGTAATACTGGGAGAACCTCAGGCTCTTGGTATCAGAGATGTCAGCATCTAAGATGGGTGGTTTTGGCTTCTGTGTTAGTACTGCTAAAACATACCAGGGTAATTTTTGCCATAGTAGTTTGTCACCTCTAGAGCTTGAGGCAGGGTTCAGTGAAAGATTATTGCATCGGGTGGCTGTTAACCCTGTATATCAGCCTCTCTCTCCAGTTTTAGGAGTAAAACTGGGGACTGCTGGGAGAATATGATAAAATAAAGATGTAAGTATCTTGTTCTTGCTTTATATAGTCTTTTTCTATACGTGTAGCATCTAATAGAAAGATGTATCGGTGCCGTGCAGTTTTAATATTTTCTTATGGTGAACACTTTTGCACAACTGGGCTTGTGCCTTTCAAGGTGAAATATAAGTGCTGATGATAGTCTGAAAGAGTATTGGGTGACTAGAGATTAATCCTTTCAGAAACTGTGCATATTCACAGCAATGGTATGTCATGGTGCATGGTTTCTTTCCCTTGGATAAAACATCATGAAATGCTAAAAGTTGAACAGATGATTTGGATCTCAAGTGTGCCCAGTTTGTCCGCCCAGTGATTTGATATTCTGGGACACCTCCAGTACAGCATAGGAGATTGTGCTGGATACCTCCAAGCACTTGTCCTGATCCAGATTACATGTGCACAGCCTTCTGCATTTGTTTCTTTTCTACATTAGCTTACTCATTTTTCGGGAAAATGCTGCCATCACAACAGAATCCCTGTTCAGTATCAGCTCTTGCTGGATTTTAATGAATCCATTTCTAGTCGCAAGCAAAGCATCTGAAAATCTGATGACTAGATGTCTGGAAAAGCAGGCTTTATTATAACAGACTAATTAAAAAGTAGGCTGCTGACATTAGGCAGCCACAATTCACAGTAACAACCAAAGAAAACAGTGTTTCAGATTCTGCACTTCAAAATAGCGAAAGGAGTACTTTGTTAGAACTGCACCAAAACATGGACTCATGGCCACCTCGGAGTAAAAAAAATTGCCTATTGTCATATTTCAAGGGCATTTTGTCTGCAATACTAACAACCGTTTGTGAATAAAAGGGATATCCCTGGGAAGAGGAAAAACATTACTGCAGAATTGTGGTAAATGCTAATAAAATAGTTGTGTACTGCTGAAAGTTATCGCTTAAACATTTCATGATATTGGCGCTAAAAAAGTAAGTTAGTAGAATGCCAACAGATTAGAGAATGGTTCCTGTTGGGAAGGCATCTTCTGGGGTGGTCTCCCCCAGCATCCTGCCATGAGGGAGTTCACCTTGTAGCTGTCCTGAGAGCAGTGAGAAAACTGTACACCTTCTTAGGTTACTTCAAGGATGAGATTATTCTACTACAGTTTGTCCCTTCTTCCATCATGCCTCTCCTGTGACTCACAATGGCCTCAGCCCGTTATTTCTGCTCTGACACTTGGCCAGGCTGGCTGCAGTGAGGGAAGCAGAAGCATTGGCCTGACTCTGGCCATTCCCCATGCTGGGATGGGTATGGAAAATTCATGCGGCTCTGAAGAATACATTTACCAGCTCTGGACAGTAGTGGTAAAGCAGAGTGGTTGGTCAGAGTGGAGCAGAAGATACCACACGTAGTTAAGATTTATATTCTGATAGCAACATCCCCCAGGATTACTGTGGGCATTTGAAACTGTGATTTTACTGCAGTGTTACTTTATTTCCTATCCCTGAGACCGCGTCTTGTGCTGTACAGAAGTGGTGTTGGAGTGTGAGATAATGATGTGCTTCATCAGAATGCAGTTTGTGCTTCTCCACACAGACTTATGAATATGGAAAACTTGCACAAAATAATTAAAAGTCACTAACTTGTGCTTTTAATCATCTCATACACATTTTAAAATCTACAATTGTGATTTTTAGCTGCCTAAATTTGTTTGTTCACAGCACTTGAACCCATAGTCTCCTTAAGAGCTTTAAATCCTTAACACTACATGGCTTTAAGGTGACTTGCAAAAAAATATATACAGAAGCTTAGTAATGTAATGTTCTTGGAATGCTCTTCTAGGTTGACTTGCTTCTGTTTTCCTGGCTGCTTTGAAGCATGTACTTGTAAAGTTGTTGACATTTGAGTTCTCTCCTTTGATCTTTAATGATACAGGAATAAGGGGCTAATCTACCTTTCAGCCAGTATACAGCTCCTTCTGCTGATTTCTTTGGCTGTTAATTTCCTGCCTTCATATAGAAAGCAGCACATCATTCTGATCTCCACAGTGTAACTCATTGTGGTGGGAACAGCAATAGGCTTGCTATCATCACAACATAGAACAGTTGTAGGATAGATATTGACATGAGCTTAAGAGGTAAAAGGTGAAGTTCAGGGAAGGGAAAATAGCCTTTCTCAGTCATCTATAAACAAGCTCTTCATTTAAGAAAAGGGGGTGGGGTTTTCTTTATAACCGTGTATTCTCACCACAGTACATTACATTACAGCAGTCTACAGCATAAAAGGCGTACATAGGTTTGCCTGTGGTACATATATACACATATTTGTTTATGTGTATATAGTGTTTGTCTTTCAAGGAGCATGGCATTTGCAGAGCCTGGTATGCGAATCAGTTCTGCTTGTGATAGTTGTGATGTAGGTTGTGTTTCCTCCAGCTGCAGGTGCAGATTGCAGTGAACTTTCACAGTGCTACCGATACCAGTGAATTCTGCAAAACACAGGTGTATTTTTAGTACAGAAAGCTTTGCCTACTTATTTGTTTGCCAGAACTGAGAGAAATGAAATGATAAAACTTTTAGTAAGCATTATTTCGTTAATGGGGGCTAAGAAAGAAAAGAGAGTATCCTCTGACCTCCTTCCTTCACCTTCCATATTTCTCTGTCTGTCACTTCATACTGCTTATGGGATATCCACTGTTACAGTATCTCAGCAGTGCGCAAGTCACACTCCTTGGAAACATCCAGGCTTATCAGTCATTTTTCAGAAATGTTTTCCTGTATCTTTAAGGGTACACAAAATTCACAAGTGATGCTGGGTCTTTTTGTGACTTATAGTTGTATACTTCCATCTGATGCTCTGTAAAGAGAGATATACCTGTGCAAGTCTGCAGCAGAGCCCTACAGTAGCAGTTCCACAAGAATGACCTATTTGTGCCAACACAGTGCTGTGCCAAGGGAGAGCCTCAGGACGGCAGTGTGTTTGCACTTTTTCAGCCATACCCTCTGCTCATTCCATCTTGTGGTTAACATTTACCTCCCAAAGGCAGCATAAACATGTGGCTTCAAGCAGAGTTTGTCAGAATCTTCATCCCAATGTTTTTTCACAAAAACCTTCGGTTTGATTCAGCTGAATCCATTTGCCAGTTTCATCACATAAGTACATTTAAAAACAAATGCTAATTTTTTCTACTCCAGGCAGCATTTCATAGATCACATTTATTTCTCTTCCTTTTTGTCCTTTCCGTTTTAAAAACTGGGAAATGAAAACCAGTGACCTTCAGCGGTTTTTGGTTTGTTGGTGGTTTTTTGTTCTGTGGGGTTTTTTTTTCTGTTCTTTAGTTTTTTTTTGTAATTGCTTTGGATCAAAAAGGAGCTTGTTCACTGTGTTTTGCAGTCACCACTGAGTGCAGTGTTCTGTTCCCGTGCAAGGAGGCTGGAGACTCTGAGCTCAAGCTGATGTGGCTGAAGGACAGGCCCTGTGTAGTAAGCACCTTTGCTGAGGTGCTTGATGCACCATAGCAGTTAGTAGAAAAGCAAATGTAGGAGGAATCCATTTTGAACAAGATCTGTATTTTCCAGATGCTGTATAGGATTGGCGACCACCAATTAGTCATTTTGGTTACCTCCCTGTGGTATATTTTTTTTGGATGAAGTATCTCGAGTATATTCTGGAAATCCTAAAATACCCTGAAAGTTTGGAGTAGGACTGAAGAAGATATACTACCATTGATTTTGTGATAAAAATACTGTTTTTATCTGCAGGAGATTGATATTAAAGTGAATGTTGCAGCCCTGCAAGGAGCAGCTGCATGTTCTGTTTACTGTTACTTCTTACAGTGGAGAAAAATAACCATAAATGAGCAGAAATTCCTTAATTCAGTGAACATGAACAGGCTTATTTTGAAATTAACTGTGTTTGGAGTTTAGACAAACAGCTTAATACGTGGCTTCTTTTATACTCCAGTCAGATTTCCTAAAGGCTGAACAAGCTGCCTGAAGCTTCTCCTCCTTGAGAATCAATTTTTCATGTGGCATTGCTATGCAAATAGTAATTCTTTAGTGCCTTTCCTGCTCTGGACTTTTTATGTATTAAAAAAGAGGTAGTTGGGAAAAGGCCAATCTGTGTATTTTCTCTATCTCCTCTGTACCAGATAGAGAATTCCTCTGAAATAAAATGCTTTCTTTCTGCTTCTCTCTGTCTTTCAACCCATCTCCAGTGCATTGTGATTGCTATACTTCAACACATCAGAGAAGGGCATTTGTTTCAGAACTCGGGTGTGATTCTGATGAAGACTATTTCCTTTATTTCTTTGTTTATGTTTGAAAGAAAATGCGCAGTCTTGTTACCCTGAACACAACAGTTAAGAAACAGCAGTTTCTTTACTCATACTTTCTGATTTTGTGGCATTGTATTTGGCTTTCCTGTGCTTCTTCTCACTTTGTCTTCTCTGTTATCCCTCTTCTTATCTCTGCTTATCTCATGAAATGCTTTCCAGAGGAATCTCAGCAAGAATCCTTTTTGTCAAGCTAGTTTTTTCTGAGAGATGACATGAGTCTGATTCTTATCTGAAGTCTCCATTGTTCCTTAGTGATTTCCAAAAAGGAGCTTAATTATTCTATCCATTTCACAGTGGTCAGGAGTGACTGTTACATTTCACATAATGAAAGACAGGTGAATCCTGACCTGTGAAAAGTAACTTGATTTTAATATCCGTAATGGACCTTGTTCCTATGTCATATTGAGTTTTGTATCAAGCCTGCTTTAGAGCAAGTACAAATCCAAGTATAACTTCTTTGTTTTTCCTTCTTTTCCTCTACACTGATAGCTGAAGCAGAACAATCACTTATCCAAACAGGAGAAATATATAATCAAAGAATGGTTTGGTTTGAAATTGATCTTAAAGACCACCTGTTTCAACTCCTCTGCCATAGACAGGGTCACTTACATTTGAACAGATGGCCCAAAGCCCCATCCAGCATGGCCTCGAACACCCCCTGGGATGGAGTACCCACAGTTTCTGTGGGCAACCTGTGCCAGTACCTCACCACCCTCACAGTGAAGAGTATCTTCCCGATAGCCACTCTGAAACATTGCCTTTTTCATTTTAAAACAGCCCAGAAATAAGTATATACCAGTGAAGTGACATATACCATAAAAAGGCTTTCTGAACTGGATTTGGATCGCAGGTATTCTTCAAGCCTGGGTCTGTACCGAGGCATTGGATAATAGTCCTCTCTGAGTTTCAGGAATCTTGGAAAAAATTAAATACTTGGCCTTCTGCTAACATTTCAGATTAGATGCCTACAGATCAGGATTGTGGAATAATTTAGACTGGAAGGGACCTTAACACTTTGAATTCAAATGATTTTGTTAACAGTATTTCTCTTTGATGAATGGCAGTTAGCTGAAACCATTGACCTCAATGACTGATTCAAGAACTTTTAAATGAAATGCCTTAGAGAATTTTTTTTTAATTATTATTATTTTTTTTAAAGCCAAGTATTTTTGTGCATCTAACTGTAGGAAATCTATAAAAATGTGAATTTTCAGAAGGTAAATTCCCATAGATCTCTTGAAGGACCTTAAGGTGGAGAAATCAAAATCACGAAGTATGGATGAAAGATTGTGGCTTTTGAAGTTATTTCTTGTATCTTACCTATATTATCTTGTCTAGATATAAATATATAGAGAGACTAGATAGATAGATAGATAAATAGATAGATATAGACCCTTGCTGTAGTAATTTGGCAGTTAAGTCAATTGATTTGTTTGATTTTAAAAAACAGAGGTAAGGATTGCTGTCCATGGTAGAGACCAATTAATTTTTGTGCTTAATTCCTATACTATTTTTCAGTCTGTCACAAAGATCAAATCTAACACAGTGTGAGCGAGCATATCAGTATCAGTATCAGTAAAAGACACTTCTGTTAACAGCATTTGATTTTATTACTTCAGCTGGTATCTCCTGGTAATAAACAGCCATTTTTATGTAAGTGGATGAAAGATTAGAGACACAATCACTGAAAGAACTATTCCTTTTTTTTTTTTTCTTGCTTTCTCGTGTGTTTATTAAAGGTTATTTCTTTATTTTACAGTTTGAATTGGTGGAACTAATATCTTTCCTTAACACATTTAGTTAATAAATTTAATATTCTGAATCTATTCAGGACATTTCCTTCAAGGATTTTGAAACACTTTACAATGAATTGTTTTATACATTTGTAATGTGAAGAGAATTAATAACATCCTGGATCTAGAGAAAGTAGAGCCCAGACTCTTTCATTACCTCATATAATAATACTGCCGAGCACCACAGTTCAAAATAATGAATCTGTTCTCAGGAAGTTACAAAACTGAAATAAAAGCATTATATTTTATATATTATTTATTACCTACTCTTCAGGTTTTCAAACTTTTTCTCGTCAGGACAAGAACTAAGCTATTTTGCATAACGTGAGCTGAGGTACACTTGCAAGACTCCAGGATGTCAAACAATAAAATATAATGATACCTGGAACAAATGACATTGCACTTCTGGTTAAACACAGAAGCAGCACAGGCAAGAGGGTGCACATTAAGTCTGTTTTTTTCTATTGCCAGCAGATTGAAAGGTTGATAATGTGTGCCTAAAGAATTTGATAGAGATCACATAGTGGATCAGTGATAGAACAAGGGAGCACTGCTGCTGCACTTCTTGACATTCAGTAGCAGGGCTGTAAGATGGCTGTTAAACAGGAATAGATGTTTTCTGTAGATGATTGTGTGTTGGAAGAGATTGGCTTAACTGTGTCTGAAAAATCATGGTAATACACCTGTTCTGACAAAAGCTGTCCTTGAGAACTATACTGGAATTTCTGGTTAGAATGAGAAAGATGGAGAATGACTAGCACTACAAGAGTGAGAACATCTCGATGAGATGTGGAAAACCCATCTGAATACATGTCATTGGCTAATTACGAGCTTATTTTGCCATTCTTTTCTATTGAAGCAGATCTAGATTGTATAATTGGATTAGAGGGAGTGAACAAGAGAAATGTTGATGCTATCATCTGATTTTTAAATGCTCTCCTTTGATGTGGGAAATTCAGGTTCAAAACTTTGCCTTAATAAATATTTAAAGATTTATGTGAAGGCAAACAGGTTCAACAGAGAATAATACGAGAAACACCAAGCAAAAGCCTCAAATATCCATCAGTACAGGAGCTAAAGTCTGTCACCGAAAAGGAGAACATGGAGTGGGAAGTCAAAGCAAAAAGTGCTATACCTTCAAGGCGGAAGCACTACTTCTATTCCACCACTCAATCCATAGGAGAAATGTGAGCAGTCTTATGTTTGTCCTAATACAGATGAAGGAGTCTTCTGTGATCCCAAAAGTTCTCCAGGGAGACAGAAACCTTTTCCCACCTGCTGTCATTAGGAAAATGTTCAGTATTTACAAATGCTATAAAAGACAAATGTATCAAGCAGGACCTTATGAGTGTTCACTTATGAAGGAATGCAATTGAAATATTACATGAGGAGTCTGCAATGCTTAAAATCGTGTTTCCTTTCAGAAGGGGCAACAGCTGCTTCTTTAGCATGTATGGAAAGGACTCAGTCAGTTTTTATTTTAGCAGATGAATAACAATGCACAAAAACTCTCCCAAATTATTCTGCAAGTTTCAGACACTTCATCATGTGCCCAGGTACCTATGGGTTATTTCTGAATACAAACCATTTTGTACATATGTTTTCCAACTAAATGCAGCAGTAATATGTTGAGACTTACAGATAACAAGTTGACATTTTTCTGCAAATTTCCTATTTAATTTCACCTCATGCTTGCATTATGCAGTACTGAAATTACATGATGTCATCAAAATGAGCTTTCCGATTCCTATTTATGTTTTCAATTATTTGATTCTCCATTAATGACTGTGCCAGCTCTTCATACACTACTGGAATTCAGCCTAACAGTACTATGTGCATAGTCAGAAAGAAAAGTATATGACCTAAAAATAGAGAAATTTCAGTCCTGTACAATGTTGCCCTGTCTGGAATACAGGTTTCTATCAGCCTTGAGAACTCTCAGACCTGCTCATATGAAAGACTGCTTACCTATCTTTCTTTTGTATTTCCTGAGAGATTCTGCCCTGGATTTAATCTTTTCACTTTTGAGTCCCCACTGAAACTCAGCTTCACCTTAATATCTTGACTGTTAACTGACTGACTGCTCAGCAACACTATTTTTTACTACAGCCAAAGGGGGTCTCTCTGGGAGAACTTACATAGCCATGGAATAATTGATCAAACTGGTAGGTGGGGGATAGCTTACAGAGAGACTGACAGCTATTACTTACAAAAATGCTCCCAGTGATACTGCAGAAAATTGAGAGATACTGAGGGTAATTGCTGGCTTGCTGGTGTACTCCCAGTGGAAATGAATGCTTTGTCTGCTGTACCCCTTGTGTGCTGATTGTCTAGCTTGCACCTGTCTTGGAGCTCTCCACAGAAGCTGGAAGTCTCCTGGGAATCTTGCGTTTCTGTACACAGTGGAGTCATCACAAATTAGAAATATTTCTCTGCATGCAAGTGAAAGGTGTAGACAAGCCTAAGCTGACTGCAGAGCTGCCACAACCTAACCGTAGTACCCTACCTAACAACCCTCAGCTAAATCATGTCCCTGAGCACCACATCCAAACGGTTTGTAAACACATCCAGGGATGGTGACTCAACCACCTCCCTGGGGAGCCTATTCCAGTGCTTAACAACGCTTTCTGTAAAGAAGTTTTACCTGATATCCAACCTAATCTTACCCTGGTGCAACTTGAGGCCATTTCCCCTCATTCTGTCACCTGTCAGCAGTGAGAAAAGACCAATGCTGCTCTTGCTGTAATCACCTTTCAGGTATTTGAAGAAAGCAATAAGGTCTCCCTCCAGCTCCCTCTTCCCCAGACTAAACAGCCCCAGTTCCTTCAGTCTGTCCTCGTAGGGCATACTTCTTCTGTGTAACATGGAGCTGTCATCATGTCCTTCATTTTGTCACAATCCATAGTAGATTTGACTGTACTGTGAAGACTTGTCCATTGCTTTACTGCTGGCCAGTTGTTTTTTTTTTAAAGACGAAGACCTCACACTTGCAGATTGCTTGCAAGTTTGCTTTTTTTTTTTCCCAGATGTGCCTTCCAAGAGCCGTATCCAAATGCCATTCAAGGTCAGTGAGACAAGTTCTCAGCTGGTGTAACTGCTACATCTCCATTTACTTCCGCCAGTGTTGACAGTCTGCATCAGATGATGCCTCCTAATCTTTGCCTTAGAGAGAATTGTTTTTGCTATATATGACTGGTATTAGATTGGATACTTTATATTCATAGTGCATAGAGTACACTGCTAAGTAGGTTAGACTCCTCTGTGCTGCCTACTTGTCTCAAGACTAATGTTGTTCCGTTTCATAATGACATAATGGTGCCACCTGCAGTCCAGAGTCTTACACAAGTGGTTTCAGATAATGTGGTTCACAGTAACAAAAGCATTGAGCAGTGACATGAAGGATGAGAGTAATCAGTCATTTGTAGAAGCCACCACGTTTTAAGAAGCATGCTTTATTTTTATTACCATAGTAAGAGCTTAATTTTCTCACACTTTGCCTTGAAAATGAAGTTAATGACACCAAAATCATCTAACTGTTGTCAGAGGCATCTGATAAAACTCAGTATCGTTACTCTCTGCAGCTCTGTATGATATTGAGTGTGCTGGCACACTTCATGGCAAATTTCAGTCTGTGCACTCAACACAAACATGGTAAACCTGGGCCCTGGATGAACCATGTTTGAATCTGAGAGATTTTTTCTTCTTATTGATGGGGTATGATCAGAATGATTGGTTTCTGTTTTTCTTTTGTGTATTTCTCATCTGTCTGTGGGCTTTTTTTTCTCCCTCTCTTTTATTTTTTTTTCATGGGAAATCATCCCTCTCTGTGCCATGGGATGTTCAACTATTGAATATTCTATTAGGAATTCTTTATTATTATGACTTTAGTATGTGGAGCTTAGCGTGGTTTTCGGTGGTTTTTCTTTGTTCATTTTACTTTCGTTAAAGAGAGAGCAATGTGTGCTTTACGTATATGTAGGGGAATATCTCCCTGAAAAGGGATGACTTATACAATGTGGAAACATACTGCGTGGTTTGGGAAACTGGGAGAAGGATCGTGATGAAGCAGGAAAAATATTCCAAAATCTTGTTAGTTCCGGATGTGGTAGTTTAGTAGGGTGAATTTCTTATTTATTTCTTTGATTTTTTTTCCCAATGACTTTTCTTTGTGGGTGTCTTCAGAGAATATCTGCTGACATGCTAGACAAATCCCTTTATTCTGCCTGAATATTCTTCTCTGTGTAGGGTCTTTTATTTTACTGGAACGTGATTGTTTAATAGCTACCCTATTGATACAGATACTTGTTTTATTTAAACGTCCTCATGTCCTTTAATCACAGTGAGATAAATCACCCACATTAGAAAGAAATAGGGGTTATAATTACATGAAATTAAATGTTTGATTCGCTTTCTTCTTCCATTAGTAATTATTTTAATGATAGTTTTATAACACACCTAGCAGAGTAATGAAAGAATGTCCATACCTACATCATTTTCTTGAACGTAAAGGAAATTGCACATTAATCTGACAAACTGTTGACATTACAAAATGAATTATCAGCTCAGTTTTAATGAGGCCTCTTTTTATTCACCTCCAATTATTTGTTCTGTAATTTTGGTCGTTTAAGCAACCTAAGTCCCTGATTGTTTATTCAGAGAGGGTACCTAGATAGCTAAGCACTGTGACTTCTAACCATTTATTTGGATTACAACAATAGAGCTTAGCTTTCTAGAGAAGTTTCACAGGCAGGCAGCCACTTCCTTTTGTTTGATCTTGTAGTTCCTGCATAGCCTGATTACTGATTTGAAGTGGAAAGAAGGGCATAGAAAATGAGCAGGTATGTACAACACCTCCATTTTATTCTTATGTGCCATTTGACCATGGAAGTATTTTAAGTTGCTCTTTACAGCCTAGTAGTCTTCAAGTACACCTAGATTTAATTAAACTCATGAGAAATGTTGATAGAACCATATGCAGTGAAGGACTTTGGCTATTCAGCATGGTAATTAGAAAAGTCTTGCAAGGTATCACCCATGGCTGGTGGGCATCCACCTCTGAGGTGAACATGGCATCTCCTCAAGAGCATGCAGAAATGCTCTGTGACAGCCCACGGCAGAAAGCAACAAATAATGCTGCTGCAGGCTGACTTGCAGGGCTTGAGGAGATGTTAGATATAATTGCTCATGTTGGAATCAGGCCAGTGAATGGGGTCATCTCTCTTGGCCTTTGAAGGAGTGTTTTGGCACATTCCAGCTGCAGCAGCAGCACTTGAAGTTGTAGCAGGGTTTTCTGCAGCAAGCTTCAATCCCATCCTGAATCTGAGAAGTGGTCCTTGTGCTGACAAACTGTCATATTACTGTTTGCACATGCACAATGTCCTCAATAACATGCCTTAGCTTTTGGTTAGCACTGGCGTGGTCAGGCAGCTGTACCTGATGGTCTTTGTATGTTCAGTCTGACTGTTCTGTGCTGCACTATGCTATGCTAAAACCTTCAGGTCTGCTAGTCACATAGTATAGCTGTGGTGCTGGGCACCATGGGTTTCCAGACTGCTCCTTCCCGATTCTTAGAAGATGCTGGAAACAGATGTAGTGATTGGAAACAAAGGAGCGCCCTGTCCATGTGCCAGCTCTCCCTGCGAGCTTACTCTCAAGTTTCCACGCCACCATGTGGCATGTAGCCTTATAAGTGTTCTTATGGGAAGAGGCAAACGAAGAGAGTAAGGAGTAGTTTGTGAGAACTCCTAATAAAGGGAAATATTTGTAAAACGCTGGAATGGATATGAGATGAAAACAAATAGACAAAGGAAGTGTGCTTACTTTTAGGCAGGCAGTTAGCGTAATCTGTTTGTTTTCTACCTAGAACAGGAATTAAAAGCAGAAATTACATTACTGTGTGTATACAAAAAAACAGCGATCTGAATAATTATGTAAAAGCAGTACTACGTATCAAGACTGTTACTGTCTGTTCCATGCTTTTAGCTTGTAAGCTTCCAAGAAACAGGAAAATATCTGCTATTTAGCTGGCATATAATCTCCTTTGAAAGATCCAGACACCGTGTTATGATCATAATATAACTCTTACTGGAAATCTTTGATGATGCGTTGCTGAGGGAGCCTGTGGCAGTGCAGTGGCTTAGATTCTGCACTGAGATGTTTTCAGTGTCTGTGAAGGAGATTAATTCAACGCTACGCTTGACATAGGACATAAACCAAAACTGACCAGAAAATAAACTTGAGAGAAGTACTAAATGAGGCTGCGGGCTTTTCTTTTTAAATATATAATCTGGGCAAGAAGTAATGGGAGATATAGTGAGGATTCACCTTGAAGCACCTGTATGTTTGTGTGAGGGAAATAACTGAATATTGGAACAACAACATTAAAAAATTCTGAAATTAAACAAAACAAACAAACAAAAACCCAAACAACCCAAAACCTGAAATGAGACCCCTTACAACCACTGATGACTTCCATGATGAATGCAAAACATTCAGAAGTTTCATGAGAATGGGTTTTTAAGATCCTGCATGTGAGTGAATATGAGAAGACCTTTATTCTCCCAGGCTTTCACCCTTAAGATAAGCTTAGGTTCAACCTTTAACCTCAACCTCTTTATTTTAGCCATGTCAGTTGTAGCGGATTATGCACTGGTTTTCTACTTAAACTAGAAATTTGATTATCTCAGTTTCTTTTTTTATTTCCCCCAGGAAACACGGTTTAGAATATTGTCTAGTAAACATTCAGAATTCCTTTGCACTCACTAATTGATTTCTTGTCCAGATTATATTAAAAACTTTCTGTGTTTGAGCCCTCTGCCAGTCTTTACTTTATAAATTATCCAAAACTGGGAAGATCCACCTGTATGGCTGTTTCATCCACTGAATAGAGTGACCAGTTCAGGGTCATTAAACCCAGTGCTGTTTGCCAGGTCATTCATTTGCAATGACATCCAAGAGACATGTGTAATTAACTCCCCTACTGATTGACAACAGAAAGATCAGTGTAATCAGTTACTTTGTATAAACAGTCCTCATTATTGCAAGTAGTGTTTGGGGACAGATTTGTGCTGCTCTGGTGGGGAAGAACATTTTGTACTCCTTCTGCCAACTGTCATCACCTTCTTTTCCTGCTCTAGATGTAAGACAATGGTTGAATTTTATCCGCTGACTTTCAGTGCACAAAATAAAGCTAATTTGAGTATTTTAGGAACCAAGAGTAAACAATGGGAACTGGATGAACTCCTGTTCTGTCTGAGAGATTATTGATCGCGCATGAATTGTGATAAATTTCACTCGTGCCTGCAGCTTCTCCGGTAGGTATATCAGAGAGCACTGGTGATGAGCAGTGCCTTTTAGGTGAGCAGGGAACTCTTTGCTACATGGGCATGAATCTCAGATACATGTTGATAATGGGGAAAGCTGCTACAGACTGCAGTCTCATCTGTTAAATGTCTAAATCTTCTCAAACACAAGCAGGCTACTTAAAAATTACTAGTCAATTTCTGGGTCACATATGTTACTACCATTGTTTTGAATGAGGAAATAGGAAAAAAAAGGAATGTTGTAATTAACAGAATTCTTTACCCTTAACATAAAGAAATTGCAGTGTCTAATATGTAGGCAATACAACTACATAGACATTTCTTTTAGGCCAGTGTGCAAATCTAAGTTTGCATTCATGTCCATGCTGAACCTGTTTAGTAACTGTGCAGTTTCTTCTGTGTATCCTGAGGATTTTGTTGCGTAAGCATTCCTGTGACTGCAAAGTAGTTGTTTATCTTCTTCTCACCACCAAAACCTGCAGTCATTAAAAATCTAGTTGTAAGTCATCCCTCAAATGATTCAACTTTTTTTTAGCACATTTCTCTGTTTCAGGGGAATGTATCTAGGATGCATTTGTACACACTAAGTAGAGTGAAAGATCTGTGTCTGAGGCTTCTGGACACCCTTGTAATGTAAATAAGGGTGGTCAACAAGCTACATTTTATAACCAATTGATTTTGAAAATGACCCTGCTTTTTCTTACCTACTGTGATCTGTCAAGAAGAGACAATATCCATTGTGAGGCTTTTCATCATTGCTTGAGACACTGGCAATGTGCTCAAATCCCTTTTGGTATAGAGAGGTGGATGTGATAATGGCAGTTCTGTAAAAGGTCCCTTTTTCATTTGGCAAGAAGTGAAATATGCTCAGGCTGGTCTTGCTGCTGTCAATAGCACATGGCTCACTCATCTGATGTAGTGTAAGAGGACCTGCCACTCTTTGTAGAAAACTGGATTTTCCTTCCTTTCTCTCTTCTCCCCTGGGTAGATAATTTTGAAACCAAACTTCACGTGAGCTTAGATCCAAATGAACACTGTTCTTCTTTGTGTTTTGACTGTTCTCTTGGGTGTTGTATTTGTGGTAGCTTGTGGAAAGGAATATTGAATCACTTGCCATTAACCAAGGGAAGCTGTAAGTGAGCGTTGTCTCAAGTCTCCATCTGTGTCAAGAGGCAAAGGATCTGAAAACAGTACAATCCTATTAACTTTTGATACACATCAGTTGCCACTGCCTATGTCAAGAAGCAAGGCACTATGGTACTGATGAAATCCTGGCACCTGTTGAAGTTAATAGGAAACATCTAACAAATGCCTGTAACAAAGCTGGGATTTTAACTAATGCTATGCTTGTCCATTGTTGGGAATCAGTTAATTCAAATTCAATAGAAATGAAGCTGTAGTTCTCACAAAGAATGTAATCAAGAAGGTAACTTTGAAAGTTGTTTCTAGATTGCCTTCATAAAGGCTGCACAAGCGTAATGGTATAGGGTGTAAGCTCTTTCTTCCCTATTAGTCCAGTTTTTTGAGTAGTTCAGTTTGAAGAATTGAGGAAAAAAAAACAAACAACAAAAAATAACCAAACCAAAACAAAAAAACCCCACAAACATATATATATATATATATGTTTTCTATATATATATATAGAAAAAAAGCTATTTTATCTACAGTGCTCTGAAAAACACTTTACGTCAGCCAGTGAGAGACTTGCAAGAGTCATTGGTTCATTTCTGCTGGTACAGTCTGTTCTCACTGGAGCCCAACTTCAGAGGAATCTGAAATAAGCCATGAAAAACAAGTTTATTTACAATTGTTAGAGAAGCACAGTCATTGAAAAGAGAAAACTAAGTGATGTCCAGCTTGGATGAAAAAACCCAAGCTAAGGAGTACCATAGAAAGCAAAAAAGACCAAATTCATTTATTCTCCAATACGTAACCCAAGTTTGTGATGTGGCAATGAAGAATTAAGCCTTGAAATGTCTTGAATACAGAAATAAGGTAACATGAAGTGCTTTAGCTTTAGTACTGAAAGTTTTGCATAGATTTTCTCATACCTAAGCGGGGAAGAGCAAATAGATAGCGGATAAAGAGCATCCTATAATAAGCCTTTCTTTGATGTATTCCAAATGGGGTGTATATACTTCAGGGAGGTTCAGCAGGCAGTTTACTTTGTTATCAAGAAATAATAAACCTGTTGAGACGGACCGTTCCAGAAAAATCACTTTGATGATCAAGTAAATGCTTATTTTTTTCTGAGACTTTTTCACCTTCTCTGTGAGGCTTTTCTGAGATTTTTGGTTTTTTGATCCTGAAGAATGAACCAAACATGATTTTCTGTTTGTAGCCTTATACCACCTCACAGTACCTGCAGCTTGGGGTGATTATAGAACTACTGCAGGTCGCTAACATTTGCCTCAGGATTTTGTTTTCTCCCCCTTGCCGTGCCTGTATGTTGTTTCACAGAAGCGTAAGGAAAAGCCACCCACAACAATCTGTGTTCAGAATTAAACCACTTTTCCTATACTGTGGTCCTGTAACCTAGTTAGGGACTGCAGGCATTTAATGAACAAAGATAATTTTCTTCCTTCAAAGGTATCCTGT
Source organism: Excalfactoria chinensis (assembly GCF_039878825.1). NCBI lineage: Eukaryota > Metazoa > Chordata > Aves > Galliformes > Phasianidae > Excalfactoria > Excalfactoria chinensis. The sequence continues at coordinate 116,032,235 of NC_092826.1, read as the reverse complement.
AGATCCTGAAGGAACACCACACAGATATATCTGTTTTTTCAAGCAGTGTGTGAGCTGGGATCTCATCTGCATTGGAGCCAGATCAGACTGAGAAACCGCATATTCAAAGGACTTCTCTGGGTGCTTGAACTGCTGCTTTTTTTGGCTGTTTTTGCCCTTCTTTTGGAGAGTGGGCATTTGGTCTTCTCACCCACCCGAGTTTAGTCCCAACTAAGTGGAGCACTTTAGGTTGAGGGTGTTACAGTGCTGTACTTCTTCATGTCAGTGGTAAGGTAATGCCAGCAGAAATCGTGCCAACATGAACAGTCGTACTCGTACCTTGAGCTTAAGCACAGCTGGACAAATAAACTCAGGCTTGCAAAACTGGGAATTTTCTAGTTTTTGGTGTTCTTTCTTCTTCTGCGTTCTGTAATCTGCAGTGTCTGGCAGGCTGAGGGAAAATCAAATGGATTATTTTCAGGAAGTACATTTTCATGGTCTGTCTGTGAGCTACCTCCAGATAGAGTTTAGTCATGAGGCTCACTGCCAACCTATTAAAAACTAACCTTCATAACATGTTTTGCTCAGTGAAAACACAGTCTAACTCTCATAATGAGAACTGGAACACCACTCTGTTGACTCAAGTCATGTCACAAATATTAAACCTTAAAAAAATAACGTTTGAGTTTGGATCATATGGTCAAAATCTGAGGTAGGAAATTCTAATTTTGCTATTGAATTATCAAAGATGTCTTACTCTGTTGGAGACACCGAGTTTGGAAATTATTTTATTTCTTACCTTAACATCATCAAATCACAGAACATCACCGTTGTCCAAATGATATTTTGTGAACTAAAATTAAAAATGTGGAAAGGAGTTTTTGCTCACACAGAGGTACACTAGGAAATTAAGCCAGAGTAGCCCATGCAGATATAGCTCCAGTGCCAATGCAGTTTTTCTCAGAAATTCTCTTTGTAGTGAGAGTATTGCCAATATCTAGACTTGATGAGAAACTGGGTAGAAATAAAATCAGAAAGATTTCCATCTGCATCCATCCAGGAGATTTTTTTCTTCCTGAAATGTACCCTTCCTCTTCCTCTCCTCAGTAAAAATGTTCAGTTTCAGTCTGGAAGCTGAAGGAATGAAGGTGTGGATAACCAGTATGGATTCTTTGATAGCCTTATTTACCAAATCTGCTGGTTCAATCAGTGTAGTACTGCTTCTTGAGAGATCTTGAAGCAGTGTTCCCTCTCCCTGCTACAGCAGATATCTTAGGGAGGGAGGAAGGACCATGTAGGCATGGGTGATGTCCATCCTTCCAGTTATCAATATTCCACCACCACATAGGATTCAACTGTTAGAAGTTTTTGTTCTCTGAATTTGAGCCTATAACCAGTAGGTAGAAGACTGACTTCTTTCATCAGTTATCCGAGCACTGATGCAACAGTGTTTAGAATCAAATATATAGAAATTCTCCATAATTAATGAGACCTTTAGTAAAGTGTAAGTACGCTATTAATTGTCTGCTTAAGAGTCCTGTAAGAGGGCAGAGCCAAATAATACATCAAGGTTTACCTAGAGAAAAGGATTACGTATTAAAAGAAAAAGCTTGTAAATATTTCATAGAAAAATAATCCTTTGATTGCTATGTCTGGTCTTGATGCTGAATGCTTTTCAAAGGTGCATCCCTCCTTGTTTTGTCTGTCTGAACAAGCTTTTATAAAAAACTACTGTGTTCCAGTATGTTTTAGAAATATTTTCCACATATGATTGAAATGCAGAATTATTCATGTGTGAAAAATGTTTTTCAGAGAAATAACAAATAATTTCTATGAAAAAAAGCGAAACTCTGAAAAAAAGAAGTTGTAAGGGATGTATTTGCAGAGCGCCCTTTATCCCTTAGCTGTAATTGTGCAAATGGCACTGACATAGTACTGTCATTGCTTGATTTTTACATGATGCCAGTATAAAGATTAAAGTACCAGCTGGCTTTCTGAAAACTGATGTTATCAAACCTTAAGCTTGAAACAAACAGACTGTTTGGGGTGGCATTTTAAATGTAATTTAACTTTGCTCATCTCTAGTTAAAATTCTAAGCAGAAATCAGCAGTCAGAGTTTTCTCTACTCATAAGACTCAGAATTCTAGCAAAAATTTTTCAAAGCACCTTTTCCTGGAGGTCTCCATTAACCGTGGGTCTATTCTGGTGTTTGTGCTCCAGTGGAGTATTAAGATAGAACCTGAAAAGTAACGTTCATTGAAAAATTCACAGTAAAGTTTGTGAGCTTTTTTTCCCCAGGGTGAAATAATTATTTTTCCAAAAACATCATTGAAAAGTAGCCATCATTACTCAAAATATACTTTTTGCATATTTATATTGATTTTGCTAGGACATTTTTGGCATATAATTCACTTAGTGTTGCCTCTAGGATCTTAAATCACTTTCATAGTCATTACAGAAAAAAGTATCTTTTTAGGTCATGCTTCCTTTCTGAAATCCATTTTTTCATGAAAAATTTAGAAAGCAATTTCAATGAAAATTGACTAACGTATATTAACAGAGAATTTTACATAGAGAAAAAATGAAGCCATTTCAAATTGTATGAAACATATACTTTCAGGTTTATTCTTTTGTGGGAACTAATCTACTTTTTCTCATTTTCCTTTCTTGTTATTTCAATTGTTAATTAGGACATAATGATTTTTAATGAAGATCTCATCAAAAGAATTCACTCAGGTTATGAGTGATAGAAATATTGCTTAATTATGTTCCAGGTAATGCAACCACCAACAGAACCAGAAGTCCCTTCTCATTTGATTTTACTGTTGTATAAAATTTACTCTACAAATAAACACACATAGGAATTGTTCTCCCTGCCTCTGTCCCCTTCTTGCCACTGATGTCAAAGCAATGAAAAAGGAACTACATATCTTTGGGAAAAAATATCTTTTTGATCAGGAGACGTTTTCCTCTACATTCCCCTCATAAAGAAAAGTAAGCAAAATTTTGGGTAATAGAACAATAATGCAACAGGGTGCTCAGGAGCCTGGTTTGTGCCTGATTAGTGAGCCATTTCAGCTGATTAACATCTGGAGCAATATGACATAGGTTTGGACTCTTTCCCTGTGAGCAGCCCTTTGTAGCACTGCACATCTTGTGTATGAGTCAGAGAAATTGCACTTGCATCAGATGAGATCTCTTCCTGAGGAACAGTGGAACAGTGCTGAAAGTTCAATAAAAGGCTACGGTCATTATAAAAAAGGAACCTAAATGATAATGTGGGTGGTGGTATACTACCTGGAGAAATCCTGGGCTATGAATTTACTGATATCACCACCTGTGTTGTGTTCTTTCTACAAAGGAAACTGGGGTACCTGTGCTCTTAGCATTATAAATTCAGTAAACTGGCTTAGACATACAGGATATATACCTTCCTTTGCATCAAGTCAAGGCATCTCACACACACATCTTGTACAGAAGAAGTCGCTTATTGGCTTTTGGCTGTTATTGGAGTTTGTTAGTGATGTGTGAGAAACCACTTCTAAGTTAACTTCTTGTTAGTCTTTCTCTTGAAAGTTCTTTTGTCCTTTTGCTTGTACTGAAAGAATTTGGTCATTTTGCCCATGCCTCAAGCTTTCTTTTGAGTCCCACACTGTCAAAGTTCATTTACAAACCACTGGTTTGATGATTCAGAGAAAAAGGATTGGCTACAGTGCTTAGATACCCACTTTGTATTATACAGAATAAATGAAGACACTTAAAAGGCCAGTGAATGTGCAAGTCTTTTTTGCTAAAATTAATACCAGTGCATGCTTGACTCTCAAGATACAGATGAGATTCAGCAAATTCAGTTCCCTTCAGGGTGTATTCAGAGTGCCCTTTAGACAAAGTAAATTTCAACTTGCTTCAGTCTGACAACTCTCTGAGCAGCAAACCTGTCTTCTTCTCAAGTTGTACGATCACCAGCAGTGGGTTAAAAGCACTGGGCCTGGCTCAGATGGGGCTTGATAAAATTGACTGTCCCTAAGCCTGGTACCCCACTGTTGCAGCCCCATCACAACTAGTAATGCAGGTCATACCTGCCTTTTTCAGTAGAGAGCTTCTCTACCACTCCACTGACCCAGTCTTTCATCCCACACCCATGCAGATCTGCAGTACTCCTCATGTGATAGCAGAGATGGCCTTGAGGCAATTCTGCTTGTGAAGAAAAATGAGGAAAATAATGATTTGGTATCAAGATGTAAGGGCTTCTGACTCTGTCAATGTATGCAGGCTTTAGCTAGGGACACTGTGAGACTGAATTTGGGATTTTGTTCTTTAACATTGTAAGCTTCTTTATTGCTTTTGGGCCTGTTTTTAAAATGATATTTATCAAAGCTTATAGTTACTGCTATGCATTTTGTTTTGCTTAGATGATTTTTATTTAGCCATATCTGTAAAAATAAAATTCTCACAGCTCAAAGTCAATGAGATATTCATATTTATGCATGAATTTATGAATGACTACCAGCAGGATTTGGCTTTACTAGTCACTGTTGAGCAGCAGAGGAGAGCATTAGAGAGGTTAAGACTGGAGGCAGCCTGGGCTGCCGGTACCGTGCCCTGGTGGAGTTTGTGATCTGGAGGAATGCAGGGCTGGCAAGAAGTAGAGTCAGGACCCTGAAATTCAGGGGAGCAAAATTCCGGCTGCTCAAGGAGCTGCTGGGTGGGATTCCCTGGGAAAGTGTCTTTATGGGCATAGGAACAGAACAGAGCTCACAGCTCCTAAAGACACCCTTCTGGAAGCACAAGAGCTCTCCATTGCTCAGCAGAAGAAATCAAGCAAGCGAACAGCAAGGAGCCCCACCAAGTCTGGAGTTCACTTGAATGTTCTCCTAAGTCCAAGAGCTATTTACTTTCTGGGTTGAACACTTGAAGGTCTGTAGAGCAATTGGATGAAGGAAACCTGTTGGTAAAACTCTGCCTCCATGATGGTGATGGCTTCCACAGAGGGGAAGTTGCTATGCAAGATGTGAGGTCCCACGTTCTCGTCAGGCAGGATGGAGTGGGCCTCTGGTGGCATGGGCTGGTGGGGGCTGTCCACCTGCAGCATGGACAAGGGGGAATGGTTTTAAACTGAGATGGGGAGATTTAGGTTAGATATTAGGATGAAGTTTTTCATACAGAGGGTGGTGACGCACTGGAACTGGTTTCCCAGGGTGGTTGTGGATGGCCCATCCCTGGAGGCTTTGAAGACCAGTCTGGATGTGGCTGTGGGCAGACTGGTCTGATGGTTGGCAATCTGGCCCGCAGCAGTGGGGTTGTAACTAGATGTGGTCCTTTTCAACCCAGCCTATTCTATGATTCTGTGACATCATGACCGCAGCAACAAGTGTTGGGAATAGTGATTGATATTTATAAAGCACTTTACTGAGGTATGTTGATCCTAATTCTGGACACCATTTCAACATGAACATGCAAATACGCATGGATAGTATCTTGTATTTTTACACCCAGCTAAAAGATTTGTTTTCCATATATATAAACTTGCTTTCATCAGCCAACTTATAATACATAGCTGTCAGTTACAAGCTGTGTTGTGATTCCGCTAGTCATTTCATTTTTATCTGGACAAGAATATGATTTGAATATCACTGGTGATTTTCTTCTAGATAACACATTCTATTGTATGCTTATCATATTTCTGTGCTGTTTTTTTTAATAAAGCTTTATTTGTATTTGAAGAAAAATGCACTCTTCTTTTCCTTTATATCTCTCCAGTGCATAGTTTGGGACTGGGATTCCAATGGAAAACATGACTTCATTGGAGAATTTAGCTCAACTTTCAAGGAAATGCGAGGGGCAATGGAAGGGAGGCAGGTAGGTGAAAACCATTCAAGCACTGTCAGTATATAAGCTTTGAGAATCAGTGTTTCTGATGCATTTCTGTTATGCTGCAAATGACAGTGCCTCTTTTTTTCCTTGGAAGTAAAGTTGCCCTGTTTATCTCTTGCATATTTTAATGTTACTACATTATAATCCAAAAATGCAGAAAGCAGCCTATCTTGTAGCTCTCTGTCTGAAATAATTAGACTGTTTTTCACAGGTGTTTCTGCAAATATTTGTTTCCTTTGAGCCTAACACATGCTTTCTATTGAGTACTGTGCTGTTATGGTAAAGCATAGGTACAAGGTAATCAAAGAATTCCCAAGCTGGCCTATAGTCCTTTATTGGATGAGGGTTATTCTCCATTTTTCTCCATTTTTCTTTATTTCTCATGTGCTGCACTGATTGCTCCCAGCTCTGACTTGAACATATCAGGATGAACCTAATTGATTTCTTAAATGTCTCATAAATTACAGTCCTAAGGGAAAATAAATGTTAGCTTATTAATAATTTCCCTTTTTTATGTCAGCCTGATCTTTTAAAATTGAAGTTGATGGTAATTATTGAATATGATAAATGGTTTGGCATATATAATTCCACAAATGGTTATTTCTTATTATTTCTTAACCCTGAAGGTGTTTTGAGAAATTTTATGTGGGGGAATTTAAAATGTTGTCTTTCTAATCTACTCACATTTGTAGTCACTGTTTCATGGTAACCTCAAAACTAAACAGAAATGTCTAATAAACTTTGTCTGGGCTTTACATTAGATAGCAAAGGGTCAGAAAATGATTAGTAGGTGTTGCAGTCAGGCTGTTCCTTAGGTCAAGAAATGCTAGTTGTTCTAGTTATCTTTAGTTGATGTTCAGACATTTAGTGTGTGTTGCTTATGTGTGTAAAATACCACTGATACACATATCAGTCATATATTAACCTACAATAAATAAGTCAATATAAGGTTAACTATTTCCAGAGAGAATAACATTAACAACATCACTGTTATGATGGCACCTTAATTTTGTGTGCAAGTGACTATGGCTGGAATATAAGGAGGGTGAAAGTGGTAGAATGTGCATATTTCCAATGTAAACGTTTTCAAAACAGCATTGCAGTCCTTTCCAAATGGGCAGCTTGTTGGCCAAGACAAGAGATTTTCCATTCAGAGCACCAGGAATGTCTGTGAAAAGTGATATATACATTTTTTATTCTGATGTGGAAGCAGCGGACCCTTCTCATCCCCGTGTAGCAAAAAGGGTAGTTACTCAGTCAGAAGGATAAGAACTTAGTATAGTCATTGGTCAGTTCTTATTCTAATCTATATACATTCACTGAGTAGTATCAGAGAATGGTCCAGGAATACGTCAGTGTAGCACAGTGCTGTAAGTCTGAATCTTTGCATTGCTAAGAGCCTGCCATTTGTCATTCTGCAGGCTGCCTTTCACCTATAATGTCATGGTCTGCTTTTCATGGCAGATGCACAATTTCTCCTCCATAGTCCTAAGCCGTTGCAACATTATTTCTCCCTTGATGCGTTTATTCTGTGTTTCTTGTGCAGTTACTTTATGAGCTTGTACCTGCAAAACCTGGTATAGATGGTTCTCAAGGGATACAATTGCCACTAGTGTGAAACTCAGACTTTCTGCCCAGATCTCTTTTTTCATCCTTGTTTTGTAGTCTATTATAGAAGAAAACAAGATTTAATGGATAAGGTAGTAGGTTATAGCCTTTTAAAAATGGCTATAACATAGCATATGATATTACATATTATATAAAAATGCAAATAAATAAATAAATAACCATGCGTACATGTTCCAGATGGCTCTTGGCACTTGATGAACGTGAGCTTCATTCAGCATTAATATCACATTAGTCAAAAACAGGCAGTAGACAGCCTGAGCAGGTCCTGATGAAAACAGTATAGTTATTTTGGAGAAGGCATTGCAGGAGAATCATGTGTTGCACCAGAAAAGTACTTCATTTAGTAGCCCATGTCAGTTGTCTTCCTGACTGGACACTGGAGAGCAATTACCACACTCGTTTTTCTTTTCCCCTTTCTTTCTGTCTCTCCTTCCCTCTTCCTCTCTCCTTTTTTCACTATTCATCGTAACTATTGCTGCTAAAGTCAACATATGCCATTGGTTGTGGGCCCCATACACACGTGTGTTTGTCTCAGCATCCTTAGTGCAACATGACATAACATGATTTGCATTTGTTGCTTTCCTCTTCAGTTTTATTTCTCTCCAAAGAAAAAACTTATACAACAGTGTTTACTTTGAATAAGAGGGTTTAGTCAACCTTGATGGCAATTTATATTCAGCTGGATGAGTTGTTAAGTATTTCTAGTAATGACAGCCACATCAAAGAAATATAATTATGCATGGGTGAGGAAAGAGATAGGGTTAGATGATCTTTCTTAGAAGAGATTTTAGAAGACATTTTTTCATAGCCTCTGAAATAGACAGTTCTAAATCTCCTGTTCAGCATCTCCTGCCATGCCAGAATTGATCATTTACTCCATCACAATCTTGACATGAGAAAACGCAGTAAGAAGAAGTCCAATAATTTTTGTGACAATATTTTTTTAAGTGAAATTCTTAAAGTTTATTGTATGCTTAGGTTTATTTCCAAATATATGTACTACAGGTTTTTGTTTTTGTTTTTAGTTTTTTTTGTTTTTTCAGTGTGTGGCAGTTTTATAATATTAATTTTCCAAACATTGTAAAACAAGGCAAGAAAAGCTTTATAAAAAATTAAAGGCTCTTAAAGCTGTTCATAATTAAAAGGAAAAATTGTCTGTTAATGATAAAACCATAGGGATTTGGGGAAAAAAAAGGTGCGGAAAAAGAAACCACCTGGATCCTCATGCAGTACAGCAGTTATGTAAGTGAAAAATCTGTTCCTTTATTACAAAAAAAAGGATGCATGCATGTATGCACGCACACAGAAAGGGATGGGAAGAAGAAAACCCTGCTGTGCTTACCGTCTCTACCGCTATTCCACAGAGATGATTGGAGGGCTAGAGCAAATCTCCTATGAAGAAAAGGAGAGGGAGCTAGGGTTGTTTTAGCTTGGTGAAGTCACTGAGGAGACTTCATTGTGGCTCTCCAGAACTTCAAGAAAGCTTTTAAAGAGGAAGGAGACTGACCTGATAGTGATAGGACAAGGGAGAACAGTTTTAAACTAAGAGAGGGGAAATTTAGGTTAGATGCTAGGAATAAATTCTTTTCTCAGAAGATATTGAAGTACTGGAACAGGTTGCCCAAGGAAGCTGTGGATGACCCATTCCTGGAGACATTTGAGGCCAGATTAGATGGGGCCCTGGGCAGCTTGATCCAGTGGGTGGCAGCCCTACCCACAATAAGGAGTTTGGAACTAGATGATCTTTAAGGTCCATTCTAACTCAAGATATTCTGTGATTAACAGTTCCTGTGGCCCTGAAGAGAGCAACAAAGGGCTTGGAAGAGGGTGCAGCTATGTGAGACATCTGCCACCTCAGTAATGTGAATGAGGCTTGACCTTTGCTGAGGAAGCATGAAACATTCTGGTTTTCACATAGTTCCCCAGCTGCAGGTTTACATAGGAAACTTCTGCTATTGATTCAAACCATATCTTTTCCCATGATGGTTATCATTCTGAGTCAGAAGAAGAAAAACTAAAAACATCCTGTCCTGGCGACAGGAATGAATTAGCATTTCAGGCAGGAGGAGTTGTAGTTTGCTTAGAAGTGATTTGCTTTTCTTGAGGCATCAGAAAAAGATAATGTGGGATATAATGCCGCCTACTATTGACTTTTTTATTTTTTGCCCTGTCCATTAGAGTGTGTCTCCTTTGTCATTTACAAGCTATGCAATTTGTTGCAAGAGCTGTATATGAAAAAAAAAACAAACAAACAAGGGATAACTGGAAGAATTGCCAGGGAGATCAGAAAATACGCTGATGTTAACCAAGGCTCTGCTATAGCACTCTAGTTCTTTCTTCATGGACCACTTGATCTCCCAATGTGGAAACACGGTGTACAAGAGAAAACAACTGCTCTGTATTGTGATTTCTCTTGCTGCAGGGTACATGAAGCCCTCCTGACATCTTCATTTCTCTGAATAACATGTGCTGTCCACATAAAATGCTTGCCTGTGTTTAATCACCACTGTTTCTCTTCACCCGGTATTCAGAATAGGTGGTTACATCATAGACTCTTCTCTTCTGAGGGTTTAGTAAAATAATGGATGAAGATGCTTAGCTGCAGAGAGCAGCATCACCCATTGAGAGATCTGTGTCTTCATTACAGCAAAGAAAGGTTTAGGCCCATCCACATCTCAGTATTAGTTTGCTGACTTTTACTGAGGAATAGATGGATGGAATTTGTTTTACTCTCAGAAATTCTTCACACAGTGGTTTAAGTGTCATGTTATGAAAGAAACACTAAAACAGTATAGTATAGGGTTTCATTACCAACATTTGAAGCAGTACTTATATTAAATTGATGGGAGATATTTAAAACCAGGCAGTTGCTGTTTCAGACTTACTGTGGTGTTCAGCAGGGAAAGAGCTTGTATAGCTCAGAGCTGCCAAGCTTTCGGAGGAAATGTTAAGTGACTTTTGGAGATGAATCCAAATTTCACTATGTTTACCATTAGTGTCAGATTGCAGACTCTTGAATTGGTTTCCATTCAGCTGAAAAGTTAATTTAAGAGACAAAAATGAGTCAATTAAAAACAGTGTAAGATACCAAATCAATACAGGGAATGTAGGAACAGACTGAAAATTGATTGTGTCCTCACAGTACAAGCAAAAATATTTTTAAATTGTTTTGCATTTTTAATTACCTACTTAGAGCTGGTTAATGAATTCCAGTCCTTTTGGAAGAGCTGGTAGATGTGAAAAGGTCTGTTAAGGGCATTTCCATCAAATGATGCATACCACATCTTCAGCTTGAACTGAGGGAATGGCCAAGGTCAGAACCGCATCTTGTTAGATTAGTAAAGGTAAGAGAGTTTCGTGTAGAAACCTACCCATGAACTGGGGAGGGATTTCTCCCTTCTCTCTCCTCTTCTTCCCTTCCCTTTCTTATAGTATCATATCAAAAGATTTAATAGTTGCAAATTATTTCTTTTTTTCTGTTTTTCAAAAAAAAAACCCACCCAACATTTATATGAATTTGCTACTCAGTTCTTTCTGTTGCTTTATTAGCCACGTCTGCCAGTGGCATGTTAGTGACTCATATGGAATGTTTTAATATACTTTAGAACATAATGTTTATATTATATAGATATAATAATGGAATAAATATAAATATTATATAAATATAATAAATAGAGATATATTTGTATTCGGCTTAAATAGTTCTTCTGCACAGCGTAAGGGTTTATACAGGCCAGGCATTCTTTAAACACACACATTGAAAAGTGCTCCTGTTAGTGGATGATAATATTAAGGAAGCATACTGTGGATATTCAGGGGAAAGCCATGAGTTCTCTCTTGTGTAGTTTAGACTGAAAGGGAGGAACACAAATCCTGATTACTATTTATTCTCTTTATTCCCTATATTACAACATCCTTATAACATAGAGACAGCACAGGTTTTTTGTAGGAATGCTCCCAGTAAGTTTTGAGGTAACTGTGTGCTAAGCCATCTTGCCAGACAGTGTATCAAGACATGGGCATAGATTCTGCTTTACTGTCAGATTGCTTTCCCAAATAATGAGCTTGTTGCACTCTTGTGTTGTGTTGCAATGAATTCTGTGCAGCTGAAAAGATGTGCTTTCATTTCTTGAGCATGACTGCTTCTCCTGAGTAGAGAAAAAAAGTTCATGGAGGATTTCCCCTGCACATGTGGGCCCATGTCTGTCTGTCTTCTCAATTGGAAAATGCATAAGACAAATAATTCAGCTGTAGGCTAACTAGGAGAGCAAGCAGATGTGCTTTTTTTTTGTCTTTTCCCATTCTTGGCCCTGTTACATCACTCCAGAAACAACGATGAAAATACTCATCCTCCCAGGTGCAAAAAAGTCTCGTATTACTCCGGAGCCATATGTTTTGCATTCCCTGTTTTTGACATTTAAGAGAAGCCCCATGTTTTAAATACTTCAGAGACATCCAAATAATTGCTGTTAGGCAGTGGTTTGAAGCTCAATGGACAAAGTATTGTAATGCTTAGATCTGTTTCATTTCCAAGTATGACAGGGAATTTTAGGTAGTAGAGAATCCTAGTCCCCTAGGGATATTGTTTGTTTTACCCGGCATCTTGTTAGATCTCATGTTTTCTCCCAGCATTTGAAAACAACCCCCTGGAAGACAATAGGTGTATTCTTACCCTTATGTAATAACATGTCATACTTACAAATCTGGATTTAAAAATACAGATGTATGCTTGTACATGCAAATATCTATTTTGCTCCTGCAGTAACACGTGAATAATAATGTAGTAATTAGACATCAGAGTCTGAATGTTTGGTCTTAGCAATCTGTTTGAAACCAGAGAAGGCAGAACATCTGAAGTGAAAAGTAAGACTCTCAGAGATGTTATGGTGCGAACAAGGTAACATGTTTCAGAAACAAAATAAGACTACTTTGCTATAGAAAGAAAACTAATCAGAAAATTTCCCAAAGTGTTGTTTTAAGTATATTCTGAGGGATTATTTTCAAATTCTGAACTGTTTAATCTTTAATCAGTTACTTATTCTTTTCATGTTTTAGTCATTTTTCTTAACTTTTTGATTTACCATCAGACTTAAAGAAGAATCTGTTATTCTCTTTCAAAAGTAAGTGATACAATGTCTGATCAGAATTTCTCTCATCTTGAGTTTAATAAACACCACTTATGATTTATAGGCAGTTTTGTAGTTAAAATAAAGCATCAGACTGCTCCCTTGTGTACTTTCATTTATATTCAGTCCCTCCTTTTTTTTCTTTTCTTAAATAATTTCAAAAGATCATCAGACTTGCTTATGTAACACCTGAACCTACTGGTGACACTGGAAGGCGACAACACATAAATGTGGGTATCTCTCTCAGTTCTGTGTCCACATATGCACATTGGAAGATAGGTGTTTACCTTGGGATCTTTTCTGTTGAATCTCTACATAGTGTTTATATTATTCTCTTCTGTGTGCACCATTATTGACAGGATTTAGTCAACCGTGGAAATCAGATGTTGGCATCTTTATTAATTATTTGATGTCTACACTAATTTTGCTTCATGCAGTGACTTCTATTCTCACAGGTACAATGGGAATGCATTAACCCCAAGTACAAAGCAAAGAAGAAGAGTTACAGGAACTCAGGCATCGTTATCCTTAACCAGTGCAAGGTATTTGTGTTCATTTTCTGTTTCTTTCCTAAACTTTCGGCAGTGTATTTTAATGGTGTTTGAAAATGTAGATAACAAACTGGAACCATGTAAAGAATGCCAATAGAAACTGATCCACTAAAAAATGTAAAGACAAGGACTTGAATCCTAAAAGTAAGCTAACTGTCCTCTGTCCTCCACGTCCCTCTTTAATTTCTCTTGTCCTGTCCCTACCAATGTGAGTTGGCAGTACTAAGCTCTTATGTCTATCAGCTTGCCAAATGGCCTTCTTTATGTTAACCTTCCAACCCTTCCACAGAATCACAGAATCACAGAATTGTTGGGGTTGGAAGGGACCTCTTGAGATCATCGAGTCCAACCCCCAACTATCTTTGAACTGTCCTTGCTCCTCCTAACCCAACAGCAAAATTCCTATTGACTATCCACTGAGAAAAAGCAGAGACAGGTTCTGTTTTTTATATGAATTTACCCTTCTGTATTTTTAGAATAATTTGGATATTTTCTCTCTTTATAGTTTTGTTCATTTCTCCAATTCTTCCTTCACCTTATTTTCAGTTGGTCACTCCCTTCTTTCAGTTTACTTTGTTCAGGCAGTTTCAGGCTCTGATGTTTTAGCAGCTCTCAGTTAATTTAAGTATCTTGATTTCTTATCTGCAGATCCACAAGATGCATTCTTTCTTAGATTATATAATGGGAGGCTGCCAAATACAGTTTACAGTAAGTGTCTTAATTCTACAACTTGTTTTAAAGAAGGGGAGTCCTCTTAGATACTGATTCATCACTTTCCCAAAGAGAAGATTCTTACATGCCTTTCTTTAGTACATTATTAATGTATTCAAAGATATGTATTATGCCCAGAAAATGAATCTTGGTTAATGTGCTAGGATTTTCTTGCACATACTGATATACTATATGTTGTACATCAATTACAATTGTGTTGCAAGAAATAAAGGTGAGAAGCTAAGCGAGTTTTCAACATAAGTAGAACACAGCAGTATTTAAGTAGATTTTTATATGTGTCTGACTGATAGTATTGCCTCTATTATATTTTATATTGCTTGTCTAAATAATGAGTCTGTTATGTTTTTGCTGCACTGAGTTTTAAATGAGGTTCTTCACAGTTTATCTGAGAAGTCAGGTGTTCCCTTGAAATACGTAGCGTATTGGCTTGTACTCAGTTTACATGTTCTAAAGCATTTGCATGTGATTTGCTTTGGGTTACCTGAGGAAATAGGACAGGGTTGTTGAAATGAAGCAAAACCATTGATAATGTGTAAGTTGAACAGACTGATCTGCAGGAATAGGAAGTGAGCACATAAAGATGGTGAAAAATCCACCATGCTGTGAGTCATAGAAATCCCTAAATAACTGCTGAGTTCAGTGGTGGGTCTACCAGCTACAGTGTAGTTTAATTTCATCACCGTCAGTTTTCAACCTACATAGAATCAGGAGGAGCTGTTGTGGATTTCTATGTGCCTATAGCTCAGTTTGTTCATAACCTAGTTCACAAGCTGACTATTTGCATGTTTTACTTCTCTGTGCCTCAGCTGCACCAGGACCCACAGTGATAGCACAGACTGCTTGTGAACCTTGTTACTGTCTCCAGAAATATATCAGAGCTGTTTCTGTGGGCACCGAAGCATAAAGGTGCAACCTACAGGGAAGATATTCACTGCTCTCTTGCTTTCTGCATACATTATATGGTCTCCTTTTTGTATAGGCCTACTTTGGTTAATTCAGACCACTGCAACAGAATCAACCTACTCCTTTCATCTTCTCAGATTTCCACTTCTTTTGATTGGAATGGTGCATTGGGTCTGGAATTGTTTACAACTGTCCTAGTGCTTCTACTGTTGCAGTTGCCTTAATGTTAATGACATTTGTAAGGAGTTAATGCCATGCACAGGTAGTACAATGCTGCTGGAATGTAAAAGGGCACGCAAGGGAGGGAAATGGGGATGCTAAGTATAGATTTTGTAACAAAAAAAACTCTATAGTATGATGTACCTGCTAATTTAAGATGCTAACAAGAGCTTTGGCAACATCATGCTGTGTTTTTGGGATACTTTGTGTGAATGTAGTTTGTAGTTATGAAGAATGCCTCTGAAAAATGCAAGTAAACTTTCCTTTCACTTTAAAACCATTTATTAAGAAACCTTAGTCTGCAGAGATCAATAGTGCTGATTCCAGGCTGTTACTTTTATGCAGTGGTTATTGCAACACGCCGTATCTCCTATCAGACAGTGTTCCCTGCTGCAGAAGAGATGTTCATAAGCTGACAGTGCAAATGGGTCTGTAGTTAGAAGACATTTTCATCACTTTAGAAAGGATGTGTAACATGCATAAAGGGAACTGTAATAGAAAGATAGATTGGAAAGATTCTCTCTTAGACAGGTCATGGTATTGGAACTGCTGAGTCTTTGCTGACAGATCTAGCGAGAGATCTTGGCTGTGTAGGATGTTTTCAGTGTGTTGGAAATGGCCCTTTTAACAATGATGTGGAAAAGAAGTGCTAAGAGTTACTGCTATGTTATTTTCATATTTAGGTATGGGAAGATGACTGGTACATTTGAACCAAAATAAAGATACACCAATGAAAATCAATCCATTTTAAGAAAGAGTCCTGTTTTGCTGACCACATGATTAACTCATTTGTTGTATTAGCGTAGTAAAAACATACTGTTAGTTCTACAGATGTGACCTTTCCTTCTCTGTCATATAGTTAATTTTTTGCATTTCCTGTAATCGGGACAAAAATGTAAGGTTAAAATAATTCCTGATTCACATTTTTAAGAAAAGCACGTATTGTTCAGAAAACATTTGAACACCTTCGCTATCTTGAAACTAAGCTAATGCATGCTGTTATCTGTGGATTTACCATAGCTTTCACAAGTTGCTAGTGTTTCTTGGTCATTTCTGGCAGCTGTGGCACAGATAGTTACGTATATGCAGGCAGGTTCAAACCTGAGGGGGTTTCTCTGAAATTATTCAAGTTAAAAATCAATCTGTTATTTTGGGAAAAAATGTTCTATGCGGAAAACTACCGGGCTCAATGCTTCAGTGCATGAGCAATGAATAGGGAAGGCGAAGTGAAAGATTACTTTATCAAGCTCACATCTCCTCGCTGTCGGGCATGGGAGAATTTCCAGGCTACCAGAGGCCTCTCAGACATGTTTTTATTCAGCCAAGAGTTAGAGGTAGAAAACTGAAGAAGGTGTGGAAAAGCCACATGGGATTGATGCAGTGTGATTTTTCTCTTTTAGCTTCTCACAGCAGCAGCAAAAGAAGTTTCAGGACTGTGTCTGTTTTCAGGGAGAATGGAAATTTTATGTTTCATTTTCATTTTATAGCCAAGTAAAATAGTCCTGCCTGTGCTGAGCAGACTTCAGCTGGGGAAGGTACACATTCGCAGAGGCAAGCTGGGACTTTATGCAGCCCTCAGTAAAGTCCTCCCACATCAACTGCACAGTAAAACTGCAAATAGAACTCACTACATTTGTAGCTATCAAAGGTGCAGGTATAGTGAGTTTTTGGAGGAAGAAGTCACTGAGCAAAACTGAAAGGAAGTTTGTAAATTGCGTTGTTCATTTGAGGAGACTCTACAGTTTTCTTGTTGCTCCTCTTCAGAAATCCTAGGAAGCAGCATTAGAAATACAGGAAGGGGCTTCTTAATATGTGCTGATCATATCACACAAAACTATGTGTGAGAGTCTGTCTGCAGCGAGGAGGATAAAGACTGTTTTAAAAGGGAGAAATTAATTTTTAAAAGATACTTTAATATTTGTTTCTCCGTTGAATGCTTCCCAAAACCTCCAGTAAGCCTTTGCAGCACAAAACTCTATGCAGGACTAAAGCTTTATTTTTGCCCTGCAGCTCACCTTTAAGCTCACCATCATCTATGAAATTGGGAGGGTTAATTATTTAACACTTAGAAGACACTATGAAGATTAAAATAAAATAAACCAAAAATGCACCACACAGGGAGTATTTACTGTGGTCAGGACAAGTACTACTATAGACAAAAGAAGTTTTTAAATGTATAGAAAATGTTCCTGAAATGAATTAGGAACTTTAATGTATGGTTTCAGTGGGATTTTTAACTCTTGAGGGACAATTTTGCTGTGCAGCATTTATGTCCTGAATATTACCTGAGCTGGAAGAAATTAATTAAATGTGAGAAACTAGAGGTCGTTTGATTTATTTGTTAGAACATAAATCTCCACATGGAATAATTATGCTGCTCATTCTTTCCTAATTATGCCGTTTAAGTTTTATTAGCTCTTATTTTATAAGTTGACTTATTATTTTAGAAGTATTTTATTAATGTTATCCTAATTCAGATTTGATCAAGTATGCTGTTAAATGACCTATGCTTTAAGGTTGCAGAAAACACCTTCTGGTAAAGATGAATGGTTGGTGTAGGTATCCTCCTGCCCAGAGCAGCACCACAGCACATTGACTTTTCTTCTGTTCCAGGTAGCTATAGATTTCACTGCATCAAATGGTGATCCTAGGAACAGCTGCTCACTGCACTACATTCACCCCTATCAACCCAATGAATACTTGAAGGCTTTGGTAGCTGTTGGGGAGATTTGCCAAGACTATGACAGGTAAATAACTACATTGGATAACAAAGTTGTCTTTAGTCAGTGTTTTCACAGTGGGGAATCCATGACTGCCTGTTGCCAGCTGCAGCAGGTCCGTGGTTAGTCACTTAAGAGAAATGACTACATGACAGAAAGATTAGTGTGTCTTACCACACTGTTAAGAGTGACAGTGGGTTTTGATTAGCTTCATGATAATAAAAGGTCTGGCTCTTGGCTGTTCAGCTGTTTCATGTGCTAAGCTTGAAGTTTGTATTCACATGCCAGAATTGCATGTTTTAGTGGATTTTTCATTAGAATTAAACTTGAAGCTTGTTTTACAGATGCTGACAGCATCCTCTCTGATAGACTTTTGAACATAGTTCTGTCCCTTTCTACAGGAAAGTTTTACCAAGATTTCAGACTTGAAACTGAATTCTTGGTTACTTAAGCTGCTTAATGACCATGTCTGCCCTTAGAATTAAACATGTGGTCTTTTTCGTTGTTCTCTTAGCCTGCTGAATATTGCAGTCTTTTCCAAAATAAATATTAAAAGACACTGATAATATGTGCATACAACATGGTGTTAAATAAATAAACAAATGCAAGTAATTGGGCCAAACATGCCTTGACTACATTACGTACTTCTGTTGCTTTCAAATAGGCTGCCTGTCTTTATCAAATTAATTTCTCATTATTAATCTAATTACCAAGTGCACTTCCTTTAAATGTTCTTTCTTTGTTGGTGATGCATAGTATCTTACACAATTGTTCTTTCTAATCTTCCCACTTGTAATAGACATCCACCCACTGCTTTGCCATGTGCAAATGCCGGAACTCAAAAAAACAATATTACTTCCAGTCAAATTTGATTATACTTCCTGTATAAATTGTGGAGTGACTTAATACCCTGGTTTGTATGTGACATGCCACAAGTGCTAATTATCCTGCTCAGAGGCATTGACAATTGCATGGTAATTAGAAGCCTTCTCAAAGCACAATGAGTAAAATTCTATCCTGATACAACATCTGTAAGATTTGATGGCCAAACTTAGTCAACTGGTCTGAGAAAATTAGTATTTTATTGTGAGCTGATAATTCGACAGTGATTGTCCACTGGTTTAATAATTATTAACAGTATTCCAATGGATTAATATACTTCAGAATGTGAAAAGGTGTAAGAAGTAAGAGCTGGTTCATGCATGCAGGTTTTTTTATTATTTTATCATGCAAGGTGTAGGTGTTAAGAAAACGAAATAGAGGAGTGACACAGGCACTTCTGTATGAATATATTAATCACAAATCAGGATTCTTCTTCTCAATATGGTGTATTCCAATCAGTATGAAAAGTACTGGCCCTTCTGAATATGAAATCATCACCTTCATTCTGTTCTATTGTACTCTAAAAAATTCCTGATTCTGGTAATCAGCACAGGTAAGACTCTACGAGCTACAAACTAGGACTGAACAAAAGGCAGAATTTCTTTTCCCAATGCCATGTGTTTGACCCGTACACTCTCTCAAGTTGCAACACCATACCAGCTTTCCTATGGACAAGTTAATTCAATGTAGTCAGTGCTTTCTGATAAAAATTCTGGGTGAGGTCCTTTTCTTTAGACTTGTGTTGAATCCAGTAGACTGAAAATGAAACCTTATAATCATGTCTCTAACATGGAAGAAGAATTAACAGGGGCAAATGTTCGCACAGAATAATCAGAAAAACAGGTTCTGCATAAGAATCTTGTTTTGTGTGTAGTTGCAGCCTTGAGATATATAAGCATATAGAATCGTATCACAGAATTATCAAGCAAATCTACATTTAAAAGATCATTAAACAAAAAATGAGTTTCAAATTCAGTTGACAAGCTGAAATATATCACAGATCTATAACTGCTCCAGTGAGCTCAGTTATGCTTTAAATGCTGAAGGAGGATTTATGTTCCCATGTTAAGATCAGATAGGAGCTCACAGAACCAAAAGAGTGCTTAAAGGAGGAGTGCTCATCGTTTGTGTTGGCATTTGTTCAGTAGGGTAAAAATGTGAGCCTATAAAGATAGCAAGGCTCTTACCTGGAGTTTTATTGTTTGAGCCTAGCAATCTTTTTAGCCCAAACTACTGAAAATCCATTCAAACACAATTTTCTCATAATCTAGGTTTCTGAGTATATCGTACCATCCCTAAGAAGCGAATCCTCCAAGTTAAGTGCTGCCTCACATTCCTTGATACAATGGAATAATCCCCGCTTGTCCAAAAACCCACTGTCTGTGTGGCTCAGGGACTCCTGAAACAGTTAAATAACTAAATGAATAGTGTCATTCTGCATAGCTAGACATGAAAGACTAACATTCATTCTTTCATCAGCAACATTCAGAGAATGAGAAATAGGCTTTGATTATTTACCTGATTGTAGAAATGCTGCAGTCATGCAGAAATAGGCCAATCTGATAATGGAAAGGGAAATGGAAAAGCTGTTAACCCGCACAAAAGACTTAATTCTTTTTACATGGTGGAATTATTTCAGGCTCAAACAACATTTGTCATAAGACAGAAGATAAAGTTTGTACCTGATGTAATCAGTGGATTAGCAATAGCAAAAGTGGATCATAAAGGAAGATCATTAGTTTTAAAGAGCTAGGCTCTAAAATATAGTTTGAAATACTGGAAAGGGGAAAATGCATTAAAAACTTATTATTGAAGCTATTGTGTAAAATAAGCAGACATCTCAACTGAGAATGGAGCTTCATGAATGTCTAAAGAGGACCTAATAAAGCAATAAGTGAGATGTATATATTGCCATTGAAACATTTTCACAAGCATTCCTTCTATAAAAAAATTAGATCACTAATACAATTTTGACTTGAAATTGAGCAGGTCTACTGAGTCTTTTTTGTAGCATAGAGAAACAGATTAAAATGATAAAAAAATCATTGGGCACTGACATATTCAAACATATTTTATCATAAAGAACTGCTTATGTATTATTCTGTATTTATTCTTATTTAGTGCTGACTTATTTGGATCGAAAGTCAAATGAAATGTTTTCTCACTACCAGCTATATAAGCCTAGCCAGGATTCTGAGTAATCGCTTTACTTGACCAAAGCTAAATGTGCATGTGTTTCCTCTACGAGTTCTGAACAATGAGTTAACAAGGGCCTGTAAGGCAGGTGAAGTTACAACTAGCTCCTTATGTGCTATGATTGGCTTAGGGCTTCTCTTATAACCTTTACCAACTCTGCACATTATTTTTGGCCAACTCATTATTTTGGAGCCCAGTGGAGACCACCTTCAAGAGAATTCAACTCATAGAGCATAGATGATAGCTGTCTTTGAAAGATCCTAACAGGGAATCTCTTACGTAAGCACATGTAGCTGTCTATCTATATGCATATAGGTAGACTATATATATATATACACACATATATACATATGTGATACATATAAGTTAATACTTCACCATGAAGTAGAAAAATTCATGTATTTTTCTGCTACTTTATAAGTCCCTCCCTGCAGATCAAAGCCATAAGTCATGATAACAACAGCACACGCAGTTTATTAAGATGGCTGGCCCTTTGATTTTGATGATTTGTTTTGCCAGTGCTGGAATACAACCAGCCAGCCATAAGTATATCTCATCTTTCATTCTGCAGTGGTAGCAGTCTCTGGCAAAGGAAAATGGAATGAGGCTGAAAAGAGTTTGTTTGTGAGGATAAATGGTGTTACATGCACGGGGTGCTAAAGGCTGAAATACTTCCTCGGTGACGTTACATTACAGATTTAAGTGATGGTACCATGTATGGAGTCTATGACAGGACTTGCATATCTGGTCCACAATCTGAAATCTGATTTCTGCAGTTAGTATCTTTCCTTTCTCTTCTGCTTATTAAGAATCTCATTATATAACATTAAATATTTATCTTTCTATTAAAACTTATTTTTTACACAGTTTTATGTTTCTTCATTCATTCATATTTTAGTTTAATAAAAATCACTCAGCAACATAAGAGTTGGATATTATGTGACCAAATCAATTGGAAAAGACAAAAGGTACTTATACTTTTTCAAATACTTTAAGCATTTGTTGCATTGGGTACTTCCTATTCTAATCTACACACTCAGCTTGTGATTCTGTGTTTGTAAAATGATGCCATAAAATTGGTCTTCATTTTATTTGCATTCAAAACCCGGTTCAAAAATCAGTTCTTCACTCTTAAAGGTATTGATGTTTTTTATTTGTTTGATTGCTTTTTTTCTGTTGTTTTTTGTTTGTTTGTTTTCCAAGAGCTCTTGAAACACACGGAAATTAAATTGTACCTATTTTCAGATGCTAGTGTCCTTTTCCATTTAAGCAGGTGGACTCTAAATTCTCAAGCAGCTCATTAAAACTGGCATCCACACTAAATCATATATTAACAAGATACTTGTGTAAAACATACTTGTCTAGCAACCTCCCCAAAGGCCACTAATGAGCAGAGAGTACGTTTTTCCCGCAAAGTGCAGAAATAATTTATATGTAGCATATCTATAAAATATTTAGGTGAAAATTACAGTTCTGGGCCTCATTTCATGAAAGATAGTAAAGTCCTGAAGGCAGTCTGATTTTGTCAATCGATGAATTAATCTGAAATCAATGAATTGCAGCAGTAGCTGATGGCATTCAAAACCTACCAGTTATTTTCTCTTATTCAATATTTTAGAGCTAACTGAGTGCCTTCGTTCTGATTGAAAATCACGTTCAAAAGCTTCCTTCCCTCATATAGTTAAGTGCACCTGAAGATTAAGAAAGAAAAACATGAAAGGAAAAAGGGTTCACAGTCCAACACATCCCCTTCAGTGAAGAAATGGAAAAACAAAACAAAGAGCAGTCAAACTACATCAGGTGAAAGGTCCATCTGTCCTAGAAACACATTTCCTAGGGTAGCCAGCTGTGTGGGTGGAAGAAGAGGGCAGGATATATGTGATGCACTACATGCTATGGAAGTTCCCAGATTCAAAGGTCAGTATGTACTTAATTGCTGTGTTCTGGATTGAGGCTGTAAGTGGGAAGAAGAATTTCTGGAGTTTAAAGCTTACATTCTATTCTTTAATCAGAGCCTTTTCCCCAAGGATTATAGTTGCCAGGTCATTTGTCCTATAGTTGCCATTTGTCATTTGTCTGGATTTGTCAATAAAGACTGAGTTAGTTAGCTTGGCTGCAGGGATCTGAATTAAATACCTTCATGTAACTTGGACAGAGACAAGAACAAAAGCAGAAGCCTGCTTTCATTGAGATGGCAATATAATTGTAGTCTATTAAAAATAAGGCAAAATACTGATGCCTAGAATAATTAGCACTATATGCGACATTGAATTTTAATGAAATCCCCATGTAGATTCATAGCTGATAAAATTTAATCTAACCACGCAGATCAATAAAGAAAAATATAGTTAATTATTTACCGTATCTCTTTATCATTTCAATTACAGAAGCAACCTTCCTGGAGGCTGTTAAGCAAAAAAGCTGATTAACATATCTAAATAAATTCAAAAACCATGGCAGAAAAGAGATGAATCTTTGTATTTAGTGTTTTTGGTAGGTCTAAATTTACATAGGAAACAAAGGCAAAACAGAAAAGGTGTAACATATAAGAAAAACTGGTAGTTTATGCTCATGATTAAGCAGTCTGTCAGGTGTGGGTAAATGTATTTTGAAATGTTTGGATAACACAGGGCTCAAACTGCATGGGGAAAAAGGGCTTGCTGATGCTTGTAACCACCAAACTGGATTGAAAACCTATGAATTTAACTGTGAAGGATGTGGACTGGCACCATTATCTAGTACATGCATATACATATTTAGTTTTTGTAGTATTTGCTGACTGGTATCTGCCAATGGCTGCCAAATAATAGTTTCTGCAATCACCACTTTTTACCACAGGAATTAGCACAGGAGATTTATATAGCACAACTGTGTTGGAAAGGGGATTTCATAATGGTTTCACTTGTATGTAGACAAACTTAGGTATGTATACATGTATGTATCTGCAGCTGCCCTTTATCTGGTCAAGTACAGTCAGTTTTTACAGCTCTCCTTTTTCCTCCACTAATCTTTCATCTTCGTGTCATCTCTGTGCTGCCTCTTCTGCCAGGCACTCAATGAGTGTGTCTGTTTATCAGTCCTGAGCAGTCCTTTCCTAGCTTCTTAGCAGAATTTCTTCTTCCCATGTTTTCCTTCACCCTGTTGCCTGTGATCAACTGGTGCGTACATCAGAATGAAATCAAAAGCCTTGTGCAGGGCTCTTCTTTGCAGCCTTCACTATTTTTTCAGCTTGAAATCTCCTCTGAGGAAGAGCTTTATTCCATGCAGTAGTTGATGCTTTGCAAGGACTATGTGGACTGGTACCACTGTGATTTCTCTTTCACCATCTCTTTCTGGAGAGAATGGCTTAGGGCACCAAACGCTGCAGGCTATATCTGAAATAGGAGACTATCTAGATGCAGAGACTAGTTATTTGTATAAATACATGCTCATAAGTATAAATAAGCATAAATAAAAAGGCAGCAATTTGTGCCATTTTTGCTGATGCCACATGTGGTAACAGTTTAGCATCTGGTACATCTCCAGTCAACACAGCCATTTCCTCAATTTCAGAAGCATGAATTTCCTCCCTGTATTGTTAAGGATATAATTATTCCTGTCATCCACTCCATTGTGTTAGCAAGTAGCAGAGCTGCCAATTATTCCCATTTGAAAGCCAGTCTGTCTATAAATGAACAGCATTCTCACAGTGTCCTGCAAGTTTACTCCTTTACAGGAACTGGACAACTTTTGTCATCAGTGTGTTTCACTTAATATGTTGCTGAAAGTTGTTTTGATAATGTTCTTCATTTTTACTGGATATTGTTTTGATTTTGGTAAAATTACATCAACTGCTCATTTGCCCACATTAAATCACAGTGTAATCACTGTAACAGTTTTATCTGCTTATCCTAGAAAGCTTGTTTGTATCTTGAAAGTGTGTTATGAGAAATTTCTCTACCAACACTGCCTTGTATACTATGCCAGCACAGACCCATTTTCCCCTCTTCCCAGCACAAACCTTACAGATTTTTTCTGATAGTGTTTTTTGTTCTGTTTTGTTTTGTTTTTGCAGAAGAAAGCCTCTGACCAGCCATTTCCACTCTAATTTGTAAAAAAATTGACAAAATTATGTGCATACGTAGTAAGGCTTTTTCTTTTTCTTCTGGTTGCTTGACGGAGTACACACTGAAAGTTGCACTTGTGTTTCAAGAAGGGAGGGACCCCACGCTGTTTCGTCTGAGGTTCTCCAAGATCAGATGTCTGTGTTATATTGTGGGATTCAGCCTGCTTCCTACAATGCTGTCTTCAAGTCATGTCAAGTTTTCAGCTTATGAAATAACAGTCTGTGTGAGAATGACCTTGTCAGTCACAGTACACTTTCCATATATGTTCCTGCAGACAGTTTGCTATAAAGTTTTGGAAGCTACCAGGTCATGCTTGTAACCCCTTAAGATTCAAAGGACTTTCTGGCAACTGCCCTGATTTCAAAAGTTAAATGTAACTCACTGCAGCCTCTTCCAGCATCCTCTTCCCTAGTTTATTCACAGTCGTGAACATTTCTTTTTCAAGATACTTTTTACTGAACTGGGTCATATAAATCAGGTCATTGCAATTTATTTGTCATCTAGAAGGGAAGCTTGACATTTTGGTCTCTTCTTGAATCTGCTATTTTATTAGACTATTTTTCTAACAAGTGATCTCATTGTCATTTCATTTAGCTTAACCTACTCCTCTCTCAAGCTGTGATTACATTTTTTCTGTGGGTATTCCTTTCCCCAGTATAGGAATTTCCAAGTTCACATGCTATTTCTACCCTGCAGGGTTTCTTTTGCTGTTCTTTTATTGTTAACAAGTGGATGTTTAAATCTGTTTTACTTGGTCTTAGCTTTGTTAGGTATTTCGTGAGTTGATGTCTTTCATTGGTTAGCTTCAGGGAATTTGTATTACCCCGCTTAATTAGTTATTTCCCTCACAGGTAAGACAGGCACTTCTCTCATATTCTTGAAACCCAATTACATGACAGTAACTGTTTCTTCGGATTCAGCAGATTCCAGCTCCCCTAAGGTGACTAAAGGCCATAATTAAGGATAGCAATTGAATTTTAATGTCAGGATTTTGCACATGGTTGTGGAGCATCTCTTTGACAGACCAAACAATGTGGCTATTGCAGTGACTTGCTATTGATTTGTGTGCTCCCGGATCTCTTTTCTTAACAAGATGTATGATAATAGTTAATTCCTGCCACTGCTTTACAAATCACTGTGCAGTATGGACTGGATTCCAGGCCTCATTACATACAGCACAGATTTGAATAGTCACAGAGTAACCTGGCCAGAGCCAGAGACATGGCTGCATAGAATCAGGCACAGCCCCACTGCGGGCATAATGTGGCAGTGTAGCAGTCCTTCAGAGAATGCAGTTTGTAGGAAGGAAAGTGCTGCAGCTGAAGCCCTGCAGTCATTCTGGCTCTGGCAAAGCAAAGAGAGCTGGACCACAGCTGGCTCTGACCCAGCCTGTCCTACAGTAGTGCAGGTGAGGTGGATGGGTTCTTGTTCCTTCTTCTAAAATAGGGCGCTTTTTTTGCGCTATACAGTTCATGTCCTTTATTTACCTATCTCTGCTTGCAAAGCAGGAACCGAAAATGTTTAAATATTTCAAATGATTTCTGTATTTTCTTTGGGACTCCTGCTAATCCCTGTAAGCCGTCATGATTCAGAGTCTACTGGCATCAAACCCTCCTAAGTACTAAATAATACACTCAGTAACATGATTCATTCATATGCTTTAGAAAACCAACAATTCATCTCATTTTCTTTCAGTTCACTTCTTGAACACGAAAGATTACAATTTTAACTAAGTTTAGAGATGACTCGGTTTTGTTTGTGGTTTTTTCTGTTTTTTCCTTTTCCTCCTCCCTTTCATTTCTTCCCCTTTCCTCCCCCTGCCATCCCCCCCTCCTCACATTCACACTTTTGTCAATCAAACATGCATCATATTCATGCATTTTGCTTTGGAAATTTAAAATGTCTGATTTTATCACAGGAAAAGTATATAGGGCAGATTCTTTTAAGACTTGAATTGAAAATGAAAGGCATAGTAATTGATTTTGCTCTGTCTTGCGTAGTACTTTAGAAGTATCTTCCTGGTAATTCTGATCTAATCCAAAATCAAAATTACAAGTGACAGCTTTATATCCAGGGACCAAAATCGGGTCTGTTCCTTGCAAGAATTTCAGAGAGCTGGAAATTTAAACGCTTGGTCACTTTAAACCAAAAATGATATTTCTGTGTGTGTTGCTTTTTTATTCCTCTTCTTTTCCTCCCTCCCTCCCTCCCTCCCTCCCTCCCTCCCTCCCTCCCTCCCTCCCTCCCTCCCTTCCTTCCTCCCTTCCTCCCTTCCTCCCTTCCTCCCTTCCTCCCTCCCTCCCTCCCTCCCTCCCTCCCTCCCTCCCTCCCTCCCTCCCTCCCTCCCTTCCTCCCTTCCTCCCTTCCTCCCTTCCTCCCTTCCTCCCTTCCTCCCTTCCTCCCTTCCTCCCTTCCTCCCTTCCTCCCTTCCTCCCTTCCTCCCTTCCTCCCTTCCTCCCTTCCTCCCTTCCTCCCTTCCTCCCTTCCTCCCTTCCTCCCTTCCTCCCTTCCTCCCTTCCTCCCTTCCTCCCTTCCTTCCTTCCTTCCTTCCTTCCTTCCTTCCTTCCTTCCTTCCTTCCTTCCTTCCTTCCTTCCTTCCTTCCTTCCTTCCTTCCTTCCTTCCTTCCTTCCTTCCTTTTCTTAAACTGTGTCTTTAGTACCACTGCTGCAGCTGCAGCTGCAGCTGTTACTCCAGAGTAGTGAGCAGGTTTTCATGCTGAGGCTCTTCAAGTAATATCACAGAATCATAAAATCATAGAATGGTTTGGGCTGGAAGGGACATTTTAAGATCATCTGGTTCCAACCCCCCTGCTATAGGCAGGGATACCTCCCTCTAGACCAGGTTGCTCAAAGCTCCATCCAGCCTGACCTTGAACAACTCCAGGGAGGGGCCATCCACAGCCTCACTAAGCAACCTGTTCCAGTGTCTCACCATCCTCTCAGTAAATAATGTCTTCCTAATATGTAGTCTAAATCTACCCTCTTCCAGTTTAGAATTGTCTCCCCTTGTCCTTTTGCTACCTGCCCTTCTAAACAGTCCCTCCCCAACTTTCCTTTTTGTTCCCTTCAGGTACTGGAAGACTGCTATAAGGTCTCCTCAGAGCATACTATTTGCTGTGTTAACTTCAAGAGCTTAAAGCTAAGCACATGTATAACTACAGACCAGAGGGCTTCCTTGAATGCCAGTAAGATGAGTCCCAAACTAGTATTGTGGCTAGCTACAAGTTCATTTTTTCAGAATAAATAAATGGCATGTACAGAGACTTAGGGCATTTTTTCCCTGTTCATTTACTCTGTACAATTAATAGATTAGATTCCCAGCAACACTGATGTATATCCAACTCTTATGTGCAACAGCACCTGGGCCAACACCTTAGGAGGAAGTTGCAAAAGACTCTCTAATGTCTGATTTTAAAATAATTTCATCCAGTGGAAGAATTTCAGCTATGTTCTTTTTGATAATAGGAAAAGTAAATCCTCATAATAAAGGTGAACTCTAGATATGCTACTGTAGGTCAGAGAGCACCTGTGGTTAACGAGACATGATTTTTTAAATGTTCATTATTTTATCTCCCTTTCTTTATAGACAGTTCTTCCCTTCCAGTAATACTAGGCTTCCTGGTGAAGCAGAAGGTATCATTATCTGTATCACTTTCTGATTTACAAAACCTTACTATTTCCTTTGTTATTCTTTTCTCCTGTGTGCGCAGTACAGCTCACTGAGCTCTCTCTCTCTTGTGTGCCCCTGTTAAGGTATTGATTTGTCATCATGCCTCCTCTGGTTCACCTAGATATCTTAAAGGGTAGGTGACTAAAGCTGAGCTATTCTAAAAGGATAATGGAGGATATTATCAGAAGTCATTCTATGCTGTGCATTATGTTATAGTTAAGGTGTTACTCTAAGACTTCAGCTGGTTATATTTCTGTTTGGAAGACAGTAGTCTTTGAACCCTGACAGTTCCTTCTGTGTGTATTAATTTACGTTTACCAATATGAGCAGTGAACATGAACTTTATCCCTGATTTTACATCCAGGCTATAATTTAGATTTGCTCATTGTTTGATGTCTTTTTGACAGGAAAATGCATGTACGTCATGTACATCTATGTTTGCATGACTAGTCACAGCCCTTACATAACCAGGTATCAAAGTTGAGATCCAGTGCTTTTGCTTTTCTCATTTTCATCTCAAGTCCTTAAGCTTTTTGAAAATTACAACAACCAGGAGAACTCAGGCTACAGGAGGTATCTCTTAGCACTCTCTCTGCATTGCTTTTTTTTACACTCAAGAGACATTGCAGTACAAATGTATGAGTCTAGGTATCACCGAGCTGGGTAATTGCTGCTAGTGTAGCTTTATGGATTGCTGTATTAAACATGGACACTTACTTTCTACAACTCTTTTTAGTCTTCATTTTGCTCTCACCCAAAATCAATTAAATTGCAGCTCCACAGGGTTTTATTCTCTAATCCAAGCATGGCTTAATCATTGATGTAAAACAAGGTTTTTTCACTCCCCTCAGACTCTTTTCGAATGTCTTCTTATTTCTTGCCCTCTAAGTGCAAGCCTGAATTCTCATCTGTATCTATTTATAAGGGCTTCCCTGCTTCCGGGACTGCTTAATCAAAGAGAAAGCTATCAGCAGGTGGTTAGCATCAAATGTCAGCAGCTTCTTTGTTTCTGGCATCTCTTGGAAAAAAATGTTTCATTACCATGCAAATGATGTTAGTCCTCCTTTCCAAGATCCATTATCACACAGTGTAACATATGGTACACAGGACTGCGCTCCCAGGATTTATGTGGCAACTAAATTTCTTAGCAGAACAACAATTGTGAGAGCTAAGCCATCAGATGGCAATAATTACTGTTCCCCATTTCTCAGTGATCTGCTAAATATTTCTCTATCTGGTGGTAGCAACTAATAGCTCATTGTGGGGGTGGGGGGACAGTGTTATTTCTCCTTCCTTTTAAACTCTCCCATTTATCCATTGCTTGTATCAGAAATGTCACAATGCTCCTCTCAAGCTATACCAGACGAAACAGCTTGGCAGCTTTAATGATGTTGTTCGCTGTTGTGAGTATGTCTGGGAAGTGTGTTACTCACGTGATACTTGGTGTGGCAATGTCTTGAACTACACAAAGTCAGTCGAACCTGCTGCCTCTTCCTGAGAACCTTGGAAAGTGCAAGTTATGTTTGGAAAGTGCCAAAAATGCTGATAGGAATCCAGGTTTTCCAAGAGCCCCGAAACCCTGTGAGCAGAATCAGATAAACCTAGAAGAGATTCAGTTCATCAGAGCAATGGGGTACAGTTCCATGATTTCAGTGGTGCTTCAGGGTATGTTTGGAGTTAAGCATATGTTTGGGTGGATTGTTAACTTTGGGTGTGTGATGGAGTCCTTTGCTGACTCAAGGACGAGACATTCCTTACAGCTTGTTGTTTTCCACATTGCCATCTGGGAAGAGGGAACTTGACAGGACGTGGGCTGTGTGAGACATTACTGCATTTCTGAAAGGGTACTAACAGCCCTGAAGTCCTCTGAATCAGGATTTTTGTCTCTACAGATCTCTTTGGTGTGGAACAACCTCAGCACAGTGTTTGAAAGCAAATTCACCATGCCACAGCATTTGCTAGGTTACCAGTTTGTATAGCCAGATTGAAATAATTTCATGTTTTAGTGAGACTACTACTGAAGCACATGATATAGGTGGAAAGCCGTACAGAACCAGCAGGTTTCTGGGGGTGTATTTTTAGATATTTTAGGATTTCTATTTTGCACACAGACAACTGTAAGAATTCACATTTGCAAACACTTCTAATTACAGTCATCTCTTCACTAAACTCATTTTCTGAGTTGGGGGAGCATATCCACATTTGTATGAAATCAATCTGTTCTCACAGTCTGTTAGACGGCTCACTCTCACACTGCAGCCAGATAGTACAAAAGAAGAGGTAATATGGACCTACAATTGCACTTGTGGGAGAAGTGCAAGATATCTCGATTCCTTGGTGTTCTCCAGGTGCTTTTAACTTCCCCAGATACTAGATTGTCACCTGAAAAATGTCCGGTACTGTTTCTCCATCTGGTCGACATAAACCCCTCCTTCTCTAATACCTTTCCATCCCATTCTGCCATGTAACACTCTTGACCTAAAAGCGTTTTCTGTGCTGCTTTGCATTTTCGATGAATGCTTACAGGAGAGTAAATGTCTATTGTTGCAAAATGCAATTCTTTGTGAGAACTCTTTTCTTTATTCTTTTCCAGTGACAAAATGTTCCCAGCCTTTGGATTTGGAGCAAGAATACCCCCAGAATACAAGGTAGGTGAATAAGACAAATTTTCTCATTTCCTTCATTTACGGGGCATAAAATAAGGGAGAAGAGGGAGAAGTGCAGGTTGAGGGCTGGGGGAAGCAGTTCCTACTGTGTTGTCTCTCATCTGGTTTTCTCATGGAGTAGTGTCTCACTGAAACCAGAAATCAAAATTAAAAGAGGTATGTTACACCAAAAATATTTAATGATATTAGCAAAACGTTGATGATGGATGTTAGCCTGCTAAGAGGACTGAATGTCTTAATAGCACTGAACAACCATATTTTGAAGCTTTGTGGGCCTTCATTTGACAGAACCAATTTTTGTAGGATGTAGTTCAGTGAGTGGCATAGTGCCTTTGTTTTGTGGTTTAGAGACTGAACGTCTTCCTGAGAAAATAGGCTTCAGAAGATTTTTGCTCTGTACCAAATTTCTGTTCAGTAGTGGACATCTTCAATACCAGGAAGAAAAGCAGAAGAGCATATTCATGCTAAAAAGAAGTTGTATTTTTAAACAAAGCAGAACAAAACGAGTGATCTAGATGGATGGTGCAACAAATTGTGGGCAGCTTGGTAGTGTTGGAGTGAAAAACATGGAGTTAAAGAAGGATCATCCAACCTAAAAAAGCCTAGGGAGAAATAGGCAGAAGTTCAAATCCTGCATTGCACGTGTAGAGATGGAATAGGCAGAATAGTGGGTCTGCACAAGTAAGTAACCAAAGACTGGCTGAGGATTCTGCAACTCAGATACTATCTGCAAAACAATAAAGCAGAACTGGACTCCTGATGATGCAGACTTCATCCAGTATTCTCAAGTCTCATACTCTGAGTTGCTTCTTCCAGCTGTGGCTGCACTGAGGAGGTGAACACTGGATGAATGGGAATCATTGTTTGCAGAGAAGGGCTGTATGCTATTTAGTGTTAGAAAGCATGAATCAGCAAAAGGACAAAAAATGTACATAAGTGTCCACATGATTTGTAGATCTGATATCTGCATGAAATTCCAGTAGTAATGTGCAGCAGATTTGATAGGTGTCTTGCAAACAAGTGTCTGAGGTTAGTCAATATATGTTTAAATAGCATTAGCTTCTAAGGTAAAAATTGCTGTTATGGAAAAGTAGACTCTGCCTGACAAAGTGTTTTGCTGTACCATGTTCCTGAAAAGGAATGCCGGTGTTAATGCTTTTCAAAAATCAGACAGCAGACAGTTTCCAGAACCTCAATACAGATTTTAATGTGGTATATGCACAGAGAACATCTGTATCTATTACGTACCTGTTCCAACTGTAGCAGGTAATAACCACCTGTGCTATACAAGGGGAAGTGTTTTGGAAAATAAGAATGCTTAGCGGCTTCTTCCAACAGACATATTAGTAAAACACAAGGACTGCTTCTCAAATGTCCGGCCCTTTGCCACAAATATGTACATCTCTACCTGTGATTGTATGGCAGTGCTCACTGAATGAGCTGATCTATATGTCGCAACTAGATTGCTCTTGGGCCCACTCCTGATCATTCCTGATAAAGCCACATACTACTCTGATGTTCCATCAGCTGTAAGGTGACCATCATTGCATGAGGGAGAACTTGCCATTCTTTCAGCTGCTGAAAGCCTCAACCTTCACTGGTTTTCTGGAGATAGCTACTTTCTTAACCAAAATGATCAGATTGTGACTTGTTAGGTCATATGAGCAATGGCAACGTACTGACTTTGTTAGGCCCGAGCAACAGTCACTTGATTGTGAAGAGTTTCAGGTGCCAGATGAAAGACATATGTCTGGCTAGAAAGTGATTTCAGGGGTACTTTGTAACCAAATATTCCTGCATTCACCACTGTCAACTGATCTGATACCTGGGAAGAAATAGTGTTGGGATACATTTCCTGATAAGTACTCTTAAGAAGTGAGAGACTTGGACAACTTAGTTGCCCAAATCTGCATGCAAGGGTCTTGCATGATAACATGATCTGTCCTGACAAAATCGGTGTATTACTGACCTTTTAGAGCAGGAAATCGGATGAATCACGATCTTCACATTTTGCAAAGTTCGCAAAACGTAATGATAAACTTAAGATGGACCTACTTGCTTGTGAATTACTTGTGTGATAGTAAACGAGTCCAAAAGTACGTGGAGATACAACTGAGAGTCAGAACAACATCTTTAGTCTCCACCATGGAAAACTGTCTCAGAAAATGACAAAGAATAAAATGTTAAGACATCAGCTTACTAATGTAATGAAACTTTGAAGAGAAGAACCACATTGCAGATGGACTCACCCTTCTGTGCAACAGATGGGGACAAGTAATTAACTGGATGCCTATCATGGGCACATCCGACTGGAACTGAATTAGGAATCAGCAGTTATTGTGCTGTGTAGTCCGTCCAAATACCTTCATTCTTACATAAACAGTAACCTTTAGACCTTTAGAGTCCCTGCTTGGCTTTGTCTGAACGTCTGAATTGAAAGATTTGCTTTCTAAGTGAGTGAGGAGTCCACCTCAAAATGATGTATTAGTAAGTCAAGACCAATAATCCTGAAGATCCTTCATTAATTTAGTCTACACTGGTATCATAAATTTAATTCAAAACCAACAATGCTTAGTGTTTTACATGGGATACAGCCAAGATGCATAGGAAATGGATATAATTGAAAGTAACAAAGAAGAAACAAGAGTGCTCACACCTTGTTTACTGGAACTTCTCTTCTCCTCCTGCAAAAATATGGTAGCACTAAAGACACCATGGCAGTAGTGTGGATCTCAGACTATTCAAATGTTCTTCTGGTACTTTTGGTCAAAATTAATTCAAATCATACATATCTTAATTTAAAGGACAGCAGTGTCAGAACTGTGATAAATCACATCTTCAAATCTAGATTGAACCGTTATGAGAAAGTCTAAATTTTTTCTCCATCATATGGATATATCTGCTTTTCATTTTAATTTAGAGTGCAGTTGAGCCTCCGGTCCTAATTAGTTAATCTAACCTGCATATAGCACATTGGTCTCTGCACACCAGCAGCTGCTATCTTTTAATTTTACGAGTAGATGACAAGTTGCTAGGTCTGTGGAAGAAATGACTCCCACTACCAAGGGTTTCTAAGTAACCATGGGAGCCTCCATACATCAGTAAAAGAACAGTAAAAAAAGCAGCTTCCACAGAAGTCTAAATGAAAGCTGACCAGTCTAAGCATGGCAGTAACACAGTAACATGAGGCCAGAGGAAGGCAGCCTGATACAAACAGTCACCAAAGTAAGTGGATGTAGTGGATTCAGACCTAATTTACGTCCTGGTCAGTTACAAGCTGTAGGAAAATGGGGACTCACTATTCAGCATAAACCAAAGGTAATGAGTCTGTATTGTGCTGTTTAGGACCAGCTGAAGACCACTACTTTCAGGGTGAGCATAAGCTCTACATTTATTTGGCAAGATTAATTGGGTGCACTAGATCGTATGGGAAACAGGTGTCCATTTTGTGATGTCATGTCAAACCAGTGCCTCCATTTCTTACTCTCTTAGGCTGCTTCCATTAGTTTGGGACAGATGCTGGAGGGTAGCATCCACCCATCCATTTAGTAAGATTCCAGCTCCTCACGTCTTTTTATGTGTTACAATAAGTGCAGCGTTTACTATGCCAAGCAATACTTCCCATAGAAAAATACACCTCTCTTCACATTAGCACTTCAGAACAGTGACAGCATCTACCTTCGCAGGCTTCTCATGAATCACCTCAGGGTGAACCCCTTTAAAAGCATATTTTATATATACTTTCTGCAGAATTTCTACTTCAAGAGCACACTATTATGTTACAATGATTATATTTCCCCTCATTTCAGCTCCAAATGAAACACATCAGCTGTTAGAAGGAAAAAAACAGAGTTTCTTAGTGGCCTAAGGAATCTGTGGTAGTGAAAGAAGCAAGACATGCCATGTAGAACATTCCTCATCAGTCTAGGGGTACTTTATCTAGTACTCAGCAATATGATCTTTTTCCCCTGAGACCTGACAATTACATCACCCCACTCCTTGATCTCAGTAAACCTCTAAGAGTGATATTCCACACCTGAATTCTAACAGACGAAAACAGCAGAACATGAAGGCTATTCCACAGCACTGTCTTCAACTCATCACTTTTTTTTTTTTACCAAGAAGCTTGATGTAAAATAAAGAGGTAGCTGACAATATGCACTCAGACAGTGCTGCAAAGGTCACAGTGAAGAGGAGAAAAGCAAGCTGAATCACACACACCAACTTAGTCGGCAGAACTCAAAGCAGTTGAGAAACTGTACAGATGCACAAAACTTGCAGTTAAAATGAAATATATATATTAGAATTGTGTCAGCCCCATGACAGGTGCGTTGTCAGTAATGAAGTGTTCTTTGAAGGCTATTCGGTGAATAATTAAGCAACAGCTTAGTGTTTGTTTTAAGACACTTCTGCTTGTTTTTGCATTTTTAATGAAAGCTCCATTCATTGTTTATACTGGGAAGATCCACTGGAAAGAACCTCACTGCAGTTACAGAAACACAACAGCCCCTGTGTTACCCTAACTTGCTTTGTTTAGTTTACTAAACAATGTATGTGAAATGTATGTGAAAAGTGTTCTTTGTGGGCTCCATGCTTTCCAGGAGACTAAGAGAAAAAGGTAGATTGTGTAACAGATGTGTAACAGACCAATGGAAACAAACAGGATTTGTCACCTTCTCCATGGGACTTGGATTTAGGCAATGGAAGCTGAGCAACGTGATGAAAAATCATGCACAAAGGGAAATAAATGGGCAAGAATTGCCACACAGAAATGTCTACGCTGTGGTCTTAGCCAGAGACACAAGCTGTCCGGCTACCAATCAATTTGATTAATGAACATTGAGAAAATAGAAGTTTTTGAGCAGTAGTACTTTAAATTTGTTAGTGTCTTTTGCAAAATATGCAGGTATTCAGTACTCAATTTAAGGACTGGCAGTGGCTTAAGAGCTACTGTCCATATTTCTCTTGTAAAAAAAAAAAAAAAACTTGAAGAAATTACCATTGAAATAATTTGTTCCTGGTACAGGAAGTTCCTGGAAAGCTTTGTTCTAATAATCCCACCTCTATGATGTGTCTGCTAAATAATTTATAGAGTCCTGTAGAGAGAACAGATTAATACATAGCCAAGTGTAAGTAGGCTACTTACTTGGAGGCTTTGAGTGGTGCTCTGTGCAGCATGGTAGTGCCAGGCTTAATCAACTCTGCACTCCTGAATTTCTCTTTCCATACCTTTTATGTACTGATTTTAAAAGAGCAAGAGGGCTGCACAGAGGCTCAGCTAATTATTTGAAACTTAATCCAGGATGTGAAACACAATCTTAGTTCTACAGGGACATTCCTTATTGTGAGGCTGAATTTCACCACAAAACAAAGCCTCCAATTCTTTGCAAAGTTCTCTGTGCCATATAATGACATAAAGCAATCATTCTATGTTTGTATGATGTGAGGTATTCCAGAATTTCCTGACTCTTAACTTGACCATCATACAAATGACATTAGTAGACTATATAGACACACCTCCTTCTGAACAGCCAGGTGTCTTGTTATGTTTCCCCTGAGGATTTCCCAGTCCTCAGCATCTTTGATATTCACACTTTTCCTCCTTTTTTTCATTAGCATATCAGTTCTGGTAGTACATAAGGGCTGTGTCATTCAGTGTCAGAAAGATGCCATTCAGTATACTGGCTTTGGGCCATCTGACATCAGTATAGTTTGCCTTTCATCCTCAAAAGCCCTGGCATGCTTACCTGAATTTTAAAAGAAAGGCAGAGAATGAGTTCTGGACATTTGGAGAAACTGCTTTGAAAAGATCTGCTATTGTTTTGCACTGAGTAATGATTTCCTGTTTGTGAACCATTCCTGAGCTGCACAATGAGCTTCTCCACATTATTCTTATATCTTGTTTATATTCTGATATATTTTTAAGAGAGCAGAGAAAACAACCAAATCCTTCTTTATTAATTCTGTTTCTTGTCCCACCCTTAGGGTAAATTGTAACACCGGTCCTGGTGAATGAGGGTGACAGTGTATGAGGTTCACTTGCTGTAGAATAGCAGCCATTGCTCAGACAGTATTGGATCACTTTGCACACTTTCTAGACCAGTTCTTTCTTATTGGCCCAGTCTCCAGCCTGTTCTTCTTGAATAATAGCCTGGGTGCCATAGCTATGAACCAGATAAATTGTTTGTATATTGTGATCCTGAAACTTTATAGCAACAAAAGCGTCTAGCCCGTGCATGCATAGTGTGAATTAAATAATGTATTTATAGCTCTGGAAAAGAATTGTGGTGTTCCTTTTGCTGTGATTTGAAATGCATTAGGAATAAAGAAATAAAATCTCTGAAGAGGCACAACATTGGAAGGATGAGCCTGCAATATATATATGTGCATCACTTGCTATTGAGATGCAGCAAGTATAAAATACAGAAAGCCTAAAGGAAAAAGAAAGGCAATTGAACAACAGAAAAATCATCTGTGAGTGAAAACTCACCCAGCCATTCTTGACATCTGCAATTACCTTTGGCCTGCAGCTGGTCATGAGACAGGCAGATACCAGCTGTGCAAGTCGTGCTGGGAGACATACAAGAAAAGCCAGACAGAAATGCTCTGAAGCACCTCTGAAGCATATCTGACAGCTCTGCTCTCCTGTGCCGTGTTAGTGAGGAGCATGCGTAGTGACTCTCTGCATTATCTTCTATGGCCAAGAAGCCTGAATGGTCCATTTAAAACCCTTTGCAAGAGATAACTGATGCTTGGTGTAGACATAATAAATTCCTGGCTAGGGCTGAGCTGGCTGAATGCTCTTTAGTGAGCTCTTGCTGCAGTTCCTGAATTTTCTCCCATCATAGCAGAGGTCCCACTTTATTTAACCTTTTAGTAAGTAATGGTGAGCATCATCATGGTGGGCAAGACCAGCATATGATAGGACAAACATGTAGGACAAGCATTTTAGTGACGATAAAGCTTCTGGTTAGTTCCAACTAGAGAGACATTTGACCCATCTGATGTTGCACACTGGGAAAGATTAGACTGATTTAAGTTAGCTGGATCTAAGGAATCCTATCAATCAACATAAGAAGGACTGTGTACAATTGACGAGTGCTGTGTGTACCATCTATTCACAGACCATTTTCTGTGCTATTTTTATTGTATAAATGGAAGTTATCTAAACTAGCAGATAAAACAGTGTCATCCAACATGTAAATCTCAGTAAATAATCCATGTCCCATTGCACAGGAAGTAAGCAGGTTGCTTTCCATATGCCTAAGAGTGCTGGCACTTCCAAATGTCCTACAGATATCCAAAAGTCTTAAAGGTATGTGATTGTGTTAGGCATATAAATGTCCCCTTCTCTCTGGAATGAGCTCAAATTAGAATTGTGCAAATTGCCTCCTTACATCTTGAGCCATGTGCACTTTTTGCAAACCAAAATATATATAGATAGGTTGTATGTTCAGGCAGACATTGGGCTTCATTCCAGACAATGGGAGGTAACAGGAGAATTCAGAGTCTGAGCTTCAGAGCTGAAGAGATCATGAGAAATCAAGCCTTAGTCATCAGTGGTGCAGAAGAGAATCTGGGGAGCAAAGCAGACATGAGCAAACCAGAAAATCAGAAAAGAGCATCTGAGGAACGTCCCAGTACGTTTGTGCTGTGGTTGCTAATCTCTAATTGACAGACTTTTAGGAAGCTTGGAAACTGAGACTTACATTGTCTTCCATAATTTATGCATTCAGAAGTCTTGTATTATTTTCCCAAACCACTGAAGATAACGATGTACTATTTTATTAGAAGATCAGCAACATTTCTGTATTCACAGACATTTATCTTAGAAAATAGCTCTGTGGTATTTCATTACAGACTTATTTGAAGAGTGAGAAAGTGGGATATTTACTTAATTTGAGGGGAAATGTTTTCCTTATTTTTATTACTGATTTCTCTTCCAACTACTCCAATTTCTTAACAAACTTAAGACTTCTCACATTTCTTACATGATTGTCTCGCAGTGGGTCCAAGGAACTTCCTTGATCTCTTTGGAGAATAAATTATTTTCTCAGTAAGCCTGTGACCTTCAAATGAGAAACCATTCACATGGTACATGGAAGGTTCAGAACAGGGCTGAGCATGTGCTGTAACCTTCTTCAGCTCTTCTGCAGTCTGTGACACAGAACTAATGAGAGCTTGCTTTTACGTCCCACTGCAGCAATAGTTCCCTCTTCTGTCGCCGGCATTGGTAGCTCAGTGCTGATGCCATATTGATGTGATTTCTCATGCATGTGGGTGTTTTTTCTTTGTGTTCTTCTTTCCTGTTTTTTATTGTTATTGACAAGTTTGATTTCAGTTGTGGTACTTTGTTTTCACGTGGATTTCCATCTGAGACTGTATTTCTGACTTAAAGCTGAAAGCTTGACAGATCTCTGGTTCAGTGCAGAAAGAATGTAAAAGGTGTGTAACTGAGAGTTCTCTTTGAATATTTTTTCCTACTATAGTTTTCTCTTCTTTTCCATTTTTCTGCAGGTCTCTCATGATTTTGCAATCAATTTCAATGAAGACAACCCAGAATGTGCAGGTAACACATCAGGATAGACTTACCGCTGTAGTTCTGCTGTGACAAATTCTGCTTCTATTATTTATTGTATCCCCTGACTACTTTTCAAAGTGTTTCTTAAACAGTTCTGAAACCTAACAGATTCAGAGCCCTTGGGCTTAGCTGTAGGAGCCTTAGCAAGTGCCACACATTAATGTCCTAAAAGATAGGTCCCATTGAAAGTACACAATGCTGGATGCTTAGGATTGCACATCCCTGAATTGCTACGCATTGCTGAAAACTGAAGCCATGTTTTCTATGTTCCTTTTGGATCTAGAGCAACATAGTTTGTGCAGCAGTAGAGGGGCAGGACATGAAAGGCAAAGCATGCTGTGCACCTCTGCAGTCAGACTCCCGCTGTTTACAGCCAGTT
Organism: Excalfactoria chinensis; assembly: GCF_039878825.1. Classification (NCBI taxonomy): domain Eukaryota; kingdom Metazoa; phylum Chordata; class Aves; order Galliformes; family Phasianidae; genus Excalfactoria; species Excalfactoria chinensis. Next base: position 115,992,021 of record NC_092826.1, on the reverse strand, counting down.
GTTTAGCAAGACCTATAGCAACAATAGGCTACTGCAAGTCAGCCTAGCGAGATCCAGCACCTGAGTCAGAGCAGCAGTTGAGTGTGAGAGAAGGAAGCATGCGTTTATGACAGCAAATGCAGGAGACAGCTGTTTGAACACAGCATAGGTGAGTGGTGTGTTCTAGCAATATTCACTAGTCTTCAGTAGAGGATAGATTAGTGTAGTGTACATCATGCATTTTCAAATGAGGTCTGCAGTGACTGATGCTATCTGTAGAAGCTCCTGCTATGATACTCATATGTTTGAAAGTCCTGGTCAGATGATTGCTGCTGTCTAAAATGCGCAGGTTTTTATTCTCCCTTATTCTTTGCTTCAAAACACTGAAACAGGTGTTTCAAAATGCACTTCTCATTCAAATTTTTTAGCTCTTCCTTTCAACCCTCCTCAGACTTCTTAGTGGCTTTCTTTCTGATATGGCCTGCAGAACATGTTCAGGGTGAAGATTAAAATGCCAGGGAATAGAGTGAGGAAAAGAAGAGAGGACAAGCCATTTGATGAAAAAAGACATTAGAAAATTTGAGATTTCATGCATTTTAAGTGAGTGACGTGTCTTTTTGGTTCAGCAGACATTCCTGCTTTGTCAGCACACATGAATTTTTGGCCTACTCCAGCCTCTGTAGGTCGGGTGCTTGAAAAGTATTTGGGCACTTTTATACCAGCTTAGCCTCCTCTTCTGCTTCTTTTTGAGTCCAAGGCTTTTATCATGCTGTCATTATTATATAATTATGTGCATTGACTGAATGATATAGTATTTGAAAAGGCTGTCACACCTATATAGTGCCAACAGCAAGTCAGAGATTGGATAGACAAACCTTCCGCAGTTAATGAACTTACAATTCATTCTATGTGTGGAAAATAAAATGCAGCAGTGAAAATGAGAGGAGATTAAGAAAAAGGAAGAAGCTGCTCAATGAACTTTGCCTAAGCTTTATGTAGCTTACTGTTTGTTGTGTATTCAATTGTTATTTGTTCTTTGAATAAGAGTCAGCTGAGAAATTAATCCATCAATTAAAGGTGTAGAGCTGAGAAGTTGGTTGCAGCATGGAGGAAGGCCAGGGAGGAAAGTTTAGAGCATTCATATGCACATCTCCAAGATAAAAAAGGCTCTTCTGTGTACCATTTAAAATAATATCCGTGTGGATGAAAGCAAGAAAACAAGACAGACCAGAAAACATGTTGTTTAATCATCTGCTGCAGCTTGCTTATCATCTGCCTGTAATGAATGCTTGATTAGTTCCTACAGCCAATTGTTCTGTGCTGTTTCTCTGACTTTTGTAGATGCCCACTGCATTAGGTGGCACAGGCTGCAGTAATATCAGCCCATCATGTGAAGAGAGGATACTCTATGGGCCAAGAGTGGGAGGGAAATAAAATGCTTAGTCACCACACTATTTTACCTTGTAATCTTTAGCATACTTGCCATAAAAATACAGGAAAAATACTGAAGAATATTTTGCTTTAAACCAAGAAGCAGAGACTGGAACCAATATAAAGAGTACGTGTCTGCTTTGCCCTTGAGGAATTAAATCCCTTTCTCTGTGGAAGTAGTGACCTTTTACTGACACATAGGAGGGTTAAGCATCACTACATTGAATAGGGATTGTGTTAAAATGTCAACTCTTTAATGAGCAGTCTGGGCAGAGAATGGATTGAGAGCAGGCTGGAGGGAAAGATTTTGGGAGTGTTAGTGGTTCAACATGAGCCAGCAGTGCATGCTTGCAGTCCAGAAAGCCAACTGGATCCTGGGCTTAATCACAGGCAGCATGACCGGCAGGGCAAGGGATGGGATTGTCTTGTCTCCCTCTGCTCCACTCTCACAAGGCCCCACCTTCAGCACTACATTCAGCTCTAGGCCCCAGCGTAAGGTCATAGATCTGTTAGAGCATGTTCAGAGGTAAAAAAGTAAAGGGATGAATTGTGAAGAAAGATACATCATTGGCTTTGCCTAAAATGAAAGGGTCCAAGAAAAGGAAGCCACAAGGTAAACCACACTCATCTCCTTTTGGATTTGGATATAGGAGGAAAGTTTCTGAAATGAATAGGAGGAAATATTTCTGAAAGGTACTGAACGGAAACTATATACAAAGTATATATTTCTAGAACGTGTTTACTTCTAGGAAGAAAGCAACTGCCTGACATGAAGCACGCTACATCTGTTTGGACTACAGGGAATAAGCGTTATCTCATACTATTTTAATGCGTAAATTAAAAACACATTGTATCTTGCCAACATCTTAGAGAAGATTTATGAGGCCTTTGTGCAAGACCTGTAAGTATATATGATGCAGTCTTAGCTAGTTTAAAATTGGGAGTTAACAAAGGACCCATTTGGCAATACGCAGTTTAGTCACTGGAACTACCAAGGGAAATTTTGTACCTTTACTCTACATTTAAGCAACCATAGCTATAACTGGAGAGTTTTCTTTTATCTGTGAGCACTGCAATGAAGGAATGTGTTTCTAACTGTCTACAAAGAGGGAAGACCATATTCCCCACTATTTCATCATAGGAGGTTCAGGTGTATCATTGTCAGGTAATTGCAGCTCCCTTTTATTTGTTAGTAATGGATCCACATTGTTAGTAATGGATCCATATATTATCACAGAATCACACAGAATCACAAAATTGTAGAGGTTGTAAACATGGCTGAGTAAAATCTCACAAGTGAGACAGTCTCGATGCAAACTGGAACTGGCTCAGGATCTCACTGAAGCCATTTCATTCTTCAGCATCCTTCACACAGTTCTTCAATCTGTCACTTTCTTTCCAACTTTAGACCTCTAATCCTCTAGGTCTGGTAAGCTGGGATTCTGCCTGTGGAAGCTAATGTGCATCACTTCAAGAAATGCTTCTTCTCAATGATTGAAAACTCCAATTCTCATTCTGTGATCTGTCAAGTGTGTCAGCAGGAGTCTGTTCTCCTTGGTCTGGCTATATATCCTGAAATGAAAAGCCATAAATAGCTAGTTCTCCATCAAAACTTATTGACTAAAGCTCATTTTTCTTAGACTGGAAAGTATCCTTCTATTTATTCTGAGATTTCACAGTTTTTGGTCACGTCTGAATTCAACCTGTGAGTAATTATGCAAATTCACCCTGAAAAACTGTTTTCCTAGCACAAGGGAGTTAGGTATTTGCAAAGATGTTTGAGTTCCTTGACAGCTCTAGACCGTAAGTGCAAAGGGTAGGTTTGTTGGTAACTACCATGGTAAGCAGAAATAAATATCTACATGAAGACAAGAAAAGAGATGTGTTGAAAGGTTTTTAATTTGTGCCTTCCCTTTTAGCATGAATGTTAGCTGATGATCAGCAAGAAATCACTTAAACCTCTAAAAGAGTAGAATGAAACCTATGGCACTGCAAAGCTAATACCTGAAAAACAGGCATTAAACACTGCTGGGAAGAAGCATGGTATAATGAATTATCTATTACAAACTAGATTCAAGGCAGCTAGAGGCAGCTTCTGAGAAATTATCTCAAATTGTTAGTGCTTGCTAATTGTGTGACATTTTGAATTTACTCATTAAGAACCTGCCTTTTATTTACACTTTAAACAAGCATGATATTGGTGATGTGCTCACATTTTGCTTTTTTGTATCTTTTCCTACCAGGAATACAAGGCGTTGTGGAGGCTTATCAGAGCTGCCTTCCAAAGCTGCAGCTCTATGGGCCAACAAACATTGCTCCCATCATCCAGAAGGTGGCAAAATCAGCATCGGAGGAGACCAACACCAAGGAAGCCTCGGTAAGGGCACGATGCTTTGTTCTTGCTCTGTCTTGGAGGCCAACACAATAGGATCTGTCAGTGTATATTAATAATGCCTTACCAGCTTTTATCAACTACATTCACAGAAGTCACTTTGAGTCTATGGCAGCTGGAGCAGCGTATCTAACCTTTACATCTCTGACAGTCACGACTGTCGATTCATATCCCACTGTTCTGTTTCCTGTAACACACTCACATCTTCACAGAGGAAATATAAGTGGCAGGACTGGGGTTACAAAAATGCAGGGGTCAAGCGCTAAGTGTTCTCATGATATAAGTAGATGAGTTCAGGTGTTTCTCTACACAGACTACCTATTTTCAAGTATCTTGCAGAAACTGTACTAGAATGTATTTATTTTTTAATTTTATTATTATTATTTTTATTTTGCCAGCTGGGTGTTTTGTTTTTTTCCCAGCTGTTCCTCTGATACAGTAATACAGTTTTCAGTTTACAATTATGGACATGCAGTGCTGTGCACCTTTTGGAAATAAGGAGACAAGTCTGTTAGCCTGCATCTGATAGACACATGATAGATTGGTTGGGCTGTAGGACGTAAACATAGATGGGGTGTAACGTACCTCTGCAAAATGCTTTACGCTTACTTTTTTTCCTGTTTTCCAGACAGAATGGGAGAGAGTATGTGAGCAAGTAGGTCTGAAATATCTATGAATGTAGAGCAGTGCTGTGGGAGTCAGGGATGTAACAGATAACTCGTATACCGCAGCAAGAAAAATGATAGTGTATAGGAACAGGACAGAGATGTACTTTGACGTGCATTCCATTACCAGTCTTGGAGCTTTCCCTAAGCTTTCCCATTAAGGCAGAATTTCCCAAACATTTCTGTTCATGCTCGTGAATGCCACTTCATTACAATTTGCAGTGTATTGATACCATTTAGAATCTCAGTCCTACGGTGGTGAATTGCTATATTTGAATTTCCATACCCAGCTAATCTTGAGGTAGCTCATGCTGTTCCCAGTGCTGACTCTGAGCTATTATGTCACATTTAATAAAATGCTTTGTTTTTCTAAACCTAAGCTTCCCTGCTTTCTGTTTGTTTGAAAATCAAATTAATTTGTAGCATGATTTTTCAAGATGAAGTTACCTCTCTGTGTATTTTGTTTTACTCGTGGCAGAAGGTGATGAATAGAAAACTCTGTGTGAGTTTACATAGCTGTATCTAAACAAACTGTAATGATGTTTTCTGTTGGTACTGCTCATGCAGAGCAGTGACCAAATTCTATGACCTGTTCATTTCTCTTATTAATGCACATTTGTTAAATGGTTCCAGCTGCCTAGCTATTCATAAAGGACCCATGTGAGAGCTGCTCTTTCCATTAACAAGTGAAGAAGTAATAGCCTATTTGATCCCAGTCCAGTGAGCCTTGGACTATTGGGAAAGAAATGACAAGCACTGAAAATTGCTTGCTCTCCTTTAGAGAATGAGAAAACCTCTCCTAAGGGCTGTATTTAAAGTGTCTGAAAATTGATATTTTCCTTTCTGCACATGCCCTGCCTCTTCTCAGGGACATCATCACTCTGCAGAATACAGCAGACCTGCTGTGGTGGGGTGCTTCTCCCACAGGCACCAGTGGGTCACCCTCCAGTTTGCAGATGGCTGCACCCATCCCACTTGCCTGTTAGCAAGCCTCCTCTGCAAAGTGCTGTCATAACCTCCCTGACACCTCTGTTACAAGCTCTTAACGCTTCAATGCCCCATTCCTCGCTGCCTCCCACTGTTTCCCAAGGGGAAAAATGTAATCAGAAACTGTCAGCAGAAGTGACTGTGCAGCAGATGGAAAATAAGGCTGGTGAGGATATCAGGACGCTTCCAGACTTTGCAGCCAAAGTCCTGCTTTCTCTGCCCTAGCAGCTAGAAACCCCCTTTTCTTCCTTGTGCATCCCTTGGCTCCCTCCAGGTCCAGGAACTGATGTGAACTACAGCCAAGCTGCTGCAGAGGAGAAATTAGCGACTGATGAGGTTTGGATGGAAAATGTGCTTAACGTTTGAGTTATTATAACGGCTCTTTTCTCTTTTAAAAATCTGTGACTGACAGTTGTCAGAAATAATTTCATACACAAAACAAACAAACAAACAAAAGGCTTTAAAAGATGAACTAATACATACATATATTTTACTTCTTGTCCAACAATTTCAGCAATATTTCATCTTGCTCATTCTAACGGATGGCGTCATCACAGACATGGCTGACACCAGGGAGGCCATTGTCCACGCCTCTCACCTTCCCATGTCAGTCATCATCGTCGGGGTGGGAAACGCCGATTTTAGTGACATGCAGATGCTGGATGGCGATGATGGGATCCTGAGGTCTCCCAAGGGCGAGCCAGTGCTTCGAGACATTGTCCAGTTTGTGCCATTTAGGAACTTCAAACACGTAAGCTGACTTTTCCATCCATTCTGCTGAAGGGTGAATGTATAAACATATAGTGAATGGTCCCCAGGGGTAGGCCTAATGTTGCATGAAAATACAAAGTATACAGTAAGTCGGTGGCATTATTGTGCCAGAAATAAACAAAACGAAACGAAACAAAAACAAATACAGAATGAAATATTCTTAATCAGTGATGTGGTTGGGAAAGAAGAGATGAGAAAAGCCTTGTGCTTCTGTGGTGTCAGTACTTATATCCATTTCCTCTCTTTTAGTTTGGCTTCTCTCCCTGTCTTACTTTCCCTGATCTCTCTTTTCCATTCTGTTTTCATGTGTTCGGTCAGGGCCGTTGTATTGCATTCCCACATATGTACATTGTCCCTTCATTTCCACGGAGAGATGAAACAGCTGCAAATTTGCATTGAGCGGTTTCCCCGGGAGGCTGCTCACTTATTGACATTCAGATCCCTAAATTCTCAAAGACAGAACAATCCACCCAGAGCATCCTGGTTCCCTGCAAACCTTTCCTCAAGTTCTGTACAAGAACACAGCCAAGAAAGTTCTGTTAAGAGTTCCCTGTACCTTCAGCCAGCTGTTCCCGTGTAGCCCAGTGTGGTATAGGAGACACTCTTGAGGAGGAGAGGTGACAGACCCAGCACTGACTTGCCAAATTTGAAGCAGTCCCTTGGCCATGTGCTTTCCTCCTCAATCACCTGCTGACATTGCAGCATCTGTCCCAGGGACGTTTTCAGCACCTGGGCAGAGGCAGTGTTCACCCACAGCAGCTTTTCCTCCAAAGGACAGCTTTTTTCAATGTCCTTTTCCTCTATATAAAGATACAGAATGGACATGGTTCACCAGTGATGCTGATTCCATTCTTTTCCCCTCTGTTTTTACATCTTTCTCTCCCCTCTCCCCTCATTCCTTCTGTGATATTTAATCATTTTTCCTTACCGTTTTCTCTTCGCCTTAGTCTAGAAAGGATATCCGGGGTATTGGATTAGAAAATTCCTTTACCCTGCAGTGTACCTGTTCCACTTTCATCATGAAAGAGCCCTTCTCAAGCTGCTCTCATTCTTTTAGTTCTGGATTTGTCACATATGGGTTTTCAGTTCTGGGTTGGTTTTGGTCTGCACGTGGATTTACACTGTTTACATTTCTTTAGTTTTTCTAGTCTTTTTGTTACTCCCCAGATACCTTCATTTAATTCTTCTCCAGAGTTGTTCCTTTTTCTGTCTTCAAAATAAACTGTTGCCATGTTTCTCACAGCTGTGGACACCCTTCTTACTATCACAAAACCTACTGACAAATAAGCGAGAGACTTGTGTCATGGTTTTGCAGGTTAACCCGTGACACTTGTTCCTTTTTTCCCTTTACCGTTACGTAAAGAATGTATCCTCGTATGATGTAAACCTCACCTTGTGCTATTAGACCACACTAAACAATGACAGGTTTGCCTCTGAATTGTAGATACGTCCATTTTGTGTTGACAGCTCTGCTTAGCCACCTATTAAGTATCTGCTGGAACAAGGTATGAGCATGACCTGCTCATAGCTCACAATTCTCCTTCAACATATAATCACAAGTGTGTGGTGCTGCACCAGTCTATTGTGAAAGCATCAAGAGGCAAATTATTTATGGACTGGTGTTAGACCTGCATTCAATGAGCTGAAAAAATGTTTCTGCAAGAAACTGGCAAATCCAGCTGCATTTGTTAAATTTAGTTTCACTTTGTGACTTTATAACAAAGTTGAAATCATCCTTGATTGGATAGATGAACGTTAACAGTTGCAGCTCTGCTTGGGCACTGAATATTTTGTGCCTTATGTTAACTTTTGAGTGATTCCGAGTGTTATTTTAATTGCAAGCATTGGTCAAATGGGGGTGTGTCTTATTTTGAGCCGTTGTCGATTAACTACCCCAGATGATAGCAATCTTAAAAAATCACCGCTCTTGTTAAACAGAGATATTTTTCTCCCCCTTTCACTCAGTAATGGGGATAATATAGCTTTAGAGATAGATAATGTGTTTGCTGTATCACAAGCGCCAGTATATCTTATACAACCCAATATTTAATCTGTATATCATGATCTTTCAGCATTTCAACAAATGTCAGTGTAATGGATGAGTGCCCATAACAACAGCCCCTTCTGCTTGAATTTCTTTGTTGTGGAAGCATCCCAGATGATATCTCCCTGCACAAAGTGACGTTCGCAGCCATCTTTCTTATCCTCAGCATGAACAAAAGGCCATGCCTGTTGCATCAACTAGTGGAATAATTTTCGATAATAGAAATGATGGTGATGCTTTGAATTTGTTGGGATTTTTTTTCTTTTTCCCACAGAAGAAAAATGCAGATTTAACCCAAAACTGCGTTTGTCAGATCACTTCTGATCACACACATAAGAATTACCATAAAGCAGCATATTACGTTTTACAACTTTAGGAAAAAGATTTCATTAAAAATCACATCTCTTTCATCAATTTTTGTCATTTTTTTTTACCTTGTGTTTAGTTTTGCTACTTTGTAGGGTCAGCTCTTCAAGTAGGGAAAAGGAAAAGGTGAATGATTTCATTAGAAAGGCTACACATCAAGTTTTATAAGGTTTGTAGATCTTTCCACTAAGTCAAGTATTTATTTATGCCTGAATCCACGTTGCCTGTACTACTGACGGAAGGAGGGATGCTGTAGGATGTTACTTGTGAGCAGTTAATTTTTGATGTGATGGGATAGTAAACCCAAATTCATTCGGAGTCCAACTAAACAATGTTTTTTTCCATTGCTTCAATTCTCAGGTCAGCCTGCAACTCAGAATCTCAGATGAAAAATAGCATTGCCAAAAGCTGCCTCCGTGAGAAAATCGAAATGAGGGAGAAGGGAGTTCTAAAAATAACCTACAGATAAACTTATCAAATAAGAGGGATTCTGACTTTAAGGAAGGCCCTGATCCTTTGCAGCACTCTGACATACATATAAGTCAGTTACAGTTATTCGCATGTCTTAAACTTCTGAGCCCCATTCGGTGTTGTACTGGCTCAAGACCAGAGATATAAAGTTTTGTTATTGGGGTTTAAGCTTTTTCTACATGATGTCCTGTATCAAGAGTACTTCAGTAAAGCATTAATCATAATTGTATTGATTCCTAGCATATCTGTAATGGCAGCTCCAAATCAATCCATTCACAGTGCTACTTTATGAGCTGATTTCTCTGTTTAAAAAGCGTGATGTATTTACTGTGCACAACTCGGATGCAGCAAATAGATGGTATTGCACTCTGCATTGTGTTTAATTACAGAGCCTAACAACTGTAACTTAATAACACATATCACAAATCAGTGGGGAAAGCATGGTTCTTCACCACTGCAAAGAGCAATGTTTTGCACTGCGCATTGTAATTAAAGATTATGCATGGTAAAGCTGTAAAATGGAATCAGCAGTCATTTGTAATACGTATCAATTATCATCAGAGGGGATTATTCTCTTGCTGCTGAGTGATCCAGTTGTTGTGTATTAGCCATCAGATGAGACCTATTCATCTTGAGGTGTTTCTTGCTAGGTTGCTCTTCAAGCATAGCATTTAAACAGTGATGGAAATGTAACAGCAGCACATCTGTGTACCATCTGTGTTAAGAGCCCAGTAAAGGTAACTTAAATAGCACTGCCCAACTGGGCTGGTTTTTAGCTTGGAAGCTGTTGGGTCTGTTTCTTACTTACACAAGTGCGTGATCCAGAGGAGCTGGTGGCAAGTGTCCCTGCCCAGCATCTTTAGGCGCAGAGCAGAGGGGAGTTGTGCTTGTAGTGCTGGCCCAGCTTCCCCCACTCCCTACTTTACCCTTTATGTTCAGTTTTATTTCTAGTAACATAGCATAAAGACAAGTTAAGGTACATACAGTGTTATGCAATAAGTCAGTCAGTACAACAGCTCTGTGAAAAGCTGGGTTTGACTACTAAGATCAGAGCAATGATGCAGGCCTCCCATTCCATAGATGTCCACCCATGTTCAGCATGAAGTTCCGCAGGGTCCCTCAGTGAGTACTGGTGAATGATGTCCTTGCAGAGCATTTCATCATGGTACGGTGCTCTCTGAGTGCAGTGAGGTTCAGGACAGCAGTTTCCTCAGCCTTGAACTTAGAATCTGAGTCCAGATGGATCTGAAAACATGCAGAGCACTTTTGGCTTTAGCGTACTTCTAAGTGGCCTTGTGTACATGCCCAGGCTGAGCTACAAAATGAGTTTCATGGTGCCACTCTGTACCATAAGTCTTGCCTTGATCTTGCGGTTCCAATGCCTCTAAAACCTTGCAGTGCTTTTAGCACAGAGACAGGTTAACGTCTGTGTTTTCTGCCATTCCCTGCAGGCCTCCCCAGCTGCTCTAGCAAAAAGCGTTTTGGCTGAAGTTCCAAACCAAGTCGTGGACTATTACAATGGCAAAGGGATCAAACCAAAATGTGTGTCAGAGTACGAGTCTTCCAGGACATTGGCTCCATGAACCCGCCTGCACTCCTTCACAACATCAAAAAACAAAGAGAGAAACGCTACTGTCTACAACTACTGTACTTAAAAATGAAACAAGCAGAAAGAATAGCACGTTTTGGTGATTTTTAACTAAAATGACCTTTCGTTTGTTTCTTTGTTTGTTTGTTTTTTGCATGTGTAGCCCAAAGGCTTGAATCTGTTACGCGGTGGTGGTGTTGAAAACTTTTTATGAGGAAAACAAAAGTGAACTCTTGACATTACAGCATGTCTCCTTGAAATAATATATATAAAAAAGTTCTATCTGTATCTGTTTTTTATACAGGTTTGTTGACATTTTGCTAAATTTCTTATCTTTACACTATAAAGCATTTTGAAATATTTATCGAGAGTCGATAGCCAAAACGTATTTGGGTTAATCTGCTATGAACTGAGAGATTTTTCAAAATGGCAGATGCATGAACTGTATTTTGCATGTTTAAAATAAAAACAACACGGTTTTGCACTTGTTGTCTTTATTTCCCTCTCTGCCACGACGTCTTTATTCCTCTCGCTGCCCACTTCCAACTTCTGTATTCCAACAGAGGGGTAACCAATTATTTCAAGGGATACTTAGTCCTGAGCATGGGCATTTCTAACACTGCCACTTTGTAGCATGGGTACCCAAACACTCCCACACACCCGCACAGAGCGTTCGGACCATAGCTGTGAACAGATCTGTCTTGGAGGGCCTGATGCATCAGGACTGCAGGAAAAGATCTGCCCACGTCATCCAAACAATCTGGCTGGCTTTCCAGTGCCTCGGTTTTGGCTACCCAGATTTAGAGCCTGCAATGTTTGGGAATTCTGGTTTTGTTTCATTTTTGTTCTGTTTTGTTTTTTAATCTTGCACCCAGCTTCGTTTGACACAAGAAATTTTGTGTGGCCCGATTTTGCAGCAACTGAAAATGGAAACTTCTCACACACAGCTGCTGTGTACAATAGAAGAACTGATTTCGTATTCAAGAAGTATATCAGAGAACAAACAACATATGAGCAGTGGATTGATTTTCCCTTTGAAGTGTTAAAATATATTCACCTATGAAGAAATTAGATCAGCGTTATTCTTAGTGTTTGAACTTTGGCTTCTTCATTTGCTATTAGACAACAGAGGAACATGCAGCTTGTTCAAAGCTAAGGGTAATGTTTGACCAAAACCAATTCTGTGTGGGATTGCCCAAATGACATAGCTTTGGATGAGCAGCATTCCCATTAAGTGAATACATTTGTGTTGATGGGCTTTGATTGATGATTTTGTACCATAAAATAGCCAAGACACGTGGGGCTGTCTTCCCAGCACATTCAGTTCTACTCCATCCATCTCCCACAGAGCAATCTTTCTCACTTCCTAGCAAAGATTTCTTCAGATGATCAGGTGTTGAACAGCAGCCAGTTTTACTTGGTAATATGTATAAACTGTGTGAAGACGATGCAACTGATTGATCTCAAATCAGAGCCACTCTGCCCAGTTATCTTACCCTAAAACACCTGTAGCTTCTTATTCCTATTTCCCCCTTTTTTGTTTTCTTCCCTATTCTCAGAAGGAGTACTTCTCTACTGCTAAAGCACCCAGCTGAAACAAATGGATCAATGTTGTTTGCTCCTCTATATTTTGTATTCTTGGGAACATTGTTTAACTTTTCTGCACCTCAGATTCGTTGTCTGCAAAATGAAGATCACTGCTGTGTATTCACAAACACCTCATAGAATCACAGAATCACAGACTCATTGAATGGCCTGGGTTGAAAAGGACTGCAATGATCATTGAGTCCAACCTCCCTGCTGTGTGCAGGGTCACCAACCACCAGACCAGGCTGCCCAGAGCCACATCCAGCCTGGCCTTGAATGCCTCCAGGGATGGGGCATCCACAGCCTCTTTGGGCAACCTGTTCCAGTGTGTCACCACCCTCTGTGTGAAAAACTTCCTCCTAAACTCTCATAATGGCACTGGGGGATTGTTGTATTTGAAATATGTTTTGAGATCCTCAGAGGCATGATGGTGCTCTTGTAACATAAAGAATATTACTTTACCTGGCCTCCTTTCAGCATGGCTCCCCAGCCACACAAGCAGGATGTGCTTTACACCAAAAGGAACCTGACTGGTTGTTCAGAGTGAACTTTCTCACCTGACACTATGGAACTTGCAGTTACCCTGCAAGATCCCCAACACACACAGGTGAAAGCAAGCTGCCTTCTCCCTTGTGAAGGTTGCAGATTCAAAAGTATTGTTTTCGTCCATAGAATCACAGAATCATTAAGGCTGAAAAGATGTATGAGATCACCTCATCCAACACCAACCTACCCTCCCCCATGCTAACCACGTCCCTCAGTGCCACAGCCACATGGCTCTAAGACACCTCCGGGGATGGTGACTGCACCATCTCCCTGGGCAGCCTGTGCCACTGCACACCACTCTTTTGGAGAAGAAATGCTTCCTAATACCCAACCTGAACCTTCCCTGGTGCAATTTGAGGCCATTCCCTCCCGTCCCATCACTGTTACAGGGAGAAGAGGCCGACCCCCACCTCACCGCAGCCTCCTTTCAGGCAGCTGTAGAGTGCCATCAGGTCTCCCCTCAGCCTCCTCTTCTCCAGACTGAACAATCCCAGCTCCCTCAGCCGCTCCCCATAAGACTTGTGCTCCAGACCCCTCACAGCTACATTGCCCTTCTCTGGACACGCTCCAGGGCCTCAATGTCTTTCTCGAAGTGAGGGGCCCAGAACTGAACACAGCACTGAAGGTGCAGTCAGCAGTGCCAAGTATAGCGGGCTGATCACCCCCCTGTCCCTGCTGGCTGCATTTCTGATACAAGCCAGGACGCTGTTAGCATTCTTGTCCACCTGGGCACACTGTATGGCGGGTCTCACGTTGGGATCCGTGGTTCCCCATGTACAACAGTTCCCGTCAGGGTGGTGACCCCAGCCGGCCGCCCGCACTGCTTTATGGAGCCTTCCAGCTGCTCGCAGCCGCTCACCGGCCCCTCCAGACCCCCGCGGTGCCGCACGGAACGCCCCTCTCCTCCCGGCGGAACGTTCTTTCCGCGCCTCACGGAACGGTTCCGCGTCGGACCGGGCGGCGCAGCGCTTCCGCCGGCGGTGGCGGCATGGCGGGCTGGGGGCTGCTGGCACGGCTTGGGGCAAGGCTGCGGGCGGCGGCGGCGCCGGGGAGGCCGCTGAGGGCGGCGACGTCCGGCCATAGGTAGCGAGGGGCAGGTAGCGGGGGACAGGCCGCGGGGCCGCCGGGGGTGGGCCTGCGTTCCACACCTCATCCTCTGCGCGGCCGGTCCGGCCCTGGAGGTGTTGAGGAACCGTGTGGATGTGGCACTGAGGGACGTGGTCGGTGGGTATGGTGGGGGTGGGGTGGCTTTTCCAGCCTTAATGGTGCTGTGATTCTAAGGGTCGGCAGTTTGAGTGGTTGTGGTTGAGCAGCTTGCTGGCGTAGTGCCTTTGTAACTGCGCGCTCTATTATGCAGCAATGTGATCTTGTATGTAGCTCATCACAGACGTAGATGTCACGTTCATTTGAACTGATCAGACACTTACCTGCTTCCCACCCCTGGAAAGCTGGCAGCTGGGCTTTGCAGCCAGGCCTGTGCACGATGCAACGTGGTGGCACGAGCATCTGTCTGAAGAGAACGTCCAGTTCCTCAAGAAGGCGACAGCGGAGGAGTACAGAGCGCAGACAGCCAGCAAGCTGTGCCCGCTGAAGGACGAGCCATGGCCGCTGAATGAGTGGAAGCCAGGTGAGAAAATGGACCCGACAGGGTGCCTTTGTCATACAGTGACAGTGTCAGAAACATGCAAAGAGTGGGGTGGGATGAAATACTACAGGAGACCATCTAATAGTTGGTTTGGTGCTAGGGTTATGCACAGGTGTTGTGATTTCACAGCAGAACAAGTGTGAGACCTCACCAGCAGTTCCTTCGGTTGTGAGATGCCTTCTTGCAAACGTTAAGCATGGAGTTGCATCTGTGCTCTCTTCTGGTCTGCAGGTTCTGTCAGAGTTGGTGTTGTTGCAGTGAAACTGGGAATGATGCCGATATGGACCAAGTCAGGAAAGAAGCACGCTGTCACGCTACTTAAGGTGAAACAAGTCACGCTGAATTTCATCCCCTTTACTGTATTTGGATTAACCGTGTATCACTTCACAGAGATAGAGCACGCTGTGGCTATTCTCTATATGTTAAGACTTCCTGTGAATAGAAGGGGTCTCCCTTCTACCTGAAGTGCTCTGGTGCTGCAAAATTGGACCAAGCAGAAGGGAAATGGGAGGACAGTACAAAGTTGGATTACCTTTCCTGCTTTGCGTTTTTTGCCACCTTTCTGCACTTTCAGATTAGTTTTACATTGGTTGCTGAGGCTTTGTAGCCATGAGGCGGCTCTTTGGTATCTTCTGGCAGACATCGCTGAGGTGAAACTGTTTTGCATTCCTGCTGCTACCCAGTGACAAATGAGGGCTGTGAAGGACACCAGGGTTACAGGGTGAAGGAGCAGGAGGCTGAAACAGTCTCTTTATTGCATGCTTTGCAGCTGCATGCAGTAGAGATTTCCATAGAATCATGTGAATTGGAAGGGACCCTTAAATGCCATCCAGTCTAACTGCCCTGCAGTGAACAGGGACACCTACAGCTACATCTGGTGCTCAGAGCCCTGTGCAGCCTGACCTTGAGTGTCATCAGGGACAGGGCACCCACCACCTCTGGGCAACCTGTGCCAGTGCGTCACCACCCTTATTCTGGAAAACTTCTCCCTTATGTCCAATCTAAACCTCCCTTATTTTGGTTTGAAACCATTTCCCCTTGTCCTGTCACAGCAAACCCTGCTAAATAGCCTGTCCGGTTCTTTCTCATAGCCCCCCTTTAGATTTTGCACATCTTGCTCACCAAAGGCGGCAACAGGAGTTCACCAGAGCACTCAGAAACACGTAGCTGTCATTTTACAAGGATCTTCTCTAAGATAGGCCTTTAATTAATTAGGAATAGAATGTCTGTGGTAAAAGGGCAGTGCGTGGCCTTATCTGTACGCTCTATCTCCTGTTACACAAATATGAATCTAGAAGAGATGTACTTTGAGTTGCTTTGATAATCTCCTATTCGAATATTGAAGCATGAACATCTGCTTATGCTTAAGTAATCGCTATTTCTCTTTTGTTAAGGTGCAAGATTGCCATGTTTTGAAGTACGTTTCCAAGGAAGATTCAGGTGGAAAAACAGCGAAGCTGCTTGTTGGTGGGAAAAACGCATCTCCTTTTTTTGTAAGTGAGCTGCTTTGGCTGTTTTTGTTGGAGTTGTTTCTCTTGTGATGACAGCACAACAATAACACAAACAGGATTTTTCTAAGAGATTAATTGTCCAACATGACGTGTTTGGAAACCGATCTTTTATCACACTCGTGCTTGCTTATTTCCCTACTGCTAATCTCACTTCTTGGATAAGAGGTGTTTAGTGGTAACGCCTGCACAGGGCTGTTGAGATTGGTATTCGGCAGCTGGTTTTCCTGATGAAGAAGTGTGAAGTGAATTTTAAGGGAGATGGCTTCATGACCAGCAGTGATACCAAAACCACACACTTGATTCTATGTTGGAAGCCCTGCACACCTGATGCTGAGTTCCCAGCCACCTTCAGTGCTTCTGGCTTTCTCTGTGTTTCTCGGAGCTATTGTCGGTGCTGATGAGGAAAATTGAATTATAGATCAAGGCAGGAACAAAGCTTTCCCTCAAAGGGTCGCCATTTCTGTGATCCATTATTTCTATCAATTTTCACATCTTGCAGTGTCCGAAAACTCATTTATTTCGTGTAGCCAGGAAGGAAAATATTGCTTGTGATTACTCAGCAGGTTGTCTCCCTTGGAGATTTTGGCTTCTTTTTTTTACATTTGGTATATCTCTTGGTTTTTTTCTTCCTTATGTGTTCTGTGGGTTTATGCTCTATTTAATCATCATTGCTTCTACTTTTCATGTGTTGCTTTGGTCCATTTCCACTTTCCAGCTGTGACATTTTTCCTGGAGAAATTGCAGCCATACTTTTTGTTTCCTATAACCTTGGTTTAAGACATTCAATAGTTGTGAGAGTCAAACAGCTTTCAGTTTGAATTCTGCGTGTTAGACTCCATACAATTGATCTCTTTGTGAAGGTGATGTTGGCTGCAGTTCAGTGTTGTCAGATTCAAAACATGCAAGGGATGAAGAGGAACAGAAAGTAACACATACAGCAGAGATACGTTAAAAGCCAATTGAAGGGCTTTTCCAATCATTTGCATTATGTACATGGTACTCTTGGACATGACTTTTGGATTTGGTTAAGCTTGTCCGGGCTGGATGTGGCTCTGTGCAGCCTGGTCTGGTGGTTGGCAACCCTGCACATAGCAGGGGGTTGAAATTAGGTGATCGTTATGGTCCTTCTCAACCCAGGCCATTCTACAGTTCTGTGATTTTAGTAAAGGTATTGAACAAGTATCTTTGGACAAATCTATGGTGAGGACCTGGCCTAGATCTGAGTTTTGTGTAGTTACCATCATCATCGTCATCCTTGTATGGACTACAGAGATCCTGAGACAATTCGGCCTTTGGTTTCTGACCAGTTTTACTGCTCAGGTACCCACAAGTGATCTGTTTTACTGGTTTAACTCAGATTCGACTCATTGCTCTCCTATGTTTATCTTTCAGTAGGGTGGGTTTTTTTTTTCTCTCCAAAGTGTTTGTATGCAAGAATTAAAAGAAAGTGAAATGATTCTTGCTGTGTGAGCATAAACACTTTATTTTCTGTAAATTCCTCACAGGAACACCAGTATTCCTCACGGTGCTGATTTTATTTTTTAATGAATTTAACCCAGTGATTCCCTCAGTAATTTCACTGACAAAGAGACTTTAATCTATTTCTTTTGAGTGTCAAATTCCTTAAAAAGTAAGAAGTGTTTGTGTTTTGCATCAAGCTAGAAAGAAATTCTGGCTGATGTCATCCCATTACAACCTTTCCCCATAGGGGAGATGTTCCAGACCCTTCATCATCTCTGTGTGTCTCTACTGGACTCCTAGGAGATCCCTGTCTGTTTTGAACTGGGGAGCCCAGAACTGGACACAGTATTCTACATGTGGCCTCATCAGGAGAGAGTAAAAGGGGAGGATCACCTCCCTCGACCTGCTGGCCAAGCTCTTTTTAATGCACCCCAGGATACCACTGGCCTTCTTGGCCACAGGGGCACACTGCTGGCTCATGGCCCACCTGTTGCACACCATAACATCCAGGTCCTTCTCTGCAGAGCTCATCTCCAGCAGGTCAGTCCCTGACCTGTACTGATGCATGCGGTTATTCTTCCCCAGGTGCAGGACTTTATACTTCCTCTTGTTAAACCTCATCAGGTTCCTCCCTGCCCAGCTCCCCAGTCTGTCAGTACAGTAACAGTTCTTCCAGAACATCCTTATACACTTCCCTGAAGTGAGGGTAGATTCATTATTTTCTTCTAACATTGGAAGATGTTGCTGGTCTTTTTCATTGAAGAACGTTTGAGAATTCACTCAATCTTCTCTTCTTGCCTGTGCTGCCTTTCAGGGGGCTTTGTAAAGGCCTTGGTGGTGTGGCTGCTCATGGACACCATAATAAGGTAGTATAGAAAATGGCTGGATTGAGATCAGTGGAAATGAAGGGTTGGCACACAGACATCTAGTAGAGGAGGGATTTGCATATGCTTCTGTCCTCTAGCGTGGTACTGCACTTTAATACAGTTGTTGTCCATTAGTGCCTGAAATGTTCATGGTCTTTTGGGAGATTTTTGGATTCAATTAATGGCCTTTTTAAAAACGATAGTATTAGCTGAAGCATTTTGTACTGTGATGTCCAGTTTAGAAATCACTTAAATTAAAAGAATGATCAGCCTTCAAAGGCTGTAACCACGTTTCCTCCTCAGGTGAGGACGCATTTGTAAAGATGGAAGTTGTGGCCTATGGCTGAGTCAGAGCTGCTCCATCCTCCTGCTCCTTCATTTTTCATTCTCTTCTCAGAACACCTCACAGTTTTTTACAACCCCAAGGAAGCACAGTGTGCAGATTTTGAAAGTAAACAAAATCAGTTCTAAAGTTGGGTCTGAAAAAGCAAAGTTTTTTTGCTTGACAGATAATTGCACCGAGCTCTCGAGAAGAGAAACTCAGTGCTGTGACTGCCCAAGTGTGACAGCGCTGTCTGATGCTTCAGTTGTTTACTGGAATTCATTTGAAGCCAAATCAACTGCAGCACTTTTTCCTGCAGCCTCGGTTAAGTGTTTCTGGAAGCTCTTGCATTGCCTGACTCCGTTGGTCTGATTTTGTTCGTTGAATGGGATAAATGCAGTTGTGGTGACGTGGAACTGAATGATCAGCAGCACTGAAAAGGAGCAAATGGTTTTCATAGAATTATAAAATCACAGAATAGTTTGGGTTGGAAGGGACCTTAAAGCCCACCCGGTTCCAACCCCTTGCCATGGGCAGGGCTGCCACCCACTGGATCAGGCTGCGCAGGGCCCCATCCAACCAGGCCTTGAGTGCTCCAGGGATGGGGCAAATTTAAATCATTATTTACAATTTAAATTATTATTTAAATTATCACAGAACATTTTGAAATGAGTTGAAATCATGTAAAAGCACTGATACATTTTATATGTGCTCTGAAAGATTGGTTTCCTCCTCGTGATCGTAGAAATCTTCCTTTACCTCTTGTTCGTGCAATGCAGCTCTGGGCTAACTACTCAAATAACGATGACAGTGCAGTATGATCTCTGTCTGAGTGCTGTTGGCCATCTCTAGTCACTTTCTATGCTCCAAGTATTTTAAGATGAGTATTTTAAGATCACTTTTTTTTTTAATGGCTGCTGTTTGTTACAGAAATCAGAGGCTGAAATGGAAATTTTTAGAGAAGCCGGAGTACCACGGAAGCAGAAAGTTACAACATTTAATGTGACAGATGATGCCATAATTAAACCAGGTAATCTTTTTGATCGGCTGACTTAGATGCAGTCATTGAGTGTCCGCCATTTCTTGTAGATCTAAACCAACTTAAAGAGTGTGTTGTATTTTTGTTTTCCACGGAATTTTGCCAACTATTGAGGAATGCTTCTTTCACTGTCATTGAGCACAAACAAACTTGTTTTGCATCTTTATTTGCTTCTAGGGAAGTTTTTATCAAGGGATATTTAAGACAGCACGGTAACTGGTAAAAATCAAGCCTGGCATGAAGAGGAAATCTAGAGTAATTAATGGAAGCCAGTGCTTGATATATAGCAGAATTTCAGGTTTTCAATACATTGATTTTTACTGAAGTCAATATGAGTGTATTTTTACATCCTTTGTGTACCTCATCTTATATCAGTTGCTTGCTGCTGACAGACATGTTAGCTGAGGTCTGTAAGGGTCATAAAATAGCATTATTTAATGTGAGGATTTTAGTTCTTGAGATATAAGGGAGGTTTGCATCATTAATACAGACTCGAAAACCACACAACATTTGATGTGGACGTGATGTGATTAAAATTTCATTTATTTAATTGACTTAAAACAGAGTGGAAGCTCTGCTAAAACTGCAGCTCTGCGGGTCTTCAGATTAAAGTTCATTTATAGTAAACGAAGTTATCAATTCTTTTTGTCTTTTAAATGGTACTTATAAGAGAATATTGCATTTGGACAAAAGAAAAAAGCTGAAGGTAAATCTACAATTAAAATTTTAACTTCGATCAAGTGGATGATTACACTTGATTAAGTGATGTCATTACCTGCAGTAGCACTATTCCTTTCTAAAAGGTTGTGTATAGGTAATTCCCAAGTGGGTGTTCTTCTGTTGCAGTCTTTGGTTTAGAAACACTGAGTCCAGACTCGGTGAGGAGAAAATGCAAAGCTTTTAACCCCCCCTACTTTGTGAGGTGCTCATTGTTACAAGGGGAGCATGCCAAGCTTGTTTATTGTAAGTGTCTTAACTAATTCTGTACTTTGGGCTTTTTTTGGTGTCTCAAATACAGCATTTTTAAGTACAGCCACCACCCTTCCTTCCTAGTCATCTGAAATGGGGCTAGCAACTGAGAAATGGGCTTAAGTAGCAAGTAGAAAGTGCCTATTTCAGTCACTGAGGTTGATAAAGAAGGACAAATAATACATGGATAAAAAACAGAACGCTCTTTCCTGTAACTGTAGTCAAATGTGGATGGCAATGACAGGTACCAGTTTCAGTGTTTTGGCACTTGGCTCCAAACAGTCTCTCCTCTTCTTTGCAGGTACTCCTCTGTATGCTGCTCACTTCCGACCGGGGCAGTTTGTGGATGTTACTGCAAAAACGTACGTTCCCAGTGTTCTCATGTATGCTTTATCTTTCTAACGGCCTGGTTGAATTCTTTGTTCTTCTGTTTTGGCTTGAATTTACAGCTCAGCAAAAGCTGAAATAGAGTTGCAATGGGCAACTACTCTGCCATTGTGTCAGAAATATTGGATTATCTTTCTCCTCTGAGGCCTCTGAATTTTGACGTGGTTTGTAAACAGAAAAAAACTCAACCATTAGGGCTGTGGTTCTGCAGGTGCTGTCTGTAACAAGTGTGATGAGTGCTGAAGGGCTTGACACAGCCCAAGAAGAGCTGCTCACCAGCTCAGTACGGGCCTGGAGGTTGACAGTGCAGCCTGTGTGGTATGTGTGAGTGGGAGGAAGTAAGTACCAAGTGGCCTCAACTCTCAGCAAAGCTGCCTAATTTTGATTTGGTGAGGCAATGCAAAGAGATCAATCACATTGAGAGAAAGAAGAGCAAGAAGATAGTGAGTACATTTAGCTGGACAGCAGAACTGTCAAGTTGGTGGATTGTTTTCTCTCATATTCCAGCTCATCTCCTCTGCCAGCAACCGCTAACATCTTTTTACTTTAACGTGGGAGGAATGATTTCCTCTCAGACCACAGTGAATGCCAAATTAGGATTGATGTGGTAGGGGGTGTCAAAAAGAGTATCTGGCATCTTGCCCCGGGGACTAGTCATGCTTCATCTGTTGTGTACACGATTGCCACTGCTCTAGAGAAATGACAACCATCTTCGTGCATTGCTGAAGTGTTTTTGTTGCATTGTGCCACCAAGATAATGTTTTCTATTTGATGTTTAATTTTTTGTGCAACGGAGATAACATCAAACTGGCATTGTTTGAAGTGGCGTCCATTGTAATTGTCTCACATACATATTAGAAATGTCTGAAGCTACTCACAGGGATTTGCATATTTTGGGGGAAATGGACTGTTTCAACATGGCAGAATAGTCAGCTCTCATATGGCTTAACTGAATACACCTATAAGGGCACCTTTTTCAGAGCAGGGAATCAAGGAGTTTGCTGGAATTAGCATTTTTCTATGTCAGATTTGCTTATGTAAACTTGCACCTGGTGCATTATTAATTCAGCTCCTAAACTGTGTTCAGTGAGCAGCGGGTGGGAGACAATGGCTTGTTTGTAAAGCAAAGTACTTGCATAATCGGCAATAGGAGCATTCCATGCATGCAGAGTGCATGTCACACTTGGTTAATGCAGAAGAGCTTCATTTTCGTGGAGGTATTTCCAAGTGCTTAGGAAGTCTTCTTGGCACCTTAGGAGAATACTGGTAAGCAGCCTCAGAGTACTGATTTCTATCTCACTGTGCACATTTGAACTTGTGAGCCACCTCAGAACAGACGGTGTTCCAGCCTGTGTTCGGTGAATCCATCTCATCTTTTTAGTCAGTATTTTTCATCTATTTGAGTGATCCAGCTTTGGAAATTAACTGTTTGTACCACTGAACCACTGATTCTGGCAGCACGTCATCCTGATGTATGGGTACCCAGTATAAAGGGAGGAGAAAAAATTCTTAAACTTGAAGAAGGTATCAGGGTTTCCTTTATTATGTTTTTTCTGTTGGTATGATTCCCTAATTGTGCCAGTCTTTCTATTTCTGATATTTTTTTGAGCCTCCTTCTGTGCCATTCTCTCATTCTGACTTTTAGTTTAATTAATTAATAGTTACTCTTCTGGAACTCTGCATTATATTACCTTGATTCTAGGGAAATAAATTATTTGAGTATAATCCAGTTTTTATTTAGATCTTTCACTTTGTTTCGTGTAACATCATCCAGTGTTTGTTAGTCCCATTCTTGGATGGGTTTTGTTTTCATTTTTCAGGATACTGTATCCCTCATTCTCTGCTACTGTACATACAAGGAATACAGAATTCACAATGCCACAAAAATATGCAAGAAATGCTTTGACGATTAGTAAACAAATTAGCCTGGGAATGATTACAGCACTGGTCTCTAGCATTTGGGCTGTACTTTGGGATAGAGATGAGAATATACTTTTTAGACTTGTGTGAGAATCACACTAGGGGATGCATCTTCTCCTTTCTGTAGAAGAAGGGAATCTTTGAAGGTTTGGTCCATAGGCTAAAATTAGTCTTTACACTGTAGACTTTCATTTTCAGAGGTGATGTAGGCACTTGGAGGTCTGAAGCCATATTGGCAGTTACATAAGAATATTGTGCTGAGTCACAGCAGGATGCAACTTCCATTTCCCTGATTCAAACAGTTACGGATTTAAAAGCCAATAATTGCTGCCACTGCTAGTACAGTTTTTAGAAATACTTTTTTTACATTAACACGTACCTCATATATTTGAGATTGTCAGGATGCTGTTTTTTTAATTTGATAAAGGAATGAAGCGTGCAATGCCGGGAGTCATGCAGATAATCCTAGTAATGCTACTTTTCATAGCATTATTACTTGTATTTTAAAAAAAAAAGAGAATGTGTCACCCCAATAAGGAGAGAATATAGTGGGATATATAAGCAGTGTTTAAATGTTTACCAACTGCTAATCATCCAGATGAGCACAGCGTCCCTTTGTATACTTCCTTCTGACAAGATGAAAATCAGGAATGGGGTCCTTAAACACGAGTCAGGTTTTTGTTTGTTTTTATTTAGTTCTCTATCACATGTTAAACAAACTGCTGGTATTATGCTTTGGAAAAGACTTGGTTGGTATCTTGATTCGATTTGATTACCAAAATGTAGGGTAGGTTCTTTGTTTGTTTGTCTGTTTCGTTGGGGATATCTGCTTTTAAACTTTCCTTGGAAATTTCATCTTTTGAAATGTTTTGATTCATTTGTATCTCTGAAGAAGAACGCTCACAGCAACAAGAAGGCTCAGCTAGGGATGGAGGGAGTTTGTTTTTATACAAAGTCTCTTAATTTGCTCAGCAGTGTGAGTAGCTTTTAAAACGCTGACAGTAGGCAGTGTGTCTGGGAGCTGTCAGTCTTGTTAGTGCTGAATTTTTTCCTTAGTACTCGTCAGCAATTTAAAACCTGGCCCTTACATTTCATAGTTGTTTTAAAGTAGGCATGTCTTTTGCTTCAGAGGTATGTCTCAAAAATGCATATTATTGAGAACTGTATTTGAGAGGGGAGTAAACCTCACAATTCCTGTGGGCTGTTAGTTGTTTTTAGCACTAATATTCTTTAAATTACATAGCGCAATCCAGAAATGATTCTGTTAAGGACTGTACTTTTTAGATGTGTTTGAGCTGGCATAGCCGCCCAAAGAGGAGTTGGTGCTTGCTTCTACACAGCTCCTCCAGCTTGCTGCCTCCATGTGGTGCATGAAGGAGAAGTGCTGCGTGATATATCTGTTTTTCACTGGTCAGGCTTTCAACTGGACTGGTTACATTCCCCAGCTTGCTCCTCAGTGTGGTACGAAGATGTCCAAAACATGAGGTGTGAGGAGGTGGGACCAGGCCTTGAACTGTTAACCTGAGTGCTGGATGGAGCATGAGTTGGAATAGATTTTTTTTCTGCCGCTATATCATCTTTCACATGAATGTTTTCTGAAACTAATGAAACATCAGAAATTTTGTCACTACAAAGAAAAAGCCAAAGGCGATTATTTTTTTAATGTGCAAGTGGTGACTTCTTGCATGGTTAGTGGCTTTATTTAAGCTTTGTAGGCTAACAGCATCATCTGAATCTAAAAGTATTCTCTGTAGTTGTCTGAAATTATTTGACTGAATAGTTGGAGTCCTTTTCCTCTACAGTATCTAAATAATTTTTCTTTAAATCAGCGTGGTTTAATTGCAGTGCCTTATTTTGGTAGCTTTCAGATGAATGTTGGGTCATTAGTTATTCGCATTTTGCTTCTATCAGACCTAGAAACTGAGGTTTTGTAAGAACTGTGCGGTTGAATTGAACAGCTGCTTTCCAGCAGGTGAGGCTAGAAAAACTGTGTCTAATTTATTTCTAGCTGTACAGAGCAGTTATTTTCATTTCATTTAATGTTCATGTAAGTTTTGCGTATGCATGATTGTTGCCTGTGGTTCCTTTATGGGACCCAAGCAATCATGCTTCAATGGAGCTAAGTAAAGTAAGTGACTATATTCAGTGTATTTCAAAAGAGTACATACTTGATGTACTATCAAGCCTAATGAAGATAGGTCTGATGCATACTTGTTCTGATATTGTTTTAGTCCTTGATTCAAGCCAAGACAGCAGGTAGTGTCTTATCAAGGAATCTCAATGATATAAATAAGGTGAGAAATGTTGTAAATTAATGTAAGGTCTTGATAATCATCTCTGAGATACCGCACATGTAACTTGATTCTTTCAGAGTAGAATCTAGATGTTAACTGTGCTTGAAATACGGGTCAAGATTAAGGTCCCGCTTTGCAAAACCATAATGTTTTTGTAAATATCTTAAGTTAGCAGAACTATACTAGATTTTTGAGATACACCTTTTCTTATACATTTGAGTTTATTTAAAAATTGGAATTCTATGTTTGCATTTAAGGATTACATAGAAAAAATTTTTGAAGCATTCTTAGATGAAGTGGTGATGTAGATCATCAGAAGAGGAGTAACTGGGATAGTTAACGTTTCATTGGTATCTTTTATGGGTAATCCTATTGTATTTCATATGTGGTAACTGTATGCTATCAACTTGTGATTTTGGACTAGCTTACGCTAAGAAATACTTGGTGGAAATGAAGTCACAAGACTTATTAACAAAGGGTGTAGTGCTCTCATGCTGGAATTTTCTGTTTCATTCACTTTAGGAAAATATCACTTTTGGTTTGGTAATATTTTTTTGCATGTGACTGGTGACACTTGCTATATTCATTCACACTTAGTAAATTTTAAAATGGGTGAAGAGTGCAACGAAGCAATCTGAAATTAATTGGTGATACTAAGAGCTGACAGCTAGCATCTGTTCGGAAGCTGACAACAATGTATTGCAAATAATTGTTCTTTTGGGGCAGAATTCAGATAGTTAAAAGCAACTGTAGACTGGTATAAATCTCTGATTTTTCAGCATAGTTTCTTGGACACATGCCTCTTAAATTCTTTTCCTTGCTTTTATAAGATAAGTACTAGTTTCAAAACCACTTTGCATTTCATATAATTGGAAGGATGCAAGATCTTTGCACTACAGGTATATTTTTGTGATGAAAAGATTATTCATAGTATTTATTCTTTGCATATAGTAGAGAAATCACCACTCGAGAACAGATCACAGATTCATCAACATGGACTCTGGTTGCAAATATGATATTTTTCTAGAGTGATCAAGGAATATCGACTAAGCTAGTAAATGCCTGTTTGAACAGTCCTCCTTTTTAGTTGGGTTTAAATAGACCCTAGCAGTTCCTTATTGAATGTTAGACTTTATTTGGTTTAGGTAATCCTGTGGCTTTTATTCTGTCTCCAGCTTTTTTTCAGAAATAAAGATAAGACTGGGAAGACCTATATGCTATATAATCTATAATTATAATCTATATAATTGCTTTTCATCTTGACATGTGCTTAAAGAACGTTATATACAGCTTATTCTTTCTTAACAAAAAAAATAATGTGAAACTCCAGAGTGAAACAAAACTAGAGTTCCTTCTTACTAAATTGTTTATTAAAAACTACCTTATTTCATTTATGTAATTTATAAAACTGTTTTGAATCATAATGATGATTGAGGGTCATGTTGAGTGGAAAGCTAAAGTTAGAAAATTATAAGATCAAGTGAGTTTTTAAGTAATTCAGTGACCTTCAGCCAATTTTTAACACAGGAGAAGTGAAACTATTCTGTAAGGAATGATTGAATAAACATGAAAATAAAGCACGTTGGTAGTTAGTAAAGCTTTAAATGTTAGAGCAAATTACAATCTCACAACTGAGATCTCTTTCTTGACGTTTATTAGAGTATTTCAGGTATTGATGTCTGTTTTCATATTCCAGATCAACAGATACCTGAGAAATGTAAGGTTTACCAGTATACTCTTTTTCCAGTCTGCCCAGAATTTCTATGCATTTTCTTAAGGTTTTGCTGTTATCAGCTGAATGTGTGAAGAGCTGAAAGGAAGGCTAATAGTAGATAAGCATGGTCTATTGCATCATTATATAAATCATTAAACTCTAAGAACTCTTGTGGTATCTTACTGCTCTTGATGAAATAAATACTTTCTCAAAAGTCACCTCTTAGAAATATTAAGTATTTCTAGCAGGATTGCATTTTGATATTTTACTGGAAAGTACAGAATACAGGGCTCAAAATTGTTGATTCCTTAAAAGTGATCTGAATGAAATGAAATAGTAAAGTGGTTCGTGACTTCAGGGATTTTGCTTCTTGGTTGAAGTTGACAGTAGTGTTTTCTTTTGAAATAGTGCTTTAGATGGTTCTGTGTTTTTTCTGTGAATTGCAAGAATGTTTCTGCAGCTAAAGAATTAATCGTGGCCCACAGAATGCTCTCTCTGGTAAGTGCACAGCTGTTGTGTCGTGCACTTGTACTTGGCTTTGGAGAGTTCACTAATTCCATCTTCCAGTAGAGATGCCAGAAGCAGTTTACTTGGAAAGCATGGCTATAATAGTTTGAAAGGAAAAAATTGCTGTAGGCAAGAAGACCACCGGACAAAGAAGCATTCAAGTGGAAGAGGAGAGAATATCCTTTTGGAAATACTGATGTTTTCAGCATTTGTCTATTTTTCTCTTCACTTCCATAATTAGGGGAGGATGACAAAGTGTTGTCTATAGGTACAACATGGAGTATGCGTGATCATTCCCAGTTTTATTTTCCTGTGTTTGGCTGGAAGGTTCTGATGCTGCAACTAACAGGACTGTGGCACTGCAAAGTGCATTAGCGGAGAAAGGATTTCTGTAAATTGGATCATCTTGTTATAAAAATTAAATGATTGGGATGGCCACAAACCCTGTGGACAGACTTTTCCTTTTGGAAACTGACAATGTGGGTATAAACACACACCGTAATCTGCTTTTCTTTTCTGTAACAGTGAGACAGATTTTCCTGTTGAGTCTCTCCTTGCAGTAAACAGAACGCCAGAGCCAGTAGTTATATTTGCCTCAAATATTGAGGCACTGAAGATGCATTTATTTGTTACTTTGTTTTAGAGCTTGTTTGTCAGATGAGTTCAGATCGGATGCATTAAATGCTTTTACTACAGACTGTGTAGTGAAAACAAGCTGTATTCAAGAGATTAACCTGTTGTAGGTGGGAGAAGAAATGTTCCTTGGCTTATTTTGATGATAGTCCAAGCAGTCATATTCTCCCTCTCTTGACACTGCCTTTCATTAAGCTGTGGTATATTTTGTTATACAGCTACTTTTGCCTTGGGGTTTTTGTTTTTAGGGTGTCAAATGTTGATATTGGTTAAAATTTTATCATAATACCATGTACAGTCTCAGCAGGGAACGTTGTAGATCATTGTAGTGTGACTCTTTCATCATCCTTCTTACTCCCTAAAGCAACCCTGAAGTATTGTACTAGTCTATGTTCACTGTAGATTACAGATATATTTAAAATATTTTCTTGTATCTGCCAAGCTTTGCTGAAGGTAAAAAAAACAAAAACAACATTTATAAAATGTTTATGAGCCTGACTGAAAGTATTTTTTGTTGCTGGAAACTTTACTGTAAGTCTAACCTGGGCTCGTTTCTTTATTGTCTTCTTTACAGAATCGGTAAAGGATTTCAAGGTGTCATGAAGAGGTGGGGATTTAAAGGCCAGCCTGCCAGCCACGGCCAAACTAAAACCCACAGACGTCCTGGAGCAATATCGACCAATGTAAGGGTTCTTATGCCTTCTCACTTTCTGTTGTAAACATTCTCCTGTACATTTAGAACTACTGGCTAGAAATGATTTATCTGCTCTGTGGTAGCAGAGAGCCCCTGCTTTTCCAAATGAGATTTAGAAACCTATATAATGAACAGTATCTAAGTATGAGTATACTGTACGGTTGGGAGGTAGCTGAGCACATTGTGGTATCTTGTGCTATAGCTGAGAGAAATGGTCCTAAAACTTCACAGAGAATTCGAAAAATCATTTCTGTGTTAGAGAAGATTTTACTCCTTGTTTTATGCTGCAGATATTGTGCTGTGCACTGCAGAAATAGATGGCTGTACTGTGGAACCCCCAATTGCTTTTAGTTGTACTGGTTTGTGGAGCTGCTTAATGAGGTCTTTCATCCCAGAAGCGTTTCCTTGGCTTTATAGCATTTTTAAGCAGACTATGAAATACTTTCAAGTTTAAAACTGTAAGCAGTATTACTTTAAAAATTCTTTGGAACAGATACATTTTAAATTCTGTCCCTGTAACATTTGGACAACATTTAGGCTGAGCTAAGAGGACTTTCTGCAAGCCAGCTTTGCTGCAGAATTAAAACCAACAGAGTCACAATACTGAGCCTGAATTGTTTGTCAATTTCCAGTCTACTGCTGACCACCTCGGGTATTTTTGTAATCCTGCCCTTTGTTGGACAAAATTACGTTCTAGAGCTTTATTGCAGTTGATTTCCTGAAATCAAGACCTTCCTAGAAGTTGAATAAATAAGGACAATTAATTATTAATACGATGTAACAGGAGCTGATGTAAAACCCTGGAAAATTCTATAGAACTGAAAATTATTTAAGTTATTATTTAAGTCAGTTCTTCAAGCAAAAGCGGGGTACAGAAATAAAGCAACAGCAAGAAGTGTCGTTTTAGATTCTT
Organism: Excalfactoria chinensis; assembly: GCF_039878825.1. NCBI lineage: Eukaryota > Metazoa > Chordata > Aves > Galliformes > Phasianidae > Excalfactoria > Excalfactoria chinensis. The sequence goes on along the minus strand of NC_092826.1, from coordinate 115,962,319 downwards.
TTCTGAAAAAAATACACGCTTTAAAAAACCCACTGTACTTAGCTATAAAACTCATGGATTGGGTGAAGAGGGAAGTTAAATTTTATCTTAACTGTGGCAACCTTCTAAGGCAGGATTGCTCTGGAGCATTACTGGCATCCACAGGTATTTTAATAGCAATGTTTCCCAGTTGCTTTTGGCTATGATATAGGTGAGAGTGGTGTGATGACAGCAGCTTCAAAGCACTGTACCTTTTCTTCTTTTTCACTAAACAAATATATAGAATGAGTGAATACTGTGTCTGAATTATAACAATTGTATATTAAGCAAAGCTGGAATCCTTTTGCGGTTACAGCAGTATTATTTATAGTGGTTTTTTTGGTTGAGGTCAACTATTTCAGAAAACACACAAAGTAATACTTAGCATCCAGCAAGTAAGGATTAGCATTTTAAGTGCTTATCAATATTACATGTTTTCAATGTTGTAAATACCAGCCTATTTCCCTTGCTGCTACTCTGAAGTTTCTAGGAATACCTCTTGCAATTATGTAATTTTGAGGTCTGTTTTTATCTAGAAAGTTTCCAGAGTTTTCCCTGGAAAGAAAATGCCTGGTAAAATGGGTAACATCTATAGGACATCTTGTGGATTAAAGGTAAGTCTGACTGTACTATAATGTGAATAAGGTGGTTGCATTGCCAAGCAAATGTATTTAGCTATATGTCACAGTGTACTGTCTGCCATTTATGCTAGCAGTAAGTTTGTTTAAAAGGCAATAGCAGCAAACGTGTGCTCCTGGGTTTTTTTTGTCTTACAGAGATGTCTGAATTTCATTTACATGTATATGGTCCTTGGGGACTGTGATTTCAGATGATTCTTTCACAGCTCTTGTTTTGCACTGTGTCTTCAGACCTCTGCCTTTGCAGTAGAAATAGCATCAGGCTTCTGGTGACCTTCAGTGAATATTTTCATGTCTATTCCATTTGTTCAAATTCTGATACACCTACTGTTCTCTGTCTGCCAGCAACCTCTGCGGTTTGCACAAAAAGCATATTAGCCTCTAGGCTGCGACAAAGTGAGCTGCTGCCTTCTAACTAAAACTAATGATTCATAACTGGAAACACGCTTGTTCAGTTGAGCACTTTGTGGAATTTAGAAACTGACAAATGGTTGCAATAACGTTCGCATGAACATATTTGTCTTCATTTGTCACACAGGAGTTTTACAACAGCTCTTACTGTTAGGGGGGGAAAAGAGACTTGGGAGTTTCAGTTGGGCTGCCTTTACCTGCCTGACTGTAAGCCTCTTAAAACTGTTTAACAGACTCCTGCATTAGAAGGCTGTGCACTCCAACTTCATTTAGAGATGCTCTCATAGAATCATAGAATCATAGAATTACTCAGATTGGAAAAGACCTTGAAGATCATCAAGTCCAACTACAGTAGCCTATCTCCAACAACAAACCTCTGCTAAATCATATCCCTGAGTACCACATCCAAACGGCTCTTAAACACATACAGGGATGGCGATTCAACCACCTCCCTGGGGAGCCCATTCCAGTACCTAACCACCCTTTCTGTAAAGAAGTTCTTCCTAATATCCAACCTAAACTTGCCCTGGTGCAACTTGAGGCCATTTCCCCTCGTCCTGTCACATGTCACGAGTGAGAAGAGACCTGCCCCACTCTCACTGTAGTGAGAGCATATGCAAATAGCATATGACTGAATGTTGTGGCACATGAAGGTCTCTGCAGACTGTTCTTCCTCAGAATACCACCTCCAGTTTGTGCTTTGCTCAGCTACCATTTGTAAAGCAGGAATAAAAGGAGTTCAGAAATGTTGTGGTTTCTTTGTCTCCTAGGTATGGAGGATCAACACGAAACATGATATTATTTATGTACACGGCTCTGTTCCAGGTCACACGAATTGTCTGGTGAAGGTATGTGAGCTAGTTTCAACTTTCTGGTGTTAGTGGCTGCTGAGCTCTCTTCTGTTCTCTTATTAAAACAGGAAAGAAAAAAAAAAGGAAGCATGTTTGAATGCAGTCATCATTTCTTTAGAGTTCAGTCTTGTACTATTGAATTAAAGCAAGTAGGATCAGCTCTCTGAAACTGGTTAATAGGAGCAGTGGATGGCTGCTTAAAAAGTTCATTCTTAGGTTTGCAGTAGGGCTGTGTATCCGTGTAGGATGTGATAAGCAAGCAGTTACTGGAATTCTGCAGTAAGTGTCTCAGGGCTAGGTGCATCCTCTTCTCATCTGAGGCAATAGTGTGTTAGAGAGATCTCCAAATGTTATTTAGGGGCTGTTTTCGTGAACAGAATACAGAAATGCAGCAAGCACTGCCTTAAAAATTATTCAAGGCATTCACATACACGGCAGCACTCAGCTTTCTAAGAAGTAACTGAGACAGGTTGAGTTCTCAATAACAATATGAGTTCCCTTTGCAATCAGTGTAAACGTATCTGTGACACCTTCCAGAATTAATTGTTAATTGCAGATTTTATGGAGAGCAATTTAAGATTGTTTAAGAGAAACTGAAACAGTGAGAAGTCTGTTTTTACAATGTAAATAATTTACATCAAAGCAAGGCAAACACTTTTGAAGGTTACTTTTTTTTTTTTTCCAAAATAGATTTCTCTTCCTGTTAAGTATATTCCACACATTTGCAAACAGATTCCTTGTAAGTTGTTTCTTTTCCAGCTTCACATGTTGATATCAGATATCTTTAGTAATGTTGGTTGTGAAGATCATCAGATACACAGGTATATGTACAACAAATACAGTTTAAAATCCTCTGTAAGGATTAAGTACTGTAAGGATTTAAATGGTCTTCCTTTAAGTGATCTCTTGAGAAGCTACAGAGTTCACAGAATCACAGAATTGTAGGGGTTGGAAGGGACCTCCAGAGATCATCGAGTCCAACCCCCCTGCCAAAGCAGGCTCCCTACACCACGTCGCACAGGTAGGCGTCCAGGTGGGTCTTGAATATCTCCAGAGAAGGAGACTCCACCACCTCCCTGGGCAGCCTGTTCCAGTGCTCCGTCACCCTCACCGTAAAGACGTTCTTGCGCACATTCGTGCGGAACTTCCTATGCTGAAGTTTCAGCCCATTGCCCCTAGTCCTGTCCCCACACACTACTGAAAACAGACCAGTTTCACCACTATGGCTCTCACACTTCAGGTATTGAACAAGTTTATTATTTTCCTAGACTATTTTTACCATGAACATTCAGTTTCTGGTGTGTGTTGCCTGGTTGTGGAGCAGAAGTCCACATTGGCTGGGCATTAGGTACAGTAGAGCTAGCTTCAGTATAGGTGTTCTACAGCAAAACGAAGGGGGTTTTTTGTGTTTGTTTCCTTGGAAAGCAGGCCCTTTTTCTGAGCGAGGCATGTATGAATTGCTTTGATTGTCATATGTGCTCCAGGCCTGGATAATGACATTACACATTTCTCCCCTAAGATTTTGAAGATAAAATGGGCAAACACATTAAGGAGAATAAGTTTTCCAGGGCAACTTTTCTGCAAAATCCCTGTGCATTACATAGGTGATGTAGAATTGAGGCTATACTTTTATTGGCTTTTCACTGGTTTATCAGAATGAATGACCTGGTCTTCAACTGTGTTCTAAGTATGTTTGTTCAGCCTGAGGCTTGAAACTGATAGATAGCTTTACATTAGCCTGAGGCTTAATTAAGTGTAAATTTGTTGTCAGATCATATTTTTAAATCATGTATGTGTATGAGCAATGTAATGTAGCTGAAAAAACAATTAACTTTTGATGCCCTGTCCTTATTACTTGATCTTAATAGTACTCTGAAGCAAGGACTAATTGTTGCAAAAAGATGTGCATCCTCATAATGCTGTTAAAATCCATCCAAACTTAAATGGTCCAGTGGCAAATGAGTGTACCCATCTCAGATCTCTTACCTGCAAGATCTGTTTTATGAAGCCATTGAGACTTTGAATACAGTTCTTATTTGTACTAAAGACTTTTATTCTAACTAGACTTAGTAGGTTCTTCGTTTTTCAGGCTTAAGTAAGTTAAGAAAAGAAACACTTATTAAACATCTGTAATATAAACTTTTTCAAGCAAACTTTGTGTTTGCTTTAACACATTTTTATGTATGCCAAGAAGCTCTCATTAAAATTAAAGCTACCTTGTTGATCAGGCACTACGCATTTCTGTTTGGAGAAGAACTTGCTGGAAATGTGCTTTCTTTCATGATGAATCTCTTCCACCTTCTTGTTTCAACTTCAGTTTTTCTTTGCTAAGACATTACTCTTGCTTAGGCTGGAATATATCCCCTTTACCAGCCCGGCTTTTCTGTTTTTGTTCTGAAAGCAGTCCTGCTGTTAGCTTACAAAAAAATGCTTGAGGCAGCAGTACTGCCATTTTCAACAAACTTGTTGACAGGAGACCGCTGGGCCAAGCCATCTGAGCACATCCAGTAAACAACTGTGTTGACATCTGTAATGTGAAGAGGATAATGGACTTTGATTGTCAGGGCAGTCTGCTGCATTAATAGCTAAGTGCTTGCCATTTCTAGTTGCAGCTTCTGTTCAGCTCACTCACCATAGATAATGATCGGAACTTTATCCTAATATCAAAAGTAAAGATGGCTTCATAGTTTTTTTCAAGTGATTTCCACGTTATTAACTATTATTGCCATAAAAGATGAGGAAGAGGCTGAGGTACTCAATGCCCAATTCAATCTGTCTTTAATGGTCTGAACAGTTATTCTCAGGGTACTCAGCCCCCTGAGGGGATGGGGGAAAAATAATTCCCCCAGTAATTCAGAATGAAACAGCAGCCTCCTGCTCCAACTAGACTATTACAAGACTATGGGGCTGGATGAGGCCCACCCATGGGTGCCAAGGGAACTGGCAGAGGTGCTCACCTCTGTTCTGGGCCCCTCACTGCAAGAAGGACATTGAGGAACTTGGCCAAAATGCTACAAACTCAGACATTCATGTTTTTTTTATTTTTAAATCTGTTTTGAGATGAAGGTACAGTACTCATTTGTGGTGGGGTTTAGTTTGTTTTGAGCATTCCTTCTGTGTTAGTTGTTTGCTTTGTTTACATACGGACTTTCTTTACATTGATGCAAAGCTATTTGTAGCTGAGGAGAGAAATCATAGGATGTTAGCTTTCATTGTAACTGTTAGTTGGACTAAATACCTGTCTGTAATTAGGTAGGACTAACATCTAGGGGACGTGAAACCGTCTGTCTTTGAGCTCAAGAAGTGGAATGTCACATAATACTCTGTGTGCATCAAAGAGGAAAGCATTTTTTGTTCAGTATCCACTTTTTGTTGCTTGGTAACCATTAAAATCACGGTGCACCTTAAAGTATATATTTATTTTATGTTACATATTTTTGGAAACTTAGTGCATCAGCAGATGGAGATGAAGCACTTCGATTTTTTTCAAGTGCAAAAGGTGCAGAATATGAGGATCAGTGGATTCCTGGTTTAATTAACGTAGTTTTCATTTGATATTGCATGCTGAACCATGAAGTTAAAGAACTGACACAAGTAATGTTTCTAGCCAACTGGAAAAGCAATCAACAAAGCTTACTTCAGCATGGGTTTCCTTCTCAATGACAAGGTCTAATAAAGTTAAGAAAAAATAACAGCGCTGTAGTGCGTGTGGAATATTTTGTTCATAGTGTGGTGTTGCAGAATGAGCATTAGTACATTACTGCGTTGTGCCTACTGATAACCTACCTCAGGTAATAGCTGTTAGTCTTGCTGTATCTTCTTAGGTTATAGGACCTAGAGCTAACTACTGTGGTACAGATCCTCTGGGGGAAATAAAGCTAATAGACTTAGTTGAGTCAGGTTGGTTTCTTTTGATTGGTTCATTGGTTGGGTTTGCTGGTTGCTTGGTTTTGTTTTACTGGAAGCTAACAGTGCTTGATTGGATTTTTTTTCTCCCATGTACATTAGCAGAAAGTTCTCTATTCCCTTGTTCAAGAGAAAAGCTTAAGACTAATCTCTTTATTAACTGTCTGCTTTTCTAACAGAGGGGATGTTGTAATAGTGTATGTTATAGTAGTGAATGCTATAGTTCAGATTTTATGATGTATTATATGTTACCAATTTTTAAGACACTTAGTTTTCTTTGTATGTTCAGTGCCAATCACTATGTTGATTTTTGCAAGGTAGAATTAAACTTGAAGCATATCATTGCTTTAGTGTAGTACTGCGTTTGAGCTAAGAAACAACTTCTCAGTCTTCCCCTAATGCTTCTTACATTTTTCTCTTTAACAGAAGTCTGTAGAAGTTTGTATCCTACTTATTTTGCATCTCACTTGCCAGTATTGCTGACACCCAAGTTGGGTGTGCTGTGCTCAAATTGAGGAGCTGTAGGAACAGTGTCATTCCTCTTTCACCTTCCCTATCCTGGACCATGATAGATTGGTGTGGGGATTTTGTGTAAGGCCAAATGAGGCAGGTCAGAAATGGTTATAGTTCTTGAAATGTGTTTTCTCCTCTAACTGTGAAAATAGTATAGAGGCTGAGCTAGGTAACTTATGACACCTGAGGAGATTACTTCTAATGTTCTGTATATTGAAACACGTTTTCCTGTCTGGCAAACAGTTTGCATTCTTGGCTGTGGTTGCTGTCACGGCCTGAAGCCCTGTTAAACTGCCAGTGTGAGTTGTGACTTCAGCATCAAGTTTTAATGCCTGCTTAAGACCATATTACTTCATGTTGATAGGCTGCTGAATTTGTGCTTGTTTATACTACCCATTCTGCTGACTCTGTATGGGACGTGCATATCTGCAGTTTAAGTGTCTGTAAGCTCCATTACTGTTATAAAGATACAGTGACAAAATCACGACCAAGTCCAATTTCAACTTTCTCTAGAGCTTTTCTCAATAAGAAAAAAAAAGAGCATAAAATATACTGCAGTGCATTTTATGCTACTATGTATTTTACCTACCTGTAGAATAGGATATACAATAATATGCAATAGAATATACAGTACCATTAACAGTATTTAAGCAAACCAAGTGGTTATGTTATTTTGAGTTATAGAGTGAATGCTTATATGGATCATAATAGCTATTTGGACACTGAGTACAGCTCCATCTGTGAGTAAAAGCTAGATCCACTCAATTTTAATAACGGGGCACTAACACTTACCCAGATATCATGGGATTCCCAGTTTTCCCCATTCTTTCCCCCTTATTGTTTCTTACCCAGAGGAAGAGAGCAGAAAGAGATCAGTACTATCGCTCATGAATGCATTGGATTTATGTAGCCTGAAAGCCTGTAGAAGAGTGCTTCTTAAAGGTTTAATGATGACACACCTAAGGTTTTGAATCGTAGATGTTATTTTGTAGGGCCTGCAGGCAGTTATGAGAGAGGTTTGTATGTTAATTGTTTGTAAATGATAGCAAATCTGTTGGAGCCTACTGCCTTTTTGTAAGAGATTACCAGAGCAATTGCTTATACAGCAGTTTCAGTGCAGAATGTAGAAAATATCGTGTGGGCTCTGTGGAGGAAGGAGGTGAAATGTTACTTGATACACATTTGGACTCTTTGTTATAAAGCATTGTTTTGCAGTGGGGTTGTGACTCTGAGGAATAAGGTGAAAGATGTGCTATTATTTTTCCCTTTATTAGTGCTGCTCTCAGAACATTACATGGCTAACTGGAAAAGCTGAGCTGGGTCACTTAAAAGACAGTATTTACAGAAACAAATGTAACTGCTGATACATTCTGTTTAGCTTCCTCATATTGTTGTGAAATAATCGTGCAGAAATCCAAGCTATTATGCACAGAAAATCTGACATGCTGCATTATTCATAAACACAAAGCAAGTCATCCAGTAATTCTGTAGAGAATATAGATAAAAACTGTACCGTGTTCCAAGATGCTAATTGGAATTTTCAGGTGTAAAGTGAATTTGAATTACTCTTTTGATAAGAATAATAATACCTTCCGAAGAACTTGTGGAAGTTGGAAGAGAGAAAGAGGGACATTGATTCAGTCTGATATTGATGCTTTAATATGATGCTTCAGGATATTTCACCTAATGCTTTACTTGCACTTGAAAGCAGTGGACGTAGGAAAAGATGAAAAAGGAGCAGCATTTTTTGCCGGTCTAAAAACACGCTGTATCAGTTACAGCAATCAAAATACAGAGCAGATTGGAAGAAAAGAATTTTAATGCCAGCCGTGGTTCAAGCTTCTGGGATCTGTCAAGATTCTGATGAGTTTAGAAGGGGTAAAATGAAATATTACTGTACGATGGTCTGCTGAAAATATCCCGTAAGAATCTTAAGACTTGAAGTATTCTCTTTATCACAAAAAAGCCACTATCTGCCACTTGACATCAATACGTAAAATACACAGCATTGAGGTTGAACAGAGATCTTACATTTATGTAGGTAAACTGATGTAGGACAAAGATTAGAACGTTTTGTTTACCTTCAGTTAAGAACAGACATCTTACTCTTCTGATTTGCTTCAAGAAAAAAGGAACAAGTGAAAAACAAACATTTAAATTCCTTTCGCTTTTTAGGTGTCCAACACAACCTCTGATGACCTCACCTGTCTCTAACACCATGTATCTATTTTGTAATGAGAATAATCCAAAATAGCAAAAGAATAGACATGGAAAGTACTCTAATAAGATGCAGCAGAAGTAAATAGGGTATCAGAAATAATTATTTTTATCTTCCTAATAAACCATAATAGTTGTAGAGACTATGTATATTTTTGCTGCCTTCGGGAGAGAGGTAGCAAAGAAGCCTTGTGATGTGCTGTGGCATTACGGAGGAGGAGAGGGAAGGGTAAGGGAAAAATAGTAACTGGATAAGATACTGAAAGGTGTTTATATCGTAAAAGAAATAGCAGCAGCATATTGAATGGGAAAGATGACTTCTTGGCTGCAGCAGTTCAGATGTGGGGTTGTGTTTCCTATGAACTCTGTAGATGGAACTGTTGCCACAAAGGTCTTCGGGCTTTGACCTCCACCTGTTTTATTGCATGTGGGTGTGAACTCCTGTCTGCCCCAGGTACTTCAGTAGTCGTGTTTGGCAGCAAATAGGTGGTGTCTGGTAAAAGAGGAATGATCTAAGTAGGCATCCTAACCAACACAGTGCATTAAGCCTTTCTTCCCCTTATTCTCAGCAAAATATTTTCTTCTGTTTATCAAACCCACACTTAGAAAACTGTTGGAACTTCGTTGGGCAAAAAAAAATAATAAATAGCAGTTTTCCAGGAGCTGAAGTTTTAAGTCAGACCTTTTGCGCATTTCATCTGCAGGAATCCTCGTGGACTTTGGCTACGGCTCAAGTAATAGCTGATATGAATCTGGTAAATACGAGGCTGTCAAAACAGAGCTGTCAGCAGGCATAAAATTGTTTTATTTAATTTCTGCTGTAAATCACAGTTCTCTTATTTGAAGCTGTTTCCAGCCAAATAAGAACAAGCTTCCTGCTCTTAAGCCCACCGAAGAAAAAAGAGATGGGGATGAGCAGGGGAAAGAGCTTATCTTCACTATGCTAAAATTTAATCTTGTTGTACCTTTCTTTAATCCAATTGAATTTAGTGCCTGAAAAGAGATTATTGCAGCTCCAGGAGGAAGAGCGTATGTAATGATACAGAAGTGGAGCATTTTATTATAAATGAAATTTCATTATTTGAAAGTTTGTAGTTCTTTTTTCTTCAGAGATACCGCTCCTCTATCTTCCACCGCAGACGAGCTGCCTTCTGCTGATAATTCTAACTACTAATTTTCTTCAGAGATGGGAGTTTTTTGGGGTTAGGTTTTAAACCTTTTCTCCACATACGGAGGTCAGTAAAGGGAAGGGATTTCTGTTTGGCACTGCAGTTCGTGAAAACTAACTTTCTTAAGGGCTCCTGTTCCACAAACACAGGAACTGATTCTTAGGGGAAGAGGTCTACATAGTTAATCTGCAGTCACTGAGCAGCTCTGCAGTAGCCAGAGGGAGCACTTCCAGCACACATGTGTATCTGTGCAAAATCAGCTGCCGGAACTGCATCGTAAATACAAAAGCACGTCTTGGCTGTTGAAGAGGGCGATTACACTGCATCATATAACTTGCTATGTCATGTAGGAAAGCTGTGTGGGATATAACACAGTTCAACAAGTCCTGCTTACCTTCACTTAACATTAATAACCTTTTAAAATACCAAATAATGAATTCACAAGAGTGGGTATTGATTCTGTCAGTTTGGTACAAGTGATAGTAAATTCTCCTTTGGTTTTGTTTTGCTTTGTTTGCTTTGCTGTGGTGGCGAGGCTGTGTTTTCTACTTGTGCTTTTTTTAACTCATCAGTGACTAGGTTATAAGTTGATATTAAAAATAACTGGTGATTGTATACAGAATCCTTCAGATAAGCAAGTATAATGTGAATGCTGCTGTTTCTGTTTACTTGTGCTAGATGATTTCCTTTATTTCTTGTGCCTTGCTGTCTGAAAGTCTTCCGTAAGATTTATTAACCTTCGTTTTCCTCCCGTGCTTTTAGGTCAGAGATACAAAACTGCGTAGTCACAAAGACTGCAATAAAAACCCTCCTTTCCCCACGTTTTTTGCTGATGGAGATGAAAAGCTCCCAGAAGACTTGTATGACGAGGACATGTTCCAGTTCACAGATCCGTCGGTCACATATGCGTAATGTTTTTGACACCTTTGAAAACGCCGAATTTTGTTATTATCATGAACTTTGCAATGCTGTATGAAAGTAAACCAAATGAATTGCAATCCGACCAACTGACCCCGGACATTTCATATATTGCTGTTTTGGTCAGGTAAAAACTTGGTGACTATTGATAGATCAGCAGGTGAGTGTGAGGGGCAGGTTGCAAAGCTTATCACCTGTTTGTCTTCGGTGATCCTTTGTCCTGTGCCACAGACTGTGAAACCTTATAGATTGCTGGAAACTGTTGAAGATGGCTTTAGTTTGATCTTCTGAATACTACCAAACTCTGTGTTTGTCCTCTGTGAAACTAATCTGGCCAACTCTGATCAGTCAAAAAAAAACCACTTTCAGATGTGCTTTAGCATCTGAGGGGGAGAATAAATCAGATGCAAATCCAATTTAGTAAAGAACAGCTCTGAATAAAAAGGGAAAGTACGTCTATCTGTAGCAGCATTGGGCTTGTTTCATTTCCTTCCTTTCAACAGAGCTCTTTCCTTTCACATTAACATTGTTCTGCGTTGAATTGCAGATATCCAACAAATTTCCTATAAGAGGAATCATGTCAACTACTGTCTGTCTCTTCAAGCAGCACTGACAGTGTGTATGGCAAGGAGATATTCAGGTGGGAAATGCTCTGTAACAAAGAATCACTAAGACTGCAGAGGCCACCTGTTGGCCACCTTCACTGGCAGCTTTTCCACAGAGGCTCCCTTGCATGTTCTCCGGAGTCACATCAATGTATCATCTATGGTTGTCTCCGCCTTGGATTCTTGTGGTGTTACAGGAGAGCTTTCATAAAACAGGCCAAATGTGAAGGATTTCTCTTTATGCTAATGATCATTTTTCCACCTTTTAATAGTGGACTTTTGTACACTCCTTTTATTCTTCATGTGATTTTCTAAGTCTGGTCTTCTGGACGCTGTAAATTGTAGTAGCCCTACAGTAGTTAAAGAATTTACATCTCTTGAGCTACTATTAATATTTTAGTAGTCTGTTCTTTTCTGTCTGTTCACCTTTGTAGCTTCATCGCAAGATGTCACATACCTTAAAGAAAATCCTTACAGATACCAATTTAAAAGGGATGTTCTTGTCTGTATGCAATCTCTGTCAGTCCCTGAGGTTATTTTGGATTTTTTTGTAATAGCTTGAAGAAATCCCATGCTAACTTAAAAGAAGCTTTATATAGCTACAGCACTGAAGTAGTCTGAGAGAGATCATTGGAGACCACGGTAAGAAAATGTGATGAGGTAAATATCTACATTGTGGCCTATTCTCTTAGTTGGATTCAGGCAAATTTAAAATCAAATATCTGATTGAATCAGCATGGTGAATAACAGCACTGCCCTTCTGCTTCTCCTTCTCTTTGGTAGCGTTCGCTCTGCGAGTGCAGGCATCTCACAGCACATGCAATGCAATAACCCATACACTGTAGCAAACAAGCAGCAGTATGCGGTGTTTTGGCTGCAGTGCTAGCAGTGAGTGCAGTCTGTCACATGTACAGGATAGCTGCCATTTCCTGAAGAGATGTTCATCCATCTCCTGATAATGCAGCAGAGTTTAGAACTTGCAGCATTTCAATACTTGCTGTCAAACACACATAGATCAGGACATTTCCAATTGCCTAGCTTGTGTCCTGCACTGGTTTACAAGGTAATTCTGGTGCACGCAACCCTGTATCATTTCATGTCTGTATGGAAACAGCATAGCAAGCATAGGAGAGCAGTATGTATTGTGCAGGACACTGTTGGGCTGGACTTGCACTGCTGCTTCTAGAGGCAGGTGATGAGGAGCTACTTGCACGGGGTGGGAGTCAAAGCCCTGGAGCTACTCCTGGGAGCTGCTTAGTAAGTCTCCAGGGTGTCATTCAGTTGGAATGTAATTACTTCTTGTTTATTGGTTTGTTTTTCCTTATAATGGCCCTGGACTGTCAGTGTAGGAGATCGTGACGCAGAGATATGCTTTCTCCTACTTCTCCTAGTTCTGCACTGTCAGGAAATGTACTCAGGCAGTTGCAGAATCACAAAATAAAGACTCTTTGTCCATATTACCTGTAGACTATTAAAGAAGGAGCAGAACATGTCACAAAGAAAAAAAGACCATGAGTTTTTAAGATGGTGACTGTGAGTAGATCTACTGACTCCTCTACTTTCTTGCCATCTTAGTAGGAAGCCTGCTGTGCAGCAACTCTTCAATATCCTGGCAAAACAATCCTATACACCAGTGTGCACCTTGGGGATTCAGCTGTGCCCAGGCCGAGGGACAAAGGCAGACTGCAAGCATTTATTTCATCCTTAGCCTGTTTTCTGTACCCATTTGTGACCAAAAGGACTGTTGGTTTAGTGCCAAGCCTCATGTCCAGGAGCACGTTGCTACTGCTTGTTGGGGTGGGAGGAGGGGGAGGGGAAGGGGGATGCTTTTAGCATCATTGACACTGCTTTGGAGGAGTCTATAGGGTTAAGCATCAGCTGTATCCATGACTGTGTGGCATGACTGCTTTGAAAAATAAATACTCTTGATTAATAACCCCTCTCGATGGTTCTGTAACAGTACATGAATAAACAGTGGCAAGCATACAATATAAGCTGAAGGTAAAAAGACAGCAGGAAGGGGAAATCAAAACACTCGTCTATCACTTGACAACATAATTGCAGCCATTGGTGATAAACAAGGAGCGTTTATTTCACTCAAATCCATACTTCTAAATACGATTGCTCTGTCATTATGTGAGACTGATAAACATTTTCCTTTGTTACTTTTACTTGATGTGGAAAAATGTGGTTTGTTCTGCTAGCATTTAACACACACTATGCTAGCAAGATGAAGCGATGACAGGAGTTTGTTTGCAGAATTTCACCTTTCTCCACCCTCCATGTGGATTTCACAGTCTGGGAAGGTCAGAGCTTTTCTTAAAATTAGTGTTTCTTTAACCAGCTTCTTACAATCCAGCTCACAAGCTGGGTTTGCTGATGTAGCATTTTAATAACTAGCAGCAGCTCCGAAAGGTGAAGCGTGGTACAGTGAGATGGGATGTCAGTGCAGGTATGGTCGTGAGAAGTGACAAAAGCCCAGGAGGACTTGTGGTTGTATAAAGCCTTTCAGCACAGAAAGGCAGTTGTGCTGATAATACCCTGGGCAAATCTGACAACCGTGATCTTCCGAATTGCACCTCCAGAGAAGACTGGAAGAAGATCGATTGCCATATAAACCACAGGGGAGCTGGCTTGTGTCCTCCAGCTGACTCCACAACAGCCAGCAGCAGTGAGCCCAACACTCCTGCCAGCACAATGGGATTTGTGCTGCTCAGTGCTGGGGAACAGAGGGTGCTTCCTGGCCAGATAACCACAGCTGAGGGCAGTGGTGGTCTCATTCATCCCGTGAGTATCGTGTTTGTAATACAGTGTGTGGCTGGAATCAATCTATCTCCTAGTTTATTTCACACCCACATTCCTTGATGTTTCACCTGAAAGCCTCTGTACCCTGTGTCTGCTAATAATCAGCTCCTATACCCTTCAGTGCACAGACGTTGCTTATTAATTGCATTTTAATGAGCATCTCTCACCTGCAGGGAGTTGCTCTGCATTATAGTATATAACATAGCATAGAATAGTTTACTGTTTATACATCACACTTGGTGGCTCTTTACACCTGCAAATACGTGCAAGAATGCTGACCTTGGTCTTGAGTATTTATTGATTCTGGAGAAAATGTGCAGTTTCTGGTGGAGGAATTTATGTCAATTATATGTATCCTTCACATTATAAATTGTAGAATCGTAGAATGGTTTGGGGTGGAAGGGACCTTTAAGATCATCTGGTTCCAACCCCCCTGCTATAGGCAGAGACATCTCCCTCTAGACCAGGTTGCTCAAAGCCCCATCCAGCCTGGCCTTGAATGCTTCCAGGGAGGGGGCATCCACAGCCTCTCCGAACCACCTGTTCCAGTGTCTCACCGCTCTCACAGTAAAGAATTTCTGCCTAATATCTAGTCTAAATCTACCCTCTTCCAGTTTAAAGCAATTTCCCCCTCATCCTGTTTCATCTGCCCTTATAAAAAGTCCCTCCCCAACTTTCCTGTAGGCCCCCGTAGTAAATAAATCACACCAGCAAGAGAATGCATTTCCATTGGTACAGCTTTGCTGTGCTTGAAGCGCAGCAACAAAACAACCTGGCAGTTAGTTTGAGCAGTGGTAGTGGCATATATAAAGACCAATGGTCTCTGAATTAGTGCAGCCTGTTGACCTACTTCATGAAGCATCCAAGCAGGAACTGGAGAGGATAGCTGTGTAAATAGCAAGGAGCTGCCCCTCTTTGTAGCACCAGTTTGACAACCAGCACTTCTGTCATTAGGCTACTTGC
This sequence comes from Excalfactoria chinensis, assembly GCF_039878825.1. Taxonomy (NCBI): domain Eukaryota; kingdom Metazoa; phylum Chordata; class Aves; order Galliformes; family Phasianidae; genus Excalfactoria; species Excalfactoria chinensis. The sequence continues at coordinate 115,947,305 of NC_092826.1, read as the reverse complement.
ATCTCTCCCCTCAGTTTAGCTGCGTGTGTGCATGGTATGAGTGTGTCGTAGGGCTGAGCATCACAAAAAGGTTTCCAGCAGCATCGATGTCCATGCTGAGATGAGGACTACTTACACCCAAGTTCTCTCCCTTATTTGTTCTGCTTTCCTCATCCCTATAGAATGCCATGTGTGGGTTCCCACTTAAGTGGATTGCTGTTGACATGCCACAGCAGAATCATTTCTGAGTTTGAATACTGAGGACCCATGCTCTGTTCATGCTTACTGACCTCAGTGGCCAGTCGGTCATTAGTGGAATTAGAGCACCCATGTATCTACAGCCTATGATGCAGTTCTTGTGAATAATTTGATTTGTGGAATAAATTAATCTCTACTTTCATGGCAGTAAATTTGGACTTCAGAACAGACTCCAGAACAGGCAATCAGCTAAGAAAGCAAATGCAGTTTCCAATGTGAATGCAGACGATGGCTTAAATTATGTCCTGTGGTGAGTGTCTGCTGGAGATGGAGCCTCCTGTGCTCTGGTGCATCTCAAATTCCAGGGCGTAAAACCTTCTGGCAAAAGCTGTCCGTATTGAAGACAAACCATGGATAAAGCCAGCTTTGGGGGATTTGGGAGGAATAGGCTTGGAAGGCAGGTTTTTAGCAAAAAAAATAAAAAATAAAAAAAACCTGTTTAAACCAATTTCATATTGTTTGGTTTGTGCTATGTAATTTGCTTCACATTTCCCGGGGTGACAGAAGCTTGCAGTCAGCTAAGTCGAGTTTTCATCTGTCTGTTTTCATCTCCTTTCTCATTTCCTTTCTAAGTAGTAGAAAGCCCTAAAAAATGTGTTTTTTGCAGGTGCTCAAAACAATAACCTCAAAGAGGGTCCCCTGACAACCTGCAGCTCAATCAAAAAGCACTATGACTCATCTTTCACAGGCAAGACACGGTACTTTTGTAACCCTTTCTTCTTTTATTATTTCTAGAAGATCAAGATGGAAGACCAGCGTTGCTGGAGCAGAGGCTTTTGTGCAAGTGGCCTCTGCAAAAGCAATCTTACACAGATTCTCACCAAATCTCGCCTGCGATAATGTGTTATTGCTCCATGCAGCAACGATGTGTGGTTGCTCACTCACAGTGTGAAGTACAGGTTTGGTACCTTAGTCTTGCAAAGAATTTGAATGCATCTGCTTGGCATTGTACCAAAGATGCATGAGAGCATTTGGCAGCAGGTAATAACTCATGCCGTGCCATTCGGAAACACTCTGCCTTTCTCTGCAGTTAAAAAAGCATTTTTGCCTGCCGGCTTGTTCTCAGACCATGAGATCTGTTGCCAAAGGAGATCTTCCTCAGGCACTTCCATGGCCTTCCTTAGGCTTGCTTCAGATTTTCCTTTATTTGGCCTAAAAGTTTATTGCTGCATATGGAGCAAGAGTTGGATAGACAAGAAGCTGATGTGATTTATCTTCCCTCATCTTTCATTTCTCTTGATCGCAGGTCAACAGAAAACTTCTTTCCCTGGATGCTTCTTAAAGACTAAAATCAGTCATTTTCTGTGAAATTGGCAGTTGGTATCTAAACTGCTATTTCACCCCCACAGAGAAGGTGCCGCAAAATGTCCTTCAGCTCTTTCACACCCAACCATGGCCACTATGCCTATGGGCTGATGGCTTGGCTGCTGGGCCTGTGGGCCAATGGCACGGCCACTGGGCCTACCTGGTACTGACTGCACACAACCCAACCCTGTTGCACACACAGTCTGGAAGGAGTTTTGGGCAGGCTTTGTCCTGTGCCATTGAAAAGCACCTGGTGCAGCAGCTCTTATAGCTGTGAATGCCTGTGTTTGTTTGCTGGTGGGGTGCGCAGTGGAGGCTTATTTATTCCACTATCTATGAGCCAGTACCTCCATTGCTGTTTGCTTGCTTCTGATGGGGAGGCTCAGTGACAGGTTTTCAAGCATCGTCTGTTTACAGTTCAGTGAAACCACTCCAGTTGGGAAGGCAGTCTGCTCCCATCATTCTTTGAAGGGAGAAAGAAGTCAACAGACTCCTGAAACTTCAGTGGAGACATGGCAGGAAAGCACTGGCCCTCTCCCCCACTGTGCAGCCCTCTCTGGCAGACGTTTTCCGACGTACTTTGATGCAAACACAGTGCTTGCTCTTGTCTGAAATGCATCTATATGAGAAAAGTAATCAGACTCTGTCATCTGGCCTCATTGCAGGCAGTCTTCTGACTGGTCACCTTCTCCTAATCGCTTAATGAGCTTCACTGCGAATTATTAAAAGTAATTGCTGATTTGCAAGCATGGGAGATTGTGACAAAACAATTTCATAGTTATCAAACATCAGTGTTAAAATAATTGCTGTTATATAAATACGCAAGTACCCATCTATTAAGTCACAGTTAGGAAACCTAATGAATTATTAGTGCCCAGCTCTTTGTTTCTGAAGCATTTTTACAAGCACAGCCTATGCTGTTACACATGTTTAAGGTGGTAAGCAGAGGCTGCAAATCAGCTCTTGGCAAACTGCAAGATTTATCCCCTGTCCCACAGCCTGTGGGATCTGAGTGACACACCACAAATGCTTGGTGAGGTGCTGGAGGCAGAGACTGCTCAGAGAGAGGGTTAAGAGGAGAGCTGAGGGCTGTCAGATGAAGGGAGGGCAAGGCTGGAGGGAGATCTGGGTATGAAGATGTCCCACCTCATGGTGAATGTGTTTTAACCCAGCTGATAAGATAAGCAGCCCTTGAAAGGGGAAGTTCAGGCACACAATCTTCAGAAGAAGCATGCGAGTGCTGAGTTATTTCCTGAGGAGAGTGCCTGCCGCTCGCCTGCAGATGGATTTTGATTCCTGGATTAAGGGCAGGAATTGAAGTCAGGCCCTGGCTTTGGTGGCTGCTCTCAGCTGTCCTGAGCCATCTGCTGCCTTCTGTAGGAATGCTGTGCACCCGTGGGGCTGGGATTACTTTGGTCAGGGACCAGCAGGACACAGGGACCTGTCATTCTGGAGCCCAGGACCTGTGCTGAGGTATCTACCAGCCTCTGTCCTGCTGCCCTCATCTCATTTGTCTCCATTTGCCTCCCCGTGGCAGCGGCTGTCACTCATTTAATGGCAAACTAAATTACTGCCTGTGGCCTGCCAGCTCTGTCAGGGCCTCACCGCAACAGACACCGAGACATGGGGAAAGAACGTGCCACGCACAAGGGAGAGGGGAGGAAGTTTGGAAGGGGAGAGACTTAGTTCTGCGTCTCATGCACAGCCACAGTTAGCTACAGTGGAATTGTTGATCTTTGGCTTGCTGGCCATTTGTACACAGCACAGAAGATGTTAAAATCTTGAGAAAATCCTAATGTGTGATAACGTCCTAATAATAACTAAGCTGCTTCTCTCCTTTTCTTCTTTTTTTCCATAGGTCATTGTGACAGACAGCCGGGCCTGGAGAACCCAACCATCTCTGCTCATGGAAATTTGCCAGTTCTCCTGCAAGGAACAGAAGATGTTTGGCTTCTTCATTGCAGAGACCTGGAGAATAGATTTAATTACATTTAGATTTAACCCGCTTTCCTCTCAATTCAGTTTTCCTTTCTATTTAAATAGGGAATGACAGGGCATGATCTGATCATTTTTGCCTTTTGTGAGCAAGGGTGGGATATTCAAAGGAAGATTTAAATCCCATAAGGTTATTTAGTTTACAGACCAGGTCCCGTGATATTTAGCTCCGAATTTTACAGGTTCATGTCTCATGTTACCTAAAATCTATCTGGTAGATACAATCCCTGATCTCATGCCTTCTCACTGTGAACTCATGCTTTTTAAGAAGTCCCTAGAAATAGAAATGTACATTTTTGTATATTCTGCTGCAAAGCCCAACCCAAGGGAAGCCCTGTGGGATGAGTGTATGTGAGTCTGTTGACCCCACAGTGACAACAGCTTAGAGGGAAGGCGAGGGCAAGATTTACTAAGGGAGCTCAACACCTACATGTGGCTGTAGGGCATGGCGTGTGCCAGACTGCGGGACCACATGTGCTTCCCATTTGGAAACTCAGCTAAGCTGATGCTGAGTGCCTTGGTGAAGTCTTTGCCCTAAATGACATTAAGTGCAACAGGGAATTGGAGTTAGGCTGGAAAATAGGCAACTCTGAAAAAGTTTTGTTTGTACCCAGGAAAATTACCTAACTCTAATGTTAAATAATTCAGTGCCTTCCTACCTTCCTTCAGTAATTCCTGTCACGAGGTTGCATGCAGTAGCTGTAAAGTGCTGTAGGCTACAATATTAAGTTGAACTCAGGGCTCAGGTGCTAGGGTTTTCAGTGAGTTTCATCCATCTGTAAACCAGCCAGCCCTTTATGAGAAGGAAAGAAAAATCCCATCTTGCTGATCATTTATCCCTAACAAAAGCAGGGAGACCCTGCGCGCGTCCTTTGCATGGACAAATGCAGCTTGTCTCTCCTTTGTGTGCTGAGCAGATGTAGCACAGGTTTCGGATGAGTTGCAGTGTCACAGACTGCAAAGCAACAAAGCCGGGGAAGTCCTTGGGGACCTGCAATCAGCATTCAGAAAGGCAGAGCCAAGCTATTCTTCAGTATGAAAAATTTCAGGTCATCTGATTACAACGTGTGCACCACTGGCAGTGGTGGTAGGAAACTAAATGCTTGTTGGAAATCTTTCCTCACCTTCATTTTCCCCTTCAGGATTGGCTGTATCTTGCCCAGTGCTGAAGCTTATGATGATGCAGGTGGGAAGTGCAGGAGCTGGTGCTGATTGCGCTGTGCCTGCAGTGAAGCTGCTGCCAGGTATTGACTTCATGAGGAGCTCAGAGCTATTTCCCACTCCCCACAGCCCATGGAGAGGAACAGCAGCGGTTCCTGGTCTAACATGGAAGCCCAGGGCTCCCTGTGAAACTCATTCTGCACTGCTGTGCTGAGGGTTTTTGCAGGGGTCTGTGTTCGTGCCTTGAACCACACGTTCTTTTAGCAGAGCAAGCAGCAATGCTGCCTCCTACAGAAGGAAGACCTGGTAGGTTTTTGCTGATACCTTAGCAAAACCACATCACCGGAGCTGCCATAGACTCATAGGAGGAGACTATTTGAGCCTTGAAAAGAACTAGAAAACAAATGTAATTTAATAATTTGTTTACATTATTATAAAAGGAAACTATTTGCTGCTTCTTGATGTCTTTCACTTCAGTTATTCTCATGTTCACATGGGCCTTGTGAAATCCAGGCAGCAAACGAAGGATCTTGCTAAACACAAGTTGCATCCAACCCTAGTTCCCCATTCTCACAGGTGTCCATGCCAGGGAAACAAGAGAGGAGGGGACAAGCTCCATTTGCAAATCATATTATCACAACAAATTCACCCCTTTTCATTTTGGGTTAGCCACATCTTTTTTCCCTATAATGCTACAAGTGTAGTTGTTTAATTAAGATGCATAGAGCAAGGTGGAAAGGTGGGCCCATGCTTTAAAATATTTGATTTACGTACGGCTTTACAGGAGCTTTCCTTGCAGAAGAGATGATACCTTCTGGAACAGAATACTCTGAGAGATTTGAGCCATGCAGATGATGGGAAAGCAACTTCTGTGCCTTGACAGCTTGGTACTCAGTTTGCATTTGTGGGACTCAGTGAACACCACCCTGAGTTGTCTATATTTCAAATATAGGCCAGCAAATTGATCTTCTTGGCTAGGAAATGGCCAAAAAGAAAATGATAAAAGACACCTTTCTGTTCTGCTCTTTGTTCAGAAAGGATAAGGACTTATTTTTAATGAAACATGCCTTCCTGTGCATTTCATACTGCCAGCTCGGCTATCTCACACCTCCTGACTGTAGCTATAGTTTAATCACGAGATGTGTTTCATGCTGCTGCAAGCCATGCAGCTATAATCATGTTTTCATACAAACACTCCATCAGAGCTGTCTGCTTTTGCCAGTAAGCCGTAGCTATGCTGGTGGACCTGCCCATTTCAGTGGGCTCTCCCTGCAGTTTTTCACTGGCCCTCCCTGAGCCCAGCTCAGGCGGGCTGCGTGCCATCCATCAAGAGCCATCCTGTTGTACTGTACAGTGCGGGGATGGACAGCAAAGCCTGGGATTTGAGGACGTCTTGCAACATTGCAAATTGGATCCAGCCTTAGTCAATAAGCATTGCCTAGCCCTAGTCACGCCTCCAAGTGAAGTTGCTCCATGGTAGCGTTTTTAGCCCCAGGCATTCTCTGCATCTCCAGTGAAGGGTAAGCTGGTTTTGTCACTCCAGTTCCCTGCAACGCCAGAAATATGATTTCACCCTCTCCCAATAGATGACTTTGATTCAACATATGGAGGCTAGAGATTCAGCCTCTCTGATTTCCACCCGTGGTGGATAAAACTGGCTGTGAATTATTTATAGCATCAATCTGAGCCTTTTTTTTTTTCTTTTTTTTTTTTCCCCTTTTAAACTCGTGAATTAAGCGGAGTTCAAATGAGTGTCTGAGAGAGAGGAGGTGGGAGGCTTTAAAGAGGTGAAAATAACAGGAAGACAGCTGCTGCGTGTTGGCTCCATCAGTGTGGTTCAGCACCCCGTGTCGATCTGGGGACGGATTGCCTCGCATTAATCAGAATATGGTTAATATTAAAAAAGCAGAGGAACTCTTCTGACTGGTTCTGGGCTTGCATTAGTTCTGCCATTTAGCTTTCTCCGCAGGCTCATCAAAAATAGAAAGAGCCATTGTTACGATGATTGCTGGGTTTCTTTTCAGAGCAGCGGAAGAGGGGAAAAGAGACACAATTTAGGCTTTACAATTTGGTGATGCAGGGAGAGAAGTCCGAACAGTTGCTTTGCCTGCTATTACAGCAAACGCTTTCAACCTCTCTGCAGAAGCCCATCCTGCCGAGCGGGGGGGCCGGAGACAGCCCTGGCAAGTGCTGAGCTTCTCTCCCCACAGATCATCTGCAGAGTGAACACAGCCCCAGTGTGGGGCTTCAGCATCCCATCAGGGCGCCGGATGAAAGGTCCCATAGGTGTACCAAGGGCCACCACCCACCTGTCCCCCTGAAGCACACCAGGCAGCTTTGTCCAGGGGGCACTGGTTTTCTTCCAGAAAACTTCTGCTGAACTCTGCAGACTGCAGGTTTCTTCCTGTCTGAGCTATAAATGCTTGGGGATAGGTACTCAGTTGCTTGTGAAGAGGTCCCTGTTATTTGGTTGCTCTGTAATATTGCTCTCAGTATCAGCAATAGCAGTTGGCTCACACCATGAAGCATATGCAGTACAAGGTCATGCAAGAAGATATGCCTCCTGCCAAGTGCAGGGGGTGTGGAAGGGGGTCCTGGCTCTCCAGACAAAGCTCTGTGGGGTTGGGGGATTGCTCTGTGGGGTGGGACCTATGAAGGACCTGCATGGATCCAAGCTGCCATTTCAGGTGGCCAGCCACTGGTCTTTGGTCACAGCAGCCTTTTCTGTTACCACATTTTATTTCTTCAAGCAGAAGAAGCAAACACACTCTACATTTTTCCCTCTGATTTTGTGAGGTGAGTGATGTGTACGCTTTCTCTTTTTTCTCATTACTGACTGTGAAGAACCTCACATCCTTTCTTTCTTTTATTTTATTTTATTATTATTATTTAATTTATTTAATAAGCATTTAACAGGTAACTTCAGGTGTGCTGAGGACATACATAGCTGTGTCACACCGCAACAAATCAGCTGCCTTGTGCCATCTTGGTAAATGGAGAGAAGCAAAGCTTTCAGCCTCTGAGCGCTTATGCAGAAATCCAGGATACATGCAGTTATTCAGATGATTAAGCTGGCACTTTTTTGTCTGCTATACATTTTCACACAACAGAAAAGCTGCAAATACTTTCAGGAAAGATAACCATTTCACTAATATCCAATACAATGCCATAGTAACTAATTAATAAGCCTTATGTGCCTTTCTGATGCTGGGGACACAGGGATGGTGCAGAATTGGCCACAGTGCTGTGCAGATCCCATCTGTGGTGAGGTCTGACAGCTCTGCATCCATTTGCTCTCTTACAGAGCCTTGATTGCCATGCAGATTTGTTGTTCAGGTCTGAGATGGAGAATCTGAAGGCTCCCTTGGGGAATATGTTCTAATATTCTTCACCTATTAATAAACCTATAATTCCTGGGAAGAGTAATTCAAATACCCACCTACTAGTATTAAGCAGCAGTTGCACAGTATTCATGATTCAGAAGCACACACTTGGTCTGGCTGCAGTGTGGATTTAGATAACGTACAATTGCATGAAAACATCAATTCAACTTGCAGAGTATTACAGCAGCCCATTATCTGTTTGGGACAGATGGTCTACCCTGTAATTCTGGTGCATTCCAGCATTTTGATCATGGGCAAACAGCAGCTCCTTCCCAGGCTCTACAGAAGTGCTAGGAGAAGTGCTGGGCCCAGAGACCTGCAGCAAGCAGGAAACTTGTCTACTCTGACCACACTGGCTTACAGCATTGAGTCACCATCCCTGGAAGTGTTCAAGAAACATGTAGATGTGGCACTGAGGGACATGGTTAGCAGGCATGGTGGGGATGGGTTGGCAGTTGGATTAGTTGAACTTAGTGGCCTTTTCCAATCTTAATTACACTAAGTTTCTATAAAGCACCACCATAGCACATTTCTTCTTTTCTTTCCTAAGCTGATTTTCATCTGCTGCTTCTGTCTTGTTGAAAATATGTATGGTCTTGTGGGGCAGGGGTAAGCTGGCCCCCATGCATTTACTCTGATGAAGAGTGACATATCCCAGGAAAATTGCTAGTATGGTAAGACACAGACTTGTATCTGTTCCACCAACACATGATACAACCCAGCAACACTCCTCAGCAGTGCAGAACTTCAAATGAGAACAAGAAAGACCATTGTGGTAGTGCCTAAGGAGACATCCCTCTGAGGCCTCATATACCTCGTACTCTACTCCAGCCATGTACCAGACTGGTGGGTGCTGTGGGTGCCATTGTATTCCAGGCACCATCTTGGTGAAATCGTGGTGCTGGCTCTGCTCATCCCCTGCCTCCACACATCTTCTTTTCATTTGTTACATCTGTACCCACTGCCAAGCCTCTTATTAGCACAAGGGGAGAAGTGGACAGTTGAATAAATGGCCTAATTTTGCATTGCATGGAAACACTCCTTCCACCCTCATGAGGAGGATGAGCAAGAGGCTCATCAACAACAAGCCAAAAACAGACAACTTGTGCTTCTTCACCACCCTGGCATGACGAATGAATGTTTTCTCTATATACTGTGTAAGCCGACACTGAACAACTGGTAATAAACTGTGGCAATGTTCAACACGTTATAGTGAAAACATTTGTCCTGCATTAAACACTAGGAAATGATTGTACTGCAGAGATCTTTCTTAGCAGGCTCTTTTTTTTTTTTTTTTTTTTTTAGCTTTCTTGGTTACTTTTGCCATTGACAATAAATACTCTGCTTAATTACACAGAATCACACAGATCACAGAATGACCCGGGTTGGAAGGGACCTCAAGGATCATGTAGTTCCAACCCCCCTGCCTAGCAGGGCCACCAAACATACGCCTTTACTAGATCAGGTTGCCCAGAGCCCCGTCCAACCTGGTCTTGAACACCTCCAAGGACGGGGCATCCACAACCTCCCTGGGCAGCCTGTTCCAGGACCTAACCACTCTCCTAGTAAAGAACTTCCCCCTAACATCCAACCTAAATCTTCCCTCTTTTAACTTAAAACCATTTCCCCTAATTATAGTTCTTCCTCATGCCCTCAAAGATGTTGCCCTTTCCCCTGCTTCTATCCCATGTGGAGAAACATCTCAAGATAATTCCATCTCAGAACAGTGCCAAATGCTCTGTGGGATCCTTGCAAGATTTTTGCCAGGCTCCTTTGGGCGAGAGTAGAGATTCAGAATCTATCTCAAATAAGCAACTATCAGCCCTATGTACCACAAAGACCTTAAAACCATACCTAACTTCACTAGAGGATTCTGGGCACAGATATGTCAAGGGAGTGCTCCCTTGAGTTTCAGCTGTGCTGAACTGTTTGGTGTGGGGGTTGATTCTACCACATCCTTCAATGGCAGCTCAAGCTAACTTGTGATCAAAGCTGAAATTAGAGGCATACTGTGACATTTGGAAAGGACATAGTGAAAACTCTAAATGTTATTGGGTCATAGAGAAAGGATGGGGTTGGTGTTGGTGCAGACACAGCACATAAAGAGCTTGCATGCTTCTAAATACACTTGTGCCCTCTTTTTTTTTTCTCTTTTTGTGAACAGTGTTTGACCCCACTATTGTACAGCCAGCTGGGAAAGTGTGGATGAAGAAGAGCTATAAAGAGCCTTTTCCAACAGCCCTGTTCCAGGAACCCTCCCACTCAGGTCAGAAGCTGAGAGAAACTTACTTTTCCAAAGAGGGTCACCTGAGGGGCACAAACCCATCCCTGTGCTTCCCAGCATGAAGGGCTGTCCTTAAGTAGCCCTGTTGCGTAGGGCTGTGACTAAAGAGCCATATTAACCCATAAGAATTCTCTGAAGATATCAGTATTAGTATCTTCATGTGTTTCTTAACCAAATAATAGATTTTTGTAGTGAGGATGTTCTTTGGTAGACCATTAAGCTTTCCCTCTCATGTATTTAAGACACTATTTTTTCATTAAATGTGTTTTTATGTTGTTTTTTGTTTTTTGGTTTTTTTTCCAACGGCTTGAAATCACTGTTTGTTTCTGGCAGTTCTGAACTCCACCTGGTTAGTTTTCCTCCACACCTTTTTTCATTATGACTGCCTTTAATAAACACTGATTATTCTGTGTCTCTTTTATGCTCTTGGCTTTTATCTGTGTGACCAATAATGGAAATGGTTCCAACCACGGTGAGTCTGCTTTCACAGTCAGCCGTATCAGTCAATGGATGCCTCCTCCTCCCACGGAGAAAAGCTAATTGCTGCTCTAAATTTACTGCAGCGAATCAAAGAAAAATATTATCTTACAGCCATCGGTGCCTTTCTCTCAGTAAAGTCAGTAAAAATTCTTTCTGATGCCTTGGGCCATTATAAAGAAAGCGGATTGTCAGAAAAAAGCATAAGTATTATTGTGCTCTCATACTTACAGACTTGCTGGATGTGATCTCTGGTGGTTATGAAACTCGTTCCAAGAATATCAGTTGCAAATGAATGCCAGTCCCCAGATTCACAGGATTGTGGTTGTTTGTTTCTATTTTGTTTTATTTTATTTTGTTTTACTTTTCATTATACTGTATCGAGGCAAGTGTTTTTTTTACCCTGGAGTGCAATCACACTCCCACTTCAAGTCTGCCGGGATCAGCAGCACTCCTTGTGGAAGTGACCCAGCTGCACAGACAGACCCGTAAAGATGGAAAGAGGCTGCAGGAAGAAAAGGAGACGGAGAAGGATGTTGTCCCCACCTGGCTGTTGTCCCCAGTCAGCTGGGCAGCCAGCTGGTTGCACTCAGACAAATAACGTGGAAGAGTGATTTTCACCAGCTGATGATAACCATGGAGAAGCAAAGCCCTTGTACCCAGCCATATTTTTGTGTCTGTATTTGGTCTAGGACATCTGCAAAATGATACAAAGGTCTGGTTGGTTTCATCATGCTCAAGGATCAGTTGTGTTCCAGCTTAATAAAGAAGTTCAATCTTCATCAGAAGGGGTAAAGCTATTCCCAGCAGCGTGTCCCAAAGACCCTAAATGATATGGAATAAAGGCAAATTGGGGCAGAAATCCACTGAGACTTCTGGGGCTGTAAGGTAGGGCAGCACCATTGGCAGTTCTGTGCTATAACCAGGCTTAGCTCAGGCAAGGCCAGGGGGCTGCATCTAGCATAAGCCCCTGTACTCATCAAGCAGATGAGCACACAGAGCCTGTACAAAGTCACAGGGGGTTGGTATCACTCCCCAGCCTGGGACAGGGTGTTAACAAAAACAGGCACATTGCAGGAAAAGCTCAAAATTTTCCTGGGGAGTGCTGAGATGTAACCAGTTCATTCTAGGCAGTCCTCTTCAGGAAACCCAGCTGGGAAGCCCACCTGCCTTAGTTGGGCCATCATGGTAAGACAACGAACCACCTTGGAGTGCCTCCCCACCGCGGGTTGTGCTCAGTGGGGTCCTCTGTGAGCCTATTGATGTGCTGGGGAATCAAAAGGTGAGACACAAAGAATAAGCACAAGTCATGCATATGAATGTGCTCAAGCACAGACGGTAACCTTTCCTCCTTCGACTGCCTGAGCAATAAGTGCTTGTGATATCAATACTTGATGAGAAAGAACCAGGCACAGTTTCCAAATCTTACTTTGGAACTGCAGGTGGAGGAAGAGTTAATTACTTTCTTTTACTTTAAGTACAAAGCTCATAAACTCAAGTTTTATGAAGTTACAAAAGCTGCACTGAGCAAACAGCAGGATAAGCAATTACATCTGCAAGGTAGTTTCCAGGTACAAAATACACAATATATGAATCTGTTGCTTGGTCACCTTCCATTGCACGTTCTGCTTCATCTAAAATAGCATATGGATGAATATCTGCGTGTTTATATGTACACCAAAGGCTTATGGAGGCCAACAAGAAGATGTATGTGAGCACAGTGAGACAGTGGGTGGCACAGTAGCAGTGACGGTGACAGAGGGTCACCCCAACTGGTGCAGATTTTGATGAGTGCAGATTTTGATGAGTGCAGAAAGCAGGCTCTTGTTCATCGCTGGCATAGATGCATAGCTAATGGTGGTTGAAAAAACAGGTTTTTGAAGCTGAGAGTTTGCTCTATCAAATAGTGCTATTGTGCTCTTTGTATTTGTTGTAGTTTCCCTGGAAATGAATAGGAGGCATCACTTTTGTAGTGATCTACATGTTTTATATAACGTGTATACACATACGCATATCTATATACATGCACATGTACAAAAGTGATAGGCTGCTTTAACACTGACAGCTATTTTTAGCCGAGTAAATAACAGGAAATATTTCTAGAGTCTGAGCTTCTGCCAGCTGTTAAGATCTAGCCAAGAATCAGAGGGGTTTGTTTGAGGGTTTTGAGACTAGATTAATTAACGTCATATTTTAACTTCCAAACAATGCCTGATTTTGGTTAATTTTTGCATTCCTCTACATTCCAGGTGATGCAATAAGGTAAAGCTTCCAGGTGTTTCCAGCAGGGAGAGCAGAGCCTGGAGCACTTTGTGCAGCTCTGATTGCTGTGTTGAAGATGCCATTCAGAGGATGCAGGTGCAAACAGGCCAGGAGGACAGGCAGAGGGATAGGGAATGTGCCATTGAGGAGAAGAGCTCTTTTACCAAGGAGGTATGCTTGTTTTCCAGCAATGATGCCAGAAGGTGGGAAAACAAACACCGGGGATAAAAATGGTTTTAAGAGGGCCAGAGAGAGATAAAGTTTACACTGAAGCAGGTTTGAGCAGTACAGACTGAAGTAATTATCGTATTTAACACAGAAATTTGTCAGCCTATAAAGCTGGCCCAGATCATACATATGATGGCTACCAGGCCTGTGCGATCTCTTCCCAGCCTGCTGTCCCAGCTACTCTCCTCTATTTGTGCTATATTCTGATGGGGATTTAGCATTTGAACACAGCTAAGAAGCCAAGAAGGAGGTGGCAGCATACAGAGGAGAAGAAATCAAACTGCACAGCATGGCACTCATGGGGCTCCCCTGGGAATGGGAAGCATCACTGGCTCCTGAGATCATGTCAGCTCTGACTGACTGCACAGATGTGCACTGTTTATCCAACCAAAGATGATATTTCCTTTTACAACAGTGAGCTACATCTACGTCCTCTGCATGGAAGGCCGTGCTCCTTTAAAATGAGGCATTTGATTTGTTTAAATGTGTCCGGACAAGAATCAAAAGTGCACATCAGGTGGGACCTCCGGGCTCTGACCTCTCAGAGGGGTGAAGTTGCTGAAAATGCATGGGCAGCACTGCTCCTCAGGATAACACACCCAGCCACCATCCCATACCAGCACCTGTTCAAACTGAGGAGCAGTGCCAGGATCTGCCCCGGTGGTAATCACAGCTGGAAGCTGCTACCAGACACACACACAGGCTCTGAGTTTATATTAGAAATCATATTCTGCAATTAGCAGATCCTCTGGGATCCTTTCAGAAAGAGCTTCAAAAATAAACACCTACCAAGAATGTGGTGTTTTCCAATAAAGTATTCTGCTAACAGTGCAGTTCTTCAATAATGTGCTGTGAAGAAGCAGACACAGAGCAAATACTTGGAGCAGCAAAGATGCAAGACTCACTGTATTGTGCTATTGTATGGTTAAAGAATCTTAATGCTTGGAGAGGAAAGAGAGCAAGAACTTGAAGCAACAGTGATAAAACATTAAGGCTTTGGGAGACAATGTTGTAGGCAGAGTTTTTTGTAGTCATTGCTATCAGAAGATTGACAGCCAGCTTGGAAATAAAGGCCTGGTTGGCTGTGATGAAATGCTCGGTAACTGTCTGTCAGTTTTAGCTGAGAAAATTAGCAAATGACTCATGGGCTGCAAGCAGCAGGGAGTCTCATCCGTCATCTCCAGAGAAGCCATCACTTCATGCACTCTGCTGTTGCTTAACTGAAGGACGACGTAAAATAAAATGCAAAAGGTCATAAATAAAATGTTTCAGGAACACAGAGGCTTAACTCAAACAAACACAACTATGGGTGAGGTGTTTGGCTGTTGTTGTTCTTCTTGTGTTGTATTCTTTTGTTTTGATTGCGTGGCTGATGCTCAGAGAGGATTTCCTGAAAGCCGGGTCCTTTCCATGAGCAGGAGACAGGCAGGTGACCATCAAACAGGACGGACCTCCAGGGAGCTCAGGGATTGTCTCTCCTTTTAGATCAGTAAGAATTTGGTACGTGGCTAATTTAAATGCCCCTGTAAAAACAGTGGGAATTTTCTCATAACTTCAGTGGAAAAAAATGAAGCCTGAACAACCCAACCAAGGGCTTCTTATTATGAATCATGGGGTTCCATCAGTGATCTGGTGCGTTTCAGAAGAAAAGTGACCTATTGCTTTTGTTAAGATGCCAACCTCTTCTCTTGCCCAGAATAACCTGGGGGGTGTCCTGGAATGAAGGAAGACAAGGGGGGATAATAAGACACTAAAATAAAGAACTTTATTGGAAGGAAAAAGAAATACATACAACTAGACTATAAGAAGCAGTATTTTAGTGCCTCATCATGATTCAAGGTCAGGATGGAAAGGGCCCTGGGTAGCCTGATCTACTGCGCAACAGCCTTACCCACAGCAAGGGTAGCAGCACTGTTCTGTTGTCATCCCATTGACAAAACAGAGTGTAGGTGGACTGATGATTCAAACCTTGAGTTTATTTATAAAAACAAATGAACGATGAAATGTTTTCCCTGGCAAAGTAACTGCTGCAAATTCAATCTCTGAAACTGGGCTCTGTGTACAGGAAACAGCCAGAAAGACCAACAGACCTTATGAACCCTCATCTTCTGTAAATCCAGAGCAAGCCACTGAGTTGAGCCTCATTCACTTTCTTAGAAAAATAACAGATTGGAATGAAATTAAAGACATCATTTTCTGCTAAAGAATTTTCCAAGAAATGGAAGCATGCAAGAAGTAAATGTAATCTCGAGCAACATGGCAGAAAATCATGGAATCATAGAATCACAGAATCACCGAGGTTGGAAAAGACCTAAAAGATCATCCAGTCCAACCGTTCACCTATTACCAATAGTTCCCACTAAACCACGTCCCTCAACACAACATCCAGTCATTCCTTGAAATCAATCACACCCATGTTGAATGGCAGACTAGTCCAGCAATATTAAAAAGTGCAGTTGAAAAGAACAACTTTTCAACTAAATTCCCTCAAGGGAAAGAGACAAAATGCGCTTCAAATTATCACCTTTCTTTACAGACCAGCAATAATTATTCTGTTTCACACAGAGGCCGATACACCTGGAGATGGGATAAAAAAAACCCCACAAACAGCAATTAGAAAATGTGCTGAAGATAACTCTTTTGATAGCAGACTACTTGGCTATCTTTTTCTGCTGCAAAGGGTGAAAATGTTATGTTGTCTTCTGTAGAGACTGCTAAATTACCAAGAAAGTGGCTGAATGTCTGTGCATTAGCTTTCTAAGTGACCTAGATCTATATTTCTTTTTCATATTCTCCTCTATGTGTTTCTTGTTTATATTCTTAAGTTACAGTCATAGTTCTCAGCAAGAAGTTCATAGATCTCTGGCGGGGAAGGGAAAGTGATTTTTTTTTAATAATAATTATATACAATTATGGGAAAAACAGTGTTTCCTCTTGCTTTTCACAGATAATCCCCTTCCTACCCTTTCCAGAGGACATTGTTCTTACAGCAAATCCCCCAAACCAGAGGTAAAGATGAAAGCGCATTCATAGTAGAGCTAACAGGTGACTCTCAAATGTTGCATGAATCCTATTGATCCAGGACATCTTTAATGTGGTTTTTCAATTCTCCGCCCAGGACACAATCCAGAATTATTTAACAAAGCCTCATTGATTTTCCTCTGTTCTCAGAGGCAGGGAGAAAATCAGCCATGAAGCTGATGGTAGGAAGTCAAGGTTGCCCCGCTGCAGAGAGCGTTGGGTGCTTCCACAGTGACGCTGCCCGCACATCTGCTTTGCCTGGTTGTGAGCACATAGGAGGAAAGGAGAGGCCCAGAGAGGTGGTGTTGAGCCCCCGGGGAGCAACTGGGGATTCGCTTAACATGGAGAACAGTCTGAGACTGGTTAACGGTACAAGATTGACTAAGACAACGTCAGGAGAAACAGTCCTCTCCCAGTGAGGCCAGACATTCCTCCTGGAGATTCCTAAGGTACCACCCTAAGGTGAGCAAAGAGGAGAAAAGCCACAGGCTATAGTTAGGGCAAAAAGATGAGAGGGAGAGGGTGGCAGCATGTCCTTGTTCAGAATGAGTGGGAGCACCTTCAGCAGAGGCATTCCCAGCAGCATAACACAAGGAACCTGGGCAAGACTGCATTCCAAGGCCAAACTGGCCTTTACTTAGCCAAGATTATGTCTCATTCCTGGACAGATGCTTTCTTGGATATTTCAATGCCTTGCTCAAGCAAGAGGCAGGGTATAAGGATGGGAATATGGGAACATGGGAAGGTGCAGCCCCGGCACACCAGTGGGCACCTGGCTGGGATGCGCTGCACTCCCCTGTGACAGGCACCATTTCTTGTGAGCAGCAGGGTTGTCTCTTCATGGTTTTTCAGAGGCAGAATACAAGTCCTTGATTGGTAATTGTGGGCAGAGCAGCTGCCAACTTTAAGTAGGTGCTTGGAAATGGCTATAAGTGCACAGTGGTGAACGAGGACAAAGTCTGCTCGGGAGACTTTGGAAGGAGGGAAGAACATGCAGCTGAGCCTACAGGGATGGGAAATGAGCAGTTTCTGAGTGGTGGGTCATGGAGCAACCCCATCAGAGGTACTCTGATGTGTTGGAGCAGCATAGAGGGAGCTGCCTCACCCCCTCTGTGCTGCCCCCAGTTCCTCCTGCTGCCCAGAGACCCATCCTTAAAGGCACTACCGCTGGTATCACCCCATTCTGACTGAGACAAGTCACTGCAGCTGAAACAGCACTTCTATAACTGCCAGAAATTCAGAGCAGGTACTGTTAAGTCCGCAAAACACTAATTCCCTCAAGGTTAATTAAACCGAGCAGAATGGCTAGATGAAATGTAACAGCTGACTGCTGCAATTTACTCTGGCGTCACAGTTAGCATTAGGTTGCTCTCTGGTGCAGGGGAGCTCCTCGGATGACTTATTTTGGTATTTACTCTCTTGGGAGCTCCTGTATAAATCACTCATCTTGTTCATGCCAGCCTTTGGGTGATGGAAGTCAGTGAAGCCCAATTCAGTTTTTCTGGGGGAAAAACGCCATGCTGCTCTACAACTCAGCTGAACAGACACTCATGAACACTGACTGTTAAAGTATTAGTCTCTGAAGTCTGTTTTCTAATCATAGAATAATAGAATGGCTTGTGTTATAAGGGACACTTAAGATCATCTCATTCCAACCCCTCTGCTATAGGCAGAGATACATCCCTCTAGACCATGTTGCTCAAAGCCCCATCCAGTCTGGCCTTGAAATCTAAAGCTAATCTAAATGTAGTATGTAAATAGTGGATGTTACTTCATCATTCCTTCTAAGTAAATCTGGAGGGAAAAGACTGAACTACAGTACTGTGGGCTTGGAGAAGAGTGGGTTTTGAAGTCGGTGGCAGGACACGCAAAGGAACATCATGTATTGCTAGTCATTCCCAGTGTGAATCATCCAGGAAGCAGGGATGGAGAGCCCCACATCTTTCCTGCTTTACCCACCCAAGGTTCCAGGAAAGTTTAGGCCCCAGGGTGATATGAAAGGAGAACTGAGTGAGACTGGCTGCAGGTTCTTGTTAGTGGAACCCTTGCTTCTGGTCCTGGCAAGAGGGACACTGTGTGCACATGCATGCTGCTTCCCAAGCTGACTCACCCAGCCTGTGGGACAGATGGAGCTGGCAGAGTTCATCTACCCACGCTCTGCTGTTGTCTTCACGGCAAGGAGATGAAGAACATAACTTCCCAGGTCCATGGCGTCTCCCACAGGCAGCCCTGAGCTCCCTATGGGGACTGTTACCTCCAGATGAATAGCTATTGTTGTTGTCCCCAGGAGGCACCTGCTGCATAATAACATTCAAGAAACTCTTTCAATTACTGCCTTTTATAGAAATATGAGGAACAATTACATAACAGCTGCAAGCAATTATTACATCAGGTGATATGACCTTTTCAAAACTGAGAAGGAATATAATGTTATAGGTGGAACAAGAAAAAAAAGCTTTTTTCTTTGTATGTGAAAAATAAAACCCATGAGTTCAAAACAAACTCCTTTTTTTTTTTTTGAAGGATTTCTTTTTAAAACAAGGGTAATGGCTGTTCTTTCAATTGCATCGCATGCTACAGTCTCTGGACATCTGGAGAAAATTGAATGAAAGCAAATCATACAATAAGTAAGCAATTCTATGCATCACTAAAAACACGAAGCCTACGCTAAGAGGTAAAGCCTTCTTTTCTCTAAGGCTAACTGAGTTTAGCTTTCAGCCTGGAGCATCCACTGGTGTTTTTTGTACTTACCCACCATTTGCTTAAAATAACTGGAAGAAACTTCCTCTCTCAAACTTCAGCCTGCCAAATTCAATTAAAATTGACCAATGGCACCAGAAGTTATTGCTAGGCACTCAGACAGCACTTCTGCATTCAGACTGGGTACTTTGGCCAATGCACTGTGTAGTTTTCCAAGTGAGGTTGTAAAAAAGACAAACTATAACAGTAAGCAATGGGTAATTATGTAAATAATATGTCATGCATGTATTGAAAACAAGAGCCATGGAGAATGTATACATTTTTTCCCTTCGTACTCAGGGACCAAATAAACTTCTGTATGGTTTGCGGGCTTCCTTCTTCATCAAGGATTTTTCCCTTTGCAGAAGATGATCTCCATGATTCTGATACAACCTTTCTCCTTTTCTGCCCTGCATCTCCATGATATCTGGCAGGGCTGGCATACAACTGGTTAGTCCTGAGTTGGCCCAGGTGTGCAGAGCAGGGATGGGTGTCATAAGGTCAGGGAAATGAATGGCTGGAACATGGGAGAAGGGTGAGAGCGGAGTTTTCCTTGATACCCATGGGAGACCATAATGCCTGGGCTCTACTCTGATTTTGCCCTGAACCAAAAGAGAGCCTTTTCCAGGATTATCCAGCCAAACAGCCCAGAAAGGAGAGCACAGGCTCTGAAGTCCTCAACTCTTGTTGCCTTTGAGATAACCTCCATTTATGTGGATGAAATAACTTTTAACAGAGAGTAGTTCTCACCTTGCTAGTTAATGCAAAAATTATGACAATATTCAAGACCTGTGCCCTGCTTCTGAACCTGGACTATGTCCTTCAGAGCAATGTGGAGACAGACGAGACCACTCCATCAACCCATGAAGCTCTTTCCTTGGACTGCAAAAGACATCTGACCACAGCACAAGACACCAGTTCAGCAATCTAGCCCATCTTGCTAATCTCCCTCTGTTCAACATAGCTAGATAGAGACATGAATATGAATGAATGCAGACTGCATGGGAATGTAGTCTGAAAGAGGAGGTCCGGGCTGTCAAAACCGTGAACACTTAACATCCTGGTACATTCACTGGTTTCTTCTGCTCATCATAAGGGGCTGGAAGGTCATGAGACCCCAACAAATAGCCTTTGTGCTATGTTCTCAACAGCATATTTTCTTGCTTTAATCTGCTCTGTGATATCATGTCCTTTGGATTACAAACAAATCTTGTTCTGCAATAAAACTGGAATTACACGTGCTTATGTAGGGAGGAGCATAGGCAGGGGCAGATAAAGCATGGCATATAGACTTCATAAAATATTCAAAAACTGAATTATTCTGTGTATTTTTCCTAGAAGAAAAAAGTAACTTTAGGTTCCTGAATGGCCTCATAAAGACCAAATGCACACTTCATCCAATTCATATGCATATATCTTCTAATGGATGTGATCTGAGATAGCTTATGAGCCAAGTGAATTCAGCTCCTATTTTCTGAAAGCTCTAATGAGTTAATCAATAATGCATTCTTTATTTTTAGATCTATCTGTTAACTCTCTATATAGCTCAAATGGCAGATGGATGCCCAGGACTACAAAACATTCAGAAGTCTTTTTCCTCTGATTTTTGATAATCCCTTTTCCTCCTGCTGAGAACATTTCCATCCTTGTGATTGCTTTTATTTGGTCCCATCCTCTTGTACGAAAGCAGATACCACAAATAATATCTGAGGAGGCTGAAGGACCAGTGATGTGAAAATTGTTTCAGTACTAATTCTGCTTTCTAATTATAGGCACATTTTTTCTTGAATACAAGGACAAACACAAGGCAAATGCTTCTGTCCTTTGCAGCAGCTTCTGTAGTGTATACCTGGCACTGCTGGGAGGAGGCTTTGTTTACAGGTACTTTACCTTTACTTTACTTTTTACTCATTCCACCTGCTGAGGAAAGAAATAGACATTTGTATCTGTTTATGTGTTTACATACACTTACTTAAGGAAGCAAAAGAGACATACACAAATATGCACTACAAAATGAGCTCTTTAAAAACCAAATTGGTCGAATTGACATCTGTCTATTCAGAATAGAAGTTTGCTGTGGGAAAAGGGCACGATGTTTATTATCATTGTTCTGTTACACGTTCATTATGTCCCAGCCCCAGGTGGAGTCTTTCTGAACTTGTTTTTAGAGTCAGGTGTCATCATTGGCTGGGCTTGTATTTCAGTACATATAGGAAAGATGTCAGTGCTGTCATTTGCTACCATTTTTTGAGGTATTGGTTTATTGATACTATACCTGCTCATAGGAGATCTTTCAGGCATCTGTTTCTGATTGCTTGATGAATGCTTCTGCTGATTCTCAGTTTTCCTTGCTAGGATACATGTTACATGTTGATAACATCTCCTTTGTATGCCATGGACCTGATGAATTGAGCAGTCTCTGCATTTTGATGTGGACAAGAAATAAATCCACCTGGGGAAAAAAAGGAACACAAATGAGAGCTCATAATGCAACACTGCTGACAAAATGCCAGCACTATTCCCTAGCATGTGTGGATATGAATCATAAGTAGAATCAAAGGGTTGTCTTGTCACTTTCCATAGGCTTGTAGCAATCATTTTTGAAACCTGAACATCATTTTAAAGGAAACTTGTCTTACCACTTTCCTTCAAGAAACTTTGCAAAATCTATTTTGTCCGTAACACACCCACAGAAGATCATAACTCAGTAAAACCAGAGAAGGAGGTAGTCTTGGTAGCTGCGTAGCATTTGAATGGGTATTTCTCTGGCAACTGGATTCTGATTTCCTGTGACTTTTAAGCGATTTCCTATAGCTCTCCTTTAACTTTCTCCTCTGCTGAGTCTTTACTTTAAAATAGGGATACTGATCTAGGATCTGAAGAAAATGTTGTGGGTCACAAGATGTGCATTTTTTTCTCACTAATACAAGTTGATTTCATAAAAAGACAGCACTTCTACTCATTTTCACATCAGTTTTCATTCAGCTTGTAGAAAGTCAGTGCTGAGACTTCTTAACAGCTATCAGATCTGTTTGAAACTGAGACACACACAACCAGAAGTCATCCAGGGGGACAGACTAAACACAACTACAACAAGATACTGCAAGTCTTTCTTTAGAAGCCAAATTATACAGCATTTAAATCTGAGACAGAAGCTTTTGGAGCTTTCTGACCCAACAGACTTAGCATTAGAGAAAAAGATTGGTTCCAGATACAACACTTCAAAAATGTTTATGTAATCAGTTGGCTCTTACTGCACGTAATCTTGGCTCCCTCAAGCGGCTGGTCCCAGAGGCCGGACAGCTTTCTTTGTGTATCAGATCTCTTAGAAGTGTTAGAGGTCTCAGTTTCAGGGATCACAGCTGCAAACTCTGCTAAGATGCAACGTGCTTTTGCATGTAGCCATGGACTGTCAGAAACTGGTACTCAGTGAATAAGATCCATGCAGCTCTGAGGTCCCATCAAGTGAGAGAGGAGTGAAAGAACTGGGACTGCCTTTATTTTTTCACGTCCTTTTTTCCTTTTTCTTGCTGTCCTCTGGAGGATTTCCTTGCCATTAGTACTTTCCTCTAAATTCAGTAACAGATCCTAATGGTTTTGCTGTGGTAGTTTTCATAGCCTTTCTAGCTGAGGTCTGCTCTAAAAACGGCTGGCTTGGGACCCATGGGACCCCTACAGCTTCCTGGAGTTCAGCAAAGATGAATGCAAAATCCTGTAGTTGGGATAGCCCTGGGACTGGGGATGACCACGTGAGAAGTGGCTCTGCCATGGAGAAGCAGCTGAACGTGGGGCATTGCTGCAGCCTTGCAATATTTATAACAATAGGCACAGGCTGCAACTGGGACAATTTCTGACAGAATAGAGGAGGGAAAGGTCAAGTCCTGGAGTCTCCATCCCTTGACATTCTCCAGACTTGGATGGATGAGGCTCTAAGCAATTAGCTGTTGTTGGGGATTACTCCCACTGTGAGACTGGATGATCCCAAGCTCCACTCCAACCTCTTTTATTGAATGAATCACAGAATGAATCATAGAAACATGGAATCATAGAATGGTTTGGGTTAGAAGGGACCTTTAAGATCACCTGGTTCCAACATTCCTGCCATAGGCAGGAACACCTGCTTCTAGACCAGGTTACTCAAAGCCCCATCTGGATTGGCCTTGAATGCTTCCAGGGATGGGGAATCCACCTCACTGGGCAACCCATTCCAGTGTCTCACCACCCTCACAGTAAAGAATGTCTTCCTAATATATAGTCCAAATCTACCCTCTTCCAGTTTAAAGACATTTCCCCTTGACCTTTTGCTACCTGCCCTTCTAAATAGTCCCTCTCCAGCTTTCCTGTAGACCCCCTTAAGACACTGGAAGGCTGCTATAACGTCTCCAATTCCATGGGCCAATAAACACTTAGAGGGTCTGGATTTATCTCTTGTCTGATGTGGGAGTACTTCAGAAGTTCATGCAGACCCTGACACAGACCCTGAAACCCAGCCATCCTGCAACCATCTCTGCCTTGCTCTTGCCATCAGTCAAGCTTTACCCTGAGTGCTTCAGCCAGGTTCTGACCAAAATAAACACCTACTATCCAAATACTGAGGCCACAAATCTCTACCACAGGTGGCTCATTTTTAAATCCAGCTGCTGTTAACCCTGTGGAGCTTGGTATGCACTGACCCCCTCAGCACTAATCCAGCTTTGCTGCGCTGCTCACATTCCATGCAAGGCTGCCCTGGCACCTGGCAGCAACAGCTCTGCAGAAGCTGCTACTTCAGAGAAACAGCCACTTCCCAGAGATCATCAGGAAATGGGGGGACATGACAAATTCACAAGGGCTTATGACTTGTTTTGTTGCAAGAGTTTGCAGTGTGAGCACCTCTGCACTCGCCAATAGGCAGGATCTTTGAGTTCCCAGTACCTGAACCTTGTGCAAGGCAAATCTCTGAATTTATCTCCTTCAAAAGGAAAGCTTTTGCAAGTCACCTTTAATTTATTAGGTTTTTCTTCACAGGGAGGCCTCATTCTACACCCCATTGTCAGACACAATTTATCTTCTCTGCTTTAACACTTTTTCATGTCCTTACAGGCAGAAGATTTCCAGATTTCTTCAAGGACATCTAATGATTGGTATTTAATGCTCACCAGTGCAGTACGTGCTGCTTCAGTCTCATGAAGCAGGGATGTAACTTCACCTGTTCAGTCTGGAGATCAGCTGGAAAGTAACAAGAACGGGAATTTAAAACCAAGGGGGAAACTTTATTTTAAATGCAGGACCTAAAATCTATATTGCATTTTTCATTTAATAAAGTAAGACCACCAGAGTATTTGCTGATTGGTCATACTACAAAGCTGACTGACAAGTGTATGACTCCCCATTACCTCTTGAAGTGAAGACTTCCCGCTTCATTTACGCATCAGAAAGCACAGTTGATGCTGCAACAGATGCTGAACAAACTTGTGAATGTTCCCTCTTTGTTTTTTTTTTCCTTTTTTCCCTTTCTGGATGTGAGAACTGGGTGTGGAAATACATGATGTGCTTCTTTAATTGGCATGGGGTTTTTTCTGCTTTGGTTCAAAACTTTGTTCAAATGAGGAGAGAGCTTTTAAAGCAAATCTCTTCATTTTCACTTCTCACACGCGTTGATTTGCAACACAGCATGACTACCGAGTGCACAAACCAGATTTTCTTCCAATTAAACTAAACTGGGATGGAACATCCATATTGCATTGTTCCAGTCTCTACTGGTCATCAACAGGTCTGGACCAGAATCTTCTAAATTGAAGTATCTTGATGCATGAATATCACGGAATGTGGATGCATGGATAATGCTGGCTTTGGACCTTAGAGCTCCAGTGCTCTACAGATCTACCCCTACTGGACTGCATTACCAGATTCTGTAGACACAGCTTTTTCTGCACAAATATTCTGCCTTTGGCTCCTTTTGTGTGGGAACAGTTTGGATTTTACTCAAACAGTAAACATGGCAGCCTGAGAATATAGTGCTGTACCTTGTCATACTGGACATGCAATAAAGCTGAACTACAGTTATAACAAGGCATGATATTACTTTTGTATTTGCTATAAGATCAGATTCTTCTCAAGCCATTTCTTGGCCCCATATATATCACTGCTGGGAGAACTAAGCAAAGACAAAAGATGGCTTTCAGTGGCGGGCAAGGAACAACAACAGTTGCCTCTCTCAAATAAATCTTACAGGTCTCTGTGTCAGAATATACCTCTGTATGTGTGTGTTTCTAATGCCATCTCAGTCGTTTATTTCTGAATGAGTTCTTTTTTATTACGAGCTCCCTATTCCAACATGAAAAGATAGTTTACTTCTGCTAATTCCTCCTTCCCATTGCTGTGACAGAAGGACTGCTGGTTATTCAATCTTCTTCCTAATGCATCTGGGCAGTCCATGTTGTGTTCTGTCTTGGTGGGCCAAGAGGAATTTTTATTGCTCAATAAGCAGTCAATAAAGTGATGCTAAATAAAGTTACTCCAGAAATTATTCCAATACATAAAACCAACATCAGTGTCAGTGATGCCATCCAGTCCAAACAGAGCAAGTGAGCAGCGGTGGCTTTGAACAGTGGATGCAGAGCACACATTGAGCGAGTCTTAACACTTATGAGAGAAATGCTTCCATTTTTCACCCTGGAGACTTGGTCAAAGCTAATTTCTGAAACCATTCATCTGCCTTAAGCTTGAATGGGCTCCTCAATACACATCTGTAGCATCTAGAGCAGTTGCTGACAGCAGAAAAAGCAAGGAGAGCTGCAATCGTGAAAATATGCACATCATAGGGAAGGAAAGAGGAGGGCTGGCAGCACTGGAGGTAATACTGGAGGGGAGCCCAGACCTTCTTCAGGTGAAAATCGTGCCCTCCAGCAAATTTGAGTCCCCACTCCTCTCCTGCCCTTCCAAGAGACAGAGCAAAATAAAAGAAGTGAGCTCAGAAGTTAGTTGGCTGGCCCTCATAGGAATGGGGTGGAGAGAAGATGCCCCAAGGCTACAACACAATGCAGAACAACTGAGAAATACCCTGTGGTCTGAGTTATTCCCACCACCCTTCGATATAACATCAATATTTTGAATGAAAAGCAGAAGGAAAAATATGGTGGATCTTTGCATAGTACCAAGACACATTTTTCTTCCATCATCTAAAGATGTGCTTTTCTCTCCTGTGGAGTTTCAGATGACAGCATAGCCTGACCTGGGCCTGACACATGTTATGAGGTATGTCTCATTAAAATGCACACTGAGTACCATTAAACAACATCAAAGTTAATTAATATCTATGTGGCACCTGGGATTTTAAGCAAACTGTAGCTCCAGCTGAGGATCGTGCCCCAAAGTCTCTGTGCACATCCATCAAGTGGTGTTGGAAGCCTGGAAGAAAGGAATGTTACCCTGCTGCAAAAGAAACACTGCTCACCATGCCCATGCCCTACAGCACTGGAAGATGAAGGCAGAGGGATCACAAATACCCTCCTACAACCATTACCAATTCTCAATCAAAGATGAACTAAAGAAAAATGAGCAGTTTTTAGTGTACCAACACAAGTGCCATGTGAGGCTGGCCTCAAGGAATGAGAAAGGAGGAAATGCTCTTTAACAAAAATTAATCTGTGTATTTTTAGGAAAAGGGGGACACGGTTGACATGCATATTAGGAACCACATGAAGGCAGAACTAGCCAAGCTTTTAGGTGGAGAAGAGGTGATGAATAGACTTTATTAAGTTGCTGCTAAAACTGGAGCAGATGAGATAAGCCTTGAAGGAGATATTCATTTAAGATTGATGTGGAGTAAGTGTGGAGAAAGAGCTCTCCCACTTGTCATTCACAAACACTCCCCAGTGTTTTCTAATAAAAATATCTGTTAGAAAGCTTGTCTTTAGCTACTAGTGCCATTTCTCGTCATTGTTTCAGACAGCAAACGCTTCTGGAATAAGAGAGCTACTGAAGAAGATAAAATTTTGAAAGAGGTCTCTAAGTTACTGTTATTTATACTGGCAAAGCACTTTGTACAGCTTTAAAAACAAAATAATGGTTTCACAATACAAAAGATGAGGAAAGGTGCCCTTGCTTTAAAATATTGCATGTACTAGGCAAGAACCACTTAAGCTGATGACAGATTTTCCTTCTCTGTCCAGGTTTGCAGCAAGTAGGAAGCCATCTTTAACTCTTCTGCACTAGACATGATTTTGAAACTTTTAACATGCAAAGAACATCCCCCTGCCTCTCATAGCCTTGAAGTGCTTACCATCAGAGTTTGTCTGCAAAAAGGTTTTCAACCATAGAGCTGTGCAAACACCTTTCATTTTAAAAAATAAAGGCATTTGAATTACTTGTAAAGGTTAATTCGAAACACAACTCAGCTACTTGGAAACAACTGTGTTGTTTTTCAGCGCCATAACCACATGGTTCTTGAATACAGTTCTTGGATGATGACTCCACCACTTCCCCTGGTAGCCTGTGCCAATGACTCATGACTCTGAGAAGAAATTCTTCCTAATACCCAGCCTGAACCTCCTCTGGTGTAGCATGATGACGTTCTCTTTCATACTATTGCTGTCACCTTGGAGCACAGGCCAATTCCCACTTTGCCATAATCTCCTTTCAGGCAGTTGTAGATAGTCTCTCCTGAACCTCCTTTTCTCCAGAACGAACAGTCCCAGACTTAACAAATCCCTTGGGCTTCCTCTTGGGAGAGGGAGAACCTGTGTGAGTTACCCAGCCAAAATCCACTTCTACAGTTTTCCAAGTTATTCACAATCTTATGGCCCGTCATCAAGTGACCAGACCATGGACATCCGGGTATCTACATTGAAATACTCACATCCCCAGTTTGCAGCTCACAGTGTCTTCAGGACTCACTTCATCTCAGCTTGTCACGGACACAACTTCCGAACAGCCCATGACATGTTTGTAAGGTGCCTTGCCACAATGTGCAGATGAATAGGAGCTATATAAATGCAAATTGAATGTATTCATTTATTCTATACCGAAGGTTGTACTGAAGGCCAGGTAAATTACACCCACGGCATCTGCCTGTCAGCTCTTAATGTCACCCACTTCAGCAACTGTAAGTTTCCATATAATTTGTTAAGCACAGTTTTCTTTTGTTAGCCATTCCAGACCATTTTTAATCAAATTGAACTTCCCAACACAGTTTCTGCCTGGCTGGACCCACTAGCTGCTGAAGGCCAGAGCCTGGTTCATTGCCACTGGCGTCACTGCCTGACCTTGCCATGAGACAGCAGAGGGTGAGAGACATTTGTCCATCCACCATAGCCTCACCTTGCCTGGCTCTGTGCTGAGATACTTATAGTATCTAAAGGGGGGCTGTATGAAAGTAAGGGACTTACTTAGTATTTAGCAGGGACTGTTGTCACAGGACAAGGGGAAGTGACCTCAAACCGAAAGAAGGGAAATGTAGACTGAACATAAGGAAGAAGTTTTTTTAAGATAAGGATGATGATACACTGGCACAGGTTGCCCAGTGAGGTGGTGGATGCATCATCCTTGAAGGCACTCAAGGTCAGGCTGGATGGGACTTCGAGCACCTGATGTAGCTGTAGGTGTCCCTGATCACTGTAGAAGAGTTGGATTGGGTGGCTTTAAAAGGTCTCTTCCAACTCAAACAATTCTTTGATTTTTTGAGCTCCTCAGGACCCCAGGCTGAGTTCTGGCCTGGAGCCCTCTCACTATTTCCTTTTCTCCCCTACAAGTGTCTGCCTGTCACTTGCATTGCTCTCATTATTGTTCTCTGAGAGCTGGAAGAAAAACGCATTGATATTTTCTGAAATGCTTCACATTCCTGTCATTGCCATTTCCCTGTGACTGCCTCTGACCTCTGCAGTCACTTTTTGCACCAAATCCATTGCAAACACTTTTTCTTCTTTACTGCTGTTTCCTGTGCAATTTCACTTTCGTTTTTCCATCTCTGTTTTTACATTACTTTCCTGCTTTGCTCTTTTGTGCCCTCCCACACATATTCCATCTGCAGTGATGACCCAGGGGTCCTTCCAGACATTGCTTCCTGCCCTCTGACATCCCTGCCATAAGCCTCGTTGCAAGATGCAATGCTGCTGGGTCCTAAATAAAGGGAGATGAAGGTCAGCCACAAGTGAGGCCCAGCACACGAAAGGAAGCTTTGCTAGTGAAACTTCAGAGACCTTAGCTATTCTGCTGCTGGCGTGTGGGCAGCCGGCTTCTTGCAGAGACAGCATGCCTGGAGAAAAAACAAAGCTTGTGGCCCCTAGTATGGCTGCATTGGTGTTTTGGGACTCTCCTTTTGGGACTCACGCGTAGGTAGCTGCAGACTCATGAAACATCATTGAGCAACTTCTTGGGTTTGTCTGTAGAGTCAGTAAAAGCCAGAACTTAAGCTTCCAGAAAGCAGAAGAAACTCGGTGAAGGCAGTAGGTTTGCACTGATTGGCTTCGGCATAGCTTACAATCCACGAGAAGAACCCAGCTGATCTGATTCCTGAGACAGAAAGAAATTGGTGTCTCATGGCAGACAAGCAAAAATCTAAATCCCTGCATTAATGTGTCATAAATCACAGTGCAGCAGACTCAGATTACACCAGGATTCATGCATAGTCAGAATGAGCAAGCTAACTGTTGTGAAGTTAAAAATCATGGCATCTCTTTGAGGCACCTTTTCCTCTTCTGGTCTGTGTCTTAAAGCAGAACACACTCACATGTTCAACACTAATAGTGACAAAAGCAAAAACAGAAACAAAGAGACACAGCAAGTTCTCTTACAGCATTCTGAATTCATAAAAAATTAAGGCGATAAATTAGAAGGACAAAAATTGTGCTCCTTCAAAATAAGAAGGCTCATCACGAAAGAAAACTCAAACAGCAGTCACCTCACAACAGAAGTATCCTGGTTTTCAATGTTTCTTTGACTATTCAAGAGCTCCAACAGCCAATAAGATCAAAACAATATGTATTTTTATTTAGGTACCCAACTTTGATGTATTTTGTAATAAAAACTCTCAGAGAGCATTCTTGTTCTTCGATGAGAGCTACTGCATTTGCATCAGATTAAGGGCAAAGATTCTCTTCTAGCTCAGAAGAGAGTAAGCAGCCCGTCATAGAGTGGCTTAGGTTGGAAAGGACCTTAAAGGAAATCCAGTTCTAATTCTCCTTAATAGTTTTAATATATATATATATATATTTTTTTCCCACTGAAAATGACCGTGCTTATTAGAAAAAGGTTTAGATATCAGTCCCATGAGGTCCTTAGACAGTGCTAGTACTTATTTTTCTCCTTCACAAGGTCATTTAAATTTCAAACATTAATTTATGTGGTTCTTCGTGTCAAGAGAAAACAGACTTGTTGTCAGTCAGTCCACACGTTTCAGATTACTCCTCACTGAAACATCTTCTTAGGCATTTTATATACATTCATCCAAAATGGCACATGAAAAGAGGTAGATGTTCCTACCTTCAAGGAGTTTACTTCATCTTGCATTTTACATCCCTATGGGCAGGAATTAAATAAAAAATACCCAAGAGAAGCATAGAACTTTCATATGACGAGGGAGGAAGAAGGCCCAAAATGAAGTTATACTACAAATGGAACAGAAATACAACAAGCACTAGTGAGGGGACAGTTCATTTTTTTGCAGTAGGATTTTCTGTTTCAGCCAGGAATTGATGCTCCTGACCCTTCAAAGCTGGCTTAAAGAGAGAAGCCTCAAAACCATTTGCTGGGGGACAGCATCAATTCAACCACAACTCAAAAAGGACAGTCCTTATGCAAGTCACAAGGCAAGTCTGATACTCAGTAGCACTCTGAAAGCAGTAACAAAACATTCATTCTCATCTGTGGGTGCCATTTTCTTCATGGTGCCAGCACAGCATTCATTTGGGCGATACATATTCTGTGACAGTAGATATGCTCTCCATACATGTGAAGGTGTAAGAATCATAAAGTACCTTTGTCAGGAGATCAGATACAGCTGATGGCTTATGAAAACGGCTAAAGCACAGTATAATGTACAGGAATAGAATTTATCCACTAACTGATATAACTTAGCACTTCATAAAAAAAAAAAAAAAAAAAAGTTTTTTATTAATCTTGCATAATTCAAAACCATGTACCTTTACAACAGAATACTGGTCACGAAATCCAACGAAATAGTTGGATAGAAATCTGATCCTTATTTTACCTTTTTTACCTTTTTCTAACTACTTGATAAACAAATCTTACAACAGATTCCATACATTGGCAGTGAAACTTCATAAAGAAAGGATTCCCTAAGCCTCTAAACCACAGCAATCTCAGGTAGCACAAAATCATAGAATCACGAAGGCTGAAAAAGATCTCCAGGATCACCTACTGCAAGAGACAGAGGGAAGCAGTAGATTTTATTGAACAATAAACCTTCTTGCTGTATGAGCCTGGGGCTGTGTGCCATGGCCACGGCCAGAGCTACCAGATGGGGTGTGCGGGAAGACAAGGCCCAGGCCCTGGAGATTGGTGTGAAACACGGAAGCCAAACACAAAAGAGGTGGGGGGTAAAATGGAGTGGGCAGCAGCACTGGGGAAAGCCCAGAAACGTGTGCTGGGACTGCAGTGCTGCTGGCACATGTGCGGCAGGTGAGGCCGGCGCACAGTGATGACCAAGCAGTGGATGGCGTCATCACTCTGAGATGGGCGGTGATGCCCCCCAGTGAGGGCGATGCCCGGCAACATGGCCAAGCCATGTTTGTGACATCTCCGTGCGATGGATTGTGACTGCTTGGCCCACGCTGCTCTAATGTGGGTGCAGCAGCCCAGCCCAGCAGTTCGTGCCTGGCCTCCAACCGAGCGAGTGTGCGAGGACTGGAGTGTGGACAGGGCGAGCTTTGGAGCTGGGACGTGCTCTGGGTGCTGCTTGCGCAGCGCTCAGCCACTGTTTCAGAGCCACTTGTGCTGTACCCCGACCCTGCTGTTGGCAGCAGGCAGCCGGGGCATCGAGGAGAGGAGCGTGCAGCAGCGCAGGTGGGCAGCGTGGCAATGCCTCATGCCAGAAGCTAGGGGTGCTTCTTGAGGGCCCCTCCCCAGGCTGACCTATGCCCGTGGGGTCTCTTGTCCACTTTCAATGTGACACCTGCAGTCACAGAATCTCAGCTGCGGAGCACATTGTCATCTCCTGCTCCCCCATGCCCACCAGAACAGGTGGAAGCTTGGAGGTGGCATGAGACACCCACAGCCCCATAGGCCTGGAGAACTGGGACAGTGAGGCATGCACCATACCGTGCTGCTAGGTTTGGCTTCCACTGCACCCAGCCGTGGATGAGCAGCAGGGCCCAGATTCCGCTCTGCAAATGGGGCGTGCAGCCCATCATCCACACAGAGCAGGCAGACAGCAACTCTGAGGAGCTGGTCCTTAAACTGGCCACAACGACATTCATTGCTGAACCTGTCTAGCATTGTCATGGCATCTTGCAGCACCAGCTAGCCACAATTCCGTTACAAGTTACACCTGCAGTGGACATACATGCCATCTTTATTTCCCCAATGTATCACCATTATGAACAAAAATCAGGGAATGATGGAGGGCGGTGGAGGCCCCGGATGCTGCCCAAATACATGCAGTGATGGAACGTGAGGTCACCAGCCAAGGGGCTGTGATGTCAGCAATGGAGATGACTGTGACCTCGCTGGCCCTCCCTGTGTAGATTTGGTTGCTGGCATAGGCCGGCGTGCACTCGTGCCTGGACTCCAGTTGAGCACAGCAGCGAGACTTGGAGCTCTGAGCGAGTTGTTTGGGTTGTGCTGTGTGGCTGCTGGCACCAGTTCTTGGTGCCCATCCCACAGTATCACCAGTGTTTCTCCCAGCCCTGCCTGGATCGGGCAGCTGGGGCTACACAGGGTGCACTTGTAGCAGCAGAGGTGAGTGGTGCAGGACATGGCCCCCGCAGTGGCTGGAGGGGAACAGGGACCAAGAGGGTTTGCTGATGAGAGACTGGGTCAGTGAGTGACCGTGGCCTCTCTCTGTCTTTTGCAGTTGGTGAGACCTTCTGCCTGCTGCAGCACCTGTGAGGGGAGCAGCTTCCCGACCTCAGCTCTCCCCAGCCCACCGCACAGCCCGGGCCATGGACGCGCCATCCAACTGCACCTGCCCCATCTGCGGGCAAAGCCGGGAGGATGTCGCTTACGTGACCCCCTGCCAGCACCAGCTGTGCTACGGCTGTGCCATCTGGTGGGCAGAGAAGAAGCCGAGTTGTGCCGTATGCGGGCACAGAATCGCCACCATCCGATACTCGGTGAGGTCGGACGAGGACTACCTGGAGTGTGCTGTCCCGCAGCCCGATGCGCACTCAGGTCATGGCCTGCAGGACGAGCAGGGGCCTGCAGAGCCGGTGCTCATCCCAGCTGAGCACAACTTCCCAGCCGAGGTCTGGGCTGCCTTCTTCCAGCAACATCCGGAAGACCTCGGACCCCTGCTCCAGTGGCTGCAGGAGGAGATCCAGCAGGTGTCCAGCGACGACTGGTGGGAAGTCTACGTGGCACAGTGCACCACCGTCAACTTCCTGTGCCAGCACGGGCTGGACGAGGAGGCCTTGGTGCAGGCGCTGCAGCTGACCACCAGTGGTGATGTGCTGCCCTTCGTAAGAAGGCTGGTCAGCACCGCTGCAGCCCTGTACGGCCCCACCATCCGCCACCATCTGGACCACCAGGACGCCCGTGCTGCTGGACGGAGGGAGGACAGCCCTGCAGCCAGCCCCAACACCAGCACCTCCCAACAGGAGCCTCCTGCCTCGGGCTCAGGCCGCTCCACCAGCATCGCAGGGCCCAGCACGGAGCCAGGGCAGGAGGCGACAGCGGGCCCCTCTTCCCAGGGCAGGGACCGCTCGTGTGGGAGGCCCCGGCGCCCCCCGAAGAGGAAGACCCGCAGCAGCCTCCAGGATTCTGCGCCGCCCTGCAAGAGGCGGCCCCGGCGGCGGCGCTAGGCCGGCATCGCACTGCCGTCAGAGCACGGCTCCGGAGGGCTGGGAGGCCAACATCTGCCTCTCGGCCTGCTGCTTATAATACTTAATAAATATCTGTTACAACTAAGAACTAAAAGTCTCGGTGTTATTGACAAGACTGCCAGCGTTGCTGTTCCTACCCATGCTACCCATGCTGCTTTCTCCATATTTCAGTCCTGATGTAATCAGATCCTGTCCCAAACCATCCCACTAAGGAAGACTTCTCCCAAGCAACTGCACAGTAAACTCCTTTTTCAGAGTTGTTCTGGACTCTCTGCTTCTGTAAAAGATAATGCACATTTCCAGATAAAAATCTCATTTCCCATTTGTGCTGCATCTGATGCATCTTGACAAGCCTTCAAGGAGGGCTTTGATGAAGCAGCTCAAGAAGGATAGATCCAGAGCAGATTGAACAGTAAAACTTCAGCAAAGGCTGTGACTTATCCAGTGCTCAGAGTTGATGTGGTGGTCCAGAGGATGATGAGACAAGCTGTTTCTCTCACCTGAAAACAAACCAGCTCCTTTAGATTTCAGTTTGGTTTTGTGATCAGTTCATGTGTCTGATTGATGCTATGGGAAATAGCTGGGGGGAAAGTAGGGCAAGAAGCAGCTAACACAACCCAGTTGCATAGCTCTGTGCACATCTGTAACTGGACAGAATTAATCTTAATTTCTTCATTTATGTTAGTGCAAGAAAACAGAGAAAGCAATCGTCAGTACTCATCAGAAAAAAAAAAAATGAGTAAAAACTGTTTAGTTATAAGATACACTCCAGAAATCATTCCTGATTGTAACCACTCACCTATACTGTTCGAGATTTCTTGTCCCTTTTAACAAAAATAATTCTTATGCCTTGATTTCTCTGCAGCTAGGGAAAACTAACTCAACAAGAACAACATCATTTTGGACAACTTTTCTTTCTTGCACTACTAAGCCTGAATGCAGCCCTTGCTGTTGCCAGTTGAGTTCTGGCAGATGGATTTCTCTTGGAAACTGAGACTTCCAGGACTAAGCAGCAGCTGAGGAGAGAGAACGAATACTGAGACTGGGAATCAAGCACTAAATCTTTTGGAAGAAGTACCCCTAAAGGGTGACTCGCTCTTTCTTGGAACAGAGAGAGAGAAGGAAAACTTCATACTGGGAACCAGACACAGAGTGAGTTGCCTACACAGCCAGCCCAGTCCATGCTGCAAGTTACCCAGTCCTGCTAACACTTCGATAGATGGTTTATCAGTCTGCTGTGCAGCTGTTATCAGCTGCTCTTTCCAGTTACCCATTATGCTGCTAGGTGAAGGAACAGTGGAGAGCCCAGCTACTCAGCTATTGAATGCAGACTTTGTACAGCAACACTTTAGACCATATCCTATAATAAGAGCATGAGAAACAGCGTATGCACTGTCATCTCAAGGCAGAGCAGCAAAAGAGCACTGGGGATCCAAAAACAGTTATAGATTTTCACATTCTGGGTAGTCTAGATAGATTTTGGAAGACACTGCAGAGTGAGGCCTCTAGACCACAGAGCACATCAGCAGTAAAATCTGACAATGCACAGTGCTTTTTTCCAACACACCTGTGGCAAACACCTGCTGCATCTGCGCCTGTCCACATTAAGCCTCAGCAAATCCTTCAGTACCCACGCTGCGGTGATCCCAGCCCTCCCTTCCCATGGGTGGATCTGGAGCTGTAACCACAATTCTTTCCAGCAGTGGCTTATACTTCCTATGAAAATGAACAAGAGAGGGATCAGCACTTCCCAACTCTGGGGTCTGAAATGGGAGGAGAGCAAAAAATCTGGTGGATGAGGCACTCACCTCCTTGCACTGTTTTGCTTCATTCAGAGGATATTTTAAACAAACTGACTCAAACCCAAATATCGTGTGTTTAATACGTCTTTGTTTGGGTAGTCAGGGAAGGACAACCGTCACATTTCTTCAGAGCTGTGGGGCTGAGAAGGAACCAAAATGCCACAGCTGAGGGAAGGACACACAGTGGGTAAACAGCTGGCTCTGAGCTGCCATCAGCAGCCTGATGCATATATAGAGCACAGATAGCAAATTAGAATTGGATTATAGAATCCAACTATAATAGTTTGAGTTGGAAGTGACATTAAAGATCATTGATCTCCAGCATTTTGTAGTGGGAAGGGCTGCCACTCAAAGATCAGGCTGCTCAGGGCCCCATCCAACCTGGCCTAGAGTGCCTCCAGGGATGGAAAACTCAGCTCCTCTGATCAAATGTTTGATAACGTTCATTTGTTGTGCTTAAGGTGTGATATGCAGGTGCTGCTCACCTCTCACACATCCACTCTGCCCCTCTGAGCTGGGGCTCATTACCCCCTGATGGTGGGTGATGCTCAACACATGCATTAACAACAGCTTCAGCTTCCAGTATCCAGGCAAGTCTCTGTCTCAAGGAATAGCCATACACTGCAGTTTTAGTCCATTTCTCTTTCTGCCCATGAGTAGTGGGCATACTCTGGCAGTCCCATGTGGGACTCCACAGAACAAAGCCAGGGACAGATAGATGACAGCTGGTCTGAATCACTGGAACTAAGGTATCAGAAGAAACACCACCGTAATCTGAATTGTCTCAATCAAATCAATTAATGGAAATTAATTTAAGGAGATAATTATAACAAGTAGCGGGAAAGCAATGGGAACAGCATACCTGAGTTCAATCAGGGGCTCTGAAATACTTCATGTCTGAGTCTTTCCAGGCAGATCCATCTGTGGTGAGGTGCTCTGCGTGCCAAAGTGAAAAAGAAAAGGATTTCTTGCACCACTTTTGTTTCAACTTTGAAAACTTGTTCTGAGTCTTAGTCTCTGGGGAATTAAGCCAATTATGCTGCAATCTGTCAAGCCTGTTAGGCATCCCTTCCTTTCAATGAAAGCCCTTTCCTGACTGGCATCGTGGCTGAGTGAGGGAAGACTAACCAGGCAGAAGCAACAGCAAATCATTCCTAACTGAATAATTGCAGCCCTTCATGTTCTGCTGCACTTCCAATGGGAGGTGACGATCTTTTCAGAAGCAACGCAGCTGAAAGTAGAGAAGACTGATTAGGGCTTTTGCAATCAGATGTAGCAACACCTCTGAAGATTTTTTTCCTGATTAAATAAAAGATGCTGAAGCAGAAGTGTGAAATTCTCTGCGTTGTTTTTCTTGGAAAAGAAAACTGGCCATGGCTGACACATCCCAATGTGATGCTCCTTGAGAAGAGAACACCTCTCCAATCAGCTAACATTCTCCCTAGCACTTTCAAACACAAAAAGATCCTGCTGATGAAAATAACTGCTTCTTGCTTGTATCAGTGCATAAAAAGCATACCTGCAGAGCTGCCCAGGAAGGCAGAAAGGCCGTCGCTCCCCGAATATCCCAGTCCTTTTGTTTCACCTACTGTCACCTATAGAACTCAACACCGAGCTGAGGCCCGAACCTTGTAGCTGTGCTGTTCAGACCTGTGCAGGGTCTTCATGTATTGATTTGCAGGTCACCTGAGGCTGAGAATCTGCCTTTCCACCAGTCCTCGCCAGTAGACATGCCAACCTGAGCTCGGCTGGACTCCCTGCTCAGCTGCAGGCTTTGGGCATGATTTATCTCAAAGTACAAGAAAGCTTCAGCTTGGTATTTTTCCCAACATGAGGGATCAACGAGTCATCTTTTCATCTTGTATCTTTGTTGAAATAAACTGTCTGACTACTTGTCTCAGCGGAAGTGCTCAAACACTGCCACAAATATTTGCTGTCCCTCTCCCTTGTCTTCATATTTGTTTTTAGGCTCGGACCAACAGAATGCCAGGTGACACACAAAAGGCAGTCTGTAATTATCTCCCACCCTCCTATTTACTTCCCATTCCTTCTTTTCTACACCTTAGGAATGTCCATCAGCAAAGATTTTGTCTTACAAATGCTCACTCAGGTGCTGGTTCTGGTAGGCCCCATGAGCTCTCCAGGGGTGAAGTAATTCTCCACTCTGCATCTGCTGACCATAGCCCAGGAACTGGCCTTTCTTGGGGGCATTTTGGTTTCCACCATGACCAGATTACTCTTTATGGCTGACCTGCCTTCCCTCTCACTTGCCCATTAAAAACTGTTGCACAATCACATTTTGTCAGCAAAGAAATCAGGCTCCATTTCAGACCACTGATAGCACAGAGTGCTTTTGGCCTCATTTCAATACTTTCAAATCCCCCTGGGGAAAAAAAACAAAAACAAAAACTAAAAACAAACAGAAAAAGACCAGTTGGATGACAATTCCCCCCTGGCAGGTAGTTTTCGAGCTGTCAGTGAGGAAGCCTGTAAGCCACTTAATGGGTGTCTCGGCGATACTGCAAACTGCTCTTTTCTTTGTGCAGCTCATTGCTATCCCCCGTGATTTTTATGGGATCTCAGGAAATCAGTAAAGTGGGGTCATCTCATCAGGAGTAGAAATTAGAGTTGAGGTTTTGAGATAGGAGGAGAAAGGAGTGGGGGAAGGACTGTAAACCAATTTCTAGCTTAGCAGGGAGACATCTGTTTGTCCCCAGCCACTGCTTCCTGCTCTTAAATGGCTTTCTTTCACAGCTCGGTCTCTTCTTCTCTGGCCACCCCAAAAGCCCATTTCCCCAGTGGCCTGGCAACTTGCCTTTTTCTCCTGACATCCCAGATCTAAAAGAAACCTCCCTTTTCTCCCCATTTTGAGACCTGCTGCACTTGGCAGTCACCACATCATACCCACAGACTGTGAAGTGGCAGCTGAGAGAGCTCTGTCCAAGCAGCTACCACCCAGCCATACCATTTCAGCGATCAGGTAGCAGTGCCTGGTGTCCAGCAGCCAGACACAACCAGTTCGCAGGGTATTAACATGTAATTTTAAGTGGTGGACAAAATTTATCTCAGTGGAAAGCGCAGAGTAGGCAATGCACAGAGCTACCCACAAGTCTAAAGGCAAAAGCACACTTAGTGCAAGTCTTTCTGATCAATCCATGCTTATGATAAGCTATCATGCACGTCTATATGCACATTGTTTGAAGAACTTAGTCACCACACCTGTTGATATATCAAACCCACAAAGCATATCAGTCCCAAACCTCATCTATCTCCTGGATTAGCTCAGTTCTTACATTATCACCTCATTTTCTTGCCTGCTCTGTCTGTTGAGGGATGTGTGTCAATTTGTCTGATTCTCCAGCCAGTACCTTTGAGTTTCTCTATTGCAATCATTTCTGACTCCCATCCCACCTTCATTTCTGTGCACAAAATGCTCTCATGTGATAACAAGCTGGTGCTTCTCTGGAGCTGTGTAGTATACATCGACTTACCTGTGCTGATGTGTCCCACTGGTCTGCTTTTTTGCCATTTCCCTTCTCATTCATTTGCCCCAGCCGCTTGTCACAGCTTGTTTTTTCACTTCTACACCCTCTGGAGCTGACCTGCTTGCTGAGCAGGTACACTGCTGGTGATCCAGCCTGGCTGAGCACTCTGGGTAAAACCATAATGCAAAGCTTATACAATAACACGTCAGAGCACACCGTTGTCCATTACACTTCTTCCTTAATTTCCCTTAATGAAGGAGTTCATATTTCATCAGTGACCATTTGCTGAAGGACGAAAGCTTCACTATCACATTAATAAATCTTAAAACAATGGCATAATTCAAACAGCCTCCACTCAGCTTGCTGGCAGATCGAGGGCTTTGCTCTGAATTGAGTTCAAATTCCTCACGGTGCCAATGCAATGAAAAGCACTCAGTCAGTTTATTAACATGAAAAGAATCATTCCTATTTCAGTATACCTTATTATCCCAGGAAGGGAATTCAGACAGTCTGCTTTATTATGCTTGATGGCTGATATTAAACTCATCAGACCCAGATGTAAACTCAGACACATCTAGCAGTACTCCAGTACTGCAGAAGGCCTCACGTTGTGAGCTCTCTTGTCCACATTCAATTTGCTAGGTAAGAGGAGGAGCACTGCCTCCTCCCCAGTGCTCCCCAGTGCCCTGTTCTGGATAGAGTCGGAGGACAGACAGGATATGCCCCAGTAATGCCAGCTGTGGGAAACCTCAGCCCAGCCCTATCAGTCCTATCTGAATCTTCAAAGGCTGGCATGTTTATGGTGCTCTTAGTGCTCACGGCCAACAGCGTTGACTGGGGAGTCACCAAGCTCTGAACAGCCAGAAACAACATCAGTGCCTATGCAGGGAACTAAGTGGAGGAAGGAAAAGCAGAAAGTCACAGCTCTTTTAGAGAATAAATACCTAAAGCTCCAGCTCCTGTCACCATCAAATGAGTTTCTGTTCTGTTTCCACAACAGGTATCAAAGTGAGTGGGTTTTAATGGGCATTTAAAGGCCAAGTCCTGGAGCAATGAAACACAGCGTTTGAGGGCACGGTATACTTCTCTCAGGGCTCTGTCACTCATCAGTTATAGCCCCATCCCCACTGGGAGCATACATCTACCCTGCAGGACTGCTGTACTAGTTCCCGAAACGGAAGCCAGGATATTAGCAGATCTGCTGCCAACACACTGAGCATAATTGGAAATCCTCAGCCTAGCTGCCTGCTCATTAATAAAAGCAGATTCATAATGTACCTGGCTCCTTCTGCCCGCTCCTGGGCTATAATTAGCTACTTGTGCGTAGGTGGCAGTAAATTGCTTCCAGTCTTCAGTGACAGTAACTCATAGCTGTGAGCAGGATGTAACAAAGGCATAAGGAATAGGGATAGATGGCTACAGTAGTGCAGAAAGTCACTACTGCTAAACAGCAATAGCTCTTTGCACCTCAGACCCAGCTCCATCATTTGGTGAGACTCCTTTACTTTCCTGGAATTATGACGGTTCATAGAATCATAGAATCATTAAGGTTGGAAAAAACCTCTAAGTCCATCTAGTCCAACCATCCTCCTACCACCAGTATTGCCCACAGATCATGTCCTTCAGTGCCTCTTCCACACAGGTCTTGACCACCTCCAGAGATGGCGACTTCACCACAACCCGCACAGCAGTCCAGTAGACTCCTTCCATACACGTAGCAGCAGCACTGAGGTTTCACCAGCTGCATGACTCAGTTTTCACAAATCCTTGAATTTGTTGCCAGAAAAAAAGAAATAAAAGAAAGAAAGAAAAGTCAAATTTGTACAGCCTTTTTGATTGCAAGTGAATATATTGGAAGAGCAAAATGTGTCTTATTCTCTTTGGGAAATCAAAGCTTGTTTGATTGAAGCTCATTTTTACATGACCGGTTGATATAATTCATACTTCAGACATTTTCAAATTCCTTTTACTTTTCTACAAAAAAGACATCAATCCTGAAGATAAGTATCTTTCTCCACATTCACTCATCCAGGCCATGTTACACTTTTGGCTGCCAAACTTTTGATTAATTACTTGAAAAACTCTATATTTCTTAGATGACAATAATGGCATGACTCTTCTACCATCCCTTCTGATTGCTAATGCAGCAATAAAATAAGTATTTTGATGGCAAAGAGTTAGATTCAGGTGCTGATGACGCTAAAATACAGTCAATTTATTTTCTAAGAATAGAGTTGAAATAATGCTTCTTTTTATTAGAGCCTCTTTCTGTACATGGAAGAATTCTGGATACCTGTTTCTTCTTTTGGTAGCTGAAAATCCAGTTCTTTACTGAGTTGTCTCTCTGATGTTTGGCTTTGTGGAGTCTCTTCAGCCGGAACATTATTTTTGTCTTGCTGTGATGTTTTCCTTGATGCTTTGCTTTCATCCCCAGGAAGAATCCTTGTTTGTAATTATTTCAAACATTCAGAACTAATTTGAAGTGGAGGCAATGCTTGGAAAAGATCAGCTCTTAAGAAAGGAAAATCAGAGGAGTGGATGTGACACCAACACAGCTCTGGTGTCACTTAAAAAGTAGTTGTTAATAAACAAATAGAGATTGCAACAATTGATCCAAAGTTTCTGAAAAGCTGTACCCATAAGTTTTACATCTATCATTAGGAATGTGGAGGGAGACTTTTCTGAGGACTTGGAAACAGCTATGATGCACAGTACTCCAAACTCACCCATGAGAGAATCACAGAATCATTAAGGTTGGAAAAGCCCTCTTAAGACCATCTAGTCCAACTGCCAAGCCACACATTCCCCCTCCCCCCCATGCCCACTGCCCACGTCCCTCAGTACCACATCCACATGGTTCTTAAACACATTCAGGGACAGTGACTGCACCACCTCCCTGGGCAGCCTGTGCCACTGCAGCACCGCTCCCTCTAAGAAGAAATTCTTCCTAATATCTAACCTGAATCTCTCTGGCACAACTTGAGGCCATTCCTTCTCATCCTAGAGGGCTTTTTAGATCCAAACAAACAGAGACAGAGAGAAGAAAAAAGTTTGTTTTGATTGTTTACATCCGTGTTCATTTAGCTCAATTGAACTGACATTGTTATATGGGTGAAAGAGTGGTCCATACAAAAAGCATACAGTGACATGTGTTTTGCAGATAACTGGAATGTGTCCCCTGAGTGTCCCAGTGTCTGGCACTAAGAGCACACGGTGCCTCATGTGACAGCCCTCAGCATCAAGCCATTGCTCTGCTGATGCCGATGGCTTGCAAGGTCAGGAGGTTTAAAATACACCAAAGTAAAACCTACCCATACAATATCTTGGAAAATCAGCATTTGCTCTTTGGGCATGGATGGTGCACAGTGTTGAAGGTCTGGGGAGCAGAAAATGGCCCATTTTTTTCTTCTGCCTGCAAACATTTTTTGTTAGTAGAAAAATACACCCCTAATCTGCATGTTAGTGGGGGCATATGGTCAGTCACTGTGAGCAGGGGTCATGTTGGTTCTGACAGGGCTACTAGCAAAGGCAAACATCCATGTCCTCCGGGAACTCCCTGACGGTGGTTAAAGCCTTCTGGGGATGCTTTCTATTGAATCTTCAGTTGTTTTCAGAGTGCTCTCCATACACTGTATGTAGGTACATATGTTTGTAGGTGAAGCTGCTGCAATTACCACATGCCATTTTGAATCATCACTTTTGTACAGATGTGTCCCAGGAGCACTTGAGAGAATGCCTGCCGAAACTTCAAAGGCTGCTGAAGGAGAAAATGCAAAACAAACTTAATTTGCACTATTTGTGTCTTGCCTTTTCCCCTATTCCATACAGATTTAGTGTCTTGGCTCCTGATCTGGGTCTCTACAGACTCCTTAACATGACTGAACATTTTCTCTCCTTCGCAATAAAAGATAGCCCTCTGGCTCCATGACTAGCTAGACTGTAAGGGAATAATTCAGCAGTTTTCTAGGCTAGGCCCTTTCCTGGGATGGAATTCTGTTTCCAGTGATGTTGAGGATGATGCAGAGGTGACATGCAGCAGCTCCTTCTTCAGTGGCTTCCACTTGCATTGTGTCTGTTGACTCCTTCATGCATTCCCTATGATAAATAATGCCTCCCTAGAAGAACAGTGCCTTCTATGTTGCTTTTTTCAGCTAAGTATTGTCAGATAACTGAACTACATTAGCCTGAATTCAGTTCAGGAGCTAATGGTGTCATCAACACTATCCAGGGTGGATGCTCTGGACCGCCAGTGAAGGGCTGGCAATGTCAAGAACACCAGCGATGGTACTCATTGCCTCAAAGCTGGGACCTGACGCTCTGAAGACCTTGCTAAGGAGCAAAAAGTCCCTGTCCTGTGTTTCTGTCAGTAGTACCCACCTATGTTCCTGGCAGCACAACTGCTCACCTAGAAGCACTGGGGCTGGTACACAAAGCTAACTACGTACTTAAATGCTTCATGGACACAGGGCTCCCTTTGTCTCATTAGGACCTTCCTGCTGTCTACTGCTCAAAGCTATGCTTGCACATCTAACATGATGAAAAATATTCCAAGCAGACATCAGTAATGACACAACAGGAAGAGAGATCTTTAAAAAGCCCATCTGCACTGACCTGGTAATGTGGATTGGATTTTTTGTACATTAACAATTAACCCATATTTCATTCAGTGTAATTTTAATTGCCTCACAGATACACAATAAGCTATTATTCTACCAAATGATGCTGAAAATAACTTAAATTTTTAACAATTGTAAAAATACACGTTTTATCCAAAGAGGTGGCAAGCACACAGTAGTGTTGCTTTCTCTCATTGCATTATTCGTGTGGTCTTATCCACACATGCCTGGCTGTCTCTTAGGTATTACTTTTTAATCATCCACCCTCATTACATGTAGTGTTTTCTCCTTTTTCATTTGAAAACACAAAGACAGAGAGAAGGCAATTAAAATTCAATAACGGTGCAATGCTTAGACTCTCATTAAGTAGTCATTAGGTAGTCTGGAGACTCATTGTCTTCATGAGAGTTTGTTCTCTTGCTCTCTGCAAATCTCCCCAGCATGCTATTAGCTCAAAACATCTCTTGCATCATGAATATGAATCCAGACACGTTCATGGAAGGATGCAGCAAACCCTGGGCTCTTCCAGCAGCACCCTGGAGATGCTGAGGCCTAGAGCTAGATCTGCAGGTGATCCAGTACCCAATTCCACATCCTAACCCCAGCCTGGCTGAGCAGCACCGCTCTCATAAACCAGTCCCGGTTACCCAGACAGCCTATAGCAGGATGTGCCTCTCAGTGTCAGTAACTGGCAAAATCAGGCCACTGGGGAGTTGGGAGCAGTCCCTGTCAGCATGAGAAGCCAAGCTCCTCCCAAAAGAGAATTCAAGATGAGCAGACTCCAAAGCTCACTAGCAGGCATAGGATGGAGATAATACACCCAAAGGCATCAATAGAATAATGTTCACCCTTAAATGTGACACCCTCTCTCTGTAATAAGGATTGTTGAGTACCCCGAGTTTCTGTTGCTTTCTGTCCTTGAGCTGTGGGTGGAGGACAGGGGGGACAAGACAGCGCATACTAGGGAGGCCCCTCAGCAGCTGTATGGAGCTCGCAGGAGCTCACAGAGAGCAGTTG
Organism: Excalfactoria chinensis; assembly: GCF_039878825.1. Classification (NCBI taxonomy): domain Eukaryota; kingdom Metazoa; phylum Chordata; class Aves; order Galliformes; family Phasianidae; genus Excalfactoria; species Excalfactoria chinensis. Next base: position 115,902,315 of record NC_092826.1, on the reverse strand, counting down.
GCACAAACCCCACTGCATTATTTAAGACTACCCTCACACTGCTGATTCTTGCTAGATGTGAATCAATATAGCGGCCTCTGCCAGAAAAAAAGGGGCTGAAATATGGGAAAAAAAAGGAAATAAAATCATACTAGAGATGCTGAGGGAATAAGCAGTCCCTGAGGGATCTAGAGGGATAATAAAGTTATCAAGGACAGAATTTGTCCCCTGTTCTATGGTGGGATATGTGGAAGAAGGGAGGAAGGTGGGTGTTATATACAGCTTTGGACCCCTTAACTCTCTCCTGAATAACATAGTATTCAGAGGAATCTAACTATAGAGTTTTCAGTTTATGACATGATGCAAGCACATGAACAAAACATGAAATCAGGTCAGTTTACATATTTATCGCTCCTGTCTCCAAATGAATCTCCTGCTTTTCTTCTCTTACTCACCGAATTCTTTCAGTCACTGCTGCTCACAACTCTGGTGCACCAAAAGATCAGTCTTAGAGGTAGCAGGAAGCATCCTTTGCTGACTCCTATTGTTTTCTTGCCTGTGTGTTTGCTCGATGCTCCATCATCCTGGTTTACATGGACTTTGAGAGCCAGCAGTGGTCAGGGGAGATCTCTGGCCATGTCAGGGATGAGTTCATGCTTTGGCCCTGAGTGCACCTCGGAGCTGGTCATCATTGGGCAGCACCCACAGAGCCAGGTCCTGTGGGAAGGATGATCCTCTCCTGCACTGGAAAAGGACTGGAAAGGATTTTCAGACACTGGAAACCTCTGACAATTCATCCTACAGAAAGATGTCTTCTGGTGCCTTCTGACGGATTATCTGGCAAGCCAGTCGCCTTTAAGAAAGGACTTACGTCTTGTTTTCTGCGACAAATATAATTGGTCTGCCTTCTAATCCACCTGTGGACAAGTTGTTGACAGCTCTATTTCTTATCAGAGAATTCAAATGTCCTTTTCCTCTTTATAGTCCAAGCACTTTTAGTAAGCTCAAGGCCCCAAACCATTAAATAATTACTTGCCTCACTTCCTTTGTTTGCAATATCTCTGCATCAAGCAATACAGCTTGTAGAGTCTTTAGGAGAGTCAATAGAAAAGAAGCAAGGATGCCTGATGCTTGTGAAGCTTTTGGTACAAGAATGTAGGTCAAATGTGACGTTTTATGAAGGCCTACAGACAGCAGTCTAACGTCTTTACATTTATTTTCTTACAGTTGCTCCTCTATTGTTTTTTTATTACTGAAGATCCACGATACTAACAGTGGGATTTTGCTGGATGTGAACTTACTTCAGTGTATGGAATGTATTTCATATATAAAAGATTGGGGACTCAGTCTTTTTGTTATTGTAAGCCCTTTTCCCCAGCAAGCATAATAAACCTGAAAATGAAAACATGTTTTTATATAAGATCTGATCTTCTAAGTAAAAAATCTTCTTTTATGGTGACTCATTGTGTTTGTCTAGATCTCAGTATAAGGTGATGATTTTGATTTATTTCTCCCTGTCCATCAATGGTTCATTAGGTTAGAAAAGGATTCTGCACATCTCTGTAGACCGAGCTGTTTGCAGAGCAGTGAGGCCTGCTGACAGCCTGATGGGGGCACGATCATTCCTTCATGGATGCAGTGGCCATTCTGCCCTGTTTTCCCGAGCATCTGTTTCCTTGAGACTTTTTGCATTTCTCTGGAGTGACTAATCTCTAAGGATATCATCCCCTACTATTTCTTTGTTAGTTCAGAGTTCCCTCCTTTCAAATGTGATTACAGAAAAGTGATCAATCTGATAACCATATACAAGAGATTGTCAGCAAGGCAACTCAGTCAACTCTGTTCCATCAAATCCTCATAGTGCTGTATCAAGTGCAGCCTCACTAAGCTCCCCAGAGACAGTCTTTTGACACTGGGGCACCAACCTCTCTGACCTGGGATGTATAAAACTATTCTTTGTCACATGTTTGGACTAATGTACCTATTTCTGCCATGATGGGGATAACACACCAAATGCCCACTGCTAGCTACTAACTACACAGTGCAGATGACTCAAAGGCCTTTGTGAAAAGATGGCCTTAAACCTGCTCCATAGCTGGATTTTATGAGCTGCAGAATGGAGCTGACCTGATGCTTATAATCCCCCAACAGTTCAAGTGACAGAAAAGCAGAAGACAATTACAATGAGTTGTATAAAGTTACAGCAGGGCTGGACCTCACTGTTTCCGAGAGCAGGCCTCGGTCTGGATGATGTAAATTCAATAGTTTGCTGAAAACTTTGGAATGGATGCGACCTGGAAAGGGCAGGGGTTTATTGGGAAACAAAGTCATTTTGTTGATTTATTTATTTATTTATTTTTCATTTCTTGATTATCTTATTTGAGTATTTGGATTCAGTATGTTGCTAGTAGTTAGTTATTAGCACGCTGCAGAAGTTAGCTACAGTATAAGTCTTCAGATTTGAAAACTTGTGTTTTTGAGAGAAAAAAAAAAAACTACTAAAACAGCACTTTCAAACTGACTTCAAGACTGTTTTCAAGTGTGAATATAATTATTATGCATGACATTTTGCACAAACAAACATTGATAATTCTATTACAATGCAACACATTAGCAAGCGTGGTATTCAAAACACTCCATGTATTAAGCCGAGAGTTTGAGCGCTTTGTGAGTAATAAAATATGAAAATTAATACAAATAAAACATGTCCAAAAGCAATTGATGGCTCACAGGGTTTGTTCTTGAAGCTTTCATGAAAAATCAGTCTGAATCACAGACAGACAGAGGTGGGTGTAGTAGTCAAGGTTGTATCTCTCTGAGATTATTCTCATGTATGCTAGCTGCTTTCTCTTTGCTCTTTGAACTTTTTCACTCCATCAACATCCAAGCACTCCTCTTATTTTGATATTTAAGTGGCCTTAATAAGTTGTGTATAAAACACGTGGAATCGAGTACACAAATACATCAGTGAGAAGAATGTGGACTGAAGTCTGACTGAGAATCTCTGCTTCAGACTGCCTCTCCACCTATGAGACTTAAAGCACCACACAGACAAAAACCATTTTGCAGCCTCAGTGAACATCACATTCACATATTCCCTGCAGAAGTTGAAGCCAGACACACCAGGATCTCCTACTTTGGGCTGGCAGTATAACGCCACATCTTCCTTACATGGGCATGCTCTTTTCTTCTGCAATTTGTGTTACGGCTGGGATGGATAAGGATGACTGATTGCTGTTCCCTTTGAATCTCTTAAAGCGTGCCACAGAGTTGGATCAGTACTTCTCCTAACTATATTGTCAATCCCAATATCCTTATTAGTAGTCCAATTCAAGTAGCAACATTTTTTTGATGTTCACATTATTAATTTCTTTTCATTCATTTAATTCAGCTCCTGAGTATTTGAAGAGTTATGGCACAAAAAGAGAATACACAGGGCTTTTGGTAATGGCTAGATGGCTAAAATTAAACTGGTCCACAATCCACTTGAGATTCTTCTGTAGATTGTATTATTTGTTACCTGTTATTGTTTCACACAGGTAAAGGAGCACAGAGTGCACAGGTGTATTATCAGAGCATAATATGCACTCTCAATCAGCAAAATAGTGATGCATACAAAGAGGTAAGCATAAATGTTCTGAAAAAAAAAATAACAATATCTGTGTGCAAGCAAAAGAAAATTGTTTTATTGTTTTGTGTACAGTGGTCTAAAACTTGGAGAATCTGTAATAAGAATTCCTAGCTTCCATAGTCATCTTCAGCTCTGGCCTCATCTCTGTCTCTGTAAACTTAAACGTGTACACCAATGTGGCCAAATGTTTTCCTGTCTCTACACATATACATACCTACTTCTATGTAAGTGAGTAAGCATGGATGAATATACATATGCTTGACGTGAGCCAATAGTGTGCACCTGCAGCCTGGAAGGCCAACAGTATCCTGGACTGTAACCAAAGAGGGGGAGCCAGCAGGAAGAGGGAGGGGAATGTCCAGTTTGGTCTGGTGGGAAGTGCCTGTGCCGTGCCCATAGCAGGGGTGGGAGCGCGATGACCTTAAAGGTCCTTTCCAAGCCAAGCCATTCCCAGATTCTATGATCTAATTTTCACAGTTCCTTTGAAAGACACACAGATTAAATGAAGTTCTTTAGGCAATGAATGGTAAACAACAGTCTATAAGTTTTGCTTCCTACCCTTGTAATCTATTCTGTACTTACCCACTGCACAGACTGGACTCTCCAAGAGCCTTCCCACCTGCTTATGTTCTGAGTTACCCTCAGCAGTTTCCTCCAGACTCCTCCAGGCTTTGCTGGCTGGCCTGAAGCAGGCAGCTCAGCACTGTCAGTCTTGTTCATGATTTCCTGTGCTGTTACCAACACATTTTACAGCTGAAGACACGATTCTGAATCTTGCAGCTGCTCCTCGAAGTAGAGGAGCTGATCCACCTCAAAGCAATCACTTGCTCTAGGAACCAGTTTCTCCAGGTGTCTCGTTATCTCCTCCTCACTGGCCTTCTGCTGTCTCGCCTGCTTCAGATAGGTGTACACCTTCTCAAATACCTCTCCTCCCAGCTTCTGGATGGCAGATCTAAAGATAAATAAAGGTCAAGTCAAACTTACATTATATATTAATACAAGCAATTGAAAGTTCTGAAAGTCCTGATTTACCTTTTCCCCCCCTTTTTTTTGTTAATGTTGTAGCTCCCTTGGATTAAAATGTGATAATAACACACCTTATTTGCCTGACAGCAAAAGGAACTAAAACTTCCCACGGAATTTCTCTATGGCTGTGTTAAACAAAAAACCCAGGAATAAAAACCTGGCCACAATAAAGTCATAGGACATACGGCCATTGCCGCTGCTGCAAACCACCATTCCTTCCCACGCCAAATCTGACACACTGCTTTATCTTCAGCAAATCCAATATGCACACATAGATTATTGCCCCTGTTTCATCAAAACCAAGAGAAGCATCCCCAGTCAGCCACACGTCAGGGGCATTATACGAAAATAAGCACATAAGAGAACGCGTTGCTTCATTTTAGCTTCTATGAAATAACAAGGAAACTTCTGTACCAGGTCAGCATAAGCCAACTGGCAATTCTGTCTTCTACAGCACTATCCTCTTATCAGCTGACAGATCTGTAATTCAGTGACAAAGAGTACAGTCACAGAAACTTAATGTAGATTTATAAAGATCTGACTGAAAACTGCAATACAATGAGTAAAACTTATTTTTCCAAAGGCAAGCATCTTTAAATTCATGTGCCACATATCACAAGCAGTGGCATTCCCAGCAGTGGAGGGTTCGTAATATTTTGATAGAGTAATATTAATTACTCTTCATTGTGTCAGAAACTCTGCCTGCTCCGTGTAAGTCTGCTGCAGGGACTGCATTCACCTCACTGTTTAAACAAACCAGCTTAGGCTCACACACTCCAAGTTTCTTGTTGGACCTCAATGGTGCCCATCTATACAACACTCGTGGCAGGACTGAGACCTGAATGGCATCAAACAGGAGAGTTTGCTGGCAAACTTCGTGAAGACATCAGCAACTTGTATTGAAAAACATCTTATTTTGGTTAGGTGAAGTGGAGGCCAGCAGCCTTTCCTCCCAACAATATTTTGCTAGGATTACAAGCGTATTCAGTTGGGGCAATCATTTCTTTTTCAGGAAACCCCTGGAGATTCTCAAGGCCAGATTGGATGGGGCCCTTGGCAGTCCACTCTAGTGAGTAGCAGCCCTACCCAAGGCAGGGATTTGGAACTGGATGGTCTTTAAGGTCCATTCCAACCTAATTCATTCCATGATTCCATGATTCTATGGTTCTATAAAATCCTTTGGGGAGCTCTTCAATAAAATTTCTTAGTATATCAAAACAAAGTTTCTCTGAAAAATGTCTCCTAACTACTAAACTAAACTAATGATATCTGACATTAGTGATTAGTGATTAGTGCTGTAACATATTTCTCGAGCAATACACATATTGTGTCCCTAGCACATAGAAATATTTGATGCCTTACTCTTTGCATGGTGGAAATTCTTTTAAACAAAAAGTAGTTAATAGGAAATGAACTCCCTGCAGGTCCAGGTGTGACTCAGTCCTGCTTTCCACAACTGGAAAACAGTTTTTTTTTCTCCCAACAGTGATGTTCAGGGGAAAATGAAAACTGCTGGAAGCGAATCAAATGTCAGACTATGGCAATCAAGGGATTAGATTAGCACAGAAAGCTAAACAGGAATTTGTTCAGCAAGTAACGGAAATTCCATCAAATCTCAGCAGATTTCCTTCAAATCTCACCAGAAATACTCTACTTCTCTCCAAAGGTTAAAAATCAAGCAATGAGAAGCTATTTAGAAATCATGACTGCTTCATCAATGCCTCTAGAGATCTCTTCTTCCTTCTCTTGTCAACAAATTATTGTGTTTTGTTTTTTTTTTTTTTTTGTCATTCCTTTCTATTTAAAGATGAAAAAATAAGCAAACACATACCTCAGGAGTATTGCTTCTGTTAATAAATGTTACCTGCAGACTGGAATCTTTTCAGTGTGGCTTGGCAGCGCATGCAAATTAGCTCCTCTGTATAATACCTGATACAATAGAATTAGGGGAAAAGTGCTCATAGTTTGAAAATTAAGGGGTAGGTGACAAAAATTATAACCTCCTTTTACAAAAGAACTCATCAGGTTCTATTTGGGTTTGGAAGCTGCATTAATACGAGTCTGCTGCCACACAGGAACATTTTCTGTGATGGGGACAGAAATTTGGGATCTCAGCAAGTATCAAACATAGTACTGAATCTTTTACTATACCAATGGAGTGGGGGAAATGATTTCCTAGAAAGCAAAGTTGGCTCATTACAACCCTAATCAGCACCAGTACTTTGGTTTCTAGGAAATCATTTCCTCTACTCCATTTACTCTTGTAGCTCACCCACCTCCAAACTCACTATTCTCCCCCAGAAATGAGCCATAATCCCTTTCTCAGCCCAGATCCACAAGCACAGTGGATACCTGACGTAGAATCATAGAATGGCTTAGGAGACATTAAAAAACACTGAACTTCAACTCCCTGCCATGGGCAGGGCTGCCATCCACTGGATCAGGCTGCCCAGGGCCCCATCCAACCTGGCCTTCAGTGCCTCCAGGGATGGAGCACCACAGCTTCTCTGGGCAACCTCTTAGGCTGCCTTACCACCCACTGAGTAAATAACTTTTTCCTAACATCTAACTTTCTCCTCTTTTAGTTCAAAGCCATTCTTCCTTTTTCTATCACTATCACTATCAATCAGACCATGTAAAAGTTACCCATTTATGTCTCAGCTTCTGTTTTCTCACTTTCCACTATTACACCTGGACTGAGGAAAACATTTCTGCTGTGACATCCCCAGTAGAGCTGGAGGCACAGGCTGTGACAGAAGACATACAGGAGTCTTCATATCATCGCTCACTGCCTGCCTTTGACAAGTCATACCCATTCCTTATTGGGAAGACATCTCATTGTCTGGACACAGGTCAGCTCCAATTAAACTCCTTCCCCTAGTGCAGCCTAGCTACATTAAGTACATTTTATCAAAATTAATTGATACAATTTAAGCTCCAGCCTTAAGCCTTTAGCCAGCCCCACTGGGAGACATTCAGCAGGGAAACTCCACAGTCCCTGGATAAACTAGTTCAAGCAGTTCTCCAAAGGACTGAAATTCAAGTTATCGTATGTAAGTGAATGCCCAGAGTGTGTGCTTTCCTACTGCAAACTGGAAGAAATTCAACAGTGAGTCCAGTCTCCCTCACTCCTTGTGGCTGCAGAGGGCCACCCCAATGATCCAGGCTAAGGGGTGACAGGGCTGGGGCCCTCCACAGCCCCCAGCATGCTCTGACCGCCAGCCTACTGGCTGAGAGCAGCTACTGCCAGCCCCTGCACAGTCATCCTTGGCAGCTGTGGTTTGGAATAAAATGCCTCATGCTGCCAGCTTCTGTGAAGCACAGAATAAATGCCTAGAGAAAATTAACTGGAACAAGCCCCAAAGGCCACGGAGGCAGACAGATATCTGATTTGTGGCTAATGATAGGGTTCTGGCATGAGACAGAGAGTTCTGTTGAGGATAAGGTGCTTCTAAGCATCTGAGAAGCAGTATCAATATCAGCTAAATCATAGGCACTTAGTGCTTTGACTCACTGCCAGTGTCGGAGGGGAGCTAAATAGGAGCCTTCAGAATGGCAATTTTATACTCAGGGTGTCCAACTGTGCCTAAAAATGTGCCAAGTCATTCCATGGAGCTGGGTCCAAGTGAATGCATCAAGATATCTGGTGATTTGCAATTGATTTCCTACGCATCAGTGCAAAATTACTAAAATCTGACAATATAATAATGTGTTCTCGGCTGACTGAGGAAGCTGTAAATCTTTCCCTGGGTGAACAAAGAATTTCCTATTATCCTGCCGGCCTTTATTTTGACAGTAGTGCTACTAGCTATGTGCTAATATTTCTTTTCTGGTCTGGAGATCAACTACAATACACCTACCTTTATGCAGCACTGACAAAAGCCACAAAATGAGATTAATGCTGAAGTTTGTGCTCCTCAATGGGTGTCAGTAGATTGGTTAGTATTTCTCAACAGCTTTTCATCACCTACCTTGAAGGATGACCATGACACAAATCAGCAGCTGTGGGGGATTGCAGCTTATCTCTTGGGGATGTCATTCTGCATGATAGTAACTATCATTTATAACCATTCTACTCTGTCCCCAGGGGGAATTAGCCTTTCCCACACAGCATTTTCACAGTGCTTTGAGAAGTTGTGGCATAGGTTATTCCTCAGCCACCACACACTACACAAGTCACAGCTGAGCACACCAGGACAGCGCTGTGCAAGACCCCCCTCCTCCAGAGAGCAGCAGTAACACCTCACCTCTGCTACAGCAGACAGCAAACATGCAGCTCCTACGTCAACCACTGAAAATTGAGTGATTTCAAAATGCTAACCTTACACATAATTACCTCACTGCCAACTTTGAAAGTTGTCTGAGCATGGAATATCCATCCAAGTGGATGGAGACAAGTGGCATGATAAGGGCTTGTAGGGCATAAAAAACTATGTCCCAGCAGAGTGATGGAGGTCCCCCTCAACTCCACCCTTGTGAGGCCCCATCTGGAGTACTTGTTTGTCCATTCTAGTTCTGATGTCTGTCAGGTGTTGAGAATGGGGTAAGTATGCCAAAGTCTAAGAAAATGGCATATTAAAAAAAGAAGAAAAAGAGGGATGAATTAATATACAAAAGCCAGTAAAATGAAATCTGAATTGTTAAGACTAGCCCCTACAGTCACCTTCAAGCTTCAGTGGACTTTGACTTTCATTGTAATATCTCTGAATGAAATTTTCTTCACTTGAAGACAATGATAATTTTCATAACTCATCTTTAATTACTTCATACCTCCTGAACTAAAGCACCTTAATTTCATTGCAAACAAAACTCTGACACCCTATTTCAAGGATCTGCAAAATTTAAAGCACATTTAGGACATGTTTTCCCCTGAGACAGTAAGAATCTTATTATTTAAAGCTGTAGACACAGCTGAAAAAATATCAATAATGTTCTTTACGCATTTCATTTTCTGAGATAAATTCATTAGTAAAAGCTATCATCAGCTCTTGGAAGAACTGTGAGTTAGAATTTAGAGCTGTTGAGTTCTATCTACAGAAATCAGAATGCAGACTGTGAGAAGGGGAAATGGTGGGGTTTTTTTGGTGCCGTATTAAAAATACCTAGTCCCAGAACTACAAGCAACCTGTCCTGTGGGTTAATTTGCACTGAGCGCTTAAGTCTTCATTGAATATGAATGATTCAGTGAGTGGAATACTATCATAAATCAATCACTAAGGGATAAAACCTGTCTTCTGGGAGAGACAGGTAGAAATTACAGGCCAAATACTCATTACTCTAGAATAGCCTTTATGGTCTCTACTGGGAGACAGCAGGAGTTTCAGCAGAATATTTCCAGTCCTCCGGAGCTACGTGCCTAACCAATTTCCCATAAGGTAGAGAAAAAAGAAAAAGAAGAAAAAAGATTAAAAGAAAAAAAAAGCTTTGCTTTTTCAGTGAAATATGAAACAAAAAAAAAGAAAGAAAAAATGATGATGAACTAAGAAGTGCTCTTTGAGTCTATTATTAAAGCAGCTCTGCATTGCTAAGCTCTTTCCACTAGGGTCTGCTGGATGTCATTTGAGTATTCACTACCTTTATTACTTCCACGTGCCTCAATAAACCCCCTAAGGTCACTATACTGTATCTAGTAAACACCGTCAAGACTCTTTAAGTGTACCTATATTGAAAACAGACTATATAGTTAATGGCATGTGTGAACATTCTCATATTTGGAAATGATTGACAAAATTAAGGCACTAGAAAACTGAATAGCTCAGTCTATGTATGATGTATGCACAGCATGAGAAACTAGGGAAATTATGGGTTTTGTGCAAAACAAAAAGATATGTTGATGTAATTGTAATGTTTTGAGTGTTCGGGGCTACTTGACATTTTAAAATGGATGATTCTATATTAGTAATTATATGTTTTGTAACTAGAATCCAATTTTCAGACTGGATGTAAATTCTCTACTGCTAAAGCAATTATGACTCTAGTATCCACTTAAAAAAAATCCTTAACAATTCAGGACAACAGAATGGCTCACAGATCTAAGAAATGCAGCCCAGTAAAGAAGGTGAAAAAGTCTGAGGTTTGTTGTTTTTTTTTTAACATATCCAAGTAAATTCACAAAATCTTACAGTTCATTTTAAGTGTTGGACTTGAGGTTCAACAATGTGTAAAATGAACACCAGGATGAGCATCCCAAGAAACCACATCTAAGCTTAATTATGCTATTCTGTACAATGGCTAATAGACCCACTACCAAGTTTTCTCCCTGTATTTATTGCAAGTGCATCTGCCCATGGGATGAGGTTGGAACTCAATGATCTTTGAGGTCCTTTCTAACCTAAGTCATTCTATGATTCTATCAGAACTATAGTGACACATAGCAAATAACCCAGTATTGATTTAATTTAGGCTACATGGCTGAGGGCTTTGCACCAGAGTCAACACACGTCCTGTTCTACAGACTGGGTAAAAATCCAAGGACATTTGGATTAGTGACCTGGGACTTCAAAACAGAATCCCATTTTCCAAGACCATAGAGCTGGAGCAAGATATATATATATATATATATATCTACACACTAACTTCAAAGGAAAATAAAAAAGAGAAAAAAAAATGGGGAAAAATACACTGTTCTTGCCAAATACTTTTCAATAGCAGCTGGCAAATTCTGACCTTGCTCATAGCTGGCAGGGTGTACTTTGAGATCTATATAATCAGTACATCACCACCTAACAACTAAATTATGAATCACTTGCAACTTTTGCTGAGCTCAGATGTACTGTAGAACCAGCACAATTTCTGCCATAGTCCTCTCTCCCCTCCTACAGTACACATCAGGGTGAAAGCCTGTTGAAAAGAATAACGAGAAAAACTGAGCAGCCACTAAAACTGAAGGCAAATAGCTGCAATACTCTGGATGTGTGTCTTGACAATTTTAAAGATGCCATCATTTGCAACTCAATAGTACATAAATTCTGTCATGTTACAGCACAAAACACATTCAACCTGAAGATGTGAAACATGAACCTCACTAATTCCACTGCCATTGCTCCCCATGTGACTCTTGCACGTGCTGGGCAGGAAAGAAGGAACCACTTGTAATGAACCATTTCTTGAGAAAACTGGATCTACTCAAGCATTGTGATTTACTTCATGTGTGGGAGCTAGGTAAGGTCTAAATGAATACAGTGGATTTTCCAAGCGCTATGCTTTCACATCTCTCCTTACACAGAATCACAGAATGAAGGGGTTGGAAGGGACCTTCAGAGATCGTTGAGTCCAACCCCCAACAACCACTCTAATCATGAAGATGTACTTTGATGAATCTAGATACCAAGGATCACACCGTTCTAGATGTAAGGACAAAATTCTATGTGCACAGAGTCTGAATGAGAGGGACAGTACCCCAGAAGTACTAGAGCAAGTAATCCTGGACACTGGAACACCAACATGCCCTGACCACTAAGAGATGGAGAACGGCCTTTGAAATGAAGTGCAATAATACTGTGACAAGTAGGATGGCTATGCAGCTAATATTTTGGCTTAGCCCATGGAAAGTAAAAATCTACATTTACACTGTACGCTGCTGTGAGATCACAACACTGAAATTACTACAGGAAAACAAAGTGTTAAACAGAATAACTGAAGTATGTATAAGAGGAAATCTTATGCTCAAAAACATTACAGCATCAGTATCCTCAAGAATAATGATGTTCTCTGCCTGTCTGCAAAAATCAGTCACAGCTCAGACAGCAGCAATACCAAATAGGCCTCCTGTCTGCAAGAAAATACTTTAGTCCTCAAGTACATTTACATCATAATACTTTCAACTTGACATTTAAAGCAACTGAAGTCCTCTAGGGTTTATTTATTTTATATTTTTTTTAAGTTTAAAACTCCAGTTAGATTTTCTATATTTCTTGCATTTGGCTTTACCTAAAGATGTCCTCAATGATGTCAATAACAAACTCATTTTCAGCAGGCTGAGAAAGTCAGCCCCAAGGAAGGCCCCTCCAACATCTAATAAATCACTAAGTCAAATAGCCAGTCTCTTCACAAAAAGAGTTAAAAAATGCTCAGAAATAAATGTACACAGAGTCTTCTGCACTTCAGGCATTTTTAGGACTACTAATGTTGCAGAATATTCAGTGCCCATTCAATCACTTCAGTATGACCTCTCCTTATGAATTTTTAAGATGAATGATATATTTGATGCTGATGTCACAAGCAAAAGAAGTATATATACATACTGTTCATGAGTCTTAACCAATAGTGTTATGAGCAGTCACAGGAATAGAATAAAAATATCACTATATGCCTTTTCTCCGTGACTTCTGAAAGACAGCTTTACTTACACTCAGCAGGTGACGATGAAGTCTTTTGCCTGATCATGGTAGACTGCTGTGTGTAAGACTTCAGGGACTGACTAAGAGGCGCTTACTGCTGTGCTAAAGGATTTTAATTTACTTAAAATTTGGGGCATAAAAGCCTTTTCCTTTTACTGACATACATTGAATTCTCAATTGCATATTAAAGTTTGCTGCTATTAAAATGACTCATTGTATGTATTCATGGATACCTCCACAACAGAGCACAAAGTACTCTGTACTAATAGTTCTTTTTCCTAATTTTTTTTTTAGTTTTGTTTCTTTTTATATTTTAAGCACAGAGAGAACAAGATATAAATTCTATTCCATAGATATTAAATTATGGGGAAAATAAATAAATAAGAAAGAAACCAAAAAGACCAAAACAGCCTTACTCTGTAAAACACAAATTCTCATTTTACAAAGCCCCCAAAATGAATTTTCACTACAGTGTTGAGAAGGTTTCAAAGGGAAGCTTCCCCTCACTGAACAGCTTGGATGCAAACACTACATAATAAAGGGAGGTGCAATTGTGAATACAATCAGCACCAAAGCCCCAAATAAGGGCTTTTCTTTTCAATAAATTTCTGCACACTTGTCTTATTTCTCACTTTTAGATCATGAAGCCCTGTAGCAACTTCAGATCTCAAGCATACATCGTAAGACTTACCATACGCTTGTCAAGAGCCATCTGAGATAGTCAGCTACGTGGAAAGAAGGGCTTCATAAGAAGATGCACCAAGATGAAAAGGAATATCACAGAATCACAGAATGTCAGTGATTGGAAGACACTTTGAAAGATCTTCTAGTCCAATCACCTGCTGGAGCAGGAACAACTGGATTAGGTCACACAGGAATGCTTCCAGGCAGGTTTTGAATGTCTCCAAAGAAGGAGAACCCACAACCTCTCTGAGAAGTTTGTTCCAGTGTTCTGTTACCCTCACCATGAAGAAGTTTTTTACTTGTATTTATGTGGAACTCCCTATGTTCCAGCTTGCACCCTGTAACATAGGGTTGCCCCTTGTCCTATCATTGGATGTCACTGAGAAGAGCCTTGCTCCATCCTCCTGACATGCACCCTTTATATACTTATAAACATGAATGAGGTCACTCCTCAGCCTCCTTGAAGCTAAAGAGACCCAGCTCCCTCATCCTTTCCTCATAAGGGAGATGCTCCACTTCCTACATAAAATCTTTTTTTTTTTCAGTTATGTATCTAAACATGACGGGCCAGTCTCTTTTAAAGTAGATTTTGACTTCTATACCTTCTTAAGGGTGCTGCTGAAGAAAGCAATCGATTCCACCCACCAAGCTTTTCAGAAGCAGAAAACGAGCATTTGCTACAATGACTATTCTAAAGGTTTTCCCTAGGGACAAAGTCAAACTTCCAGGTAATGAGAACTGACAAAGCTTTGGATATCTTGTAAAGGAGGCTTTCACAAGCTTTTATGGACATCCGTGTGGGGAAAAGGAAAAAAAAGTTACAGCTGGTATAACAATTTGATCCGATGGAAAAAGGTGCTTTAGCTTCAGGGGCTTTCTGAAGAACAGCGTGGCTCTCTTCTGAGATGCGTAACTGCGAAATCTCTTTTGGGTAACATCAGTGAAACTGCCATTCATTTCTCCTAATTTCTCTCTCTGGTGAAGACAATTTATCTCTAGAGAACATGCGAGAGTGTAGCTTCTCAGACTGCAGCAGGAAGTACCATCAGAGATAGCAACCACCATGAGAATGAGATGGTGGCCAGGTCAGAAAATACTCCTCCTGTTTCCTACATCTAACAAGGCTCCTAAGACTAAAAACTGTATGAGTCGCAGAACTCTGTATACTTGGCTTACTTCCTACTGTTAGAATGCAAAGCTGGGAAGAAACATGATGAGAAAAAGCTCAGATAACCTTTGCAGGAGCTAGTTCAAGAAACTGAGATTTCTTATAAACACCACAGAAGATCCTAATATTAAACTTGTTAGCATTGAAGTAGAAATCTTGCAGACAGAATGAATTCCACTTGAAAGATAAATCTATGCTGCTATAAACTCTATAATGAATCCTGATATCAAGTATAATAAACTAGAAACTGTTGTCATTGGAGTGGGTGATTTTATCATGGCTTTTACTGAGAGGATAACAACTCAAAATGCTGAAACAGGAAGTGCAATGGGATTGGTAAGATGATGTTGGACAAAATATTCACGGACTATAGACAAGGAAGCTGGTGACTAAATCATAAACAGTCTCAAGCTGTCTATAGGTGAAGGTTTTGTTTTGTTTTCTTTTGTTTAAGTTAAAATAAGCAACAAAGGACACCTACCTACAGTACTCAAGAACATCAATGTCCTCCTCCTTCAACACTCCTATAAAGGCTTTTAGCACAACTTCCTGATACCCTCTCACATGAATATATACATAAGGCCCTGCACAAGATTACAGCAGAAGCTTCTGAAATTGGCACTTTGAAAGTACAACGCATCACGTGAAGTTTGCTGAGGGATGAACACAGCAGATGAGGCTTCACACATCATTTTGAGCAAAATGAAAACTCTCACTGTGCTCAATGGGAAAGCTGCGTGTGTGTGAGAATTTGCAGGGATCTCCTTTTGTATGTGTGCGCTGGGTACTGCACTCACTTGCTCCTTAACATCCTGATATCCAAGCAATGAACATGCCTTTATATATTTAGATATCTAGATATTCAGATATTGTATGGTCATACTATATTCAAAAGAAAGCACAGTTACATGAGTAGATATTTAGACGGACTTCTTTAAACTATCTATTACAGTTCTCAAGAAGGAATCTATACTCTTATTTTCCAAACAACCACAACAAGCAAAACCAAAGCAACTCACTCTTCCAGTTTTTCTCTTAATGACTCTTACTTTAAAATGTCTTACAGTATAGCTCACAGATACAGTCTGCTGGTTATTCTCAAGATGCCAAGAGATTCTCATTCAGGAATCAGATGACAAGGCAAGTGTTCCAAAACAATGAGGTCTAATGTAATGAATGTAAATACTGAAATTAATCAGGCTTTTCATTAGCATCTGACTGTTTTATTAACTACACTGTGATGTGTCATTTCCAAAGGAACATACAACAGCACTTTCAATTTTTTCAGCATTTAGCCACCATTACGTGCCAATCCTATCAGAACCAACAAACTGTGAAAACACAGAGACAGCACTGAAAAGCGGACTTTTCGAGAAGTGATTTCATTGTACCTCAGCCCAAGAGACAGTGACCATGAAGCTCAAACAGTTAAGGTTTATCCTGTAACTGTAAGAACACAAGGTGAAGGCTGGAAGACCAACGAGTAATTTGACTAAAGAACCCCACCTTGCAACTAGTCAGCGCAACATGGTGCATTTTAGGTTTGATTTTTTTAAGTACTTTCTATGGAAAGGAATCAGACTGGCTGACTGTGAAACCTGTTGATTAGTTTCATAATAAGGACTAAACTGTCAAGTGAAACCCAAGGAACAGCTGTTTATTGGAATATCATAAAACAGAGAAGCTTGGTTTTAATCATCATATCACTACAGGAAAGAAATTTTAGCCTTTTTTTTCCATGCTAGAATGAAGTGTGGGTGAGGGAGCAAACACGCAGCTCAGTGACCCAGACAGTAGTGAAAACAAACAAGATCTTGGAAAAGATGACAGTGATTGTGCAGATTACAATAAAACAATCAGAACTGACTGTAAAACTTCAACCTTTGTGCAGGCAAGTTGTTATCCAGTCTGCAAAACATATCTTAGCATGTTACAGATTTTTTGGGAGGCAACACAATTTTATTTGCCTTCTGCCATTTTTAAATGCATCTTCTTTGCCAAGATACTGGCACACACAGATATGTTACTTACTCCCTCATGCAATTCAGCTTGGTCTCAGCCATAGTGCTGTTGAGAGCTCTGAATCCCTGGGGCACCACTGGAGCCATGCTGGTGACAGTTGCCGAACCTACAAATCAATGCACAGACATACAACCTCATTCACCTTCATCCCCTGAGCATTATTTCAGAGTCAAGGGCAGTCAGGAGGAAGAAGACTACTCCTGTTCCTCACAAGGTAGTGCCATATTAGGTAAAGATGAATTAGATTATTAAATACACATTAAGGGCAACTCCTTTTTCAGTGACATGTAGATTTATAACTCAAACCAACCAGAATTGTAACATGAATTTTCCTGCTGTGAAGGAAGTATTCTGTTACAGTAGACAGGACAGTTACTGAAGGAAATGCTGGGGCAGACAAATATTCAACAAAATGAAATTTATTTGGACAATATTTATTTTCTTATACTGTTCTTGCCCTTAGTTGTAAGAAAGAGCAGGAACTCTCTTCCTAACAGGCAAGTCTCTCCTTTGGCTCAATCATACTGTAAACTGATAGTGTTTTACTAATCAGACAGTAAACTGACTTATGGCATCGCTTTCCTCTTCAGATGAAAGTACTTCATGTAAGTATGTCTGTGACTATACATACGTATATATACATATGCAAATACACACACACACACACTTCCTGTTCACATAGTTCACGTGCTGTTAAAATATTTAATGACCTGACACCAGAGCTGCCGAATCACAGAAGACTGACAGAATTGTCAGCTCAAATATCCTGCAATTTTATGTTGCCACTGCATCACACAAGCCCCTGCCTAACCTCTTACAAGCCCTCAGGTTCAAGTTAGTGATTGATTTATTTATTGCCTCTACTGCTCCCATTGGAAGACAATTCCATAGCCATACTGTGACCTGCTGGCTAAAATCCCCCTTGATTTCCAGACAAAATTTCTTTATTGGCCAAATTTGTTCTCATTATTCTCTTGCGTTAGTCTCTCTTTTTGGCTTTCTCAGTTCTTCCCTTTGCATTTGAATATTCCTCCCATTTATTTGTAATTATGGGAGAAAAATATAAATATATATTCTGCTTTCACCTTCTTAATCCAAGTAAAGCAGCTATTTTAGTTCTTTCATGCAAAAGTATTTCTCATTAGGGTTCCAATTCCCCAAAGAGGAGAATGTATATCATGGTGGAACTTCTCTGTAAATCCATGGGCTGTGCCACACAGCACCTAAGTTCTGAGCAGCCAAAACAGGGCTCTGCATGGGACACAAATAAGCTAAAAGTCACACAAAGAAGTTAATGCAATGCCTTGGTTACGTAAACACAATCTTCTCTCCGAGCAGGTGTTTTTGGCTTGAACTTAGCTGGGTTTTAGCTTGGATTGCATTAGCATCGATCATGTACAGCCAGAAGGAGCTTAGAGCTACCCTTCTGCTCTGAGGAGTACAGACACCCCCAGACAGTACAGAATGCATCTCCTGAATGCATAATCGTGACTTCCGCAGGAGTTAGGATCACTGCTCTTTGAGCTGACAGGGAATCAGGGTCCAGATGTGGAGGCTTGGGCTTTGATATCGTTGTCAGACTTCAAAGACAAATACATTTTTTTCTGCCCTGAGCACGAGTGGTCTAAAGAAAATGCAAGCCTTGCATTCTTTTTAGGACTGAATACATTTAGCCACAGGCCCCAGCAAAATTCTAATATTTCTATTATTACAGGATATATCACTGTAGTTAAGAGCGCAGCAAACTCTTCCTACTTAGTGGGTTCAGTCTATTTATTGCTATAATACTTTATCTCCCTTTCTTACATTTCATTATTAAAGGCATCCTTCTTGTTTGTTTGTTTGTTTTCTAGGATTCCAGTCTAAATAATTCCTACTTTGCCTACCCTCAACATCGGCAGTTGGCCAAGAAATGCTTCCTCTTTAAATACAAACTAGTATCTATCTTCCTCTTCGTTAAATATGATCTTCTGGGTACTGTGAAGCAGCTGCAAGGACTAGAGATTGTAGGATGCTGTAAAGTTACGACTACTCATTAAAAAAACAAACAAACAAACAAAAACCACACATAAATAAATAAAAAAGAAAAGAAAAAGAGTTCTAAGTGAAATCCACTAACAGCTTTTCACATTGCTACTATGAGAAGCCTCAAAACTTTTCCTAGAGTGATTCATAACCCACACCAACTTCTAAATCACAGGGATTTTCTTATGAAGCAGTTACTTGATCAGGAATATATTTGGTAACCAGCTTCCCAGATTGCTACAGTCTGCCTACACATACGTCAACAAAACAAATAACTATGCTTCTTCAAAAGGTGGCTAAGTAACTATGTGCACTGCTAAGCAATTTACCATTCTTGATTAGGTAAACTAAATCAAATGAAAAAAACAAAAACAGTGATTTCTCAAAGCCAAGTACTTTCACTTCCTCTATATATTTAAAAGATGAATAGGCTTCCAGTCTCTAGCAGAGAACAGAGGCAAAACTGTCCTCTTGGGTCATGGAGTACCAGTTTTCTGGTTCTCACTGCAGCCTTCTCACTCTATCAAAGGGAAAAAAGATGAAAGAAATACTCTGCTCACATTTACTCATAGATAGTTACAGTAAAAAAAGATGATTAGCTGATGAGACATCTGTACACTAAGTATTAAAGGAATTCATACTTACATTTCTGCTAAAACCCAAAGAATTGTTGACAGACATCTACTGCATCTCTTGATAATTCATTATGTGTTAAGAAACTACTATCTCCACTGAATCATAGACTACTGGTTTGGATTTGCTTTTTCAGCTTTCATTTCTACATATGAGATCCTCCAATGCCTTTTCCTCTAACACTGAAAAGCTCCTCAGAATCAGATGTGTTTTTCTGAGTTTATAACGTATTTAAAAACACAAACTGACCAAACTGCCTCTAACCTTCCCTTTACTTAAGATAAGAAGACTTAGTAAACCTTAAAGGTCGTTTTTCAAACTTTCTTTCATTCTGTAGATCTTTTCTTGGATGCACTCCATTTTTCATGCCTTACTAGCACGGATTATGTTATCTCAAATCGACTCTACACAGAACTGCATAGCCAATCCCAAGTGAAGTTTGCATAGTACCAAAGCACAGACATTCACAGTGATTTACTGGAAAACTGTGGGGAGAAAACTCAGTTAATTCAAAAAGTCCCAGGATTTTACCCTTTACCTCTGAGTTTTTGTGAGAAAGAAACTCCATATATGGAAAAACAATGGAATTTTACTGCATCATTTTCATCATGGCCCTTGCTGACATTAAAAAAAAAAAAAAGCTCTAACTTTATTCTACTCAGATGTTCTCGAAGATATGCTCGAAACTGTACATATTATTGTTTCTTTTACAACTCCTTTAACAATGAAAAATGCTATGAGAAATTCTGACCAGTCAAAGTTCTGCAGCCATGCTATTACTGCCACGAAATTCCTCCTGTTTTCAGGAGCAGTCATTACAATAATGTTGCAGGTCTGCAGCCCAGCAACATGGTATTGCTGGTGCTAGTGCCAGCCAACAGGCTTGGGTCTGGGTTTGCAAGAATTCAGCACTGAGGTCTGTCAGGTTTTGCCCGGCTGGAGCTTAATTTTAATAGCTTAAGTTGAAAGTGCAGCTCTTCAAAGGACCCTGGGGCTATTGCTTTTATTTCCACTTATCTTTGTTTTCTTAAAATCACAGAACCATACAATGGTTTCAGTTGGAAGGGGTCTTTAAGATCATCTTGTTCCAACCCCCCTGCTACAGGCAGGGATACCTCCCACTAGAACAGGTTGCTCAAGGCCCCATCCAGCCTGGCCTTGAACACCTCCAGGGAGGGGGCATCGACAACCTAGCTGGGCAAAACAGACTTCTCTTTTCTACAACCAGACTCTTTAGATGGATAGTAGAAACTATCAGTTACTTATGTAGAATAGCAATTTTTATCAAACAGGATTAAAGAAGTAACGTAGAGAAATCTGCCCGATACATCAACAGAAACTTTGAGAAGCAGAGACATAGGATGAGGCTATAGGCAAGGAACTGTTAAGAGCTGAGTCATAAACTGGCACTGGGGGCCCCACATCTACAAACAACTTTCTAGTTGTTAAAGAAATGCAGACCTGGAAGTGGGCGAAACTAGCTTTAGCATTTAGGGATAACAAAGGGAACATCTAAACTATGTAAAATGCACATAATGTTTTTAATATGACATGAATTTGTCGGCCAGTGAAGGAAAACCAATGGTGGCAAACAGTAGAAAACTCCCCCAGTTGGATCCTAGAGTGAGGAAGAAGCGTTTCTGGTGAAGGATTGCAAGTGCTGAGGGCTCACCACAGCCCCTGATGTGCTACGCTGAAGTTACCAGCATTAGTACCAGTGGGAAGGTAAACACAACACCAGGCAAAGCAGGAGATCCAAGATGCGTGGATAAAAAAAAAAAAAATGAACTACATTACTGCAGAGAACCCTTTTTTTTTCTTTTTTCTCTTTTTTTTCTTTTTTTTTTTTTTAATAAAAAAAAAAACGGCTGTAATCATTTCTTCATTTTCTTTCTCTGTAATTTCTGTAATTATTAGACCTGGAGTAACACTAATTATTTGATGAGACTTAAGAAAATGGTCTCCATGCATTCTGAAGAGTTCCCTGTAACAACACAACTGAAATAGCTTTTCATATCATAAATTGAATTTTTATTTTTTTTTAATGAAAAATGATTAAAGTGCTGTGAGAATGTTGAAAAAAAACACCAACCCCAAAACCAGCAAACCAACCAAACAATATGATACAAGCATTTCTGGTTAATAAGCGCAATATGCTTCTAGGTTTTTACATACTGACATAAAATACAATAATCCTGGCTCATAGGGTTCTGACTAAGATGCACCTTAACAAGATGGGATATAGATTATTTTAAAGATGGTTTGTACTCTGCCTAGCTTTGTAGCTTGGCATGGAAAGAACTTAAAACAGTAAATATTTGAAGCTCTTCAGCAATACTGAGCATACAAAGATAAAAGTGACCCTTGTAGATTTCTGTCATATTATCGTCAACAGGTATTTGTTTGGAACAAATGATGCAAACCTAATTACTAGCACAGCTTTGAGAAAAGCTTTAAGTTTCATCGCAGAGTGGCCAGATGTTTTTTAATTATTAAATCATAATTTAATTCTTCAATATCATCATTTTAAAAGGCATCTTCTTTTTCACATTCTTTATATTGAAAGAGAAAGAGGAAGCCAAGAAACTCTTTAAAACTAAGATTTATTTTCCAAAGAATTCCATTGTTTGGCTTTGGGTAATACTCTGGATTATTCCTAGAAGCCACTAGGGCAATCCCTATCCTACATTAAGAAAATGAATTGTTGAAGTATAGAGGAACATGTTCCCATTTCCACTCTTTAAACCTGCAGTCAGCAGGGCTGCAATTTTATAAATAAGTGTAAAATCTGAAAACCATGAGATTGATTAGTGTGAAGGCAAAACACGTGATAACAAGCTTTCATTCAGTCATAAAGATCACCCTGAGATGGAACCCCAAAGGTGATCATAGAGTGACTGAGTGTGACGCCCATACCTTTGACTACTCCCTTTTATCCTCTTTCTTCTTCAGTTTTCTCTGCCATCATTCCATGCTCATGAGTTGGGGTGAAACAGAGCTCAACAATGCAGGAATCACTGTGAGGAGGATATCCCAAGCTTCCCCTATAGTCTCATCAAAGTCAGAAGTTTATCATGACCACTGAGTGCAAACGAGGCACCAAACCAAGAAGAAACAAGGCTGCTTTCATGCTAACCACCCACAGACTGCTACTGGCACAACTTAACTTAGTAGTCTTCCAGTGGCTAGCCCAGCTCCAGAAGACAGCCATCTTTCATTTAGATCTTTTCAGCTTTTCAGTAGACTATGAAAAACTAGAGTTGGAAACTGTAGATTTACACAGAAAATTTGCAGGAGACTTTAGGATTAAATTGCAAACTTGAATTCTCAGTGATTTTCCCATTCCTGTACTGAAATAATATAAGGTAAAGTATACATTATCAAAACCTGGATCATCATTTATGTTGTTGATTAAAAAGAACAATAACAAACTACCAAAAATTCACTGTATCTTATTATTACCTGTTCTAGAAACTATATAACAACTTATATACCTTTAAATATTTTCCTTTGAAGAAAAAGTGGCAAAAGCATAATTTTTAAAAGCTTTTAACATTCCACAACTCTGATCATCATGTTTTATAATTCTGTTATTCTTAAAAGAAGCAACTAACTATGAATTTCTTTTGTCTTTGCATATTTATACATTTTTGCAGTAGATTAAGAACACAAATTTTCAGGGAGATCACTTTGTTTAGACTGATTGATTGATTGATTTTCAAAATGGAAATAATGGGAATGTGATGAATAAGAATGCTTAATAACAGCTGAAACTATATTTAAAGAAGAAATACTATCTTACCCAATGAGCTATTATTTAGGACGCTCTCCAAATGCTTGACCATGGCTTCAATATCACTGTCCTGAGGGTAAATGAAATAATGAACATTAGTGTGACCAAAATCCTAAATTAAAAAATAATGTACCAAAGGCATGATCCTACAAACATAAAGGATAAGCCTTTATGAGTGTCAATACTAGACTACAACAAGGTGAATACAAAGTTCACAACTTTTTAAATATATTCTTCTCCTAAAACAGTAGGTTTGGGAATGGTGTTCTATAAAAGCAATTATTTAAGTCAGATATCTAGCAGAACACAAGCATGTAGGACAGTTATGTTTGTAGCTTAAAGAATATGTTTATTGCTGAGGTTGGTGTGCAATATTTGAAAATATACCAGCATTTTATTATTGGTTGTCCTTGAAATATCTATAACAAGATTAGAAAAGGAAAGTATAGATTTCATAACCGTTCCAAAATTTCTTAGACTTACTATATTTACCACTACAAATTAATACCTATGTTTCATTTAATTGCACCTACTCATGTATTTTGTAACAATGAACAATTGAGACTTTAATTAGGAAAAGATTTTAGCCCTTTTCTATTTTAAGTTTTCTGCTACAAGACAGATAATTAACAGTTTTGCCATGATAACTTTCACATGAAATGTTAATCATGTTCTTTGATGAAATCTGAGATCTGGCCATTAATAAAATATCAAGCTCTAGAAAGCACATCACATTACATTTGAATGGAAGAGAAAAACCTGAGTTTTAAAAAGCTGTTATCACACCTCACGTGACAACAGGGTGACAACATAGCATCCCTTGACTATTTAAAACTGAACGTCAAAAGACTGACCTCACTGAAAAATCCACCAAAAATGGTTTTAAAAAGGCTACAGAATAGGACAGGGAATTTGACGGATGGACAGAAGAGAAGCACTCTTTCACATAAGAGCCAACATGGATGAATGTTTGAACGTTTCAAACTCTGAATGAATGAAATCATTTTTCATAACAACAGGTGATACTAAGGATGCCAAGTCAGGCACAAGGAACCTAGCAGAACAGCTCTGAGGTAACAATGCACAGACTACCCACTGTGCTGATCCATTGGATCTATAATTCACTGGAGGTGTGATGAAAATGTATACTATATCACTGGAGCTATAATTTATGCCAGTTGATTATCTGACTTGATGTTCTCAGGAGCAACCTGGAAACTGAAAATAGTGAGCTAATGTACGGCATTACTAGACTTTTTAAGAATGAAGAGGGCTAATTTGCTATTAATATTATCACTAAAAGAAAGCACAAAGGTCAAAGTGATAGACTTCTCAGCTAAATCAAAGCAAATGCGAAACTTTCATGGTTCGCTGACTTCTCAAGATGAAACCCCTTCTATGTTTCCTATTTTCCAATTTATTTTTGGAAATAGTTTCTTGTTCTCATTATTTCTCATACAATTAGAAACCAACATTCCTTAAAACAAACAAACAAAAAATAAGAATAAAGAATGGAAAAGAGCCATTGGCTCAAGAAGTTAGAAATCTGGAAACATAACTGACAAATTGTTGCTTGAAATCTGGCAATCTGCATATAAGCTGCAAAAGAGAAGGAAAAAGGACACAGAACTCCAGTGTTACAACCAACACAACCAAGATGAGATGTTCACGTGTGTAGGGCTTATAACTGGTAAAAATTCCACATCTTCAAGTGGGCAATGCAGCTGAGATCACACAAGCTGTATTTAAAGTTAGCAACAAATACAAAGTAGATGCCTCAGCTCCCATCCTAAAACTTTCAATTATACCAATTGAGTGCCTGACCGCACCTTCTTATGTGAAAAGGTATCATTTCGTAAGGCCACTACTCCATCTATCATGATGTCTGTGGGATTCTAACATAGCAGGAATGAAGAGCTTCAATCCCTTTCAACATTATGCATCCCAACGTGTTATTCAATTAGATGACTTGTCTGACCCCCTACTGCTGCATGAACTACTGCACAAATATCAGAGGGTGAGGATTTTTTTTTAATTTTTGGTTAAAGTAATGGGGTCACCACTAAGCACTACCAGGCATAGCATTTCTGCACTCCATCTGCACAAAATTAATGAGTAAAGCAATCTTGACATTGGATAATTGAGAGGTTTGCAATGATTAAGAAGGTAAATACCTTCCAGGTCCTTGTCCTGTACTATAGTGGATTGATTTTCAAAAGCTTAATTTGTAAAGGTATTTTTGAAGAAAGAGTTAAAGAGTATGAATCCTATCATAGAAATAGGAGTGGGAGTTTTGGTATTAAGTAGATGACTGATGAAGCAATGCCCTGCTACACTCTAGCAAGATCAAATTTATTCTGGTAGGATTTGAAGCTTATTATTAAAGTTGAGCATGATACCACCTACCTTTGAGTGGGATTCAGCTCACGTAACTGTTGACATCCAGAATGAAGATGCCCCATGCATGCTAATAACTGCAGATCTTTTTACAATCACCAGAGAGAAAGAGGTACCTCTCATCATATTCCATCTGACCCACACATTAGATGTTCTTGCCAAGATAAAATTATTCCTTAAAAATGTGTATTTCTCCTAACTGTATAGAGTTTATATTCAGTTAGGTCAGACATGGGAGTACAGCTAAGTCCAACCTGCTTTGTTTTCATGCTTCCTGCAGAATTTTTTTACTCAAGAAATGGAAAAATCAAAATTCTTTTCAATCCCTAAGAAAAAGAAAAGGTGATTGTTTCAATACCCCCAGAGACAGCTCTGTCATATCTAAGGTGCTGGTCAATAGGAAAGAAAATAAAGTCAGACTATTTGCTTCTTTGATAAAAAAGAGTCATGAGGGACAAATGCTCTGAGAGGGTGTGCTTTCCAACTCAGTCTTGGGAAGCCAGTTTGCTGAGGACCAGTGCATGGAGTGCACACAGACTGCAGATAAAGCAAAGCCACACAGCCTGGAGGGGCTGGATCCTGACAAGAGGCGTCAGTGGGAACGCTCTTCCAACCTAGCGCCAGTCCTTGTCACCACTAAAATCTCAGTCACTACAAAATGACTGAATGACATTGCTCAAATCTTGCTGCCAACACCCGATTTATTCTGCATTATTGAGAAATCTATTTTTATCTTCTGCCCTTTGTTAATTCTAAGCAGCAGTCTGCCTGTTCAAAAACAGTATTGATTGACACTTAATGATATTGCCAGTGAAAGTTGAATGAAAATTTTAAAAGGCTTTCTAAAATAGAAAAATGGGAAGAAAAAAACCCCAACACTTAAAGTCTGATAAAAGTGAGCAATAATTTAAGATTCCATTGTGGTAGATTTTTCAAGCAACAGTTCTTGTATTTTTGAGTGCTGTGAGTAAACACAGACACAGCAAAGTGCAACAAAGCATTGCCTCAGATATTCCACTGATTTCCAACATACTATTTCTTAAGACCACTATTGTATTCGCTGTTAGAAATTGCTGTGTGTTTAGTTTGAAAGGTAAGAGGACGTGTCTAGATTGAATGAGGTGTTTATGAGTAAACTTCAAGTTTAACTGTCTGAGAGAATTTCAGGATTAAACGCCAATGTGGCAGAAGTAGCATTCTGATTTCTCACAAAGGTATTTCTGCCTTAAAAGCTACATCTTAAAATACCTATTAATTCAAAAATTTCAAGGAATATTAAAAGTTATTTATAATATAATGAAGAGTTTTAGCAAACTTGGTTGGTTCTCTAGACTATAAACTGCGTCATATTCTACTCTGCAGATTTTGCACATTAATCTCACACGTTTGTCATCCTAAGCAAAACCAGACAGTACAGTTCAGAAGCACTGCAGCAAAATGTTTTAAGTTGATGGCCCAGCATAGAGAATAATTGTTCCTGAATGCCTTAGGAAGATCCATTTTCAGAACTGACTTGGCCATTTAAGTTCATTGATTTCACTGAGACTTGATCACTGAAGACAGGATTCATTGCAGCTCTTTCTGATCAGATCTAAATTAGGTGCCTTTTCCAATAATCTTCAACCTTCACACTGAGAGTTTCTTGTGGCCACCTTACCTGGCAAAGCTACATTAAGTCCTTCAATAGTAAGTTTTATTTTTATTTACAATTTCTAAGATTCTTGGGAAATTTTACAGATGTGCTGATCAAGACTTGCTGTTGTTAATGATCACTGTTATCACACTACACTAGAAAATATGATTAATACAGACAAGAAGATGGAATTCAGACCCTGTGCTTGAAGTATTCTTTCAGATTTAACTTAACTTAGGTATAACTAACATTACATGAGAGAACCCCACTCTGTGTGTATGGCTACAAGGAAATTTACTGAGAGCAATCCACCTTAAGGCATTCATGGGAGTATGGCCCATAATAATAATAATCATAATAAGAAAATAATCATCATAATAAGAAAGAATCTTTCTCATCAATGCACATGTCTAATTCATTTAAAACATACTCCTACAACTAATTCACGATGCCGATATAGACGCACATTCCTTAGAAAAGCAAATTTCAGTAATATCAGTAGGAGAAAATCTTGGAAGGGGTTTCATTTTCCCTAAGAGAACATCAAATGCGTACTGTTTCCCCGAAGGTCACACACACCTGGTGATCTGCCTTAAATACAGTCTGTGTCACTTCCACATCCTCCTCCGTTTCGCTGTCTTCTGAACAGGATTCAAACTCTTCATTATAATATTCTTCTGCAATTTGTGGGTCTTCAGGGATCTCTAGAGGAAATTAAGAGTTCATAGTATTATGTAGACAGACCATATTCATGATCTTAGAAAGATGCAATAGATTTTACATCGCTCATTACTAATTGAAAATTTTTGGATAGGTTATCGGATTAAAATGTTCATCTTTGATGGCATGATAAGTAGCGCTAAAGCTGCCTCTTTCAAAAGGTCACATCCTCATCACATGGAAATTAATGACCTCAGAAGATCTATACTGAGTTTGGGATGAAATCAATAAACCGTAGAATAACTCAGACTGGAAGATACCTCAGGGGATCATCTAGTTCAGCCTCACTCAGAACATCGTCAGCCTTCAACTGAATCCAGATTTTGTGAGATGAAATTATGCTCCAGTTTGGTTTTCTCTAAAATATATTACTTCCCTAGGCCTGCTCACCACACCGCGGCATCCTGGCTCGTATCAGGAACAGTGTGGTGAGCAGGACTAGGGAAGGAATCCTGCCCCTGCACTCGGCATTGGTGAGGCCCCACCTGGAGTACTGTGTCCAGTTCTGGGTGCCTTAACACAGAAAGGACACTGAGGTGCTGGAGCAGATCCAAAGAAGGGCAACAAGGCTTGTGAAAGGCTTGGAGAATATGCCCTACAAGGAGAGACTAGAGGAACTGGGGCTGTTCAGTCTGGAGAAAAGGAGGCTGAGGGGAGACCTTATTGTTCTCTTCAAATACCTCAAAGGTAACTGCAGTGAGAGCGGGGCTGGTCTCTTACAGCTGACAGGTGACAGGACGAGAGGAAATGGACTCAACTTGCTGCAGGGGAGGTTTAGGTTGGATATTGGGAAAAAGCAATTTTCTGTACAGAAAGGGCTGTGAAGCACTGCAATAAGCTCCCCAGTGAGGTGGTTGAGTCACCAACCCTGGATGTGTTTAAAAACCATTTAAATGTGGTGCTCAGGGACATGACTGAGCAGAGGGTTGTTGGAGTTGGGGTAGTGTCATTAGGTTGTAGTTGGACTCAATGATTTTTGGGGTCTTTTCCAACCTGAGCAATTCTGCAATTCTATGATACATATCCTGTGATGTATATAATGGCTAGATTAAATTGGAAATAACATATATCAGACTCTATAAGCAGTGAGTTAGTAAAACGGAGTGAGGCCAGATTGCACCTTCTTCAGTGAGCTGTCCTTTCTCAGCAAAAGCCCTTAAGCACTTGCTCAGTTTTAAGCAGAGGCCAGACTGTGGTGACTATCAAAATAAAGAGCAGGATCCCTGTTTTTCTGAACAGAAAGCTTCAATGCAAAGGGTTGTCCATTGGGAGCACAGGTCAATGTCAGAGATGAGACCAGTGCAGAAGGAAGACCAGGTTGGTGGCTGTCCCATCAATAGCCTTCAGCATTTGTGCAGGGAAGTTATTCAGGAGAGCTAACACTTCTGCTTTATTCCAGGCAGTGCTTATTGACTTATTATCAAGACAATTCTTGTGCAAGCCCACGTACAGCATTTTTATGCTATCAGTTTTCAAAATAAAATGTTGGCTAGACTTCTCAGGCTGCTATTACTTTAAAAAATGTTAGCTGAAGATAAAAACAATTCCATATCAAGCTATTGTAAATCACTACAGCCTTAATGTCAGCTAATGCTGATTTCTCCCATTCTCCCAATTAAGTCTACCTCTTTAAATCACAGAGTTGTAAATCCATAGAATGACTTGGTTTGGAAGGGACCCCAAGGATCATCAAGTTCCAATCCCCCTGCCACAGGCAGGGCCACCAACAAATATACACCATAAATCTTTAATATTACTGCCTTGAAAGAAATTCAAACAGTACTTTGTATAAAATTGAAAATGCATAGTAGATGTTTAAAACATTGTTTCACATGAATAAAAATACCCACAAGATTTAAATAAGTGAATACAATTAAAAGATGCCATTGGATTTTGGGTAGAAGGAAGCGTTCTAATTTTTAAGGCATAAGAAACTCAAGTGAAAAAAAATGGGTAAATGTATTTATATGCTGCACTAGGAGGTTGAAGTTCTCCTGCTGAGATTTAATCTCTACTATTATCTACTGTCTCCAGAGCACTTTCAGAAATACTTCTTACTTTGAAGATTTACCTCCAAAATCAAAGCGTGTCAACATTTGCACTCAGGTTTCTCTTTTTTAAGACACCATCTGTGCAAACTACACTGCCTTGATTTGTAATTAAAACAAACAAACAAACAAACAATAACTTGTGCTTCCAGAAGAACCTCCAACCCCCAAAAAGCTTGTTCCATAAAAGAAAGCATTTATCATTGCACCCAATTATTCGAGTTCTCCAAAACGCCATTTGACAGAAACGTCTAACACTTCATCTTAAAAAAAAAATAAATAAAATAGCTAAAACTCAGACTCTCAAACATCATTCATTTTTAGCATAGGAAGAACATTGCTGAACACAAGTATGTGGTCACTTCCAGACACAGTGAACATTTGCCTTTCTTTCCATCAGGGAGGCTGTCATTCCTGTTATTACTCTAATTTTATTAGGTTCATCTGCATGCTATTTGTATGTCTATAAGCATTTACAATAGCTATGAATCAGCCTATTATATTGCAAACACTGCACTACATTAGTGTTTTCTGATCCTCCCATGTTCTGCATTTGCTTACTGCTGTTCCAAAAAATACAATCCTCCCCTTACCAATTGAACAAGGTACAAAAATCACCATTTACATGCTCAAGCTACAATAGAGCCCTACACATTATCAGTAGCTCACAACCCTGCCTCAACTAAGCCTCATACATCTAAACTACTCAATGAAGCTGGCACTAGCTGAATCCTACTTTCATACCAGCTTTTGCATCCTTGCCACAATTTCTCACTTTACCATTTGTAACATTGTTTTGACAGCTATACAAAGATGGTCATTTAATCCGAGTTCAGTAACACAGTTTTAAATGCTAGTTCAGACATGAGAGATATTCCAGGATACAGATGTTTACTGGCTCCAATTCAGAACCTGTTTCAAGTGACATTTCTCCACAGAAGACAGCAAGTCCAGTGGATAGGAGCTTGGGAGTTAAACACAACAAGGCATTAGAACTACTTTTTGTAGTTTGAAGATCTTCAAACAACAAACTCATTTAGAATGCATGGTTCATTGTAAGTTTCTACTAAATATAACCAACTCCCCATTGCTCACTTGCTACAGATGCAGAGGCACAACTCTGATTTTCTGCTGAATTAATTTGGGTACAGAAGTGCTTACTTAGTTGAGATCTAGGATCCATCTAATCTCGAGAATACACAAGCTGGCTGTAGCACAGCAGACATAAGTCACCATGGTGAGCTATGTCCATGCTGTTTGCCTCAGAATTTGTTTGGATGTTACACCACAGCACTGAAGAGCTGTACAGAGTGAGACACCGAGTAAACAGATGGGACTGATTCACCTCTGCTAGAGCTGGAGCGAACAAGCCAGGAGAAGTCCAAGTCCATCTCTTCATAAACACTTGCTGTTCTCAATCTTTCGGTGCAGTGCAGATAACTCAAGTGAGCTGGGTTTTTGGCTCAGGAAAGATGCTGCAAGGCAAGGCTGGGCCCAACACAATGCCATTTTTACATCTGCAGGCCATCCTATAGGATGTTTTCTACCTGCATTCTCCTGTAAGCCTTGATATTTCGTCTTTCCCCATCTACCCCATGGAAAAGGTCTCATTACACTGTCTCCTGATTGTTCTCAGTGTAGTTCTACACCTCAGAAGTGTAGCCCAGAAGGAAAATTCTTGGCATATGTGTTCAAAAAACTAACTTCAATAAAGATGTTGTTCCTTGGGCTAAGCCTGTTTGAATTACATATGAACCCTTGCAGAGTCTGTAATGGACTTCAAGTCCAGGGCTTTGATTCTATTCTTTGCTCTGACACAAAACAGAAACTAAGTCTATTTGTGCCCGGAAAGCATTTGTGGGGAAAAAAAATAAAAAGATGCTAGTGAGGTGAACACCAACTCTGTCATATTGAAAGAGGGAACTAAACTGCTGCTTCAGAGGCTGGGATACCCTGCTTCTGTGTTTCAGCAGTTGGACTGGGAGAAAAACAGCACTGCATTGCATTTCCAACACTACCTGTAACCACATGATGCGCTTTCTCATGCAGCCCTCCTGATCTGCCCAGGAATAGAGGGATCAGAGCTGCCGAACCCTGCACACAACAAAGCCACCCTGTGCATCATGCACACAGCAGGCAGAGATCCTGCCTTCTTCAGTGAGCCTTGGAAAACACACATGTAACATCCGGTATAAAGTTCTCTCTCATACTGTGCCAGATGCTAAAACATGCAGACTACTGACCACAGCACTACTGCAATACAGCTATCCCTTGGCTGCCTGTTCTCCCTCCAATACAGCTCACTTAACAAGCTCCTGGTGTAGCACAACACAAGATATCTACTACTGCTTCCTCAAATTCATGATCCCAATCAGTCAACTGATTTCTGAAAATACATCTTATTTACTCCTCTGTGTTTCACCAAGGTCAGTCCCAGCATCTTTCTTTGTTTACGCTAAACACCTTGTTTAGTGTACGTATATATTGGTAGGCAGCTTCAGTACAGCATTACCAGACTCAATATTTGCAAAATTTATTAGATAATGGAAAAAGAGCTCAGAATATTCCATTATTATAACTTAAGATAACACAGATTGTTTGCTTGTTTATTTGTTTTCCATGCAGGACAATGTTAATAATGTCCATCAGACAGATCTGACATCCATTGGCCAGCTACAAAGGAGATTTGCAACCATACCCATGATAAGGCATTGGAACTGGATGATCTTTAAGATCTTTTTCAACACAAGCCATTCTGTGATTAAGATCTGAGCTTCACTGCTCAGAAAGTCTATGGAAGCTTTTATCCATCTTCTAAAGTAGGCTGAAAAAGAGTTGGAGTTGGAAAAGGCATTGTTTAGGAAATGAACTAAGGGATATAACAGACCTTTTGTGTTCCAAAATGATTTGTATCATTCTTTAGCCTAAATACAAAAGGACTGTGTGGTCATTGAAAGAACTATGTTTTGACAGAACCATGTACTGCATAGATGTAAAGAAAAACGATTTGTTCTATATGAAAGATAGAAATATAGCCAAAGTTAAACATGAATATTTTGCAATTCAGTTTTTAGCACTGTAAGAAAGAAAAAAGCTTTGGTTTACCTTTGGACTTCACTAAGTTATCATTTACCTACTGCAGAATGTTTCAGAAAAAGTGGAGATAAAGGGGGTCATTATTGCTTCATGTTAAAAATGCAGTTGTTTCTTGAAAGAATTTTTTCAAAGAAAAATTATTATTATTATTTTAACCTGAATGAGGTTTCCAGGAAAAACATCTTATTTCAAGAACACAGTTCCTTTTCCTCAAGCCTTCAACCCCCTGACATTTTATCAGTATATCCACAAGCTGAGCATGAGAGAAAGAGATGTTGCTAAAAGGAGTTGTTAACAAAAGCGAACAGCACGTAGTTGCACTTTTATCACACTTTTTTTTCCCCATGATTTTCTTAGTTTTGTTTTTTTCTTCCTTCTGATTTTCTAGTGGTCAAACAAAATGGGAGTTCTGGTAAGCAGTGGGAATTACACGATGCCACGTTGCCTTTCAAGCTTAGATTTCATCAAAACTAAAAGTTTTCAAAACAATCAGAAATCCTTTTAGTGCTGACAGGTGAATGAAGAGAAAGAATGATATGGCAATACAGTCAATAACAGGAAGCACTTAGTGAGTCCTGAAAGCCACTTCTTTTATGCACAAAGAGGCACTATTACTGTAAAAGTTGCCTATTACTTGCACAGTGTCCAGCAGGAAGAGAGCAAGAGCTGTACATTAGAGGAAAAATGACCAACTTACACCACCCATTTAAAACTACCTTACATACTGCTTTATTTTAAACTTTCTGATCGGTCAAAGTGTACTTTCAAAGAAAAAAATCATGTTTCCTCTTGAATCTGCCTGACACTTTCCCTATCATTGTGATGACAGTGCTGGGAAGGAAAGAGTCCATACATCAATACATAAAAGCCACTCCTTAAGAAAGCCACTACCTTATCCCTGAGATTCAGTTCAAGAATGCCATTTTCAAGAGATAAAATGGAGCTATTTTCATGAAAGCAGAAAACATGGAACCGTTCTGATCTAAACCTGATGTAAACAGAGTGCACATGAGATTCTGGACGCAGCAAAGATACATGTAAAGTATAATAAATTTGAGTTTAAGTGGTAATGTAAATTATGTCAGATATGCACAAAAGCAGTGACTGCAGCCAAGCAAATCTGCAAGTATTGAGACCCCCAACATCTAGATGTAATTAACCTGTGTAAATAAATGCATTTTCTAGATTGC
Source organism: Excalfactoria chinensis (assembly GCF_039878825.1). Taxonomy (NCBI): domain Eukaryota; kingdom Metazoa; phylum Chordata; class Aves; order Galliformes; family Phasianidae; genus Excalfactoria; species Excalfactoria chinensis. The sequence continues at coordinate 115,867,931 of NC_092826.1, read as the reverse complement.
AGGAACACCATCTGCAGATTAAATAGCAGAAGAACATGAACTAAGTACCTTCATTGCTGTCATCCTACCACAAGCACTGAATGCTAAGCTGGTAAAAACTCCAAATTCAATATTTACAGCTATTTTTCAGAGCAAATTCTCATTCCCTTTGAATCAGTTCCAGATTCTTACATTCCCTCGCAATTTGGACCAGCTCCCCAGAAATGCTACTTGGTTTGTTAGATGAGCCAGAAAGCCGTAGCTGGGGGACACACTGGGATATGCAGTGTTTTTCAGTACCATTCTGCTCATGCTTTGTTTGCTAGTAAATGCCTGGTGTGTTTTCATTTACAATGGTTTAACCTAGAATTTAAAGTGCAGTGTGAAGATACATTGCCTGTTAAGTAAGTAAAACTACTTAGAATAAAAACTAGTATCTTTCTAACAAATATTTACAATACTGAAATTGCACAAATATTCACCACAAATTCTTCTATACAATGCTTTGTACATATACAAGCTTGGTGCATTGGCCTCTAACTGTTCCCGAAATTCATACAGTGTTTTGTAAGTGCTTTTTAATGGAAGACTTGAGAATGAGCAAAGGGACCTACATCACAGGCTTTAACAAGGCTTGGCCAGAATGACTTTAACTTTAGTCATTAACCAAAATAAACTTTCAGGTACGATCTATTCATCAAAGCCAAACTAAATCAATTGGAAAAATTAGTTAGAAAAAAAAGTAGGAACTATAGAGTAACGTGATTTTATCCCCCATATATAACTTTGAACATCCACAGTTTTTAACAAAACAGCTTTTAAGGACTACACTGATATCATTCTGATATCTTCCCTCAGAGAATCTGTAGGAGCAAGACTTCTTGGAAAAGGAAGTAAATTTTTGTCAAGTCACTAACAGCTGCAAGTAGATAAGCAAACCAAACAGCTTTGACAAGGGCTTCCTGGGGGCTTTATGAGTAGAGTTCAGTTCCCAAAGGCCTTCAAAGATGCTAAAGCATTTTATTATAAACTTGAAGATAAAGGACAATGCTCTCCGACAGAAAAAGGACAATGCTATTCTAAACAGGGGCTTCTAAACTACCATAAATGGTAGGCATTCTAAAACTCCATAAAATTTCCAAGAATATCTATCTCCAAGAATACTCTGTGGCTGCCCTCATGGAAAATGGGTGAGCATGCTCACCTAATGCTCATGGAAATGGGAGAGCAATAACCAAAGCAAGAAATGAGCTCTGCAAGGGCTTCCAGGTAACAATCACTTAGACAGTAAGAGTAACACTTCAGTCAATTAAAAATAATAGTAATTAAAAAATAAGTAGTTTTCTTAATTGATTACTTTTTCTCTTTGTGGCTAAAACCTGTAAATCTTGTTAAATTTTGCTTGTGATAGAATAACCAAGCAGTGAAAACAAGAGACAGCTGAACATACTCCCAACGTTCCTAAGCCCTCAAACTGTGTGAGTGGCAGGAATTCTGGCACCCTATTTGCAAAGGACAAGTGAAGGACCTGGTAGATGCCAGAACTAAATAGCCACGTTTCTCTCAGCAAGCATCTCATACTAAGATTTCAGCAAGTAGCAAACTGGGAATACACCTTATGGTTTTGGAAATATTCCAGCTTGTAACACAGACCTGTACTCCTACAGCTACTACAACACTACTCCTGTGTGCTTACATACTTGCTAGCAGTTGCAGTCCTCACCTTCCTACAAAATTAACAGCAATGTAAACTGGTGCTCGAGAATATTCCTCAAGAATAAATACACGCTTTTCTATGACTCCAATAAACATGTGTGATATGTCTCAGCTTAGTTTCTCCAATTATTTTTATTCCTCCTTTCCAGTCCCTAATTTGCATAGATTAAATTGGACATGCAAAATGTAGCTTTCTGGCCCACCTACTTCAACCATGGTTCTGACAAGGTGTTATACAAGGACTCGTCATCTTTCTCGAGAGAGGTGATCCGTGTCAGAAACTCATTCAAACTTCAATGCTTAGCTCAAGAAAAGCTGTTTTTTCTTCAAATAAGAGCTGCTGAGGACTTACTGGTTTTGCACAAAGTAGGGTAACTACATGAAGAGGAGACCAGTGGTTTGGACCAATGCAGAAATCACTGCAACATTATCTTCTTAATTGAGACAAGTCTTTCTGGTTACAAAGGATAATATAATCCAGAAAGGTGGTTACTGCTACTTGCTGTAAAGAGTATCCTGTTCTCTTTCGACTTGCCAAGACTGAAAAGCAAAACAAGATGGCTTTCCTAAAAGCCTTTGAGCTGTGTGATTGCCTGAGTGATGATACTTCAGAATTATCAGTTACCTGATCAGTATGCTTACATACTGTTTAACAGGCACCAGAAAAAATGTGCATGTGCAGATATGCATAAGAATGCATAGAAAAATATAACAATATTTATTTACTATTTGAGAGTCAACTGAATTTTACTCACTTAAAATTCAAAGGACTATGCCTGTAACTTACAATTAGCAATGGAAATAGAGAAATAATGCATTCAATTACTGTAATGTACTTAGCTATTTTGGAATTGTAATGAAATCAGGGGTTTGCCAGATGTAATTTAGTGCAACATATTAATCCCAGGAACTGAACATGATGATAATCTCTGAAGTATAAAGAAATAAAAAGGAAGACAATACAAACCAGAAAACTCCTGTAATACGTCCCTTTAAGTTATGTCTTAAGCTTTCACATTCTTTCTCTGTACATATAATTTAAATACAGCAAGTAGTTAGCTTACGCTACTTTGCTCCTTTAACTTGACCCCTTCCCACATGCAAAGTCCAGTATAAGCAGAGGAGAAGATTATGTAAATAATCTTGTAGGGAGGGAATGAAATGGATCAGAATGCAGGTGAAGCCCCAACATACAATGTACTGGCAATCATAAAATGCAAGATACAATGTTCTTTTAAAGGTTCTTAGGTCCAGTCTTGTTATCCTGCATGGCCTTTTTCAGTATAGCCGTTTAAGCACAGTGAGGACAAGCCCTCAGAAATTGGTAAACATTTTCATATATAATTTATTATATACTTAAAAATATATATCTTTCTCAGTCTTGTTTACCATGTCTTTTATCTTTGAAGCTGATATGAATATAAAGTGGCACATTTTGCTGCAAATGCCAGTGTGCAGCTTCAAGTTTTTGTGACTGTTAGACTATAGCTTGATGAATTTAATATTCCTTGTAGCACCTGTGAAAAGTAAGGGATTTTGGTAGCCTTCAACCCAGTATCTTTCAGTTGCAAAAACTGATCCAAATCAGAAGGATCTAAGATTACGGTAAGAAAATGGGCGTATCTTTCAAACCTGTAAGAAGTACTGAGCAATCTGGAAGCATTTCTAGATACAGTTCATGGTTTTGCCACCAATTTCAAGGTAACTTCCACTGTAGAAATTGAATCGGAAACCTTGAACATTTAGCTATTACAGTTGTATAGCAGGATTACAACTTGTTCTTCATGCATTATGCCACTGGAAAGACTGAGCTTCTCTACCTACAGCATTTTATGTGTAGCAACATAAGAAACTTTGGACATCCCACACTAATTTCCCATGGAGAAGTACCTAAGTACATTTCTCTGGGTTCATTACAAGTAAATCCCCATAGCTAGCCTTTCCTATTTATTAAATACATCTGCAGCACTACAGCTAGTCAGTAGCAACCAAGCTGTATAGAGAGCTGGGAAAAATTATGCTGTACAATCTGGCTTCGTTAGGTAATAATGTAACTAACACAAAAGAAATTGCACAGAAATAATTTATGTGATGTAGAGACAGAGCTGCAATTTTCCATCCTAGCCCGGTGTATGGTAGCCCACAGAGAAAAGCTGCAGTGACCTACAAGTACAGCAGTAATCCATGGAAAAGATGAGCATCAGCATCAGAACAACTCTGATGCCAGCCAGGGAACACATATTACTGCAGACCGTATGTGTGAAGACACAGAACTTTATAAGATGATTACAGGAACTTAAGAAAGAAGGAACTGTGTGTTCAAACTGTGAGATGACAGCTTGGAAGCATCTTAAGGAAGGAAGGTTCAGGTATGCTGGGATCAGCCAACAGATAAAAAATACAGAAATATTTGATAGAAGTATTACACAGAAGAACATTACTGCTGCCTATGAAAACACAAGGACATTAAAAAGAGGAAAACAACTACTTAAACTGCAAGGCAATACAAAATGCATCTTGAAAACACTGGCAAGGAAAAGCCAGAAGTAAAACTAAGGCAGAAATAAGAAAGTTCACAAGCACTGCAATATTTTGGCCCAGGAACCACTTTCCATGCAGAGAAGTGGGGGGAGCTTTATGGAGCATACAGAACAGGCTGAATTCTTAAGGAGATGTACATTACAGGTGATGGTACGCCATAGGCTGGACTCACAGATCAAACTGAAGTTTGTACTCTTGCCATGGAACAGAAGCAAATGGTGGGGAACTGGTGCCACTGAGAGCAGCAATTCCTCTGTAACAGAGACAGAGAGCTGCCAAGGTAACAGCACTGAAATTATGTGTTCTCAGTGCACAGCTTCCTCTCCTGGGTCACTGAAGCAAAAATAGCATAACTTGCTATTCACATAGTTTTTTCACGGTTACCCACTCCCAAGTTAAAACTAGATCCCTTTCTTCCTTGAGCACAAGTAATGCACAGAAGATTTCTGTCAGTAAAAGCTTGTGTTTCTTTGATCCCACCCACCCAGGTTCTTCATTTCAGGCTGGAGTAAGGCAAATAGTGCAGAACAGGTGCCTAGAGCCCCAGAAGTAAGCAAGGGGACAGATGGCAGTGTGCAGCTCCTGTGAAAAAAGGCTAAGTCAGCAAAATACAGCTGAGTGGAGTAATAGGGAATGCACTGTAGAAAAACAAATAGAATTATGATGATTAAAACCAGCATTTTATACTGCCCACTGTATTTCTCTGTAAGTACTTTATGAATCAAATTATTTCTTTATGTTTCTGAAGATGCTGTAGAACCTGTGAACAGTCTGAATGGGCCTGTTCTGTAATAGACCGAGTTCTTCTCAACATTAAAAGCACAGGGTCTGCTTAGATGTCTTTCATACCCCCAGAAAGAAAACCTGCTTGATGACTAACAGATTAATCAACTATTCGTGATTTCATACAACTCTTTTAAATGTCTGTCAAGTGCACAGAGGTGCTAATTATAATGAAAAATGTTCAAAAAATCATTGCTGATTATATAAAACAAACACGGAGAGAAGCTTAAACTTCCCAAGGAACTCTTCAGCAGTTAAGTTTATCCACCACGAAGTCCAAAACTTCGAAATGCCATCGTGATTTTCATTTATCAAACTACACAGCCTTGCTTTTCCATGCTTTCAAAAACTCTATTTACAACTGCTATAACTGGATAAATATATCATGGTTTCTAAATCTCCTTACTAAAACTAAACACTGAGCGTTGTATTTGACACCTTCCCCAAACACGTACAACCATTTTTCATAATATCTTAGATAATTCTCAGTGAAAGAATTGTGTACAGTGTTCTATTATCTATGTCTCTTTTTAACCCTTTAGGAGCCTTGTCTTTCAATCCTCCAAGCCTCTCCTTTCTCCCTTCCATTCTTTGCCCTTCTGCCCTCCCCCCACTCCTTTTCCTTCCCTTCTCTTTTCATTCCCTTCCCTTCCATCTCCCTTCTCCCTTCACACCACAAATTTTTCAAGGACTTTAACACATGAGCCAAAGATAGCTTGAGTATTCCTCCCTACCTCTTGGGACTGGGTACTCTCCTTAGCTATTCCTCACCAGCTTTTCCTATTTCTGAGAGGTTTTTTAGGAGTAGCTTAAAGGCGGCTGCTGTTGAAACTCCTTGGTATATCCATGAACAGACTCCTTTGCCTGCCGTCTTGCCCCTTCCTCATCTGCTATTTGTTGCATAGTTCTAACTAGGAAGACTGTTAGTCTGTCATTCTTCTAACTTCTTCTGCTAATCTTGTATAGGTTACCAAATTTATTGGATGTCAGACAACTTCACAAAAGCATTTTATAGCCTTTCTTCCAGTTTTACTCTTTTTCTATTGTGCGGCACATTGATTGAGAACCAAATTCTACTGAAAATCAATAGCTGGAATTGTTTCTACGTTTCTGGGTACAAAGACTCCATTAATAACTTAATTAATAGCATGTAGAACATGCATGGCTGCACTGAAATGTTTAATGAAAAGAATGAATACTGAATAGAGTAAGTAACAGCTTTGACATCAGCTTCAGGAATAACAAGGTAGTCACAAAGCAAAGAAAAGAAACTGTAATTTGCTTTGCTTATCCATAAGTCCTTTTTCTCATGAACCCACCACCACTTCAGAGAACCTAACAAAAGCCACCTCATTTAAACAGACATTCATCTTTGCACAGCTTCAGACTGAGAAAACTTTTGCATCATAGATTTAAATGCATTTAATTTCCATCATTATAGTTGAAAAACCTCGTGACCTCTTAAGACAGAAACATCAATTTTCTTTCCTTCCTTGCATGTTGTCCTGTTTCTATTTAGGTATCTTTGTATGCCTCCCCCCGTACATCTCCCTCCCACTCACATTTACTGCTTTCTCTCTGTCTCCTACTTACGAGCAGCTCCACCCCTCACCGCAGGATGTATTTCTAGCAGCTGGTTTCTCTCCTACACAGTTCACCCCTTCTTGCACTGTGAAGTCGCAAGCCAACTGTGTGGACGTAAATGAGGCTACGTTGTAAGAAACAAGGCATTTGCTATTAAAAAAACCACCTCCACCACAAACAAACTGATTTTGATGCCTTTAACGACATAATCCCATCGCAGACGCGCTCAAAACAACACAAAAAGGCAGAGCTATGAAAGTAGTTGCTATATTTTAAAGTACATTAATACATGCTAACGAAATTCCAATCTAATTAATAGTCTTCCATCAAAATAGTTAAACGTTGAAGAGTAATGACATTATTTCAGTACATAATAGAAACAAAACTTAAGTATGTTCTGTGAAAAATATTTTTCTCCTTAAGTACATTTCCACAGCCTAGCCCTTATTCAAAAGTTTGACTATTTGTTCTTTTATCTACAGTTAAGTGCAAGATAGTACATAACAAAGACAGCAGCTAAGAATCTAAGGACAGTATAGGTAAGCACTTTTTAAAAAGTTTCTGTCTGCGTCTCCCATTGCTATGGGTAATGAAAATGGTATCACAGTGTACCAGAAGTGCAAATGCTCTCTACTCTTGTACTCATTTTTGCACTGGAAAGGTAATTTAGAAAATGTTTTTCTAATACAAGTCATCTTATGTATGCAAAGGTTCAAGCTATTTCCTTTGAACCCTGCATCTCCTTTGGAGGAGGTTTGTTCACCTTCCTTGTCATTCAAGTCACTCCAGCTCTGAGAACTCAGACTTCCTGACACATAATGCTGCTGCACATCCAGTCTACACACATCCACGTAGAATATCTTCCTTCTCTTTATGCAATTTTTTTGTCAACTTTACAAACCGAACTGTTCTTCATACTGCAGTTCTTCACCACAGATTTAAGTACAAGGGACAAAATCAAATCATCTTTATATGAAGTTTCAATTCAACGTCAGATTTTTAAATCTTACCATGGTCCGTAAATTGACTCAATCTTTCATTTCCATTTGGCTCATCACATCGTATGGACGTGGAGTCACATGTCATGACCCGCTGAGAATCAGTTAGGAGTTTTGCAATCTGGTCATCGGATTCCTTAGTCAAACAAAGCAACATAGAGACACAGGGTCAGTTAGAGCTTTCAGTAGCGCCACAATATGATGGTTGCCCTGTTTCACACAACTGCTGAGACTCATCAAGCAAATATTAAGAAAAAATTTACAGACTCTTCTGTAATTGACCAGCAGTGCGTCAACCACAAGCTATGATAGATGTAACATGATTTTTATTTCTCCAAAGACAATGCAAAATAGGAACCAGAGTGCACGCTAAATAAAAGCCTGAAAACAAAGCACTAAAACAAACCTTGTGCTGCTTCCACTGTTACCAAACTGTCCCCTGTATTATAAGACATAGTGTTGGTATTAAACAGGACTGTTTTCAGTTGATATTTTAAAAGCAAAGGAGAGTTTACACAGGGATTAACTTCAAGACTTTATTGTTACTAGAGAATTCAGTTAAAATGTCGATACTTGTATCTAGTCAAATGAAAATAAGAATGAAAATATGAAAATAATATTGTATCCATATCAAATTAGAGCATTAAAAAAATCACAATTCTAAATTTATCTTGAAATCAAATGTATTTTGAACTCTGAAATCAAACAGAATATCAGAAAGTACATTTCAGGGAGAAGATTTAGATCCAGAAGTGTCTTAGTGAAAGAAAACTATGCAACGACTAGAGAGTTTGTTGAACTGTGTCTAAATAACTAAATGTACTGCCACTCATCACAGGTCCATAGGGTTCAGCCAAGGGGCCCAGACTTTGATACACATCTAAATAATTAATCTTGGAATAGGAAAGTGTCTCTAATGTTAAAGAAAGTGTGTGGCAAACAGAAAATAGGTACACACTGAAAGTCCATAAATAAGGCCTCCAACAGCCTCTACTTACATGCAGGACATTGACATTCAGCTTCTGAAAGTTACGGGACCTGAATTCTTGCATTCTTTTGATATTCTCTTGATATTTTTCTTCTGCCAGCTGTCTGTAAATATAGAATACTTGTGATTAAGATGTGATATTGAGGATTGCACAAAGGGATCTTCTAGCAGTAGCCATGGAAAAGCAAATTCCATTATCAGAGTGCTGTGGTTCCAAACACTCACAGCATCCACTCAAGGTGAGGTTAGTTTTACATGAACAGATCTGTGGCCTTTTTTTTCAGTCAATATATTCTCACAGCTTGCATAATATAATTGAGAAATAGAAAATGGTTAGTCCCAGTACCTTTTGTCTCTTCCAAAGATATTAAAAATGTCAGATTTCATTCCACCTTGTATTCCAGGGACCTTTCAGGTCAAGACGGGCACGCAACATTTGTTTGCTGTGAACACTTCACCCAGGGCAGAGTTGTTAATTGTATGTTTTCTGTGTGGGACTGCTTATGACAAGTGCTACATTAAGTAAATCCTCCAGCTCCCACCACTAAAACCCCTTTTCATTTATGAGTAGATCTGCACTATTGAATGAAGATCTCTAGTGTGAGAAGGTACTATGTTATTGAAGTCAGCAGGCAACAACAGAGCTGAATATAGATCATTTTTAAAGATTTATGACTGAGAATAAGATTTGCAAATTAATATGTTGCCTTTATATTACAAAGTAAATATATTTACTTCTGCTGCTGGAGGAAAAAAACAACGTGAAAATCTAAATAGAGAATGCTAATATGCAAGAAAGCAGAGAAAACGAAAGACAAACAAGAAATATCCTGCAATTAGTATTAATTCCTTATTTCCAGTCAGTTAAAAAAAAAGAAAGAGACAAACTTCCTACTTACAAATTTCATATAAGAATGGGCCTACCACTCTGTTGAAAATACCACACACAAGAGGTGTTACATTTTAAATAACTGGTTGATTTCAAGTAGCTTTTTAAAAATGAGAATAAATTTACATACCAGCTTGAGTCTCAAATGAAGTATTAGGTATCAGACAGACATAAATGCTGATCAGATGTATTTTCCAAAAGGAAAGGAAGTACTCTAGTTTTTATTTGTCGCTTTTGGGTACAGATGCTGTGGGTTTGCACAATTAACACTAGGATTCAATTTTACAAAGCATTTTCCCTAAATTATGATTACTGTTCATTTGCAAACATACACAACAGCTTCGAAGTTCCTGAGGCCATAAGTTCAGGCTTCATGTAACCTTGCAGTATTTCTTTGTAGTTAGACATCAATGCCTTACTGAATTGCTATTGTGCTTTGTCATGGCAGGGTTAAGATACCAATTCTCACAAGGCTGGAGAAGTGAAGGGTGCTGCATTTGGACCAGGGCAATCCCAGGCATTTATGCAAACTGGGAGAAGTTTTTCACACAGAGCGCGGTGAAGCACTGGAACAGGTTGCCCAATGAGGCTGTGGATGCCCCATCCCTGGAGGCATTCAAGGCCAGGCTGGATGTGGCTCTGGGCAGCCTGGTCTGGTGATTGGCGGCCATGCACATAGCAGGGAGGTTAAAACTCAAGGATCATTGTGGTCCTTTTCAACCCAGGCCATGGGTTGGCTGTGATTCTATGATTCTATTCCTCGATTATTGTCTATGAATAACTGAATAAACATTTTTTAATTTACACTGTGCTTTACAACATGCTTTTAAGGAAAATATTAAAATTGAAAATGGAGCTTTTCTGATTTTCATTCACATCACATGAAAGGCTGAACATTCTTAACTGGGAAAAAATTAAAGATTGTCATCAAAACAGTATCTTCTTTTGATTTAAAAATAGGATCTGTGCATACAAACATAGCCTTCAAGCTGTTTCTCACATGCCACTCAGAAATGACACTTCAAATCCCCACTTTTATTATGTCTTTCTTACTTAATAAAAACCTATAAATTTTAAAGCCCTTACAACATGTTGATTTCCCTGTGATTTGATCACTTGACAAGACTATTTCCTGAGCTGTTAGCTTTTATTGGCATATCTCTTAGGACAAAACAATTGACAAAATCAGTATTGTTACTGAATATCTGACTCCTCAGAATGTGCAATCCTCAGAATGACAATTCATTAACAGAATCCTATTCCCTACTGTAATGAATCTGAATATCTCTTGTATACTTATTTAACTAGAAATTCAGTGCTCAAAGAATCAGTTTGGGCTAATGCTCTGAATTCTTTTCTACGTAAACAATTACATTAATTTAACTCGTCCAATATTCCCATTCACTACGAGTAGCTAAAGACTGTTTCTATCTTTTGATTTTTTGACTTTTTATTCTTGACTGTTCAAACTCCCCAATCAGACCACTGAAGGGGTGTGTATGTATGGTATGTATGTATGTGTATGTATGTATGTATGTATGTATGGTTAGGGCACAACTTACTTCAACTTCTTGGCTTTTTCATCAGCAGCATTCAACTTCCTCAGTCTCATTCGTTCCCGTGGTGTCATTTTCTGTACTTCAGACAGTTGCTGTAGAGTTTGCAAATGAACTTTCCTCTGCCTGAAATTAAATGCACGCAAGCTTATCTTCATACAGAAATGTAAATATCGGTATTTGGATTTGATATTGAAACACACTGACATTTCAAATGGAATAATTAAAAAGTCGCAGGTACTATAACAGACTAAACAGACCTTATTCTGGAAAGTAAATGCCTCTTTTAAACTGAAATATTTAAAAGTGGATTCAGATTTGTGAAGAAGATGAACCATTTCAGGCATTTCAGGTGAAAACAGAAAAAGGTAAACTCAGCTCCTTAAAAGAATAAATGTTGAAGCATGGTGAAATATTTACCCTGCCAAGACTCATTGAGCATATTACAAATCCAATGGCAGTTTTTAAATGAGAACCACAGAAAAAAAAGAAATACCACGCGTACATTTTGCACTGATTGATAAAAGTTGGCTGCAATGAAAGAGAGCATTAATGTGTCTATAATGAAAGTCATAATTACTATGTTGTCCTTTTGAATTCCTGGTCCTAATCGATAACAGTTTGCTTGTAAAATGGTCTCCATGGACCATCTTTGAAAGCTGAGCATGAATTATTGACATTCATAGCTCTGCTGCATTTACCAACAGAAGAGCAACAGTAGTTGTGTATCAGAAACAATAGCATTTATCTCAGATTTTACCTCACATTGTAATGACAAAAATTGAGCCATAGCTTGCAATGCAATGGCACACACCGTTCATTCATGCCAAAATTTTGCATTCTTTGTAATCATATCAGGTATTCATTTCAAACAGTTATCGATGCTCTAATGAGATAAATTATCATCGTGTAAGAGCATAAATTGCAACACTACCATTTTGAAATCAGAAATTTAGAAACTGAGAAGCTTTCATTTATGCTTTTCAGTTCTTGACTATAGAGGGAAATAGTGTAAAGATGTGAAAATTACTGTGAAATATGAAACACTAAGGACAAAAAGACTCTAGTGATTAATGAAAATGAAACTAACTCTTCAACTATGAATAATGGAGATGTATTTCTTGTCCCCTATAAGAAGGAAGGAAGGAAGGGAGGAAGGGAGGAAGGGAGGAAGGGAGGAAGGGAGGAAGGGAGGAAGGGAGGAAGGGAGGAAGGGAGGAAGGAAGGAAGGAAGGAAGGAAGGAAGGAAGGAAGGAAGGAAGGAAGGAAGGAAGGAAGGAAGGAAGGAAGGAAGGAAGGAAGGAAGGAAGGAAGGAAGGAAGGAAGGAAGGAAGGAAGGAAGGAAGGAAGGAAGGAAGGAAGGAAGGAAGGAAGGAAGGAAGGAAGGAAGGAAGGAAGGAAGGAAGGAAGGAAGGAAGGAAGGAAGGAAGGAAGGAAGGAAGGAAGGAAGGAAGGAAGGAAGGAAGGAAGGAAGGAAGGAAGGAAGGAAGGAAGGAACCTCCAATTTAAATTGTAAGAATCTCTTGGGAAAAAAAACTCATTTTTCATCCAACCTACACAACTTTTCCTTACTTAAATATTTAATATTTATGACTTGCATGGAACTGGAATAAACTAATCCATTAGAGCTTTTACTGTAAGAAATTTTACTCAAATAAATATGACAAAAAATAGTTCTCATGAGGAAAAAAGAACCAGAAATATAAGGTAGTATTGACCAGGGAGGATTGACAGGGGAGGACACCATAGCAAGGAGCTCCCTGTACACACACGCACACAGATTGCAGCAGATGTGGGTAAATCACTATGTTATGCCTCTTCTTCCCTTTTCTTTTCCCCCTTCCTTTTGAATATCACCATTTTTCAGGGATTTTTATTTCATTTTACCTGCCTCATTGGATTTGTGATTGAAAAAGATATGTGGCATTTTGTTACCCAATGCCAGTACAGGCAGCTTTCTCATATATACTATAAAATTCATGATAGGATTATGGTTTTGTACACATTCTAAACATTTAACCAAGGAGAATCTGACTGCAGCACATCTGAAGATAATTTATCCACAAGCTTTTCCCAGGACTTTTGATTTCAAACTGATGCTCTGAACTTGAAAAGTTCAAGTTAAATTTCCATGCTCTAATAAAGATAGTTGTTATCCTTAGCTGCAAAGTTTTTAGGACTCGAGCTAGGCCCAGGAAAAGCTTTAAATTGCTCTTCACAGAAGTATAAGAAGATGATGCTTGTACTTAGAACTTGCTCAAATAGTTACAGACTCCAGGATATTACATCTGTGTTCTCTTCTACAAGCAAAGTGATAGTTGAAGTCTAGTTATGTACTTTGCAAGTAAAAATACTGCATCCCAAAAGCTTTTTGATGCATACAGATAATCTGAAATCCTACACAGATTACAAGTGAGAAAACAAACAAACAAACAACCACAAAGGCATGGATTACAAGTTTTTTGAAGATTCACATAGTGTGTATCTTAACAGGTTTTTAACACTCTGTAATATATACAGAATTGACATAACATTTGGGCAAGGTTTCAGTTCCTCAAAACTAGTTAAGGTGTATCTCTGAGGAATACCTCTGCAGCTAACTACATTTAATTTCAATAGACAGGAATGCACACAGAGTTAATTAAGTCAATGCAAACACAGCAGCAATAGACAAAAGATACGTCTAATATTTTCTGAATACATCAGCAAGTGTGATTCTTGGATTCCAGCATACTTACAAAAGGTTATTTCTAGCAGAATCAATAATAGTTGCAAAAATTAGATAACATGGCATCATTTGTTACTGCCTTTCACACTTCTGCTTGCAAAGTTCAACCATGTGTTTATACTAAAGTGGAAAACAAAACAGAGAATTCTGGTCTGATAAAATGACAGAGACTCATCTGACAACAAGAGAGAACAGGAACAGAAAGGACAGAGTGGTAACTCAAACCACAATTTCTAGTGATGATTGCTGTACAGATACATTCCAAGCAGTCACATCAGGTAACAAAAGTGTACAGAAGATTCTGCCAAATCCTTATTCTCCTTATCACTAATCTTAAACAATTGTTTTGTAGCTGATCATTCCTCCCAAAGGAATGCTTGCAAGTAGAGGTGGTAGCATCTGCAAAGTGACCACAGCTGAAAAACTGCAAGACCACACTAAAAAAAGGGGTCACAAAAAGAACAGAGGAAGAAGGCAAATTCCCTCACAAGTGTTGTTAGTTCTGGATCACAAAGTCCTGATTTTGAATGTACAATGGCTGTTCAGAAAATAATGCCTCCTTTTTTATTATGTTGGCCCACGATATCAAAGGCAGATGTGGGTGGTATGGCAGGAGGGGTCGAACTTTCCCACCAATATTCCATTACACTTTGTTGCTGTGTGACAGATAGCAGCAGAAGAGCAGTCTGACATGGAAGCACGTCTGAAGCAAAGGAGTGGAACTGAACTCCTCCATGTGGAAAACAGTGCTCCCACTGACATTCATTGATACTTGCTGAAGGTTTATGGAGACCAACCAGTGGATGTGAGCACAGTGAGGTGGTGAGCTGTGCATTTCAGCTGTGGTGACAGTGATATGAAAGAATGCCACATTCCTGGCAGCCATGTACAGCTGTCACACAGCAAAATGAAGAGCATCTCAAATAGCTCATCTGTGCAGATTGGCTAATGGTGGTGACTGTTGAAAAGCACCATTTTGTAGCTGAGAATTTGCACTATCAAATAGTGTTGTGCTCTATTTTCCCTGGAAATAGGAGACCGTACTTGTGGAGCCACCTATGTGCTATCCCACAACAAAGAAAAATCACAGCTCCCCTCAAGTACTGGAAAGCTGCAAGGAGATCTCCCCTCTCTTCTCCAAACTAAACAAGACCAGCTCCCTCAGTCTTTCATCATAGGAAAGGTGCTCCAGGCCTATGATCATCTTTGTGAACTGCCTCCAGACCTGCTCAAACAGCTCCTCATCATCCTCGTGCTGGCGGCCCCAGATCTGGACACAGTACTCCAGATGGGGCCTCACAAAAGCCGAGCAGAGAGAAACAATCACCTCCCTTGCCCCACTGGCCATCCCTCTTTTGATGCAGCCCAGGATACTGTTGACCTTCTGGGCTGCAAGCACACACTGCTGGCTAAAACGATGAGATAAGCCTTCAAAATATACAGAAAATGTAATTACACACCAATTGGTAATAAATCAGTTTGCGCATATAGTACACATGCATGCAATATATATAGAATTTACAGTTACAGAATAAAAATATTTGATTATTAGAACCATTTTTTGCCCTAAATCTTAATTATGAAACTCATTAATGCGACTGTCCTGTATTTCTGAGAAATGGCAAAATCCCTTTAAAGGCAGAGTGTTATGAAATGAACACAAACAAATGTTCAGAGCAGGATCGTATTTGGCAACACTGTAATTTTTTTATAGAGCTGCCCACAAAATATTTAAAAATACTTACACAGCATCAAAAATGGGAGCAGCTTCTTTCTGCCAGTTCATCCCCTTGTCTTTTGCAGTCATACATGTGAAATTGTACTGTACATTCTGTAAAGAAATAAAACAGAAGTGATATCAATGCCTAAGGCCAAAGTGATCCAGACTCCAACCAATTATCCAAAACAGTCCTAATGCAAAAAATGATTAAGCGGTTTCCTTCCTTACCTCCTTAGAAAGTAATATATTGCATACATTGAAGCAGGAACCAAAAAAGCAAGATGCATTAAAACAATGACTAACCAGAAGAGGTTAAAGATTACATGTCCCCAGGCCCAAACTATCTGCACTTGTTATGCATAAGTGCCCATTCTCCTTATTGTTCATAAAATTTTAAAGGGGGGAAACATTTAGCATGTCAAGTGAGAAGGGCTTAATTTCCCACTGCCTCAGTCAGGTTGTAATTTAGATCCCCAAAGTCCCTTGATTAATGTTCCCACAGGCTGCTAACTTAGTTTTTCTTCAAACATTTTCTCTATCTGCATTCTACTTTTGTGAAACATGTATGTCTACCACTTTATCGCCTTGTATACCTTTAGTTGCTCATCAATATAAGGGATTTTTAGGATCTCTCCTGCTGCTGGCCTCAGCGAAGGATTCTTATTTAACATGCTGAAACATTAGAAAACAGTAGTGATAATTCAGTCATTTTCTGAATTAACTTAAGAAGTAGCTAAAGAAGAGAACAACACACCTGCTCAGCACAGCATTCAGACTGCTTGGATATCTATCAGGAAGAGAAGGTGTATCACCTTCTACAATTTTTAGCACAACAGACAAAAAACTGCGTCCAGAAAATGCATGGTTCATGCAGCACATCTCGTATAAAATGCATCCCAGAGACCTTGAATAATAAAAGAAATAGCATAATGTTATTTTTTCAAGTAGCATACATAGCGACATTACGATAAGGCATTTCCTATTAACCTCACTATTATGTTATCTTTTTCATCTGAAAGGATTACTATTCATTATTCAGATCACAAATAGACATGGCCGCAAATAGGAGAGATCCTCATTCCTTTTGCATAAATGCAGGGAAGAAAGATGTACAATCTGTATATAAAGTCTTATACGCATGTACAAACATACGTACTTACATGCACATACACAAATATTCACACACATATATATGTATTTAATGTATTTGTATTTATGTATTTATATGTATTTGGTTTTGGTTAAAGAAGAGGAATGAGATCAGCCCATTTGGCAACAAAAGAACAAGAGCATCATAGAATCACAGAATCACCCAGGTTGAAGAAGACCTCGAAGATCATCAAGTCCAACCACAGCCTAACCATAGTAATTGAAAGTAAAGCTGAAATCAAGGCTCCACATACAAAAAAACAAGGACAGGGGGTGAGGCAGGCTCTCTCACTAGTGCTTTTGTATATGAAAACAATTAGAACATTTTTGCTAACAACTGCTTAACTATAAAGATACCTAAATCACTGTATAGTGTCTTAAATATTTAGTTGCCAATCCGCTTTCAAATTTCCAAAATCAGTCAGTGGTAACACACAGAGAAGGTCTACGTATATGATGTATGTTTAAACTCTAAAACAAGATAATCACTACCTGAGAAAATACTTTACAACAGAGTCAAGCACAAGGCATATGAAAGCACTGAACAAAAATGGAAACCCACCAGAGGAAGAAAGAAGAAAGGAAAATCCCAGCCTGACAAACTGTACTAAAACTATTTTTTGCAGGATCAATCTGTTTTGGATTAATTCTGGCAGCCAAAAAGTGCTTAATGAGACATTAGGAAAACAGGATTTGCCACATCAGGGAAGCCCATTTATTCAGCTAGATGAGCCCTCTGACTACACCAGAGGCTTTGGAGAAAGATGAAAAACAACACCCAAGGCATACTGGTATAGCCAGGGCAGCAAACAGGCTACCCAGAGAAAAGCACGTCTGGGCCATCAAACAAACAAGCAAAACAAAACAAAACAAAACAGGAAAAAAGAAAGGAAGAGAAAATAAAAAGAAGGGGAAAAAGAAAAGGGATTTTCCTTCAAGGTACAACTCTTTGAAATGTAATAAATACCTCCTAGGCTGAGAAATGCTCTGGATCCTGGAGAAAGGCAACTTTTTTTCCCAGGACAACTTCTGAGTTGTAGTTGCCCTGGGGGAATTACCAAACTGTAGCCTCCAGACTGCATTTCTCCCAGCAGTTCTTTCAACAGCCCCAGCCAAAGCATATTGTAATGAGCACATTCAGCAAGAGAAAATTGCTTCCCAATTTGCCAATGACCCAGACACATAATTTAATTACTTTTATAACCTTAGCTTGTTCAACTGCCATTGATATGAAATTCTAAAATGGTTATTAAACTATCCAGCCAGAGCACTTGGTTTGATAGCATCCTATGTTTGCAAAAACATTCGATAAACGTGCTAAACAACACTTCATTCGAGCAAAAATGATGTATAGTCATTTCACCTTCGAGCCATTTATGCTCAGTTACAGCACAAGTAGAAGCATCTGGACAGGTTTCAGTATATCATCTGCAACACTGATCGACAGACCTCTAATTTCTCCTTCATACTTTTAATCCATTCTAAAATGTTGTAGACATTCCTGAAATACTTTACATTCCTTCAAATGCCGTAAGATGCACATTAGCATTTCAATGAAACACTAAAAACCTGACAAAATAAATGCACATGCCTTTGTGGCTTGTGTATCTCAGTCTGATTGCAACAGCAGGTGCAATGAATTTGCTGACTCCAGGGTCTTCGAGGAATATATACATGTACACATATAGCTTGCTCCAGAAGTTATGCCTCCTATTTATTTCCTCAGAAACTACAATAAATACAAAGAGCACAATAGCAGTATTTGATTGAGCAAATTCTCAGTTACAGAACATTATTTTTTGCACATGGTTACCATAATTACCTGTGCATGTTTGCCAGCAATGAACAAGAGCCTGCATGTCACACCTGTAAAAAAATATGCTCCAGTGAAGGTGACTCACTGTCATCACTGCTGAAACACACCACTATGCTTACATCCACTGTTTGGTCTCCGTGAATGTTCAGCAAGTGTTAATGAATGTCAATGGCTGCAATTGTTCTGCGTGGAGGAATTTAATTACACACCTTTGCTTCATATGCTCCTCCATGTCAGACACCATGTTGCAGTACTGCACCTCTGCTGCCATCTGTCACATGGCAACATGTAACAGAATAACGGTGAGAAAGTTCAGCCTTTACAGCTGTACCACCAACATCTGTCTCTCACATAGCACACAAACAGGAAAAAATAGGAGGTATTACTTTTGGAGCAGCTTTGTATGTAACATCATGACATTTTCATGCAGTGCTTTTCAGGTCTTTATGGCACAGCTTCTGTCTCTGGAGTTGAGCAGCAGCTGTTATTAATTTCTGGGGGTTACTTGTTGGTGTCTTTCTAATAGAGACAAGTAGATGTGGGTCACATGGCTCAGTCTGTTACAACCAAGTGGGAAGAAGAGCAGCACACTAATCCTCACAATAACTAAATTCTGTGAAGTCTTTCTGTGAGAAAGGGCCCAGGTTGTCTGTGCACCCAAAATCTCACTTGATTTTTAAATAACTACACACTCAATGGATACATCCACTGAATTATCACAAAGGAATCTCTTATCTGTCAACTTAGAGAGGGATGAAGGCTGAGCACACAGCAGCTTTTTAGTATATATATTTACATGCAGTTTACAGTATTGCTACTTATATATATTTACTGGGGTTACATTGCACGTTCCAGTGAGACGTCAAAGCATCTCCCCAGCACTTTAAAACATTTTTCATCTTCACAAAACCGTCCAGCTTTTATAAGCCATTTCCAAACCCACAGCCATTAACATCTGGGGAACTCTGAAAGCCTGAGGAGTCTCCCAAAAGCACATGTACTCTGTGTTCACTGTGTGTTAGGTATCAAACTCCTCTTACAGCATTAGTAGTTCATCCAGTCAATACATAACCTTTTATATTAAGTACTATAGAATAGCTAGAAGCAAACCTGTTGTAATAAATACGCTATCTTCCAATGCAAAAATCCCAAAGAGTTTCCCACTACAAGACTAATTCAAATAACAACCTCAAATGATGTGGAAACCATTGTTATCTAGATTGCATACTTTAGAAATAAGTTTGGATACTGCCAAACCTTTGTATTTGGGTGAGCGGCCCTCTTTTACCAGTGGAGTTATATCCACCAACTGGGTCCACAAGCATCAAAACGATTTCTAGGTCTGGGTCACCATAAAAAGAACACTGCTATAATCTTTTCAATGAGGGAAGGTTCCTCCTCTTTTTATTTCCCTCATTTGTGGGGTGGGAAGGGTTTGATGACTTCAGCTATGCGTAGCAATTACAAGAAGGTTTTCAGTTGGCCCAGACATTTAATAGTCTTACTAGCATCTAGCATTTCTACAGTACAAAGCAATGAAAATAAAAATGAAAGAATATTTCATTCCTTCAGAATGTTTCATTCCTTCTTACCATACGATATATAATCTCAGCAAAACAGGGTATAAAGTTTCTTCAGTTGCAGGTGTTTGAGTTCAGCTTGGTCGCACTGAATTTTCACTGGGTGATGATGACTCCTTTTATTGTTGAACTGCAATAGTTCTCATTTAAAACAATGTAGGTACATACTGGTTTGTTGCTACCTGTATGTGGGCTGCTGAATGTAATCAGAATCGAATACCACATCTAAATATTTAAGAATCCAGAATAATCTGCACTCCTTCAATTCTGAAATCAAATATTTGTCCCAAATTGAATATCAGTAGGATTACTGTGCCTGCATAATCAGCTAAAGGGGGCTTTTTTGCAGTTGTTGGAGGATCGATGGAGGAATTTGTGAGGAAAAAGATAATTTAGACAATATCTATTAATTCAAATTGCAATTTTATTAGTGATTTGCTTGAAGACACATTGTTTGGAAAATCTGGGGCAAAATAGTAATATGGTGTTTGTAAAGACACAAATCAGGGTGAAATTCATAGGAAAGCTCCAGGTTTCATAATAATTACACTTTAAAAAAAATCAATCAGTTAAAAATTACTCAAAAAAGAAAAGCATGTATTAATCCTGCTGCTTAATTTGGAAATTATCTACTTAAATTTGGCACAAAAAAAGAAAAACCAACCCACAAAAAGCCAAATTTTAGATTGTTAAAGGCAAACTGAAGCAGAAGCATAGATAGCAAGCACAATTAAAATCAAAGTCCTAAGATCTGTGGCACAGGGAGCCCAACTCATCCAAACTCCACAGAAAAACAGTCTGTCACAACCTGACAGTACTTGGCAGCTGAGTACAACGGATTCAAATGCAACATCACTTCTTCTCGGGAAGACAAAAAGGAAGCTATTTATACCTCTCTTGTAAAGAATTTGCTATGTTTCTAAGTGACAAATACGTTTGTTTTTCAACTAAATTATTTCTGCTCTCATTTTCGCCTCTGAGAAAATTTATAATATGTAGCATGCACAAACCTTTTGCAAAGTTCATGGATGGAGTTCTGCCACAATACACTCGTAACTTTGAAAAGAATACAGTCTGCATACACTTGATCCTATCTTCTCAGAAACAAGATAGTCATGGCACTGGAAGGCAGACAAAATTTGCATTGGAGGATCTATATACATATACCCTTGCCAGACTACACACCAGTACAGATTACAGATTCTCATTTAAGCAGCCCCTAATTCTTTGGAGTGGAGAAACCTGTGTGCACAATACAGTGCTATCAACTAGTGGCTTGTTAACTTTATCGAGCATTCGAACACAGAGACAGTTTCAGGTGAGATGGGAGAACGATGCTCAGACTGCAAAATGCAAAAAGCAGGATCAAAACTGCCTGCAAGCTGTTGTGCTAAGGGAACCTCCAGCTCTCTGGGATAAAAGAGATCTCAAGGAAAGCTACAACAGTCCATTTTAGCTTTAGAGATATTTGTAGGAGTTATCACTGACCTTGGAAAGTTTGGGCTTTCTGGGCTGCATGAAGACACTGGAAAGTATAAAGGTTCAGAAAACCCTGTATTTCAGAAATGAAAGCTAGAGATCAAGACAGGTCTTAAGAGAGAAGGTCACCTCAGGTACTCATAGAAGACTTGGGCAACTTCTTCACAAGTCTCTGAATATCCTGCAAAGCAGCATAAGGATTTCATCATCTCCCTTGAGTCAGGGCAGAAGCTGGGCTGACTGGCCACACACTGCTCTCCAGGCAACTATGTCCAGGATCTCCCCAGGGCTCCCTTTATACAAGGCCAGCAGCTGCAGAAGACATTGTAGTGGCCATTCTTTCCAGCATGACTGCACTCACAGACTGAGCTGGGTCTTTGAGCTGGCAGCAATGAGTGCTGCACTCCCACCTGCCATAGCCTATGTCCTGCAGAGTCATTAAATGGGAACAAACAGTGACTCTGCTCCTCCTGCTAGATGGTTCAGACAGTAAATGCAATTACTCATGTCAGAGCCCTTTATCTTGTTTTGTAAGGCCTCCAAAATACTCCTGAATACTCAGAGCTGAGCTCTGAAGCCTAGATGCTAAGTCTTCCTTTAGGTGTATGAAGTTCATATATGGAGTTCACCTTTACTAGGGCTTCTTACATGTCATTGCATTAAAACTGTGGAAAATAGAACAGACTGTTCTGCAGATCACCTGATCTTTAGTCCTTTCCCCCTCTCTCGTGGATGGATGTCATACAATAGGCCATTGAACACAGTCTACTTTGAAGGACACAAGACCAGCCTCATCAAATACAAGCTCAGATTAAAAAAAAATAATCAGACATATAATAATGGTTCTTTTTAACATTCCTACATTTTCTCTGCTGAAGTCAGAATTGGAAAAAAAAAATTATATTGTTCCTCGAGTTGAAAAAATACTGTCATTTTATCCATTTTATCCATCTCCTGGGTTTTATGTTCTATAAAAGGAATGAATATTTTGTGCCATATAAATGCCTTATGTATAGATATTACTGTTATAAGCAGTGATGACAATATAATTAGGCACAGTCAGATAAAACTGGGATCAAATGAACTCAACAGCAAAATTCCTAACAATTTTAATAAGACTGAGACTTTCTAGCCTTTGTAAGGAAAGAAGCCAAGAAAGCTACCTTTCTCCCTAAGGTAGAAACTTGCTATCACTTTTTGAAGGAAACCAATTTATTTAATGAGTTGAAGCTACTGACTGAAGGAAAATGAGCTGTCACATTAAAAAAAAGCCCCTGAAAACCAAAGAGCCCAAAACAATTGCAGAACTTGACTTTTCTCATGTGTCGAGCAATAAAAAATGAGCTTTCATGAGCTTTATCAAAAGTATTTATATCTAACAACTGGAGAGGTTTCTCAGTAGGAACAGACATTCAAATTTACCAGTCCTTGTACTAACCTGATAACAAAAAGCAGCAGAGACTCATCTAACTTCAGTTAATAGGTCATGATATGATGATAAAAACTGTTTCTAAAGAGGAGAAGGGAGAGGAAGGGATAGAGAAAGGACAGGAGTTCCTAAAGACAATTAAATGCCAACCCTGACAACAGATGACATTTTACCCTTTAAGACATTTCCTTTTCACTGGATGTATATGAATGAAATAGCATGCTGACTGCTCACCAAATATCAGATTTTGTGTTGTATCCTTGGTGTTTCAGCGCCTCTGGACTCATGTAGTATGGTGTCCCAGTAAATGTTGTTGCCAGATCACACGAACCCATCAAAAGACAAGAAACTCCGAAGTCCCCTAAAAGTGACAACAAGAGAAATCCACCTCTAAACAATTAAGCACAATTAGGTTAAAATTCATACACAGAAGTTAGAGATTACCACTACTTTCAAACACACCTCTGGCTCAGTTTTCACTTTTTATATGAAGAGCCATACCCTCAGCTTGTATAAATTGACAAAACTTCAGTGGTCACGATGCAAAAACAGAGTCTGATGGAGAACTAAGAATATTGGTATTGAGACAGGGATCTACCTAAATTCCTGATAATCACTTCAAATTTCACAGTAATTTCTTATCTGAGTTACCATCTCAAATTATTATTTAATTTATTATTAAATTAATCTCAAAACTAATTGGAAAGGCTGGGCCTATTTGTACCTATGATCCATTTAAAAGAAAGGAACTATCCTGTACCAACCATTCTTATATTTGCAGGAAATATTCTTTTTCAAATTTCTATTCTTAAATTTGCAGGCCAAAGGATATTTAAAAGTCCAAGTTTTTGTCCACATTATCTGTTAGCTTCTACATATAAAAGTTATCAACACAGCTGGGATACTATGAAAAGTTTTGCCCTGTCAGAGAGTGTAGTGAATAGCTCTAGGCATCAGAGCTTGACACTTTGGCACCACGGTGATGAATACTGGAAAAAAAACCAAACAACAGAAATAAAGAACCGAAAACCAAGTTACTGCAATAAATTTATTTAAATCTCCTTATTCGCAGACTGTCTGCTGGATTGTTCCATCGTACTAAAACGTATCTTTCAAAAGTAAAGAAATCTCACCAATTTTCAGAAGATTATTCTTCAAAAATATGTTCTTGGTTTTCAAATCTCTGTGAAGTATTCGCCTGTAAAACAAAATAACGTTTAAAAATATATATATTCAATCTCATCTAACTTGAAGGATTCACAGTCAACTGGCAAGTTTCTCAAGTATTTATCTTCTTTCCTTGCCAGGAAGGACAGCTCACCATGTTACAGTCCAACTCTGTTTAACAATGCAGAGACAATGTCATTAAGGAGTTTCAAATAATCATAGAGATGTATTCACAGACACCCAAGTGCAAGCTAAGAACCTAACCAGACATGATAATAAAAATGAGCCCAGGAATCTCAGCTAGAGAATACAAGACACAGGTTTAAAATGAGCTGCAGAAGAAAGGAGAAAAGTGAGTCTTCCTGTATAGCTCTTCTTAAAAGCGTTACGTACTATTTACAGCCAGAAGAATAAGATGTATCACAATAGAATAAGGGATGAGACAAACAGCAATAAGCTCAGGGAATCCTCCTTCAGAGAAAATGTATTACTTGAAAGACAAATACGTATATAGACTAAGGTAGTTGTATAATTTTTTCAAGTAATGGTCTGGAAGATAAAAGAATCTCACAAAGACAGAGATCAAAAGGAAAAGAAAGAGAGCAACCAGCTCTTAGAGAGTTATGTTTCTATTAAGGACTGAAGCAGCATCAGACACTACACACCCCGCTGGGACAAACTGCATCTCCTTCCAGTGACAGGAATTCTCCACCCTATTAGGGAAAAATATATATCTCTGCAGTACACAAAGTATAGTCTGAATGTATTCACTAATTCCAAAAGAGTTTCCTACAACCTCAGCTAAACTTGAACTCAACCCCTCTGAAGTTCCTTATAGCTTGAGTAACACACAGTATTTGTTTGGAACAGCATTCAGCACAGACTGGCTACTGAAACTGGCATTACAAATGCACTCCTTGTACAGCCATTTAGAATGGATAAGAAAAGATGTAAAATTCTCGAGATGTGGGCAGAAAAAACCCATACATAAATCGATTTCAGTTGTTCTTGGGCTGTTTTCAAGGGTTATGTCAAATTGTATTGAATGATGAAAGTCTTATACACTGAGACACTTAAATGATTTCCAAAACAGCTTGCATATTAAGACTACAAAAGCTACTAGAGGATACTGTAATGCACACACAGTCAAACAAGTAAAACATCTGTATTTTTATGGGACATTAAAGCAGTACTTTATACTTCTTATGGATTTTTTTTCTGATTTTTATCATGAAAATAATACCTGTAGTGAGAGATGCGTTTCCTTACCATGCATCACACAGAGCCTCTGAAAGAAGCTGACTTCACTGAGTTAGATTTTTCTTGAGTTAGATTTTTGTTTGGTTGGTTTTGTTTGCTAGAAAAATAACCAGAGACTCCTTGAACAGGAAAATTGGGTAACTGTGATCTGAATAACAAGCATTTGAATAACAAACATTTTGGCCACATTAGTTTGAAACAGAATGTAATGTTAAGAAATGCTTGTGACATACTGATTCAAATTTGATGCAAATTATTGGCATTGGTAATTATAAGATCCCTTTATGTGTTAATATGATTTAAAAAATAATAATAATAATGCCTGGATATGTCAGACAACAAACAAGTTAAAAGCTGAAACCTTAACTGAAACAACTACTTTAATTCTAGCAAAAAAAATATATATTTTGCCAATAAAGTAGCATGATCTAACTGGGCCCAATAAAACTTCATCTAACTTGACAATCAGCCAAGTGGTTATTGATATTCTGGGTAGAAATTAACACTTCAGGATGGTTTTAAGTTTGGCCCACACATATATCTGTGCCTATGTTCTATAGAGTACCTGATCGCTGTCTCATAGTGATGAAAAAGCAGTGTGGATCACTGAGCAGCGGGCAGCCTTCTTGAATAAAGATCCTCTGCAACCTACAAGCAGGGGAAGCTGATTGAATCTGAAGTAGTTCATTGCTGTGAAATACTCAGAAATGCATTTCTCTTCACTCTTTCTGAAGAACTATTTTGAGAACTAAGTGGTTCTGGACAGCTGTGGGTCCTATACTAGAAAAGACAACATGAAATCCAGATAAATGACTTGGGCAAGGCCTGCTACCCTGCAGACTGAAAGCTAGAGGTTTGTTTGCATGAACAGTAACCTTATTAAAATCTCAGTGTTGGTATATTATTCAAGAAGATTAGGAAAGTGATGGATAACATAATGGTCAGCTTTATTCAAACAGAAGTTAAATGTATTAACAGTCTCATTGCCTGATTGCTGAGGGATCCATTTTGTGCCCTGGTATGTGCTGGGATACAAGCCAGACACCAGATAATGGTTTCATGCAAACTCTCTGTGTAGATAAGATCACTGAAATCATGTTGCTGTCTTTAACTTTTCTTCTTGGTTATACAAATGAGGACTCAATCTTTTTAATTCTAGATAATTTAGCTGTCAAGTTTCAATTCAAAAATCCTTCCAACTATGTAAAACAGACAATAGATGGAAAAGTCACCAGGAGGTATTCCTTATTCCTTTGGGATTTATGAAGCATAAGTAAGAGACATGAATGTCTAAACCGCGCAGTTTTTCTTAATACAGGGGGAGAAATGCAAAGTAGAACAGCTCATTTTAGAGATAAATCTCCAGCATGAGAGTTTTCAAAAAGTGTAGAAGTTCAACTGAAGCTGTTAAAGAAGCACAATCATGTAACAGTCTACATCTAAAACTAGAAATAATTATTTTTTGCTGTTCTGGAATAAAAACTCCCATCCACAGCAGCTGGATTTTCTGAGAATTGGCTTGAGAAAGTCCAGCCAATGAATACATGAAGCTTCTAACTCTAGAGCTAAGTTTGCTTTCCATTAGAACACAGTTCAAATATGCATTATATGCTTTTTCCCATATCAGCATAGAAGAAATAATGTGTGACTCCTTTATTTATATACAAAGGACTGTTATTATATGTTTATATTTCTGTAATCCAAATGAATTTCTGTAAGTAGTTTTAAAGCCTATGCTTTCCCACTTAAGCTATTGTTTGGCTGTATAAGATAGAGAATAGGCTTTCTTGTGAACACAGTTAAAAACATAATAAAGGAATTGCAAATATGAATACAACTGTCAAGACATTTGTATGTGTCTGGAGAGGTGCTATTAAATAGCTCTAATTCAAAGACAGAAAATGAAATGCTGTTTGGAAAATCAAATTGTTATTTTCACTGGAGAACCCAGTAATTTAACATACACACACACACACACACACACATATATATATAATCATTCATAGGAATTCTAAACAGGTTGTTTTGAAAGCAAGTAGAAGATGAGAAAAATAATGCAGAGAAGAAAAGCAGGCAAAGAGGATGTTTGGAAAAAATACGGTAACAGAGGCATAAGTAAGCTCATGCAATCTATTATTTTGCATTAGTCTATACATCATATATGTATGCATATACATAAATGCATACATTAAAGAAAGAATTTCATTGCAAATGAACCTTGCACATTACCAACTTTTTTATGATAAATTATTAAACTGGGTTTCAAGAAAAGGGTGGACAAAAAGCACTAATAGTTCAGTTAAACAATAAGGATTTTTATTCCCTTTTTCCTCTGTCCTTTCTACCTTAGGTGAACACTGAAAAACATGGCATCCTGAGTTCTCTGCCTGCTGTGCAGCCTGTGGGGCTGGCATGGCACATCGTGTACAAACCCCATGTGTATTACCACAGCAGGGGAGTTGAAAATAGATGATCTTTTAGATCTCTTCCAACCAAAGCCATTCTGTAATCCATTTTGTTATACTGACAATTAGGAACCAAAATGTTCTGAGTCCTAGACAGCAATTTACTCTGTTTTTCCCTCTACAGCTTGACACTGTAGGTGCAAAAACTCATTAGGCATCTCTCTTCTTAGGTCAAGGGTATCCTATAGACTTCAGTTCAGCTCAATTCAGAAAATTCATTCTTGGTGACAAGCGACTGTCCCCATCTACTGCTTTCTTGCAGCTCAAGGTCAAACAACTGAATTTGGCCCAAGTCCTGCTATGAGATAGATTTGAAACAGTCATATCAATTTGGTGCTGCTTTCAGCCTCAATATAGTATTCATAAAATCTATTTTATATTCAGATTGAAAAAAATAATAAAAAAATAAAAATGGAAAAAAAGAATTCTCATCTCTAAATTTAAGGTTAGATTCAAGGTGTAACCTAACCTTTAAACATCATCTTTTCTCTCTCTCCACCAGCTGTACTAATAATTTATGCCATTATTCTAGGCAAGTTGGCTCATGTCCCCAAAACAAGGCACCTAAACTTGAGTGTTGCAGAGTGTAGATTAGTTATTTACAAGTGGCAAAGTAGATGCCGTACAAGGTGATTGCAGATAAACATCCTTAGTCTCTAAGACTGCCCTTACAGCAAGAACATTTTTTAATTCTGAATGGTCACTAAGAAGAATAATGGTGACACTCCATCAGATAACCAACTTGATGTCTGTGGTGGCATGGGATCTTTCACTACTGGTTAAAAAATGTGCTAATATATATATATATAATGTACCACTGTCTGAACGACCTGAAGCAAATGATTAGGTTAATCTTTGCTGTTAAAAGTAATGTTAATGCTTATATGCCTATAACTTCACTGATTTCAATGGGACCACATCAAGCATATACATTTGATTCTTCACATTAAACATTTGCAAGAATTATTTACTGAATCCCCTTCAAAATGCTGTCTTTATTTTAAACTTTAACTCCGATTTATTCTAACAATATTGAACAAATTTCTATGGTGTTAGATTTTTCACTTGGCTGTTAGAAATCTAACACCGTTTTCTTTCAGTTTTTAACACTGAAAGGCATCAACTACTGCACCGCTAGAAGATGTAACATACAATGTTCTTGTATGGTAGCTATTTTGATTACAAAAGTAGCTAAAATGATTACACTTTAAATTTACTACATGCAACCTATAGCAGCTTGGTGAATAGGATCTTAGACGCACTGAAAATAATCAATATGGTTTAATTTCTATTTGAACATGTAAGAACGTAAAAGTTTACTCACTCCCCTCCCAACCAAAAGCTCCTGTATTAAAATGACCGTACCTTTCATGCATATAGTTGACTCCAAGTAACAACTGTACAAACCACTCTATTATTTGTCTTTGCGTGAATAATTTCCCAGATTCTTTGTACTCTTGAATTTTAGAGTCTAGATCTCCACCCTGAAAAACATCACAACAAATTTGTACATTTAAAGTAAGTTTTTAAAATGTCTTCTCCTTTGTGAAAACACAGGACTCCATTTTCTTACACCTCCATAGCACGTAGTCAGTAAAACTGCTGCTTGCACGTGAATTTTGAAGTCTCACAGCACCAGAAGCACACAGAACTGAGAACTCAAATGAGATCAAGCAGTCTGGCTGCCTAGGGAAAGTAGGTCAGTTCTCGCTTAGCATCACACAAAATTACCAAAGTTCTCTAATGTTCTCACCTTACATCACCCAGTTTTAAACAGGTTCACCTAAGATGGTCACCTCAAACTCCCTTTATAGTTAATACAAAGGAACACGCAGTGCTAGTGTGCAATTATCTCTGCTATCTAGGTGTTTGCCTTAGGAAGACATAGATTATGCAGTACAAGCACTGTTTCTCTACAAAGGCTTACAGTGATGTAAACACCTAAGAAGGCAAAATGATTCTACCCCAGCCTGCCTAACTAATGGCTTGTAATTCTGAGGACAACACTGCCACTTAGGTCAAGCAATGCACAGTCAAGAGACACTCGTTTATTATGTTGAAATAAGCATAGTCAAATAAACTCTCCAGTTCTCTTAAAATACGTTTTTTTTAAAAGAATTATGATACCTTCTCCTCGTTTCATACTCTTTTGCCAGAAACAAAGCAGAATTCAAGCACCTAGAATCTGTAGCGTGTGTTATTGGGAATATTTAATTAAAAACTACAATTAAATTTTGATGTAACACTTGAAATGAAGTTATGTGATACATAGCATTCAATGTCAAATAAACCAGAAGATATAAAAAGAAAAAGACTGCTTGAAAACCATAAATGCATGTATGTGAAAAAATCATTTGAACAACAGCATAATGAAAGAGGCTCTTGAGGAGAGTTAAATGAAAACTATTTATTTTGCTAAAAAAAGAGAGAGATCGTTGCCTGATGGTTATTTATCCAGATTATAAAAGAACAGGAATTTGTTTAGAAGAATGCACAGAAGTGGCAAGATCTGTGTTGAGGTAACTAATCCCAGAGCAAAGGGACTGTGAGTCATACTGTATTCTACTGATTAATTACCTTACACCAGGATGACTTATTCTGCATAAATCATTACTTCTGCATTACACATCTGGCATAAAATCAGACTGTATGTGTGTGTGTGTTTGCCATACACAAGAAAATAGTTTAACCTGTACCACTGTGGTAAGCATATAGAAAACAAACCACTGGTTAAGTTGATACATGTCATTTCCCATCATCAGTCTTTTCATGTACTGTTGACTCTTAAAATGTTGAAGCCTGTTCAATGGTTCAGCCACTGTGCTTCATGCTTAAGTTACAAAATAAGCAGGTTCTGTCCTTGCACATCCATACATTTCTGAGTGGACACGAGTTTACAATTATTCCTATGGTACTTAAGTCTCTAAGAGTTGCAACATTCAAAAGTGACTATGTTAAAAACAACAACAATAACAACAACAAAAACCCAACACCACCAATGTGTTTTGTCACATATCATAAATGTGTTCCCTAACAATGTCCTGCAATTTCTAAATTGAAATGTCTGATTCAGCTCATTTATGGCTGCAAATCTCCATCTGCCTCCCTACAGCAGTCCAGAGAGAAGCTCTTTTGGGAGCTTGGAGCTCTGAGCAGCTGCTCTCTCCTTGCAACTCCAAATGTTCAACAGCTTCCCCCTGGCTGCTCACAGCAGATCAAAAGAAGGGAAGAAAAGGTATTGCTGGGTACAGTGCCACATGGCAACCAGATGGGCTGTGTCTAAGCCTGCACTCACCTCAAAAGCACTGACTCACCTACTCCAGATGGCTGCCCCAGATCATAGAGAGCCAATAGTAGCAGTAGTCCCAGACTCAGGGGTTGCTCCAACCCATGGCAGCTGGCTACTATCTCCAGGGGACTAAACAGGTAAACAGCTGAAGTGCAGCAGCCTCTGATCACCATTTCTTACTCTCCCAATGTGTCCTTTCCCACAATCACGCACTGATCCAAGAAACACAGGACATAAAAGGTCCTTCAGATTATCTAAGAAGAGCAAAAGCAGTCAAATAAAGTACTACATGTGCCCTCAAGTAATTGTGTGGCTTTTGACAGGATTGGTCTCAATGTCCTGCAGTTAATTTAAGCTTAATGCTATGTCTAAGAAAGGAAAACAAAAATGCATTATTACGAATTTGCTGAAATACTGCAGCCATGAAACTCTGAAGAAGTTTATTACCCTATTTTTGCATTTTGGAAAGCCAATATAATGAAGTCCATAAGGAAGTTAACAAAGTAGAAATGAGATAGGAAGCTTCCAGGCTGCAATTTCTATTTAAACGTCAAGAGCATCAAACACACCAGTAGCTTAAAACAGCTCAGTGCCAAGGACTGATGATGTGAACAGGCATTAATTGCTCTAATTATTGCGTCTCCTTAAATTTCCTTAGAATATGGATGTTCACATCACAGTGAGAATGCAGTGAAAAGACAGAAATAATTACCTGAGGAAAAGTGCAACTAGTTCTGATTTTTGATGTATTACAATAATAGAACATTTAAAGGCACTACTTTGTTTGCGTTTATAAAACCTGTATTTGATTGAAGTCCAATTCGTGCCACAAAATGAAACCTAAGTTTCACAAAAGCAGAAGCTCATTTTTTGTTTCAAATTTGAACTACGTGATAATGTTCATATTGTTTATACGCATAAAGCACTGAATCAGGACAACTGCCAAAAAAGCTCAACAAAAAGACTGAAACAGAATACACGTACTTCTTTTCTATAATTTTGAGAGAATTCAGTTATAATAAAAGATGTCAAGCTGAGCAATGGAGAGCAGTGTTCTCTTTTGTTCATAGGATAGGTATAAGACAGGGCAACTGCATTGGAGGCTCACTCTACACTATTGAAACAAGAACGAACAAAGTACGGCAGCTAATGAATAAGTCACAGTTCTTTGGAGAAAACAGAATAAAGCTGAGAGGGTAGTTCTGTTTCCATGCCAACTTGATGTTTATTCTTTATTTTGAGTCTGCCCAAGAGTATAAATTACTGCCAAAGAGGTAATTATTCTATGCATGAGAAACTGAATGTACTAGATTTCCAAACAAGGACAGATCAGATAGCAGCGCACAATTCTCACCATATTAAAAGGCAGGCTACAGAAACGTAAATACAAAAGTATACCTCATAGAAATACTCAAGGTAAAATAGAATGGCAGTATGCAAATACAACTGTATGCAAACCCATGCTTTATACTTTCCTTATCTGAACAATTGATTCAATACATTCTAATTGCTTAATGGCAATAACACAACATAGTTTGCCCTTCTGGAAAAATCAGAAGCAAATCCTTGTGAACTCAGTGTCATTGAGGCCTGAACTAGTAGACTCAAAAATGAAAAGATTCAGCTGCACCGTCAACACATCAATTTCCTCATCCTTTATTTGCCCTTTTCTAATACATTTGTGTGTGTTTGAGTACCTGTCCACTGGATTATAGGGCTACTCTGTACTAAAATGTTTCAGTTCAGGTCTGTTGACTTTATCTGAATAAAAAAAGATATCCAGACATGCTGCAACAGGTTTGGATTAGTCTTGTGATTGCTACCACGCCTTTTTTATTCACCAATACCTTTCTTTCAGACAGAAGAATAAAAGTAAAAAGCAATGGACCAAAGACACTAGTGTACTCCCATAATGCTGCTGAAAGAGACTCCTTCAGTTCTACAGGATCAGCTGATGTAGTTTTGGGCCACTTTCTACCATTGGCAGAGAGACAGTGAATCACAGTGCACGGGAATGTCTGGACAGTTAGGATAATGCTTCAGTTCTAGCTCTGAACTTCCAGTAAGAGCTGACAATATAAAAATTCCATTAAGCCTCAGCTGTCAGGCATTCAGAGCGTGAAGCAAAGAATTTCTGCATGAATATAAGACCAGTACATTAACAAATGTTCAGATTACATAACATAACCAAACATTTCAGATATGATAAAAAAAAAAATCCCTGCTATAATGTGCATTTAACTGTCATCAAAGAAGGTTCTAAGGTAGGAGTGACTGGCAAAAACTTTACTTCTTTAATTGTTCACATCAAAGTTGGATGTTTGTAGAAATGTGATTAGCTAATACAAGCCTGATGGTGGACAGATAACCCAGGGGTCCAACGTCATTAGCTTTCAAAGCATTTCAAATGTCTAGCAGAGCACAACTGAACAGTCTGCTTCACGGATTCATTAAAAGAACGCTGCATGTATAACAGATGTTTTAAGAACAGCACATCTATATTTAATGCTAAAGTAGTCATTTGTTTCATATAAACTCTTAAAAAGTTGGCTTAAACATGTTTAAATACTTACTTTACAGCCTTAAGACAGATTTTATCAATATGTTTTAAGCCAAATGCTGCAGTCAAAAAAACCCAAAAACCAAACTGGTAATTATACAGCACTGTCTCCTACTTTGGAATTTGCTGTATCCCTCACACTATAGTCTGACTCATCAACTATTCTCCACTTTATAAAGTAAATACTGCTACCAAACTCATCACCCACATGATCAGCCTTAAGCTCTTTGTAATCAGCTCCAATTCGCAATTCCCTTACCCATTTGCATCAGATTTCACAGTGCGCCTCCAAACTCCCAATCTCATCCTCTCTTACCTGTCAGCAGAGCATACACGGTACAGTCTCTCTGAGTTCATCCAGAAATCTCGTAGTCTATCTGCCTTAGGTCTTTTAATACCAATTGCAGTAAACAAAATTAACTAGTATTTAAAGAAGCTATTTTCTCTTCTCTGGTTTGTTTATGAGCTGCAAATTTATGAGCACACACAAATAGGTAATATTGTTTGTTTGAAAAATGCCTAACAACTGGCAAGTGGTAGCAAACATAACAAATAAAAACAGAGTGAAACAAAAAAAGACTGGTCTAGTTTTCTTTTAAGACCCTATTTTAAAGCATGCATTCCATCAAATTTCTTCAAAGTGATCTAAATCTCTCACCTCACAGTACTCAGTGATAATGCAGAAACTATCTCGCTCCACAAAGCTTGCATAAAATTTGACAATGGCTGGATGGTCTAATTTGGAGAGTAGCTGTGCTTCCAGATTTGCTTCAACTGTTTCATTAGGCCTTAGGTCTCCAATGGAGATTTCCTTCAGAACCTTTCTAGAGGAACAAATAAATATTCACATTAGCAAAAACAAAAACACAGAAAATCCCATAGTGCTCATAATCCCACCATAGTTTCTTCACATGTAAAACAGTAACATCAGCCAAGTATTTGGCAATATGAAAGTAGACAAGTATGGGTAGACAAAGAGCATGCGTTTAAATGCCATAAAACCAGAAGTCACCATAGTGATCGAGCAACATTTCTAAAATGCTATTTTGAAGGATTTTTCACACTAATTCCCCGCTGTACTGTCTTCTTTGTAATATGTTTTCAGTGCTAGGGATTACTGCATAAAAAAGAAATACATATAAAAAAAAGTCTCAGTGATTTCAAGCCCACTCAGAGTTCATGCTCAAGATTCATAAATGGAATTAAGGACTAGCAAGAAACTGGTTTTGCTGCTTCTGTCAGAGCCTCTCTGTGGAAGCATTAGAAATAATCACACAGAGGCCAATATTTCTGACTGTTTTTCTGATTAAATATTGGGACACTGATTTATATATATATTTTTAAGAACAACTTGCCCTTCATAAGAACACCTAAGTGGAAAGAGCAAATCTAGATTTGAATCTGAAACCCAATCCTACAGTTCCAAAGAACTCTACATGTCAGTAGTTAGTAAGCAGCAACAGACAGGCCCTAAACATCCTGAAGTGGAAAAAATTAAAGGGATTGGTTTTATATTCTTCAACTTAAGCACATAAAAGTGCCAAGACAGAATCCCTGATTCAGACTCAGCTCTACAATGTACGTGGGAGATATGCAGTTTTTACTGTCAAACTGTCCTGAAAAGAAAACCTGTAGTGCAGAACAAACAGAGGAAGCATATTCTGTTGGGATCTTCCTGTTGAAATATCATTCAAAAAGCATATATCATAAAAAGCATACAATTTCCATATATCTTACTAGGCACTCGGGCATGGATCATTGGTCTATATCTGAAGGAGCACTTTGAGACTACTAGAGAATATCATGGTATTGAAAGAAAGAATATCATGGTTATCAAAAGAAAGTGATTAATTTTCAGTAACTTGAAAGGTGAGTTCCACACCAAAGGGACGTCCTCACTGTGCTTTTAATGATTTCCCATTCAGTACTGCATGGTTGTAAAGACATGAGTTAAACACGATAGTGATAAAACGATGGCAATTCAATAAATTAAAGGGAAAAAAAAAAAAAAAAAAAAAAAAGAAAGAAAGAAAGAAAGAATTATGAAGAAAGTGTATTTCTTCATAAGAAAATGTCTTTCTAACTCTCAATCATCAGTTACTTAGTCCTCATGCAGCAGTGTGCTGCACTGTTTGATTTGTCTGCATCTCTAGAGACAAGGCTCACTGTACAAAGACATGTAATACCTACTACAATATTGTCATCGTCCATTGACACGGGAACATTATACTTTCCTTCATATAGATCGCATCACAAAACTGACAAACAGAATGAGCCCTTGTTAAACATCACTTAATGCAACATCCTTGTATGCCCAAGACAGCAATGGAAGCCTGATGTGTTGATGTGTGGGGATAGCTTGTCATCTTAGTCCCTCAGAGATTCTGATGCTGTCATCAGCTGTCACACTACAAGACAGGTGTTTTTCTTATTAAAATTCATGGCTGGCAACACAAATCAGGAAAGTGTGCTTCTGTAAATAAGAGACTGAGTTTCTACTACATAATGCTAATTCACAGTGAGAACTGGAAGACATTTGCATCTACAAAGAAAACTTCTGTCACACAACCAAGATGGTAGGTGCACCATTTCAAAGACTCATAGAATGGTTTGGGTTGGAAGGGACCTTTAATATCACCTAGTTCCAACCCCCCTGCCATAGGCAGGGACACCTTCCACAAGACCAGGTTGCTCAAAGCCCCATCCAGCCTGGCCTTGAATGCTTCCAAGGAGGGGCATCAACTGACTTTGTGTACTCTGTTCCAGTGTCTCACCACCTTCACAGTAAAGAATATCTCCCTAGTCTAAATCTACCCTCTTCCAGTTTAAAACCCCTCCCCAGCTTTTCTGTAGGCTTCCTTGAGGTCCTGAAAGGCCACTATATGGTTCCCCCTCAGAGCCTTCTCCAGGCTGAGGAGCCCCAACTCTCTCAGCCTGTCCTTGTAAGGGAGGTGCTCCAGCATTCTGATCATCACTGTGGCCCTCTTCTGGTCCCACTCCAACAGCTCCATGTCCTTCTTGTGTTGGGGGCCCCAGAACTGGATGCAGTACTCCAGGTGGGGTCTCACAAGAGCAGAGTTAGAGGGGCCAAATCACCTCCCTCAACACGCTGGTCACACTTCTCTTGATGCATCCCAGGATACAGTTGGCCTTCTGGGCTGCAGGCGCACATAACTGGCTCACATTGAGTCTTCTCATCAATCTATACCCCAATATCCTTCTCCTGAGGGCTGCTCTCAAGCCATTCTCCACCCAGACTGTACCTTTGCTTGGAAAACCCGTATCTGTGCTTTCTGTAAGAAAGGTTTGATTTTGCTACATTTAATATGAAGGTGGCAACTGGACCTTATACCTTCTGCAAATCTTTATCTACCTCAGTAAATAAATTCTTAGATTTATTTTTAAAAAGCTCCCTATTGGTTAAGTATTACCAAAGAAGTTATGTCAGGGTCTCAGATGTTTTACA
The DNA here is from genome assembly GCF_039878825.1 of Excalfactoria chinensis. Lineage (NCBI taxonomy): Eukaryota > Metazoa > Chordata > Aves > Galliformes > Phasianidae > Excalfactoria > Excalfactoria chinensis. The sequence continues at coordinate 115,830,789 of NC_092826.1, read as the reverse complement.
GCTGGACTGTAGTCTCTAGATCTCTTGTCTCTTTCCTAATAATGTTAAAATAAAAAACACTGAAGCTAAATGTCCTCAATTAGAATTTAATCTATGCAAATTAACTATATTTTTTTAATACAGAAATCATGTTCATGTACTTAAATTTGTTCTACCTCATCCCACTCTCTCTGTATACTGTTTGTGCTTTAAGGCATTCCAATCTGTCTCCAATTAGTGATATCAAATAAGCTGATAGATCTATAAGCTGATAGAGTTTGCGCCTGTCAATAACAATAATAACATTAAAACTAGCAGGCATAAGAAAACAACAAATTTATCTTAACCAGTCCTGAATGCATTTCCCCTCTTAGCTAGGGAATCCATTTCTACAGCTTGAAGAGACAAAGTATTTCAGTATATCAGATTTTAAATATAAATAAAACCTATTCTTGCAGTTTAATGGTGCAAAGACATTGAACTTGATCTTGAACTGACTGCAACTGAAGGAGCCCGGTATTGAATATGCTCACAGCTAAAGAGTAAGTACCTGTCACTGTTTGCATCTACCCTAGAAGATGTGGTACTGATAACAGCACTGTTATTCCCTGAGGTGGGGAAAAAACAACAGAGATGAGCCCACTCCCCAGTACACAGAAAGCAGCTGTCCTTTCTCCATAGCGTCCAGGTTCTCGGGACATCCTCAGGAACATTGCCTGGCTCTTCTCAGCAAAACTTCCTGGCTTGCACTGCCACACTTTGAAATGCAGCCAGGCCATCACACTGTGTCTCCAAGTGCAGTAATGGGCAGCAAATGGGGAGAAATAGAGCAAGATTTAAAACAAGAGAAAACACGCATGAAGTTGGAATCCTTGAGGATACGGACACCCAGTGGAAAACCTTTTTTGAGCTTTACTAGTGACTGACAATATGCCACAGCAGTGTTTATCTCAGTCTATTTGCACCGACCTAAAATTAAATGTTTTACAGTCCATCTGGCATTTGTTTACATTGACGGCATGCTTTATTATTATATAATTTGGCTGATTGGATCAGAAGCCTTTTTTTTTAAATGACAGCCTACCTCAAAAGGCACTTCATTTATTGAGGGAACTGCAACATGAATTATTGACTAAGTACATTTGCTTGCTGATAACGAAGTATGAGAAATACTACTCTTTTAATGTCAAGGGTAAGAATGTTTAATAAACTACCACAGAGTGGGTGTGCTCTAGAAATATATGATTCAAATTTGAAGGTTTTAATTAAATAGAAGTTTCATTTCATGCAAGCAGTTATTCAATTAATTGCACGCACAGATTAGCAAGACCTGCTAGCACATAATCAATGGGCAAAGCTGGGAATTTGTTATTCCATGTAGCTTATATTTCCAGAACCACCCTGACTTCAGTATGGAGAGTTGTGGAACAACTCATATTTGTACATAGCATTTCTATTCACTTGGACTTCTGTAAAACTACCTCTTCAGTGCTAGGACCACGTGCAAGTCTATAAGAAAGCCGCCTTGTACTGGATCTGTAACTGGACATGAAGTTGGCCATAAAGATTAAAATTAAGGGACTGTCTAATTAATAATTTCTTAAATACTATTCATTAAATGGCAAACTGAGAAGGTATGGTATTACAAATGGGGACCAAAGCAAACAACAGACCACAATCCTCAGTCTCAAGTCCTGTCTGCACAACAGCTACCTTGTTTGGGAAACTCATAGAATCATAGATTCATTAAGAGTGGAAAACACCTCTAAGATCATCTAGTCCAACCATCCACCTACCATTAGTATAGCCTACCGAACTGTACCTCTAGGTTCTACATCTACACATTTCTTGAACACCTTGGTGAATTTACCACCACTCCGGGCAGACTACTATTAGTTCAATAATAAGGATACCATCTGCATACAGACAAAATGAAGTCACCCATCATCACAGCTTCTCAGTCTGTTGCTATTTCAGAATACTGTACAGTCAATGAGTTTTACCCATTACAGACAGTAGCATCGTTCAAAAATCGTAATTTTAGATTCCTATTGATAGCCACTCCATTGAAAACACTGCATCACTGGAATGTAACCTTTGATACAACATCCTGTCTTCAGCTTAAGCTCTCTTTTCAGTCCACTTTACATCCAGATATCACAAGTTCCCTTTGGTTTGACATTGTCCTTTGCATTTGAGGAACTCCACACATAAAGTTACTTGTCCACTGTCAGGTGTTCCAGTTTCCACATTTCCTTTCAGACCTCTCATTTTTGCACTTTGGAACACCCAGGTTTTACCTGCAATTAATAATAACTAATTTTATATGACATCCTATTATCTGGAATCTACTTTTTCACTTAGGTTGGTCTTCTGTACCCATGATAATCTTCATCTTATCCTCACACAGAATACATACAGCAAACCTTTTACTAATAATCTTAACAGATTCCTCCGCATGCCCACAGTGTCTGTGTTTCTTGCAGTTTACAACTCAGTATCAAAAATTAAAGCAATCAGTCTTTACATTTTATCAGTTATATTTGGAGCATCGGTATCTCTACGGTCAGATAATATAAAGAGATTCATTCTTAAACCGAGGAAAAAAAAAAAGCTGGTGAAATTATAAAATGCAAAAAGTCATATATACAAATCAGTTTTACTTGGAGTTCTACTTGGAGAGAATGCTTGATTTTATTTAAGGAAAGAAACACTTATAGGATGTTAACAGCACTTGGCATCTGGGAAAATCGAGAAGGCGCATAGTCACTGAGAAACAAATGAGGTGTGCTGTTTGCTATTCGTACTTACATATATATGTCTACGCATTAGTCAAAACATCTCGAACTTAAATATTACTACACAGCTTCTTAAATCAAATGCTAGGCTCCTTTTATTGCTCCCATGGCCATTACTGATATATTAGTCCAGCCACAAACCAATTTCAAACCCTAACCATTGCAGCACAACTTCGTCAATCAAATGCTGGGCTTCTTTTGTCATGCCCATAGCCAAGTTTATTAGTAAAGCCACAAACTCATAATTTCATCAATGACTGTTTTTTTACTAACCTCCAAAATAGCTTGTTCTTGTTGTACTTGTACATTCCAAAGCAAGCAGGACAACTCCTTCCCGTGCCCAGCTGGCAGTGTGGGCCTGAAACACCACCCCTGGGTATGGTTGGCCCTCTGGGCTGCCAGAGCAGAATGCTGACTCAGATTCAACTTACTGCCAGCAAGAATCCCCAGATCCCTTTCCATGGGGGCAAGCTCCCCTGCCTCTTGTCCCCAAGTCTATATGTGTATCTAGGGTCGACCCATTCCAGGTGCAGAATTCAACACTTGCTTTCATTAAACTTCATGTTGTTGGTGACTGTCAAGCCCCTTACTTTGTCAGGACCAACAATGCTTAAATATCTTCAAATGCTAATGAGAGAGCTGGAGCACCTCTCCTACCAAGAAAGGCTGAGGGAGCTGGACCTACTCTGAGGAGATCCCATTGTGGCCTTCCAGTACTTGCAGGGAACTTGTAAACAGGAGGGGGACCAACTTTTCACATAGGCAGATAGAGACAGGATAAGGGGGAATGGTTTTAAACTAAAGGAGGGGAAGTTTAGGTCTAGTATTAGGGGAAAATTCTTTACTCAGAGAGTAGTAAGGCCATGGCACAGCTGCGCAGAGAAGCTGTGGTACCCCATCCCTGGAGCACTCAAGGTCTGGTTGGGGGGGCCCTGGGCAGCCTGAGCTTGTGGGTGTCAGCCCTGCCCACGGCAGGGGGTTGGAACTGGGTGGGCTTTAAGTTCTCTTCCAACCCAAACCATTCTGTGATTCTATTGTGATGACATTTCACAAGTGAAGTAGATGATTCATTTTTCATTTCCACCACCAATTCACAATTATAGCACCTACAAATATTTTTCAAGATGATTAATTTTTGAAAGCCGTAATGTATGCACCGATGCTGAACCGTTCAGCTCATGATGTAAACAGTTTCTGGTTATTTGAAAATGAACAGTTCTTAATTAGTACGCTACAAAATCATAGAATATATTTACCAGGACAAGCTCATTTCAGAGAACAAGGCTGAAACAAATTAGTTGCAAGCCTATATATTTTTCTTCTGCACTGAGTACAATCTCACATATAGAAAGGGGCATGCTTCAAACTATTCTTGGTCAACCATATGTGCCAATGCTGAAAAAAATCAGTAACTATAAAGCAAAGCAAAGTACTTACGCTATTCTCCACAGAGCTGACCTAGATGTACTGCTGCTTAATAGTGTTAATAATACTTCTGCATAAAAGCATATAGTATAAAATATAAATAATACTTCATATGGAAAGTATTATTAACATTATTAGGATATTAAAACATACTTATTTTTAATAAATCTTTCAGGTATCTTGAGTTGGGACATCTCAGCTCTGAATCAAATACTGACAGATGTCAATTACATGGAAGCGATTGATGTCTTCTCAGGAAAATATATTATTATATATAAGTTATATGTAAATATATAAATACCTTTGCCTCTAGGGTTGGTTTTTGTTCTGTGGGGTTTATTTAAATCATATCTCTGTGTGTTGCATTATCACCATCTACTGTTCATTTGTTCATTCATCCTTTTTTCCTACCTCCTAGTGTTTAAGAACATAGTTCAATGTCATACTGTTACTAATCTAGATAGAATCGTAGAATTGCTCAGGTTGGAAAAGACCCCAAAGATCATCAAGTCCAACTACAACGTAATGATACCACCCCAATGTCAACAACCCTCCTCTAAATCGTGTCCCTGAGCATCACATCCAAACAGTTTTTAAACACATCCAGGGATGGTGATTCAACCACCTCTCTGGGGAGCCCACTCCAGAGCTTCACAGCCCTTTCTGTAAAGCTGTTTTTCCTGGTATTCAACGCAGACTTCCCCTGGCATAACTTAAGGCCATTTCCCCTCGTCCTGTCACCTGTCAGCTCTGAGAAGAGAACAGCCCTGCTCTCTCTGCAAGCACCTTTCAGATACTGGAAGAGAGCAATAAGGTCTCCCCTCAGACTCCTCTTCCCCAGGCTGAACAGCCCCAGTTCTTCCAGTTACTCCTCGTAAGGCATATTCTCCAAGCCCTTCACAAGCCTTGTTCCCCTCATTTGGACCTGCTCCAGCACCTCAGTGTTCTTTCTGTACTGAGGTGCCCAAAACTGAACACAGTTCTGGAGGTGAGGCCTCACCAATGCCGAGTACAGGGGCAGGATTCCTTCCCTAGTCCTGCTCACCACACCATTCCTGATACAAGCCAAGATGCCAGTGGCCTTCTTGGCCACCTGGGCACAGTGCTGGCTCGTAGACACGATGGCTTATATTCATATTCAAGATGAATTTTTAGAGAGGGACAAGCAAAGAACCAAATACTCTGGTTATCCTCTACCTTTTGAAGATTTAATTCCACCAAACACCGAATCATCTAAACCAGGCATCTTTCCATTGTGATTTCTTTGCACACACTCGATACATTTGATTTTTAACTGAGCTCTGCTAATTAACATTCCCTTTCAGAAGAAGCAGCCATCGTTACAGAAATAAAGTTTGGATACGGCATTTTGTGTATTCAAACATTATAATGGGATTAAACATCTCTCAGTTAACAAGTTACACATACTTCTCTTCAACTTGAAGTCTTCAGCTACAGCATAAGCCATAAAGAATTCTGATTGTGCTGAAACTAGTGTGAATTCACATACCACCATGTATCACCCACATATCACCTCATCCATATGCATCAGTTTACAGAAAGCAGACAATCTGGGAGAGCGGGAAGTGGCAAAGGAAAACCAGACACACTGATAATCACTGTAGTATGAATTTATTCCATAGAAATTCAAACTAAAACATTTTCTGGTGTAAAACATAATTGGTTCTTTACTGAGTATAAACATATTTTGTAAGCAGAATTATGTTCCCTTCAACGTTGCAAGGATATTTATGTCAGCAGTATTGTTTCGTCTGTGAAACTAATTCCCATAAGTAATTTAAATACTAATTGCTTCAACTTTAATGAGAAAACTCATTCTTCCTACATGTCTCTTTCCAGCAGGCATCTCCTTCAGTGTTTATTACTGATATGCATTGAATTATATCCACAGTACTAAAAAGAAAAGAAAAAGCAGAGAGGTGGGGTGGGGGAAGTGAGTAGGGAGAGATAAAAGGATGGCTTACAGCTTCATAAAAGCTTATTACTGAGAAGTCTACAAGCGTAGACAAAGCAGATCAAGCAATACTAACTGAGGAAATTGACTGTATATATATCTATTGTAAAATTAAAGTCTTCTAATGCTCTCCAGAGTATGACATTGTGGTCTTAGAAATCCAGGAATTATGTGCAAATCAAAAAGCAACTAACCGCCAACACTGAAAAGATATTTCAGAACACATGAAGGACACACCAAGTAGGTAAAGGAAACACTGAAGTAGGAATTCTATTTACTAATGCTCCACATGAGCAGAACAACAACAAAAAGGGAAAAAAGGGAAAAAAAACCCCACACTAATTGTCCAGTAAATCCAGATTTCTTTTCACTCATGGCAATTGTTTTCTCGTTACAAGGTGCTGAATGCGACAAAGAGCTGGTTCTGCATGGAAGAAATACAATACCCCTGATGGAGACTTCAGAGAAAGTACCTTGTTGACACAGGCAGCTCCAAAAGTAATGCCTCCCGTTTTATCATGTTGGCCCACAACATCAGTGGCCAATGTTTGGTAGTTGTTCCTGCATGCAGAAAAAATGGCACTTGCTAACATTCATTGATGCTTGCAGGAGGTTTATGGTGACCGAGCAGCGGATGTGAGCGCAGTAAGGTGGTGGGTGGTGCCATTCAGCAGTGGTGACAGCAGGTCACCTCTGCTGGGGCAGATTATGATGAGCACAGCATGCAGGCTCTCTTGTTCATCACTGCTGAAACCGCATAGCTAATGGTGGTGACCATGTGGAAAAACAGTGTTTTGTAGCTGAGAATTTGCTCTAACAGTGTTATTGTACTCTTTTATCTGTTGTAGTTTCCATGGAAATAAATTGAATGCATTGCTTTTGGAATGACCTACGTACCACAAGCTACAATAGGCAGGTATATACAAATACTGAAGAACCTAACAGAATCTTTGAGGCAGGTGGTCACAATTTGGCCTGAAGTAATAACACTGTAACTCTCCATTTTCTTACTAAAATTAGCTTACAACAGCATAAAAATGGAACGTCGGTTTCAATAAAATGAATCAGACAGTAGTGATCTCAAGGCATTTCCTTAATTACAAAATCATTAAGTTCCGTCTCTGCTGTACACCTCAAAGCACCAATAATTCACCAGCAATGCCTTAAGCACAACTCTGTTCTCAATGCTGAAAATACTGCTTGTAAACATTACAAAGAAGGAATTAAGTCAACCACCAGCCCTGCTTGCTGCCCGCACACAAGATCAGAACCTAGTGAGTTGTGATCCCCTACGGGAGCTCAGCTTTATGGGGATGGTATACAGAGTAAACTCCATGTCCATTTGTAGGTACACTCTTAAAGTAAAGAGCAGGAGCTAATGTTAGGAAGTTTCTGTAAGGACTCAGGCATTTATTTAGCTCTGGACTCCCCTAGCATTCCTTATAAAATATGAAAATAAGGCTTAGCCACTTGAGTGGAAAGCATGTAGAGGCCAATTTCTTCAGCTACCTCAGCTAAATAGGCAAGAAGTCCCTGTCCATGTCACAGTGTTACCTCTCATCTGGGGCTGAAAAGGGCTGAGAAGGTATCCCAAGCCTTACATCCAGCAGCAGAGGCAGACCTGGATACAATAAGCAAAAACAGCACAGTGAAAAAAGCTTACATAAAAATAAGCGATGACTGGGAAGGTCCTCTATCAACTGCACCTTTGCTCAGTTTCCAAGGAGATCACAGATATCTCTTCACACACCTAAAATGACCTGAAGTATTTTAACTTTCTTTCTTTTACTAAATGAGGGAGTCCAGAAAAGGCCATCAGCACGATTAGATGAACAAGTACACAGTGACTGCGAGGAACTCATTTGTTATTGTTTTAATCAATTTGGTTTCAAACAACCGTTCCCTTGGAATGCCTTCAGAGAAGCGAAGGGGCAGCATACAGGGATTTAGCGACAAAGCAATCTGCTGGCTGTCGCTTGGATATTCATGAGTTACAAAACTCTTCCGCCTTTAGATTTTATTTCATTTGTAATAAGAATTCATAAATAATTGAAAGCCATGTGATAAATTATTCAGCTAAGTGCGCAGTTTCCAAGGAATCCTAGCGTGAGCCTGGATTAATGGCATTATGCAAGGCAGGCGCAGAAGCTGGCTGACACCCCACAACTACCACCCGCAGGAGCAGTCCGGGAAGCCTGGCACATCCCAGTGTGTGCTTTCCACCAAGGGCACCTGATGAATATGGATGAGTCAGAAGTCCCTATCCGCCTACTGCGTACTTCAGCTGCTTGCCTACGCAGGGCTACGAGCAAGTGAAACTTAACCCAGAGCTCCAATTCACGCAGTTGATCAGGAGGTTCTGTATGGAAAGCGCTGTCCTTCAGGCTATTGTGAATCTCTGCTATAAAAAGGGATTGTGTTTAGCCATTATTACCTGTTGTAAGTAACTGATAAACTACTCAAGGGGGCAAGGATAAAAGTGACTGTGTGGGGTATTGTCGCCACGTTGGCCAGAAACAAAAGCAAGCGCCTCAAAAATTGAGATACACCTTAGCAAAAATCACATGCCGGTCAAGGAAGCTGCAAGAAAAAACAGATTCCTTGAGCTGCACCTGGAAGTTGATTTGTAAATTTTATCAAGTAATTTTTTTCTGAACATTCAAGAAAATTCAAAGTCACGCTGACTCTTTGTTTGAAAAACTCATGCAAACTCTTTCTTAGAAACAATATTGAAAAGCTCTCCTCGTCTCTCAAGCTAGAGATTGTATTTGAGCAAAACACTGAGATGGTAGGATTTATATACAATGGTACTGCCTCGGTAACTTCTGAGCTGATGAATAAATTTCACTTGTAACGTTGCCAATAAAATTGGTGTTGTAGTCACACATACAAGTGACTTGAGCTTCCTAGCAAATTAGATCAAGTATGCTTCAAAGCATTTACATATTACACGCTGACAAAGAACTGAACACAGAAAACAAAGATCAAGTAAACTGGCCAAGTTGTAGATGAATTCTAAGTATGTGGGTTGCTCCAAAAGTACTTTGTACTTATTATCATGGTAACTACAATAGATACAAAGAGCACAATAACACTATTTGATAGAGCAAACTCAGATACAAAACAGCATTTTTCAACATAGTCAATATGTATTTTTGCCAACAATGAACAGGAACCTGCATGGCAGACTCATCAAAATCTGCACGGCCAACCAAGAACATGGCTTGTCATTCATGTCACTGTCACCACTGGTGAGACACACCACCCACCTCTCTGTGCTCGTATCCACTGGTTGTCTGCACAAATATTCAGCAAGTGTCAATGAACGTCCATATTTCTTTCCATACAGAGGAATTCTGTTGCACATCTTTGCTTCACGTGCACATCCAGGTCAGATGCCATTTTGTCAGACTGCCCCTCTGCTGCCATCTGTCACGTGGCAATAAAACGTAATGGAATATCCATAATATTCTATACAAAGGAAAGAACTGACCAACTATCAATCACTACTCCACCTGCAGACTTACTGTGCAGTTTCAACCAAACCTGTCATAAGAGCAGCGATTTCAGGGTTGGCCTTATGTAATGATCTAAGTAGGAAGCGCAAGAACTTTCAATTAGTGACCCTTGGATGGCAGAAGTTCTACACTGTTTGAGCTGCCAAATGGCATTATACATAGCACCATCACCTCAGCTGTGCAAGTCTTCGCAGACAACCACCCCTCAACTGTATGCTTCCCTAGCCACTAATTAGGTCGTACAGAAGGAAAACACAAAGACTAGGGGAAAAAAACCAACAAGTTGTACAGGCAGAGAATCTATTGCTAAATAAAATGTGAGTAATCCTGTGACAGTATATTTAAGATTACATGACAGCTAGAAACGATTTGCTGTCTAAAGGAAAACGGAGCTCATCAATACTAGAAAATGTGTTGTATGAGTAGAAATTTTACCTGGCTGAGACATCCAGGTGTTTAGCTATGTATGTAACCGACAACTGCTTACAGTAATATATAGTCTGAGTTTAAACAGGGCATGGCAAAATGAAAAAGGTTTTCAGAGTCACCTAGTAAGAAAGAAAGCGCACTGCACCACGAACAAGAATGCTACAAAAAACTACACATTACAAACAAGACAAATTAGGAGGTTAGAGTGGAAAGGAATGAGTTGTACAAGGGAACACTTAAGACCAAGCCTACATACACCACCACAGTACTTCATATCTATGTTATCTGTATAGGACACAACTCAGCCGTATCACACCAGAGCTCAGCAAGTCCGCAGTGTGTATGTAAATATTTTGCTTGGAACATTCTGAACCATCTTTGAAACAATAAAAACCAGAAATCTAATCCTGTTCAGGTCTCTTGGGACTTTAGTAGCTCAATTCTCCTTTTATTGCCCAAGTACTTTCAGATCTTTAAGATTTTTAGTTTCGTTTTGTTATTAATAAACATAATTTGAATCACACTCTGAAATGTATTACTCTGGAAGAGCACAAAACGTGATGGAAAATAAAAAGCTATTTTTCATCTGAAAACGTACCTATTTCCCAAAGGAAAATCTAACAAGCAATAAGCAGTATATTTTATCATCTCAAAAACTAGATAGAGTTAAAGAGAAGAAAGTACCCACGCTCTATTTTGTTACACTGCTCGAGTTTTCACATCACTGGGGCCTCTATTTTTGTCATCTTCTAGCGTAGAAATGGCAGAAAGTTGGTGAATCTGCTCTTCAACTTAAATCAGAGGAGCAGAGAATAACGGTGATACACGAGTTCCCTCTAGTGATAAAACGATGAACTGCATTATACAGCCGTTCACCAGCATTTCTGTCAGTATTGCTTCTGAAGTTTCATTTATACAACCCAGTTATTAAGAAAAAGACCAGCACTGTAGTGTTTCTTTTTGGACACCTCAGTAACAGTGTCAGTCCTTACAGTGGCATAAAATCACTCCTGAATTCCAATGAGGTGTTACCAAGTATTTGCTGAAAATAAATAAGAAATCATCAGAAATAAAGAGGGAAGTCTAATAAAGTATGTTCAGAAAGTCTGACACTTTCATGCTCACGTTTAAAATGTCAGCGCTTTAATGAGTGCTGAATGAACCATTACAGAACTAGATGCTGTATCTACCTCAGTTCTGGATAAATACCAGGTCCTCCACAGTGTGCATTCTGCATTAGCAACTTGTCCAAGGCATGACATTAGGAATAAGTTATTTTCTTGTTTAAATTAGTTGCTGCACAGCTTTAGAAGTAAACAGCACTATGGAGGAGAGGGTCAGAGATTCTCCACCTACCTCCATCCTGTCTTATGTAACAAATAGAAAAGAAGTTAGATACAAGCACAGTGACACAGACTTATCACACAGAATGTGTGATAAATCACACAGAATGGCCAAAGCTGGAAGGGACCTCAAGGATCATGAAGCTCCAACCCCTGCCACAAGCAGGGCCACCAACCTCCCCATTTAATACTAGTCCAGGCTGCCCAGGACCCCATCCAACCTGGCCTTGAACACCTGCAGGGACGGGGCATCCACAACTTCTCTGGGCAGCTGTTCCAGCACCTCACCACTCTCATAGTAAAGAACTTCCCCCTGACATCAAACCTAAATCTCCCCTCCTTATCTCATAAACTATTTTAAACAAAACAGACAACATAAAGTCTGCTCTTATCTTCAGTCCTTACTACTGCTGAACAGTAAACGCTGCAACGTAACACTAAACTTTAGAAACAAATCAATACAAAGAAAACATCAACAATGCAAGATGATGGTCCAAACGGTTTTTATTTAAAGTATGTAAAGAGCTTACTTACAGTTCATCTCCTTGTTTTGCTTTCTTGTCAGAAACCAGATACACGCTTCCAAAGCTTCCGTTGCCAAGCTTCCTCTGAATAGTGTATCTCCTTGCGATAGCAGCATCTGAGCAAGCAGAATTAGATCTGGAAACGCTGACAAGCTTACCAGTTTCTTGAAATTTCAGCATTGCTCCGTGTAACAGAAACTGCCCCAATGTCTCTAGAATGCAGTTTTCAGGGCCTTTTCCTCTTCTACAGAAGTTCAGAGGAAATATCTGAAACAGAAAGATGATGATTAATTAACGCAATATTCTTAACTAAGAAAGCTGTTTGTTCTTTATTTTGCCCTTCAGCTTCCACCATCTTTCTGCCATCCGTCAGCACTTATGACCTCAAGTCGTGCCAGGGGAGGTTTAGGTTGTTGAGTCATCATCCCTGGATGTGTCTAAAAGCCATTTGGATGTGGTGCTCAGGGATAGGATTGAGCAGAGGGTTGTCAGAGGTAGGGCAGTATGGTTAGGTTATGGTTGGACTCGATGGTCTTTAAGGTCTTTTTCAACCTTCTATGACTGAAAACACTTTTGGACTGACTTTGTTTTCATTTCCTTGCTCATTCCAAACGATAACCAGCAGGTGCTTCTCCGTACGTAATAAAACAATATTGGTATCATTACGTTGTTTTTTTATCACAGAATCACAGAATTGTAGGGGTTGGAAGGGACCTCCAGAGACCTCCAGTCTCAGTGAAGGTTATGAGCTTGAAACCTCTTTGTTAACAGTACCCAAACGCGCACCAACCTGTTTCAATACCCAGCTGCTGAGTTGCTGGCACGCTGCACCAAGGAGCGCGACTTCGAGGTGAAACGCACCCGAGCTGTGCGTACTGCAGACCACCTTCACGACGACACAAGCCTCTCAGAGTTTAAAGCCGTTCCCCCTCGTCCTCTCAGCCCCCTCAGCCGAGAGCCGCCCGTCAGCTCCAGCCCGCGGGGCCTGAGCGGCGCCGTCGTCAAGGCGACGCCGCGCATGCGCGCCGAGCCCGGCCGGAGGGCCGCTTCCGCCACAGCCATGGGCGTCCCGGGGCTGACGGGCTTCGTGGAGGAGCGCGGGGCGTTCTTCGCCGAGCTGCGGGTGCGGGACACCAAGCTGGTGATCGACGGCAGCAGCCTCTACTACCACCTCTTCTTCGCCTCCGACGCCGATTGCCGCCGAGGCGGAGATTACGGGCAGTTCGCGGCGGCCGCGGACGAGTTCTTCGCCGTGCTGCGGTCGTGCGGCGTGGCCGCCTTCGTGGTGCTGGACGGCGGGCGCGGGGCGGCCGACAGGAAGCTGCGCACGCTGCAGGAACGCGCCGCCGAACGGCTGCGCCGGGCGCAAGGGCTGTCCCGCGGGGACGGCGGCCGCGTGCTGCCGCTGCTGGCGCGGCTCGTCTTCGTGCAGGCGCTGCGCCGGGCGGCCGTCCCCTTCGTGCAGTGCTGGGCCGAGGCCGACCGCGAGGTGGCGGCCCTGGCCAACCGCTGGGGCTGCCCCGTGCTGTCCAACGACAGCGACTTCTTCGTCTTCGAGCTGACGGGCGGCTACTGCCCGCTGAGCGCCTTCCGCTGGCGGGACGTCCGCGCCGAGCGCTCGGGCCGCTACGTCCCCGCGCGGCGCTTCGAGGCGGACAGCTTCTGCGGGCACTTCGGGCGGCTGAGGAGGAGCGTGCTGCCGCTCTTCGCCGTCATCAGCGGCAACGACTACGTGGACGCGGCGGCGTTCGACGGGTTCTTCGACCAGGTGCGGCTGCCCGGGAGGCACGGCCGGACGCGGGGGCTGCTCGGCTGGCTGGCGGGCTTCGCCGGGCCCGAGGAGGCGGCGGACGCCGTGCTGAAGCGGCTGGGCAGGCGGCGGAGGGACGCGGCGAGGGAGCTGCTGAGCGCCGCGCTGGAGGACTACGAGCCGTCCGAGGTGAACCTCGAGGAGTTCTTCCTGGAGGGCCGGTACCGCTGCCGGGAGGCCGAGGCCTCGGGGCTGCCGCCGTGGATGCTGGGCGCCTCGGCCAGGGGCGAGCTGGCCCCGCTCGTCAAAAACGTCGTGACGCTGAGGAGCACCTTCCTCCACGTCCAGATGGAGGACATGCGGCGGCCCAGCGCGCACCGCGCCGCGCTGCCCATCCGGCAGGTTCTGTACGGCCTGCTGCTGCGCGCTGCTCCCGGCGCCGACGCGCAGTGTAAGTCACAGAGCGGCGCGCTGCCGGCCGTGTGCGAGTTCGACCGAGTCCAAAAGTCAATTAAAAAGACGTTTGTTGAAGCAGCGAGCCTGCCCGCGCCTTTTGGCGACGATGGTTTTGCTTTGGACAAGTTAGTGGAGGTAAGTGGTTGCAGCAGGTTAACTGTGGCACACGCTTAAGAGGCGCTGCGTTTGACAGCAGGGTGCTAAAAGTGATGGCTGAACCCGGAGACTTCAGTGAGCACACACTCACTGCATGGCTACATGCACTTGTGCTTTCAATGGCTGAGGAGCTACGCACGTTTCATGACTCCCCCCACCAAGTGCACCAAGCCAGATGACATGACCAGCTGGCAGCGTGTGTATATACAGCATTGCCTACATCATCCCATGTAAGCCTTTCTCCCATCCTTCGTGTCCTGTTAAACTAATATCTGCTTTTGTCGTTCTAGGAAAGGACTCACAGTTCTGTGACATTTAGAAAGGTGCAGTTCAACACCACAAACTATAACTTGCATTTGATCGAGTTACGGATGTTTCAGAGCGAAGTCAAATGTTTGTTTTTTTTTCTGCTAAAAATCAGCATTATTATTTCATCTGCAAAGCTTGCAGCTGAGCGGCAGTTCCTCCTGCTACGAGTACGCATCATGCTAAACTTGCTTCCCTGCTCCTTGCCAAGCAGAAAAGCACCTGAAAAACACAACTTGTAATCAAAGGAAGGTTGTACTAGGTTAGTTCTAGTCAGCATTAGCAATGCAGCATATGTACATTTACATGGTTTCTTATGGTTGAGGCTGTTCCTTGCAATGGGAAACACCCATACCTGTTTCTGAAACTTTTGGGGATCCTGTCTGTGCTCTTTTATACTACACATAGGATCACAGAATTGCTCAGGTTGGAAAAGACCTTAAAGATCACTGAGTCCAACCGCAGCCTAACCATCGTACCCTACCTAACAGCCCTCCACTCAGTCCTGTCCCTGAGCACCACATCCAAACAGTTATTAGACACATCCAGGGATGGTGACTCAACCACCTCCCTGGGCAGCCTATTGCAGTGCTCTGTCCACTGGCATCAGTCCCACAGCAGCACATCTGTGTGTTGTCATCACCATCACACCTTGCTCCAGTACTGCAGTGAGCTCTGCGTGCAGACAGTTTGTAGCACTGTGTCTTAAATAGCACAGCAAAGAAGGAACTATGAGTTCATATGTTGCAGATGAGAAAGGTGAACTGTACACTGAAGTTTTCATTGTGTTAACAGTGTGTTCTTGAAGACATGATGTTACACAGACATGTTTGCCATACCAAGGTAACTTTACTGCATTACACCTGCTGCATTTTCTAAGTCAACTTTTGCACAGGAATGTAACGTAGATCACCTGATTTGTAGGAGACTGAAACCTATTAAAATCCAGCTGACCTCAGTGAAAATTGCCTTTTTAGGTGGTATTTCAAAAATACTGCCTGATCAGAGTATCTGTGACACTTAAATAACTATTTTACTTAAAAGCACAAAGTGTTGGCTAGTTTAAACCATCTGATTTGCATTCTGGAAATGGCTCACACCAAATGAAGTCTGTTTTTTTTTCCCCCTCAAGATCTTTTGCTTATTTTCAGGTGCCCGTGCCGCGCCGTCAGCTGCTTCTGCTGGAGACTTTAGGAGTGAAAATGAGTTTGCTAGAATCTGTCCCCGCCCACTTGCAGCTCCCTGTTGCTGTAACCTGTTACTGGACGCGTTGTTCGGAACCTAAAGTGAACCTGCATCACTTAAAGGCTCTACTTCTAATGATAGTATCTGGAGAACTGCACAGGATAACAAATGATCCAGGTATGTCCGCAGAGAACACCTCCAGATGTGGCGTTTTTTAGGAAGAGTCCTTGGTTTGATGCCAAAGATGATGCGTGCCAGGGTTATTCTGTTGATTTCGGCTCTGTACTCACAGAAGCTGCTTGAAAATGGCTGCCACCTGCTTCTTGAGCGGGGTGGAGCGAGGTGGCAATCTTCTGAGGTGGATTCACTCCCAGAACAGTGCAGAAAAGTGGCTGACATAGAATCATAGAATTACCCAGGTTGGAAAAGACCTCAAAGATCATCAACTCCAACCGCAGCTTAAAACCATAGTACCCCACCTCTAACAACCCTCTGCTAAATCATATCTCTGAGCACCACATCCAAGTAGCTCTTAAACACATCCAGGGACAGCGACTCAACCACTCAGCCACCTCCCTGGGGAGCCTATTCCAGTGTTTAATGATACCACGTGTTTTTTTTCTCCACTGTATGTCTTAATGTTGAGACATGAAGGTTCACTTCCAGAAATACAACTAAACTGGTCGTTTGTAGGCCCTGTACATTGCAGATACTTTTCGTCTGTTCACAGAACATTTAATTGTCGTTTTCTGTTCATAACTTAGATCTCACAGTTCTCCACCCTGAAGACAACAGTATTGCCTATAATGAATTTCTAAAATGGAAGGAAGAGAAACTGCAAAATAAAGACTTTGATTTAGATGCTGCACATGGCTTTTGCCAGTGGCAGTGCTGTCTTGAGATGGGATTGTATCTCAACCAGCTACTCTGCAGTCCTCTCCCTGAGCCAGACTTAGCTAGGTAAGGACATTTTGGAGGTCTGCTTTCCACAGAAGCTCCTGCTGAAGCGATTTCACACGTTGCTTTATTGTCTGCGTTATAAACTCCTTTGGACAGTTTTACCACGCTTGGGACTCCTTTCTTTAAAGGTGGGGATAGAGAGAACACCTAATTAAAATGTGCCTTAGAGGCCCGCTGTTGAATAATACTGTATGTAGCTAAGATGCGGTTTGGGGTGTTCGGTTTGTTCTCCCCACTAAGCTGCATGTTTCTGTACTTCTGCAAATAGCAAATGAGAATTCTCTCCTTCCTTTGAGCAGGCTTTACAGTGGGACCCTCGTGCACGGGCTGTATCAAGAGCTGAAGTCAACACCTTCCGTGGAAAATGTGTTCAGTCCTTCTCCAAACATGACTGCGCTCTATCAGGCTCTGTTGAATACAGTCATGTCAGCTCTACCTCCGGACTTCTTTCAGAAGAAAACAGAGGCCAGATCTGAGTCCTGCAAAAAGAAAAAAGCATCTAAAAAGACAAAGGCCGTCAGGTGCGCTGTATCTGAAACTCAGCGTTTATGTGATGTTAACAGGTTTGCATCACTCAGCGTGGATGACTGAGGGCATTACTCCTAAAATCATTTCTAATGCCACGGAGACAGAAGAAATTACATTTCAAATGTGACTTTAGTGGAATTTGCTTGGCTGCTTTCATACAAGTTCCTGATATTTTTTTATAGTACTTTTTTTTACCAACAAATCTCACTGCAGGATTTAGTATTTTTGTAATAAAGCTCCTATAAGAGAAGTGCCACATACAAGTTGTCTTGGTGTCTGAGCTTTGTGTGTGCGGAAAGTGGGCCTGGCTGGTTGGATGATTGAAAGGTGTCTGTCTAATTGAAAATGAGAGTGAAGAACTTCAGCATTTCAATGATTCTTGTTCTGAACACTTAAAGCTTACTATCCCTACCTTTTCCTGAATTCTTCTAACTTGGAAAACATCCCTTTTTCAAGCTCGTGTCTGAGAAGCAGCTGTTTATGCTGCTATATGGTTATGGTCTTACAAATCAAATTAAAATTGAAACTGACAGTTTAAAAAATACTGCCTTCACAGATGGTAGAATATTTGTAGTTTTAAGGAGAGGTGGCAGTCTCTGCTGATCTGGGTGTTCAAAGGAAAGGTCCCCTCCACCCTTCATGCTACTGATGCTGCTTAGAGTAAGTGGGCTGAGTTGACTGTACAACAAGCTCAGATAGGGAACCTCAGTCATCCAGGAATCCTAGAGGTGATCATGGACTGACCTGAAGGTAAAAAGTTCAGAACATCACCAGGAGAAGAGGTGTCATGTGCTGGAGAGGCTCCATTGTACAAGGAACTACCAGGAAATGAAATCCGCCCTGTTCATGGATGGATCATGTATTGGGAGGCATTGCAGATGGAAAGCTGCAGTGTGGAGCCCCACACAACAGGTTGCAGAGACCACTGAAGGAAAAGGACAATCAAGCCAATTTGCAGAGGCTGTCCAGCTTGCCTTAGATGTTGCTGAATGGGCGAGGTGGCCAGTGCTTTATACTGACTCATGGATGGTGGCAAATACCTTATGGGAGTGGTTACAGCAGTGGGAACAAAACAACTGGCAGCAGACAGGTAAACCTATTTGGGCTGCTAAACTGGAAAGATGTTGCTGCCCAAAGAATAGGGTTGTAAAGATATGCCATGTGGATGCAGATGTGCCCAAGAGTCGGGCTACTGAAGAACAACAAAACAACTATCAAGTAGACCAAGCTGCCAGAATTGAGGCGGTTCCAATAGACTTGGACTGGCAGAACAAGGATGAATTATTTCTAGCTCAGAGGGCCCATCAGACCTTGGGCCATCATGGAAAAGATGCAACATATAAGTGGGCCAGAGACCAAAGTGTGGACTTAATTATAGATGCTATTGCACACTGTGGCAAACGTGTGCCACAGTTAAACAAGGCAAGAGGATGAAACCTCTCTGGGGGGGAAAGGCAATGGCAAAAGTATAAATATGGGAAGGCAGGGCAGGTTGATTTTATCACCTTGCCACAAACCCACCATGGTATGCATTATTTTATTGTTACCAGTATTCCACATAACATCATGTAATGCACTGGGAGTTTAAGAGTTAATGCTCCAGTTCCATGGATCATCAGTAGTTCCAGGTATACCAATGTAGACATTTTTAAGTAACTCAGGTCAAGCAAAAAGTGCATTTTACAGAGCACTGGCCAATAACCATCATGTTCATGATTCCACACAGCAAACAGTACCACTTATATATTAAAAATCCTCACCCTTAACACTGTACATAACAGACATACTGAAATGGAAGAAAACACTATGGTTGGTTTGTCAAAGTGTAACTGCAGCAAGGAAGTTCAAGCTAAGGAAGAACTAACAAGCTGACCCCCTCGCTGAAAATTCAGAATTCCTAAATGTGGGGAATATCCCACAACCCAACAACCTCTGAAAAGAAAACATTAAAGTATGCAGTACGAAGAGCTGTGAATACGCCTGGAAAATTAAGCTTCCCTCTCTTTAGGCTCATCGCCATACGCTGCCTTAGCATTTTCTACATGGAAAACCTAGACCTCAAGAACTACAGGACTAGTTTCTGATATTGTACAGCTGAGTCTTGATACTTTCATAATACATTCAATGAGAAATTGATACATTTATATCATGTATTTAACTCATGGGAAAACTATTTTTGAGACACAGTCCGAAATAGCAGGTAACTCAGATAGTAGGCAGTAATCAAGTTGTCAGTCCTGAACTGCTACTTTCCCAATTAGCAGCAGATGGCACTCACAGCCACAGAGCAAAACTGCTCAACGCCTTTCTGTTTGCAGCCTTTCCATCAGATGACTTAAATATATCACCTTCCAACTATTAAAGTTCTTGATCCTAGAAACTAAGACTTACATTCTTATTCACCCAAGTCATCCCTTGAATCGTGATCATCTCACGCGTTTCAGGTTCAAAAGCCTATCGTTCTTTGTGGTTTTTATAACCATCGTCTCATTTTAAGTCTTACACACACAGAGATTCCACTCTGTTGCTGCAGTAAGATGAGAGATCTTCACCACCCTACATCCTTCATTGGGAAAATGCCAATGAGATCAAATTCTTGAGCCTTGTTGAGGAGCACAATCATGAATTAGTTCCAAAGACTGGGATCAACTCAACCGTTCTGTTTTTTGGATGAAGACTTGCTGTGATCACAAGACATGCTGAGATTACCTTTGGGAGCACTGACTTGGTGATTAAGAACTACTCTATCGGAAATGTGTTCTCAATGCAAAATTCAGCTGCTCTTTCTTTCTGACAGGATGAAATATATCCCGCTGGAAATACCAATCCTGCAAGCTGAAGAAAATCATTACTGATTCTAGGATCACTGTTCAGAGTTTAATTGTTTTGGTTTTCTTTGGGTCGTCATAGGCTTGTTTGGCTTGGAGAAGACACCAGGGAGGTCTCATTGTGGCCTTCCAGTAGTTGAAGGGAACATATAAACAGGAGGAGGAATGGCTGTTTGCAAGGGGGAATAGTGATAGGACAAGGGAGAACTGTTTTAAACTGAGACAGAGGAGGTTTAGGTTAGATAGTAGGAGGAAGTTTTTCACACAGAGGGTGGTGACGCACTGCAACAGGTTGCCCAAGGAGGTTGTGGATGCCCCATCCCTGGAGGCATTCAAGACCAGGCTGGATGTGGCTCTGGGCAGCCTGGTCTGGTGGTTGAAACTCAATGATCACTGTGGTCCTTTCCAACCCAGGCCATTCTATCATTGTATGATCTTAAGAAGGTAGAACTAATAGTTCTTCTGGGACTATAATTTT
The DNA here is from genome assembly GCF_039878825.1 of Excalfactoria chinensis. Lineage (NCBI taxonomy): Eukaryota > Metazoa > Chordata > Aves > Galliformes > Phasianidae > Excalfactoria > Excalfactoria chinensis. The sequence continues at coordinate 115,810,151 of NC_092826.1, read as the reverse complement.
GTTTCTTATCTACACTGACAGGTAATTCAGAACATGAGTCTTATGCTGGCAAATGAGTACTTTGTAAAATTTCTTTAAATACTAGCAAATAATAATTCCTCTCTAAGTCAATACATTTATGCTTATCTGCACTTCTCTATGTACTTGGATTTCTAGGACTCCAAGAACAAATGCTGAGCACAAAGTAGTCAAATCCCATGGAGAAGATTATCAACAAGAAGTCTTACCAGATGAAAACCATAGTTACCGCACTTCCTCAAAATCCAGGCTGGTGCAAGTGGTTCTTCATCAGCATGCATCATCACAGTTTTTACTACACCTGAAATAGCGAACACTCTGGTAATACAGACCCACTTGTCAAAGTCCTACAATAAAAACACTGATAAATCTTTCCAACTTCTGAAAAGCAGAACTGCTGGAAATGAGAAATTTGCGCTAAAAGAGATCATTTCTAAGAGGTCATCAAGAGGTTTGAGCCCTCATCAGCTCAGTGGTTCACAGAACATCCTGCAGAAAAGGTGAGTGCCATGTACTAAATTATTTCCCCTTACACTATTAAACTTCTTGCACGTTAGCACTGCAGGTAATAAGTGCACATTCAGCAGGCCCAGGGTAGGCCAGAGTAATAGATGTGTATCTGCATGCTTTGAATCAAAAGATACAGCATTCTGTCTTCAGCTCCCTCTTGTGTTCTTACACATCACCTTTCCAAGATTCACTGGGTGACTGTTCCTTTCATTTCCTCAGGGCATAACTGGTCCATCTCTAACAGCAAGGACGACAACAGCTGCAAGACTACTTCTAAGGAAGACAGCTGTTTCTACATCACTGAATATCTGAAAATCCAGGCATCATCATATATTAAAAATTACTTTTAACATATCAAGACACCAATTTACTGTAACACTTTTTGATCCACAAAATTTTAATCTTTGGAATGACTTTCCAGGTGACTCTAAAAGTAATCTATTTCTTTTAATGATGGGGGAAGAAAAAAAACAAGAGGGGCATGGAAGGAAAAATAAGCATATTTTAAAGAAGGCTGGGATTTTTTGCTGTTAGAGTGAGAATCAGCTTGTTCACTTTCTAATTCAGTATACCACAAAACTGTAAGTCAGATATTTCTGTATCAGTACTGTCTTACTACTCAAGTAGTCTAGAATTTGCAAGGTAAATGTGGAACAGAGCAGGTATCTGAAACCATCAGAAGCCTGACAATCTGGTGTAAATGCCAGTTCCTTTTAAAGCAAAGAGACACCACACTTATAAGAAAAGCAAACATTTACTTCAAATTGCAGTATAGGCTTTTCAATCACAGAAAAAGAAAAGAAAAAACAGTGATCCGACAGCGGTCACATCCTGTGCAAAAAGAAAAAACCTCCGGATACAAAAAAAATAAACCTTAGCACAAGGTACTTGAGCCGCTTACACATCGCAGGATAAAGTAAATAAATACAGTAGCTAGAATATGGCACTCTTGTGACAGACTAAACCCAGTGGAATGCCTCTGAAATATGTTTTTAATCCTTGTATTAGTAGCAAAGTCCCACCACCATAAAAGTAAAATGGTACAATGTTTTAAATAAAAACAAACTAAAATATTTATACCTAAGAGAAGAATTTTATACAATTATCTCTCTAAGTGCAGAAAATGGGACTTGGGCTTAGATCTTTCTTTAAATTAACCCCCCCACACACACACAAAATCCCATTCAATCTCAAAAGTAAATTGGTTTGAGGAAAAATGTTACCAAAGTTGCATAATTTCATTTGTTACTCCCACAGCTGGAAGTTAAATTCTAAACAGTCTTGAAACATCAATGTTCATCATTAGCCAGTGAAACAAAGGACTTGTCAAAAGCCCTCAGGACTCCTTAATCCTCCAAATATTGTTTTGCTTTCTCCTACATCGTCAGACAGCAACCCCTAAGTCTGCAAACAAATGAATGCAATATGCATCATACATCAAGAAAAGATGAAGTTGACGAAGAAGAACTTCCATGCTTCTGGATCTTTTCCTTCCTTCTCTCAAACTTCTTTATGATCTCAGTCACTACGCACACAGAGGAAGTGAGTCCCAGAAGAAACAGTAAGTCTGGAAGAGATAATTAGCCTTTTTAAAACTTGCTACTTAAGGTTGAGGGCAGACTAACAAAGGAATTTATGACTTACAAGACCTTCAAATTGCCTGCCTATTACTGGGTAACTCGAGCAGAAGTGAAGCAAGAACCATTTTGCAGAACCAGACAATTAGCATGCGTAGTTCATGCACAAATCACAAGGACATGCACGCTATTTCAAACTCTCAAAGCACTTTATAACACTGCTTTTTATCAATACCTAGAAAAGCAAAGAACACTAAGCAGCATAATTAGCTTTATACTAAAACTATATTCTCAGAAATGACACTACTATAAAAATCCAAAGGATTATCTAAAAACACAGAATCACAAAATGGTTTGGGTTGGAAGGGACCTTTAAGATCATCTCGTTCCTTTTTGCCTGCATCAGTACTCAATAAAATCCCTAAAATATACAAGCGCTTCAGAAATGTAAGAACACACTCGCCTGTTTTTTGTGCAATGTGCACTTAATTACTGTTTCCAAACAAAATATCTAACAATATTTTTTCCCCCTCTTAAGAAGGATCAGCAGGATTGGTTTTCCTGCTGTATGCAAATAGTTAGAAAGAGCTCTTACAGAACCACTGAACATTTAAGTTGGAAAAGGCCTTTAAGATCAAGATAACACAACCAAATCCACCACTAACCCACGTCCCTAAGCAGCATGCCCACTACCATAACCCAATGCTTTTACAAAACAGTCCTTAACATATCATGCTTTGAAAGGGAACATTTCTTACCCAAGACACTCAGGCTCTCTGTTTGGAAAACTTTCTGAAGTGGAGGAAAGTAAATGACCAATAACTGCCCCATTATAGATCCGAGGACAGCATAGCAAAACATTTTGTTACTGCAAAGTCCAATCTCAAACACAGATTTTGTCTGTAAAACAAGCAATATATTACACTGTACATGTAATTTTCATTGTCTAAACATGAAAATAATAGCTTTTTTCATGTCAACGTTTGCAAAAGTGTAATATATATATGTATGTATGTATATATATGTGTGTGTGTGTGTGTGTATGTATATAAGTATATATATATATATATATATACACACCCACACACCATTGAGTTGCTGACCTTGAAGATAATACAAAACACATTCCCAAGAGGATAACTTAATGGGAAACCTGAGTGCAAACCTTGCTTTCACAGTCAGGAATTTATTTATTGAGCTCACTTCTCTACAAGTACCATGCATCAGAAGGTGCCCACTGTACGAGAAGGATGTGTTTTTGTCTACCTTGATATTCGCATCAGAAAATAGACTACAAATTAGATTAAACATAGTAATGCGTAATTTCTTCAACTAACACAAATGTTCAGACTTTGTCTTCCTTAGAACAAAAATTTAAGCAGGAAGAATTCTTAAAACAATTTTTCTTAGGCTCTCCTAGGGCTACAGCTTCCTTTGAAGAGAGGTACTGATGTAAATACCATGTAAATGGCAATATTAAATCACTCACCTGAGATCTAGAACTCAAAGCATTGAACATATCAAAAAATACAAAACAGGTGAAGGTCATGGTTGTATCTCGAGGCGTTATTACATTGTCTCTTAACTGCCAACAAAAAAATAAAATGGCTTTAGCATGCTTTAATTTAAAGCTTCGGCAACTGAAAAGTTTCTGCAATAATGCAAGTTCTACTAAGTAACACATAAAAGCAAAACCATCTGCTTGCTCCAAGCCCATTCAAGAAATCATAACAGAAGTGACATGCTCATCATTTATAAGAATTTTAGTTCCAAGCCGTGAAGACTCTTGACAAACATTGATGCAAGCAGACAGAATTCCAAGGATTCTATGATGTACTGCTAAAAAAGTTCAGCTTTCCTCCCCACTCAGAAAGAAGAAAGGCAAACAGCTGATTCCTAACAAGCTGGCTGTAAGTTTTGTTTTGCTTTTCACAGTTACTTCCCATTGGCCAGGGTTTTCCAAATGCATTTGGGACCTGGAAAAGTCTGTACTAAAAATTACATTTCTCATTTTAACTGCTTTGAAAATCATCATATCATCATAGTATCATAGTATCATGCGAGTTGGAAGGGACCTTAGAGATCATCGAGTCCAACTCCTGGGTTTCAAGCCTCCTGTGTAGCGAAGCGGCACTTCTACCCCCTGAGCCACAGGGGGATTCGAACCCGGGCCCTCCAGTGCCGCAAGCAGCAGCTTATACCACTGCGCCACTGTGGGCACACAATCATCCTCTGTAATCTTAGTTATTATTAAATAAGCATACATAAATCTTGCAACTAAGTTCATGCCAATTCTAAACTTCGAATTTCAACTTAAGTCAATCAAAATGACTTAAATATGCTCGCTACTGCTGTAAGTCTTGTGTTTTTGTCATACCTCTCTCCAGAAGACGAACAGTGTTCCACACACAATAATTACCGATGACACCAGTATCTTAACAATCAGGTTTTTGGTCAGAATGCTATCCTTCAGATTTCTTGGAGGCTTCTGAATAACATCTTTATCCACAGGCTCCACCCCAAGGCTTAAAATTAAAGAAGCACCTCAGATTTTTATCATCACAGTGATTTGTTGCTTCTACACAAAAGACTAGATTTCATAGGTGGGAAAAACAGATTTGATTCTTTCCTCTGCAGCCTAAGAATCACTTCATTTAAATAAGCATCTGTTATTTTCACCTTTAAAGCACTGAGTTGTAAGTATCAGTAACAGGTAACATTCCAACACTGCAGTATCAGAGTCCAGAAGTATGTGGTATCTATCAGACAGTATCAGAATTAGTAAATAGTTTTTAACGAATCTGCAGTATTAGTAATGTCCACTATTTGTTACCTTGATAACTAAGGAATTCTACTGCTACATCCCTTTCACTGCTCCCTCCACCATCTATCCACAGTGAAGAAAGTCAGAGTAAGACTCTGGACAGAAGCCAGAATCTTGCATGCTGTGGATCTTTAGGTATCGTGCTGGTCCCCAACCAACCACTGCTGGATACCAAAGCAAGCCAAATGAATGAACAGGGAATTACACTGCAAACATTGCAATGCAAAGAAACAACTGCTCTGTTTCACGAACACTTCTCAAGAGTTTCTTTTACAAGCAACCCTCTTCCTTGCTTAAGTAATTAGACCACAAACCTCTAACATAATTTAAAGCAAAGGTAAGCAATTACCTTTGAGCTGGAGGCCCATCCATAATAATATTGATCCATAAGATCTGCATGGCATTGAGAGGATTAGGAAAGTTCATTAATGTAGCCAGTGAGATTAAAGTCAATGCTGCTATACTCCTGTTGAAAGAATCCATTTTTATAACTGTCAGCATGGAACATTTCTGAAGATCCACTGATAACTGCTTTGTAAGCAAAACTTCATGTATTTAAGAGTACATATAGATTTTGACAACTTCAATCACAACTACCATAATCCTAACTTTAAACGGTCAGAATAGAATAGAATGGAACAACTGGAAGGGAATTAGAAGGACCATCCAAGTCCAACTGCTTGATCACCTTAGGCCCAACCAAAAGCTAAGGCATGTTATTGGGGGCATCGTCCAAATGCCTCTTGAGCATTAACAGGCACGAGGCATCAACTACCTTGATGGGAAACCTGTCTGAGAGTTTGACCACTCTCAAGGTGAAGAAATTTTTCCCCATGTCCAGACTGAGCCTTCTCTGGCACAGCTCTGTACCACCCCTCCTTTAAAGAAGAACGCTAAGGTGGGGCTATCCTGTCTCTGTGCATCCTCTCGTTTACTGACTTTCCACATCTCAATATGAAAGACTGTAATGGAGGTCTGCTTACTGCATTATTTTCTGAATCTTTAAAAATGAAACAAACCACCAAGTACAAAATACTAAAAATTCAATCCTAAAATTCTCTTGCCATTATGATCACTGATACCTTCTAGTACAGTCTGTCAGTATGTGAAACCTAAAGCGTTCATATGAGTTTATACATTTGCTTTGTGAGGCTTTGGTTCAATCACAACGCGGTAAGAACCTCCTGATATTGGCAACAATGTTTCAGACTTACGTGCTCAGTTGAAATCTAACAAAATTTTTTATGTTATTATAAATTCCTTTACCCTCTTCAATGGCAGACCTGCAATTAAAAACAAAGATCATACCGCTAGAGACTACCGCAACAAAGCTTAAATCAAACAAAAATAGTGTGTTATTTCTACTAACTGAAGCACAAACAAGTGTCTAGAACAGAGTGGAGCTGAGGCTCTTTGACAGCCACTGTACTTTACTGGAAGATCAATTACAATAGTTCTTATTCTGACTGCTTTCAAAATGAAATGTCGGTAGAAAAATTTCCTCCTTTTAAGGCTTGCATCATCACTGATGCTGCCTCTGGAATCAAGGTGGATAATTAAACAAGCAAACAACACACACGTTCCAGAAATGACAGAAACAGAGTTCAGAAGGCCATGTATTCCTACAGAGTGAAATATGTACAGACAGAAAGACGTGTCATTAAAACTATACAGCACAATGTATCAATACAAATGTCACCTACATTATTGTCTGAAAATCATCATCCACAAGGATCATATCTGCTGCCTCTTTACAAACATCTGTTCCAGTCTGTCCCATTGCTACACCAATATCTGCAGCCTTCAGAGCAACGGCATCATTCACTCCATCTCCTGTCATAGCTACTACTGCACCATTATTTTGCAGGGACTAAAGAAAGGGAAAAGAACATAAATCAGAGATTGAAACAGCCCATCCTATAAGATCGTTCCAAATACAGCAGTTCGTGGTTTTCCCAAAAGAACTATTTTACCATTATAAAATTCTGAAAAAGTGAAACTGTCTGTATCTTAACTCATCTTTTATACAAGGTTTTACATTAAGTTTTAGGTCATACATTCCATCTAGATTTGAAAGCTGGGATATATAGGATCTTAATGTTATGGCCCTTTTGTAATTCTCAAAACATTCTGTCTTTTAATATTTGACTTTCTATTCTTTGTTGATAATCAATATGAGAATTAGAACAATTGGAGAAGCACATCCCTCTTCGTTAGCTTTGTTTTGTGTTAGCTTCTGAATGGAAGCATTACCTCAGACATGACCTGAAATTCATGCCGTTTTATTGTTTTACTCCTGCTTCCCAGAAGTAGCAGAAATATTATGGCTCTCTCAAGTTCCCAGTCAATTCAACTGCAATGCGACAAAATCTCCAACTCCCAGCTCCTACCATATAACAAACTGATGCTGCCTACCAGCAGTTGCATAGCCCTCGTGGACATCACGTACCTTTTTCAAGTCATATTTTCAGATATACTTCACTTTCATTTCTGGTTTCAACCAGATGCTCTGCAGCACATTATACTTTAAGTATGCGCACTACAAACAGTACTCACAGCCACTGTCCCGCAACGCAGTCACCAGTGAGACATACCTTTATAATTTTTAATTTATGTCGGGGACTGGCTCTGTAAAATACTGCAACCTGTTAAAAGCACAATGAAGAAGGAGAGACATTGAGAACTGCATAAGATACTATATAGCCAGAGCATAAGCACATGTTGTCTAGGCCAACTATGCCCTTGTTTATTTTGAGGTTGAAGCACTGGTGAAACATGCTTTTGTTAGAGTGAAATCATTAATTCAAGAGAAGACTTACAGGTAAACAAAGTTGGTGCTACTTTTTTCAAGACAGAACATGCAATTTTAAAACCCTCTGAAATAACAAAGCAACTGAGACATAATGGCTTGCTACTGGGCTTCTTGACTAAATGCATGAAGGCAACAGAAGGCAAGCAACTCAGGAAAATTTAACTTTTACTATTTCATTTAGCATAGCATTAACACACTGAAGTTTTAATGCTGATTAATGAATATTCTAGCTGAGAAGAAATTATTACTTTTCAGTGTTTTTTCTACCTCTCGTCTACTCTGTAAATTAATTTGATTAACTGGAGTTCAGTTTTCATACAAGTTCCACACTGAAGTTAAGACTTCTCAACAGACTCATTAGACTGTACTTTATTGGTTGACTTTACTCAGCTCCTAGTGAGATTTTAAATACATGCTGCAAATCCAACTGGGTTTCAGGTCAAAGGTGCACAAAGTAATTTTGTTGTTTTGTCTTGTTATGTAATGTGAACAGCCTGTAAGAATAGCTATTACCAAATAAACATGGAGTTTCTTGGTGAGTCACCAAGACACAAAGCTTTCCCATTAATGCATATTTCTTAATGGTACTGGCTTTTGGCTTAGTTGCTACAGTATGCTGCAGTCTCATTATGCAAACCAAGCAGAACTTTGAAAATCTGTATAAATTTTGCAACAGAGATGAGCATGAAGCTCAATTACATTTGATTATGACCATACATTTACCATGATGACATTGGTTAAGGCAGTTAGTTACTTAGTAAGTAAAAGGTATTGAAGCAGCCAACGTAACAAATAGGTCTCTCAAAACTCTTAACCGGTGGCTTTAGATCAATCAGAAATTTAAGATTCAGTCACCTTTCTGAATTACAAAAGGACAGACTGATGGAACAAGAAAATTGTAAAGTCATACAAAAGTTACTGAGAGAAATAAAATGTTCTAACAACGCAAAAGGGAGATGATGCTCACTGAAAGGTGGCAAAATGGAAATTCCAATACTGGTGCCAAAAGGTTAAAGAAAAAAAACAACCCACCAACAATCTGAACCAGTAAAGAGACACAAAAGAAAGAAAGATTGAATGCACTGAAAAGCTAATCCCATGAGTTGAAAGAGATGAATCTTGGTACAATTTTCCGTCAAACAAAGATCTGTTTGACCTGGGACAGCTTCCATATTCAGTCCTAAAAGCCTCTGGTAATTCACTGTATCTCCTATTCCCATTACTGGAATCTCAAAAGTTACATTTCAGCTTTCCACAGATAAAAGCATTTCTCAATATAAAGGACATCCTTTACTGCATTTCAGTGAATAGCATATTGCTACCAACCTTGGGTGTTATTTGAGAAAGCTGCTGGATATCCAGATCATCTATTTCTTCTCCAGAGATTGCCTGTGAATTCTTGGAATACAATCCTAGTCGACTAGCTGGAAACAGATAATTAGAGAGGTATTATAATAAAAACTAACGCTTAGAACAAACAAACATTAAGCAGCCAGTTATTCTTTAAAACTATTGTTTTCTGCAGCATTTCAGATTTGATATGTTCACAGCATAGCATCCTAACACTTGACTCAGTATACTGAATTAAGTGAACTCTTGAGAAACTACCACTCGCTACAAAGTCTGTTCTAATCTGGTATTTATTTCCTTTAAAATTCTTAGCTCAAGGTCTGTATCTCATTGTGTCAGGCACAACCTAAACATTCTACACAGAGAATTTACAATTCAAAGGTAACATGACAGAAAACAAGAAATGAGATGGGGATGTGCACAACACTCAGATGCAAAATCACAACTGATAAAGCACTGCTAACTTCAAGGTGTACATCTTTGTGCACATTCAACTATTTTTCACCATTGTCCTGGACAAAAAGGATCTATAATCCAGCTAGCATATTATATTACAAAAATAAGCTAAGTTTGTTTAAATATTCATTTAGTTTAAATATTTACTAACAATACTTAACCTTCAAACTTAGTCACATGGACAAAACTGGATTGGGAAAGCACTGAAGTGCTGAAATCATCCTAAATACTGTCAGCAACTATTTTAGTTTCTCCCTGTTGCTACAAGACAGACTTCCAAAGCTGATGGTAGGGAGGTGTTAATAAGGATCAGGCATGTTACAACAGAAAGAATATGCAGTAGGAGAAAACATATATATATATATTTTAAAATAGCAAAGAGTCACACATTACCAAATGAGAAAAACTGTATTATAAGCAGAAATGAAAGCATCACTTCAGACTAATTCCATTCTGATTACACTGTATCATATGTCTAGGCAATATACAGAACTCACAAATAATAAAGACTTAATAACCACATTTCCTACCACATTTCCAACACAGAAAACAAGTGAAAAATGAAAAGTAGACTATTCATACCAATGGCAACTGCAGTCTCCTGTGAATCTCCAGTAATCATTTTTATTGCAACTCCCGACATAATAAGTGTAGTAACAGCTTCTTTTACACCAGTCCGTGGAGGATCAATTATTCCCACAAGTCCCAAAAAGGTCATCTGCCCTAACTCAGGACCAGAAGCTAAAGCCAGGACTTTCAGAAGACAAAGAAAAAATAAGTTAGGATTTGAAAATAACATCTCCAATAACATTTAAAACAACTGCCAACATTTGTTTACTAAAATTAAAACTAAATAGCACATATCTATAATAACCAAAGGCCTCAGTACTGGAAACCTTTATGAGCAGCTTCATTCATCTGAGTATTCTGCTTGAAATGAACCCAACACAAGCAGATATTCAGAATTGAGACCTAACTGAACTTATAAGCTAAAATAAAGCAGTAGAGAGGGATTTCTGTTTCTTCTTAAACATGGGTAGCAACGTCTGTTGTCTTAAGATTTCAGGACAAGCTCTTTATAAGAAAAGTAGTACATGGAAGTCTTTATCGAACACAGGTTTTTTTCATGTTTTCAAGACATCTTTCACGTTTATTCACAGGTTAAAACATTTTTGCTTCCACTACATGCAGAGGAAAAAAGGCATGGAGCTTTGTGGTTTCTGTGTACATGCACAGTCTTTTATACAAGAGGACAAAGGGAAGATCAGTTAACAAACAAACAAACAAAAAGCTCAGAAAATAAAAATACATTGTATTTATTTAAATAGAGGCAGATTTTATTGACTACATGCCGAATACTTTCCAGAATGTCTTTTTTACAGTAGGAACCTTAATTCAAAGCTATTTAAATGACTGAGTTGCAAGAGAAAAGAAGTTTTCAGGTTTTTATTTTCAAAACACAGCACTAGATTTTCTGTTTGACAGTTCTCTGAAGCAGACATACAGAGAATGATTGTCTGAAGAAAACGGGCACAAAAAGACACCACTACTTCTTGTAAAACCTCTCAGTTTCTAATCATTTTATCATAGGGCTTTCCTGCGCCATCCAGCACCCATACTTGCACATTTAAAACATCTACGTGGACTTAACAACCTGCAGGTCTCTTTACAGAAACCACAGACAGACAGTTACGGTGTGCTGTTTCATGGCTTGCCCACAACTGCTTCCAATCAATCATCTTTTGAAAAATACTTGCAGCTATATTTAAAAATCTAACAGTGTGCTAATATAAAATGTAATCTTAACAGCATCTTCTGACTCACAATCAATCATTTATACTAGCCTAACTCACGAAGGTGCCAGGAGTCAAAGAGAAAAATGAACACATTTCTATTAAAAATAAATAATTTTTAAAAAATCTATAATGAGATATGGAAGATGCCAAGTGGCAACGTGTTTTTCAGTTGTTATGGTTGCAACCAGCAATACCTTTTCTCACCTGCTGGAATTTAATCACTGTTGTTACGCAGACATCACCTGCATCCCTCTTGTCCATTTAAATGAAAAACCAACCAACTCAGTGGCATTTCTTCAACAACAAAAAATCTTGTATCTGCTCTTATTTTAATTTCAACAAGCAAGCAGTTCCATTTAAACAATAATTATCTGGAGACACTGAAATGCTCTTACCCCTAAGTCCTGCAGAGCCCATGGATGTCTTCTCTTGCTGGTATTGCTCTCTCTGTTGCTGAACAAGAGGTAGGGTCTGTCCCTTACAGTTATATGATGTACAATACCTAATTACTTGTTCATATGCACCTTTCATAAAGCAAACCTCTGGTTTGTCCTAAAATAGAAAGGAATTATGTGTGTATGTGTGTATACAAATATATACATGCACATCTATAAGAGTGTTTTATCTACTCTTTTCTGGAAAGTCTTCAGAACATGTAATGCAAATGAAAGTTACACTTTTTGAACACAAAAAAGTCTGAAGCATCTGTATAAAGTATATGTTTAAAAGTGTTCATGCCAAAATAGCTAAGTTAATAATCAATACCTTATTGCAGTAGACATCATTCACATGAGATATTGTGGGGTCACAGTTTATAAACCACAGAGGCCATTCAAAGGACAGCATTCAAACCGACGCAGTACATTAGACCTGAAAGACCTCTAGCTCATCACCGGATCATCCGTCTTTCTCCACAGGTCATTAAGTATATCACCTACATCCCTGTACCACAAATAACAACTCTAGCATTTTCCAGAAAGCAAGCTAGACTTGGTGGTACAACGGGACTGCAAATTCACTGCCTACCTTAAACACTTATTCCAATGTTAAATCAACTTATCATTTCCCTTCCTCCCTTCTCCATTAAGAACTGCTGCCTCAGCTCAATTTCCAATCACTGATTCTCATCTTCTGCTCCCTGTTGTGCTATAAAGGCCCTTTTAATACACTTATTTTCTCCCTTTGAAGGTGTTTATGCGCAGTAGTCAAGACTGCTCAATTTTTCTGATAGGCTTACTTGACAGAGCTCTAATTCCACAGCATTTCCTTAGTCTTCAAATAATTTAAGCTACTTTTAAAACTGTTCCCAATTTTTCAACAATCTTTTTAAAATGCTAATACCAAAAAAACATCAGACACAGTAAAAACATCATCTAGCAATTCCTGCTCACTTCTTTCTTTACAGACAAGGATTGTATGACCTCATCTTCCATACAGAGAAAAGGGGCCAAAGGTATAGTTTCCAAAGCACAGATTTTACTGTGGTACTTAATGCTGTTGAAGACCATTTTTGGTCAGAAATACTGTGAAATTATTCATAAATCTGGAATAAGAACTGTCATTGAACATATTATCTAGAAGCCTCCAGTTATCAGATTGGCAATTGTTATGTCAACATTGTTAATAGAAGTATCCATATTCCATTTAGACCAATCTGAATGCAAATACATGTGAAAGCACCAAAAGATGGAAAAATTGGTTAAAGAATGGCTTATATTGATAATCCACATTACTAACATAAATAAAATCTTTGAAGACAGAGGAATGAATGTACTAATACCATTAAAACCAGAAAACCTGTGTTTTCAAGCAAAATAAATTCTTGATTATTCAACACCTACACATTTCTTCTTGCTCTGAATTCTTTAACTGGAACAGCAGAAGTTTGACAGACTTGCTTTAAATATTTGATGAGTGAGGAAAAGGAAGAAAAGCCAGACACATTCAAAGTTTGAGACATCAAAATACTTAGTATTATTTCTCAGGATGCCTTTATGGAAAGAATTTCTTGGCCTTCTTAATCTCCATTTCAGAGCTTGAAACTGAAATTAGATAATCAAACCATATTCCCAGGACTGCACATTACCACCAGCTTGCCACAATCTCTCAAGTGAAAAATGAGGACATTAAATAGAGTACATAATGGTTCTACAGAGCCAGTGTGCAAGGAAGCTGCGAATCCAGTTTACCTGCTGTGTTCTGTGAACACATTTAACTGCCATCCATTTCTGCTCTGAGCTGAAGGGATATTCAGCCTTCCTTATATAGTCCTCTTGGAGCCCATCTAAACCCATCTGTATAAAATAGAAAAAGCACCATAATGTAAGCACCTTTCTTTTCCAAATAGCTAAGCATTCTGTTTTGTCTTGCCAGTTAACTATAAGAAAAATATCTCCAAAGTTGCTCATCAGCACACTGTTCTCATTAGACAAACTTCTGAAAAACAAACCCTCAATGAATCTAGTAGCTTCCTTCAGGCTTCAGCATAAGTTAGAACATTTCAGTCTGTTTTCTTTGACTCAAGGACTTGGAAAAACCTTGTAGATTATGAGTTTGTCAAAACACATTTAAAACAGCAGTGCTTATATAGTTTATCCACTAGAAGAGTCTAGAAAATTATTGTATAAGGCTGTAGAAAAGTTGGCAGAAGGCAAGACAGTCATTTAAAGTTCAAATGATCAAATCTGAAAGGATTTTTCAAAAAATTATCATCAATATCTTCCAGCCATTTAAAAGGAAACTAACCACAAAGACTCCAGACAAAATGCTTTTCATTCTTCCCACTAAATGCAACTTGCAGAATTCCATGCTCTACCCTGAACCAAGGCTGAGCATTGATTAAAGTGGCCAACAGTCATAAGCCATTCTCAGTATATACAGAGCCTCACAACTCTTTCACTACTACCCTTTCCAGCAACAGATGTGAAAGATCTCTCTTCTTCTTTGTTTCTTTAGGGTCTTGCTGTAACAACAACCCATTAGTCCTTTCCAGTCAAAGACTGGAGACTTGGAATGAATCTCAGCAAGGTGATAAATCTCAGTCCTCAATCGCATGGGGAAAAAACAACTGGGATGTACTCAGCTTTGAAGGTTTCTGAGTTTATACACCATCGGAGAAAAAAAACAAGTACTAGAATGTCTTGCTACGCTTCTCAGAAGCTACAGTACACGTCATAGCATAAAAATAACATTTAACCAGCATTAACAATTCAAACTACCTGCTCCCAGCACTTAAAAGCATTGCAAATACTACAGGCACCAATGTGTCCATCATCATGTTCTCACTACTTCTGATGAGAACTGGGAAAGAGACAGCACAAACAACACTCAACAGGTAAATTAGCCTCTGGTGGGCAAAACGACAGTACTGCAAGCAAAAAGATGACAGATTTTACTTCAGTTCCAAATAACTTAATAACTTCCTATTATTTTTCAGAATGCCCAAAGATTTCCAACAGATAAGAAGCGCAGGAGACAACCAGTTGTAATGCAAATGTAGTAGTCAAAAATGAGGGGAAAACTGAGGAAAAAAAACCCACATTTCTACACGCCTGCCACAAATCAAAAATTACCATCGAACACTCACCTTCATTGCAAGTGCAATTAAAGCCCCTTCAGTTGGTTTCCCCATTAAGGTGTTGTTTCTTATCAGAGCATCATTGCAGACACAGCCAGCCTAAAAGGCGATGAAGGAAATAGGGGAGAGAAGACAACATAGTGTAAATGTTGAGTACAGCTCTTACTCCATCATCAACTAAAAGTCACCTCTTTGTGACAGTATCTCACCTCAACAATTTTGCTAACAGATGGGTTGTTATAACCATGAATAACTTCACCATCAAGCATCACATCTCCGAACCTGTTATAACCTACCCCGGTAACCTGCAAGACAAAGAGCCAAAGGCAGTACATGAAACAGCTTGTGAGCCCAGTGAAAATTACATTAATCTCAGATTTTCACTATGAAATACAGAAAACTACAAGAAAAGCCATTCACAGTGATGGATTTTACCCAATGCAGAGTCTCCTACTAAGCATCTAATGTAGCAGGCATTAGATCAGGGAAAGAATTTGGAGGTCAACTGAGTTCTTCCATGAAATATACTGCTACAAAAAATGTAGCAATTTTGTTCCTTAGCATAAATAAATGCAGAGAATATCATCTCCTTACTCAATTAGGACATGTTTTGGTTTGGTTTTTTTTCTCTCCTCATTCTTCTTACTTCTGCTTTGTAATTTTTTTCCTCCTGTTCTCCTTTACCCTGGTTAATAATGCATACCCCTGCATGCGAATGGAAGTACACAGCTGAGTCCTACTTTTATGCAGGAGGAACAACAACAAAAAAACCATACTTGAATGGCCTCTCAGCTGAGACTTGAGCAGTAAAATCGTATTCTTAATGCATAAAACGTGGGCATCCGACTAGAATCCTAAAAAGTCTTCAGGTCTACTGCATTAACAGCTAATATATTTAAGAGCTATTTCAAATTCTCTTTCCCTTGGGAAAAGGGAACTGATTTAATGCCACTATAAACAAATTATGCTAGGAATAAAAAAAGAAGTAATTACAGCATTCCTACAGAATGTTAAGAATGGAAACTAAGTACCAGGCAAAAATAGGTAAGTAACACAAAGAATTACAAATATCCAGTATTTATTCTCATAAAAGTTATTGACAAGGTCTCCCCATTAACCACAGCATGAATAAAACCCTAAACATGAGGAATCTGAAAATTTAAGAACTTGTACAGTATAATCAAGAGTATCTGACAAACGCAGTCAAGTAAAAGCAAAACTTAAGTCTAAGAGTCTCACTACATACCTCAGCATGCTGCCCATCTGAAGTAAAAATGTGAGTAACCGTCATCTCATTCTTTGTCAGAGTCCCAGTTTTATCTGAACAAATTACATTGCAGCATCCTAAAATAACCAAACAGCACTTGTAAGACAAAGCCTATTTAGAATAAAGCGAGTAGCTAACGAACAAAG
The DNA here is from genome assembly GCF_039878825.1 of Excalfactoria chinensis. NCBI lineage: Eukaryota > Metazoa > Chordata > Aves > Galliformes > Phasianidae > Excalfactoria > Excalfactoria chinensis. The sequence continues at coordinate 115,793,818 of NC_092826.1, read as the reverse complement.
TTCTAGAAATACTGCAGCTGTCTCTCTGAAGAAAAAAACAACAAGATGTGATTCAATAAGGACAGACAATTTTCAACTATTTATGAATATCCGTACAAGGTTCCTTACAGGTTTGTCTGATAAATCAAAAAAGGTAGTCAAAAGCCCAAATTCACAAGTTGCCTCAAGTGCTTCCATTCATTACCTCCGTAATTTTCCTCCAGTACATCTATTACTGAAATTACTATTACTGAAATCTCAGTTGAGATTCTTAGCAGCATTCCTTCCCAGGTAAGGTGTGACTTACTACTAAAGCAGCAATTCTGAATGAGATTGAAACATTATTACAGAAGTATGGAAATACATACATGCTGTTTTAACTCGGGAGAAGTACTTTGAAAGACTGTTGCAGTGTTTTGGCATTCCTGGACCAAACAGCCAGAACTGCAAAAAAATTGGACCCAAAAGCCAGAAACTCTACTAAGGCATTAGGAAAAAACAAAAAGTATTTCCAGTCTTCAAAGGAAAAATTAAAATGCATCAGAATTACCTAAAACACTATTTCTATTTCATTTCCATGTCCTATGCACGATGTTTCATGACTGAAGCCACACGCACAAAATGTTTCTAAAGTCATTTTAAAAGATGAAAGCTAAAGTTCTAGCACAAACAGTATAACTACCTTAAGGTGCATTACTATAGCATGTTTTCTAAAATTTAAACTTGGATTTGTTTCCAGCTGAAAATAACATTCCCATATTCATGCCAACAAGTTGGTTTGAAAACCATCTCCCAAGTCTGTTATTTGACAGGAACATCTTTGAGCAAACTAAAAATACTTCCACTGAAATATTTTCACTGTTCTACCGCAAACTAAGAGCACTCCACACATCTAACTACACAGGCAGGTTTCAGTGTTGAATGTCATTAGTGCAACATGCAATTAATCAGGGGACTGACAGCTGCCATTAAAACACTGAGTGGTTATAAGGCACGCAACTTGTGTACAAGACATTCAATTTAGAAATGATACCATCATACTTGCCAGCAAATAAGAATACCTGCTTCATTTTTACCACTGGCCATTAACATTCTAGTTGATTTCCTAAGATTTATATCAAAACACCATCTCTGAGTTAGTTCCGTCATACCTAAAGTTTCAACAATAGGCAGTTTCTTTACAATAGCCCGTTTCTTCACCATTCTCATCACACCAAGGGCCAGCGTCACTGTTACCACAATTGGTAGTCCTTCAGGAATTGCAGCTACAGCCAAACTGAAACGAAAACAAATACACAAATATCTTGTCTATGAATGTCCTAGATAAACACACGCCGAGTGTTGGAATAGCACAGAATTTTATGTAAAAAACCTAAACATAATTGACAGTAGTGTAAACGAATCACAGTATTTCATACAATGCTTGAAGTTGCAGTTTTCATTGACCCTTTTTATTTAAAACAACTAAAAAAAAACCACAATCACTTAAATCTCCACAGATCCTGTTATTTAAATAAATGCTTTCTGTAATTTAAAGAAACTCTTCTGCCTTGTGTTCCATCCAGGTAATTAGCAACTCAGCAACTTCTCCGAGAGCAGAGAATTAGAGCATATAAACTGTTAATTATCAGCAAACAGTATCGTAGGATGAAGTTTCCATGAAGTACTTCTTCAGTTAATTTTTAGCACATGACAAGGCTTGCATTCACTTCATTTTATTACTTACAAAATTGTATTTTATTTATTCAGTTGTACAGTTTGAATCTCTGTCACTTATTGCCTATTTACAGATGTTTCAATAACACTCAAATCACCACACATACATGATATGAGGAGATGGACAGTTACTACATCACTAAAAATTAACATTAGCTTGCTTTTCTGCAGCACAAAGTCTATTTTCTGTATTACTTATCTAAACTTAAAAACAGAATCTGTGTGGATGTATGTTATAATATACATTAAAAGCTTTCGAACACTTCCTGTAACGCACGGCCTACACTGTTTAAAGACAAAAATCTTACCTCACGCCAATTGTGAACATATCAAGGATATGTTTCCCTTGCAACCAGCCAACCAGCATAATTACTCCTATAAAGAAAATAGTTGCCTTAATAAATACAAAGCCATCGTGTACTGTAGCCTAACAGGAAAAATAACTCAATCAAGCTGCTTAAAAAAAATAATCTGTTATTTCCTTTACTATTGAACATGACTCCATTATTATGACAAAGATGAAGAAAGTTTCTGCCAGTCAAGCCCAATCATACCTGCAGTGAGGTACACACTTCCGCACACCTTGGATTAGAATATAAGACATGCTGCAATTTGAAAGGAAGCATTTAGAAGGAAACCACGTTTGTGCAAAGAAGCAAGCAAACATCCTTATGATGAAACCTACACTACATTGTTAATCTTCAGATGATCACTTGCATTAACTCATTAAACAGTGGAGAATACAATTAGATTCACACATCAAAAATATATGAATTTTGGATATATTCACTATCCATAAAGATCAAGTCCCTCAGTCTTTCCAGGACTGTAATCAGTCACAAAGTAAACTGTCAGTCACAAAGTAAATTGTAGATGTTTGCATAGATTTTCTTACCTATTATACCAAAGGAATACAAAGACAGCTGTTTTCCTAAGAGATCCATGCTCTTCTGCAGCGGTGTCTTTGGAGCCTTGGTGAACAGCAAACATTCCACAGTTAACAAGTTAAAAAGTATAATCTATATCAAATATTTCTTCAGGTATGCAAATTTCAAGACTTGTCTTGGAAACTACTTGACTAAGATGCAGCTATTTGGTATTTTTCCACACATTCACTGAACAACATTGACTTTGTTCCCTCAGCATGTAGAATTCAGGAAATTTGAAGAATACTTCAAGGAAACTAAGTAAAATTTAGAAATATCCTTTGGGAGTTTTGTGATGTTTACAGCAAATTTAATATAAAAAAATCGTATCAAAGACTTTGCAAAAAAGCAAGGTTAACCAAAATCAACCACATTTCTTCCAGACATAAAAGTCCTTGATAACAAGAACAAAACCGACTTTTAGAGACAGAAACATTAAAGCTCTGAAAGACCAATTCTATCTCAGGAAGAATTTGTTAACTAGCAACAAAAATAGCCAAATAGGAAATTACAGGAATATTTAGTGCCAAAAATACAATAAACAGGAGTGGGATAATAAGAAAAAAAAATACTTTTTATAGATAAATAGATCATAATATATCTATATATGTATATATACCAATATATATCAGGAAAGGAGATTTTTACACTGCATGCCATTTAGTTTGTTTTGTGGATTTCTTTGATTTTTTCATACTAATATATGCTGGATTACAGTATGGAAAGTGTGGCAAGAGGAGGGAAAGAGGTTAATTGTAAAAGTCTCTGCTGCACAAGGCAAGACAAAAAACACTCCACACTATGTGGGGAAGCTGACTTAAGAGTTTAACTCACTCTTAACATCAAAATTTGCTTTTAAAGTAAGATTATTATAAAATAAACATAATAACCCCAAACTACTCTGCTATTTCAGCATGTTGATGGTACAGAACGTGCAGACGCTTCTTTTGTAATTTTTTTAATTAATAATCGCAAATGTTACAACACAAACTAAAACCCATTGAATGGATCATATTTTCCTTGCATGTGTAATGAAGTGGATTCTACTTGGGGCAATTGGACAGCAACATAGGACTGGATAGCAACATTGAAAGGCATAGTAAGGCACTGCAGCTAACAACATGAGGTCTGTGGTAAACTCCTGGCTGACACATCTAATGCCTCACCTAATAGCCTCAGTAGCTCTGTTTTGACACATGTCAGAAATGTAATTCAGGGAAAAAAAATGTGCTGCCTGTACTATGTCTGATCATGTCCTGACAGCTGGAGACAGACTGTCACCTTCCAACCCTGTGCTGGTCAGGCAGCCAGAAAAGAGGTTAGAAGGGCACAGGAAAACAAAGCACTCAAGAAACTGACTTCTGTGTGGATCAGGGAGCTGCAATAAATGAAGTCACTACAGCAATTTGGTGAAGTCTATGTGAGCTTCATAACCTTAAGGGAATAAGCTAGAGATTACGAAGCAGCAGAAAACATTCACAACCCTGAAGTACATAGTATAAACTTTTTGATGGGAAACATAGTTCTGTACACAAATCTGCCATACAAAGCCCTTCTGTACAAAAATCAGTTCCACTTGAAAAACACAGTAAAAGTTGTTCCATTCTTGAATAGCTCTGGAATATTATTTTCAAAGATATTATATTTAGGTCACTTAGGGACAATGCATTACACTGAACCCAATTATTGCTTTCATGTTCAAGAGATAAAATTTGTTTTAACTAGAAAAAGGAAAACATGAAAAGCACCATAACAATCTAACGAAGTTCCTATAGAATAAACCCCCAAAACATAATTTGAATGAACAAAATGTACATCTCTAAAATATACGCCCATATTTCCAGCTATTCACTCTTACCTCTTCTGCTTGCATCATTTTGAAAACCTCCCCAAATTCAGAGTTTTCTCCTGTTCCAATAACAATGCCCTAAAAAACCCAAATAAGTAAAAAATTCAATTCACATCTAAGGTTTAATATTAACAGTAGTGATTGTTCTTGATAGCTTTGACTCAAATTAGTACTTAGGTTTTGTTACAGGTAGTTAGTAAAGAGTGCAACACTCAGCTAACACCAAGCACAGCCACAGGTCTTCGTTCTCTAACACACAAATGCAGTTCTACAAGATATCACATCCTAGATAGAACAGTTTAACATCTGCTTCCTCCCAGTTTGAATACTCTTGACTATAGGCTTACGCTCAGTGTCTGAAAGAGCACCACTTAAAACAGCTTCACACTGTGTTACAGTAAATTCACCCATATTTCCAGTAAACATTTCAATTTCTGCTCCATTTCATTTCTATTGTTTTAGAAAAATGAAAATACATGCAGCCAGTAAAGAGCAGTTATCAACTGGTATAAGTGAGTATTAATAATAAGAACCAGAGTTATTCCAATAACATGGAAGTTATTCTTCCCTATCACTCATAATTTTACCTTTGCTTTTCCACATCTGACCAAAGTTCCCATGAAAGCAATGTTGCTCCTTGAAGTGAGGTCTCCATTGGTAGCTGCTGGCTGTGGAGCTGTGGATTTAGCGCATGGCGCCGTCTCACCTGTGAGGCTGGATTCATCGATGGAAAGGTCCACAGCCTTTGGAAGCAAAATAAACAGACTGCTAAAAGCCACTTCTACAAGTAGCTAGAAATGGTAATAAAAACTTCCCAACTCTAACCATTAAAAATATATCTAATTTATTCACACAAAAAGAAATCATAGGTCAACATCAACCCTATTTTACAGGCCAACAAAGCAACAAGCAGTCCTAAAGAACGTTAGAGTGATACTCTCACTTTGCAAAGTCAAAGTTTACTCCTCATTTTATGATCAGGGCTTCTTTTTCTATAAAACAGTCAAGAACTTGTATCTGATGCGTTTCACTGACAAACAAAATAATTAACTGTGAACACAAATGCACAGACATATTATCCTCTCAATTCTTCCTCTGTCCATTTCCTCTTAGTGTGGCCAGTAAGGAACAAGCTAACAAAAAATATATCTTATAAAGGGTTTTTTTTGGTCTACAAAGTTCCTACTGGGAAATTGCGTTCAGGCAAGAGTCACAATAAACTGGAAAAATGGTACAGAAGTCCTTCCTTTAGGTTTCAGTTTTGTGGGGTTTTTTAGGAGCAAGTGTGAGCAGTTAGAGAAGGAAAAGAAAAAAAGGAATTATCCCATTAAAGCTACGCAGCTGTCTGATAGGAACAAAACAAGTTTTCTATACATAGAATGTAAAATGAATAATATCTTACAAAAATAAGAATTAAAATGTTCTTTCCCAATTGACATCAATTCTTAAATCCTCTATTGATTTTAATGGGTCTTGAATAGTGCCAAAGCTTAAACAATGGAATTCTATTGACACATTCCAAGTAACATAATTTTGTGTTACTAAGAATTATACAGCTCATATTTGTGACTAAATCACTAGATTTTAATATAATCTTCTTGAGAATAGCAGAGCTGAAGGATGCTTGATAAAATTAAGTTACCAAATCGCTTCGAAAGGATAACCCTTGCAAAGAGTAAATAAGCATCAGTGACACTGTACTTGGTACCATCACACGTAGCACATCACTCTGAGCTTAAAGAGTATTCTTAGTTTGTTCCTTCAGGGGGACTTTATTTTGAATTAACTTGGAAGCTCTCCAGTTAGAACTGGACAATGAAATGCTGCTAGAGACAAAAAAAACTTGGTCAGAAGAAGAGAATTGTACCTTTACTAAAGTGCTTTATGAAGAGTCGAATCCCCCTAATTTCTGCTATTCTCTCAAATAGTTACTAGGATAGTACCCATTTTTAAAAGATTGATCCTGTATCAATAAAGTGACACTTGTCAAAAACTGCAATGAATCTTTCAATCAAAACCATAATGAACAATTAGCAAAAATTCTATAGTAATGCTTTACTTGCATTGTATTCCTCAGACCGCAAGATTAAACAAGATGAAGTTACCACAATGCTACCGTTCAGCTTTACCAATGAGCTCTGAATTACCTGTCATCTCCACCACATTCCATTTTGTCCAAAGCCAAAGTTGCAGTCACGTTAGTTTTTGTCGTATTGTAGTTTCAGAGAACATCCAAGAAAACTTGATGGATGAGTCATTCACACACAGAAAACTAAGACCAGAAGTGGTCTTCAAATAACGCTTTGAAAAATAAGATTAGCCCAGCAAAGAAAATTCTTTGCAAACTAAATAGCACCTAAATAGTGCTTCTACAAATTTCTAGGACAGCACCCATGAGAACATGCTATAGTGATCTCATTCTTTATCTGAAAAGACAACTTCCCTCTAGTGGACCATCTAGCAGTGCCCACTGGGACAAGCTGGATGATTCTTCCAAAACAAGCGATAGTGAGGAACAGCAGCTCAGGGTTACGAGTTGTTATTTTGTAGACTTCATTCCTATACCTTTACAAAGTTCTACTTGCCGTTTATTTCTTTATAAACATGATATGATACCAACTTCCAATGCAAGGACAATCAAAATGTTACATTTCATCCAAGCTCTTCCATCTTTGAGGAAGTTCCTCTAGAATATTTTCATGGAAGAATTTCACATCCCATTAACACAGTAAAACAGAAATCCTGCAGTACCACAGTACTGTTAACAACAAAACTACATTCTTACTTTCTTTATCCAAATACCTTATTTTCATGTAACAACTTCTGGCTTGCAGAACCTTAGATACCATACCTTAAACAAGAAATGTAGAAAGCAGAACTTGCCCCATTATAGTAAGATTGTGAAGATGTTTACATTTCTACAGAAACAGGTGCACACAAAAATACGTCCTTATACAAAAAAAACCTAATACATCTTCCAGTTAATCCTTAGTGGGATCACTTTCTACCCAACTTCAGCCGCTAAATATTCAGAAAGGGGTATTATACGGTAAGCAAGTGATTTGCAAAGCCATATTCACCAGAAGTGCCAAAACAATTTTTTTTTATGATTATGTATCTATTATTCATACTTCCTTGTATCAAGGACTTGAAACTGATCTAGGCTCTAAAATAAAGTAATGCTCACATTCTACTGATTATTCATCTTTTTTCAGCAAGGAAGGGGTGTCCTACACTGGTAGGAAAGAAGAAACTACTAGGCCACGTACAAGAGAGACTGGCAGGATCTTGTATTTTTGCGAAGTAACCTGCATAGGCTTTTTCTCCATCTACAGACAGGTTAGGCATGGGAGTGACCAAGAAATAGGCACAAGGCTAAAGGTGGGTGAAATCTCATTTAAAGACATAATGGTGTAAATTAAGGTTTCATCAAGTTGTGTAAATAGTACAGCCTGGATCTGTGGCCAGAATTTTTTGTCACTATGTAGTAGTTTGGTGCACATCTACTTTGATTTGAGCTAATCTCCTTTCTCATGAACAGCACCCAAACAAAAATAGTTTCTGCAGTTCAGTGTCCAGTGCATATCTTCTCTCTGTCTCACAAAAAGAAATGCTGTTAAACATAGTGCAAAATCACATACCTCAAATAAACGTAGATCAGCCGGGACTCTGTCTCCAACAGACAGGCAGACTGTATCACCTGGGACTAAGTCTCTCGCAAGTGTGTGTTCCACTCTACCTTCTCGCACACTGTAGGTGTAAATACAACGTCAACATGCATAACAACATCTTCTCTGGCATTCTGTCTGGGAAAATCGAAATGCTGACCATGCATTGAAGTGTTACTAGTTTCAGTAAAATACAATTTCTATTTCACTGTTCATTTCTTCAGAAGGTTTGTATCACTTAACATCATCAGAAGCATCCAATGGCCAAAAATGCAGAGTATTATTTTAGAACCACACAACAATCTTTAAAACGAGTCAAAGCAAATTACATTCTTTAAAATCATAATGGCTTGCTATAAAGGTGTTTTAAGTAAAGCATTTTTCTTCTACTCATTTCACATTAAACTTAACATGACTTAATTAGGTAGAGGGGATGTGACGATTCCATACCAATGGCATTCTGGAGGCACAAGTTTACTCAGCTCTTCAAGAGATTTTTCTGATCGATACTCCTGCAGGGGCAAGATAAACATTTCAGCAGACGTGGACATACCTCATTTTAAAAGCTGTATTAAGACAATTTTCCAAAGACTCAGTTAAGATCTGCCCTTCACAGCAGTTTCTTATTAAACAGATTTTAAAAAGCAAGTATGGTCCAAATGCTAAAATTTCACAGACTCAAGAATGTGCCTACATGCAATTTTCCTGAAAGGCTAGAAGAGGTCCTTTGCATTCTCCTTTAATACTTTCAAGGCCTTGTAATACTTAACAGTAATATTTCTAAACTCGGGGATCAGATGTACAACCAAGTTCTGCAGTTTAGCAAGGTTGTACCAAAAATATCATGTTCATGTTCTCAGCCCCTGGAGAACAAACTCAACTCTAACTCAACACACGAATTAGAAAATACACAATGATACAAAGCACAAACAGAAAGCTGTTTTGCCTTAGGCACACACTAAGTAAAGCTGGGTATTTAAAGAATGAAAACAACTTTTTGATATGATTTAGGAAACAAGATTCAGGGGGTAAAATTCCATACAAAATTGCAGCCAGAGTGATATGTTTAAAACATTATTGCTATGAAATTTAATATTTTAAAGTACTTCAACATTGTTTAATCTGAATGTTTCCTTACGTGCATTCTTTTGTCACTGATTACATTACCCATATAGATGCATAAAATGTTAAAGCAGGACAAATCAAGCACTTCAGACAAGGCAAAAGACTTGGATGAAAGCACAGAGCTCTTTAATCAAGCACTGTGCAGCTGCACATTGCATCAGGACAGCTACTTATTAAATATAAGAGCGTACATAAAAGCAATAATCTCATTTGTACAACAGATGTCTTACCTGAACAAAGGCAACTGTAACAACAATCAGTATTGCCTGTAAAAAAAGAAAAGTAGATAAGAGAATTCCAAATGGCGATAAAAGCGATATCTGCTTCTGCCCAGCAATAGTTACTACTACACATTAGCAATATGGCTTGGAAACAGACTCTCACACTCAAAAGGACTGGCTAACCCTCAGGCCTGCTAAAAAAAAGCAATGCCATTGTCTATCTATGCCTATTCAGCGGCATCCAAGTGCCTAAGTAAGCTGATACTACTAAAAATAAGACTGATAACTAGATGGTGATTTTGAAGTAAAATTTCCAGTGCTTGGGAAGTAAACTGTTCTGTGTTGCTAAAAGGTGAGCAAGAGGTAGCAGTGGCAGCATTTCCATAACACAAAAAAGAAAAACAATGTCTGAGTGAAGTATTCACTGCCTTATTAATTGTCATAAAGCATCTATCTAGTTTAAATCAAGTAACTAGGTAAGAGACTAAGAATAAACTGAAGACTAGAAATAAAGTAGTGAGCTGAGGAGCTGATCTGGAGCCATAAAATATCTCATTTATGAGAACAAGTAGAAGAAACTTGGGAACCCTGCCCAAGACTACCAAGGAATAAGACAATTCACTGACTACACCCTGAACAGCCAAGATCCCAAACAAAGAGGCAAAACAGAATTGTCTGTAGGAATAACCCAAGAGGAGTGGAAAGGCATCAACAGTAAGCCCTCCCCCATATCACACCCAACTCTGGTCACAACACTTCAACACAAACATCACGGGGCTTGTACACATGCAGTGTGAAAATGAGTCAATAAATGAGGTCTATTAGATAATGAGAAAGATCAATTTTGTTTAAAGAATAACCTCCTCCCTCAATACAGTCTCTAATTGAGCTTTGTTATACTGATTGAATTTGCTACTCAAATTGAGTTGTTACAGTCATTCTTTATTGGTTGGCCTGTACCTTTGAAGATACAATCATATCTTACAAGTACACCCTTTGGAATTACTAAAAATCTAAATATGACAATTTTGAAAGAGAAAGACCCTTCTAGAACTCTTAACTAAATCACAAGTAAACCCAGCAACTTTGTCTGCCTTGTTTTACACTGACATTAGCCTTAGCAATGGAATACTAGTAAATACCTATATGTGTGTGTGTGTGTGTGTGTGTGTGTGTGTGTGTGTGTGTGTGTGAGTGTGTGTATACAAAAATACTTTCCCTCCTTCTGTTGAATATTGCTACCTGAGTTACACATGCTTCTTTTGGAGGCAATATCACCTTCTACAGTTCATGCTACCTGCCACAGTTTGGCTCCCCTGGCCTCACATCAGCACCTCACAGTTTGTGTCTATGTGCATCAAGATGCCCGTATCCTCCAAAAGTAAAAATAGGTAAGACACCTTAATTAATTGCAGTCAAATACCGACCCGTATTAACATTCACGTGATGTTCAAAGTAAAAGTGGCCACCCATTCTGAAGCACTTTTTCAGAAGATAAAATTTGAGTTCCTTACCACAGTGATACTGACAGCATCATCAAACTGATGCATTAAAACACTGATGACCGCAGATGCCAGGAGAAGCATAATAAGGGGATTTTTAAACTGAAACGAAACAGAAGAGTAATTCAGCAATACTCCATACAGAAAGACTATTTTATCTACACCTTAAAACACATCTAAAAATAATTGACCCTATACAGTCCACATTTCAGGGTTGGTTGTTTTAAATATCAAAGTCCTTGTACAGGCCCTATTCAATGGTAGCAGAAAAACATTCCTTGATCCATATTTTCCAAGTCAAAATATCTCCTTATTTGTTTATGCTGCATTTAAACACACACACAAAAAAGCCTGAAACGTATTCAAAACATTCTTGAGGTAACAACAGGCAGATCCTGTTCCCAGCAATTTCTTATTACCAATGTAATTTCATAAGTTCCAATTCATGACTTCTTGCTTTCCAAGATACAAACTTTCATTTTAGATCACATGCTTTCTTCAGATTTCTAAGGCTAAAATAATAAAGGATCTTGTGTCTGCATGACAGCTTGTTCCTAAAGCTGTCAAGAGAAGTCTTACAAAAGAAGTGAATCTTACAATAGAAGCAGAGGATATTCAGGAGCACATATGACAAGCACATCCAAAGCAAATACATATCTTAATAAATGCTATCTAAAATGGCTTTGATAATATGCTTTAGAAGCATTCTGATGCATCTAATTGAAGCTATGGATGGGACAATGAAGCACTGGTGTCAGAGGACAGCTAGTACATAAAGATGTTCCCACTCTTATCACCAATCCCATCATTAGTTCCTATCACTTGAAGATCTACTTTAGAACTTCAATGTACTGCTGCTTAGACAAGTTGCAGGAAACATCAACCAAAATGTTTACCATAAATTCCTTAGAAAACTCTTGATTGAAAAGCTGCTGTAAATATCTTTGCCAGGGACGCATAAGTGAAGCAAACTATTGGCAAAGTAGTGGCACTTTCACACCATTCAGAGACGCTGGACAGGCTCGTATTTATAATAAATGGATAGGCTGACTCCATCCACACCTTCAGTTCATAGGCAGAGCTTTTGCTTTTTCAAATTTTCCTTTGCCTATGTAGTTATTCACACTTCATATTCCATTTAAGCATTTAGCAGTCATAAACATTTGTGTCTGATTTCAGTGCAATTCATACTCAAGCCATTGCCTATAAGGAACTTGTACCTCTCCAGCCCTTAACCTAGTTACAGATGGCAGCCTTCTGCTAGATGCGAACATTCATTCAAGAACAAACCATGTAATCTAAACACTCATTTCTACACCCAAATGAAAGCTTTTTCAATAGGTAAATTAGATGCAAGCTATGGAAGATAATTTCTCACCCAACTTCAGTTTACCCACTTTTATCAGAATGCATACATGTACATGAAAGCTACAGAACAGAGCACAAAATCACTGACCAAATATTAAAACAGAAAAGCAGAAAAGACAAAAATCTCAACCTGGGAAATATATTTTTTCCAGAGAGGTTCATCTTCACTAATATCAAATTCATTCCATCCATGGAATGCCCGTCTATGACACACTTCACAGTTTTTCAAGCCATTCTGAAGATTAGCCTATTAGAAAAATACAGGAAGAATAACACAGTCAGCAATTATAGTATCAAGACAGCCTTCAAAATAAATCTCAACACTTAAATAACGGGTCTGAGATTACAAGCGTTTGGCCATCAGGTTTAGCCTTCAGAAAGACAAATCTGGTGCTGCTGTTTGTATGCCAATAAAAGCTAACTACTCGCTGTTTTAATATAATATTTGACAGTAGAAATATTCAACCCAAAATTCACCAAACTAAAGCAGCATCTGCAGTTGCACATCTCTAAATGACTGTTGATGTTCCCTGCAGAGAACTCATCAGTAATCCAAAATGTGAGCACAACTCCAACTCTTGAGAATTAAGGCAGGAGTTCGGCTGCTCAGCCAAATGACAGCAATAGTTTCAAAGTCTTGGGTTGTCTGTGGGAAATATTTGTCATGGTGTACTCCTCAAGCAGTCAAGCACACAGAAGATGAAAAAAGACCATCAATAAAGAAAATTATCCCAAATTCACTGGTTCATAAATCTGTCAATGGGTAGTTTTCTCAACCCCATTCCTCTTCTTAAAATGGAAGCTGCCCGAATATTTCAAGTATGCCCGAGCATTTCAATGTAACAATATAAAGATCAACACACCTTTAGAAACAGACAGTATCAAACTGCTTGATAATGCACCCATCTGTCCTTAAGAAAGGCCAAACATTCTGTAACATCAGCACAGCTTTAAGAGATGCAGAATTACTCACTTGCAGAATGCTTGCAACTTCATCGACTGGCAATTCACTTGCTTTTTTTGAGGACAGTACAGGAATCATTGTCTCATTGTCACCATCAGGGATTTGTTCAAGACGTGCAACCTAGAAACAAAACCGAAGTCTGAAGGAAATGGAGCACTAATATTTCAACAACACATGCCAGAGCAATGCAGTATTAATGCCACTGAAAAATCACTGTCAATAACCATTATTAAGCACTAAAAAAATTAAGATCTGCAGATTCGTTTTATTTTCATGCAGTATCACATGTGCACTTGCAAAACAAAACACTGGATGTGCAACTGAGAGAACTGTATCTGTAATTAAGCATTAAGCCACAGCAAAGATCCTTACAGTTACATATGTTCATGCTCCTTTAGCTCCCTATCATCAAAATGGGCAGAAGGTAATAACTCCAGATTAAATTTCACTCCCTGCCCCTACTTTCTACCTGCTGATGAAGTCAGTCTAAGCAGGCATATTTGTGTGATACCGTAGACAAAGAAAGGAGAAAAAATATTAAGAACACCACAAGCAATAGCACAGATGCACATGAAGTCACAGAACTTAACCAACTACAGTACAAGAACTTCAAGTCAACGCTATTACAAGAATATATTGCTTTTTAAGAAATAAAGACATTTTTGTTTTAGCAACATCAACAGCACCGCTTAGCACTGCATTTAAAGAAACTGAAGAGTTTCAGAATTCTTGCTTACTCAATATTTGAAGCTCAAGCAATGCTCTTGTCCCACCCCTTCCCTACCCCCACTCTATCGTGCTGCACACAGTTAATTCGCATCTCATACACCTTGCTTCTGCCACTCCGTTAAGCAGAGCACACCGACCACATAAACATGCACACCAGAGAAAATGTTTTCCCATTACATCTGCATAGAATTTGAATGCACCATTTAATGCCTTCATACAATAAAGGTTTTGAATTTCCTCTGCAGATGCTGTAATACAAATACTTTGTATGAAAATGTGTTAGAAGATTACAGCATTTTTATCCCCTAAAAAGCTATGACAGCCTTCATTTCCTATACTACACACAGTATACTACACTCAAATATGATAGCTGCGATTGATTCAACCCCATTCTTGTTCTTCCAGCTGCTTACCTAAGTAAGATTACACCAAGCATTCATCCCATGTGCCTGAGGGAAGAATGAATGAAGGTAAAAGCACCACAGGTGGAGCATACATGCCATATTGTCATGGACCTCCTAAACATTAGCACTGAGTAGGTACTCATTGAATCCTATGTACACACACACACAAAGGCCTTCTTAAAAAGTGATGATGAACGAACACACATTGTACATTATTAACGTGATACCTTAGCAAAAGTTAACTAGAAAGTTACTATTTCTAAACGCTCACGTGTTTCAATTGAGACAAATTGAGTTAAAATGTTTCAGGGGAGGAAGGGGGAATCACAGTACTCTGTGCCATATTGTTCTCTCAACACTCGTTGAGGTTCTCTCAAAATACTTCAAGTATACAGCAACTGCTTTTGACATCAGGGACAAAACAAAAACCAACAAAACATAAGTATAATTTTGTTCCTAGCAAGGGATGTCTTCATGTGACGCAAAGACACAATAATTCAATGTTTTTCAGAAACACAAGTGGTAACAAGAACTTGCACCAGGCAGGTTACGTTATTCTACAAACGCTTGTCCCACAGCCTAAGGTTTCTCCCACAGCATAGCATCCCTCTGCAAAACTGAGCTAAATTAGAGCAACTTAGACTAAAGCAGCAGAATGACAGGTACTTCAGCTAGGAAGAATGCAGACATTATGACTCTCAGCCTTACAAAATACACTTTGGTGCATAAATATTCTCCAGGACTTCACCACTGAAAGTGATGCAACACCACAGTCACCCAGTCTGCCAAGCAGGCATCCAGCCTTTGCTTAGATATAGCACTGCTGATACTAGTGTCCACGATGCACTTGATGCTTGTGAGGCTTAGTCCACAGAAAGAAGAGATGGGAGCCAACAGCCATTTTACTGCTGAGAAATCTTTTCTCTGCCTATAGACATAGAGGCATGGCTAAGAGGCTTTCAAGAAACGTGTGCATGTGGCACTGAGGGATGTGGTTAGTGATATCGAGGCGACAGGTTGATGGTTGGACTGTATGGATGATCCTAGTGGTCTTTTCCAACCCTAATGACTCTGTGATTCTACAGTGTACAAATACCAGCATGCACTTACCTGATTGTTTCCTTAATATAATCAATAGGACTTCAAAAAAAAGACTATTAATAAGCTTTTCATGTATATCTTTTAAAGTTAAATATCCTTATAAACAAGTGTTAAAATGATGAGGCTTTTCCAACTAAATCTGCATTAGCATGGTAAAATTGTGCTACACCAAAGCCTATTTTGACAACTTTTACCTTGTCAGACAAGAAAACCCCACTGATGTTCAATGCATTGCATTCAAACCACCTCCCACATTTAAGAAAACATGGTAAAAGCTTTAGGCCATAAATCTAGCAATGGATTAGAAAAATAAAGGCTCAGAAGGTCTTTTTACAGACAGTTTCATTCTCTGGAGCAAAATTAGTTATCATGAGACAATTCTGAATGGATCCCTCATTAATTTCCCAACAAGTTCTACAGTCTCTGTGTAGACAGAGCTCTACTTGCTGTTCAGAAAAGAACAATTTTATGTCCAGCACTTTGCAACCAATTACTAAGCCAGTAAGAAACCGTTCCCTTTATCACCATTTTCCAACATACTAAGTGGCTTAACACTGACAGACTTAAGGCAAAAAAAGAAGAAGTTGGAAAATCACTTCCCATCTGCAAGTACATAATAACCAAATGCAAACAAATATTGCCTTTATTATGTATTACTTCCACACAGCGGGAGAAAGACTTGTAAGAGTCACTGATGTTGGAACGACCACAGAGATCACCTATCTAGTCCAACCTATCACCGCCATACCACTAAACCATGTTATTCAATGTGACATCTACCCTTTTCTTGAAAGCCTCCATGCACGGTGACTCCTCCACCTCCCTGGGTGGCACTCAATACTGTCTGCAACATCTATTATTGTACCCAACAGAAGCTATCCCCAAACCCACAGCGTTCCACATCACAGGAGTCAAGCCACATACAGTAAAATCTCTTTCCATCCTTGATGCAACTCTTTTTCAAACATTTATCTGCTGGTATCTTAGAATGCTTCACATTTCACCACAGGCAAAGATTCTGTATGGATAAAGAAGCTAAGAAATGGTGCTTAGCAAATGCTGCTGTATCAGTTGGGCAGCACAGCTGAAGCTTCCAATGCAATGATTACAGCTTTCCACTCCCCATCCACAGTTCAACCTACCACAGAACAAAGAAGCAGGATGCAAGCTAACAAAAATAAGCAGTTGCCTCTGGACCAATTCCAACATACACAGCACCATTTCTATGGCAAGAAACACACATCAGTCTTATGACCACAGAACTGTGACTTAAGCATGTTTACCAAAATTAATGCAAGTTTGTCTGGAAGGTTTACATTACTGGAAATTGAGAGTTCCTTCCTATTTTTTTCTGAAGAAAAACATGTAATTTTTCTGACCAGCTAACAGTAGAGCAAAGAAATTCTTCCTTCTCATACATTACAAGATGCTGTCTGCCCTCTTTCTACCACCACTGGAGACCGAGTGTCAACATCCTACCTCTGATACTCTGCAGCAGCAGCTTAGCAGGGATACTCCATAGTCCATTAGCAATCAGCAGGACTCACAGACATAGGGATACTTCAAAAAAAATAAATGTAAAAGGAAAATTTTAGCTCTGCATGCTCAGTGAATGCAAATGGCAGGACATACATTAACTGGGTGGTCTACACATTTTTCAGAGCACTCTCGCAACAAAACCTATTTTTAGATAATCTTGTGACCAAAACACTTGGGCTAATTAGCTAATGCAAAGTACTTCACATGTTACATGCGGTTACTCAGTTGACCTACAAGAGCAAAATGCAAAGACCACGTAAAAGCAGAACTAGTCGGAACAGTAAAGAGAAAGAAAAACCAAACCAAGATGTTTAAAAGATACAAAGACATTTAAGTTACAGAAATTAAAAAGAAATGTGGACCCTTTCCTTGAAAAGTCCCATTAGAAGGACAAGAGAAAGAAACACAGCTGGATCTGGGGACTCTGCTCCTGGCAAGGACTGCTTATCCAACCACATGAGAAGTCACAGTGGCAAGCTGCAGGTTGGTACAGCCAGCTCTTGGGAACCACTGCACCACAACCAGAAAGGCAAAAGATGAGTGCAAGCACTGCCTCAATATGCTTTCCAATATCTGCGTGCTAACCATACCAATCACCTGAATCTTTCCATCCATCTGATCAGCTCCTTCAGCCTGCCCATATCTGGTTCATCAGCCCCTGCAAAACTGAATCCCTTTCAATTATTACAAAGCAATAGTGAGCTGCCCATGGTTCATCAAAACTACATTCACATTCTGGACCCGATTGCTATCAGTGACTGATGAATCTGTGAGCAAAACCTCTCTAGAGTACAAATGAACTTAAGGCAGGCAAATTCTGTACTGTGCCATGCCCTGACCAGAGACAGATCATATCAGATGCACGTCCTGTATCAGAAAGGACATATTCTTTTACAACTTGCTATCACCTTTTCTGGATTATTAATTAGTGATCTGCCTTGCAAATGCTTGTACTTTTCTAACTTGGTTGCAGAAAGAGTCAGCACCTCTTCAGCGCGCAACACCATTCCTCCCAGCCCACCCTGCCTCATGAATCAGCTTCCCTATTTTATTTACCTTTCCCTCTTCACTGAGAGATCATCAATCTTTAACAACGTGATAGCAAGGTCTTTCACTGAAACAAAAGCTTCCATTTTCTTGAATATTCTATATGACCAAGCTCTTAAGTAATATACACCAAGTGGTTTAGAAAACTCAGATCCCACTAAGCAAGTTCTTCTCCCACCGAGTGCAATGCAGAACCGAGTGCTGGGGATGATAATGACAGATCTGTACTGTGACAAAGAGCAGAATTCAGGATCCAAGATACCTAGTGGAAGTGAGCATCAGGAACAAGAGCAGTTTTAAGAAGAGATCTGGGTGTGTAATATAATTAAATAACAACTGCTTATCTCTTTTACATTGTCTGGCAAGCTGAAAGCTCACAGGAACAGAGTTACCAGCTGTCAATGAGCACAAGTGCTGGTGCAGAGACTTGGGAACAGCACCTAGTGAGCAAGGGCTACGCAGTTGTGAAGCATAAGGAAAAGCACTCCTTCCAGAATGGCTATAACCCTTTTCTTTGCCAGGTGTGGTACGCAGAAGACTCGTGCAGTCTTCTAATTCATCAGCACACAGCAGACAGAAGATTAGGAGGTCCAGACCTCTGACCATCTTATTACTCATCTTCAAACTCTCAGTCTGAACAGGTATCAATGACTATGATCCCAGAGAGCTACATTTTAGCAGTGACATTAAAAGTGTCTTTTTCACTGGATGACTCTGCAGCTCTTTGCCTCCTCGGCTTTTCCAGTAGACGCTCCTAGATGCTCCTAGAACCTCGAAAGACATCCCAGTCCAATGGCTACATAGAAAGAGTCCTCAGACTGCTTTGGGAAAAGCACTACAGAATGTGGCTGTGACTGTGATGCAGTTTCCTCTGAAATTCCTCCACATCTTAGTAGGAATTAAGTCTCCAGAGGAATTCAGTAGTTCCACTAACATAAGAACTAGGTAGAAATAGCTGAGAGTGATACACACATTTAATAAATTAATAAGAACTGGAAAAAACCAAGCTCACAAACCATAAGTGCAGATAAACTACAGGTGCACTCAAAGTAAATTTCATTTCTAACACCCTACTTTTGGTTTTTGAACTAATTTATCTGTATTTTACTGACAGATGTAAAACTGGAAGTTATATGCAAGATTTCATCCATGCAGACCGCACTAACAGAGCTGGTTGTACCTCATACTTGATAAAATCATGAAGATCAGTACTTCCCTGTATTCTCTGCTAACAGTTTCTCTAATGATGGCCCAGAAACCTGCAAATTTAGTTAAGAGCTCAAATACTGTCTGATCCATAAACCCCTATAATGGAAGAAGAACCAGAGGAGATGGGCAAGGGTGATGTGCCCATGAAGCTCAGGAAAAAATATAGGGTGTAACTGACCACAGCTGTTGCAAAACAAGCTGACTTCAGCAGTAACACAAAGGGGACCAAGCCTTTGTTTCAGATAAACAGCTTCATCAGTTGAGCAGATCAACTGACTATGGTTGCTTAGTGGATCAACTGGCAGCATCAAATATTTTCTCCCTCTGTTCATTAGAAGTGTGAAATCTCTGAGTTCACCCCCATTACACAGTCCACTTGTGGAACACCTACAAGAACCTGGACAGAGAGTACTCAAATACCTTCACTGGAAAGGGTGCTGCTTTCTCAGAGCAACAGGTGAAGCGCCAACGCTCCTTCAACACAGAAACGTTCACAACCAACCTGCAAGAAGCATACTCTGCACTGCAAAGAGCTGTCCCTCCCCACCCACAAAAGGTGGGAAACTGCAAACTAATGAGCTGCTTATTTTCTACCAGGCTGCGTTTGCTCAGGATACGGGCAATACTTTTTTGAAGGCTTTGAAGTTACTGTGCTCTGTCTTCATTTGAGTGGAATCTATTCCGAAAAGTGTGATGATTTTGAGGTTTTTTTTTTTACTTCTGGGAAACAGCTGCAGTAGCCCTGTATTCTAATATTCAAAGAAATTTGTTCCTATTCAACAGCATTTTACTTTAAACGTTTTACCAGGAGTCCCCACATCAAAGGAAACACACACACACAGAAAAGTTGTGTCTCTAAAAAAGCTAGAAGGAAAGAGACACACTAATTTGCATTAATGAGTTCTCCCTGCAGAGCAGATTTCTGTCCTGGGAGGTCACATGCTTTCAGCCCATTGCTATTGTGTTATTTCACGGGGCTTTACAGAAAAAGGGTGGTATTCAACCTGGCGCAGAGACCACCCAATAACCGAAGGAATACAAATACCCAAATGAGAACAACCTGCTAAGCAGCCCTACAGCCTGAAAAAGCCTGTGCCGTTGTCCAGCGCTATTGCAGCAGCACTTAAGGCCCTCCTGAGGCCAGCAGCAGAAATGTACCTCTTGGTATATGTCACTTCTGGAATTCTGATCAATTAAAAAACAGAAACCTGAATTCTAAAGCTGACAGGCTAAGTCGAGGTTTGCACAAAGTGAAAAAGGCAAAAAATATTTGCTATCTGCTTCAGCCAGTCTAAAGAATACCACAATGCTCTACATAACATCCAACTGATTTGGGCGACCGACAGGGTGGTGCCCCATCCCTGGAGCACTCAAGGGCAGGTTGGATGGAGCCTTGGGCAGCCTGATCAGGTGGGTGACAGCCCTGCCCATGGCCGGGGGTTGGGGCTGGGTGGACTTAAAGGTCCCTTCCAACACAAACCATTCTGTGATTCACCCTATAAAAGCTCAGTAACTATGTATGAAAAATACTGAAAAATTACTAAAAATATATTTAAGTACTAGAACTACATTATTAAAAAATAGCTTGTCCAAGAAATATATCTCCACACCTGAAATGCACCTCAGGATGTTGCATCTTTTCTTTAAGAAACAGAAAGGAAAGTAGGGCATTTAGTTCAACTGAGGATACCAGCAGAACAGCAAAATTGGGCAATTTTCTGTAGTTGCAGGATATCCATGGGGTTATCTTACAGTCCTTGTGAATGACAGCTGCCTGCCCTCTCACAGGCAGAAAACTCTTCATAGATATGTCACAACAATAACGACACCTTCAGCTGACCGCAATGCTGTAGATTCCATAAGGAAGACTGGCCACAAAACTCCAGACTAAACCACTCAACCTCTGAGCAAACTGCCTTACCTCCCTTTAGCCCGTTTGTGTACTATACATCTGAATCTTTTAAGAAAACCACATGTTCAACCTTTGAATACAACCAAAACGAACAATTTAACTACCAACATATTGGGCCAAAACGTTCCATTTTGATTCTTCCTGGTTAAAAAACTCCTCGTGGAATCATAGAATCCTTAAGAGTTGGGAGGGATCTCTGCAGGCCATCTAGTCCAAAAAAATCTCCCCTCCTTGAAACCATTTCCCCTTTTTCTATCACCACAAACCCTGTAGAAGAGCATGCCCCCTTCTGTCCTGCTGCTCCCCTTGATACTGAAAGGCCACTCTCAGGTCACCTCACTGCCTTTCCAGGCTGAAGAGCCACCCAGCTTCTGCTGAGACCAGAGCCTCTGTAAGACAGCACTTGGTCAGCTCAAAAACTCATTGCCCAAGAGCTCAGCTGCCATACCTCACTTGGCACCAAGCAGCACAAGCCTCCACTTAAATCGTGACTCACATGAGGCATTCTAGAAATTCAAGGCCAGAAGACTTTGGGCAGAAATACCAGTCATTAATCTCACCACAGTTGCTAACTTACTACAAGAGAACATTTCAGCTCAGAAATAAGATCATATGGCTCCCCTCCAACAGCCTGCCTCCATCCCTCATCGCTGAGCTTCTCAAAATGAAAGATGGCGCTGGAACAGCAGACACCAAAACATTTTAGTACCCTGTGGGGTACTACCAACATCCCCACAGCATGTACGACTTAGCTGCTATGGAACTGTAACTAAAAGAAGTCTCAAAGAGACACGTTTGCTTAGTATTTGTAGTTCAGATTTGTCTGCCGGCTATGCAGTTACTTCATAACGTGACCAAATAATAATCTAATAAAAACCAAATCTATCCAAACTTACCATTTAAAAGAAATAAGACCAAGCTGGTGTCAATGCCTTTTAAAAGGCAAACGTAACTCACTGCACCGATACTCACAATAAGGTTTCTTACAATTAGTATCAAGAAAGCAGCAGCCTTGTATTCACCAAGATCTGTAGGTGAATTATGTACCTATGGGGAAAAAAGCGCTGCAGAAAACCTATGACAAAATATTTCGAAAGCCTTTGTAGATCCTGTAACCTGCACCTGCCAACCCATTATCCATTCTTTCCCTTCTAATTACTTAGACTGGGATATTTACAAAACAATTAACTAGAAACAGATGCTTGGCCCATATTTACACCTTGATTAGTGTATTTGATTTTCCTTCTCTGCATGGCAGTTCTGTCCTTCTTTCTAGCTGATACTAACCCCAGTGCAAATGCCAATTAGTTATCACCCGATAACTTGTTCACAAACTCAAAGGCATAACAAATGAAATCTGCTCATCTATAACTTATTCCACACGGAGAGCCTCAGCCTGATACAACAGAAGCACAGCTACAGGAAGAACAGAGTCAATCAAACATCCCACTTGCAGTAAGCAGGGGGGGCTCTCACCCCTTATGCCCTCTGGAGATTCATATGCTCATTATTTCTGACATGAACTGGACTCTCTCCATGAGCCCACGCAGCTCCCTAACTCAGCAGAGTGCTATTCGGCGCGGGGCTAGGGGAAAGAAGGGTCAGGCAACAGTCACAGTAGCCTATGGAACCAAAATCAACACTCATTTGTCAGACTGGACATCAAAAAGGAATGAAAATGCTCGTTTCTCTGTAAATTAGATATCCTAATTCCTTACGCTACTGCAATTTGTGACTCACTGAGAGCTAGTGCCACAGATCCCCATACAAGAGGGTTACCAAGCCAATAAAATAACTAATCACACATTTTGTGGCATCTGAACTCAAGCAGATCCCACGTCAAACCACTTCCAGGTTATCACAGGTATATCTGCATTGAAAAACCAGGGATGGATGAAAACTATGTAATGATCTATCAGCCAACCAAACAACAGAGTCAGAGGTGACACCAACTGCAATTTGAAAAGGAAGCCTGTATTTCTAATGCAAGGCAAGTGCTACATTGTGAATGCTATGATAACTGAATTGGTAACAGGTAGGAAACTATCTACTGGAGCTGGCCTTCAATGAAGACTTCAAGTACAATGGTTTGAAAAAAACAAAAGCACAACCCCTTCCCTCACTTTGTCCTCCAAGTTAAATGGAACAGATGTCATTTATGCTAACATCGATGTAAAGTACTGCATTCCAATTTCCTCATAGCGAGCCACAGATTGAAACAAACTGCAATCAATGAATACAAAAATTCTTGTTTCACCTACGCGGATGATTTATTAAACAAGTAATACCAAAAGACATGTGAACTGCTGTGATAAGTCCCACTCCATTTCAGAATTTGGAACATTTTCCATCACAAAATTCATTCTCATTATTTTGGATATTATGTTCAATTATAATTGACAACGCCACTCTGGAACAGTGTGGATTGTTTTCCAGTCCCTGCTGCTCCAAGCACCCTTCCTGGCCTCCACTCTTCCACCAGCCCCTAGAGCCATAGAGTCCATGAGCAGCTGGTCCAAAACGCGACCACACTGCTCCCAAAAAACCAAAGCTGCCCACTGATCTGAAATTGGTCACTTTTCCAATATAACCTACATAAGGAATATGCACAAAACTCACCAGGAAGGTCAGCTGTACTTCGAGCACGGGTTAAAAGCAACAAAAACACATGTTGTCTAAACTGTGTGTGACAAACTGAAGCACCTTCTTCAGATAAAATTAACTGACTCACCTCAGTATTCACCCAGTTGTCAAAACTAGCCAGAAATTGCCATTGACAGAGTATAGATTGAAACAGTGGTCTGTGTCAATCGGCTAAAAGCCAAGTAGGCCTTAAAACAAAGAAGACTAGAGGTTTAGAAACCACCATGCAACGTTTTTATTATTTACAGTGAACCTGTGCTTGTGCCAATGAGTGACTTCAGGAAAATCTACAGGTGGGAAAATGCAGTTCCAACTTCTTCCGATAGGCACAGAGTGAGCTGAAAATGAATGCTACAGAAAGAAGGCCTTGGTAACAAAACAGCACCATTACTTCACAACCGGTATCACTTTGCACTCAGAGCTGTTTCCTCTAAGCAGCTGCAAGTCCTCTCGCCTGGCCACAAGTTATGGAAGAGCTCCAATTCTGAAGCCACAAAACTCCAAACAAAAACACAGTCTTCATTCCTCTAAGTCACAGAGCCTCACTGGAAAAAAAAAGAGCAAAAACCCTCCTATGATGGGAAATTCACTTCCCCATTACTGCGAGATACATGAATTCTGGAGGAAGTCTAATTAGCTAATTCATCCCAATACAAGAGACAGAAACCACAACGTCTTGGGACGAAACATTAGCTAGCTTACAGTGACTGTGCCATACTGCTTATGAAAAATGGATTATGAGATGAAAACATCAGTTTTCCAAATGGCATTATCAATTCTGTCCTTGAATAGTGCTCCAAATATAGGGGGAAAAAATAAATCTGCCATTTCTTGCTCAATATTCAAACTTTCAAACACAGACTTGGGGAAAAAGGGGAAAAAAAAATTAACACATTGTCTTTCTGAAATCCTTATTCTATAGTTCAAAGTCTCACGTGGAGAAAACACATTAAGGATTCTACCAGTGGTGCTGAAATGATCCAAAGGAAAGCTGCTAGCATCTGGCTGGCTCATAACGTCAGATGGACAGAACAAGAAGAGCTCCAAAACGCTGAGAGACAAGAGCAGACCACAGACAGCTGTATATACATGTCTGACAAGAAGCTCAGTTATGAGCTGGTGGAGGTGGGGAGGGGGAAATCACAGAAGTGATTCTGTGATACGTGTCTGATCATCTTATGAAGCATTTTCCCCCTGGATGTGGCTGTATTTTATATCACTCCTATCATACAAATATTACTCCTGGCTTTGAAATACTGTTTATTTATTCCAAAAGAAGCATAAGAAATGCCATCTCCGTGCTACCAGCCTTCAGAAGAATTAGAAAGGACCACACTGTACCACACAAAACTTGATTACCTGCAATGTCATATTTACTTGCTAATAGAACTAAAAGGCATTAGAAGCCTTCCTGCTCTTTCAGTTTAGATACACAACATCAGATAGATACTTTTTCCCTACATGTACTTCTTTTCAATGGCACTACCTTCATTGTTCTCCCCCTGCACTGAGAGCCAGTCATTCAAAAACCCAGTTTACAGTGCAGCACCTTTAATGCAAAGGCACTGACATTGCTTCTGTCAGCTAAGTGGGCTCTCAAAGCCAAAAGCAGTCTTCTACAGATGTCCCCCCCCCCTACAAACACAGACATCAAAACTTCTATCTGACAAGTTCTGTGTTCTTTATGACAAATACTCACTCAGAAGACGTGATCAACAGCATTGATAAAATTCTAGCATTTCTCAAGTCAGAAAAATGTTCTGAGATGCAAGACTATAACAGCCTATGGCGTTTTTAACATAGGTTGGACTTTACAACAGCTTTCCAGTCACTGGAAACAATGATATCCAAGCACAGAAACCCATCAGTCTACCCCAGGAAGGTCAATCCAGGCTACCAAGTCAGACCCTATGGGAAGCATCTCTCTGCTCTGAGCTCCCCAGGTTCACATCCAGCCACAACAAAGGAAATACAGTGGTCACCAAAGAATTCCACCCAGTATCTCCAAAGAATAATAACAAAAGAGATCAAGATAAGGGGACTGCTATTTCATAGAATCATGGCATGTCTTGGGACCTTACAGATCACCGAGCCCCAACCCCCTGCCACAGGCAGGGCTGCCACCACTGGACCAGGCTGCTCAGGGCTCTATCCAACCTGGCTTTGAGAACCTCTTGCTTACACCCATGATAAAGAAAACTGTAATTCCAAGAGATTTACAACATCCCCAGTCAACTCGGAAGGAAAGCAGCAAAGCACACAGTCAACATCACCAATGCAAACGGGCTTTCAAGGTTCCCAGAACACACACGGAAAGCCAGCATGGAAAATATGAAATAACTCCCCAGACTACCCCATTCCCAAGTGCATTCAACGCCAAGTGCAATTAAAGCTCCTCGATTTAACCATTCAAGACGAATTTCAGCAAACATCCCGGCATCTAAGCGGTACCGAGCCCAGAGGCCCCTACGGCGGTGAAACGATACATGCTCCCCAGCACAGAGATCCTTCTCGGCTCCGAGGAGAGCTTTACCTTCATCTTCCATCGAAATCGTACGTGAGTCGAGAGTTACAAAAGTCTTTAGCAACAGCGGCGCCGGAGCGGGAGCTGAGAGCTGTTGAGAGAGCCGCCCCGAGATCCCCGGCAATCACACCGCTCCCTCTGCCCCCACCTGCAGCAACATCTGCAAGAGAAACCAGCGCTGGAGAAGGGCAATCAAATAAAATAATCGT
Organism: Excalfactoria chinensis; assembly: GCF_039878825.1. Lineage (NCBI taxonomy): Eukaryota > Metazoa > Chordata > Aves > Galliformes > Phasianidae > Excalfactoria > Excalfactoria chinensis. Next base: position 115,767,183 of record NC_092826.1, on the reverse strand, counting down.
AAAAAAATAAAAATAAAAAAGAAAGAACAAAAAACAAAAAAACCCCTCCGGACCCCGCAGGCCGCGGTTCCCCTCACGCCGGGACCCGCAGAAGCTGCGGAGCGCCTCGGCACACAGCACAGCAAACACAACGCAGCACGGCGCAGCCGCCGCACCGCACCGCGGCCGCTCCCGCAGCCGCCAGCGCCTCCCGCAGCCCGGGGAGCTAAAAATAGCCCAGCGCCCGCCCCGAGCTCCCTCAGCGCCGGTCGGGAGGGAGGGAGAGGAGAGGAAAGAGAGACGAGAGCAGAAGGAAGGGAGCCATCCCCACCCCGGGGCTCGCTCGGCCGGCCCGGCCCTTCCCGCTCACCCAATGGCGCAGAGGGCCGGCCGTGAGGGGGAGCCGAGGGGAGCGGGCGGCAGCCCCTGGCCGCGCCTCTCACCTCCGCGTCTCGGGGCGGCAGCGCGGCCGCATCCCCGCTCCGCTCACTTCCGCGGGCGGCGGACGAGGCGGGGCGCGTGGCGGAAGGGCGGGCGGTCCCCTCCTGCCCCTCAGCGTGCGCCTGCGCCCAGGAGGCGAGAAGCGGTTGGGTCCGCAGCGGCCGCGGCAATAAACTCGTTTCCAACGTTACTTTGAGGAAAAGTGGCCCTGGTGCGGGCTCCGTGCGAGGCCCTTCCTGCTTGGGGTCGTGCCCAGGCTGCTGGTGGGCGGTCAGGAAGGGGCTCCCAGCGCTGTTTTGCTCACTTTACCGCCTCGCTTAATTAAATAAAGCGATCCCTTTATATATCACACACTGGACTTTGTCTGGTTTTGTCACGAGAATCCGTAACAATTTGGTGCCGTGACTCGGATCCAGATTCCTTTGCTGTGGGGTTCCCTCGTAACCAGATTCGCCCTGCCTGCAGTAGCGGGCAGCCCTGAGTTGGGGGTTTCCCACTGCAAATACTGGATCTCTGAACCCCTCTAAATTTGGACAGTGAGCAAAAGAACCTGCAGAACCCCATAACCATTTGTGCACCAAGACTCAGGATTGAGTAAGTATTGCGTGGATCCATCCAATTGGGGTTGGTTACCCTGGGGTGCGCCTGTGTGAGAGCTCTCTGAGAGGCCAAGCGAGAGTGGACCCTTCAGTAGTGCGGTTCTTGTAGCCCGAGAGGGACAAGCCACGACCCAGGGGAGCGTGTGTGTGTGTGTAAGAAGATGCCTCAGAAGATGGGATGGGAAAAGGCCCCTCTGCACATGGAGGCAAGGGAAACCCTGCACTTACACTGGGCTTTCACCTTTCAAGATGTTACACGGTATGCCTTATAACACTGACCTACCCCTAGATCACCCCCTGTTAGATGATAGGAACTTGCAGCCTTATGTTATGCAACTAATGTCCAGAAGAGAAGAGCTACATAAAAAGGTAATGGTGGTACAGCGAGCCCCTTTAGAAATTGACATGCATTCCATAAAACCAGGAGATAAAGTATTAATAAAGAATTGGAAGAAGTTATCTCTTACTCCTTGCCGGGAGGGACCCTTTCCTGTCTTGCTCATCACAGAGACTGCTATCCAGACTGCGGAGCGTGGATGGACACGTGTCTAGAGTGAAAGCACTTTGAGAATCAGTGAACTGGAAAGTGGTGGGACCCCCCCAAGGACTGAAACCATAGAATCATAGAATCATAGAATCATAGAATTACTCAGGTTGGAAAAGACCTTGAAGATCATCAAGTCCAACCGCAGCCTAACCAGTAGCCTAACCAGTTAGCCAACCTAAAACCGACTTTGAAGAGAAGGAAGCAACTAGATGAGTAGTCCCATATTCTGTGATACCCTTGATTGTACCTGTTTTCCCTTCATGTGTTTGGATGTATAATATGCAAGGATAGCTGGTGGACATATTGTGAGAACAGGCACTCTCCTGTGGGTATCTGCAAACAGTGCCATAGGAATAGGTATAAATTGGCCAAGTAAGCCCTAAGGGTAGGGGTAGACACTGGACATATCATTAAAGCGTCCAGAGAATGGTGGAGGAGTGGTGGGCTCACATTAACAGATCTGGGAAATTCGACCCTGAAATCATGGGTAAGCTGAGTTGGTTCCAAGTCTCATACGTCCTGTGCCAAGCTCTGTAAGTAAAAGCTGAGCACTGAAGCCTTCAGGCTTCACCAGAAAAGAGGGAGCAGTAGGAGTCCCCTACTCATGACTGCTGCTGAGTAGATGGAAAACCCTGCTGCTGTAGGCAACAGAGTAGGTAGGAGAGGTGTGCAGAAATGGAACTCCAAAGTGGTGGCGTATAGACAGGTGAGACCACCCCGACACCAGAAGGGAAAACAAGTGAGCACCACCCAGACTCAGGAAAAAGGGAATTGGAATTCACTGAAATCTAAAGGGTGTCCACCAGCGTCTTTATACTTATGGTTGTGGAACTGGATGTTACGGATTGTACTTGTAAAAGGGGAACAAAGTCACCAACCCTTTAAATGGACCTTATATCAGTTTGATACCCAGAAGAGTGTTATTACCTCTGGGGCCCCTAGTTTTAAGGTCACTCTATGTCAGCTCGCCCCAATCAGTCCTTGTCTTAATAAGATGGGATATTACCTTTGCCCTCATTCAAGTCCTGGAAGATCCTACTGTAATTATTATTGTGCTTACTGGGGATGCAAAACAATAGTGTCAGACTGGACCTTATCTTTTCACAACAGGGAGGCTGTGTGCTGCACTTGGAGAGGAGTGCTGCGTATACGCTGACCATACTGGGGTTGTAAGAGACACAATGACCAAATTACGAGAGGGACTAGAAAAACAGCATGGAGAGAGAGATGCAACAAAGCTGGTATGAATCAATGTTTAACTGTCCTCCCTGGCTGACTACCTTGCTGTCTACTTTAGCGGGACCTCTTATTTGATTAATCCTGGGACTAACTTTTGGACCATTTCTGTTCAATAAACTTAATGCTATTGTTAAGGGATAGTTAGAAACAGCTCTCAGTGTTGTAAACTACGGAAACTAAGAAGCTGCAGGCATTGCAAACTACACGTTGCCAGGGCACATAAGCTGCTAGAAAATAACCAAAGAATAATGGGAAAGACTACTGACATTCACCTCCACAACCATCAGGAAGCAGGAAAACGAATCCCCAGCAACAACCTGCGCAGCCGCAAGAATGACTGGAATGTATGCAGGAGATAAGAACTGTATAAATACAGAGCCCAGAGCCAATCCTTTGTTCAAATCCCTGCCTTGGTGGAGTGTAGACTCCCCTCGGGCTACCAGCGCTGTTTTGCTCACTTTACCACCTTGCTTAATTAAATAAAGCTATCCTTTTATGTATCACAGTAGACTGTTTTTGTCACAAGAATCAGTAACAGTCGGCCCTTGCATTCTGCAGCCAATCACACAAGGACCAGCCCACATCACCAAATAACACGGAAAAGCTTGGCTGATTAGTTTAGATGTTAAGAAGAAATTCTTCACTCAGAGGGCGGTGAGGCCGTGGCACAGCTGCCCCAAGAAGCTGTGGTGCCCCATCCCTGGAGCACTCAAAGCCAGGTTGGATGGGGCCCTGAGCAGCCTGATCCGGTGGGTGGCAGCCCTGCCCACAGCAAGGGGTTGGAACTGGGTAGGCTTTAAGGTCCCTTCTAACCCAAACCATTTCATGATTCTGTTTCAATTTACTTTACCAAGACCTGCAGAGGAATGTTACTTGAAGCTGCAATTCCACACTCAGCACCAAAGCATGGGAAAGTGTAAAATCATCCCCACTCGGGTAAATTTATATTTAAGGGTAATGAACGTAAGGTAGGATGCACAGTGCTAGTAACAGCGCTAGTAACAACAAAACGCATTCAGACTCTCAAGGTCATAAATCGAATGGAGACATGCTAATTGTAGGCTTTACATTGCTTCTAAAGGAGTGCAACAACGTGGATGGAGAGGCACAGTCCCATTGACAGCTGATGATTAACGGCCTGTCACCTCTGCTTTGTTTTTCTTAAGCAGCAGAAGAAACCAAAATCCATCTCTGTCAGTTCCTGAGGAGCATTTAGCAGAACATTATAATTTCAAACGTTTTAATTACACCTCCTGGACCATAACAGCATGTTTCTCAAATCCCTCAGCCAAACTTGGTCAAGTTAAATGGCTTATTTCCTCTTTTCAGGACCTTAAAGCTCAATTTTTTGGGTGCTAAAATAATTTGTCTACATACAGTGATAGGTAAGTAAGAATGAGAGTTGCTGATCTGTAACCCTAGATACTTGCTTTTGGGAAAACAAGGAGACAACAAGCAGGTGAACTGAGATTGCCTAATGCCTAATTTTAGACCTGTCCCATTTATTTGCCATGTTACACAAACATCTCCATGAAACAGCCCATTACAAGTAAGCAGCACAGTCACTGTAGGTATGGCTCTAAAAGCACTGCTTCCATTGACTTGTTTGTGATGCCAGCAAGGAGCCATGTTAGCTACCTGTGACACTTGGACCATTGGCACGTACAGCAAGTTTGGACTTCTTAGCACTGTGCTAGGAGAAGCTTTGGGGAAAAGACTGGGAGGGAGATACTGGATGTTAGTGAGCTTATCCAGATGTACATAACTGGGATGAAGTCTGACAAGCAAGAAATATCCTTCTTTCACATGTCTATAAAAAAGGGAAGGGAAGGGAAGGGAAGGGAAGGGAAGGGAAGGGAAGGGAAGGGAAGGGAAGGGAAGGGAAGGGAAGGGAAGGGAAGGGAAGGGAAGGGAAGGGAAGGGAAGGGAAGGGAAGGGAAGGGAAGGGAAGGGAAGGGAAGGGAAGGGAAGGGAAGGGAAGGGAAGGGAAGGGAAGGGAAGGGAAGGGAAGGGAAGGAAAGGAAAGGAAAGGAAAGGAAAGGAAAGGAAAGGAAAGGAAAGGAAAGGAAAGGAAAGGAAAGGAAAGGAAAGGAAAGGAAAGGAAAGGAAAGGAAAGGAAAGGAAAGGAAAGGAAAGGAAAGTCAAAAGCAAGCACATGGTATATTAACAACTGAAAAAAACTTCATCTCTGGGGCTTAATCTCTTTCATATTAGTGTAAATCTGCCAACCATGTGCTCCTGAGTGCAGCCACTTCTGCATTATCATAGGACTGAATCCATCTTTGGGAGCTGTATTACTTTTTCTACCGCACTGCGCTCCCAAGTTCAGTGGCCGTTTAATAAACAGTACTTGTATTTTATCTCCATCTGCTGCTGAATAAAAAGAAAAACCTGACCTTAAGGTGAGCTTGATATACAAGAGAATTAGAAGAGCCTTAACGTCCTCTCAGGGGATGGCAAAGTCATTATTTAGCAAACCAAAACGCTGTTATTATAATGCAATTGTAGAGATATGAGTTGAAAATAATATTAAATAAAGCTTTGATGACAGTAACCATCTAGTTGGCCGTGTTCAAACTGTGGGAATCTGCGTTAGATTGTTTTAATCTCATGTGGAAAAAAAACAAAACAAACCTGCAATAAAATGCTAGTGTGAATTGTCCCACAAGCAAACGTGTCTCTAACAGCCCACAACATAAATAATTGAAACGAAAATACAGAAGAATATATTAAAATACTAAAAGCCAGAAAACCTCTAACCCTCACCATTGAAATCTCTTTCTAAAATAAAGGTAGTACCTGAAAGGATACGCAGTGCTGATAGGCTGGGGGAAATACTGACTGCTCACCTCAGTGATGACAGTGTCAGCATTTGCCTCTTGGCTGCAGACCTGAAAATGCTTTCTAACAAACAAGTGAGCCTGCTGACAATAGGTCTGCATTTATGAAATCAGTTTCATGAACATTCAGTGCCAGCTTAAGCAGCCAAGTGCTCTCCTTGCTGAGGCATTGAGGGGTTTCCATGCCACCAAGTTCTTCCTAAGTGTTCTGCATCACAAAGAAGAGTTCTGTCATCCTGCCACACACACACACCCCTCCTCATCTTTTTACCTCCCAAAACCTCACCATTTACCTACCATTGATGCCAAAGTCTGAACTTTGCTTCTGCAAGCGGCTGTCAGTGGCAAGGAGCCACCACGTTACCTCTGAACGACAAACGTAGGTGTTAATCAGAGTGAGGTTATGTGAGGACTGATTCCTGTTGAAAATAACCCAGCAAATCAGTAAGCAGAGGCGTCTCTAAATGAATCAGAAGTGGTTTTGCTGGCACAGCCAAAAGGGTGACAATGCTGCGGGAAGCATAAATAGGTAATTTTTTATGTTCCTGTCGGCCTCTGGAGATGAAAATTTGACAGAATGAAATAGGATATGGGTGAGTTTTTTTAGTGTAGTTGTCCAAAAAAAAAAAAAAAAAAAAGGGAAAAAGAAAAAAAAGGGGAAAAAAAAGCATCCTTATTTTTCCTGCTGAGTGAATCTAAAGTCAACCCAAAAAGTTTCAGCTGCCTTTCTACTTATTCAGAAGGAAATAAAAGCTTCTGAAAGCCTTGGAAAAATTAAGACATAATAAATTAGTGACATTCCAGATAGATTCGTTCATCATCTGGATGGGAAGAAAGGAGAATTCTATCTAGTGTCATTCAATGCGTTCAACAGGTAGGCCCTCTCCTGCAGAAGTTCATATGCAAGCTTAACACAGTGTTGGAGTCTTCAGGATCACAGTCAGTTCATCTTAGCAATGCCCCTGTGCTACATACAGCACTATCAGAGGTAGTGAAATGTATTTTAAACACAGTAAAGATGCCTATAATGGCGTATTTCACAGTTTGGAGATCCGCTTAACACAATTCTTTTAAGGCACTTTTCAGACCATCACTTTTCTGCTCTGAAGTGAGCTTCCAGATCCTCTTAAAAAAGACCCTTTTAAGATCTATTTGTTGAAGTGTTGTCAGAGTTGAGTCATGCTAATGAGGTCTACTACAAATTTTGTTAACCTCACCGAAAGTTTCTTTCTAAGTTGCAATGCGAGATAAGCATTTTTCTGAGTTAATTAACATGTGAACCTTCTGTCAAAACACCTATTTGCTTACTTTGCTTTAGGCATAATTCAACCTGTGCTCAACAGACTGAGCATAAATTAGCTTTTCTGGAAGAAAAATAACTTTCTGGTAAAACTGACTTTCCTTTGATTTTAATCTTACTATTTGTCTTCTTTCATCTACGTGTCAAAAACTCAGCAGCGTTTGTACAGTCCTCTGCATGACTTGAGTCAGACAGGGGAAGGATGAGACCAGATCTTCCCATTTTCATACCCTATAAATCATTTGTCACTTGTAAAGCCCGCATTGCATATTTCCTCCCCACATCCTTTCCACGTGCACCGTCCAATTGATAGCTAATTGGAAGTAATCATCTTTTCTCTGAATAGAAATCTCCGGGGGAGAATCCATGGCAACTCCAGCTAAAGTTTGAATGTTTCAAATGTGTTTGCATATAGAATCATCGAATCACCAAGTTTGGAAAAGACCTCCAAGATCCATTAAAGGGGAAACGTAAAAACAATGGGGAAAAATATATGTATATATATCATTCTTTCCGAGGAAATATATACTCATTTCATTTTATAGATCTGAGCATGTAGAGATGTAAGAAAGGTAGTTACATTTTCAAATTACCTTAACTCAGCCTTATCTTGACACCATGCAATTATGATAATTAAAGAACTTTGGTTTATGGCATTCTTAAATTAGTTTTCACTGACTTTTAAAGCATCATCAGATTTAATCCTCTCATCCCATCCTTAAATCATGTCCCTGCTGATGTCCCACATTCAGAGTGGGGGTGTGGCCACACTGCAGTTTAAATTGGCGTTATATCAGGCTTTTCTGATTCTCCTTTTGCTGACTTTTAGTTCTGTGCTGCTTCTGTGCTGGCTTTGTTGATTACCTGGTTCAGAGAGAGCTGTCCAGCCCACAAGCAAGCCAACCTCAAAGGAGGCATTACTGCTGAACTCCCAGAACTGATGCAGGAAGGCAAAGTACAGCAGTGGAAGGACTATAGGAGCTTCAACCTTAAATCCATTTACACTGTAGTGAACATACACCTTCAGTCAGAGAATCTAAGAAAATGTGGTTTAATCTGTCCTGCTCAGAAAGACTAAATTAATTCCATTTCTCACAATAAGGCTTTGCTGCTGTCTCTCAAACCTGTGTTTTATCTTCTGTATTTTATTTGATACATTCCATTTCTCCCACATGCTCTGTGCTCACCTGCCAGTCTCTTCCTTCAGCCTCACTCTTTCAAAATAGTTAAAAATACTGTGTATCTTTCACAGAGGTTTTCCCTCCCTTCATTTAAGGCTCTTCCACCGTTTCTGTTTTACTCTGTTTTCAGAGCTGACTACTCCAGTAACAGCTTCACTGCCAAAGTGTGAGCTTTCAGGAGATGCGCTTCTATCCTATCTATTTTGGCTACAGATTCCTGAAGATGATCCCACTCGTTTTGTGAAGAGCTAGATTTCTCTTGCCTCCAAAAGGCAGCCAAGAGATGCATCCAAAGAGATTGTGCTCTGTAACTGGAATATGCCGTGAAGGAAGTTACTACTATTGGAAATGTTAGCTGAGGCAGGCAGCACCTCTTCTTGGATGTCTGCTGTGGGATGCATGCAGCACAGCTCTGCAACATGAGCTGCAGCTACAGTCACATTACAGCCCTTGTACAGCAGAGGATGGAAACAACTGCTCCACAGTAATGTAAAGCTCACATGTCTTCATGATGGATTATTGCAGTTCATTGAAGGGGAAAAAGGAACTCCCCATCTACTCATGAAAGATGTTAGTTCCATTATAATAAGATGCCTGTGATGGAGAGTAAAGACAATTCAACAGTGTGCAGTAAAGAGTTAAATAATCAGTGGCAGTGAGGTGGTTTGGCCTGAACTGATTCAAGGCTAATGTGCCAAGAAGTTCAGGAATGCTGCATATATTACGAGTCTCTCAGCACTTGTAAATTCTTTTTCAAGATTATCAGTGGGGTAAAATGGGGTGAAGGTAACAGTAAGGAGCTGGCTGTTAGTAAACAGATGTTTACCTACTCACAAGATTTCAGCCCCGGGCAAGAACAAGATAATTTGTTTGATTACTGTTAAGAGCAATGTGTCAGACTGCATAATTTTATTCAGACTTGGAGCCAAAAGTTTTATCAAGTGAGAGCATCAGACGGCATTTCAGATTGGGAGAAATTCACTATAAGCTTTAGTTGTGCTGGACAGCTTACATTCTATTTTCCTTTTAGTTTTGAGAAGTACTGTGTGTATGTAAATGAAAGTCTAGTCTCCAGAAGCTTTTTTCACTCCCTTATATCTTGAAAAGACACAGTCTGAGGTCACAGCTGGTAGTGGTTACTGATAAAAGCAATTAATGCAGCATGCCTCTAGTGCACCTATGTGCTCTAGCATAACACCCCAGCCTTAAGGTAACCCCTAAGACTCAATCTTTATTCATACGTGTTCTCAAACAACTTGAGTAATTAGTTTTGTGTGGTGACAAGTAAAAAGCTGTACGCACAGGGGATGCAGCACTTATAAACTAAGTACACTTGGTGAAACACTGGAGTTTAACCAGGTTGTGCGGAGCTGGTACTCTATCCAGGTACACAAGTTTGTGCTAGGACGGGCCAAGGTGGGAGTAAGTGCTCAGAAGTGCTTCTCTTCTACTGCTGATGGATACTGAGCTTCAGCATAAGGAGTACAAAGATGGAATAAAAAATTAACGCTCATTTCTGAGCAGCACAAGAAAAAGGGCTTGGAAATATGGTGCTGGAATGACTTCAACACTACCACCATTAAGTGAAATGGCATTGAGTAATAGATCACAGAGTGCTGGATACAGCCCCAGGTGAGGTGGGACCTGGGAGGGATAAACACCACAGCTATATCACATAAAGTAGGAGGGTATATTCCACCAGCCTGTCACGATGGGAGGGTTAAGAGGGCCCTGAGGTGCCCCTCTTCTTTCCAGTAAATCAGTGAACTGACGTCAGCTGCATTCTGTGCATCTGCACCAAGCCAAGAAGCACCAGAGGGGGATTTAATTTAAAAAGAGTTGAAACCGGTACCATATGCCCTCCTCCCTACCATCTGGCTGGGGGCACATTTCGTACAAATTCAGCACGCCGGCTGCCTGCTCGGAAGGAAAAAAAGAAGTTTCTCTTTTGGTAAAAATATTTGGCAGTTCCTGTTCCATCTTTAGTGGCCTCCAACGTAATTCAGATCTATGGAGGAGTTCTACAGATGCAGCCCTATTTATGGGCCTCAGAAATAGGCAATGACAGATAGTGGAAAAGCTTGTTTCAGTGTTTGGAATTCTTCAGCCCAAAGTGAACCGTAATCCTAAAGATTATATGTAATGTTAGAAAACAGCCCACGGTCTGCTTGTATCTGAATGGAGACATTATATCTATTGTACGTCTTACATATTTTCTATCACACGTAAGGTCATAAGAGGATATAAGGTGGCATTAACTCATTATGAGTATGAGATCATATTAATCATAACACACCAGGTAGAAATAATTTAAATATATGATGTCAGATATGATATTTTGTCATATAGATTTGTGATTATGCCAATCAAAGATATGTTTATATCATTAGCTTGTCTTTAGTTTCTGTCTAATCAAGTATACATCTGTTCATATATGTATATCTTATGTAATGAATTCAAATAAATAAATACATCAATTTATAACCATTTCTGATTCGTTACTCACTGACATGTGAAAAATCATCCATTAAGGGAGAAAAAAACCTACCTCACATCTTGAAATAGTAGGAATAACTGCTAACTAGAAACTGATGTGAAGTATGCAGCAGGCATAAGGACTTTGCTACTCTTTAAGCTGCAGAACAGAGCTCCCAGAGAATTTTCTTCAGGAGGTAAAGATCCCAGAAGGTTATTTTAAGGGTTATTTTAAAGAATTTGTCTTTGATAGCTCGCATCATTTTTTCACTCCAAATCGTTTTTTGGTTTTGACAAGTTATCTTCATCTGTTCACAGCATCACATCGTCAGTATGTGCACGCCCTGATGCTGCCATTTGTTACTTTCTGGGTTGGATTACAAAGGACTGTAAATAAGCCAACCTTGGTGTTTCTGCTTTTCCTGTTGATAGAATGCGTTATATACAAAGCCTTTCTCTCACAAACACATGAAGAGATGACTAGGTTTGAAGAAACTAAACTTTGTGGCAATTAAGCCATTACATCCTACAGAGTCTCATCAAAATATTGCTTCAGGGTTGCAGCTCAGTGAGTGCAGAACTGTAACCAAAGAAACTGAAAATCAGTCAGAAAAAAAAGAGGGTTCCTTTTTAAGGCTGGTCAAAACCTTTGAAATCACATTTTCTTGTGCAATACATACAGTGCTAGTGACAAACGCAAAAACACTATATATATAAACACATATATCCCCCTAAGTCCCAGGCTGCTTCACTAAAGAAGAAAAGACTTCATGTATTTCCACATCCATTCACTCAATGGCTTCTGATCCCAAGCAGAACTATTTAGCGTATGTTTGCTAACGAATTCCAGGTCCACTGCAGATGTACAAGCTTTTCCAAGCGTTTCTCCTTAAGCAGAATTTGTTTTTATCAAGTCTACATGATTCTGAGCCAGCCTAGTCACCTGTGGCTGTAATTCCATTCAACCTTTCCAGACTGATGTGGCATGACACCCTGCCCTTGCCTTTAAAATTAGCCCTCCACAAACAGCATCTCCTTGGCACACCGTAATTGCTCCAAGTTACTTCATGAAATATGTGAAATTTGGTCAGGTTTAAATGCTTCTAGCACCAATGCCAGCCAGCACCTCTGAGTTCTATACGTGGAACTGCTGCAACTGTTTTTAGACATTAGCCCTCCTTGCAAATACTGCTCATTACTGCGAAAGACGAAGACTGATAGCACTAAGTCAGGTTCCTCCCTTAGTCCTAAGGACTGAGATCAGCCTGTAGTGGACTATAACAAGCTTCCAGTGGATGCAAAGCAGTGATCAAAAGGAAAGAAGTGTGGCAAAGCATTAATACCAGAGAGAGGGTACAACCAGAAGGCCAATTCCTGTAATACATCCGTATTAATGACATTTTCAGTTCCTGGGCTTTAATCTTACACTCTTTAATATTATGTATGGGTTTCTGGAAGTGTTTGCATGAGCTGAAAAATGTCCTTGTAGCTGCAGAGAAAAGCTTGAAAGCATCAAAGTTAAAACCTAAAGAACAGAAAAGCTAAATGAAATTCCTCTGAAAAGAAATCAGAATTTGAAAGGCTGTCATTTTTGTCATTGTTGTGAGTGACAGCACTGAAATTTCTATTATTCATAAGCATTTTCAACTAGGTTGTTTTATTATTTTTAATGCCTCTTGAGCATTCCGTGCCCTCATTTGTTTAAATTTTGGTTAGAAAAAAAAGGGGGGGAGTGCTATAATTCCATCTGATTTCCTGGAGGGAAGAGTTAACATGTACTTGTGCTACTGAATGCCACACATCTTTGTAGCAGATGCTCAGTACACCTGATAGTGCTCTACAGGACAGGCTGCACACACTTTATAATTGATCCGTGCACCTGAATTGGGCACATGCGGAGCTTTTTAAGCTCTAAAAATTCAACAGGAAGTTGTTTCCTGGAGATTAAGCATATAGTAAAAATAGATGCAGGGCCTGAGATGTAGCTGCCTCATGCTAAGCCATGGACTAACTCCCGTAAAGTCCACAGGTTCTCATTAAAGCCACATGTAAGAAACATCATATATAGGTCACTCCGAAAATAATTCCTCCTGTTTGTTTCCACAGAAACTATAACAGATACAAAGAGCAAAATGACACTGCTTGGTAGAGCAAATTGTCAGCTACAAAACTAATACTGTCACAACCATTAGCTGTGCATTTATGCCAGCAATGAACAAGTGTCTGCATGCTGTCCGTGCTTGTAGAAATCTGTGCCAACTGAAGTGACCCAAGAGTCACCACTGCTGAAACACACCACACACCTTCCCACTGTGCTCACATCCACTGGTTGGTCTCCATAAACATTCAGCAAGCTCTGATGAATGTCAGTGGGTGACATTTTATCTGTATGGAGGAATTCCATTCCACCCCTTTGCTTCATCGGCATTTCCATGTCAGATACCGTTCTGTCAGACTGCCTCTCTGCTGCCATTTGTTACACAGCAACTAAGTGTTATGGAGTATTGGTGGGAAGGCTCAGCTTCTGCTGTTGTATCACCAACACCTGCCTCTGATGTCGTGAGCAAACATACTAAAATTAGAGGCATTACTTTCAGAGCACCCCTCATATAATTATAAGGGGAAAAAAGCAATTGTGATAAGCTAGTTTAGTAGGACAGAGCTGAAGAAATTCACTTAAGAAACAGGAACTACAACCATTTGTTCTGATGAACTGTTTCAGGACTTCAGATGCTACCTATATTTTGATGATTTTCTTGTCTGCACGGCAGTGGAAGTGCTCACATCAAGGTCCCTTAAAATCTGATTTATCTTTATTTGTCAGACTCATTCACAGTATGAAAACAAAGGAAGCAGTGGGATGAGACAGAGGGAATCTTTTAATTAAAAATGGTTTCCTTTTTACACAAATATAACACCGTAGTAATGCAATATTTTAGTTTTGGAATCTTTTCCCTCCATCCTTGTCATACTTCTGTTTACACACACTGCTCCACCAGTTGCTCAATAATGCTGTGAAAGTCCAGCTTAGTATCTGTTTACTCATTGGGCTTGGTACTGCACAGCTTATCCTGGCAGGGTTTTTCATGGTACTGGATTTCAGAAGTGACAGCCAACCTGCTGCATGCCCTCTTCAACCCAGATCAGTTGTTGTAATTAAGAGCCATGATGCTGACCTAAATCATAGAATCACAGAATGGCCCAGGTTGGAAGGGACCTCAAGGATCCCGAATCTCCAACCTCCTGACATAAAGTGAAGAACATGACAATATGATTGAGATGGTATCCATTAACCCCAGAGAATCACAAAACATTTCAGATCTGGACATACCACCCTAGGGATTCACAGCAGTCAATTCACACTGTTTTGTGCTTCAGAACAGTGGAGAACAGAAGCTAGGGAAAATGTTTCATTAGGGAAACAAGGCAACCCCCTGTTTAGCTGCTTTATCATTAGCACCTTAATCATCCAAAGGCAGCAGAGCACTTTGATCAGCTAAAATTTAACATACACATAGCTTTTACATACCAATATGTATACCACTATTCATTAGATTTAACTCAATGTGTCTAAAGCCATAATAGTGCAGTTTTCATTAATAGCTGTATGGATTTCTTTGCTGTCACTTGTAATACATGCTTATGTCAGAGAGAGCTTCTACTGGAAACCTGAGGCAGCTACACTAAATATATCACAGAAATCATTGGAAACACAAAACCAGACCACAGCTGACCCACAGACACAATTATTTTGTTTTTTTAGAAGAAAAACACAGAACTGTCTACCACAGCCAGTGCTACTAAAATACAAGCATTGCCACTGCTAGAACGTTGTCAAGTATACATCTCCTATATACATTAGGAGCGTAAGTGGAATCGAACTTTCAGCCACATCACTTGCAGCTAGAGGTTAACTTTTGTGTGATGGGACGTAGTTAATCTCAGAGCAGAGATCAAGTGACAGCTGTATCAGCACAAGTTGCTAGAAGATCTGTGTACTGGGTAATGTGTCCTACTCAGGCCCTTGAGCTGCATCTGCAGTATCCCATCCCCAGGCTGACTACACGTCTGAAACGTTTCCCATTTGGAAAGCTGATCCTTGCAAAAGTCTTGGGTTGTCACTTAAGGGCATTAAACTCGTCCTTTAAAATGCCTGTAGTTCTATAGTTTCTGTAGCTGTGCGTCAAATTTGTATGCCAGATTCAATTATACTAACGTTGCTTGGCATATAGTAACCACATTTAGAGACAGAGTTCAACAGGCCCGTTTTTATTTAATTAATGTAGACTTTAAAGTTGTAAGGAATTATTTCTGTTATCTAGGCTGACTGTACATGTAACAACTTTGACCTGTAAACTGTGCACACAGACTACAAGCTCTATTTAACCTATACAAAATCTCCTTAATAAGAACCTGTAACCAAACTACCAGGGTAAGATCTGGCAGCAGGTAAATTATTCCATATGTTAACTGTCGGAAAAGTACACTTTAATTCCTATTTGCACATAGACTGCATGTTTTTTTCTACCTGACTAGTGTCCCTTTGTGAGCATTGTCTATAGTTACTCAAAGAGAAGAGTTTGAGTATATGACTGGGAAGAGCCATCATTTTTGAAGTAAACAAACGTAAGTGAAAGAACAATGAAGTTGACAAGCAAACATTTGTCAAGCTCTGTTACAAGAAGGTCTGCACAGGAGGAACTGTACTTTGTTAACGCTTAGCCCTTAAGGCAACTTACAAACCCTGCACAGACACTCCTATCATATGGATCTCACTTTCATGAGAATCTCCTGTCCATGTGTTCCATGGTTACTGGAAGAGAGGGGCAGATAGAACTCACTTCCTTCGCAAAGGGTTCTGCCAAAGCAACTGCTGTGGTTAATTGCCTAAGACATACATACTCTCAATGCCAAGTGCAGCGTACAAATTATCCAATGCTACTTCAGTTCTGGACTCTCAGAACTCATTCAGTGTTTTCCCTCAAGGATCAAACCCCATCTGTTATAGCTCATGTAAAAAAGAAGCAGCTCACTGATCATATCCCCCTTGTGCATGAACTATTAGCTAGAGGAATTATTTTAGCATTCAGTTTGTGTCCGGTGTGTAGCTCAAAAATAATTCCAAAGAAGAGTTGGTTGGTGAGGCTGTAAGAAATGTTTATTGTGGGAATACAAGAAAAGCTGTTCAGAGCAGCAGCTGTGGAGCAAGATAAATGGCACGAGAACCAAGGACACCTCTAGAAGGAGAAGAAGGGACTCACAGCTCTGATATATGATATATGAGGATATGCACCTGCATGGACAGTTGATAAGTGTTTTGCAGAATGCTCTGTTGATGGGAAAGTTGTAAGGGCGGATGGGAAAGCTAGAAAACAAAAACTTGTGAAGGTACATAAGGGATGTGAGAACTTGTAATAAACAATTTGGATCGTTCACATCTGAATCCGTGACTCACACGCTGCAGTCCATCTGCTGGCAAGTTTCAGCAGGAAAGTTGGTGGTTTCTCAAAACAAAATGGTGGTTCTTGTATTTTTTTAATGCTAGTCAGAGGTCCTTTGGAAGCTGATTATAAAGAGGAAAAAGGGTCCTGTGGTTTCTGTCACAAAAATGTTTGGTCTGAGTCCAACTGGCACTTTCAACAGGAAGCACAAGTTTACTGCCACAGTTTGGAAAGAGGTAACCTTTGAATACTCTTGAAAAGTCATTTCCTCAGATGCTAATTCATGTATATTCAAACTAGTATCAAAGGCAAGGTTTATTTTTTGCTTTGCTAAATAAATTGAAAAATGATTTCTTCAAGGAAAGCATATAAACCTCCCAGCAAATGCGCAATTAAACAAACCACACATACAGTTTCCACTGTATTTGTTGTAAGCAGAGAGACCTCCTAAACACCTTGAAGTAATATGTCTTTTGTTTGACAAGAAAATAAAGGGCATGTTTATAGCTTTCACCTGCTTTATCAGTGGGAGTGAACAACTGCCAGGAATGGGGTTGACTGGGATTAGTCTGCCGTGTCATTAAAACCACAAATCCATTACATAGTCACTAAGGAAAATTCATTTCCAGGGCTATTCATTTGCTGTTCTGGGATTGCCTGCAGTCACTTACAAGACTAAAATTCACAGGGCTTTGCAATTCTTTTTTTTTCCGCAGTAAGAAAGCAGAAAGAAGCAGTAACTGTATCAAAACATACAGTATAATTTAGCCTTCTCTCTAGTGTCTCCCTTTCTATATCTTCAAAGTTCTTTCACTACCATTTGTATTTGGAGCTTATTTTTCAGGAAAAACGAGTCTATTATTTCAACTGTCAGTGTCAGTTTCACGTGGCAGGACATTGTTTTATTTGTTGATTTCCTTACTCAGGCTGAATTAATGTTAAATACTTCATACCATCTAAGGGTTTAGCCTTAATTTTTTAAGTGGAAAATTTCAGTGTACAGAATTAGATAAGAATCTTTTAAAAATACGTATATTCCCATAAGAAATAGCCACACAGGTAAAGATAAAAGCCTCATTTAACTAGAACTGCCTCCTAAAATCAACTAAGCTGTTAAGATGTCATTTGCTCCAAAAGAAACAACCAAATAACTATAAAACACATCTCCATACCACTTCTATAAAAGCCATCAAGAAGATTTCAGGTTTTTATGCTCTACACCTTCAAGACTGAGTTAAAAGTAGAAGAGAAAATGTTAAAGATCATAAAAGAAGTACATTATTGCATCATACCAACACTCCATGAAGTCCATTCTCCTGGGCCTGATGAATGATTGAAGAAAGTGATCTCAGAAAGAAGACAATGATTTAATACACTGCCAGGATGGAAATAGTCTCCCTATAGATTAGTGTATATCCTGGAGCAAGCGAGTTCATCCTTCTTAGTATAAGTCTGGATGTTCTTATCCATGTACATGTCCTTCCTATAACCTGTTTCTCTCTTGAACTTTATAAGACTTTGTGGTAATTTCCAGAATCTGTTAGTTCTGAACAACATATATAATTCAAAGCTTTAGGTTTTTTAAAATAGTTGTTGGCCTATGATCTTACTGATGTAGAATCAATTCCCATAAAGTTTATAAGAAAACAGTAAACAGAACTTTTATTTCTGTCTAGTTTCTGGAGTAAAATGCAACTGGTGAAAGCAAGCATGCAAAGCTGACCTGGGACTGAAGCCATTACATATATTTTAACGTTATATTTCATTTTAAAGTGTGTGATTGGTGGATAAGTCTCCTAGGATGCACATGTTTTCTGGAAATCACAGTGAACAGCAGTCATTCAACAAGCCTCATTACATTCACTGCGTAATATCAGGCAATGCAAGAGAAATGAATAGAAGTATTACATTCAATCCATTTTATGTTGATAAAGCTTTGTGCTTTGGGACGAACAGTCTAATAGCTACATGAATGCTTGGTTTGATTAAATGGACTCCCTCTAGCAGCTTGGAGCTGCTGTACCAGAAGCATATTGCACTGAAGACACTCGCATCCTAAATGGAACTATTAAATATAGTGACAAGTTACTGGTAGCTCTATAAACCATTTGCCCCCACCAGTGGATGATCAAGCTGTAACTGACTTATGCATCCTCCAGAGATCAGCTGAACCTTTGAAGATGAACCTTTGAAGAACTTGAAGCTATAAGCCAACTAAACCTACATACATCCTCCACTTGTGAATTTAACTCTATGACTGTCTAAGCAGTGCAATGAGCATCACACAGGACCATCAGAATAGTGCACGAAAACAGCACAGTTAACACGGACCCATTAGCTCTCTTGAGCTTTACCTTTCATGATCAATAATGAGTGAATATCAAGAATAACAGCAAAACCTCAAAGAAAAAGCAGTTAGTCATCCACTGATAATATTTATTACAAGGCACTAGGCCAGTATTGAGCAAACAATCTGAAGGACTTACCCTTCTAGATAAAAGAATGGGATCCTCAGTAATAAAAGCTCATTCTTAACACCACACTGGGTAACATGCTGAGCCCAGCTGCACTTCCCACCCCATAAATGTTTGTAGAGTCAAAGAAGCAAATGTTAGTGTTTGGTGAGCATCACCTCTCCCAACATGGGCCAAACCCAAGGAGAACACATTTTTGAGCTGTTAGCCATTGTAAAAACATGAGGAGTAAAATAGAAAATAACAGGCATTGATGTAACAAAACAAAGAATAAAGGGTTCCAAAATGTATCATGTTAAAGGAATGTGCCTTTTTCGTCTGCTGACCTCTCGCTTAGGGAAGTACGCTGTTCAGTATGATTTAGTGCACAAAAAGAGAAAAAAATGCAACCATTTCAAGGGAACGCAGAATTCCGACTCACGCTACAGGTTTCTTATGAATGTTAATCACACAGTTTAGTACTGAGCACATAGCATCAGAGATGGCCCTCTGTTCTAGCTTCATTCTTCCTCCTACATGCAAAAATCACCTCCACCTCACTGTGTAACAGCAGCAGCTTCATACAGTTCAGTTCTCTTCATGATAATCATTTTGCATTTGAGTCAAGAAATCTCAGTGTATTGAAGAGATTTAAGAAACCGAATTACAAGCACAACTGCCAAGAATTCAATATTTTATTTAACACAGATGTATAAAACAGAGAGCCCAAATGCTGACCAGTCCCTGCACCCCATCTTGGGCAAATCAGCGCTGCCTGAAACAAAGTCCTCACAGCAGTGAGAGAACAGAAGAACACAAGGCTTATGGCTAAGAGAAAAGCTATAAGAAAGGAAGTCTGCTGTGGTTTATAGGCATACCTAGGAATTTGTTTTCTCAAATGTATCTGCTTTAGTGTAACAAGCAGACTTCAGGACTAAAAGCAAAAGCCAGTCCAAAAATTTCTAAAGCCAACAAGGGTGCAGACAAATCATTCAAGACGAACTGGCATTGCACTGAAAATGCCTCATGAAAACAGTGAGATATGGATTTTTCTGATCCCCGGTAGGACAAGTAATGACCACTTAAATCCTTACGGTTTCATAGCACGACTGTTTTGTGTCAAGTAATTTCCTAAGAGTCAAAAAATATTTGCTATCAGGGCCAGTTTTCCACTAAGAGCCATTGTAAAAACTTAAGCATAGCCATTATTCCAAGATACTGACATTTATTTTAAGATATAGGTAAGTCACACACAGGGCTACAACTTTACTTTAAAATAAATAAATAAATAACGTTACCTTTTCTTGAATCCTCTTGACTTTCACTCTCAACACAAGTTTCCAAATTACATGGATAGGAAACATTATGAAATAGAAGGACAATTTATGCAGCAGATTATCCATAATTTCAACAATAGCAGTTGCTGCACAATTAAAGAAGGATCCACATCAGGAATTTGAGGCCCAGATACATGTTTTCTGTCTCTTCCAAAAGAACAGCAGTTTTCAGGTGTTCTGTAGTCCTTTTCTGCAGAGCAACCGGTGGAAACCAAAACATCAAATGCAGAGCCTACAACAAATGACCAACGTTAAAATGCCGTAACGTCAGTTTGATCTGGGAGGACTGAGGGAAGTGCTATCAAATGCAAATCATTTTGCTGACAGCATGCTCTAACAGTCTTACTTCTGCTAAGACTATTCAGCTGCAAAATAGAATAACAGTAACTAGGTGCTCATCCTGCTACTAAGATTAAATCTGAACGCCCCTTAAAGCTTCTTCAGCTGCAGTAAAACTGTTAGGAAACCCCTGTTTCTCACATATTTCTCCCCACCACCTCAGCTGTATTTAACCAACGGCACGGTCTCACTTCACTTTTGTTTTGCTCACAATTCCGTTATGTGGATTTCAGCCAGATTAATGCATTCTTTCATTCTCCACTTCCTAAACTGGAATCGCAAGGCACTTGTTACAGGGCATAACAATGCAAGCTTATATAAAGCGCAGCTTGCAATGGGAGCCTTTGCCTTCAATCATACCTGCAAGCATTTCTTTCAAGTCCTTAAAGTTTTCTTTCTGTGAGCCCTTCTCTATTTTGCACCTTTGATCAGCAGATGAGAAGACACGTTTGCCTGATTTTATAGTGGATGTAAAAGCAGCAAAGCATATTTCCACCAGTAATAATCCCAAATTCTTGAGTTTCAGAGCTATGAAAGACTTTCTTCTTTTTCTTTTTCTTTTTCTTTTTTTTTTTTTTTTTTTTTTTTTTTTTTTTTTTTTTTTTTTTTCCTCAGGGAACCAGGCTTGTTTAACTTGCAGAAGAGAAGGCTCCAGGGAGATCTCATTGTGGCTTTCCAGTATTTGAAGGGAGAAAATAAACAGGTTTGGGAATGACTATTTACAAGGGGGAATAGTGATAGGACAAGGGGAATGGTTTTAAACTGAGACAGGGAGTGTTAGGTTAGATATTATGAGGAAGTTTTTCACACAGAGGGTGGTGATGCACTGGAACAGGTTGCCCAAGGAGGTTGTGGATGCCCCATCCCTGGAGGCATTCAGGGCCAGGCTGGATGTGGCTCTGGGCAGCCTGGTCTGCTGGTTGGCAACCCTGCACATAGCAGGGGGGTTGAAACCAGATGATCATTGTGGTCCTTTTCAACTCAGGCCATTCTATGATTCTTTCTTTCTTCTTTTTATCTCTCTGTCACTGTTGATCTTTAGAGCAGAGAAGTCCCCAAGAAGAGCCGGGTTCCCATTATACCTGTGCAATTACATCCTTGCTGCAACTCCACAGCCGTTCAGAGATTATCTCAAAGTCTTTTAAGATATTAATAAGGTTATTGCTGTCCATAATGCATTACATAGAGCTTGGCTGATACTAAAGTATTTGTCCTGAAGCTATTGAATACAGATGCCAAAGACAAACCAGCCAGAGCTCTGTTCTGTGCTCCCTGCACATCAGCATCTGCAGGAGGTGAAAGAAACAATTTCTTCACTTTCTCAGCATAGTTTCTGGAAAGTGATCCATCTGGTAGGGAAATATTATTGCTTTGCAGGATTCTTCTCCCACTCATCCCTTCTAGTTTAGCACTGCTAAGAAAAAAATCTCTCAATGGGTCCAGGAGAGGATCCAAAACAGATTTTCATGTTTGTTTTCAGCGTTAGCTCATCCCACACTACTAGCACATATCCTTCCCTTTAGGTTTGGAGGCTTAACACAAGCAACTGTTCTGACATTTCACACTTGGAAACCTGCCTTCAACAAATCCATTTCATGCTCCTAAATTACTGTTTGGCTGCTTGTACTTCAGTCCATCTGTTTGGATGGCACAAAGCCTGCTTACAAGGTGATCTTCCAGTCTCACAACTGCTCACATCCAAAGAAGCAAACCAATTTCAAACAGTCTGCACAACCCTTCTCCTGCCCTCATGTTGGTACAAGTCCTCGCTGCATAAGAACCACTTCTTCTGTGCTCTATTGAATTTGTTGTCATTTGTGTGGCTCCGAGCACCTGAAGTGCTGCAGAGGAAATCTGTAGTTGTCAGCACTGGAAAGTGCCAAGTACACTTGTTGCTGTGAAGCCAAGGAAATGTTATGAAGCTTAGTGACACATCACAGTGTGAGAATTTTAATTGCAAGCACTCTGCAAAGTCAGGATCACCAGGAGCAGAAGGACAAGGGTAGTAAAACTGAATACAGAAACCACAAACAGTGGAGCCGAGTAGGTGAAAGCAAAAGGCTATGCTTTGTTTTAACAGTTCTTTTAAGACAGGTAAGTGCTAGGACATAGTGGTTCTGCATTGCATCTAACTTTTCTCAAAGATCAGTGTTACGTTCTATGTCATTCATTGAAAAATCATACAAGGCAGAAGACACATCTGTGAAGTACAGCAATACGCAGCCAACCTCTTCCAGAGTAAAGGACTGCTTGTCAGTAAGCTTGTTTTGGGCTCTGCTAACATCTGTGCCTCAGCAGACACATGTACACCTACCTCTCCTGTGCTGCACGCAGGTACTTGCTGAGCACAGAAGGAGATATTTGCAGCACCCAGATGTCTGAAGCCTTAGAAAGGAAGGAGGACATCATCCAGTTGGTACGTAACTTTGCCCTGGCCAATGCCAGAATTCTACATTTTCTTTAACAGTTCTCCAAATCCCTCACTGGAACAAAGAGATGAAATAAGAAAAGCTGGTACAATACTTCACTAACTAGAAAAATTGGTGTGAGCAAGAGCAAGTCCATGGTATGTTTTTCCACTCTTCCTTCAAGGAAGGCAATATCAAGCCAAGGAAAGCAAAGACAGCTTTCAACATACTGTATCAGCTGTCAGAGTGCTTTAGTGTGAGAGTTCTAGTGAAAAAATTCTCATTTCCGCAGTTGAAAATAATGTGACAAAAAAATTCCAAGTGAGCATTTTGACGCCTGAAAGAACAGTTTCTTCCTGTTGTAAACTGTGTTTTTATTAAAACTGGCTCCCTGTGCCACAATACACTTAAAAGGAAAAGAAAAGCATTTAGGAATTGACTGAATTTAGATTAAAACAGTGATCCATTATGTGCTCAACAAACAACAAACAACAGAATAAGCCCCTCAGCCCTGGCATGGCAACTGTACAGTATCAACAAGAATAGCATTCACCTGCTTGTTCAACAAAACCATCTGATATCAGTCAAGGTGAATTTAGCAGCTCTCGCACAGCACTTAGACAACATCTGTTCTGTATTGTAACAACCTTCAACGATAGTAATAATAATATATCAATAACAGCTAAAGCAGTAACAGATAAAGCCCTCAAACAGCACTCAGATTCTGCTGTAAAAGAGACAAATAATTCTTTTTGGGGGGGTGAAAACTATGTATGTAGACAGATATACATCTGTATGTACTTGTATAGCTGTATAGCTGCATACACACACACATACATATTTGTATATAGACACACACAGAAAAGACACATGATATTTTAGCTCCACATCCAGTTATGGACTCCTCTGTGCAAGAAAGACATGGGGATACTGGAGCAAGCCCAGCAAAGAGGTTCAAAGATTATTAAGTGATAGGAGCATCTGTCATGGGAGCAAAGGCTGAGAGAACTGGGACCATTCAGCCTGGAGAAAAGAAAGCTCAGGGGGATCGTACCGATATGCTTCAATTTCTGATGTGTTTGGAGGTGAGAGTGGGGAGGGCAATGAAGAAGACAGATTTCCCAGCAGCACGCTGTGAATAGACAAAAGGCAATGGGCACAAAGCAAAACACATGAATTTCCAATTATTTTTTCTTCCTCCTTTCAACTATAACAGTGATGAAACAATGGAAGCTGGTGCTCAGAAAGGTTCAACTTCAGACATACACAAACCTGACTGGAATCAGTCCTGAGCAGCCTTTCTAACTCAGCTTTGAGCAAGGGGTTTGCACTAGATGATTTCCAGGGGTCTCTTCCAACCACAGCTATTCTACTACTTTGTGAAATTACAGGCTATTACTATTAAGTCCTAAGCAGATGTGAGTGATAGCGTTGATTCTGTATAAAAAGAAGATCTTTTTAAAAAAAGGTAGAAAGAAGACTTTAAAAATGCCACCAGTAAACTGATTCTCATATGCATAGATTTGTCACTGGTGTAGTGCCAACACATGGCATGTATCTTAGTTTTCATAGCATCTTTGTGTGCAGGCATTCACGCGGGCACACAAATAGCTTTATGCAGTCTGTACTTTGTTGCAAATAGTCAGCTTGGCACTTTTAGACCAGATAGCTGGTCTATAACTCCTCAACACCAAAGTGTTTTGAGATTTTTCTACCTCTGACCTTTTCCATACATGCAAAGAGCAACTTGCTTTTCCTCTTTCTTTCAAGAGGCAGCTCGTTCCTCAAGAGCATCAAGCTGTGATAACCAACAGACTGTGATGGCAGTTCAACCTGGGTGAAATCGCTCTTAGAACAATGTCCACTGCTCTAAAAAGAAACTCAACAGCAACACTCATTTCTCAAAACTTTTTCCTTGGTAAATTTATATAAAGACAAACAGAAGATACTGTTAATTTAGTTGTAGTTAGAAACATGTTGATAAAGGGAAGATAGAAGCTGAGACTTCCATGCTTGTATAATGCTAGATTTTCAATGACCAACAAACCTCCCTCCCATTATTTTTGCCCAGAACACATAGGATACTAGCATCAACATAACAGATGCAAGATGCCTGGTTAGCTGCCATATGGCTGATAAGTGGGCTGTCACTGGAGCACACCATGCTCATGTGCCTCTCAGAGGCCATGTACGTTTATCTCTTCCTTGTCTTCAGAAACTTTATTCCTTACCAACCATCCTGGGGTCACCATTGCAGAGGCACAGAATTTTTGTTTGTAGATATTGGTTTTTTGGTTGGTTGGTTGGTTGTTATTTTTAATGTGAACAAAAGTTTGAAGCCTTGCACTTGCATTGCCACACTGAAAACACAGAGCACCGATCCTCACGGCCACTGTCCTACAAACAACCTCTGTTTTCACTCTCTGTACAGTCAGGAAAGCTATTTGTCTTTTTAAAGCTCTATGGTATTGGGATTTGTGCCCCATTTGTTACCCACTCTCCTAAGTTCTTTGCATTACCAATCTTTAAACAGCAGCTTTCCATTTCACAAAGTGTCACTCCCTTGTGTATTATTTAACATTTATCTAAATTAAAATCTCACTCTATTTAAAAGTTGCCTCTTGCTCTAAAATCTCTTGATCAATCACTCTGTAGCTATTTGGCCTCTATAAATCTGAACAATGCGTGCTTCATTTTATCTTCCAGATTTTTTAATAGAAACCTTAATTGGTGTTTTCACTAATTAATACCAGACCAAATACTGATCCAGTGATATCCTATTTGATGCCTCTCTCCCCACTGGTGTTTCATTGCTAATTATTCCTACATTGTAGCCCAGGAAATTCTGTATTCATCTTAAAGGATTATGAAAGGCTTTTTCCTCCTCAGTTCTTCCTCAAGGAACTTCCCACACACAGCAGCAAGAAGCCACACTAGAGTTAGATAACAGAAATCCACTGTGTTTTCTTTGTATATTAAACACAAAATATTCTGGGGACTATTAACTGTCTGAACAGAAAAGATCAACTAATTACATACATGTCTCACAGGAGAGTGAAAACATCTTCCTTGTTATCCATTGGGCTTTGTGTTAGTTTTAGCTGCTTGACAGGGCAGTAGGTTAGAAAGGACAGGCTGAATTTCACTGCTTGTGAACCTGGCAAACAGTTCATCTTCTCTATGCCTCTAATTTTCATTCAGGGTGTGTCTGAATGTTTTCCATCTCTCACTCACAAGAGCCCAATGTGAAGTCCTTTTCAGAGGAAATTTGCCTCAGGTGGAGAACACTTACAAATACGATACAGTCCTGATCTGTAACAACCCAGTTTATTTAAGACACAGTCAGAGACATGTAAGGTCAAGTTGTCTAGAAAACCCAATCTTAATGAAAGTGTAAGCTTTACAAAAACATGCTGGGCAACAAGGGCTACATCTGTAGATGTATTTGGGAACAAGAGACTCATGACAGAATTGAAGGATCATAGCGGCTGGAAGGGACTTACAAGGATCACATAGCCCAACTTTCTGCTAAAGCAAGTTCCGAATTTATCCAGGGAAGGAAACTCCACAACCTTTCTGGGCAGCCTGTTTCAGGGCTCTGCCATCCTCAAAGAAGTTTTTGCCCAGGGTACCATTGTTCTTCAGAGCCATAAGTGCACACTCCATGGCCAACCTGTTATCCACCAGAATACCCAGGTCCTTCTCTGCAGAGCTCATAATGCTAATAATATGATGTATCAAAATGCAGAAAGCCACATGCTAATATCATGTTTCTAAAAAAATCTCATTCCACACTGTGGAACAGGATATGCAAAATCCAAAACCAAATATGAACAACAGAAAGAGACATTCCAGGGCTGACCAAACTGAAAGAAATCTAGTGGTGACAGAGAGCTTAATGAATGTGTACTCTACAGTGCATATATACCTCAATGGGAAAGCAAGTTCTCAAGCAAGGCTAGCATTTAACAAACATATTTTTGGCATAAAATGGCAATGAGGCAGTGATTATTTCATTCTTTACCATCTAGCAGTTAATATATAGGTGATACACATGATGTTCTTAGATGGATGTTCTTAGATACCTATCTCTCATATGAAATTCCCCTCCTACCACCACTTTTCTTCTAATACAGTCCAAAACTCCAGAACAGTTAGAGTAAGATCTACAAATGCTATTTGCTTTTCAGATACCTTCCTTTTCTTCACACTTTAATAAAAGGGAAGGTCTTTCTCAAATTGAGTCTGATCCCAGCAATTCACTCTTGAACATTTAGCAGTTGCTCCTCAAAATATTTCTCAGATAAGACTAGAGAAACATAACAGGAGAATTTAACATGCATTATGTCATATCTGACATACATTTTTTCTCCTTTAAATTAAGAAAGCATAAATATACTTCAGTGAAATGAAAGTAGCATCTTCTCATATGAAATGGAAGTAGCATCTTCTCATAACACAGCTCTCCTACTTCAACCTGTTGTGCAGCATCTCCTGCTATATTTCCTTATGGCTTTCTACCTATGTAAATATTTTTTCTTTCTTAAACACACTTATCCTTCCCAAGACAATTCAGGTATTTGAATCGAACAAAAAATAACTGACCCCTGAAGCCCTTCCAAATGTTCCCTAAGGAAGCCCTGAAAGAAAGGGTACTTTGACATGGGCTTTGTAAGGGGGCAGCTTGGACTCCCCCCCCTCTTCTCGCTTTAGAAGATCTTAACTGCCTTCTGATTTACGGCTGGTACTTCTAGAATATTCTAGGGTTTTTTTCTTCTTCATGAAAATCTCAGGTTTGAAGTTGGTGAAGCAAGCAGGCAAGTATAGGAAATACTGCAGGGGTATTATGTGACTTATCCTAGAGCAGTCAGCGTGAATCTTAATAATGACAGAGTATACAGGATCTAATTGAAAGCACATAGGTACATCATTTGAAAGCTGGTGGAGAGTAAGGACCAAGAGGTACTGGGCACCTGGAATTCCAGGTGCAATTAACAGTCCATTTACTTAGCATCTACTGAAAAAACATGTACTCTACTTCATAAGAAACTCAGTTTCTAAAGGCCTACCTACTAGGCTGGTCCATTTCTGTACTGATCAGATAAAAAGAAGAATGTGTTGGAAACCTACATATAGAAAAAGGAAGAACCAGCACAATAGTTTGGAGTTTAGAATGAAAGCTTGGCCAACAGGCTTCTGAATTTCATGTAGTAAATTGGCAAATGTCTGACTTGAGTGATATTTGAAAGTAAAAAGACACTCAGAAAATGGATTCTGGAAAACTATTCTCGGTTTAGGCTTTCTCTGCTTGTATATCAAAGGATGCTCTTCCTAGCAGCTGCATGTCAATCTGTTCTTTCTGCTTTTTACATGCTCTAAGAAATATTTTAGGATTGAATTAGCTGTCAGTTTTGGATAGCCCGGATCTCTAGTGCAGATGATATGCAGCCACTTTGAAGACATCCAGCAGAGAAGATTGCACACATCGCGAAAGGATGATCAAAAAAGTGTGCCTAGAGAATGAAACAGAACAGTATTTGCAGTCTTATTTTTCATTTCAGAACCTAAGGATGTGTCTAACCAGGAGTGCCCATAGCCAGATGTATCATCATCTTACAAAAATGAGCTGCAGAAACACAAAAAACATGAGACAGGCAATGTTCACGAATACAAAAGCTTTTGTATGAAGTTCTTACTTGAAAAGCTGCAAACTGTTTAGAGTAGTCAGGAGAGACAGAGGGAAATAAAAGACACAGAACAGGGTACAGCAAAGAAAGAGTGAGACTTCCTTACTTTTACTCCATACAGGGGAAAAACCAAGTCACGGGATATCTGAAACACAAGAAAAAAGTAATTCTCTAGTTTTGCTTTTGAGTAAGATAGGAAGTAATTAAAACGTGGAATTTTTTTGCCACAGGTCATTTCAGAGGTCAAATGCTAATCAGATTCACAAAAGGATCGGACACATAAGCATATAATGGGGACATTCATGAGAAATGGTACAGGCTGGGATACAACACTGTATGCTTCAGGGCATAAGTCCTTAATCAACTCTAAGGAATTAGAAACCAGGCTATTATAAGCAGTTATCCCGGCAGACAGAAAAATAATGATAACTTATTTATAATGCTTTGGACCCAAAATATAAGGGGAGAATATAAGCACAAAAGACAATATGAATAGAATTGGCAAAAATACAAATGAATCAGATACGAAGACTTAAGAATAAAATACCTCAACTTTCTTTTTAAGGAAAGACAAGAGCTGAAATATCAGTTCATCAGCCAGAAAGAAACAGAACGATTCTGTGGTTAAGCCCAGGAAGGTGCCAATATGAGGAGGCAGAAAAAATATCCCAAATTTGCAAGCGGAATAGAAAAAAGCTTTGTAATTATAGAGAGGGTGTAAACTGCAGCATATTGAAGAAATGAATTACGTTTTTTTATTAAAACAAAAATTATCAGTGAAACAAATTATGGAGCAGATGCAGTATTGACTGGTTTAAAGTTTCATTAACATAAGATCTTCTTCGAGGGATTCAGTTTGCCTCATTTATTTGCTGTTTGTACTTTCTCATTCTGAGCCTTGATGTGGTTCAATTCTTGCATGAGCAGAAACAAAGAAACAGTCCTTCCCCAACAGCTCTGAAACTTATTGATAGGAGAGGCTGATGAAACTTGAATTACGTGTTTGGGCACAGAAATGATCACTTGACAGGGTTGTAAACCTTACACCTTATAACCTTATCCACTAAATTCTGAAAGAGGGAAGTCAGGAAGAGAAAACTTGCCGCAGATTTTCTTTCTCGTAAGGCAAATGTGATGAACAGATTCCAGCTGCAAAGTATGCAGCATTATTAACTGTTCTTAATCTGAACACTGCACATATTGATGGACAGTCTGTTCGTTGCTGTTGTGCACTTCTTCATTATCCCAGCATGGCTTCAGATGAGTCCGATAACAGTGTCCATAGACAGGCATGGACACAGCTATCATACAATATAGGTTGGTTGGGATCCTAAGAGCCAGAGCCTGAGCTTAAAACCTGATCCTGGGTGAAGAGGGCAAGAGAGACACTCACTAAGTCCTCCCATCTCTCTCTATGGCCATCACAAGGAAGTGACTGAGCAGAACAGGCACAGTGTCTCCCAACAGACACTTCAATCAGCTTCCAGCAATCTACAGGTCAAGAATTTCCTGCACCAGAAGTGGTGCCATAGACGTAACAGCCCAGATAATTTTTCCTTGAGAAGTGCATGTAAACACCTGGCACCTGTGACATGTGATAGCAGTGAATTACACTACTTAACTTTCCTCCATCTCTCTCTTTTTTTTTGTTGTGAATCAATCTGAGTTCCTTGAAAAAGCAAACATATATATACAGTTGTTAGATAAATGACTGCTGAATTCTTATGAGAGACTAAGAACAGGCCTTGATCTGGTATCAGCTATAGAGTACCAGTTGATTTGAACACTTTGCTACTACCACACAGGCAAATATCATATTTCAGGCTCAGAGATATAAATAAAAAGATTCTTGGAAAGAAATGATATGATGCTTTTTGTTTTTGTAAAGTCTAGCAGACAAAATGTTGAGCAGATAAAAGCAAAGGTAAAGGGCATAACGTAAGCAGAAATTTTATTGTGAAGATACCACCAGGGACTAAATAAGCAGGGCAATCATAGAGCCAGCACCATTTATCACTGCAAAAAGACTCAGCACTCCTGCTGCAATCTTCTGTTTCTATGGAAAAGTTATTCTGTTAGCTTTGTACCCATTATGATAAATATGACACAATGATTATGCACAAATACCCTTTCCAAACATAATTATGCTCTCATGATAAAGAAACAGTACACAATTTGCCAGTCATAAAATATTTAAGGTATGGCTGGGACAAAATTATCTTATTGATACTCCATATGTGTTACTTAGCGCAGCATATAACTGGGAAGTGCTCAGTAACTCTATGGATTATACAGAAAATTTGGGAAGTAATGTTGTAGTACTGGGACAGATAACTGTATCAAGAGAATATCATTTACTGCTGGTGCCAAAATGCAGGCACAATTTGGTCCCCTGTTTCTCTGCAATGGGAATGTACTCATGTGGGATTACTATACTGTGCCCTTATACCTCTGTCACATTGCCTTTTGAAGAGCAGGAAAACTCACCCCATCCTTGAATATTTTTTTCTTTGGACAGAATGCATTAGATTGACAGAGGGGCTTTCAAACTCAGCTTTCTAGTGAGCTTGTTGCCAAAGCTAGCTGAGTGTATGTGCATGTGTGGGTGTATGTACATGTGTATGGACCCAGCTTAAGGCGTAGCTTGCAGCACACTTCTAGCCCATCCCTGAGTTGCTCCAAGCAACTTCAAGGTATTGATGCTCCCCAATATCTTGGAACTGAAATCACTCCCTTCCCTAATTGCCATCAGCTCATGCCAGTGGTGCTCTACTGGCTTTGAAACAGTGATGAATAAGGAAATATCCATTCTCCTCACGTGTCTACATTCTTTTGTTTTCCTTTTTTTTTTTTTTTTTTTTTTTTTTTTAATTGAAATATTTATTTAAAAACTACCCGTGTGTGGAACAATCAACTTATTGTTGGGATGGGGTTATAAAGAGGTATATTCTATGCTTTCAGGAGAACACTTATTAAGTAGGTTTCTCATGGCGTTAATGCTGTCTTAATTGTAGAGAAAAGGCATCTCACCTTCCCATGTTTTTTCTATTTAGAGCCCATCTTCAGCAGCTGGATAAGCCTATCACAGCATAGATGCTGATAGCGCATGTGCATTCTCCTTCTGTTCATTTTTCCAGGACATTCCATGAAATAACGTGATGACATTACCCTGTGATTTACTACTGTTCCCTTTTGCTTCTCGTATCTCTCCAATGCAGACTGCAGTAAGCTAACCTTCTGCTCTGTTGTCTCAATGCAATTTCCCTTATCACCTCATGGGAGCTAAGTCCATACCTTCTTCATAAGCCTTTGATTCTGCTTTAAATAACAATCTTCATATTGACTTTACGAAAAGTGCACTGTGCTCCCTGCTGTCAATACAATTTGGTTCTGTAAATAGATGTATTATGATACTCTTAGGAGAAAATTATTAACAGTGAAAGAAAACAACATTTGCTTAAACTGCTGATTGTCTACCTGGGAAGCCTGAATATCAGAATCATCTGTATTTATTTTTATACTATATCACTATTTGAGTCAAAAGTACTGTTATTTCATTCTCTTGATTAAATGGGCACACAGAGCACTTGCTAATGGAAATTAAATAATGCACTGTATGAGAGAGGAGAAGGTTGCTGAGGTAGAGATAAGTACTTCTGGTGAAAAGGAAAACACTCTTTAATATCCATGTTCGTGTGTCAGGTAGAGTATTCATGTATAATTTACCTGATGCATTTGCAAGGAGTTCTCACAAGACATAAAGTGAAGGCAGCTGGAAATGCAGATTAAATCCCAGCTAAGGGTGAAGGGTTGTTTAGGCCCCAGTACCCAGACAGTCTGTTACAGCCACTATGATTCAGTGTACACTGGTATTCTATTAAGTGGATTTTGCCACCACTGATTCATTGCACCCTGGTGACAGAATAGCCATATATAAAATTTTTTCCTGTCCTCTGGCCTAGATTCTAGCTAAAAACTGTTTTAGCTTTGGTAACAGATCTACTTCAGCACTTCCTGAATGTGGTGCAGGCAGAAGAGAAATATTTCTTTCTCATACTCATTACCTGGACTTCTACTCTTCTGGTTGCCTCCCCACCTTCCTGGTAAATAACCATGCTGTAATCACAAAATGGTTGCAGTGTCATACAAAACTGCAGTGTTCTAGTGCTCTAATAAATAGTTGTAAGATATATCCATTATCAAACAATACTATAAAATGCCATTTATTAATGGGGCCACATGTTCAAAAAAGACACTGTTATTTGTGTCACCACTGTCAAGGTCACAAGATACCCATAAAATCATCACTTATAATGCTATCCTTTTTTTTTTTTTTACAGTCAAGCAGGAGTGCTCAGAACTGAAGTGTTGCTGTCTTAGTTCCTTTTCAGTTCTAAAATGGCTGCAGTGCTCATATACTCTTTCACAGAATCATAAAATCATAGAACCACAGATGGGTTTGGAAAGGACCTCAAGAATCATCAAGTTCCAACCTCCCTGACACAGGCAGGGTTGCCAGCCACTTCATCAAGTACTCAATCAGAGTTGGATCCAATCCAACCTGGCCTTGAAAACCTCCAGGGATGGAGCATCCACAGCCTCTCTGGGCAGTCTATGCCACCACCTCACTACTTTCTCAGTAAAACCCTTCCTCTTGACATCTAATCTAAATCTCCCCTCCTTTCATTTAAAACCATTCCCCCTTGTCCCATCACTATCTCCCCATATAAGAATTGTTTTCCCTCATATTTATAAGCTGTTCTTGAATATTGGAGGGCCTCAATGATGTCTTCCTACTGCCTTCTCTTCTCTAGACTGAACAAGCCCAGTTCCTTCAGCCTGTCTTCACAGGAGAGGTGTTCCAGCCCTCTGATCATCTTTGTGGTCCTCCTCTGGGCCCTCTCTGAAAGCTCAACATCTTTCCTGTGTTGGGGGCCCCAGACTCAGATGCAGTACTCCAGGTAGGGCCACAGAAGGGCAGAAGAGAGGGGGACAATCACCTCTTTTCAGCCAAAGGACAACTGAAATTTTTCAGCATAAGTATCATTTCCCCAATTGCACAATTGTCCCAGTTCATCATTTCTGTCAGGTGAATATAGCAAACAAAACTATCCTTTATAGCAATGTGTCATAAAGAAATACTGTTTACACTGAGAGTAATTTTGACTGAGATGAAGAACAGAAATTACCAGGCACTACAAAAATAACTTTTTGGGTAATCATGGGCATATGGTCTCTACTGTCAGGGAAGTCACTCTGAAACTGAATTCCTCCCTCTTCAGCATGGAATTCTGCCTTTACCAAAGATAAAGGGAATAAACTTATTGATTCCACTGAGAGAAATTTTTCACCCCAGTCTTGTTAAAGCATTACTTTAGAAGAGCACTTACCAAGTTACTCCACTAACAAGTTCTCCTCTGAGCTTGCAG
Source organism: Excalfactoria chinensis (assembly GCF_039878825.1). NCBI lineage: Eukaryota > Metazoa > Chordata > Aves > Galliformes > Phasianidae > Excalfactoria > Excalfactoria chinensis. Next base: position 115,733,488 of record NC_092826.1, on the reverse strand, counting down.
TCATGTCTGGGGCTCTTCACCCTCACTTCACCTACAGCCCCCAGCTAAAAGCCAGAGATTGCATCTGAAGCAGCAGAGCTGTTGATAAATATGATCAAATCACAAAATTCAGCCAGGTATTAAAAAAAAGTGGTCGTGCTTCCAGTGAAATGAGTTATCACCTCTTTTCATGAGATGAGGCGCTAAGGTTAGAACGCCTACCACCTCTGTAACTACTCCCAAATATTTCTAAATCTTCTCAAATTCTCTGACTAGTTTAAAGCCTTAAACTTCTACTAGATGACACGAGTGACAGGTTAGGCAAATCAATTTTAGTATGCATCATGGCAAGTTCCACTGAGTTTTATCAGCTGCTTATAAATGCCTGAGGAGAAGGTTGATAAAAACAGCTACGCAGAAAGATTAAATGTATTCCTCAGGTTGGCATTCATATTGACTCAGAGCTCACAAAAACCTCACGAGGTATTAGATGCAAAGCAATATCCATCCAGTCTGCTCTTTACACAGATTACATGTCATTCTGTCAATCAGGACCTTTCATCAGAAATAAAACAGAAAGAATAAAACAGAAGTGAGTGAGAATGTACAGACAATTCCCTTGCCTCAAAATTTGTTGCTTTTACAAACACTACACACAACTACTACATGAAAGGCCACAGAAAGAATGATATTTGGATGAATGGGCTGCAGACTGCAGCAATGAACATCTGTGTTTGTCATGGTAGCTTATTATACTGTGTGCCAAAGGACCAGAGAAACACAGAAGAAGGTCTCATTTTCCCACTCTTACTAGTCTGCAGTAAACAGCGCAAGTAGGATGCCTGGTAACATCTACTGGCAAACACGCACATATCAGCTGAAAAGCAAATGGATAGAATGGCTCTGTAGAAGCTATCTACTTCAGTGCTTCTCAGGGCTTTTTTACCACTTGCACATCACATCTTAGATGATACATTTGCTGAACAATTTAAAACAAAAACAACCAAAAACCTGTTAGCTGAACATGCAGCTAAATATAAATAAAGAAGTGAGTAAAAATCATGGTCAGTGAACGTAAACAATCCCATTTCGTGTTGTTTCTATATATGAGAAAAAGGTACATCTAAATCTGATACATTTTTTTCTGCTTACAGTTTGGCTTTTTCTTCAAATAAAAAGAGTCTGAGAAGCAATGCTATGGCCTATTGCTCTGACCTAAACTACCTGTTGGTCATTTCTCATAGTTTTTGCTTGCTCTGAACTCAAAGGATTCCACTGATGGACATTCTGCAACTTCCACAAGCAATGCTCAAATCAAGCTAGTGCTCTGCTGACAAGCAATCTGTTGGTCAGAATGTGGCTCCTGTGATTCACTCACTTAGCAGTTTCTTAAGAAAATGAAACCAAAGAACACAAAAACCATGTATATTTCACACACTCTTTCATTCTTCTCTGCAAAAGAACTTTGAAGAGAGGAATTAACACAAAAAATAATTAAAATCTAAACATGAAAGAATGAAACATTAAAAATCATGGGTCCTTAAGACAAAATTAATGACCTTACTCGACCCTGCTCTGAAAGTCTACAGAAGTGTTGTAGTGCTGGCAAGTTAAATCACTCAGGGACTGGCATTATTTGATAATATGGCATTATGAGATACTACGATACGATCCTTTTACATTTGCAACTTTTGGATTGGATCTGTATTTATCCACAAGGAACTGAAAGGAAGTTTTGCAGTGTTATTCTAGTACCTACCTGTAGATAGCAGAGAAAAATGACTGTTACAGCTGCACAGCTGGCTAAACCTGTTCAGAAAAGGCTTGGCATGGGAGGAGTAATGCTCTACCTCAGGAAATAGGGATCACACACTCCTGTTATTGGCACATGAAAACGTGTGGAAAAATATTACAAAATCTGCCTTCAACTCTTAAGGGTGAGCCAACGTGTCCCATCTGGTATGCCAGGCTCACGTTGGGATAAGTGTGCTGCAGTTTAGGATCTGCCATGAAGTGCAAACAAAGGTGTGGTATGTGGGAGGCAGGCGCTGTCAGCTAAAAAGCAATTTGCTCCATGGTTATACTGTTCCTTGGGAAATCTCCAACGAAAAGCAAAAAGTAGCATAAATGGTCATCTCTGGGACAAATTTTGTGCTATGAAACCAAATTCCTTACGCTCCTAAGAATACAGCCAATCCTGTCTGATTACCTGAGAGTCTCCATCACTTCTTTTTACTGACTTGTCAAAATCAGCAATATTGTTCTTGTATAGAGCCTGGGAAGGTGCAAGGTCAGTGGAGATTCCTCATTCTGGAATTCATTTTTCCTTCCCGTCCAACACAGTCCTGGTGCTTTGACTGGAGCAAGCAGTCTGTGAAAGACAGATTATATCAGCATGGTTTCAAAATACATTTGCTTGCTGTGTGCACGTGAATATGAATTAATAATACTTAAAAGCGCTTCAGAGCTAGTGGAACCTAACACTGGTGGAAACAAACATCAGACATGCAATGATTCTCTGCAGGGAGCTAAGGACATTCTCTTTTCCTTTTGTATCAAAAAGCAAGATAATTTTCTATCGGTTTAGCTTGCTGGACATGAGATGAAAGATATTAAAAGAGCTATTAATTAAGTATGGTTAGGAGGCAAATTATTAAATATGAAAAACATTTTTTTTCAAACAATCCTCTGAGACAAGGCTCGTCACACTGAACCTTCATGCTGTGTAACCTTCGTTTGTGAACCTCAAGTAATAAAAAAATAATTCCTTCTTAAGCAAACAGTCTGATGTCCCCAGATGCTGATTAATTATATAGAAAATTCCCTACGGCATCAGATTATTTTGTTATCTGAAATTGTCCTTTGGCATATTTCTGTGTACAGGTAACCAAGAACACGTTACAGTGCAGATGCCTCCTCGTTACCTCAACTAGTAACTCCAGGAACTAAAGGAACACTGTAGCACAACTATCTGTTTTAAGGACAAAACAATTTCTATTTTCAAGATCATGCAGCTCCAGTGACCATTTAAAATCATCCCTTATTCCAAGTGAGAAGTGTCTGGCCTACGGAATTATCATATTAGCCTTACACTGTTTAGAAGCTAAATGCAACAGCTCCAAAAGGAAAAGAACTTCTTCCAACATATATTCTCCAGAGGATCGTTAAAAGAATTTGTATGGCAGACTGACCTTGTACAATACCTTGATATTTTTCAAATACACTGCTACTTTTCAGTCTGATGTAGTCAGGGTGTAACATTCATACCCTTGGAAAATGTCTACCTAAAATCAAAGTAACTATTCAGAGCAATGTCATAAAATCCAAACAGTGTGTTAATTCAAACAACCACTGCTACGGTACAAACCTTTTAACCAGGATTTCTTTTTTTTTTTTTTTTTACCAGGGCATCTCCCTGGTTGCTAATTTAGTGCAATTATACTTAATGATAGTGAGCCTACTTAGCAGAGATGCATTCATTCAGTGACACAGGGAGATTAGTATTAGCAAGCTTTTAAATCAGCACGAAATGCCAAACTTCACTTCCATCACGAACAGAGATTCCAGCATTAATAAGGAAATAAACGCCAAAGAAAAATGAAATGCTGTGAGTAATCTCCTTACTGCCATATTTCTTTCTTTGCCGGTACTTTATGCCACAGTGACTCTTTTCAGAAACTTTTTTGCCTCTCCTTATCAGGATAGCTGTTTAATTGCGTTGGCTGTCTACCAGCTCAGAGCATTCTACTGAATTAATGCTGAGATTTGCTGAGCTTTACCCACAGACATGAGCAGATGTGGCATTCCTGCAGGTCTTTCAATAAGAAAAACAAAGCTCATGCATTGTATGGGTTGAAGCACTGAAGATGCCTTGCAGATATTATTAATTCCTTAGTGTACCAGACTATCTGTCTCTTCAGTTTTAAATCACTGCTACAAATCACTATTGGAAGAAATTTCTGTCTTATTTATGTTAAGTGATTATCACTGTATAAGACAGATGTGAGAATTAAGGTAAAGAAAATAAGAAAAAAAATATATATATATAATCTGTAAGTCCAAAATAAACAAGAAAAAATGGCTCAGTCGTTATTCAAAATGCCCAGCAAGGAGGCTGGCTTTTTTTTTTTTATTGTTGTTTTTTTAACCAGCAATATAACACCAACTCAAATTACTCTAGGAATAAGGACACAAACTCAATTTCCATTTATCCCTGCAGGTTGCCTTTTGTGCCACATAAACAGAGGAAGAGATGTCTACTGGAAGGAAAAAAATAAAAAGGGAGAATAAATTACTTCTAGAAAAGAACTAATGAACAGTTAATTGGTATCCTTTCCTTCAGCAACCTATGTGTAATTTCAAGGCCTTAGTGCAGCTCTTACAGGACCAGTTCCTTACTCAGATAATGGCCTCAGCTTGCTGGCTAAATCATAGCAAGAAGTTCTTGAATTATGTTGAGGATATAAACGAGCTTTTTGCTATAAAGACAGATTTCTGTGTGATACTTACTTCAGTGGATGAGTGGGATTATTCTGTATTCCATTCACCTGTCACTGATGAATCAGCTGTGTGCACCTAAGCTGTTGGTTATATTCCCCTGCTTCTTGATAGCTTCTTTTAGGATCTGTGTTCTGCTGGACTGCTCCCAAGAAGAAATATACACCTTGGCACATCAGTTCCAGAAGCTGTAAAAGTGTAATGAAGTGAACAGAAAACACTACTTGAATAAAAACACACATTCCAGCCTTCTTTCCTCTCCATTTCCACGCAGACCTAAATTCCCCTCAAAGGACACACCGACATTATCCTCTCTGGAAAAGAGTCCTGAAGACTGAAATGTTACACACCATCCCCACTTGTCTGTACCATCTTCCTTTCAATGCATTGTCAGCATCCTGCTTCCCTCCTCACCACCCCCTCCACAAACATCAGTGTCTCCTTCTATGAAGAAGCAAGAGCCTCCCTGCACACAGCCTCTGAACTAGAAGAGGCTGCAATTACAAGTTTCTAAACCTGTATTTTTATATATGACCTGCCTGTGCTAGTTTTGACAGGCAAAAGAAACTGAACTGAAAAAACAATACCGAACACTTGGCCACACTCAATGTGTATAATGTAGTGACTTACAACAACTGTGAGTTACTCAAATGGTATTTCAGAATAGTTACAGAATGTAAATGCTCCATAGAAGTTCCCATTACTACAACATTATGGAAAATTTCTTCTAAAATAGGAAGGTGTACAAAAGACAGAGATGAAATCTGAATATAAACGACGTAGGATCTCCTGAGTATTTTCTGAGGAGTTTCTGAAATTCCGAACAAGCTGTTAATAATGTAAAGAATATCAAACGATGAACAAAGCGCACGTTGCTTGTAAAAAGAAAAAGTGATTTATTATTTATAAGAAGATCTAGCAAGTAACTACTAGGTGCCAACTCCCTGCTGGCTCAGGCCATATTGACAGGTTGCTGGGAGTACACATCAGTTTTATCCCCTGGTTTGATTTGGTTTGATTTCATTCATCTTGGTTTGATTTCATTCATAATTGACAAATCTATTTGCTTTTTCTATTTGCAATAAAATACTGTGCAAACAAAATTTGGGAATACATACATGCAGAGAATCCTGCATCAACATGGACTGGCTGCCAGGTTTGGAACTGATTCACTGATTAGTTTGAGAGTGATTAATTTAAATCCCTGATTTAAAAATAGATTTATGAAAAGAGAATTGGAGGTAAAAAAAATAGCACTTCAGACAGCTGAACTGTTCCTTCTGCAGACTCTGTTTCCGTAAAGTACAACGGTGAAATATAAAATAAGGTGATGATGTTGAGATGATAAATTTTTTAGCTCTTCTTGCAATGAAAAATGATGATTGTTAACATATTGTCAGAGGGTAAAGTGATTAAATCCCAGCGTTTTAATTCTGAGGTACAGGAAGAGATGTACAAATAATATACAACATGTATATTTTTTACATACCTACATTTGGAAGTTCAGCATGCTGCATGTGCACTATTTCTAGACAGGACACAGCAAGCTAAACTGCACTTTGGGTTCAGAAAATAAAAGAACCCCCTGTGGAAAATTCAGTGGCTTGTGGGTTTAAGTGTATCTTGACTAGAGGCTTCTTCCAGCATCGTAATGTCACACATTACAAGAGGCATTTACCCTCCCCATATATCTCTGACCAATATGCACATGAAACCTGTAGGAAACCTGTAGTCCAGGCCCTGCCATTGCTTCCCAGACACTGCCCTGATTGCCTCGCAGTTCTCCAGGAACAGTACAGGAGGGAGCCTACATAATGAACACGCTAATAACAAAACATGAGGACTAACGCTAGGAGTGATTCTTGATACCATGGTTTGTTTGGAAAGAACTTATAAAGAAAAGAGGTCACAGCATCATAAAATGTTCTTTTGAATAGATTAGGAAGAAAACAACCCTAGGAGATCTTTTTTCTTTTTTTAATTAGGACTACAGCTGCATATTTCCCCTTGAACAGAATAAATACACATCCTCTCGCATCTTTGAACTCTTCTAATGCTGGTTGTTTGCTTTGGGATACTGCCCTCTGATTCTGATAAGGCACTTCCTTTCTCAAAGTCAAAATCACAGGAGTATTTTAATTGATAGAAAAAATACTGGAAGGTCTCCTTGTTTTAATTTATGTACATATATAATCATATATATATATATGACCGTTATCTACTTGACCCTTTCATCCATTTACATCTGGTCAGACGTGATGGAAGCTGCCAGTTTTTCATAGAAAATGATAAACAGCCAAATGCAAAATACATGTTTGGGTTTTTTCCATTCTCCTTTTCCTTTCAGAAAAAAAAAAAAAAAAATAATTGTAAGTGAAATTCAACAAGCATGTAACACTGTCCGCTAAGACCCAGCATGCTGTGTTGCCTAGGCAAACTGCCCAGATATTTGGAAGGTGCACAGGTGGTGACTGACATTCTCCTTGGTGAACTTATTTTGTGAAGAACTCTTGCAGCCCCTAGAAAATTCCATTCTGGCATTTGCATATTCAACATGAATAACAGCACAAATTTGTTGTGCTGCTCTGTCTTTTGAGGTAAGAAAATAGCCTCTTCTTCCTATTCAGTATTACAGCCTGCCTATAAAAGTGAAAAAACTGCTATAAAGATACCACATAGCAATCACCGATTGTGATTTAGAAGAGACTTTTGTTTTACAGAAGTCAGGTGACACAGAGCTGACCTAAAGTGATTAACACTGTCTTAGATTATATTCAGATTAACAACTGAAGGGAGAAATCCTACCAACCTCATCATTAGTCCCTCCACAGCAGCTCCACCTTGATTTGGAGTGAACTGAACCCTGCTGGTACGTAGAATCAGTAAGAATGGCTTGTGACTCCTTATTGCTTTCTGCCTATGGAAAAAAAATATATATATTATGATGCCAATATTTCACTAACAGGCACATATGATGGTCCAGTTCTGCTGGGCTTATTCACTGCTCTTCAAAGACACAAAAAGCACAATTTTTTGTTTCTTAAAAAGAGAGAGAGAGAAAAGAGAGAGAAATTGTTGTGCAAAAACTTTTTCTTCATTTTTTGAAATAAGCTCACGGCAATCTGTCTTCATTTAAACTGCAAGGGAACTGGCTTGGGTCCTGGAACAGACTCTGGTTCCTTTTAAAACAGGGAAATAGTTCCTAAACACATTGAGCTGCTTTTTGGAATTTATGAAGCAGAACAAAAAACTAAGAGCTGGCAACACTTGATGGTAATGAGGCAGGTCTTACATGAGAGTCCATTACAGGATCAGCTAACGATGTTTTCCAGCAGCTGGAAAATGGAATCATCACCAGCCTGGGAATGAAAAATCTGTCTTTAAAATTATCTGCTTTATTCTCCAATATAGAATTAGTTTAAAATGGAAGCATAGCAGAATTGTGCTTTTTATTGAAGGATGACAATATGTTTTCTTTGTACAGTGCTGCTGTGCCAGCTGAACTGTAACACATGGTGGAAAATGGGTCTAGCCCGTGCTTTGCTCCATGTTTTGAAATAGCTAATCGTGCTCTTGTACAGGGCAAAAACTGTCCTTGTATTTAAAGAGCACAAGGACAAAGATTGTGCCTCACTCTCTGGTTGCAAAAAGACGCTTTTATTTTGCTTTCTGTCTCGTGCTGGGCCCTCCCTGCCCTTGTAGACACCGTTCCATTTCCCTCTTGCTCTTGCATGACTGGCTATGAGGCATTTCCTTACAAAGGCACATTTGTTATCTGATGTAAGTCCCCAAATGGTACTTCCGACTGTAATTTTGCCATCAGTTGGTTTCACAACTAAAGCATGGCCTATGAGGAGCTGTAAGTCTTTTTCCCATCTCAGAGTTGGAGCATGGTTGCCAACACTAAGCCATTTGCTGCATGTTAGAGCTGTGATTCCTACCGACCAGCTTATTCTTCTTTCACTACTCGGATTTTGACCAAAAGCAGTTGTGATAATACTGTTTTGATATGTACTGGTCGGTCAATGGATACAATAGGAAATCTCATTGTTTAGCCTCTCATTTCATATTTTTTATGGTGGTTTGCAGAGCATATATTAGCAGAGTCTCTAAATGATGCAAGTCCCCCCAGCCCCCCCCCGAATGTGCAAGTCCAGTAGGAAGCATTTTCCTCCTAGGTTGCTCTTTGTTGCTCTTCAAAGTATTATTTTCCAAAGATGTTATGAAAACTATTTTACTTCACTTGCTACCCCCAAACTTTAAAAAGACATCACTCAATTAAAAGCAACCATGTGACAACAAAACAGATTAGCATCCTACATGGGCTTTTTAATTTAAAGAGTACAGAGGGCCACTGACCAACAACCCCTCTGCCTGTGATCATCCAACAAATTCTTTATCCACCAAATAGTCCATCCTTCAAATCCATACCATGTAGAGATAAGGATGTGGTGCGAACCTGTGCTAAACGCCTCGCACAAATCTAAGTAGCTGACATCAGTTACCTATCCTTTGTCCACCCACACCATCACTCCATCGTAGAAGAACACCAGACTGGTCAGAAATGATCTGCCCTTGGTGAAGTCAGGCTGGCTGTCATGGATTACCTTCTCATCTTGCATGTATCTTAATATAGCTTCCAGAAGGACCTATTCCATGATCTTCCCAGACATATAGATGAGACTTTGCAGCCTGTAGTTCCCCAGGTCATCCTTTCTTCCTTTCTTAAGAATAGGCATCATGTTTCCCTCTTTTTCAGTCACTGGGGACTTTGTCTGTCAGCCATGACCTTTCAAACATGATGGAGAGTGGCTTGGCAACAATACCAACAAGTTCCTTCAGGACCCTGGGATACACATCATCCATGTCCATAGACTTGTACATATTCAGCCTCATGAGGAGGTCTCATTTTCAAATACAATTGCATCCACACCTTGTCTTTCTTGATTCCATCTCTGCAGAGCTGGACAGCATCCTTGTACTCTTCCCAGACCAGCCATTCACCGTTCTTGCCTCCACTGCCTGTGCATTTCCTTCTCCCTTAGTTTAACCAAAGGTCCTTATTCCTGCCGGTTTCCTGCCTCCTCTGCTTGATTTCTTGTGCTGGGGGATGGAAAGCCCTTGTGCTCTCAGACTGGAAGAGCTGCCAGCTCTGTTCCATTCCTACGAACCTAGGGACAGTTTCCCCGGGGATCTCATCCAGTAATTCCCAAACTCAATCCGAGCCTAGTTGCTATCAAGCGGCCTATAGTAGACCCTGACCACCAGGTGTCCTTTATTGGTCTGGTTCTTAATTTTAACCCACAAACTCTCAACTTGTTCATGGCAGTTTGTTTTAAAGGCAGCTCTTCACAATCTAACCACTTTCTAATGTAGAGGGCAACACCCCCGCCTCTGCTGCCCTGCCCATCCCTTCCAAAAAGTTTGTAAACCTCAATCATAATATTCCAGTTGTGTGATTCATCCCGACATGTTTCTGTGATAGCAATTAGGTCATAGTTTTCTAAATACACCATCGTTTCCATCTCCTCCTGCTTATTTCCCATGCTGCATGCATTGGTGTAGAGGCACTTCAGCTGGATTATGAGCTGTGATACCTTCTAAGAGGAGCACTCCCAAATTCCTCTGGGACAAATCTGAGGTTTCCCCCTGCTGCTTCCCAAAGTGATGGTGTTCTCTAGCTCTTCTCTGTCACTCAGAAGTACATCCCCTTCCCCCACTGAATCTAGTTTTAATCTCTGCTAATCAGTGCAGCCAACTTGCTGCCCAGAACATTCCCGCCCTTGCAGGTCATTTGCATCCCATCCAGTATTAACATGCCTGGTTTCTCAAAAGTGCATCCAGGATCATATTAGCCAAAACCCCAAGTATGACACCATTCACACATTCCTCAGACTGATCTGTTCTCTCCTTCTACCCATGTCCCAGTCACCGAGAGGAACAAGGAGAACACTATCTGTACTCCTGGTCCCTTCGACATCCTCCCAAGGGACATAGCCTCTCTCAGTACTTTTTAATTCCCTGGTTGCAGCCTCCTTGTGACCTAACTTGAGAGAGCAGGAGTGGATAGTCATCCCCTGGCTTTATCAGACCTGGTAACCTCTTCTTGATTTCTCTCCTCTCCAGTTACCCCTTATGCAGGGTGCAAATAGGAGTGAGGCTACAGAACACAGGAAATCATGTGGGGTGTGGGGAGAGCAGAGGTGAACTGCAGCCAGCAAGGATTTTTAAAAGAAGTACCTCTTTAAGATGGAGCTGCATGTACATTCTTGCTGAGGCTTGCAAACATTAGCAGCCTAACTGAAGTCAACAGATAATCAAGCTGGGCAGAGCGAGCAGTGAGTCAAAGCCAGCAATGTTGTCATACTCTTACTTGCCATTTCAAAAACACAAGTTAGGAATTTCTAATGCTAGAGTACTCTTTAAGTTAAACAATAAGCATGTTTTCTTAAAGCAGGTGGGTTAGGAAGGCAGGGGTCAGAGAAACTTGAAAATATTTGACTGGAAATAGTGTTGAGGAATCACAAAGAATAGTAAACTGCTGAACCAAGATACGTTTTGCTTCGGCTGGAAAACATAAAATACTGGCAGGAAAAGAAGCAGGTATGTCAGCTGCAGAGGCCAAACTGAGAGCAAGAAACAGATTGCTGAAGGAAGATACCCAACTAAGTCAGCCAACTATTTATTACGGTTTATAGTAAAGCTTGGCCCAAAGCCCCAAACACTTTAAAATGTACTAGGTGAACAGTAAAAGTATGAATGAAAATGCAGCTGTAGCTTCAGAATAATTTTATAGCAACTTAAAATGATTGTACTTTAAAGAGTGACCAGCAATTTGAGTTTCAGAGACAAGCAAAGCAAGGGGCAGTATGCTATGAATGAGAAAACAAAGAAAATCTCTTCCAACAAACCAATACCAGTAACTTTCCTGGTGATTGCACAAATGTTTTTGTGATTGAGATGAAGAGGCTGCAAATCTTGGTCCATGTGTCAACCAGAACGTATGGGTTTGCAGCAAGCTGCTGGCTGAATTTTAGCCCCTGTCGACTAGAATTCAAACAGCTGTTAGCAGCCATTTCATATTGTGTTGTCACGGCTCAGTGAGAACAACAAAAAAAGACTTTTTCACTTTTTCTGGTGTGTGCAAATAGAGTGATATGGCTGAAAGACTGGATATGCTTTTCTATGCTGGAGAAGATCTAATTTAACACTCTTGGACCCAGTTTTACCTTCATTATAGCCAACTGACAATTTGCCAGAGAATTCGGTGAGCAGAAATCAGATCCCTTACTGTGAGCAGACAGAAAAAGAATAAGCTGCTATATGTGAGAATATGATTTTCCCAGCATGTTAAAAAGAAGTGAATTTCCAGCAGCTCTGTGATATAAGGGGTTCGTTGAAGACACAGGCGTGGAGAATTAGGGTGCATACATGACAATGCATTGATATGAGTAAAGCTAAGTGCTCAGGAAAGTGGCAAAATCTTTGGTGAACAACATCACACTAGTGGATGCTTTCCAGGTGATTTTCTTGAACTTGGAGAGAAAAGAACAAGAGAGAAGAGCCTGGAAATGGGAGAAGGAAAGCAGGAAAATAAAGTTTTCCAAAAATGAATGCACTATTAAGATCCCGATATTATCACTTGCTTCACTGTAACTGGATTTATCAGAGAGGGTTCTCTCAAGAGCAGTAGCACTTTGCCTCGCTCTTTCTTACTCTCTGGCTGCTTCCAGCAGTGGAAGCTATGTTGGAATTCCTGAAGTACCTGCTCATAAGAGCAAAGCCTGCAGGGAAGCTTAGTGAGTTTCTTTTCACCTGCTTTGTTTGTGGAGAGTGAAGCCTTGGTTTATTACCTGCCTCCTGCCACTCCTTAAAAGCTAAAGAGCTTTTCTTTGTGTAGTTACAGTAACTATGGCAGCTGCACATTTATTAGTTGCAGCATACACTAAAAAACAGGCAGGGTAACTACCTTGAGTGGAAGGCAAAGATATGTGCAAGTATCTATCGAAAAAAGTCAACAACCTGTTTACTGAAAGCAAGCAATTGTGAAGCTAATAAAAGATAGAATCTGCCTCGTATTTTGCCATAAAGCAAGATGATAGACTAACAACTCTGATATTGCACCTGTGAACACAGTATATGCATACGTCTAACTGATCTATCTAGCTATCCCAGGCATCTGATTATATATCATTCACCACAGACAGGCTCACATTAACAATCTTCTCCTCAAATTTGAATAACCAAAAGCTTTGGCAGTTTTAGGTGTCATATGCAGATTGGAATTTAGAGTTAAATATAATGGCTGATGCAGGGACAGTTCAAACAAAAGACTCTAGAACTGGATTCCCCTGAACTTCCAGTGTTTTGGTGAGGAAGGGTAAGAGTGGAGAAGAAAGGGTACTGCTTGATATCACAGTATAAACATCACTGCTTCTGTCTGTACCGGGAGGTTAACATTAAAAGAATTAGATGCAATAATTTTAAGTGAACTAAACTCACAACCCAGGATCATCTGCAGAGCAGTCTGTGTGTTCTTGTTCTCACCCTTCTCATGGGTACACACCCAGTATCACAGTGGTTGCTCTGGTACACAGTTTGGGAGATAAAAATTCAGAGATGGGACTGGCCATAACTATCTATCTGCCCTCTTTTCTGATTATATTTTACTATATATAATCCATATATAACCAATAAAACTATTATAATACCCTCATAACTAACACCACAGTTCAAGCAGGTGTCCCCAGCCCTGCATCACTTCCCCAGATGTTCCTGTTCCAAATCTTCTGTCAGTTGCATGCTGGGTGGGCTGAATGCATAACAACTGAGTTACTCTGGTATGTTTTCTTCTGACTACCTGTTCTCAAAGAGCTCACACTCATGTGATCCCTTAGAAGGAACTACTTTTAATTTGATTTCACAGCAATTAGGGCACGTTTGCTCCTTTCCTTTCCTTTCCTTTCCTTTCCTTTCCTTTCCTTTCCTTTCCTTTCCTTTCCTTTCCTTTCCTTTCCTTTCCTTTCCTTTCCTTTCCTTTCCTTTCCTTTCCTTCCCTTCCCTTCCCTTCCCTTCCCTTCCCTTCCCTTCCCTTCCCTTCCCTTCCCTTCCCTTCCCTCCCTTCCCTTCCCTTCCCTTCCCTTCCCTTCCCTTCCCTTCCCTTCCCTTCCCTTCCCTTCCCTTTCCTTTCCTTTCCTTTCCTTTCCTTTCCTTTCCTTTCCTTTCCTTTCCTTTCCTTTCCTTTCCTTTCCTTTCCTTTCCTTTCCTTTCCTTTCCTTCCCTTTCCTTTCCTTCCCTTCCCTTTCCTTTCCTTCCCTTCCCTTTCCTTTCCTTCCCTTTCCTTTCCTTCCCTTTCCTTCCCTTTCCTTTCCTTCCCTTTCCTTTCCTTCCCTTTCCTTTCCTTCCCTTCCCTTTCCTTCCCTTTCCTTCCCTTTCCTTCCCTTCCCTTCCCTTTCCTTCCCTTCCCTTTCCTTCCCTTCCCTTTCCTTCCCTTCCCTTTCCTTCCCTTCCCTTCCCTTTCCTTCCCTTCCCTTCCCTTCCCTTTCCTTCCCTTCCCTTTCCTTCCCTTCCCTTCCCTTCCCTTCCCTTCCCTTCCCTTTCCTTCCCTTTCCTTTCCTTCCCTTCCCTTTCCTTCCCTTCCCTTTCCTTTCCTTCCCTTTCCTTTCCTTCCCTTTCCTTCCCTTCCCTTTCCTTCCCTTCCCTTTCCTTCCCTTCCCTTTCCTTTCCTTCCCTTTCCTTTCCTTCCCTTTCCTTTCCTTCCCTTTCCTTTCCTTCCCTTTCCTTTCCTTCCCTTTCCTTTCCTTCCCTTCCCTTCCCTTCCCTTCCCTTCCCTTCCCTTCCCTTCCCTTCCCTTCCCTTCCCTTCCCTTCCCTTCCCTTCCCTTCCCTTCCCTTCCCTTCCCTTCCCTTCCCTTCCCTTCCCTTCCCTTCCCTTCCCTTCCCTTCCCTTCCCTTCCCTTCCCTTCCCTTCCCTTCCCTTCCCTTCCCTTTCCTTTCCTTTCCTTTCCTTTCCTTTCCTTTCCAGCAAAGAATAATTTAGTAAGCATGTGCATTTATGACATTCAGCCTTATGTTACCTGCAGCTTGAACAAGCCCTTCTATTGTCTTGTAAAGTTATTATCTGCTGAGACTGGGCTGCAGGGAAGTCAAAGCCCTAGTAATGGTGAGCAACAGGTTTTTATGGTAGGTCTCTGTTTTCCATAAAATCAATCTATAATAACAGACTTCCAAAACTACTGAATTAGATCTTCCCCAATTCGAATCACCTCAGAATAAACAAATGAAACTCAGCTTCCAGCAAAGCTCCGCTTGCTGCACGAGTCCTGGAAATAGTTGAGATCTTAAACAGCTCTTTGCTAGACGGGGAACCTTGAGGCGTTGGCTTCCAGTAAGAGCAGCAAGGCAGAGGAAGCACTGCCACCCAGTGGCTGCCGAGGGCAAATCGCTGCTGGACCAACCTGCAGACTTCACTTTCTTGAGATTCGTGCTGCAAAGCTGGACGGTTCGCTTAGACAAAGTTTTCTGTCTGATCCAGCTGATTCGAATCGTACTGAGCTCAGTTCACTTGGTGCAGCGTTGATATTTTTAGCGAAAATCAAAGTTAAATAGGTTTTCAAAGAACATATCCCAAGAGCCTTGTTTTGGTTTGGTTTCCAACTGAAACCAGACATTCTAAAAGAAAAAGAAAGTAGAAGGTTTTTGGCTGTCCCTGGGACTGACTTAGGCTGAGGAAATATGGCCTTTAACTGACTTATGGCTAATACAGAAGAGCCATTCTGAATCTGAGGCAAAAGAATCAAGTGTATTAGTATCACAGAATCATAGAGCAGAGAATAGTAGGAGAGTTTGGGTTGGAAGGGACTTTTAAGATCATCTTGTTCCAACCCCCCTGCCATAGGCACAGACACCTCACTCTAGACCAGGCTGCTCAAAGCCCCATCCAGCCTGGCCTTGAACACCTCCAGGGATGGGGCATCCACAGCCTTTCTCTCTGTTCCAGTGTCTCACCACACACACAGTAAAGAACTTCTTCCTACTACCTAGCCTGAACCTGCTGCCTTCCTGTTTAAAGCCATTTCCCCTTGTCCTGTAGCTTACACGTGCTTATAAAAAGTTCCTCCCCAGCTTTTCTGTAGCCCCCCCTCGCGTGTTGGAAAGCCACCACAAGGTTCCCCCAGAGCCTTCTCCAGGCTGAAGAACCCCAGCTCTCTCAGCCTATCCTTGTAAGGGAGGTGTTCCAGCCCTCTGATCATCTTCGTGGCCCTTTGCTGGACCCTCTCCAACAGCTCCATGTCTTTCTTGTGTTGGGGGCCCCAGAAATGGATGCAGTAGAGGGGGGTCTCACAAGAGCAGAACACAAGGGCAGAATCACCTCCCTCAACCTGCTGGTCACACTTCTCTTGATGCAACCCAGGATACAGTTGGCTTTCTGGGCTGCATTGCTGGCTCATGTTGAATCTTTCATCAACCAAAACTCCCAAATCTTCCTCCTCAGGGCTGCTCTCAAGCCATTTAATTACATTTAATGGTGAGAATGTAAGTTACCACAATTTAACTTATTGTATGGCTCGTAAAGATTTGTATCAGAAATACTAAGCTTTGTTTAAGGAAACATTAACAGCAATGTATGTAAAGAAGCATCAGAAGAAATACCAGTGCAAGACTTAGAGGAACAGTGGGCACTGACAATCAATGACACTGCCAACAGCAATGATACAGGCAAGTGTTGAAGGCCAGGCTGTCCACAGCAGGACGAGAAAGCCTGTACTCTGGTAACAGGAGAAGGGCAACAGGATTGCGGCACACCACATGTTCAGTCCTCTTCCCTTGTTCTCCTGACATATTAATATATCTCTGAGTATCTGTACTCAGATACTGGAAACACAAGCGATGGGCATCAACAATTACCTATGCTGCAGTAATCAATATTCTGGGGAAAAAGTAAAACTGCTTGAATTGTACAGGATATGTAAGAGCTACATCCACAGAACAGCTCATCATTGCAAAACACAGGGGTCTGCAGAGATGCAGTGAGGACACGACAGCCAGCACCACGTTGTTAGTGTTGCATGTAGGAATACTGGCTGGGTTACTCAGACATCTACCTTGATGTTTCTGAGTACATGGTGTGGGAGTGCATCTACCACAGCTAAAACAGAACATGCAGGTGACTGAAATCAATTTTGTTTAAAATAAATATAACTTTCCTCTTCCATACTGATTCTCACTGCATTCTGTGACATTAATTATGTACATGCTGTTTTGAAGAAGCGTCCAGGTGCAAGTGATTCTCATTCAAAAACAATCACCACAAGACTACACAACAAATATGGCCATACTTCATAGCCTGGGGACTAAATTTCAAGCAATCCTGCTTTAGGTGCTCACAAAGAAAGCACTCTATAATGCATTTCTCGTCTCAGCCTTCCTGCCATTTAAGTCTCTGGGATCACTGTTATACTGCAGGCAGTGAAGTTACACTAAATCAGCAGAACAGGCTGTCAGAAGATTTGATAGAGCAGAAGGGTGCTGCAGAAGCTTTAAAAATGCTTATACGTACTAATCAGGGGTGAGATGCGCAAATCTTGAGTCACTCCCAAACTATTAATAAGAAAAGCGCCATTCAGATGAAGTCAACTGATATATTAATACACCAAAGGCAAATATGTGTATATCCAAAACACTGACATAAAGAACCATTTCAGTGAAAACCACCCAAGCCATTTGCAGAAAAACATGAGAACTTGAGTTTCAAAAGCTTTGTTTTGACTCCAAGGTGCTTGAGTGGAATTTTGTTGAATCTATTTTTATTTCCAAAGCAGTTTTGGTTTCGTACTACATAAATGCCTCCATAAGCTGTGGAAATGATTAGCTTCAGCCTTTTATCCATAGGAAATTAGGATAATAAGCATTACATTGGGCATTACTGGCCAGTTCAGTGCTGGCCATAAAAATGTTAAGCCTGACAAATTAGCACCTCCTCTTTATTTATTTATTATTCTTTCCTTGGTTGCATAATCTCACATTCTGCACTTCCATTGGTTCACAGACAACAGTTTCCACTGCTATAGACAACCTGCTATTTCTTTTGAATTGCATTTTGACCTTTTCCCCCTCATTGCCAAGCAAGGGGTGAACTCTCATGGGGTGGTACTTTCAGAGGTCCATAGGAAACAACACAGAGAACAGTGCGTTTCCAGGCTATTTCTGATTCCCATCCATGATCTAAATGAGAATACTGGTACCACAGTTGTTTTGCTTTTCTGCATCATAGCAGTCATAAAATGCCATTCAGAAAGGCAGAATGATTTGCATAGCTACCCACAGATGTGTTCTTCAAAAGGAAAGCAGATTTGTGTGCTGGGGAAAAACATGGTGATATATTTGGCAGCTAAATTAATTTTCCTTAACCTCTTATGAAATTTCCATTCTCTGCTAATGTAATCCTGAGAAGTTGTTCTAACCAAGTGCTACTATGTCCACAGAAAGAATACATCATACTTACCAGACAGTAACTGCTTATCTGGGAGCAAACGGCCTATAGTAGCTACAAGTAGACCTCAGTGTTAGACAGCCCTACCCTCATAGCCTGGGGACTAAATTAAGTTCATAGCCCGGGGACTAGATTTCAAAGTTAATGAACTTAACTCCTGCAGGCAAAGGGGTGAGCACAGCTGGAAAGCAGTTTGACAGATGTTCTATTCTGTTTGTTTGGGGCTTTGACCACACTGTGTCTGGCATCTCTTCACAATAGAGATGGGCACTCAGCCATGGGGAGAAGCACAAGCTCTCATGCATTCTGCTTAGGGAGGGCTAGGCTCATAGGTTGTTAGCAGTGTTCCTGTTACTAACTTTTAAGAAAATGTCCAGCTTGCTAGTAGCCTGAAAAAGAGACTTCCAAGGGCCATTCGGAGGGCACATGGACAAACTACAGGGAACTGTGGCTGAGCACTGATCTGATCTGATGCCCACCACCCTCTGGAGCAGACCCTGTCCCTGACCTCCCCTGGCACAGCTCCATGCCGTTCCCTCGGGCCCTGTCGCTGTCACACAGAGCAGAGCTCAGTGCTGCTCCTCTGCTCCCTGTGAGGAGCTGCAGCTGCCATAGGCCTCCCGTTTCCCTGCTCTGTGCTGAGCAAACACAGGGACCTCCAAAGCTGGTTCTACTGACACATCTGATCTCCCAGGAGTATTTCTTGATCCTAGCAGTTTATACTTCCTCGGTACCAAGCCCACAGAAGCAGATATCCCATGCCTCCCATCAATGCTGAGCACAAGGAAGGTCTGCTGTGCCTGTTGCAGATACACAGTGCTAGTACTGGGGCCTGCCCTGTTTAATATTTTTATTGATCTGGACAAGAGGATTGAGTGTACCCTCAGTAAGTTTGCAGACAGCACCAGTTGGGAAGACGTGCTGATCTGCCTGAGGGCAGAGAGGCCAACAGGATGAAGTTCAACAACACAAAGTGCGGGGTCCTGCACATTGGTCACAGCAACCCCAGGCAATGCTATAGGCTTGGAGCAGAGTGGCTGGAAAGCTGTATGAAGGAAACGATCCGGAGGTGTTGGTGGACAGACAGTTGCATGTGAGCCAGCAGTGTGCCCAGGTGGCCAGGAAGGCCAACAGCATCCTGGCTTACTTACCAGAAATAGTGCAGCCAGCAGGAGCAGGGAGGTGATGGTCTCTCTGTTCTTGGCACTGGTGAGGCTGCACCCTGAGTGCTGTGTTCAGTTTTGGGCCCTCACTGCAAGAAAGACATCAAGGCCCTAAAGTGCATTCAGAAAAGGGTAGCAAAGCTGGGAGGGGTCTGGAGCACAAGTCTTACGGGGAGCGGCTGAGGGAGCTGGGATTGTTCAGTCTGGAGAAGAGGGGATACCTCATTGCTCTCTACAGCTGCCTGAAAGAAGGCTGTGGTGAGGTGTGGGTCGGCCTCTTCTCCCAGGTAACAGTGATGGGATGGGAGGGAATGGCCTCATGCTGCACCAGGGGAGGTTCAGGTTGGATATGAGGAAGCATTTCTTCTCAGAGGGAGCAGTGCTGCAGTGGCACAGGCTGCCCAGGGAGGTGGTGCAGTCACGGTCCCTGGAGGTGCTCAAGAACCACATGGATGTGGCACTGAGGGATGTGGTTAGCAGGTATGGTGGGGGAGGGTTCGACTAGGTTATCTTAGAGGTCTTTTCCAACCTTAATGAATATGGAGCAGAAGGAAAATTGACGAGTGGATGGAAAAGGAGCTGAAGCGCCTCCTTGCAGGAAGGATTTTGCCAGCATTGCAGCCCCTCTTTAACCATGGAGACAAGAAAACGCTAACCCCAAGACACTGAGACGCGCCATGCCGGCGCAGGATGTGAGCTCACGGTACCGCCCCTTCCCCGCCCCGCTCATGGTGCCGGTTCCGCCGCCCTCAGTCCCGCCTTGCTGCATCCCGCGGCCGGGGCTGTCCCGGCTCTGCCAGGCCGGGCGGGCTGCGCCGGGCCGGGCCTGGCCGGTGAGCGCCACGAGGGGCTGCGGGGCGGCCCGGAGCCGGGCCCGGTGGGGAACCCAGAAAGGGGCGGGAGTGGCGGCGATGGGGCCCGGGAGGGACCGCGGCCTGGGGGAAGCGGAGGCTGCGCGGGAAAGGGGGTAGGTCCGCGGTCAGGCCGAGACTATCCGGGTTGAAATGTTCGTTGTCTTTTTCCCGAGGTGGACGGGTGCCGCCCGCCGCTGCAGGAGGGGCCGCCATGGGGAACCAGCTGGCTGGCATCGCCCCGTCGCAGATCCTCTCGGTGGACAGCTATTTCTCTGACATCCACGACTTCGAGTATGACAAAAGCCTGGGGAGCACCCGCTTCTTCAAGGTGGCCCGAGCCAAGCACCGGGAGGGGCTGGTGGTGGTGAAGGTGTTCGCCATCCAGGACCCGACCCTGCCCCTGACGAGCTACAAGCAGGAGCTGGAGGAGCTGAAGATCCGGCTGCACTCGGCGCAGAACTGCCTCCCCTTTCAGAAAGCAACCTTGTCCGAGAAGGCTGCCATGCTCTTCAGGCAGTACGTGAGGGACAACCTGTACGATCGGATCAGCACGAGGCCATTCCTCAATAACATCGAGAAAAGGTGGATTGCTTTCCAGATCCTGACGGCGGTGGACCAGGCGCACAAATCTGGGGTCCGCCATGGGGACATTAAGACTGAAAACATCATGGTGACCAGCTGGAACTGGGTTCTTCTGACGGACTTTGCCAGTTTTAAACCAACGTATCTTCCCGAAGACAACCCCGCTGACTTCAACTATTTCTTCGACACGTCGCGGAGGAGAACATGCTACATCGCTCCCGAGCGCTTTGTTGATGGCAGCATGTTTGCCACAGAGCTGGAAAACATGCGAGATCCCTCCACCCCTCTGGTAGACCTGGCTAACAGCAATCAGCGAACAAGGGGGGAGTTAAAACGTGCAATGGACATCTTTTCTGCAGGTACTGAGAGAGATCCGTGTGCTCTTCGTGTGTCAGGGGTGCACAGAAGCTTGTTATTTTTTGTGTGTTCTTTTTACTTATTATCTTTTACTTTTTTATTACAGCAGGCCTAGAAAACAGCTTGTGTGGGAAAAAAATTGCTTACCTTAAGCATTAGGACTGGTCTCCAAACCTTTCAGTTGCAGAAAGATTACAGACACAATAGAGTAAGCTACATGACTTAAATGCACCCGTGTTATCTGAGGAGCGCAATCAGATACTTCTGTTACAGCTTATCTCTGCCCTGGAAAAGAGGTGGTTCTACAGGTCACAGACTGTGATCTTCAGGTGGCTGAGGTCCCAGGGATGCAGTGTATGCTTCATGGGACCCGTGAGGAGGAACCAGTCAGTGGCACACCTAAGGTCTGCCTGGGAACAGAGCTGCTTTCCAGTGCAGTTTGGCAATATTAGCTTCAGAAGCTCCTTGTCCTTATATTTTTCCTACAAGCAGGAAGTTGGATAACTCAGTAAGCTCCTGTCATGGTTCCACTCAAAAGTTCTTGATAGAGTCCCACTGTGGGAGCCCGTCTTGAGTCACAGGCTTGTTTTGATTCATGTGTTTGGCCTATTAGAGAAAAACAAACAAACAGACAAAATTGAAGCGTGAACGTGTAAGTAATGGTTACTTCACTTTCACCAGCCAAGTTTCCAGGCTGCTCCACTGACAGGACACGATGCTGACCGTGGCAGGCAAACTGCAGGAACGGGATCTTTGAAGAGGACATGCATCATATACACAACAGGGTGCCATGTCTGGCAACCTTCTTATTTCGCACTGTTTTTAGGAACTTGTTTGAGCGAACGTATGCTGTCCCTCAGCATCACTGTGGAAGCAGAACTTATTCTTCTTGCTTCATTTGACCTCTTGCTTGGTCCATGCTTGATTTATTGGCACTCTTCCATGTAACAGTGATGTTGGTTCATTTTCTGATATATTTTCCATGTAACAGGTGGTTGAAATCAGTACCTCATGTTTCCTAATTGCAAAATCCTCTGCTGTTGGCTTGTTTGAAATGGAATACCTGGGAGGCATTTCAGAGATCAAGTGCAAAAGCCAGTTTTTGGAGATGGAGATGCTATCCCCTTTCCACAAGTGAATTAGTCAGCTCATTAGCCTTGTTTTTAATCAAGCTAAGGTTCACGTAGGATCTGTTCTTGTCTGTGTACAGAAAACAAAATTTCTGTTTTCAGTTCTCTCATGTCTTTGACTGTTTTTTTTTCCCCTAGGCTGTGTAATAGCAGAGCTGTTCACAGAAGGCGTCCCCTTGTTTGATTTATCTCAGCTTCTGGCTTACAGAAATGGCCTCTTTTCCCCCGATCAAGTCCTAAACAAAATTGAAGACCGCAGTATCAGAGAGCTGGTAAGGGTGGGCTGCAGCATCATCAGAACAATTTCTGTGTGTAGTTCATTTCACCTCCTTTCATGACAAATTGCTTGCTGATTTTGATTGTGGGTTTGGGTTCTTATTTATTTATTTATTTTGCATTACGAATGTCTAAACCTTTAATCTTTCTCTCCTGCTCCCTCCTGCTTCTGCCTTTCTCAAGGTCACTCAGATGGTCCATCGCGAGCCAGATAAACGTTTAGCAGCTGAAGATTACTTGAAACAGCAACGTAACAATGCCTTTCCTGAAATATTTTACACTTTCCTGCAGCCTTACATGGCCCAGTTTGCCAAGGAAACATTTGTATCAGCAGATGAGCGTATACTGGTCATACGTAAAGATCTGGACAACATCATTCACAATCTCTGTGGGCATGATCGCACAGAGAAAGCCGAGGGAGAGACCAAAGAGAATGGGCTGGTTATCCTAGTGTCTGTGATAACTTCCTGTTTACAGACTCTCAAATACTGTGATTCAAAACTGGCTGCTTTGGAGCTGATTCTTCATTTAGCACCGAGATTAAGTGTTGAGATTCTTCTGGATCGTATTACTCCTTATCTGTTACATTTCAGCAACGACTCTGTGCCCAGGGTGAGGGCAGAATCTGTGAGGACACTAACTAAAGTTCTTGCTCTCGTCAAAGAGGTGCCACGCAATGATATTAACATTTACCCAGAGTATATCCTGCCAGGCATTGCACACTTGGCCCAGGATGAAGCCACTATTGTCAGGCTTGCATATGCTGGTAAGTAGAAATCCACTCATAACTCCAAATCTTCTTTTTTATTGTGCTTCTTTTAATGTTTTGTGTACTCACAGACAAGGTTAGGGATTAGAGCCTGGTGCTCGGGGAAGCAGTCCTGCTTCTCTTTTCTAGATAAACAAGGACATAACAAGTAAAAGTTCTTCTACAACCATGTATGTGAACAGGGCTTTTGGAGCCTGCCCGCTCTCTGCAGATCTAATTTACCTTAGTTAGCATTTTGTTAGCTCAGACTGATATCAGTTAGGCCGCTCTAAGCAATTAGTAAACATGAGACATATGTAAAGCATCAATTTGTTGTTATGCTTCAGTGACTTTCCCACAGAATGAAGTTTGGTGTTCGGGGCTGAGATTATCTGCTGTGTAATAGTCTGCCTTATACCTTCAGAGATGTTTTCTTCATATGTTTATTCAGATAGCTGAATTGTGGTGGTTCAGGAAGCAGTTTTGTAATTACACCTTTATACACTATTCACCCCTTACTGTTATTTGCTTTGACCATTCTGTTTACTAATGCACAATTCAGGTGACGGTGTGATGTGTTTGTTTGTTTGTTTTAAACTAAATTTACTGATAAATGCCATTGTCAAAGGCATTGGATGGGTGGTTAGTCGAACCAATTCACCTTGGTGTTCCATATTTTGGGCTTTATGGAAGAGTCATTTTCTCATGCCTCGCTTTTATTTCTAGACTAGGAGAGAGAAAAAAGAAAGAAAGACACAAAAAGAAGAAGACCAAACTTCAGCCTGTCCATAATAAAATTCGAAATTAGTGAATTTAAAGCTGAGCTTGTTAAATAAGCTGAACTGGGGGGAAAAAAAAGTAGCCAGCTCTGTTTGTGCAAGTGCAAAAAAGCTGCAGATCTCACTACCCAGTAGATTCCACTTGTGTTTGCTTGAATTGTGGATAGCTAAGTCTGGATAGGTAGCCCTCAATTCAAACAGCTTTCTTTTAAGAAAGCAATTGAACTTCAATAAGTTAATAAGTAAATAAGAATATTAGGCTAACTTTAGTAATATAGACATCAGTTAAATTATGTTACCACGCCTTTTGGAAGCATTGTGACTGGTGACTTACAGGATTTAAAGCAGGCTGTGTATGGTTTCCATTGGCATGTTGATGTTGTCTTGGCCAAGACTCAAAATGGCTGCTTAAGTGGGACGAAAGCCCTGGCAACGTTATGCCTGTGTCAGCCACTGCCTGACCCATATAGCCCAAATTGCTTCAGTGGCTTCCAGACACTGCAGGATGGTGCCAGATGGCATGGATAGATATAGGACAAATGTCTTCAGATTGGAACCCAGCCCTCAAGTGTAACCCCAAGGATACAAATTCTGGCGTGGTGGCATGTTGTTGTTTTGAATTGTTGTTAATTGCCCTTTCAATTCTATCAAGCCACTTAGTTATCCACCTGAGATAAGGTGATATTTTGGGCTAGTTTAGGAGACTAAAATTGGTTGCAGTTGCATTTTTTCCTACCCATTTAGACAATGCTACTGTGTGATATGATATACCTGGTTGCTATTCTGTGTTTAGGGACATGAGTCCCTGAAGTGGGTTTGCAGAACGTATTGTGTAATCTCAGTGCTATTTGCCTATCCTGACTGGTATTCTGAGTGGTTGTAATATCTCACAGGGGGATCGTCAGAAGTCTGTAAATTGGCAAAGCAGAACAATTCTAAACCAAAATGTTTTCCTCTGCAGAAAACATAGCATTGTTGGCAGAAACAGCTCTAAGATTTCTGGAGTTAGTCCAGCTGAAAAATCTAAATATGGAAAATGAACCAAATGGCGAAGAAATGGATGAAGCATCTCACCCTAGTGATAACTATGATACAGGTAATGTCGCTTCCACTTACCTTGCTTCTTTATAATAGCAAAATGCAGAGCTGGTTTTTGTTGTCACTTGGCCTTCTTATAAATGGGAAAAAATGCTTTGCCTCAGCTGGTATCTGTCACAGCTTCATGTAGAAACTGGCATCTCTGTTCTGAACGCTGTGAAAGAGAAGAAGAGAGAAATGAGCACAGTTCTCTGCAAGTTCTCAAAGTATTTGTGGCTGGTTAGCTGCATATCCAACTTCGTTGTCCCTTCAACAAGGCAGCTCTGCTCCAAACACCACTTCCACTGACGTGCTTGGCGGAGCTAACTTTGAAAAATCTGACAAGCTCTGACGTAGTCACACTACTGTATTTTTCAGTTGTTCTTCCCTGACGGTTTGTGTGCCTGGCTGTCCTTGTCTGTTGTCTGCAGATGCCAAAAATGTGGGTGTCTCTGACAGTAACGTGGTCACCTGTGCTATTATAACTGTTGCACAGAGTTGTTTGGTGTTTTTTTTCCCTTCCCTTGGCAAGGAGGGGTGAGTAATAAGTGGACTATGTGTCAGCTTCAATCCCTTTAGTGAAACATGTGTTTCTTGGATAATACTGAGCAAGTTTTCCAAGCTGAGAAGTTTGTGGTTAAAAATACGTTCTATTCTGGGGTAAGTACATTAATGTGCAACCGATTATAATGGTAAACTTCTCATGCATACACTATTTGGTAGCGAAAAAGACGTGTTTCAATTATATTTTAAATAGTTGCAGAATGATACTTAAAAAAATAAAATCCCCTTTCGGTTCCTTCATGTAAACTGTTGGGTGTTCACAGTTGCTGAGGCGTGAGAGAAAGGATGGCCCATCTTACGGGCTCTGTTCATAAGAAACACTGTCCTGTATTACCCAGCAAGCTTGGACATGGAAGTAGTAATGCAAGGAAGAAAAGAGTTTGAATGGTTCTATTCTTTTATTCTTTTCATGCTTTCAGAAAGCAAGGCTGAGAAATTTGAACCCAGAAGGCAACTTTTTCCACGTGACTGACAAACTGTTTTGGAAAGTAAATTAGCTGGTGTTCTGACTGCCTGTGGGCAAGTGGCAATTACCTCTGCAAAGCTGAATTAGCAATATCTGAATTTAGTGCTATTTGCTTGAGAATCTCCACCATAGGCTTTCAGTATTAGCGTATGCATCAACTATACTGTTATTTCTACTTCATGGAGTTTTTTTTCCTCAGTTCCATCATGGAATAGAAGCAAGGAGTGAGATCACTTTCAAGTTTTTGTCACCATTGTTAGGGTAACTGCTAGTATTGTGTAACACTGCAAGTGCTCATGTTTTCAAATACTATTTGTTTCTCTCTGACCTTAGTGAAGCCAGTCTTCCTCCCTAAGTAAAAGTATTCTCTCGTCAATTCACAGCTGTTACAACTGATGGTCAAATAAGTGTGTAAAAGCAGAGTTGTCTTGAAGTACCTTGTTTAACACAGTAATGTTGCTGCTGACTCATTCGATGCTTTTTCACTTCAGCATTTCATTTGTATACAAAATGGGTTGGATCATCTTAGTTGAAAATAAGAGAAATGTAGAATTGCATTTCTCTGCTCATATTTCTGTAGTCTGACTTTGCCACTACCCTCATGCTTAGTCTGAAGTCTTTTGTAAGCCAGTCCTTGGAATTGTTGAGATTACGTTGCTTTGTTCATCTTAGCAAGTGTTTCTATGGTGTTTTTCAGGATATCAGTTTAACTCCCTTAGCAGTATATGTGCATGTACAGTTTCCCATTTATCTAATTGTTCACTCCTTTGTCTCCTGCAGAGCTGCAAGCCTTGCACGAAATGGTCCAGCAGAAAGTTGTCACTTTGCTGAGCGACCCAGAAAATATCGTGAAACAAACACTAATGGAAAATGGAATAACGCGTCTCTGCGTATTTTTTGGACGTCAAAAAGCCAACGATGTTCTTCTATCTCACATGATCACTTTCTTAAATGATAAGAATGACTGGCATCTTCGAGGAGCTTTCTTTGACAGCATTGTGGGTAAGGGTTTGGATTCAGCCAAACTGAATAGTTTTTTCACATCCTGGAAGCTGTTAAGCCATTTCTTCTGAAGATGTAGGTAATTTGGGGGAAGTGACATGCTGAATTACTGTGTAAAGGTTTCTCTGTGGAGTAAAGAAGAAGCAACGTAAATAGAAGTAACTTTTTTTCTGTCTAAATATTTCTTTCAAATGAGACTGATACCTCTAAGGCCAGGTTAGATTCACATCAAAAATAGAACTTTAATTATGTTTGTTCTTACTTTTAATTTTTAAAATCTTTTCTGAAGCCACTAATTGAAAAAAATGAATTGTGGCAAATCAATGCTCAAATTTCTGCAAACCATCTAGAAAATGCATCACTTTAACTGTGTGCATGGTCCCATTCCTCAATAGACCTGTTTGCGTGATAAAAACTTAGTGCTGATTTCCACATTAGGGTAGAAGTGATGAAGTTATTTAATGTGTAAACTTGATTATGGTGGGAAGACACCTGACTTTGTGATATTTGTCAATCCCCAGTAACTGGGTTAGAAGCAGATACAGTTACAATCTATGCTGTGCATCGTCTATGACAACAACAATGATAAGCCTGAGTTATTCGATGAAAAAACAACTTTTCTCTCTTGGGAATGACCAGAGGACTTTCCCAGTTGCTTGTAGGAAGGAACGTCAGTTTGATGGGTGTAAAGCAAGAGGAAAGATCAGGAATTCAATGAGGTCCATCTCCATGACAGTTGCCAGAGATTAATTATAGTAGATGGGTTACTAATCCAAGGAAGGGATTCCAGATGACAGTGTCATGTGGACACTGGCTGGTTGCTGTGTGGGAAAGAAGAAAAGAATAAGAAAGCAGTTGTTTTTTTTTTCTACTGGGATGTGGCTGATAAGTTTTGGTCCATCAGCTTCAAAGGGATTACATTTATTTTGCTTTTAATCTTGGCTTCCTTCAGAGATCTTTGAAATATATTTTAAAATTGGATTTGTTTTTGAAACTATGGGTCGGGTGGCTTCGTGGTGCTAAATAGAGAGTAGCTAACTTAAGTAAATCTTGAGGCCATGTCTGCATGTCAGACTGGAAGAGTTTTAGAAGATTGTTTTAAAATGTTTCATTTCAACTTTTGGCAATTGTTGTAATAGATAAATGAACGTATCTGAAGGACGTTCTTTGCTGATAACTAGTCCAGTATCCGGTTCAGCCTCTCAGGAAGCTGAATGCTATTCAAATTACCATTGCTACTAAATTAAAAGACAAAAATCCTGCCAATATTCTTTCAGCAGTGCTCATTTACCCTTTCCACGTACAAAAGCAGGCACTGCATCCCCACCCTTAGGAGCACTGCTATTTTTGCCTCACCGTTTCAGACTTGTGCTGGCCAGCTGTGCGTTTACATCCACGCCTGACCTCTGGGAGGGCTTCAGCAGGCACAGAGTTTGGATTCAGTCAAACAGCTTTCAGAGCGTTTTTCTAACTCTCTGTTTTCTCAGAAATTTTAACAAAAATTGTGTCTTCCACATCCACTTCTGTGTGAGTACTGGGTTTTGTAGGACTGCGGCCTTGAGATTTGCTTCCTGCATCGCTGTCTCAGTATATGCATTTATTTCTTGTTTTCATAACTTACTTGGAAAATGCTCCCCGAGTCTCTGTATGCTGTAGGACTGAAACCTTAAACTTTGGAAAGGAAAAGCAAAGAAGTGTTACTTTGGATTCTTATGTGTTTTTTGTTTGTTTGTTTTAACATTTTTCAGGTGTTGCTGCTTACGTTGGCTGGCAGAGCTCCTCAATACTGAAGCCTCTGCTTCAGCAAGGACTCAGTGATGCAGAAGAATTTGTCATTTATAAGGCCCTCAATGCTCTTACTTGTATGTGCCAGCTAGGGCTCTTGCAAAAGCCTCATATTTATGAATTTGCTTGTGATATTGGTAAGTTGGAAGACAGATGGTTACCTTGTTTTCCTACTAAAGAAAACTTCATACTGCAGAAAGCTTCGTGGCCAACTTCATAAAGTTTCATAGCCTAACTGTTCAGTATGCAAACCTATAGTACTCTTATAGAGTTTACTTGAATGAGGGATGCCCAACGTTGGCATGCTGTTTATCAAACAGCTAGTCTTTTGATACTTTATCTTTTCATGGCTTTTCAAAAGCATTCAGAATTTGGGGCAGGTGATCTTTGGTTTTATATCTCATGACTGGATACCATCCCTTGATTACAGCTTCATAAAACCTGTGTAATTGAGATGGACTTCTGAATCCAACAGGAAAACATTAGTTATCTCACAATATAAATAGCGACTATTCAAGGAAGAGAAGGGAAAGAGGAATGAAAGAACTACGTGCTTAAAAGGAAAAACAAATCCTTGGTACTTCAGTTCTCTTAAATTGCCCAAATTAAGGTTAGCATTTATTTTTGGGTTAGTCTCCTTTGCAAATCTGGAATTGATACTGAGAAGTGAAATGAGTAGATTGGACAAATATTCCTTCTGTCAACAGCGAGGAGGCTCCACACCATTGGCCCAGTAAAGTTGATAAAATAGTTTTCTCATTTCAGGTGTCAGTTGTAGTGCTCTGCTGGAGGAAAGGCTGAAATTAGGGGTGGTTCTAGTGGGTGGAAATGACATTACGGGCTGCCTTTTATAGGATGGGCCTCTCTTTAATTTGAATGTTCTAACAGTAATTTTCTTTCAGCACCTTTCCTGTGCCATCCTAATCTTTGGATACGTTACGGTGCAGTGGGATTTATCACTGTGGTTGCACAGTACTTAAATATCGCTGATGTCTACTGCAAGCTAATGCCATACCTCCATCCTTTTATCACACAGCCAATAATACAGGTAATGCTTCAAATATTAATGTGATTATATCTTGACCAGTCATAATTCTGTGGTCTGTTGTTGCCATGGTGCTGGCTATTAAGAACATTAATTGTTTTGTCACTCTTTGTGGTGGTTTTTGTTTTGTTTTTTTGAAGTAAGGGTAGAGTTACTTGGGTTGTTAGGTTTTTTTTTTTTACTCTCTGCTGGAAAACATGAATGACTATTCCCATTCGTGACTTATCAATTCAAGACTTTCAAGACTTATCCCTAATTGGTTGCAAATGGCAAAATGTTTTACAAAGCCTAAAGTCAACAAGTCTGTCTTCTGGTTCAAGGCATTCTCTGCCTTGTTTGCAATCAAGCCACAGTTTATAGGTCTAAAAGGCATGAAGAGTCAGCTTTGACACAAGCATTTCTGTGTTATGTGCTTTTGTTTACAAGACTGAGTGTTGCATTCCTGCCCTGCTAACGCACAGAACTGTGTGACTGACCCTCTGAAAACATGAACAACCTGGTAGCTAAGCTATTGCCACACAGTGCTACTTGTGTGCTTTATTGCTTTGCCAGGACGAAGAGCAGTGTTCAGTGTGTGACTGGGAGTGGCCTGCATAATGCTGGCAATGTTTGCACAGGCATCTTTGCATACAGCTTTAGAACCTGTAGAATTCATTTCTTGAGTGTTTAAGTAGATAAGAAGCAGCTGCAGTACTTGCATTGAAGCGTGCATCATGTGTTTGATGTTTGGGTTTTTTTAATCATGCAGTTGGTAGGTTAATTAAAATCATATTTTTCTTTCTCTTCCTGGCCAGTTTTTGCAGTGGTTTAGGCACTGGTTGATAAATGTCTATCTTGTTTGGTTTGGGTTGAGATTTTTTGTTGTTGTTGTCATTTTTTCATTTGTTTGTTTGCTTGTTTTTATGTTAATATTCCCTGTTGTCCCATTACCAACCTGTAGGCTAGGAAAAACAAGTAGACATGATGTCTATAGCACTTTCATGTTAGTTTTCCCTATATTTAATGGATATCTTTCTTCCTATTGACTGATTTCTGGTTTTGAATTGCAGATAGATAAAGAAATAGTCCTGCTAAGTGTACTTAAAGAGCCCGTCAGCCGTTCCATATTTGATTACGTCTTAAGATCAAAGGATATCACAAGCCTTTTCCGACACCTTCAGATGCGTCAGAAGAAAAGGAATGGTGTCCTCCCAGACTGTCCACCCCCAGAGGACCCTGCCATTGCACAGCTGCTGAAGAAGCTACTTTCACAAGTGATTGTTTTTTCATTTGTACTTTGGAAATCAGAATTGAGACTCTCAGGCTCTGTATGTCTCTATAGCAACCTTGCGGTCGCTGCTTTTAGAGGATCCCAGCCCGAGGTTCAGTATGGGTTTGCTGGACAAAGAGTTCAGAACCTATGGAAGATTCCTTAAAGATCTGCCAGAAATAGGGCAGCTTTAGGCCTGAAATCCCCAAATATATTTTCTTCTTGATGATTTCAGTTGTATGTCTTGGATTTCAGATGTGATATATCAGTGTTGCAGAACATAGGCTATGTAATGTGCTGGAGTGTATGTTTGTTGAAGAGGCAGACTTGCAAATCACAGTGCAAAAACCAAAGGAAGATGAAAAGTTATGAAGCTTGTACTTGAAAAGGGTAACAGTAAGAATCACCAATATGAACCAGAAAGAGGAAGGACTGCAGCCAAGTGTGTGTGGTGTTCTTTTACCCCACTGTCTGTGGGCTGTAGTCATAGCCTAGAGGTGGCAGTTAAGCAGATTGCACCAGGTGGTGATCCAGTATTAAGTGCAGCTCTTCTCTCAGTATTCTTCCTCACTTGAGGAAGAAAGATAAAAATACAGCTACTTACCCAAAGTATCAAATAAGTAATAGGCTGGTGTCTTGAGTTTTGAGGATGTGTTCTTTGCTTCTGAGACAGTCATTTTATTTTACCGCTTCTTGTATCGGCATGCCTTGATGCATGTTCTTTTTCATAACATAAATAATAATATATTTTCTCTTACTCTGTAGGGGATGACTGAGGAAGAAGAAGACAAACTTTTAGCACTGAAAGACTTTATGTTAAAATCAAATAAAGCCAAAGCCAACATAGTGGATCAGAGCCACCTGCATGACAGCACTCAGAAAGGGGTGATTGATTTGTCAGTTCTGGGAATAATCAGGAGACAAGTGGATCTGGTTAAAACAAAGCAGGAGCCTGATGACAAACGTGGTAGGTATATTTTGTAGTCTTATCTAGGTAGAACTAAGTCTTTAATTTACTCAGCAGTTCACCCTACATAATTATTGCCACCCTCACTGAATTAGCAATAAGAAAATCTAGCATGATTTCTCAGTAGCATGCTGATATATGAAACGTGAGGTTTGGAGATGCTCTCTGCAACAGTGAAAGATGGGAATATTTTGCTTGTGAGAGTACTTAAATAAGACTGCATTTGCTGTAGCGATGTGTGCAGCTGATTGTCAGAAATGGAACTAGATACCCTTTGTAACCAAGTGTGAATTGTGAAGGCTACGTATCTGCCATCACTCTTTTCTCTTAAGAAGCAATGAGCTATTAAAAAGTGAAAATCCAGGATATCTTCTTGAGCTAACATAGTTTGAAGTACTGGGATAATACAGGCTGGCACTGACAATTGCTAGCTGTCAGTTATCATCAAGTACGTACTTTCTCTGCTTTAGAGTTGTTCAGCTGTCCATCCACTTCTATTTTGCTTTGCTTGCTCTGCTTTCTGTTCATAAAGCCCCTTATATTTCCATGTCCAGCTTTGAAGTCCATTTTCTGCTAACTCTGTTCCAGTTGTCCGTATCAACAAAACTCTTCCAGGTGATACTTAAGCTTCCTCTTAGCACTTTCAAACTTGCAGGTCCCCCCTCTCACAAGCAAAAATTTTTCATGTGGATTCTTGCAGCTTTCTAGATGGAAAAAAATCATGATATTGGAATTAATTACTACATGAATCAGCTGTAAGATTAATAAGTGTAAACAGAACACTTGCCACATGTTCTGCTTGCCTCCTAAAGCCCTGTCAGCTGACATAAACAACCTAGTAGTAGTTTTTCTCTTTAACTATATTTGGATGATAAATTGGTGTGTATACATTGGTCTCACATGTAGTTTGAAAGTAACAAGTGAGGGCTGCCATGACTGCATTTCTGTTTTTCACTCCCTTCCCTCCCCTGCCTCCCAACTCATTATAGCTAGAAAACATGTAAAGCAGGACTCAAACGTAAATGAAGAATGGAAGAGCATGTTTGGGTCTCTGGAACCACCCAACATCTCCCAGCCAATACCCAAAGGACACGGGCAAACTGCTGATCTGGAAGCTATCCAGGCTGGGAAACCACTTCGTTCAGAGTCCTCAGCTGGCATTTGCACCACTTTGTCATCCTCCCCACAGGTACTGCTGAAAAACACCATCTTTTCATAGAATCATTTGAATTGGAAGGGATCTTTAAAGGCCATCTAGACTAACTCCTGTGAATGAACAGGGGCATCCACAGCTACATCAGGTTCCTCAGAGCCTGGTCCATGCTCTTATAAAAATACTTTCCCATATCTTAATTGTTTTCAAATTTTTGATTGAGTTTCTGTCACGATGGCTCTAAAATACTAATTGTCATTAGTATTGTTGCCGTTGTATATTTGATTAAAACTAGTCGCTTTTGCAAGCCTCTACCTTTGTAATATGTAAGACATGCATCTGTAAGCGCTCATCTTCTTACAGGCAACTGATGGAACAGTTGTTCAACCCAGGAAACCAACGATACAGGTACTGAGCAGTACAGTGTCTCCATCTCCATACCAGTTACGCATCACCACTTGCAAAACTGAACTCCAGCAGCTGATTCAGCAAAAGCGAGAGCAGTGTAATGCAGAAAGAATTGCCAAACAGATGATGGAGAATGCTGAGTGGGAGAGCAAGCCTCCACCTCCAGGTAAATCACATTGGCCACCGAGGCCAATAGACAGATGCACAGAAGAAAAATGATTTGAGTTAAAACTTAATTATACCAAGGAAAAAATGCAAAGCGTTAGGAAAACAGGAAATCTTAGGTAATGTGCTCTCTATGCACAGCGCTTAT
Organism: Excalfactoria chinensis; assembly: GCF_039878825.1. Classification (NCBI taxonomy): domain Eukaryota; kingdom Metazoa; phylum Chordata; class Aves; order Galliformes; family Phasianidae; genus Excalfactoria; species Excalfactoria chinensis. The sequence continues at coordinate 115,699,603 of NC_092826.1, read as the reverse complement.
TTAGAAAAATATCTGCCTGCCTACGAAAGAGGATCTGGAAACCTATATCTTTACCTTTGCGGTAATGGGCCCAAGTGACTGGTGTAAAGCTCAGGGTGTGCTTTCTGCTCCAATGAGTTTTCTGAAGCAGGATGTTTACAACAGGGTCTGTGGTAGATAATTTGTCTGATGACAGGTGATCTGTGCGCTAGCTTCTCTACAATGCCCATGAGTCCTAAGGGGCTCTTTGTAATTTCACTGAATGTACATGGAACCAATCTAAAAGAAAATATTTAACTGGTTCTGCCAATAAGGTTTAGTGTAGAGTTGAGCAAATAGCCTTTTAAAAATGCATCACCTGTGCCCCATCCCTGGAGACATTCAAGGTCTGACTGGAGGGGGCTCCAAGCACCCGGATGTACCAGAAGGTACCCTGTTCATTGGAGGAGTTAGTCTAGATGACATTTAAAGGTCCTTTCCAACTCAATCAATTCTATGTTTTCAGGGCCTTCTGTGCTTTGAAGCTATAATGACTGTTTCCCAACATGCCTGTTGGTGGGTAGGGTCAGGGGAATCTTCATCTTCCCATTAGGTTAGGAAATCAATGCCAAGCTTTGTGATTTTGTTTGTCCCCATAGGATGGCGTCCCAAAGGATTGCTGGTAGCTCACCTTCATGAACACAAATCTGCAGTGAACCGCATTCGGGTCTCTGATGAACATTCCATTTTTGCCACTTGCTCTAACGATGGCACAGTGAAAATCTGGAACAGCCAAAAAATGGAAGGAAAAACCACTACAACCAGGTAGCTTTAAAACTCACGGAGCTGCTGTTTTAGTCTGTTTCTTATTGTAGAGCTTGGAGAAAAATATGAATCATTTGTGGCTATGCTAGAGATTTCTGGTGTTTCTCTTGGCATACAAACACAAGATAGTAGAAGCAGATAGCATTTGCAAGCAAATCTTGTTCTGTCCTTAACTAATTGAAACAGCAGAAGGATTGTTTCAGAACAGTAATTACAGGCTTTTGATTTTGTTTCTATAATTAACGTTCTGTTGCTGTTGTTTAAAGCTGTCTGAGGTTTTTTGGAATAGATTTAGCTTTATGATTGACTGTCTCACCCACTGATAGTTGATGTAGGAAAGCTGTGTTGTTGGTTGAAAGACAGATGGGTGTTTTGGGGCTGACAGTCCCTGTGAGAAGTATTTCGGGGAGAAGAGGGTGCATCTCAAAATACAGATGCAGTGAACTGCAGTGTCAGTTAAATAACAGTAACTACAGTGTGCTGCTTTGATAGAGATCTGGGGTAGACTGATGTTCTCTTTGTCTGGCAGGCAGATGTGTTCTTTTGCACCTGAAGACTGTCACAGCCCATAGGCTCAAAAATGGATAGTTAAACTTGCAGAAGCAACTCAGGCTTTGTTCCTTTCTAACTTTGGAACTCTTAAAAAGCATTGTTTTTGGAGGTCTCTTGAGCCATCGGTTTTAAATAAGTGTTTGAGATAAGTAATTTTTACTTAAATTGCCACAAAATACATTTCCTCTTTTTCTTCCCCCTCTCCTTTTACCCTTCAGATCAATTCTGACATACTCTCGGATTGGAGGACATGTCAAGACTCTTACATTCTGCCAGGGCTCACATTATTTGGCCATAGCTTCAGACAACGGTGCTATCCAGCTTCTTAGTATTGAAGCTTCAAAGCTCCCTAAATCTCCTAAGATTCAACCAATTCAAAGCAGGTATGTACTTACAGCAGTTAAATCTCCCTGCGGAGCTCAAGCTCCTAGTGTATCTCTTGCTTAGTGTGTGTTTGCTCCAAGCTCCTGCTGGCTAATCCCAGGCTGTACAGGAAGGCTATAATCTTATCTTGCTTAATAAAGAAGTGCTGAAAGGCAACAGTGTAGGAATGAGGATTTGTAGCTCTTGGTTATAGCTATCTGCTGTGTCACTGGACTCATTATAAGTTTGAAAGTCAGTAAATCTAAATACTTCTAAATCCTTTTATTTATTCGCTGGGTTTGCTCATTTCTTACCTCCCCTATTACAGTGTTAATCTCCAAAATAACTTGATCAGAATCCTTTTAGAAGTCATTAATGGACACTCACAAATGCACAATGCATAGTTTGACGTCGGGCCTGCAAATCTGTCTCCCAGGCACTTAATATGAGTAATGTGGCAAAGATATGAGGCATGGGATACTACTTAGAGGAATGTTTAGGTGTTTTAATGTTTGTTTTTTAACCTTTCCATACAAGCAGTTTTGAATATTTGGCACCAATTCTACTGCTTAATCTTCCAGCTTGAATGAAGGACGTGTCCAACAGCTGTCTCAGAGATTTCTTTCAGCTCTAAGTAAAAGTCATTTTTTGTTTCAAACATCCTCTCTTGTTTGGGATTAAGTTCATAAACAAAGTAAGCTTAATCTAAGGAAGGTTAGAAGCTACAACCTAGAGATGTATTTTTCTTCTGGCGTATACTGAGTCACACACAGTGAGTGACTGAGCGCAGTTCTGTCAGTACAGCAATGGAGAGGAAAGAAGAGATGTGTGTCCCTGCCAGTAGGGCCTCGGTAGATGAACATCTGAGAAACAGTCTTAAACTTGGTAATACTATCTGTTTCTAAATCAGTGTATTCTTTTAACCCAGATCCTTAGATTTGAAGGATGATGGCTGTGTGGTCGATATGCATCACTTCAATTCAGGAGCCCAGTCAGTGCTGGCTTATGCTACGGTTAATGGATCCCTGGTTGGATGGGATTTACGATCGAACAGCAATGCTTGGACACTGAAACATGATTTGAAGTTAGGCCTCATAACTTCATTTGCTGTGGACATACACCAATGCTGGCTGTGTATTGGTAAGCCTGTATTTCTTATTAGTTGATTTTTGTTTCCCCGCTTTGATTTTCCTTTACAATAACTATAGCTCAAGCTTTTGCTTCATCTGATTGACTAGAGTATGCCATTTTTCAAACAAGGGGAGAGAAATAACCACCTGATATATCTGTGGGAAGTAGTCTGATCTGTAATTACTTGGAAGCCCCATCTCCTAGAAATAGAGCACAAGGACAAAAACCCATGTAACTGTCCCTCTGACTCTGGACAGCTGTCTCTCACCAGGCACAAGCAATGGCACGATGGCATGCTGGGACATGAGATTTCAGTTACCAATCTCCAGCCATTCTCATCCTTCCAAGGCCCGAATCAGACGCCTGCTCATGCATCCTGTCTATCAGTCTTGGGTTATTGCAGGTAAACCATCTTAAACTTACCTCACTGTTGACACAGTCTGTGATTAAAGAAGCTTCTGTTTCAATTTCCGCTTCAAGCCCTGCTTTATGTTTTGGCTCATGCTTGTATTCTGCCACTGTGCCCTTCTTGGCTTTCTAAATGTAAAATAGGAGAGAGGTAAAAAAAAATATCTAGTAATAAGCCTTTATGAAAACGACAGCTTTTGCAATTGTTATTTTCTGGAGCATCTCTCCTATGAGTGTCCCTCCCTATGTGCAAACACTTTTTGCAGACAAAATGTTATATGAGACAAAACCAAAATTATGACGTACATTGAAGTTGATGGGAATTCTGCCACTGCATTCAGTGCCCTCGTAGAGCAGAGACTGAGAGGTTGCTCCATGTCCTGTCCCCACTTAATTCTGACCCAGCTGAGCTTTGGGCTAGAGCTTTCGAAGATCTTACAGGAGTCCTCATCTGGTGTGCTCACAGCTGCTTCATCCTCACTGCATCCAGCATTGTCATATGCTCTGCTCGTACTGGAAAGTACTTCTAGGTCTTCATGTCAGAAAGACGTTCTCAAAAAGACAAGTAGCATAAACTAAGACTGCAATAATGACACTGATAAAGTTGCTATAAAATGAGTTCGTAAACAAGCTTCCTGTTTTACTTATATGTACTTCTTATGTTTGACCAATTCTTGTAGCAGTGAACCCCTCTGGGACCAAATCAGATTTATTTAAAAGTCATGCAAATAAGAGAAGGTTCTCTGGGCTTCCTAGTTTTACTTCCCCGATAAAGAATGAATTGGTGATGAAGTTCATTATTTTGGAATCATATTGAAAAGTTCTTACCTACTTGTTTGATGCCAAGCATGTAAGCAATCCCTTTAACAGAGTTCTTTGCCCATCTACCTTAAACATGGGTGTGAAATGTCATTGTAGTTACTGAACTTGATAACTTTAGATTTGCTGTCTTAGCTGCTTAGGAATAATCTCCAAAGTCAGTGATGACAGTACCGAACAGGCAGACCATCCACTGTTCCTAAAGAAGCATGAGAAGTTATCTAGGGAGGAAATTATGAGGTTTGAATTCTCTTTAAAAAGGGTGGAAGATTAAAGCAGGATTATCCTGAGCTGCTATCAAGGGATAAAAACAACAAAACACATGCATGGTTGACAAAGCAAGACTAACAGCTGCTTCAGAGAGCAAGTACAGAGTGTTTCTATGTCGTACCCTCTGTGTCGTGTCATTAGAGTGACCTGTGAGAACCAAAACCACATGTTTTATTTGTATGCATTGGCATTCTGTTTCCTGTAGCTGTTCAAGGCAATAATGAAGTCTCCATGTGGGATATGGAAACTGGTGATCGGCGCTTCACTCTGTGGGCCAGCAGCGCACCGCCTCTTTCAGAACTGCAGGTCTGGTCTTCTTCTCTTCCCACTTCTGTTAAGTAGCTAATCCAGAACAATCTCAGCCTCCATGCTGTGAATCCATGCAGTTACATGTCTCTTCTTCTCAGGAACTTGCCCTGGTATTTATTTTGCCACTGTAACTTTTTTTGCTGTCAAAACTAAATTCCTTTTGTATAACAGCAGTGTAACCTAAATCTTCATTGGTATCTTCCAATGCATATGGAACATATCCAGCCGTATTCTCACAAGACCTGCTTGATTCTCTGATGAATAAACTCTTATTTGCCATCATTGAGAATATTGTTTGGGATATTGGAAAGTTTAATCTGTAGTGTTGTTCTGTGAACAGTAAGTAAAGAAATGAAGCATTTTACCCTAATATTCTAAGATGTGGCCTATTTAAAAAGTAACTTGGTTTTAGTCACAAGCATTTATTTGGAAATGGGATGGATAAATGTGATAAAGAATGCACTCCCTTTGTCAAACATGGCAACAGCTTCTGATTGTACTTAATAAATACCTCTTTTCCCTACTAGCCTTCTCCTAACAGCATCCATGGAATATACTGCAGTCCAGCATCTGGTAATCCCATATTACTGACAGCAGGCTCAGACATGAAAATAAGGTAACAAATCCAACAACATGGTTTGATGCTCTCCTTGCTACCCTTGTCTGGGTATTAAGTTTTGCCAAGCATTGCAAAAGTAAGCTCTAAAAAGTCAAAGCAATAATGCTGAACATGTGTTCACTAGCAAGCGTTAGTGAACAGAAAGAACTGTTATCAGCAAAAATAGTGCAAAACTTTCTGAAATGCAATGTGTCCCATTTTGTAACGTTCCTGGTAGGCAGCGTAGCAGAAATAAACTCCCAAAACATGACTTGTGTGAGCTTGCTATGAGTACTGATTCCTCTGCTTCTTTTGTCCCCTAAGTGCACAAAGCATGTAGTAGTTATGCTCATTAGTTTTCACCGCAGGAGCAGGACATGTTTTAAGCTGTTTTGTTTAACTGATTTAAAAATAAAATAAATTAATAGTTTTCTTGTGTTTCTTTGTGTTTAGGTTTTGGGATTTAGCCTACCCTGAGAGATCTTACATTGTTGCAGGAAGCTCTAATTGCCCATCTGTGTCTTACTACAGGAAGATAATTGAGGGCACAGAGGTGGTTCAGGTATTTTGCTTTGTCTGATAACCGGATCGGCTTGCTTTTATGATGGCCCTGTGGGTTACATTAACTGCACAACAGCTTTCCTTGCAACTGTCTCCCTTCTTACAGATGGTATCAGCACAGTGTTTTGGCATAGCTGGAAAGAAGTCACTTTAAAAGAAAAAATGTCAGTTATTTTTGACAGAATTTAGACTTAGCAGGTAGCATTTAATACAGAAGCCACGGCTTTGAACCAGTTTTCATAAAACCCTTGGAATGTTAAGATGTGTGTGTTACCATAGCTGCTATGTGGGACAGTGCTCACCTTGCTGTAAATATCTTATTTTCACTTCTTTTTTTTTCTTTTCTTTTTTCCTTCTCCTTTTTGTTTTGCATAGGAAATTCAAAACAAGCAAAAAATGGGGCCCACTGATGAGACCCCTCGGAAGGGTCCAGAGTCTCTCCCAGTTGGACATCACGATATTATCACCGATATTGCAACTTTCCAGACCACTCAAGGGTTTATAGTAACTGCGTCAAGGGATGGAATTGTTAAAGTATGGAAATAAAAGTTGCACTAATATATAGTATGTAAATATTTGTAATAAATAAACAATGTTATAATGAAGTTTTCGAGGACTGCTTCCAGATCATGGAATAGAATGGACTTCAAAGACTATAAAGGGGATGATAAAATCAGTTGTCAGTGTCCTACCACCCTGTTAAAAGCACTTCTTAATCACTTCTTTTATTAAAGATGTTTGGTATCGATGGCATTTCCTTGAAAGGCCAAGCAGTTTATGAAGAAATTGTTTAGCTTGGCCTATCCTGCATTGTTCTCGAGGATCTTTTGGAAGTTGATGGAAGGAATTCCCACCTTACACATTGTAAATGTATAAAAAGGAGAGGGCTGCTACAAGTATTTCAGCGTCTGACTGCTGCTGCATTGAATCTGAGAAATGAGATACGAACCAGTGCACTAATGTCCTTGCATATTCTTATAACTGTAATAAAGTCCACTTGAGCTTCTCTGTTTGGTACCTGAGTCTGTTCACATCCATTGTTCTAACGTGGCGACTGTGTTGTATGGTGGCTGTAGCATAAAAACAGTTTGCAGGGAAAATGAGTGTTGGCTCAGCCTTTAGAAATGATGGTGCATGTGTAAATTCATTAAGCTATAACAATAAGACTACAACACTCCGATTAACTAGAAGCTAAACAGCAGCTCCTCAGGGGTTATATAGATCAGAACTCTCCAGATGTCTCAAATGATCAAACTATTTCAAGAAGAAAAAATCATACCTGTAATTGGGTGTTTCTCAAGTTAGCACCTCTGCTTCTAACAGTAGCCCAGCTTTTGCTCTGTGCTTTTGGTTGATTTAACAGGTTCTGCAAAATAATGATTATCTAAATTGAAATGTCTTTTCTCAGAGGAAAGAAGTGTGCCTGTTGTTTAACTGTTCAGCCCTTTTCTCCTGTTTCCACATGTCTTTACATTTTACAGCAATATGCCTTTCTGCTGGGCAAGCAGTATGTGAGACAAAGTTGCGTTCAAGCACATCCTTAAAGATACCAATGCCCTGACTTCAGTTCCTTGCATTGTCAGGCTGCCTCTGTTTGATGCAGATTTTGCCTTCTCTCCTTTTTAGCCAGTGCAAGCAAGAATCTCGTAGCTTCTGGGATGCTACTTGGGAAGGATGAAGCCATGCTCATGAAGGGCACAGAAGGAAGGAAGAGGAGCATGGCTTTCTATGCCTGCTACCAAAGATTGGTTGAAGAAGCTATCAGCTCCTACTGGGAGAGGTTGCATCAACAGGGATAACAGCTGCTCCTAACAACACCCTGACACCCTTCTTAGTAGTGGCTAAAAAGGGGAAAAAACAGCAGCTGTGTCTAACACAATGCAGCCTACCTTATCTGGGGAGATTATCAAGAATCACCTTATGCCATTTCCCTCAGTACTCACAGGTGCATCCCATCAGGGCTCAGGGACTTTAGGTATGCCCAGTTTGCTTCAATATTCTATGGTCTGATCCCATTCCATCAAGGGTGCTTCTTTTTTACTACAGATTATCCCATTGGTCTCTAACACTGCTTCAGTCCCAGTATCAACTCCTTATGCCTTTATACTGCCATTGCTATTAAAACTCAGCAAGTGGATTGCATCTGGCCAAGGCACGAGAGTATGCACCTTTTGACTAGGGGAAGAACACAAGACTTTTGTACCACTTGCCCTAGGCCCAAATTAAGGGCAGGACATATACAATCCTTATTACAGAAAGTTATATTAATTGTGATATGTTCTAGATGAGTTTAGCCCCTTTCCTGTTATAAAAGCTGGCCAATTCATGTTGGATGTGCAGCTAAATACTATGATAGAAGCAAGAGAAAAATACAAAGCCAATAATGCTGGGTATTTTTCCTAAGATATGCCTTAGATATTTCATCTCTAACACTATCTGTTCCCTTTAGAGTAATTAAAACATGTATCTCTACCTCTAATTAATCCAAGATATAATCTGAAAACCTTTGAGAAATTAATGCTAGATTATGATCATTTTCATACTGCTATATAACAAAAACTAATAAAAAAAGGTATTAAATTTACTCACATAGACAGTTACTCCTATCTTAATTAATCCATCTCTATAAAGCTGGGCTTACTAGCATGCACAGAAAGGCCTTCAGCTGCAGTGTTCAAACTGCTAGTCAGTTGCCTACAAAATAATCCTTTTAATATCTTGCATTGTATAACTAACTGCTCAAAATTCGTATGCTATTTAATGTGTCTGAAAAGTGGGGGGAAAAAACCCAATGTTGCAAATTGCTATTTGCTGGAACATTTGACACAACCAGTAGGATGAGACAGTGATTAGACAACAGCCAAGCATCCTGTGGTAGCCAGCATATTCCTTTCCTCGGTGAAAAGCCCAAAGGATTTATGCCAGGGATGGAAGAATAAAAGATAAATGGGTTAGGAGGCTTTGAAAGCTGTTCTTCAAGGAGGGACAGCTGGTTGGTCTTATCTCAAATAGCTACAGGAGGAGCATCAAGCAGCCTGTCTGAGGTAATAAGATGGGGGATGATGTGTGGAAGGCACAAGCAGTTCAGCTCATGCAGACGCACAGATCTCTCCTTATCAAGCACCAGGGGTCCAACACATTAAGAGCCTTCCCTCAGTGAAAAACAAGAAATTTGAGCCAGCAGCAATACTAAGTAACTTTGGATGACAAGCAAGAGCCAGCTGAAAAGAAGAGATGAATTGCAGGCCACCCAGGGGACTCCGTGTCTCTTTGGACAAAGAACCTAAGAGAACAGAATCAGCCTTTGCTACATGAGTAGATATGCTTGATTTTTGACCTCTCTCTTTCAAGAAAAAGAATTATTTACTTACCTGAACAAGATGAGAACATCAGAGTTCTAAAGAGATTAGGAGATCAGATTCGCCCAGTGGTTCTGTCTTAGAAGTAGGATTTCTTTGAGTCTCTTCTAAAATACAGAACCTGTTTTTCCAAACAAGGCAAACTCCCGTCCTCATGTTCACCTCATGACTTAAGGGAGTGATTCATTTTAAAGAAGGAGCTGGCAGCTGGTAGCATACATAAGAAACAGATATTACAGAGAATAGCAATTGTGACATTTAGATAGTAAACACTCCAGAGTTGAAACATCATACGTATTTTGGCAGAAAGCAAACCGTGGTTCAGTCCATTCTTCAGATCTTCAGATAGATCAGCAATAGGCTCCCAAAAGGTACCTAAGGTGTCCTCCTTAAGTACTAGCCACAAATGCTGAAGAACAGAAACAGTGTAGAATATTTTTCATTCCTTTGCAATAGTTTTAGCAGCCTCATTCTGATACTTGCAAGACAAAGGACAGTAGCTTTCATCAGTTTACTTTTCTCAACTCAGTTTGGTTCAGTAGAGTAACCCATGAGATGTTTTTCAGGTTTTTCAACCAAGGAGCACCCCTTCTCAGCTGGGCTAAGAGTGACAGAGAGGTAACACTACATTGTTCAGCATCACCACAGCCCTGGGCTAGCAGAGCTTTGCAGTAGCCCACTCCCTTCAAAGTCAAGAGTTCACAAAATACCCCTCTAACTGACAGCAAAAGGCACCAGGCTTTTCCAAGTTCATCTGTGTTCCCTAGCAATTTGTTGAGGAATCCTTGGTCAGTAGCCCAAGCAAATTAGAGATATTTTTATTGACATTATTGTAGACAAATACAGAGAAGAACATTATTCCAGGCGAGTTTGTCCACCTCTACAAAGAATGGACTAAGGTGGTAAGAGTGCAATGTACCATGACTTCTACAGACGTGAAACAGGCAACAGCAGAGTTCAGGTAAGCCAGCAGAGTGTGAAAGCTCAGTTAAGCATCACCCTGTTGTTGAGCATTCCATTTTTTTGTCTTTAATAAGAATGTGTCCTCAGGAGTTATTTATTTTTTACCCTTCAAGATGAACCATGAAAATCTAATGTTCCAAAAGAAATGCATTTGTCTAACTTTTAGTGATAAGGGAAAGAGAACAGCACTTGCTTACATACAAGAAGGCACAGTGAGAATATTAGTCCATCTTTTTCTGCCATCTAATGGCAGAAATGTTTGAAAAAGAATGATTTTATTCACACCTTGGAATATTTGTAAGTGGAGTGACTATAGTAGAAAATCCTCCACATAAAAGCAAAGAAAGTACTAGTAAATGTGTGACCTTTGAGAGCTAAATGCTATTTTTTTTTTCCTCTATACATGAAATGAATGCAAGCAATGAATCAATGTTTTGACATTACTATTTCATATCTAACATCATTTCATGAATATGTTTGAGGGGTTGTTTTATCTTATTCAGTACATTTTTAGAATGTACATTTCAGTGTCTTTGGAAGAAAATTGTTCCAACGCTTTTATTCCTTTTAAATAACACAATGTTAGCTAATAAAAGTTTCTCATTTGTCAAAATCTTGGATCATCTACACATTAGTTTTAATTTTCACTATTCAGTACAGTGGATAATAACATCACTTAACACAGGTATTTCTTTGAGCTGAGATCTGGGAGGTGAGATGCTGAGTAAAACTTTCCATCTCTTCTGCCCATCATCTTGATAGAATAACCAAAGACATGAAGTAGTTTAAGTGTCTCTGCACTAGAAAGACTTTATACACAAGAATCCACATTCTTCTTGTGTCTCAAATCTGTTTTTGTTCCCTCCACAGCCCCCATACCAGAACTGACCGCACATGTTCTGCTCTTTGTTGTAGTACCACTTCAGAACGTAATTCTGACATTCTCCACTATCTTGAACCAGGTCACACGCATCTGGAAAAGGCAAATAAAGGAGAGATTTAATGAAAAATCCGCCCTTCTTGGTGTTAGAATTTCAAGGAAAGTGACATTCAGTACAAATTACCAAATGCAAAAGCTAGGCAGTGCTCAAGGTCTTACAAAGATTCACCAAGTATCACGCACAAACAGAAAGCATCAGAGTAGCCAGAGAAAGTCAAACAGATCAGTACAAGCCACATCTCCCAGTAGGCAAATTCTCAAATTGTGCTATATATTGTTAGAAGTTAAATAGTTGGACTGCTAATTATGAGTGCAACTAGACCTGGGAAATGTCATCCACACTTCTCCTGTAAATGCTTTATGCCACTGCTCACATGGATGCAATTAGCCTGTTTACGTCTTCATAGGAAACATTTACTTGCAAAGAGTGAACAGTAACATATCTTCGTGGTTAATGGAGAGCACTGATTCAAAAATGTACACGTGTAATTAGGCCATGAGACCATTCTGTTTGCGCAGAGTAAATTAGTTATGCACCGTGGATGTCTGGGACTCCAGTCTTCTATTTGCTCTTAAGGTTCCAATATTAAAACAACTTTGCAGTGCTGGCCTCACATCTGGGAAGGGGCTACCAGACATTCAGCAGAATCCTTTTTGACTGTAAAGAGGGGTGGGAGCTGTAGCAAAGAGCAGCAGCACCCAAAGTCATGCAGACACTAATGCATTTCTCCAAAGAGATTATCACAGAATGACAGGATCACAGGGGTTGGAAGGGACCTCTGGAGATCATCCAGTCCAACCCACCCGCTAAAGCAGGTTCCCTAGAGTAGGTTGCAGACAAAAGTATGATCAGCTGTTTTAGTAAAGAGGATTGCAATCTATGTTATTATTATGTTATTTTAGAAAGTTATAGATCAAAACTAAGATCTAAATGATACCAGCAGTTAACCCTATAATATAAACTTGTAATGTACAGATTTGTACTGTGTATAGGTACATGGCAACAAAAAGTTTTGGAAAACATAATTAATGGAAATGATTCACAATGAGCAAGCATCCAACAAGTCCTTCACAACTTAGAGGTCAGAGATTTTCCACTGAATTCAAAGAAATTTTAATGCTCTAAAATCATACCATAATCACTATTGTCAGGTCCAATTTCTACTGTTTTTGCTAGAATTTCCTTTTTCCCCTGGGCTTCTCCATACTCTTGTGGTTTTCCTCCAGTTGCATCTTCCTCTGTGAAGTACTCATTCTCCTCAAAATGAAATCCAATTCCTGGCACTGTGTATACAGGTCCTGTAGTAGTCAATTTAACTTTTTCCAGGGCTCTGTTTTCAGTTGTTTCAATGTCTTTTAAATCACCACTGTAACCACTTTCATCAGTTCCAGGTAAAGGCAACCTTCAAAGGAGGGAGGGGAAAAAGAAGTACTTAATCACCAGTATGGCCTTTTCATTCCTTCTGAAAACTATGAAAAAAAAAAATGTTGATCCTGATCTTGCTTCTGCCAAGCTAATCTGAGTGAGGGAAAAATCTTATGTTTGGAGATAACTGTAAATATATAGTTTTATCCCTTACATGCTCACATGTGTAAGATTTAATAGGCAGTTCCAGACCTTTCAGTCACAGACACTTGCTCCCGTGTGTCACCCCGATCTAAGTTTTCACACTCTTCTTGAAGTTCAGGAGGAGGATAACTGTTTATGTCTTCTGTGGAGAAAGCAAACATACCACAAGTGAGTTCTGAATTCCTCCACCACGTTTAACAAAAAGCAGAAAAATATTTATTTTCTTGTTAACTGGAGTTTTTATCTTTTACTATCTAGGGAGATGTCCAGAAAAAATGAAAATGTCATCAGAGATCATCCAGAGGAGACCAACTCTTGAAAAAAGAAATAAGCTTTATACTTTTGTCTTCCTCTGTTATACACTACAGCAAACTTGTTTTACCCAAACACATGTTTCTGATGTGGATTTCAAGTCAGTGACAGCTTCCTTCTTGACACTCTCTTGAATATATTTCAAAGCACAAAATACAGTTAATCTACAACAATGGGTTTTAGAAACTACGTAAGTTCTTTCTCTGCCCTACAGAGGCAGAGTAACTCCAGTAAAGAGAGGTTAAGGCCAGATCTGCTGTTGTTTACACTTCTATTTGCCCAAAAGCCTAAATAAGCATTAACAGCTCAGTAAATCCAGACTTTCCAAGGGTCAAAAAAGAAATGTGGGTGCCAATAGCTGGAGAAGAAATGTAGGCCTAAATTAGGATTACATCTGCTTTTTGTATCTGAGGAATAGTCTTTCCTTCATAAAAGTGAAGTCAGCATAGCCATACTTTGATTACAAACTTAATGAGAAAAAAACTACTCAAGATTTTTGGCCTAAAGCAACATTAGAATGTAATATTGCTTTGTATTTACTGGCAATTCCATTAGCATCCAGCATCTGCTACAAACTATAGATGAAATACCAATTAGTTACATTATGACTAGAAACTGAGAAGTAGTACATACAGTGACTGCTTTTTTCTACAGAGCATTTCTCATTCTTTCCATAACTTAAGTCAATGGCACTGCATACTACTTACGTTGTAGCAGATTTAGAAATGCCCGGGCAAATCTCTGAGCGTATACCATCTCAGATGTTGAAATCCTACCCAGTGTCAATAAGTGCTGATCTGTGGGGGAGCTTGATAGTTCCATCAGCTCACTGTCACTCAGATCATTGCCAAGTGCAAGAGTGAACATGGTAAATCCTTGACACTTGACTCCAAGTGAAATCTCTCTTAGCTTCTCTCTGTCTTGTGTGCTTGTTTTGCTTCCAACTATTGTAAATATGACCCTGTGTTTTCTTTGCCTAGGAGCTTTAAAAAATACATTTTCAACTGTCCACTGTAAAGCAGAAGCAATGGCTGATGGCCCTTCCAGTTGGTGAACAGACTCTTGGATATGCTTCTTCATCAAATCTTTATTGTTGTATGTTTCCAGATCAAATTCCAAGGCCACGGGGGTTTTGTTTCTGTCAGGTAGGTAGCCCCTGGGAGCCTGTTGTACCAATGCCACTCTGGTGCCTCCAAAGGATTCACTTGGCTGTTCAGCAATGACAAACTGATCTAGCATGTTGCTCACAAAGTCCTTGGCAACCTGAAAATCTTCACTGCTGATGCTGCGAGAGCTGTCCATGATGTAAGTAATATCCATATCCATCTGAAGAGGTGGAGAAACAGGTGCTTCACAGTTGCTACTGGGCTTGCATTTATCTAGAGAGGGAGAGTCAATAAACAGAAAATTATTTAACAAAACAACAAAAACAATGGTTTGGAAAAATAAATGTGAGTCCTGTTCCTTATTATTATTATTATTATTATTACTATTACTATTACTATTATTATTATTTTCTCCCTTAAATTCAATTTAAAACAATCAATTTACTGACCAGAGATCTTATTTTTTCTTACAAGCAATGAATCCTGCTGAACAAGGTTTTGACTTTCAATGGGAATTTTTTCTTCTATCACAATCTAAACAAGGCAAAGGATGCTGAAGTAAACTCTATTTATTTATTTAACTCAGACTGCTGTTAAGCATTCTAACACTGTTATCATTTAGCAGTTTTTCTCTACCTCAAGATACAGAATTTGTAATAAATGAACACGGTATCCAGAGACGTGATATTAGACTGTTGTTTCTGTTACAAAATAAATGCCAAATAGAAAAATTTGTTTCACACAGCTGAGATGGGAATTAAATAGCTTTTGTGTTTTTAAAACCCTATTTCTTACTATCCATATTGCCCAGAATAATTATTCTATTGAAAGATGTAAGATTGTTGCAGAAAGTGTAAGAAGAGTAATACAACAGCTGAAACAAGTAAAATGTCTCACCAAAGCAAAGTGTGCAATGTGTGATGTTCTCCAAATTTTCAACCTGTTGTTTTTCCCAAACAAATAATCGAAATCTTCCAGTATCATCAATCTAGGTTTTAAAGGAAACACAGAAGTAACATTAAAGCAAAAGATAGATCATGTTTACTCTTTGTTCTTAATGTCATTACTACTTTTCTACCGAAACAAATGTTATCCCTAATTCAGTGGTTTCATTTCTATTGTAATATTGAACAAGTATTGAGAAGACTTTTCCAGTTGCCATATGGAGCACTCTATCTGCCCTTGGGCATTATAAGATCCCTGTATTTTTCCTAAAGGTTTAACTCCCCACTATGCAGAGATTGCTAAACTAGTGCAACTAACAACTGGCATTAACAAAGCTTATTAGTGTATTTAAATCAGTCATAATGTAGAGTGCAAAGCTATAATAGATCATGCAAAGCTAGCTCAAGTATTTCTGGATGACACTGAACTTGAGACCTGTGTGTACATTTATTTACTCTGTCTTTCAGCTCTTTGTGGAATCTAGATTAAAGAAATAGCATGGGTAACCAAGTGAAATTATTGAAATTCTATGATTTGGCCTAAAACCTCAAGTCAGAAATAATTCATGCACAATAAGATCTCAAATGGCAATAATTGTAGTGAAGAGAATCAGTGTTTCTTTGTTAAAATAGTAACCTTCAACAAAACACTTTTTAATAGGAGATTGGACATCCCCTATAGACCTTGTTCTTTACTCAAATAATAGCAGCTTCTGAGCAAATTGACAACTGATTCAATTTTTTGTAGTCAGTCTACTTACTGAGAAGGCACGTCTGACATTTGGCAATTCAGTGAAGGCAATAACCACTGGAGTGATATCCCAGGCACTCAGCTCAAGTACAGCTGTGCTGATGACCACATCCTCCTGAGATGGACCATTGGCAAAAAATATGGCAACTTTTCTTGTGAGGAGGCCCTGACGAACCCGTTTGAAGACATTTCTCGCAACAAATCTCATGGCTGCCCCAATACTACGTTTTCCAGTGGATCTCTCTAGTGGTATTCCCTGGACTGCCTGTAGAAGCAAGTTGCGATTTTGGAATTCTGAGAAACGAATGAGATAGCGTGTGTTGGTATTGAAAGAAACGATGGAAACACGAGCTCCTGTGGGGCAATTGCTTTCACTGATCTTAATGGTCTTCAGCAGTGACATAACAATGCTTCTCATTCGTTCAAATGCAGCTGGAGTAACACCTTCAGACATATCAAGGGCAAACAGCACCTCCGTTGGATAAACTGGGCACGTGTCTGTATCTTGAAACAAAACATTTGTGTGAGAACATTTCAGCAATTTGAACACTGTTCGTTTTCTTCAAGTCCATGAAGAATGGGCATGCAGAAGCCTGATGGGCTTACCTGATGAACAAGCTGGAATGAAGAAACAGAGAGGAGACAGGTTATTTTGGACTCATATTCATAAAAATAGAGACATATTCACTTATGTTCATTAAGGAGCCTGACTCAAAGCTCATACAAGCATCAGAAATGGTCACAAGAGACAACACTCCTTTTACACAATCAAAGAATCAAAACAGTGAAATTTGGATGAGATTTAAAGAAATTATTCTAGATTCTGCTGAGCAGAGAAAGCTGAGAAAGAATGAACACTCCAAAACTAGAGAATAAGGGATAGATAAATATTCTCTGAGGAGTCTACAGAGGGGGACTGACACAATGCCAAATAATTAAATTAATTTTAAATGAGAACAAGAGAAATGTGTTACAGTTTTTGTAATCAACCGATAGGTAATATGAGTAGAAAGACTAAGCTTGCTTTACAAACCTGCTGAAAAACTTACACAATTACAGTCTACAAGTCAACATCAACCTGAAACTTAATGTCTTAATAACTACCAGTCTACAGGGTTTTCAATGGAAGATTTTTCATTTAAGAAGGTTTCCAGGCTTTGGGCAGCCTGGTCTGCTGGTTGGTGACCCTGCCTATGGCAGGGGGGTTGAAACTAGATGACAATTGTTGTCCTTTTGAACACAGGCCATTCTATGATTCTATGATTCTAAGATCCTATGAAGGATGACTATGTGGAACCTGAGGTAAAAGAAGGTGCTCCCTACTTACGGCAGTTTTTTCTTGTAAAATTCACAAGTTCACAAGGCTGCAGGAGAAAAATTAAAAAGTGATTAACAGTAAGTCACAGACCACCCCAGACTGTGAATTGGTTTGAGTTGAACGTCAGATCTAAGCTACTGAACATTTACAAATTCCAGTTCATCTCTATTTCAGCTTGACAATGGCTCTGCCCCTTATGCAGAAGCTAAGTTATTTCAGACAAGCTCTGTTGGTATTTTGCCATGCCCTGGAATACGAATCAACTATTTAGCCAGTCTTTACTTTTTTTTTTTTTTTTAATAATCTTATCTAGGAGGTCACTGTGCAATGCCGCTTCCAGAAGAGAATGGGAATTTCAGAAGCAACTCACACAGCAAGAGGGTGCTCTGCAAAGGAGGACTAGAATCCTTCTACAGAATATAGAACATACCTACAGTACTGCCTGCAGGCATTGCCTGCAGGTATTGTCTATGCATGTGCTAGATGAAGCCTTTATTTAAGAATGTTAATCTTATATTGGTTAGGATTCTGAAGAAAACCTGCCCTAGTATTCACAATAGAAACAGCTATTCCTTTACAAGAGGGTGAGACGTAACTCTGAATAGCATCTGATATTGAAATCGATGTGAATGAGGTAACAAGTAAAGGAATATCAGTGGCCCAAAAGTTTGTAAATGTTTGTACATGGTGTAATATCATATTTCTTTCCTCATTCCTTGATTACTTGCAAAACAGAATGTCCCACTGTCAGAATACGATGAATATAAGTACTTGAAAAAGATACTGTTTTCTAACAATTAAATGTGCTTTTTGTGTTAAGTGATTCTAAACAGATGATGACTAAAACAGTTAGTTCCAAGTAGCACGCAACTAGATGTAAGCTAGTTACTTACTTCCATTAAAACAGTGCCTCTTTGTCCCTTGGCACCCTGAAACAAAATAAATACAGGTCCAGATTTGAAATTTGAACTCCATACACTTTAAAGCCTTTGCTTTAAACTCTACTATTATAGTTTAAACATTATAGTTTACCAAAATCATATACTTCCTTGCATCCCCAAATAAGAACCCCAACTCCACATTTGTTACTTCATCCTCAGATTAACCTTCCATTCCTCTATCACTTTTCTGAGCTACTTCCCTCATCCCCTTAGCTTTTCTGCTGCCAGTATAGTCACAGATATTCCACATATTTATCTTAATCTTTTCCTCAGCTAATTAGCTGTACAAACATGACCAAAGAGATAACCCCACCAACACAATAAGAAAGATAGGGAAACAGCTCTTTTTTGGATGGCTCTACCTACTACTTGTATCCGTTC
The DNA here is from genome assembly GCF_039878825.1 of Excalfactoria chinensis. Lineage (NCBI taxonomy): Eukaryota > Metazoa > Chordata > Aves > Galliformes > Phasianidae > Excalfactoria > Excalfactoria chinensis. The sequence continues at coordinate 115,681,224 of NC_092826.1, read as the reverse complement.
TGCGACCCCTTCTCTTCCACTCGCTGCAAAATTCCCACTTCCTTATTTCATTCGTGCATTGCTACCACAGTCATCCCACCAAACCCATACATTCTGTACTATCTTCTCACTTCTGTATCTGAAGAGGAGATCTTGAACTTACAAACAGTTTGAAGACTACCTGAACCATGGATTGGCAAGGACAACAACTATATTAGCATGTAAGGTGTGTCTGTCCCTAACACAGACATTACAGATGACAGCCAAATAGCATAAAATATAGTAGTCTAGATATATTCATTTGTCAGAACAATGCAATGACCAAAAATTGTGTTTCTAAATTGCACGTATCCTGTAGGCCATATCATACAGAAAAATAATGTCATCAATAGTTACATTTTAAAACTGAAAATGTAAGTTTAATGAAAAGTTTTAAAGGAAAAAATGAATGCCTACAACATTAGTCCTAGTTACTACTGAAATTCATTATCCTTTCACGTGCTTTGATAAAGAACATAACACTTTCTTGTATAAAGTACAGATCAAAAGCACTAGAAAATACAGCAATTCATCTAGTTGCATACAAGGAGTTACAGGGTATGGTCAGCTTAAGCTTTAAATGGGTGCCTGTAATTACAAATCTAAATTTATATGGCTTTCTTTTTAAATGAAAATATCCTTTGGATTTCAGCAAAACAAGCTTGCTCTACATTTTACATTTTCTCATCTTTTCAGATTAGATTTTTAACCACTGGAGAGACAACATCAAGTATTGCGAAAGAAATTCTGCCCTGCATTGTATGACTGTAGGTTCATTTCCAACAGTGGGTGCTCTTGTGTGAACACATCCACAGGCAAGATGTAGTTCCATATGGATGGCAGACTGATTAAGTACTGTATATGTTACAAAACACTATTAAATATTCTATTAATCTAGTAGAAATTCAAGAGATATCTAGGAAGATCTTTTAAAAATACATTACCATAGGTCCTGGTGGTCCTTGTTCCCCTGGATCTCCCAGGGAACCTGGTGTGCCAGCATTACCCTGAAAATACAAATACAAGTTTTATTCTTTATAATTGCACACACATGCAGAATTTCAGCAGAGAAAAAACTCTTATAACTACACTGTGAGCCAGTTCCTGCGTTTGAATAAAGGTAGACTACTACCCTTAAGAATTACTAGCAACAAGCAATTCTAAATGCTTTGGCCTTCATTCTCTCCAGGTTACGAGGTTATTGCAATAAAAGATTGCAGTAGGAATTATTTGTTTGTTTGTTTTTTGCGAGGAAACACTAGATATCTTAGGTGCTTTGCTTACTGAACTCTCAGTGGAGTTAAAAGATCTATCATTCTTACCCTTCTACCCCTAATTCCTTTGGGTCCTTTAGCTCCCGAAACACCCGGGTCTCCATCTTCTCCCTGAAAATTAATGAAATCCAGAACTTTATAGGAAAGAAGAATACAAAGACATATAGCCCCTTCTAAACAAGAACAGTGTTAAACGATAACTAATGAAAGGAAACATTCTCATTTAATTATACCTCTGGACCAGGATACCCTATGAATCCAGACTCCCCCTGCCAAAAGAAAGAAAAAGTATTTCATAAGAATCTAGAAGTTTCTGATCTCTTTAGTATTTGGCATCTTTAAATCAAAACAAATTTTGAAATTGTTCTTGGCGTGTCAGGCCACTCAAGTAACAGCGAATCTCAAATGACCCCATAGGCCAGGGCTTGCCATTTAAGTGGGCAAATCACTCCAAGTGCAATTATGAAGTTTCCCTTCCCTTCCCTTCCCTTCCCTTCCCTTCCCTTCCCTTCCCTTCCCTTCCCTTCCCTTCCCTTCCCTTCCCTTCCCTTCCCTTCCCCTTCCCCTTCCCCTTCCCCTTCCCCTTCCCCTTCCCCTTCCCCTTCCCCTTCCCCTTCCCCTTCCCCTTCCCCTTCCCCTTCCCCTTCCCCTTCCCCTTCCCCTTCCCCTTCCCCTTCCCCTTCCCCTTCCCCTTCCCCTTCCCCTTTCCTTCTCATTTTGTTTCTTTTCGTTTGTTGTTTAGTTGTTTTTTTCTGTGCTGTCTGTTTTTATCATTTAGTTTTTCAAGGCTTCCATAAGAGAGACAAAATACATTCAATCTCATTCTGAAACTGATACATTCTTCCAGGTCTGAGAGTAAATTGCTTCTGATGTGCAATCATACTTATCCAGCAGTTTATAGATGTTATTTCTCAGTCTGACTTACCATAACCAATCTATTTGTCATCGCTTTCACACAAAAAGTCCATACACCTTTGCTTTGCTTTCAGAGTCTATATTTCTTTTCCAGATTTAGCAGCAATGAGGATTAGGAAAAGTATCTCTGTGATTTTGTGTATTATATGTTAATCCTAAAAAAAAAAGATGTGGGATTTTTCCCCCAACAACACTCATTATCAAACCTGGCACGTTTGGTGTTGTTTTGGGGTTTTTTTGGTCTATGTTTTGTATATTAATTTAAAACCAACAGTATCAATGATGTAAAAAAAAAACCTTCAAACTACAACGCAAACTCCATCATATTTAAATTCTGTTTCCCAAGCCCAAAAATGGTTATCAGTGTTTTGACAGAAGGTTTAAATAGACAAATGATCAATCATCAACCTACTACAGATTGCTTACTACCTCACTTAAGTCATGTATCTATGGAGGTGTAATTATTTTGATCTCATTCTTTTATGTATACTTCTTATTTTAGTCAGATTCTTGCATGTTTATAAAGAAGTAGACATTCCACTGCTAGCTTATCAACGCTTGCCAACAGGAATGGCTAGTCAGGCATGCTGGAGTGCACTTGGACATGCAAAAAAGTACAACTTACAAACCCATATCCAAAACCACACACATACACACTCATGAAAGAGGAAGAGGGTAGCTCCCTCGCAGTCATTCTCATGTATTATCATGTGTTACTATTTGTTTAAAATGGGACCATAATTCTCAACCCAGTTTTCAAAATCTGCAGAGACAAAGAAGTATGTTTACATCATACTGCTTTCTTAAGCTCTTATGAAAGGGAACTAGAGATCACAGTCACATTTGTTTTATTGCAGAACCTCTTACAAGCTGAGGGAAGGCTGAGCCTCTTGCTGAACATCAGGAACAATTTGTAGCCACATCGTACATTTCTCTTAAATCAATATTGATGGTCCCATTAATATTGAGCCCATGTGATGTTTTACCTTTGCTCCTTTATTTCCTTCAGGACCATAGGTGTCTCTGCCATCCGCACCCTGCACAGGTTGAATATGCCATCAGTTAGCTTTTAATAAAAGATGAGATTTATTTCTAGTTCCATTTTGGAGAAGAGACCTCCCATTATATCACTGTGTCCAGACTTTTGATACTGATGAAGCAGGGCACAGTCTAAAAACAGTATCATGGTAGAAAAAGCTGCAGAGAGCAAACAGCAATTAAGGCCACAGCACCCCTCCACTTTGTGACCCACTTCCAGTACAGTCTCTCTTAGCAGATATAGAGAATCTGAATGAAAAGATTATCTCTGGCCCACACGGAATCTGGTTTCCATTAAAGCTGAGAACCAAATCTGAAATCATTTTATTTGCACCAAATAGTGAAAATAGAAAAAAGGAATTAACTGTTCTGATCCAGCTGAATGAGTGTTTAACCACAGGGGCCGTGAACTAGGGCATAAAGACTCACTGGTATGCCTCTCGGTCCAGGTGGTCCCACAGGGCCTTTCTCTCCAGGGTCACCAGGTTCACCCTGTCATAATTGAAATATAACAACTATTAGTTTGGCTCATTCAGGAAAACTCTTATTTTGGAAATATAAATTTGTCTGCTAGACTGAAAATTACTTCTGCTTTTTTACATATTACTTGGTACAGATGAAAAACACTGTTACAGACTGTGTTTGAGAGAATGTTCCTTGGAGTGGAACTGGAAAGTACTGGGCAAAACAGTAAACACTGAGTATTCATGCAGCTAAACCCTACAGGACTTCCTTCAACAAAAGATTCCCATTTTATATAGAACTCCCAGTAGCAAGGGTGTTTTTTTTTGGGAGAAGCTGTATTAACACAAGCAGGACATAACTAGGAGTTCTACCAGCATGAAGCACCTGTTGATAGCAGAGGATATTTCTCAGGCAAGCTGTCTAGCCTGTGTTCTTAGTACTTTTGCAAGCTTTCTTTTCTTTAGATTTCACTTTATTAAAGAAACTTTATTCTATCAAGAATCCCAACATAAACAGCGAAGAACTGGACTGAGCATGTGGAGTGTATGATGGAGTACTTCATATATTCTGACTGACTCCTGTAAAATTAAGCAAAAATTTATATGGTGGAATGTTTTGAACAGAAAGGTTGAAATGAATAACTACACCTCATTAACTGAAACTCATTCCCAATGCATAGGAATCGTGAAATGCTTGATACTGTTGGCATATTCCTACTGTATTTCATGAAAAGCCAGGTCCCATTGAAAGCCATGATGACAACAATCTGAAGAGCAGCCACGGTGACTGATAACTTCTTAGCATTGCTCTGACACCTGTGTATGACCTTGCATCTATTATTTGCATTGCTGTGCAATCAAAAATTCATATAAATTTATCAATCTTCACATCTTCCACAAGAAAAACACAAGTATTAGTTCATGGCTCTTTAGTCAGATTCTTGAATAAATAATGCTGTATGATTGCTGTGATTATGTACTTTTAAAATGTTTACCTTTGCTCCTCTTGCACCAAGATTTCCACTTGAGCCAGGTGGACCTGGGGGACCCAGACTAGCCTGTAATCAGAAATATCAGTAAAAAAGTGAACAGTGAAGAACTCAAGGACTCACTAAACTCAAGGACTCACTACCACTTGAAGTTTTTGTAGAATCACTACAGACATTAGCACATAAATAGACTTCACCAAAGCTCTTCAAGGACCACAGTAGGTTATGTATCACATTGTCATTTAAGTTATTTCCTGTTTTTGGTGTGACTGCAATAAAATTCTCAAAATGTTATTTAGCATGAAATAAATATTATTTTCTATCTACATAGATATTTAAGTAGGACCAAAAAAAAAAAAAAAAAGCACAAACAAACTGAATGTATATACACACATATACATGGGATCAGTGTTCAGTCATGATTGACTTTACATGACTAAAGCAGATACCCAAGAATGGGAGAGTCAGATGTTCCAATCCTGAGTTATACCAGTGTAATTCCAGAATAAGAACCCCAAACCCAGCAGCATCATGCACAAGTGAGGAAGATCAGTGGTCAGGGCTCAATATTTATAACCTAGCATTAGATATATCCTGGTTTCAGCTTAGATGGAGCTAATTTCTTCTTCATAGCATCCGGTATGATGCTGCTGTTTGTCTTTAAAAGAAAAACAATGTTGAAAATGCAGTGATGCTCTAGTTGTTGCTGAGCAATGCTATATGCAGCCAAGAACACCGCAGTTTCTCAGCTTTTTGTCTGTCCTTCCAGTGAGGGGAGCTGAGGGGGCACAGTGAGCTGGAAGGGGACAGAACCAGAACAGCTGATCTAAACTGGCTGAAGGGATAATCTTTATCATATGACATCATGTGAGAAAAAAATTGAACAATGGCGGGGAGTTGGCCGGGCAAGTTGCCGCTGCTTGGAGACTGGCTAAGCCTCCATTGACAAGTGGCAAGCAATTGTTAATGTATCACTTGTTTTGTTCAGCTTTTTAATGCTTTTCTCAAAACAATTACACATAGAAAATATGTAACTATTTTTTGTGGAATGCACATCACAAATTAGAAGACTAGTAAGCATGAAAAAGCTCACTGTGACACAAACCTCTTTTATCCTTCCGAATTCCCTAATTGCAAACAGCAATGGGATCTTGCTGTTGGAGTAAAATGATTTAGATTTTTTTTCCCTCCAGAATACTAAGGCCTACACTTAAAACCAACAAACAAACAAAACAAGCTGTATCTACACTCCAATAACTTCACTTCTCTACCACCAATGACAAACTGATTACTTTGTCTTCAACTGCTCTGTTGTATATAGGACCTATAGGTGCTGCAAGCCGTAGTGCTACTCCTGATTCTATGGAACTGACACAGAACTAATATAGAACTAAGCCTTTTCATTGCAACTGTGCAAAAGATTGGTAATACAGTAGTTCACTTCTTATTCACCCATCTAAACTTATTTTCAAGGCTGTGATTTCAGCATAATCAAAATTTGCAGCCTCATACAACCATCCTTAACTACTATACTGGAAATTTTTCAGTTTCTTATTTCTGTAAGTCTTAAAAAATTCACTATAATACCACCTGTATAATAACTATAAACTCACTAATACCACCTCTGAGAAATTTAATGCCCTGATCTGTGAAGCAAGGATATTATTTAAAGCTAACCTGAGAGCCTGGAATGCCTTGTGGTCCTGGAGGTCCTCTGATCCCTTGTGGTCCTCTTGGGCCCTGACAAAAAAAAGAAAGAAAAGTCACTTCAGTATTGATAGATTTTCAGTGAATATTAGATTGTTCTGCAAGCCTTAATGCACAGGTGAAACTTCTGGCTCTTTGACTATAGGAGTTAATCTCTGTGAAGCACCTGAGATGGTCATTGCCTGAAGGCCAAATTCAGAGAGACACTATGGTGTCTATCATAATGAAGAGACATTAAGCAACACACTACTGGACATACTTTCTCCTATATAGATGCCTATATAGTGAGTGGATGGAGCATGTTAAAACTGAAAGCTACTGTAAGCCTTCTACCACCATAATTCTCTTCAAAGTGACTCCATCAAGCACACTTCTAAATCACAAAACTTTTCTCTTTGGTTTTGTCAGTTACCATATGATTTTCACAATGGTGTCATCACAGCCTGGAAATACAATACATTCAAATTTCAACAGACTGTACTTACTACTAGCAACTTCTAATGAATTCAGTTTTTAGATGCCTGCTTGAAAACATTCGGTAAACTAGAAATACATTGACTAAACTATTCACTTTCCTTTTGATTTCACAACAAGCTGCACATGCATAACAGTAAAGAGAAACTTTGTACTTTTATTTCTTCAGGGTCACGATAATATTCATTAACTGAAGTAAAAAAAAAAGCATTCCTAAAGAAAAACAAAAGATCAAGGCTGACAACTAATTTCTCCACTGCTAACATAAATCAAATCCAAAGTACTCTTAGCTACCTGTGGGCCTGGAAGACCAGGGTCTCCTGGGTAACCTGGTTCCCCCAGTTCTCCTTGCTCACCCTGCCAGAACAAAAGAAAATACACACACACACACAAACATGAAATGATTTTATAAGAAATTGGAACCTGCCATACTGCTATATGCATACAGATAATCATTCTGTGTCTGCACAGAATATTAGCTGATAGAATGTTTATCTCCATTCTTCCAAGTAGCTCTTAATAAGCTTCAATTTCCTGCTGAAGAAAACTCAATTAAAAAGAAAAAAATAAAAACAAGTAGCTTTTTAAAACTGGTATACAATGTGTGATGAACACATGAGGTACATAACAAGAGGTCAGTTCTGTTTTCTTTGCATTTTACACCATGGTCTCAGCAATACTCCTTAATTACCCTTGTCTTACCGACTGACATAAAGACAGGGCCACAAGGACAGAGCACCTTCACCACCTATAGAAGTAGAAGCATGACTTCACAACTCATCCTACAACTAAATGTTCTTATCCACCTCACCTTTCACTCTGGTCACTCAGTAAGAAAAGTCTCATCTTTCTTGAAGATGGAAAAAAAATTGCTTCCATCTATGGTTCACATCTACATAAAGCTGCCATTTAAAGAGAAGTCAGTTTAGAGTGCAAACACTGTCACACAGAACATTAGTTACAGACTGATGCTAGGCTTGTGCCACGTGCAAAATGAATAAAGATATAAATAAATAAAATAGAAATAGATCTCCGCCAAAATAGGCAATAATAACAAATCACACTGGCCACAATGAAAACAGATAGAAGAAAACTTTTCTTAGGCACACCACATAAGAATACAAAGCCAAGAGAATGTTTGTAGATAATCAACTTTGAATCTGTTTTGGAAGACAATTTTCTGTGCTTCCCCCACTTATGTCATCCACTACTTTACTCTCCCTTCCTTCCTTACTATTTGGTTCTGTTTTGAGAACACAATACAAAGACTGCAGTGTTGTTCATATCTGTGACAAGCATGTCTAAGGCTGTTCCACAAATTCTCTTCCTGAGAAGTAGCCTGCTGACTACTTGTCTTTAGAATAGCTAGCTTTGTTTCTTTGTTCTTTAAAAGCTGTTTATTTTTTCATGTTACTGAAAGTATCCTTTTAATCCCCCATTTTTTAACACAAAAAAGCAGATTAATGAATCTGTAAGATCTGGAAAACTCTTCTTTTCAGGATATGGTGAAAAGTTTACAATTTTGTTGATGGGGCATTAGTTCAGTGTATCTTACTAACAAATAAAAACAATACGATTCATTAGGCAAGAACTGTGATAATTTTGGCTGATTCTCTCTACATGATAATTTGGCCCTGAGCATGTTACTAGATGGCATAGCAAAGGACCACCAATATCTATCTTCATCTGAAAGATGGATTGATTTCTACTCCAGCACAAAACCTTCTTTTTCTAGAAGGACTGTCCGTATCACATTTTCTTATACAGTCAGATCCTGCTGCTCAAAGGTAGATAATTCTTTGCTACATTAAATCATTCTCTACAGGAGTGATTTTCAGACTGTGTGGAAGTATCATGCAGATCTGTACGCATGTAGCAAAGGAAGAGAAAACTGTTAGCCGTTTACTGCAGGATCTCATTCCTGTCATCTTTAGCAAGTCTCTCCTCTGTTTATGTTTCCAATTTTGCCTTAATAATAAAATTAATTGCCCTTTTATTTCAGTGAAAGCTGTCCTTCTTCTTTCCAGTTCTAAATCCTTCAAGTCAGGAATGCCTTTTGTGTATGATACAGAGAAGGCTGACTTCTATTGCTGAAAACTTGTGTGTTAGATCACATGGAAATTTCTCCAGCTCAGGCTGGACCCATAGATGCATACAGACGCAGCAGTATTAGCCACTCACCTTTATGCCTGGAGGGCCTCTTCGACCTTCTGCACCCTAGAAAGGAGTGGGATGAGAAATTACAGTCCCCAGTGGATTAAAAAGAGCTGCAGACATGGAATTTACAGTCAAAGGAAGGAAGAAGGGATAAATTAATTTGTGATGAAATTGCAAATCAAGTAAGCTTCATAGGAAAGGCTGCACTGAATTTAAGGCTTGTAATTTCACATGAATAAGACCTGAAATTAGCTTTATAGCAAATTTCTGATTTATAAAAAAGCAAAAAACAAACAAACAAAAAAACCAACAACAGCAACAAAAAAACATTAGTTACTAAATTTGAAGTGAAATATGCTTCACTGTCAGAATTATAGAGTTTTGTTCCTTTTCACTGCAGGAGTTTTCTTTGTGGGATTAAAAAATAAGATTTGTTCATCCTCTCAGTGGGAACCTCATTGTATCTTGGATCAATTATTTCCACTCTGTATTAATTACTATTCTTACATTAGGACCAGCATGGCCTTGCTCTCCTTGGAGTCCATGTGGTCCTGGGTCTCCCTGAAAAACAAAACAGTGAACAGACCCTTAAATACTGTTTCTTTTTCTTGTAATTACACTTTCTTCTCTTTGTGATCCTTCTTAGATTCAGTTTCACTGCAATCAGTTGCATCATGCTAAATGCTGAGTCATTATCTGCAAATCATTTAGCATAAGAAATTAAAAACCACAGTGACCATGCCTGCTTTGAATTTCCAATCGAGCAGTTACTAGTTGTTGACATTTTGTCAAAGCTTTTGTGGATCCATCTTTATTGACCATGGTCTTTCAGCTGGACTTCTTAAGATGAGAAAGTAGTGAGGTTTGTTGCCAAAAAAGTCATCAAAGCAAAATTATCCCCCGAGGAGTGACATTAAGAGTTTTTCTACTCCTTTCAGCAAATTTTGCAAGCACATATATACACACACAGCTACTTATTTAAGTAGAATCAAACCTTTAAAAACAGTGGATTTTCCTTGCATGCTGCTAGAATGTTTTAGTGGTTTTTAAAATCAACATTAAGCTCATTTTAAAGCTTTATGTGTTGCAGCTATGCACTAAAGGCAAATTTAAGAGTGTTACTTAGTCACTAGATAGGAAATACAACTTAGCAATTATCCAAATCCTCATTCTTCTTTAATGCAGATTTACTTGCTTACCTGCCATGCTGGGTTTCCTTTTTCACCCTTAGGACCAGCAATATTATTTTCAATCCCGGGTTCTCCCTGGAAAAGTTAAGTAGAAAACTCAACATTTTCAGTGACCACACCTTTATTATTCTACCTACAGATGCAGAATATGGAAGCAGGATTAATGATTTTAATCACTGCTGCCAAAAAGAAATGCATAAAGGCTATTTTAAAAAATATGCTTGTAAGAACACTTTATAGGCCCTTCTGCAAACTCCACAGTTTTCTTCTTCAAAAAGGTGAAAATTTGTGTTACCAGTGGGAAATGAATGAAACCCTTAAAATGTGAAGTTGTTCTGGTTGCCTGAGTATAGCAAATTGAACTAAGACTATGTCTAATTACCAATTCTCGGCTGAATTTATATTAGAATAATTATATTTAGCCACCTGTTGCTAAACATACATGAAATCTTGATTCCTCAAAAAAGCTGAGTTACCATGACATCTGATCTCTTTTATAAGCTTTAGAATACAGGAGTCGTCACTTTATTCTTAACTCCTCAGAAACATAAAGACCTTTTTTTATGTATAGGAAGACAAAGTTGTGGTCCGATAAATACAATGGCTCCAGTGAAATTTTAGTCATTTATATAGGGAGCTCTGCAGCATACAAAAAGGACAGGGCAGCATGAAGAAGTGAATTACATTTGCATCATTATAAACTTCTAACCAAGAGTCAGTTAATGGGGATTCTAAATGATTGAGAAATTCCTCTTATAATGAAAACAATAAGGAAGGAATAAATATCTCCAAAAGGAATTACGTTGTTCACAGTAAAAACAAACATAAATAAATAAAACATTCCTTGCAGAAATACAAGGAACATCCAGAAGATCTAAGGCTTGAATCTGCTTCTAAGCAATATATTAAAACAGACCAATCCATCAGCAACTAAAGAATATAGAATTCCTGAATTTTACCATACTTTTTGGACAGTGCTGAGTGAAGAACTCTTCGAATTATGTTACATATAATATTTCAGACAGCTCCATCATGGAAACCAGGCACAAAATTGGTTCAGCAGAACAAAAATGAAGAAGTAGACTTACATGATCTCCTCTTAGACCAGGTTCTCCTCGTTCACCTGGTTCTCCTCTGGGGCCTTTTCTGCCCTGAAGTCATAAAAAGAATTTAAGAAATTCTGGTATAGGTAGAGACAGTATCCATGGTAGAGGAAGGCCAGATAAGAGAGCATAGATCTAAATCAGTGGGGCTACACAGATTTGCAACAGGAGCCATCATAGTAGAGAATGGGTAGCTATGTCTGTACTAGATACTATAACATATTAGAGAACAAGTCACGGGCATTACAGATAGAATTACATTTCAGACAGATGTTTTCATAAAATCTCATTCTTATAAAGGATACTTCACCCGTTTTCCAGGGCTGCCTTTCTCTCCAGGAAATCCAGGAGATCCATGTTCTCCCTAAACTCGCAAAGGAAGGAAGAGGAAATTAAAATAAAAAACAAACAGATGTTCTTTCCCATAAATGTGCTTCTCAGATTCTGCCTGGCAGGATCCAACTTCTATTAGGCATGCAACTCCAAACAACTAAATTTCTCTCTAAACAACTGAATTTCTGCTAAGCTTTAAAGGCACAGAAATCTGTACTTTTGAACCCTGAAATAGGTTTCTCTAATTGCGCTTCATGATTCAAACAAAAATTACCTGCTCTCCATCAGTGCCATCAAATCCACTCTCACCGTGCTCACCCTACAACAATAAACAAAAACCCATCATATTAGCATCAGTTCGCTTGTATCTTTTATCAGGGAAGAAATGATGACTCTGCTTTAGGAAACTTGAAAAAAAATAGTGTGTAGTAATGGCTAGCAAGAATAGTTTAAAATAATAATTACAACTTGGAGCTAATAATTAAGAATTTTTAAAGAATTATTAGCTCCCAAATGAATTCATGTTTAAGAACTGTTAATAAGAACAACTGATACAATTATAGATCTTTGCCAGGATTCCAGGATTTCCCAGGATTTTTCTAAAATTTCAAGGCTCTTAAATCTTTACCAGGAGTGCTTTGTTTTGTTTTGCCTTATTTTCATTAAAGCAATTTAAATTCCATTTTAGTTGCTCTTGTTTGGAACCTAATATTGCCATTCTAATCATTGTCCTCCAGAATGAACGTTTTATTAACAAATCGGTGATGATCTTTCTTTGATGAACAGGTATGTCTGAAAGGCTAAGTAGAGTTACAAGATCAGTAGGGACATGTGGTAAGAAGTTTGGATATTGAAAAGGTATTAGTAATGACTATGAAAAACTGTCCAAATCCACAATAAATGTCAGTCAAAATCATTCCTTCCCCTTCTCTTCTGCTTTCTCAACATTCCTCATTCATATCTACAAAAGGAATATGAATTGACCTGAATTACTACCTTGACAGATGACCAAATGAGCAAGTGACTAAATCCCTTCCTGTAAATTAAACTTAGTTGATTATGACTGCAAACATCCTAAATTCTTAGTGTGAAGTATGCTAACTGCTCACATTTAAATTAATTCTTATACAAATGTATTAATAGTACATTAAATATGTTGATGCTTTTAACCTGTTCCTTCCTTTTTAATTTTTTATCTTACAAGGTAGCATGAATTAAAATGAAGCAGAACATTATTCTCCTCAAAGAACAATTGTTTACACATGGAAACACATACCTGACTTCCCTGATGACCCCTGGATCCCTAAAAATGAAAAGAAACATTGATTAAATTTGTTGACAATCTTCAGAAGCAGGATAGACCAGCCTGATGTGAAAAGGCACTCTGGCTTCAGTATTTGTAACACTTACTGGAAAGCCTCCTACTGCCACTTTGGGGATTGACCCCTTTCCTTTATGAAGATGGTACAGGCTTCATTATTACTTCCATCTTATAGTGATTTGTAGATTTACCTTAGGCCAATCTGGAGCTGGTGGTGGAAAAGCCACTGGCAATAACTGAGTCAGCAAACTCCCTTGATCACACTTTGGTTACACAAAGTACCTCTCAAATGGAGGGCAAAAACTGTATGCTTTTACAACTGGAGGTCTTACTCTCCCTGTCCATGTCTCAGGAAAACAGCAAAGAACAGTTTTGCAGAAAACAAGATTAAGAAACACTTCAACAACATACTTGCCTTACGACCTCTGTCACCTGCACATCCCCTATCTCCTCGAGTCCCATTAAAACCAACTGGACCTCTGTCCCCCTAAGAAGCAAAAAAGACATGTTAAAACTCATCCTTATAAAGGTGTTTACCAGTTAAATAATTAAATAAGATTAAAGCAAGACAGAATGACATCACCAGTGAGTGTGCTGAGGGGGGCACAAGGATTGTGGACAGAAGCAGGACAGCTGACCTAAACTGGCCAAAGGTATAACATTTACCATATGATATCATGCAAAAAATAAATAAAATAAAATAAATACTACTAATAAAAAAAATTATGCAGAGAGGAAGTTGACTGGGGGCAGCATCACTGCTCAAGGGACTGGCTGAGCATCAGTAAGCTGGTGGGGAGCAATTGCGTTGTGCACCAACTGTTTTGAAATATATATATAAATACATACATTACTATTTTTTTTTTTTCTTTCCTTTTCTGTCTTAGTAAATAGTTTTCATCTCAAACCAAAAATTCTACTTTGATTTTTCCCACTTTTCTCCCTCTTCCTGTGGGGATGAGGAAGCTGTTTGGTGCTTAGTTGCTTGCCAAGTTAAACCACAACAGTAGATAAAATGAGAAAAAAGCCAGCAGAAAATGAGAGAAAAAACAGTAGATAAAATGAGAAAAAAAAAAAAAAAATAGAGGAAGCAAGAGCTCCAGTACTATCAGGCAAAAGAAATACCTTAGATATCCTAAGATCAGAAAAATGGAGAAGATTCTCTTCTTTCCTTACTCATTAAACATGCATCTCTCTCTACAATAGCAAAAGTGCACTGTGGATCACATTATAGCTTAAGTTAGACAGAGGTACCACAGAGTCGTAATACAATATGAATAAAACAGGAGTTTGAACCCTTTTTTTTGGCCTGACTGTTACCTGTGCGACACATCATGACTAACAACTGAGCTGGATATACACAATTATAATCCAAGATTGTCCAGCATCATCTTCGCAACCTCCCTTCTTTGTGGCATCTCCTGTATGTAGCTTATTACCCACCTTCTGCTATGCATTTATTACATTCAAATGTTTTGGATGCTTAAAATACTTACATTATGGCTGAAAAAATAAACATTTAATCTTTACTGGGGAAAATTTACAATGTGAAATTCACTTTTGGGCTTCACATGCAGAAGACAGAGACAGCTCCTTCCATTGTACAGAAAAACAAAAAAAAAAAAAAAAGTCTCTGTGAAATTTAGAAGCAAGACTTATGTAATTTATCTGGATACTCAGAAGGTTACAAAAATGTAGAATTTTAGATTCTTAATTTTTTAATTTTTTAATCTATAAAATCACAGAATAATGAAAACTTTTTGGATGGGAGGGGCCTTAAAGATCAGTTAGTTTCCAGCCCCCCTGACACGGATGGGATCACCTTCCACTAGGTCAGTCTGCCAAAAGCTCCATCCACTTTGGTCTGAACACTTCCATGGATGGGACATCCACAGCTACTCTGGGTGACCTGTATCAGTACCTTACCACCCTCATTGTAAATAATTTATCCTTAATGTCTAATATAAACATACCCTCTTTTAGGTTTTAAACTCCTTATCCCATTGTGCATCTACTCATACATAAAGAAGAAAATTTTTTATATTCCTTCACAACTCCAAAAGAGACAAGACTTTGAATTTTTCAATTCAAAATACTGGGGCAAAAAAATCCAAGTATTTCCTATTTCATAATATTCAGAATATTTTCACTTTAAAAAACAACCTCAGGGTTTGAATTTTAATTTTAATTCTGGAATTTGCTTATGTGGAATTTTATTATAACATTATGAATTCAGGCTACCTGAAAAATAAATAAATAAAAGAATCAATACACGTGGACGCTGCTCAAATAGCTGCAACCAGTGATTTCCAAAGAAATCATTAAATCACCATCCTGACACAGTTTCTTGATAATCCTAGTTGACAACCCTTCCTTTCTGTCACCACTTTCCTCTCAACAGAGGGTTGGCTTCCTGCAGGCAGTCTAACCAAGGGCAAATTTAGGCTGGGCAACATACTGTGAAAATTGGAACTATTCCTCTGCAGACTTTACAATTAAATACAGAGAGAAATCCTTGTCTGACTCTTTCACTTGTAGTTAGGAGTGATATTCAAGTTCTGGGTGCAGTTCTGTAAATATAGTTGTTTGCTCTTAGCACTAAGAAAATTGCCGCTTACACTTTGCAATATTTCTTTTGTTTCCAGACTGCAAAGGAAGAAATATTCCCAGGGACTGAATTTTGGCATATGCACATTATGCTGAACTCTTAGACAGGAACAGCACAATGCAAAGAACTTTGAGAGTCACCAAAACACTGTCATATTCAACTTTATTAGACAATCACAAGATATTCAGTTATGCTATAAATGGATAGGATGGCCTATTCTGCAAGAATTATCAGCACAGTCTGTCATGGAAAATAAGAATACAACTTACAATTATGCCACATAGGATCCTATTATGTGATTCTTTCCAACTCTGTTTCTACATTAGCAGCTATTACTTGTTGTGATGAAGTGCAGGTACACACAGAATCAAGTCCATATACACACCTTAGATGCTTCTTGCTTAATCACATTTTAGGTTAGTATCAATAAGACTGAGTGAATGAGTAAGTGCAGACAGGTTCAGGCATCAATAAACACCATCTTAAAAGGAAAGAATGTTTACTTACAATCCCACCTTCCTCACCAGGATGGCCAGGAGATCCTCTGTAACCTGTACTTCCCTGGAAGACAGGAACATAAGAGACACAACACTCTTCTCCAAGCACACTGAATTTGTTTGCATCATTTTACTCTGCCCATGTGGAGAGAAAAATTTTCTTGAAAATCAGATCCAGTTAATCTAGGGAGAGCAGGTTCCACTAACTGTGCTAATACAACCTCTCTGCACAGAGTTCTGCATACTTGACATTGTTGTGGAAGAAAAAAATTGGTAAAATAGAGTTCAATATAAGGTTCAAAACATTATTTCAGGAAACTGCCTAATGAATTAACAAAGCTTAGTGGGTTACTTGGTCAAATTAAGTATCTTTCTTCGTGATTTTGAAGAGGAAACTAAGGAAATTCTCAGGTGAAATGAAAAATATATGGAGGTGAAAAATTTGTTTGGACAAATATTTTGCAATAGTTTTAGAAGACTTCATGAATGCTGAAACTTTGTATTTGAACTGATATAACACTCATATCCACAGGTTAAATATATATAAATGTACTTTGTATGCATGTATACATATACCTATTACACAGAAACAGAAGAGTTTCTGGAAAAAATTTATGCTGCAAAAAAATGTTTTTAAAACTGTAAGCTGCACAACCCAATGTATCACGTCTGTCCACCTGCAGTACAACTACGTCTACATTCTGAACACTGTTTCATCTGAGCATTATAGTTCAGACGTTTTAATAAAGCAGGTGTAAGAATACCAACAAGAGTAATGGAAGAAATCAGTGTTATAAGACTACACCTTTGCTAAGTGATGAATAAAAATGGATTTAACTGCAATCAGATAATTGAAGAGTGTAAAATACAATGACAAATTATTTAGAGTGTTCCCAGAACAAGAAGAAATAATGGAATTAAAGTAATAATAGACAAATAAAATCTATATATACAAAAAAACTTAATAATGAGGTCCACTAGCATGCTGTAGAAGTGATAAAGTCTGTTGTATTTGAAATAGATAGTAAAAGAGAGAATACAAAAGCTTGAAGGATATATTGTAAATTAGCGCTGTATTGATCAGGTACAAAAGTCTCACATTCAGTGAAGAAGGATTTTTATTTTCTACTCTCAACTTGGCAGTCGCTGGTTTCTTATTCACAGTTAGCTAAAAATGCTGAATCATCAGAAATCATTTCGAAGCCCCTCTATATTTTCTGCTGAAGTCTATGAAGAAGAGCACTTAATTATGTTTATGGATGGCTTTTC
Source organism: Excalfactoria chinensis (assembly GCF_039878825.1). Lineage (NCBI taxonomy): Eukaryota > Metazoa > Chordata > Aves > Galliformes > Phasianidae > Excalfactoria > Excalfactoria chinensis. The sequence continues at coordinate 115,663,867 of NC_092826.1, read as the reverse complement.
ATTTCAAAAATACTTTTGTAATAGCAACCTGGTGTAGAGAAATTATTACATTACATCTTTTATCTTCATCTATCCTAATGGCAAGGGTTATGGGCATCTGAAGCATGTTTTCTATTACTACAGAATAATAAAAACACGCTGCAAAAATAAAGCTATTTTTTTGTTGATCACAGCTCTCCTACCTTCCTCCCAGGATTTCCCCAGCCACCACGATCACCAGTTTCTCCAAGGCATTTACAAACAACATTACAGCATTTTCTTTCTGCAACAGTATCCTGAATAAAAGAAAAAAAGAAAAGAAAAAAGAAAAAAAAAAAAAAAGACAAGTAGCATAGCATTTATGTACAATAAATTACAAAACACAGACTGCTTCCCTTTTGTTTATATCACAAAAGGACTTACAAGGTTTCTCTGCAAGATGCTTGCAATCTCTGGGAATCCAACACTCAGTGGTTCATTGTATCCAAAACCTCTGCCAAACTCTATTTCACGAAGTGTAGTCAGGTTCTGAGTATTGTCCAAGCCAACTAAGAGAAGTGCATCAAGACCTTCAAAATAAGTGTAGACAGAAGTTTGTGAACACCTGAGCGACATTATTTAATCAGCAACACGACTGTGAATAATAGCAGCTCTCTAAAACTTACATTTTACATTACATTAAATGAAATAAAGCCATTGAGAAGAACATATGAGACAAAAATTAATACTAATATTTTTCCAGTTAACTTCCCTTCTTCAGATCAAACTGATGCTACTTCAGCTCAAGAGCTAACCTCAATACCTGAACAGAAATGTATGCGCTTTCTCCCGCACATTCTAGAGCTAGGCTTAACATCTTGTGCATTTGTCAGTAAGAATATCTGCTCTAGCTTTTGGACTTGCACTATAGAAATCAGAAGCATCTTAGGTTCCCTGCACTCTAGAAATATTACTATCATTGTCTATCAACCAAAATGAGTTATAGAGGGAAGGGGAAATTAAGGCTTGCTCAAGCCACTTTCTCATCTGGGAGCCCATCACAAATGATCTGTCTGCATTTACCTACTAAATTACATATTGGCACAAGCAAATTTTAGGATTTCTCCAGTTTCCATTTATTTGACCTTTCCCATTGACAGGAATGTCCTGTGGATAAAATCGGGATTTCTCTCTAGTTTACTAGGGAATTGTATCGTATTGTATATCACATATTTTAATCAGTCAATACATTTTTCTTACTGTAGATACAACTTTAGCCTTTCTATTATGCAGTAATATGAAGTAAAGTCCATTTTTCCCTTCCGCAAATATTGTTTCTCTGAGGAAATCTCTGCTCCCCTTTTCTTCTTCTTTTTTCTTTTTTTCCTCTGGAAAACTTTTTTCTTTGCTGTTCACTTTTTCTACAACTTACATTTAAGGCAGAGGGAATTTTGTAACACACAGTGGTGTGACAGAAACGGTTCTAATCAAGTCTCTGATGGCATAGCTAAAGAAAGGTTCAAGCCAGAGGAGCACAATTAAAGGAAGGTGTCTTATACTGAAAGAGTCGTATCTTTTCAGAGGAGTTAATCCCAAGGTACTTTAGGAAACCATAGTTTGCCCTGTACATAAAACCAGTTTCTGTTTTGTTTCCGCTTCAAGTCAGCAGTGCAGAAGATTGTGACACAGATCAAACCCAGAAAATAATAATCCACAGGATAAAAAATAATTTTTAAAATAACAAACTATCAGTTTTCATTTAATGCATTAAAAAGATCAGCTCAAGAATACAACTAAAGATGGAAAAACCCTTGTGAATGCTCTGGAATGTGCAATTATTCTGAACATCATAAACATAGGTGCACATGGAGGAGCAAACATTTTCCCTGTGATTTCTGAGTAACTCTATTAGCGCAGCGAGTCATATTATTTAGAAAATTTATAGTAGCGGAGCAATACATTGGGCCTCAGGGCATCAGGAGGCCAGAGCATCAATGCAGTACTGTAATACCTTTGAGGCGAAAGGCATTGGCTGCTTTTCTGAGATCTTCCAGTGAATCATCCAGCCCATCTGAAAATACTAACAGAACCTGTCAGTAAAGAGAGTAATACTGAATCACTTGAGAAGAAATATTAAAAGCTATGTCAATGTAAAAAAGTACAGTTTGCATTGAAATCTATATCTATGAGGCTATGAGGTAGTTTAAATTCCACTACACTGTGTAGACCTGGAACGTATGTGATAGAAAAAGAGCAAAAATACAAAACCCTTTCTTTCCTGAAAACATTTCTATCTGAGAGATCTGTCTTGCCTATCAGTTCTTACCATTGCTATTTTATCTGCCATATAGTATGCTAGCCTGAAGACCAATTCTGCCATGACTTCCTGCAAGGAGACCTTAGCAAGTAGAAATGTTCAAACAGCCACTACAGGACACGCTCAGTGCTCCACTGAGTCAGCATCTTATTAAAAATAAAAGCAATGATCCTGAACACACTTCGCTGAGATCCTTCCTTCACTTAAATAGAATGAGTCCTTTCATTTCAGAAGAGATTAAGTCAAGCCTTCAAGCTCACCAATTCCTGATTCAAGAATTCTCGAGCTACCCTTTGTTTCCATGGAATAATCAGCATCAGAGACAGCACTAAACATTAAACCATGTAATTTTTCAAGTGTGTATATTCACACCATTAAGTTACCTTCACTTTAGCAGAGGCTGCACTAAAAAACTTCTCCTGAACTGCCTGTAAGAAGTCTACATTCAGGTAAGTATCCAGCACTGTTTGCACATCTAAGAACTTCTGTATGATCTCTTCATTATAGTCCTCGAAATCAGAGTTGAAGAGGAATTGTTTGGTCCGTGACAGTACTTGGAATTTGAACCTAATGCTGACTGGAGAGCCAGCATTACAGCTGATACTTGGAAGAGATTTCATCTGGAATAAAAGCTTGGGGAGGAATGTTTGCAGTTTCTGTTTCAGAAGCAGTGGAGATGCTGACTGCATGTGTCTTGAACTATCAATTGCTATAGCAAGGTCTATATTGCAATCTGTGAAAAAATTAGAAAAAAGAGAAACTGTAAGCATACACTATTTATGATATTTGTCTTTCATCACATTATTGTGGTTTAACCTGACAGGTAACTAAGCAGTATACAGCCATTTGCTCACTCCTCCCCTTCCTAGTGGAATGGGGAAGAGAATCAGAAAAACAAAAAACAAACAAACAAACAAACAAAAACAAACAAAAATGCAACTCATGAATTGAGATAAAAACTAAGATAGAGTAAAGGATAATTAAAAGGAAGGAAGGAAGGAAGGAAGGAAGGAAGGAAGGAAGGAAGGAAGGAAGGAAGGAAGGAAGGAAGGAAGGAAGGAAGGAAGGAAGGAAGGAAGGAAGGAAGGAAGGAAGGAAGGAAGGAAGGAAGGAAGGAAGGAAGGAAGGAAGGAAGGAAGGAAGGAAGGAAGGAAGGAAGGAAGGAAGGAAGGAAGGAAGGAAGGAAGGAAGGAAGGAAGGAAGGAAGGAAGGAAGGAAGGAAGGAAGGAAGGAAGGAAGGAAGGAAGGAAGGAAGGAAGGAAGGAAGGAAGGAAGGAAGGAAGGAAGGAAGGAAGGAAGGAAGGAAGGAAGGAAGGAAGGAAGGAAGGAAGGAAGGAAGGAAGGAAGGAAGGAAGGAAGGAAGGAAGGAAGGAAGGAAGGAAGGAAGGAAGGAAGGAAGGAAGGAAGGAAGGAAGGAAGGAAGGAAGGAAGGAAGGAAGGACAATAGTTATCACTATATACATGCATATATATAGTATGTGATGCACAGGCATCTAACCACACACTGACCAATGCCCAGCTAGTTCCCAATCAGCTGTCCTGATTTTGTCCCCTCCCAGCTCTAGTTTCAACTAGAAACATTGGTGTGTTATCAACACTGTTTTTCTACTAAAACCAAAACACAGCATTATACCATACGCTATGAAGAAAAACAACTCTGTCCCAGCTGAAGTCAGGACACAGATGCTTTAAATGGTAGATTTAAAACCAGAAGTGAATGGTTGAATTGGTGAGACGGTATTTTAAATTTTCAGAAAACCTAATAGTCTACCAGTTTCACTGGTGCTACATGAACTAGTAACTTTTGTCAACAGTTGCTACTGACAGTTCCATTGGAACAGGATGGTCATATTTGGCTGTAGATGGCCTAAGTTTTTTTAAGGCCCTTATTCAAATATCACTGAATTATCTGTTTTCTCTCTTGTGATTAGGAAATCACAGGCACATCTTCTCTGTCTCCTTTCAGATACTGAGGAATGATGAATGTGAATGATAGATGTGAAGCACTGTCTCACCTCAGAAATCGTTTACCATGGCTAAAAGCATAATGATTTTTGTCTGAAGAAAGGTGTAAGTTTAGAAAGTAACAAAACTGAGTAACCTATGCAGAGCTATTTGGTAAAACAGTTGCACTGCTTTCCCACTATGCTTGGGTACTTTTGCTAGGGACTGTATGTAGCTATGTGGATATTCTCCATTACATACCCAACAATAGATTTATGATGCTTACCCTGGTTAGCTGGGTCTTCAGGTTCACAGATCTCATTGATAATAGCGCTCTTGATTGTTTTCAGTGCATCAAAGTTCTCTACTGTGAACACTCTCCTTGCATCACCAGCTATTCGAAGCAGCTCAAAAGAGTTTACAATCCCTACACCAACTGCAAATACATGTATCCCGTTGCTTCTCAAAGCCATGGCTGCATCATCCACTCTGTCAGCAGAGTGGCCATCCGTAATCACAACAAGGTTCTGTGAAACTCCTTGGTTCTTGCGCCCTCCATTGGCAGGTTCAAAAAGACTCTGGGCAAACCTCAGTCCTTTGCCAGTGAATGTAGAAGATTTCAGCTGCTCGATTCTGTTTATCTGTTCCTTTATAATTGTGTCACTATAGAACTCATTAAGATAAAATTCCTTCTGGGGTTCTTGACTGTACTGCACTACCCCAAGATGTACTTTTTCCCTAGAAATAACAAAATTGTAACATCCTTCATGAAGGTCTTCATGATGGAAAAACTATTTTCTGATATGCTTTCTGATCCATCTATCAAGAATATCAGGTCTGCCACATGACTGCTGCAAACTTAGGGAGAAAGCAAGGACAGGACACAACACGTCAACAACAAAACAATTAGTGAGGAACAATGTTCACATTATTTAACTTCTTCCTTATTCTCTTCAGTGTAAGCCATTAGTCAGAAAAGCTGTTCACAAAGAGGCTGCACAAGGACATAAACTACCTGTCATATATCCAATATCAATCTTGAAACCTTCCTTGCATAGATAAAATTCATTCTTTCCTAGCATTAACTTGCAGAAAAAATCATAGTTCTTTATGTATCAGCTAACGGACTGTCTAAGGGGAGTAATAAGAACAGAGAACTTGTAAACAAAATCAGCCTGGAAGCTGAGGAAGGTCAGATTTTACCAACCAATGAAGTGAAGTCAGAATAACTGCCACACTCAGAACACTCATCCTCTTTGTACCTGAAAGGCCACTGTGAGAAGAAAACTCTTGAACTACACAACTGCTGTGGAGAAAGACAAATTCTGCCCGGAGAAAATTCTTGCCTGCCATTTTCATTCCCTAAGTAGAGTTCTTTCACATATTTATGGGCAGTTTCTATACAGGGTGTGAGAGGTGCACTTCACTGGATCTAATTGTTTGGAAGTGAGAATCTGACTCTGTATGTTGTGAAGCAAGAAAAAAGTGTGGTCAAGAAGCCATCTTTCAATACAAAATGAACCATTAAGTGAAGTCTTTCTACAGGTGTCATAGGTGTTTTGATAAATGGGATCTCCTAACACACTGGGCTCTTCTCTAAGCACAAAGCATACTTTGAGAAGAGGTGTACTAGGAAGTGATGAGCCACTGTGTGCAGGGCAGGTGGAATCAGCCACATTTGTCAGCAAGGGCCATGTCTACACTAAGTAAGCAGGTTCACTGGATTTTTAACAAAAGTTTTGTATACATTTGTTATGCTCTTCATGCTCTTAACAGAGTGACATATATGGTGGTATTTGAATTACCTAAGTACATTGTAGTATGGTGATATACTTGTTCTAACACACGTGAAACTTTATATCCTTAAAATTCAGTACTTTTCTTCAGGATGGGCTTTGTATAGTGGGGCAGAGCTGCCTAAGTCTGAAGTTCTAACATGTGAATGAAAAATGTTTGCTAGGAGTTAAAAGACATATGCCTCCATCAGTGTAAGCAACCCCTTGAAAACAGCTGATGGAAGACCATTGTAGGTGGTAACTTTTGAGACTGCATCTTCACGTGTGCTGTATTTAAGCATAGAACTCTTTCCAGACTTTTCCACTCATCCTCTTATTACATCCAAAGAAAATATTTAACACTGATCTTTGCCTTGGACATTCTGCATTTGTAGAAAGAAACATAGGGGATTTGCTCAAAACTCATTTTTACCTGGCTTAGATTTCTCACACACTGTCTGAGTAAGGTTTTCATGTATGTTTTCTAGTGCATCATAGCTTTGTGCAAAGAATAATCTTTCTTGATCTTCAGTAATCTCTTCAAGTTCTTCTCTGCTTGCTTTGCTCACTCCAACAGCAATTAAGACGATTCTATCTTCCTTCAAAGTTCTTATGGCCATGGGAAGGTTGTCTCTATCTGATGGCGCTGTTGGTTCATCAGTAATGAGAACAAGGATCCTAGCGACAGCAAGAGATGATGCACGTCCACCATAGTTCACACCAAATCTCTGCCTGGCAAAGATCAAAGCTCTTGCTGTGAAGGGCTGGCCTGACAGAGGCTTCAAGCTGAATACTGCTTCTCTAATCTGAGACTTGGAAGCATATGAATTCAGTGAGAACTGCACTTCTGGATTGGAGCTATAGACCAAAACACCAAACTGAACATTGTCCTTCCCTACTACTGAGTTGTTAACTACTGCTTCTACAAGCCGAAGCATGTATTTGAACTGCAGGTCTGTAACACCAGATGATCCATGCACTACAAACATGATATCAGCAGCTTCTGCTCTCTTGCATACTGTCAGTGGAAAGAGAAGAAAAAGAAATAAAGTTATAATTCTGTTTCTCTTCGTCACCCCTTAATCTCCTTCAAGACTTTGTATAGATATTTTTGTTCCCATGTTCCAGCTGTAACCACAAAGTGCAGAGTATTTTACAGAAAAGGGGAAATATTTATTTACTTGCTTATGAAGAAAAGAATGAGATTACAACCTGAAAAAGAATGTGTATCATATGGGGGGACAGATGTAAACTCCACTACAAACATGGAAAGCAAAATCTTCCTTTATAAAGTGTTGACAGGAAAAAAAAAAAAGAAACAAGTATCTAAAAAGAATAAAGAGAGGGGGTTATCATCACTACTTACACTTCTGTAGATTACAAATTTCAAAGAGAATCTGCTTTTCTGTGAAGTTAATTTCACTCTCAAAGAACACTTTGTCTTGGGTGCCAGTAATCTCCACGAGTTGTGAATTGTTGGCCTGGAGCATGTCAATAGCGTATATACTGATACCTTTGTCTCGTATGGCTCTGGCTGGGTTTTTTACTGAATCTTGTGCTTCTCCATCAGTGATCACTATCAAGTACTGTTTCAATTCAGGACGTCCTCCTCTAGGTCGATCAAAGTAAGAGGCAGCAAAGGTCAGTGCTTTTCCAGTCAGCGTTCCCAATTTTATCTGCTGCATTTCTTGAATGGCTCTCTGCACATCAGCTGTAGTGCTGTATCTGTCCAGCTGAAACTCTTCTCTTATTTCAGAACTGAATTGAATCAAGCCAATTCGAACATTATCAAGCCCAATATCTACCTTGGTGACAAATGACTGCATGAAATCCTTTATCTTCTGAAACTCAGCTGGACGAATACTGTTCGAGCTGTCCACGAGGAAAACAACATCAGCTCTCACATTTTTACAGACTAAGAAATAAAGGGGAAAAAAAAAAACAAAACCAGAATAGGCTAAAATCACAGATCTCACCTGCACTTTTAACACCTCAGCTATGTCAAACTCCCCCAAAAGCTACAAATGACAGAGTGGGAAGACAGATGTCCTCAGCAGGTATATGGGTGACAGTGAACAGGAGTCTTAATGTCTAACAAGTAAAAGAAAACCACCCCCTGACTCATATGTTGAATAACATGAATTTATCTCTTCATAAATGACAGCATTCTGAAACATTCATACTATTCTACTGTTCAGAAGTATCCCAAAGTTAGACTGCAGGTAATTATCACTGGGCACTGTGTCTGTTCTCATGAAATGGGGTCAGGACATGCCTAAATGCAAGTACTTAGGGTTTTACTCTTGGACATTTTTTACTTGACTAATTTTGACTTCTGGTATTTAACCTAATTTTAGTTTGCTTGGTGACTGGTACAACTTGTATTTTGAAATTTTATCTAGTCTTGACATGGCAAAGTCTGAGATCACCCACATACAAATCTCTATTTCTGGTGTGTAGAAATATCATTCTCAGAATAACCCAAACTGCATGAACACATTCTAACACTAGCTGCTTGGAATAGTTTAGGCTTAAGAGATCCTCTTACCATTTGTTGAACAGACTTCTTGCACAATTTCACGTTTAATATGTTTCAGAGAATCAAAGTCATTTACAAAAAACATTCTATTTTTTGTCTCTGTTATTTCCTCCAACTCTTGTTGAACAGCATCCTTGATGCCAATGGCATAGATAACAATTCCTTGTTGTCTCAGATCTCTTGCTGCCTGATTCACCCCGTCTTCAGATTTACCGTCTGTAATCACTATAAGAATCTGTGAAACATTTTCCCTATAAGCCATTTTGAACAGACTTTTCATAGACCTTAAGGCATTTCCAGTTCTGGTACCTCCACCAATTTGATCAATATTCTCAATTGCTTCTATTAGCCTCATCATCTGGTTGTGTTGGCCAATTATGATTTCTGTCTTTGACTCAGATGCATATTGAACCACACCAAAGCGAACATTGTTAGCTCCAAGTTGGAATATTCTGATAACCTCATTCATGAATGTTTTCATGTCCTTGAAGTCAGATGGATATATACTGCCAGAGCCATCAATTAAGAAATAAATGTCAGCTTCCTCTGTGTCCACACAACCTAATTAACATGAAGAAAAAAGGTTACAGGAGTTTTATTAGTTTTGAAACTTCCAGGTGTAAAAATATCACTTTACTGTAACACAATCTCAAAAAAATAAAAAATAAAAAATAAAAAAAACTAAACACTACTAGCAATTTTACATGGAAAGTCCTTCAGTTTAAAAGCTTGTAAAATCTTAAGTATTGAATAAATTGAATAAGAGATTACTAGACTTCTCTGCACCAATGAAATGTGTCAAAGCAATATAATAGAATAACAAAAGTGACTATTACTGGCACTCAATAACAAAAGGACAGTAAGCATGATGGGACAGAAGACAAGCCTGGAACAGCTACTAGAGTAAGAAAAATAGAATAAAAGACAAATACAGTGGGGTACAGTAATAGTGTGGCAGCCTGCAAAGACAAAAGAATGAAGAAGTGCAGCTAGAACTAAAGGTAATTTGAAACAGAATGAAGAGAAAAATTTTTGTTACAGACTGGGTAGAATCTAGGTATGAAGATAAAAATATTACCAGGGTTTGTTTTATGAGAGACTGAACTGGTAGTAACAGCATGGTCTAGCTACTTCTGGAGGTGAGAGATGACATTTTACTTCATCAGTGTCAGAATTCAGAATCATTGTACACCTACAAATTATTTTTACAGTTGGAGCTCTTTTATAACCTGGATTCAAGTAACAGAGAATTGCCTCAGTCTATTTGTAGATATTATTAAGCTGTGCAGATTATAACAGACAGTTAACCTGGAGAATCCTGAGAAGAATCACATTCACTTGAGCTTGAAGTAGATTTGGAATTTGCTTAAGGGGAAGCAGCAAAAACCTCCTGCCACATACTTCCCCAAAGACCAGGAATGTGTAGGGGAGGGTTCCAAGCAGGGCAGATCCTGGCTGGAGGATATTTGAGTCCATCATCACCAGAACTTTATAAACATTTCAAAAATATTTCTGAATTTTAATTTCCCCTTGCATTAAGTGCAGATGTTGTACACATCAGCAACAAGCTGGCAGCATGGAAATGACAATTTTATGCATACTTCTTACCTTTCTTCAGACTTTGTGACTGTAACGGTACCACAAATGTTTTTGTCACAATCTCATTACAAAGCTGTTTCTTTATTTTCCATTTGATATTTGACAGTTGTAGAAAAAACTTCAGGGTGGTAACATGATTCCTTGGAGGATACGTTGCAATTTTATCAAGTTTGCTACCCTCTGTGATATTCTGGATACCCACAGCATAGACTGTAACACTTTCACGTCTTAGTTTTGACGCTGGTTCAGTGTAATCATCCAAGGATTGTCCATCAGTGATAACCACAGCAATCTGTTGGACTCCTTGTTTTTTTCTGCTGCCTGCCTCTTGAGTGAAAACCTTATTCCTCAGGAATTCAATTGCTATTCCAGTGTATGCTTGCCCACCTCGGTATGGTAAATTCTTCAGGTAGTTCAGTATTTCCAGTTTATCCTTGAAAGTGTCAAGAGTGAACTCTAGTCTTGGTTCATCACTGTACAAGACTAGCCCAACTCTTACATTGCTTGGAGCAATATCTAGGGCATTAACAATTTTTAACAGAAAAGCTCTAATCAGCTGGAAATTTTTTGATCCAATTTTGCTGGATTCATCCACAAGAAAGACAATATCTGCCACTGTTGCACTGGAACACACTAAAAGCAAAGTAAATAAAAGGAAGATAAGATTACTGTAGGTCACACTGTTGGACTATGATTAAATACAAAATACCCTATGGTCATTTCCTAGAAACAAAATCCAAGCAAAAATGTCCCCTCATTCAGAACAGGCAATTTCACTGCAGCCAATCCCTCAAGATCACTGCCCTGTTCCCTTTAATTAATACAGATTTATAACAAATTATGCACACATAAACACTGCAACTGCATGACTAAAGGTGGTGAATATATATATTTTTTTCAATAGAACACCTCTGTAAAGGTGAAGCCATCAGCCATTTGCACTCTGTTTTTCCCTCCCAGACACCTGAGAAGTTGCTCCGGATTACCAGTGAGTTAGCTACTGAGCCTGCCAGTTTTGATTTTCTGATACAACATACCTGCTGGCACACTTGAATCAAGGTCGTAAAGGGTCTGAAGTGAAGTTTCTATGTCACTGACAATGTTTTGTTGAACAGGGTCAATGCTCTCCACTTCATAAATCTGATAAGCCTTGCTAGAGGGTTCTCTCACAGTTGCTTCTATCTTGTCAAAGTATTCAACGTCAACTGAGGTAACTTTTACCCCTATCTCTTCTAATATCCAGGCTTCGTCCATGATACTGTTTCTGGATACAGATGTGAAGATCACAACAACCTGTGGAGTGCCTTCTCTGAGCCTACTTCCAGCACCATTCATTAAAAAGGTTTTCTTCAAAAACTCCATAGCACTTTCATTCTGCAATGAGCCTCCAGTGAATGCAATGCTGCGCTGAATGTGGTCAAGCACCTCTTCTTTGTTTTCGTACGTGTTCAGTAAAAACTCCACCTTTCCTATGCCTCTAAACTGGGCTAGGCCAATCCTATACTTGTTAAGCCCAATATCTAGCTGTCTAACTACTTGGGAGATGAAGTGTTTTACCCTCTCAGATGTTGAAGGCTTCATGTTCTCAGTGTTATCAATAAGGAAAATAACATCAGCGTATTGTTTTGTGAATGCTGCAGAGAGGAAAAAACATCATAAAAGAGCTTCTGAGACACCCATATCCAGACTTGGTTTCAAATGTAACCTAATGAAGAATTGCAACCTTGTCATTGATGTTCATGATTTTAAATTTCGACATGAGCTTTAAGTCTACAGCATACCATTTTAAAATGCTACATGATAGCTGTAATATAATCTTTTGGCAAGTTAAACAAAGAATTCTAATGAAAGCAATATTAAAAATATCTTGAGAATCTTCTGTATCTGATAGTATTTGTACACAAAAAGTTTCACCTTCTACTTATGACTTTGTGGGTGAGATGGCACGCTTTATCATTTAATTTCAGTAATATTCTGCTTATCAAGGTCTTCTACATCCCTGCTATAATCTAGGTTGCATTTAAGAACTGGGCTCATCTGAACACTTAAGAATAAACTTACGTTAGTAACATGCCATGAAGACTTGTTCCAAAAGGCAGAAAGTCCTTTCAAGTACCAGAGGAAGCACCAGAACATAAAATTATTCTAACTTAACTTTGCTTAAAGTTAATGGAAAGAGATGCATATTTTGTGAGGGGAAATCAGATGCAAGAAAAAATGAAACTGGGCCTAAATGTGTCTTTCAGTGTAACAATTTATTATGGAAAAGGAGATTAGAGACAGTTGCCTAAGTACCAACATTAGCATCTAATCCCTAACTTTTTCTCATCAAGGAAAGTACTAAACTAAAGTTACCCATACTGACCTCTACAAAACTGGAAAACAACATAATGTACTTCTAATTTACATTTAGTATTTTTAATATTTATTACTGATTTAAACTCCATTTTATTTGTTTTGATATTAGTTTTGCTACCATGCCTGCATTTTTTATATCCCATCCTCCTTCGTGGTTCAACAATGACAGATAGTTTTAACAAAACAGAGAAAATACATTTTCTGTGAATTCTGATATTCAGAAAATATATTGAAAAGATTGGACAATATAGTTTCTCTTCATTTTTATCACTCCTAGAATGGTCACTCTGAGCTGGGCTTTTAGAAGCACTAAGGAAGTGTCTAAAAGCATAATAATTCTGTGAAACTGTTCAGTGACATAAATCATTTTCTATTAATGGCTGTACCAGCACTAATGAGATGTAATTGAATGCATTTCATTAAATCAACGAATCCAATCCAGATTTTCTTCTCAGCCCATTAAGGTTCTGCTTACAGAGAGCACTGAGCATAAACTTACCTTTGTTTTTAATAGTTTAACCTCACTGACATCAATATAGGCACTGAAACATGTTTAAAAAAACAGAAACATCATCCTGAACTATGACTTAACTCAGATTTAGCATCTTTATTTTCACTAGAGCTACATAACAGCAACAGTTGTATAAAATAACATCAAAACTAAGACCACAATTCTACATTCTATTTTCACGATTACATGGAATGGGCAACTGAAATGGCACAAGAATAATCCTTACCTTGTAACTGGCTTTCAATTGCAATGCAGAAGTTTTGCAGAAGTCTTGTGGAGAGATCTAGAAGGTCATCATAACTACCAATGCTATACAGATATTTATGGAAAGGTTTGCTGGCTATTTGCTGAATCTCAGTTGTATTCTGGATACCAATTCCAACAACATAAATGGAAATGCCTCTGTATCTCAGTTTCTTAGCAGGTTGTTCTACTTCATCACTGGATTCTCCACTGGTGATAAGAATGGCTAACTGAGGGACATAACCCTTTGCTCTACTACCAGCAGATTCTGAGAAATACGTTGTGCTGACAAAATCCAGAGCTCCCCCTGTGCGAGTTTCTCCACCTCTGTATGGCAAAATCCCAATCTGATCCAAAACATCATTTTTCAATAAATACTGATTCAGTAAGAATACTTGGTAAGCTTCATCACTGTATTGGGCCAGTCCTACTCGGATCGTGTCAAGGCCAATTTCAAGACTTGAGATCAAGGAGGAGAGGAAGTTCTTCACTTTCTGAAAGTCTTCCTGGGGAACACTTGTTGAAGTATCCACTATAAAAACAACATCTGCCACTGTGGATTTACTGCAAGCTGCTCAAGGAAGATGACACAGAAAAACAAGTTACTATCATTCTTAATGAATAAGGTAGAACAGAATATACATTTTATTGTTCATGAAAAATTATAGCTGTTGTATGTTTCTGCCTTTCTTTTCTTCCTCTCATCTTCCCCCAATCCCATTATTTTGAATATTATAAAGGTAGATTTCTACTCAAAATTGACAACACTTAAGAGTTGGTATTATTGACAGCATATGGAAGATAGAAGGAGAAATCTGTATTTTGGCAACACACTGGAATTATATTCTTTATCTACAAATAGAAAAAAAAAAAAAATCAAAGAAGAGAAATAGCTCTTTCAGGACATATCATGGGCAAACTGTGCAACTAGTCTAGTTACCTCCTCCACTCCACAAAACTTTTATATAACATTGTGAGATCAAAACTACCAAGCAACAAAATCTTTCACTTTATAGACATGCTTATTTGCTCACTCACTCACTATTTCTTGAAGTTCCTGCAGAGCAAGATTTTTAATGCCTACAGCATACCACATGATGCTTGCATCCTTTGCTGCTGTGGCTGCATTTTGAGTATTATCTTCAGCTTGCCCATTTCTTATCACAGCAGCAGTTTGAGGAACCCCTTTATTTGTTTATTTTGCCACCATCACTTTTAATAAAGTGATTCTCTATCATAAACTAAAGGATATGCCCAGTTCTGGTGCCTCCTCCAACGTGAGACAATTTCTCTATCTTCTGTAAGATACCACACTTGTTATAGTAGGTGTTGAGTAAAAATTCAGTGCATGGTACATCAAGCTCCTTTTTTCCCATTGCTCTTCATACAGGGTGTCTGATGTCACATCTTTCCATACCATTGTTAGGCAAATAAAAGAAGGTGAAATTCATCAACATAACTTCCATATACAGCTTTGTCATATGAAATCATAAGCAGAGAATGCATATGGTAGTTGCTGTACTCTTTTCTGTATGTGAACCACAATCAGAAGAAAGCATAGACTTGCTGTCAAGTGAACTACAAAGAAAAGTTACTCCAGACTTTGGACTCTGGTCCTTACTTTGGACTCCAGACTGTAAGCATGCATTACTAATAAGTCACACTGACTTAAAGAGGATCAAATACATTTACTTGTAGGAAATAATGAATTAAAGCATTTCCACACCTTTCAGGAGCGTAAGATAATATTAGGGCATGAATGAAATGGTAACAATTAATTTCCTTAAGGCAAGAAAGTCTATGAAGATTTTCTGCTACTGAACAGAATGGTTTCTCAAGCAATCATCTATTATTTTGGAAGATTTAAGATAACAGTGCTGAGCTCCGGACTTAGCTTGCACTTTGCTTTCTTGCAATTAGCAAATACATACCTGGGCTGCAAAATTTTTAGCTAGGACACAATGAAATACCGACTTAACTTCTTCCTTGCTTTTGAAAATACATAACCTCAGCATGCATGAACATTTTACTATTTTTAGGAAAACTCTCCTATCATAGTTAAATGTATGTATTATAAAAACATATATCATACCTAGTTAAACAAAAAGTAAACTGTCATTAATTCATCATCTCTCTCTGGCACTGAATACATTAGGAAAGGAAAAACTACTAATTTGAAGATGAGACATTTATTTAATGTATTACCAATCTGCTGTGCATCTGTAGTGCTGAAGGTGGATACAAAGAGTAGAACAAGAAGCGATTTCAAAACATCCATTTTGAAAGTCTCCCTAGAAAAACAAAGTAAGAAACAAACAGCATAATTTCTCAGGAGTCTGATGGTTGTGAGTAAAGTGGTTTTGTGTGCATTTTATTAACATCACAGAGGCTTACTATCCATAGCATTTCAAATTCCAAGTTTCTTCCCTTATGTTCAACATGCATGCTTTTAATATAGAACTACTAGTGCTTGACATTGATGTACAGAATAAAACTGAAATGAACTCTTTGTTCTGATATATATTTACCACAGTCACAAATTCAAGAGGAAGCAAGCTATTCACAATACAAGATTAATGGAAATTAAGCTGCTAAGATTCAGCTCTTGTCTTCAAATTATTTGATCACACAACTATTTAAAAGAAAATTTTGGTGAGTTATAAAATAGAAAAACATAAAATAGACTTAGACAAGAACAAGCATTTATTTACAAGTTAGAAATGCTATTAGCCAGTAATGAAGATGCCATGTGACAGAGCCACAATTCAATGCTAGGTGAAATGAAAATGAAAATCTCAGCAAGAAAGTACAAAATTAAGCTACATGAAGCTTGAGTATACTAAACAATGAAGAACAATACAGTTTTGAAAAACTTTCAGTTGTAGAACACAAGTACACTTAATGGTTCATAGAGTAAAAATACAACAAATATTTTTAAGAATAAAAAGGAATGGAAAGCCAGGTCATAATCATTGTCTTTGTTTCATTCTCATCTGGAATACTGTGTCCAGTTCTGGGCTCCCCAGTACAAAAAAAGACAGGGATCTCTTGGAAAGAGTCCAGCGGAGGGCCACAAAGATGGTGAAGGGCCTGGAGCATCTCCCCTATGAGGAGAGACTTAGGGAACTGGGTCTGTTTAGCCTTGAGAAAAGAAGGCTGAGAGGGGACTTGATCCAGGTTTATAAATACCTGAAGTGTGGGAGCCATAGTGGCGAGGCTGGTCTCTTTTCAGTAGTGCGTGGGGACAGGACTAGGGGCAATGGGCTGAAACTTCAGCATAGGAAGTTCCGCACTAATGTGTGCAAGAACTTCTTTATGGTGAGGGTGACAGAGCACTGGAACAGGCTGCCCAGGGAGGTGGTGGAGTCTCCTTCTCTGGAGATATTCAAGACCTGCCTGGACGCCTACCTGTGCGACATGGTGTAGGGAGCCTGCTTTGGCAGGGGGGTTGGACTTGATGATCTCTAGAGGTCCCTTCCAACCCCTACAATTCTGTGATTCTGTGATTCTGTGATTCTCTACTCCCTTTTTAATGATAGGTAGCAATTGCTTATATATTTGAATGCTACTGAGCTGACATGTTCATGGAAATGCCCATCTTAATCCCTAGATTTTATTTCTGGGAAGAGGTATTAAATCCTACCTGACATAACTCAGATGCTATGCTCAAACGTAGAGTAACTGAAGAAGACATTCCACTGGGGACCCCCCCAGTATATTTCACACTTAATATACAGATACTGATGGAGGTGTACTGGTCTGGAAGATGCATGGCTACTGAACTTTATCTTCTACCAGCTCTGTACAGCCAAAATTTTATACAAAGCATTGTTAAGCTACCAGAAGTTTGGAATAAGCCAAACATTGCTCTGTTTCGGTTAATTGTTTGCACCTGTTGGTTTGTCCTGGCAGAAACTCAGATCAAAACAAAGAGGTAGCTTAAACCACTTGTTTTCCAGGCTTGAGTTCAATACAGAGTACAATTTCAGTAGACTCTACACTGTGACTTCTTAAATAAACAAATATTATTTCAGGGCTTCTGGAGCTCTAATGAGAATAATTTACCTGGAATATAGTTTTGGAGCTGACTTGCACACACATTTCCCAAGCATCTGTGTCTCTGACACTGCTTAATGCCTAGTTTGCTGATGACACAAAGCTGTGGTGTGCAGCCAGTCTGAGGGACGTAGACAGGTCTGAGAAGTCGGCCCAAGTGAACCTCATGAGGTTCAACAAATCCAATTGCAAGAACTTGCACCTGGGTTGAGGCAATCCCCATTACCAACACAATCTGGGGGATGAAAGGATTGAGTGGCAGCCCTGCAAAAAATTACTTGGGGGTACTGGTGGATGGGAAGCTGAACACAAGCTGGCAATGTGGCCTTGCAGCCCAGAAAACCAACCATATCCTGGGCTGCATCAAAAGAAGCATGGCCAGCAGGGCAAGGGAGATGATCCTGCCCTGCTACTCCGCACTGGTGAGGCCTCACCTGGGGTACCGTGTCCAGATGTGGAGTCCTCAGTGCAGAAGAGATACATAACTGTTGGAGCACATCCAGAGAAGGGCCACAAAAATGATCCATGGAATGGAACATGTCTCCTATGAGGACAGGCTGAGAGAACTGGGGCTGTTCAGTCTGGAGAAGAGAAGGTTGTGGGAAGACCTGATAGCAGCCTTTCAGCACCTAAAGGAGAGCTAAGTAAAAGAAGGCGAAAGTAGGGTCTGTGGTAATAGAACAAGAGGAAATGGCTTCAAGCTCACAGAGGGTAGATTTAAGTCACATATAAGGAAAAAATCCTTTACAGTGAGGGTGATGAGGCACTGGAACAGGTTGCCCAGTGATGTGGTTGATTCCCGGTCCCTGGAGGCATTCAAGGTGAGAACTGAATAAGGTGCTGGGCAACCTGATCTGCCCGTGGATATGTTGTTCATTCAAGGGAGCTGGATTACATGGCCTTCAGCTGCCTCTTCCAACTCTAAGGATTCTATGAATCTATGATTAGACTTTTCAGTATCTTCAGAGTATGTGCTGAAGGCAGGTTATGTTCACATACGTGTGTATTCTCTTTGTTTCTGTCACTTTTATTTGATGAACATCTGCTTGCCATCAGTGGACAAAAAAGTCCCAGTGATCAGAACAGAGGTCCGCCTTGCCCAATCCCTTATCTTTGTCAGTAGCTTTTAGATTAAGGAAAGAATATAAAAAGAAAGTTAAGCAACATAGGAATGTTCTGTCTTCTTCATGGACTGCTTTAAAGGTTTCTAATGTCTTTTGAAACCAGCTGTAGATTTATATTAAGATCACAGGCCAAACAGATTGTTTATCACATTCTAAACACCATTGATGTTCTACCAGAAAAGTAAGCCAGTTATCCATGAAAACAAAGTTAATGACCAAATGCTGCTGTTAACATTTTGTTACACCAGGTTTTAAATTTTATCTTGGATCTGCAAATACCACTTAGTGGAAAGGCTGCAGCTGGTCTAACATCATAGCACAGGGTTAAGGTCCAAGGCCCTATAGTAATGACATTAAATATTATCCTAGGTCTTGGAAATAGCAAAAAGCAATGAATAAAAATCATCTACTCAAGATCATACTCTACCCTCAAGCAACAACAAAATATCATTTCCAGGCATCACCACAGCAAGCTCTGTTCTAGCTCCTGAAGGGCTCTTGGAACATCTTTGGGGAGAAAAAAAGAAACCCACATCTGCTCCATTTCAAGAAACCTACCACTTAGAGGCACTACCTATTACTAATGCTGCAGTAACACAGAGATGCCAGAAGTAAATAATGTCCCTATGCACCAGAAGGAATTCCAGGTACTATATGGTGGCTAAAAAGGATAAGGGGCAAGAAACATTGGGCTGCTTTGTGGAAACCTTCTTCGGTTCCTCTGCATTTTTCAGTTCCCTTTAAAAAGCACTTTTAACACAAGCAAAAGCTTGATATGTCATATATGAAACCCTACCAAATCAGAAGTTTTTCTACATCTTAAATAACATCTTCACATTTAAATTGTCTTGATCATTAAATTTTCTGTATATATCCCTGGAAGCTAGTGAACCTCTTCATCATTCTCCCTGATAATTACCAATTCTCACTACTATGTCTCATTACAACCTCTTTTTTAGACTTCAATCAGCAAAAAGCTTACTCTGTGATACAGCTAAATTTTATACTGACATCCAAAATAAAAATATCAGTATAACTAACTTTCGTTAGTGTATGATCTGTGATACATTGCCAGAGGAACAGTAAGCATCTTGAACTGGATGATCTTTTGTGACAGAGCACTGGAACAGGCTTCCCAGAAAGACTGTGAGTCTTCTTCTCCTTCACTGTAAGGGAACCTGCTTTAGCAGGGGATTGGACTACATGATCTCCAAAGGTTCCTTCCTACCCCTAAGATTCTGTGATCTTAATAAGTTGCATGTGTGTCTCTCAATGCAGCTAGAAAATGATGCATTCAAGGTCAATAAAGTAAAATGCTACCAGTGTTTTTCCTTGAAAAATTCCCTCCAGTCAGAAAATGCCTCTATGCAAACTTACATCTTGCTGTCAGGTTTTATTTTGCTTCTAAGACTTCTGAACTTACTACTTCCTTCTGAACACTTACTACCTCTAAAAATGAAAGTATCTCCACTTATTTCTTCACTTGAATCACCAACCTGTTTCTTTCTGATAAATAGATACAATATTCCCTGCAATGCAGCATATTTCAAACATATTCTGACAGTGAGAAAGGCCAGAAGTTTTGATTAATGGATTTAAGAAAAGGGATGGAAAAAGAAGTTTTTCAGAAGATATTTATCTGACATTGTGTGAAATGCTTGAAAAAGTGTAGAAAAAGATGGTCATACAGGACAGATGTATAAAAGAATGACATCATTTCTTGGAATTTCTGAGAGAGTTAACTATTTAACATAATCTAGAGCACTGTAAAGGTAGAGAGCAATTTTGCCTCTGAAATATTTTCTTTCATAGACTTTACCCAGGAAGCTTTAGCTATGTCATTATTGCAGTTTATCAGTTCAGTCCAGCCAGATGCCTGGTTATTAGTACAGGGAATCTTTCTAGCCGATCTGATAATTCTCCTAGATCCCCCCTGGAACACAAAGTAAAAGAAACAAAGATTTCTCTCTCTTTTTGAGCAAACAGAAGACAAACGTCTTCCACAAGAAAATGAACTGTTCCAGAACCTACCAATAATTTTCTGCCAATTTCATCATTTGTGCAGGTCAGCAACTTCAAAGAAACTATCTGTTGTGGTTTAACCCCACTAAGCAGCACCACGCAGCTGCTCCATAGTGGGATGGCAGAGGGTGAGTCAGAAAGTTACAAGTGGGAGAACTCATGGGCTGAGATAAAGATGGTCTGCTCAGTGAAGCAAAAGCCACATGTGCATACAAAGTGTTGCCCTGACAAATAACATTAATAGAAAACTTTGCACTGCCACTAACATTTATTTACTATTTATTTACTATCCTGCATCACCACATGAAGATTTCAAAGAATAAAAAGCTCAGTGTCCCACGCATGGAGGTCTGAAGCAAAGGATTTCCTGAAGACTGAAATCAAAATGGAGATCCAGAGTGTGCTTCACAGATGTTATGTGCACAAACATGTTGAACAAAGTCCTTCTGGCAGTAAATCATAGAAACTTATAAAAGACTTGGGTTGGAAGGGATCTTAAAGATCATCTAGTTACAAACTCCCTGCCATTAAATTCTGGTGAGTTTCACTTTCCCCTAGCTATAGTGATAAGAATTTTCAGAGCAAAACACTCTGTCTGTGAAAAACCCAAGGGAGTTAGTATCACCAAGCTTCTGGGGCTGCCTATGGTACTACACACAAACTGTAGTCACTGTCTTAGCAAGGAGCTTGATTTTCCTCTGTGAAGCAACCATTTCAGTTTTGTACCACAGTCTTTGTCGTACTGTTGCACAGTAACAGACACAACTGTCAGTGGCTGTTAAGCTGCATAACTATTCCCACATTTCCTAATGGCTGTGGGATCTATTTTCTGCCTTCATTTTCTCCTGACCTTAGGGTTCCCGATGTTCCCTGTTTGTAGGGTCTGATACTCCATGCCTAAAACGCTTCTCCCAGTCTACCTAAACGATGAGAGCAGAAGGGAACCAACTTCCCACTTGCCCTTTATTTTCCCCTTCAATAGCTCATACTGACATCACACTTCAGGTAGCTTCCTTAAATGCAGAGATGCTGCAATTTAAAAATACATACAATTGAATTTCCCTAATTTCACCATTTATTTTGCTTAATTTTCATGAAACAACACAAACTTCCAGCCATACATTGCATACAGTATCTATGGAAGTACTTTATTCCTCCTTTATGCATTCTTCAACATTTGCTAAACAAGCAAAGAAGTATTAAAGCTCAGATACTACAGATCAAATTCTACATTACTCAGATACAGTGCCATGGAGCATTATCAGTTCTGCATATTAAATCAGCAATGTTAATATGGAAATTTAGTTAATATAACACTGCAGATATGAAATCCTATTGCAAGATACCTAATACACATATCAGTAGTTAATTACAAAAAGATATAATATAGATATAATGTATGTGAATGCTAAGACAGCAATTCCTAAGGAAAAAGAAAAATAAAACAAACCACATGCTTTTAACTCTTACCTTTAAATTTAATTTTATTATATGCTATTTTATGAAAATCTACTAATATTAAAGTTCTTAGAAACCAGTATAAAAAATACACATATTTTGCAGCTCATCTCACCGTCAGTATTTTTTCTTCTTGTTTGTTCCTAGAGACCCACCACTATATATATGGAAGAAATCTCAAATGAAGCAAGAGCACTCCTGAATTCTTTAAATTCTCCATAGAGATTACTTGCAGTTATATTTTGTTTTTCTTTCTGATGAGACATTGTCTCAGTTTTATGTACTTCAACATTTTACATTCTAAAGGAAAGCCATTCAGTAGATTCTTGATGCTACAGGGAAACCTAGAGTTAAATGTCAGTGTTTCTGAAGTGCATTATAAAAAGCATAGGTATTTTGACACAACACTTATTTTACACCTATCATTCATAAGCATGAGGCGTGCAGAATTTCCCTTCACACCCTGGGGTGGGAACATTTTCCTGCTTCTTTATCCATATATTAAGAGAAAGAACACAATCTTTTTTGTGGTGACTTCAAATCCCCTCTCCAACAGTGTGAAGTGTGTGATCACGTAGCTTTTTCTTACCTAATGAAGTACCTCAGTTAGATTTCTTCAGCTTTTACATCCTGATTTCATTTCTTCTGAAGTCTGGGGAAAAAAGAAAAAAAATAAATAAATAAAAGGGAGAAGAAAAAAAAAAAAAAGCCCACAAAACTGAGTTCTGGAGTACAGCCCACAGAAAGGCTCGCCTCACATGCCCTGGTTAGTTACTCCGTCCTCCCCATTCCTTTTCTCTCACTAAGGAGAATTTAAAGACTAGATTCTATGTATGCAGGTTCCCGGTTTCACCAAACAGTAAAACTAGAATAAATCCATTCCGCCCCCGCACCTAACTACTGTCCTCATATGTTCAGATGCTGAACTTTCACCACTGAGACAGGAATGACAAAAAAAGGATAAACGTGGCTGTAAAAGTTATGCAAAATATTTACAGCGAGCTGACATTCAGAAAACAAAGAAGTCCTTTTCTCAATCATCTCCTCCCTACAGACTTTTTTTCTTCAATTAGCACACTGTCTTTTGGTTATCATTGAAATGCCTCAGGAAGAAAGTTGCAACTTCACCTTCTTCGGGTTTCTTAAAATCAAGCAGACTCTTCTAATGACTGCAGGTATAATCACATGGCTAGACACTGAATCAAGCAAGGACACCCTCAGTGACTTACCTGACTTTGGAGGTGAGTGTGATCAACAAAATATTCCAGATATTCCAAAGGGTGCTTTGCAAAGGAAAAACCTAAGGGAACAGGAAACACATTTGTTATTGTGTTTCATCTGTCTTCTCTACCTGTTCTGGCTTTAGACCTACTTTTCCTACGATACACAGTAGCACAGTAATACCAAGATTCAGGTTTTCTTGCTTGCCAGGAAAAACATAACAGTGACCAATAAAAAAGCAATAAAGCAGGAAACAAAACCCATTTGACAGGTATTGTAAGATGGAACAGCTCAACTCTGAGGATGACACAAATAATTTGTAATATCCTTACCAGTTCTTTTGAGTGGAAATCAGACAAAAGTGAACAGCATAAATGCTAAAATTATCAACTTATACCTACACGTGCTTCACTGACTCATTTAGTAAAGGATATCAAGCAACCTAAGCACAAACATTTCATTCATGAAAGCAGCTTCTCAGTGCCAAGAGCGCTGAAGAGAACTAGCAGATGTGATTCTCCTGTTCCCAGGAATACTGAGTGGAAAAGCATCTTGTACACAGAACTAAGGATTCAAATCCAGATTCAGCTGAAAACAAACAACAAATTTACTTTAAAAAAAAGAAAAAGAAAAAGAAAAAGAAAAAGGAAAAGGAAAAGAAAAAGAAAAAGAAAAAGAAAAAGAAAAAGAAAAAGAAAAAGAAAAAGAAAAAGAAAAAGGAAAAGGAAAAGGAAAAGGAAAAGGAAAAGGAAAAGGAAAAGGAAAAGGAAAAGGAAAAGGAAAAGGAAAAGAAAAAGAAAAAGAAAAAGAAAAAGAAAAAGAAAAAGAAAAAGAAAAAGAAAAAGAAAAAGAAAAAGAAAAAGAAAAAGAAAAAGAAAAAGAAAAAGAAAAAGAAAAAGAAAAAGAAAAAGAAAAAGAAAAAGAAAAAGAAAAAGAAAAAGAAAAAGAAAAAGAAAAAGAAAAAGAAAAGGAAAAAGAAAAAGAAAAAGAAAAAAGAAGAAAATAAAATCTTGCTTCAGAATAGCAATAGTGCAAGTCACCTCACACTGAGCCATCACAAAGTGGGAAGTTCACTAGTTCAGTTTGTAATTAACAAGACAGAAGACTTTGAACCACTAGTGTATTATCTGCTAGCATACATACCTTTGAAGGAGGGCTTTAGCAATCTGAACTTCCTAGTGATGACAAGATGAAGGTTTTCATTTTCATTCATTGAAAACTTAAAGCATGAAAATTGTGACCTTGCGAACTTTCTTGGGTGTCTAGAGGACTTATGCAGGTAACTTAGGAAATGCTTTTTATGGCAATTACCATATCATGCAATAGAAGTAATGTAAGGTAACGCATATATTAATGTTCATGAGTCATTCCCAGAAAAAGTGTCACTATATTAGAGGTCTTATGAAAAAGTTTTGCAAGGAGTTAAGGAACTTCAAAATGTAGCTTCACATTGAATCAAAATAAGAACCAAAAATTCCAATATCCCATTGAAGGAAGATTCATTTGAAAATAATTTGGCACAAGCCATTTGTTTAAAAAGCACTCTCCACTGACATATATGTGTATATATATATTTATGTATATATATGTACAGCAATACAAAGCTTTTAAACACTGATATAAGCTAAAAAAATAAAAATAAAAAACCAACCAAACAAACAAAAAACCCCTCATTTTTGAATGATAGAAATAGAACATTTCAACCTTCTCCTTAAAAATCTTGTAAACTCAAAGGAAAAGAAAGGAACATAATTTCTTGAAGTACTCTTATTTCAAAGGAAATAAAGTTCTGCCTTGCTTTCCCCACTCAGGTCTAGTTATCCTGTCTCAGTACTAGATATCTCTGATGCTATGCAAACTCCTCTCTAAGTGTAATATAACAATGACAACACAGTATTAGATCACTGTTTCTTAAAAGTAATACGGTGAGTAAGGGAAACAGAGAAAGCTCAAGTGCTGTCAAAGTTTGCAGAAGAGATGAACTATTTTGCCTGGAAGTAAAAATCCTTGGGAAAGAGCATATCCTGTCATTGTCTTCTGAAAATACAACCTCTGCACTCCTCTCTGCATGACCTCACACAGACTCATAGCTGTCAAAGTTAGAAAACCAAAGAAAGAACAGATCCTGCCACAGACTTCACGAGTAAAGATATGCTCTGTTCAGGTTTGTTCCATTGACATATACTTGGCAGACTCTGACTGTACCATAGGATCTGACCCCAAATCTTGTAAATAAGAAGAAAAAGTAGAGAAAGTCACAGCCAAGATGCTGCTGGTAGACCTCAGGAGAAGGTCAGAGTCAGTAGGAGCAAGAGTGCAACTTAAAGCAGAGATGCACACCACATTTCAGTTGCTTGGAACTCCCTCTGACTTCTTTTCAAAGTTCAGCAGAGTTTCAAAACCGGCTTCCAGGAAGCAGGAAAAGTCCTTTTCAGTGCTCAGGCAAACCTGAGCTGGGCCTTCTGACTTCAGTCTGCTGGGGAATTAAACTGATTTGGGAAATGGCCTCAAGTTGCGCCAGGGTAGGTTTAGGCTGAATATCAGGAAGAACAACTTTACAGAAAAGGTTGTCAGGCACTGCAATAGGATCCCTGGGAGGTGGTTGAGACACCACCCCTGGATGTGTCTAAAAACCGTTTGGATATGGTGCTCAGGAACAGAATTGAGAGGAGGAATGTTAGAGTCAGTGTAGTATGGTTAGGTTTCCCAACCTGAGCAATTTTATGATTCTATAATTTCCGTGACAGCATTTCCTTGATGATGCAGTACTCTGCTAATGATATGGGGATATGGGGACAACACTCCAGGCTTGCTATAAATGCAAATACAGAAATAATACAGTACAAATGTAACTGAGTTTTGTCATGGTTGGAAATTCCCACTGACTGTCACAAATGTGAGGGTTTGAATAGCAAACAGTAAAATTATTCTAATGACTGAACATTACATAAGGAAGCTTACTTGGGGAAACACATGATGTAGGTAATTTATGTGCTGTTCTAATCTGTTGTAGTTTCACAGTGCCTGATTACTTAACACTGAAAACTTAATTCAGTATCTCTCCACTATTTTGTTTAGAATCTAATGACTCTGTACTAAACATTTTCATTAAAATATTTAGTCTTTCATTTGACAGAGCACTTCATTGCTTGGGACTACCTACACAGCTCACATGCAATAGACCTCCCTGTTTTATGTTATAAACTGCGTTCCAGAACCCTGAACACAATTTTCCTTGCACTGTAGTTGAGGTGCAGAATCCTCTAAGGTCAAAGCTTATGGACATGCAATTGCAAGACTGCCATAGAGTTTTGTTAACACCAAACCATATATCTAGATATTTCTGTTCTTGCCGTACTCAAGAAGGATTCTTCCACATGGCTTAGACATAAAGAATACACTGTAAAATATAACATGTACACAGCATTTGCCAGACTGCATTGTACTTTTTTCAGAGGTTTTTACACAGAAGCCTACACAGGATGTCTCCTAGCTGGAAGATAATACATAATATAGAAAGACTGGTGCAAAATCTTTTCTTGCAAGTAATTTACAATACACATCTGAACAACTAACCAAAGACTGCTTCATCTTACACTGACAATGAAACATAGCAAATAAGTCCCAAACTATTATTTTTTTTAATCTAATCTGCTCTCTGTAGCATATAGTAGCAAAGCTTCATTCTGTGAATAATACAGGAATAAGTGTCTTCTTGAATCATTAATTTGTAACAGGAAGCAATTACAAAATTTCCACCTTCAGGAACAATGGAGCTGCTGTAAGGGTATTCACTTTTGTTCTAAGAACTCTTCACGCTCCTAGTTTTGGTTAGGGAATATTTACATCTATGATATAGAAGGACCATGGGTACAGAAGTCCTATGTGTGAGAGTAGATAAAAGCCTATTTCAAAATCTTAATATGTAGTGGAAAAGCCTCTCTTAGTCCACCTGAACCTCTGCCTAAAGTTATGAAGTTAATCTGTGATAGTCTCTTTAATGGCTTGATCACTAGTTCTGCAAGATCATTAATCTCACTGTGTACTTACAAAAGGCAAAACTAGATTTTTCAGAAGTTTTTCAAAATTTTACCTTCATTCTCCAGTGGCTTTAGGCCTTTTTCACCGAATAACAATTACATTCTGCCCCAAATACTACATTATTTACACTCCCATAAGTTTTTCAGTAGAAATGCTTTATAATGGCAATTCATTAGCGCCACTCTATCTGACTTGCAGAATGAGGGTGGTTTTTTGCTTCATTTTACAGATAGAAGCAAAGGAACTACGTTGCTATAAATAGCAAAATCTGCTGATATGGTGCATCCAGTTTCAGATGTGACATTTCTGAACACCTAGCCCTCAAAGCACAGCCCTTACTGATCTCAGTTACTAGAGGTCAGAATCCAGCATAAGAAATCAGGCATGCAAATAGGAAAAGCAAAACAAAACTAACAAAAAGACACCTAGAACACAACTGACTACCTGAGAAATCTGTCATACAATTTGTCAGTGTTTCACAGGAATAACGCGTCGGACAGAAGAACATAATTTTAGTCTCTAAATTAGCATCCAAGATGCCGAACTCTGCTTTACAGCCCCTTGTCTATCAGCAAAATTAATGCAGAAAGAATAAGCACGTAACCCCTTTTTACTATATTTTTCTGTAAATCCACAAAGAAAAATGTTTATGCGCAGTGAAATACTTATGTATGAAAAATAGTTGGACATCGTAGTGCACAGTTAAACGCTACATTTGCAATTCATACTGTGTATGTACAGGGAGTCAGTCATGGAATTTGGCCTCTATAGCACCATCTAAAAAAAAGCAAACTTTTTCCTTAGGACCACACAAAAGAGAACAACAAACTTAGCATCACAATTTTCCCCTGAGCACTATTAAGATTTTCTGGTGAATATTTCAGTTTAAATGTACCATTTGCCTTTGTTTATTTACTGATTAGATCTCTTAAATTGTTAGCACCACTGTGAGCATGTTTTTTCCAGAGTCAAGGAAACCCTGGCTTGAAGCATCCATTCTAAGGAACAGTCTGGGGCAGATCTGTTCCTCTTGCTCCTGGAATAAAGGGCAGCAAGGAGAAACTGTCCCTATACCATGTCTCAGTAATAAACATACACAATCCTTTTGAAAGTACTTACTGAATGCAAAGAACAGCCAAATCTCACTGCAGATCTTTCCTTCATACTCCCAGGCTGCTCTGTACCATAAAATCTAAAAATCCAACAAGTTTACAGCTTTCGTATTAGATGAAGAAAACCCTTGCAAAGGGAATGTTCTCTGAAACTCTTTTCCACACTTAACAGTTCTGAGAACACAAAGAACACTTTGCACAGCTAAGGAACAAACTAACCGTGGTAGCTATGCTATTGCTTATAGTTTTCCTGAGCATTTATGATTCCTATTAATCATAAGCCTGATTATCAGGGCCAAAGGAACACAAAGATTTGTATTCATTCACTGTCCTGAGTGTTAGACCACAACATCTGCAACCACTGGAGCCCAGGGTTAGGCTCAGTATTGGAAAGTGTAATGTTATATAGGATAATTGAAGAGTGAACTTTCAGCCTCAGATCTGCATTTACTAAGCCAGAAAAACTGAGTTTAATCTAACACCGTCATATATAAAGATCTAGTAGATTTTTAAGAATGAAATGCATTTTCTACTCCACTATGACACACAGATATGTTCATTATAATAACTATGCAAATATTCACACTATTTATTTGTAAAATAAGTTGTTGCCAGAATACAGTGAAGATATCAAATATGCAATGCTAAGACAACCAAGCCTTTCCATATACTTTTCCAATGCAGTTCATCTTCGTGTTCTCCCTGGTACCTATGAAGCTCAGCAAGACTAGGGACAGCTTTAACTTTCAGCTCTCTTGAATCAGTATTCACAGACTGGCAGAATCATAGGGGTTAGAAGGGACCTCTGTAGATTAACCTTTGTGCTAAAGCAGGTTTACTAGAGTATGTTACAAAGGAAAGCATCCAAGCAGGTTTTGGTTATCTTCAGAGAAGACTCCACACCTTCTCTGGGTAGCCCATAACATTCCAGAGGATTACAAATTGTAAAAGATTATCAATGAAATCGTGGGTTCAGGGAAGCATCACGAATCATCATCAAGAATATCAGAGTTTCCCTGGCCTCTGATGTCCATGATGCTCTCATTTCAACTAACAACCTGCCCGACCTTAGGCCTGTCAATTTTGACTTGAAAGGGTGGGAGTGTAGAGCTGTATCACAGTAGCTCTAAGTACAAATCAATATACTCATCACTGCTCCAGAGACAAGGAAGAATGGAACCATGGACACTTGTGAAGAAAAGGAAGCCTTTTTTTGTAAAACATAATCCTGCCAAAAAGATCTCCCTCTAAATAAAAATATTATGCAGTAAAAATTATCAAAGCTTTACTTATGTGGAACTTCCCACTTGTCACCATAAGACTGAGAGAGACTTTTTGAAAGAACACTGTAAAAGCTTACAACAGTTTGACAACAAGATCGTTTACACTTTGCAACTCTTTAGAAGGCAACGGCCCTTCCATACCCTGTCATATGCTCCACTTCCTGAACAAATACACACATCCAGTTGTTTGCGGTAAAGGTTCTCGAGTCTGACAACAAGTCTAATGTTTCTACCACTATATGTTTTAAAGGATGTAATACTTTTCTGCACTGAAATATAAAGCTATTTGAATGTCATAAATAAGCTTGACTAATACATTCGTAAGATGGCTTATCTGAGAACTCTGATTTTGAAATTGCACCAAAAATCAGCCTATGCTGTCTGAACATAGCTTTAATACAATGTATGGAAATAGGCCGGAAGAACATTGGCTTTATCTCTTTGTTTTTTTTTTTTATTTTCAACTTGTTTTAACCTACAGCTGTATCATCTTTTTTCCAGGAAGCATCTTCTGTGTATCATACAATCTCAAACCCCACACACATCTTGTTCTATTCTATTTTATAGCAATCAGCTGTTTGGGGAAAGACCAGCAGCAATTTTTTTTAATTTTTTTTTTCCCTCTACAATTTATTCCTTATCCAACATATCCAGGGGGATATGAATCAGCAAAGCACCATTGACTTTTATACCACAGTTTATAGATGAGGATCTGGTTTTCAGATGGGGCTTTAATTCCTTCCTTTCCAGTAATCCTTTCTTGGAATGTCAAAGAACTATTGTACTTTGTACCGCCTGGCCACTGACAATGAGCAACTACTGCACAAGGGACTCTGCTGCTCACAGCTCTTCAAGGTATGAGAGACATCCTTTAGTTCATTTCCAATGGAAGAGAGATTTAATAGAACAGCCCGTCCCTCCTGAATGCAGTAAATGAAAAAGGTGTAATTTTAAGAATGCAGAGAGAGGAGTAACTGACAGCAAGCAGACAATATGTTTGACTGAAACGTCCTTCTCATGGCTGCACAATGCTTGGTTGACAGCTGTTTTTTTCATTAGGATGAGCAGTACTAAATGAAAACAGCTTTTGAGGTAAATGCACAAAGACTTGTACACATACTCAAGGAAGTATATTTAAGCTCTTTTTTTATGTGTGTGTGTGTGCTTTCTGCATGGTGTTTGTTTGTTTGTTTTATAATGAAAAATAGGTCACAAAAAACAAGGTACAGGAAAGAGCTAAGAAATGAAATTTTAGATTTAAGGAACACGGAAGATTGTCCGACACTGTTTGAGATCTGCATGAAAAAGTTTAGTCCTAGAGTATCCTTTTAAAGGCATACTTTCTTTTTTAATCAATGTACAAGATGAAAGCAGCAATCCAGTGGCTGGAGGCAACAAATCAGGAAAAAATCAAGTCCAATAGAAATTGTCTCAGATTGTCTGACAAGAAGTACAGACTTAAAGTAAAATTTCTGTTATTTTTTAACTACTTTTGCCTGTTAAGGCAGCTTTTTTGCATGCATATGTACCACATAAAGTGCAAGTGCATGAAAAGTGCCAAACTTGCTTCTTTTAAAGACAGCTCAACCTGAACTCAACCTGAATTCAAAATATCTCCAAGAGCATTGGCTTAATAGTCAGACTTGAATCATTAAGCTTGCCTAATGAATTCTGTGCTATATAGCTCCTACTATAGTTTCATATCATTTCATAAATTCCATATACAAGAGATAAAAAAAATTAAGAATAAACTAAAGGATAACTAAAAAAAAAAAACCACCTTATTTTCCCCCTCCTCTTAAAATTACAAGACACCGGTGCGCCAGAGGTACCCAGAGAGGTAGTGGATGCCCCGGCCCTGGAGGTGTTCAGGGCCAGGTTGGATGGGGCCTTGGGCAGCCTGGTCTAGCATCAGATGGGGAGGTTAGTGGCTCTACCTGTCGCAGGGGGGTTGGAGACTCATGATCCTTGAGGTCCCTTCCAACCTGGGCCATTCTGTGATTCTGTAAGAGGCAAACCTATATGAAATTCATTAAATGCTGAATTAGTTTCTAGAAAATCATGGTCCTCTGGTACAACCACAGTGTGACAATACACAGCTTATGCATCAAGCACCCACACACAAGAAATTCTCACTCCTTAAGCAAATGGTATATTATAAGTTAGCAAGGGAAGGTGAGAATTCTTCATAAAAACATAACCGTGGAAATCTAAAAGTGAGGTCTTTTAAATGTCACTGTTTCCGTTTTCAACCCTGCAGTGACATCTCATGGCCCAATGGTAGTGCCAGCTGTGAATACATGTCAAAGAGCAGGGAGAAAAAAGGGGAACAAATCTATATGTAGAACACAAGGTAGTGTAGTATATGTAGAACATCACTGATGTGAGATAAAGTAACTTCATTAGCAAATAAAATTCAACAGGTTTATCCTCCCAAATAAAGCTACTACAATACAAAACCCCTGTTACAAGGCAGTTAAGGCTGTCTGTGCATAGATACAGGTCAAGAAGAATGAAAGTTTGAAATTAAAATAGAGGATTGTTGGGGAGAATGAAGATCATTTCACTGTACCTTGTCCGCTTACTTCTAAGGAGTAGGGCCAGAGGATCAGCATTAGCTGAAAAACTGATTCCCACCTTTTCTAACATGGGCAAGATGCCATGCCAAAAGTTTGGCTACCTGGTTCAAGCAGAGGAAAATATACATGTCCTAGTTTCAGAGGACTGAATCCATCACATGAGTATCATAACAGGGAGCTTTATATCTGCTTTGCTTTCCTTGCCAGCAAAAAGTAAAATCAAATTCTATTTTAATAAAGTTAACACATTCTCTTCAAACAACTTGTATAAATGCTCAGACAAAACTGAGTCCTAGGACTGAAACCATTCAAGTCTAACAAATCACTGCATCTGTATATCTTCCACAGTTAAATGCAATATAAGTTTTTCTTCCTTAATTTAATGAAACCACAGTATCCTGTTATAGGTCAGAAGTAAATAACTGTGTAATTGATTTTCTTATGAAGAGTAGCAAAGCTTCTAACTATCTAGGTATCTTGGGAGCCTGGTTTCCTTTTGCTTACAGTGCTGCAAACATTACGACACTTCATGGATAAAAGTAAACTGGGGAGAAAAGCAATAGGTAGGCTTACTTTTTTTTGCTGTTGAGATTAGGTTCTGAGCCCAATACAATTTTCTCTGACTATTTAGGAAGGAATCAAACTCACACTTCAGGTGAAATCTCAACTGCCCATACCTGTGCACTACCATACCACCCAAGTCCACAGAGGTCAATTTGCTGTAGTAAATTTTCACTTCAGAGTCTTGGTCTGAATGTTAGCACACTGTCTACAAGAATATAGTTTGGGAAAAGAGTTTACTAGCTCATTTGACTTATTCTGTATTCTACTATATATGTTGAAAAGAGAGTATTTCAAACCAGGACATGGGTAGTTAAGCACTGGAATAGGTTCCCCAGGGAGGTGTTTGAGTCACCATTCCTGGATGCATTTAAAAACCACTTGGATGTGGTGCTGAGGGACACAACTGAGCGAAGGGTTGTTAGAGTTAGGGTAAGTTTGGTTAGACTGTGGTTGGACTTGATGGTCTTTAAGGTCTTTTCCAGCCTGAGCAATCCTATGATTCTATGATTAAAACCTCTACAGCTTCAGCTGGGAGGAAATATGCTAATACTTAGGACTATACATTCTGTTTTATCTTCAAACACTTCAAACAGCAAGCCAAACCTTGCTATAGCCACTTTCAACATTTAGTGAATGTAGTAAAAAAATCCTTAGAGATAGCCCCATCTTTTATAGAAATATATTTTCCTCCTTTGTCAGTCACTAGTTTTAGTAGAAAAGAAAGGAAATTAGAACATCTGGAAGAATGACCTTTGCAACATTCCGAAGAATAGAGGATTTGCTGAGCTTTCTTACATAAATAGTATTTCCCACTTGATTGTCACATAATGATGAGACTAGACCAAGTTAATATAACATTCAGAACTGCATATCCTTACTTCTATTCTTTTGTTTCCGTTAGTGCCGATATAACCCATATCAATCCAATTTATTTATAACTCTTCCTTGTGATCAGATCCCCACATCTCTAGTGAAGTAAAGTAACAATCATTCAGGAGTACAGCAATA
This sequence comes from Excalfactoria chinensis, assembly GCF_039878825.1. NCBI lineage: Eukaryota > Metazoa > Chordata > Aves > Galliformes > Phasianidae > Excalfactoria > Excalfactoria chinensis. The sequence continues at coordinate 115,630,155 of NC_092826.1, read as the reverse complement.
ATTCAGCAGATTCATTCATTCAAGCACAGATCAAGGCTAATCAAAAGTAAGAAAAGATTCAAAGTGACTGTTCAACCCACTGGTAAAAAGCTCACAAGGCTGTGAAAAATTTACAGACGATGCATAGTCCAAAAGAGAATACGAATTAAGTAAAACTAGATGCTGGCAGATTGGCAGCAACCAGAATGGATAAGTACCATGTACTTAAGTTATGGAATACTTTGCACCATGATGTTATGAATGCTTGAAGTTCAAATTGGCACAAAGACAGAGAAGAAAAAATGAAAGTAAAATGTATCAGAGGTCATTAAATATAAAGGTGTCTCCTTTTAGCTCTAGGAGTCCCTGATCCTTGAGCTGTTGGAGGATGGGAAAAAACTGAAAGGGTATTACTGCGCTTCTCCTTTGTTCCTGTACTATTTATACAGCTGCATTTGTGCATTGTCAGACAACACAGTAGATCAGAGAGAGACCGGTCTGATCAACTGTTGCTATTTGTACTTCTGTGTCCAGTTATCCAGATTCTAAAATAAAGCACCATATAAGTAGAAGCAAGCCATCCAGCTCTACAGATGATGTGAAGGTCTGTTGTAGCTTTGTTCAATTTACTGCCTCCGAGAAACAAGAGATTATGCATATTAAAAAGCAACTCTAACTTTTAACCGAACAGTGGTTATACCTACCTAAGGACAAGAGTTCTTATAACAGCTTTTATCCCACATAGACTTCCAGGGATATGGAAAAATAATTTTAAAAGGTTTTTGCTCAGCCAAGGGTCTTAGAAATTGGTCATCATGAAGAACACGTGGATTCCTCCTAAAACTCAGGCTAAAGAAGATTGCTACAAAGAGACTGAAGTGAAGCTCTCTCCAGCAGTAGGATCCACTTTATAAAAGCTCATGTACGCAAGTCACTTACAAACAGCAGAGCAGAGAGACAATTTCCTGTAACGAACACTGGGGGATTTTGTCCTTAAGTTATAACTTCCAGACTGCCCTGGTTCCAGTTCTAAACTGATCCTTTGTCTGTTTCTAAGCAGAAAAAAAGATGGAACAGGCAAAAAAAATGTTCATCTACCAATACTGCCGGGGGTTCTAGTTCAGGTTTTCAGACCACAGTCAGTGCTACCCTCTTGCCTGCTGTGCAAAAAGAACCCCAATGTTTAAGAATTGCCTGAGTTTAGAAGGACATTTTCAGATCACTGTTTTGTTCATTCAGTGTTACTTTATTACACAGCTAAATACTGCACAATGGTCCCACAGGACTAAAGGGAGACTCTGGCTGCTTTGGGGAAGAATAATAGCTAGCTTTTCATTTGAAGTAAGGAGGGTGTTGGGTGTTTTTTTTCATGCTTGTTTTAGTAACAGCTGGAAAATTAGGGGAAACACATAGTGCACAAATAATTTTTTTTTCATTCCAGCTGTGTAAACACTTATGCACATGAACAACTTTATCCTTGAAAACATCAGTGATAGGACTAAAGGGAATGACCTCCAGCTCTGCCAGGGGAGATTCAGGTTGGATGTTAGGAAAAACTTCTTCGAAAGAGTGGTCAAGTGCTGGAATAGGCTGCCCACAGAGGTGGTGGAGTCACTGTCCCTGGAGGTGTTCAAGGAATGTTTAGATGTTGCACTGAAGAATACAGCTTAGTGTGAAACATCAGTAACAGGTGGATGACTGGACCGGGTGATCTTGGAGAGCTTTTCCAGCCTTGGTAGTTCTATGATTCTATGATCATCAGGATTAAGTAAAAATTTAGAATATACAACAAATATCTGCACCACAAGCAGCTGACTGTTCTTTTCCACTGCACTCTTATGCAGTGCAAGTGGCATTCTTTTAGTGGACGTTGTGAGGTCCATCTGCTGCCTATCTACTCACTTGCTAACAAAAATGCATTTGGCCTCCTACAAAATAATAATTACAAAAATTAATCGTGTCACTTTCTGATACTGAAATGCAGATAATCTACACAAAAACATGGTTAGACCGAGCACAAGTGTTTTGCACACAACAGTAATGACAGAGGAACTTCAAGATGCAAGCAAAATGTTTACTTAGAATGCTATGAAATTAGTTTTCTGCTTTGATTTATGAAGATAAAACTTTCTCAGTACAGTGACACTTTCCAAGATCGATAAAACGGTCTTGGACAGTTACTCAATGTGTTTCCATTACAGGTATTCTGAGCAGTTTCTTTCCTCATTCCCTTACATGCATTTGTTCTTCCCACTCAGATCTTACAGCATAACCCCATCAGGTATCTCCAAAATGATTAACCAAAGTCCAGTGTGAAAATGATCTTTGACTACACAAAGTCTTCCTGGCCCCAGATGACAGTAATAAAGAATACAGAAGTTTGATAGAATTTTGCAAAAATAAACGTTATTGAAGAAACATCCTTTTAATTAAATAAAGATTTGCCTGTTAATGAGAAACATACTAAGCACACCAAAAAGGCTGTTTACAATGGAAAGCTTATGGATCATCAGTAGTGACAAGAGGATATGTTACCCAATTCAGTTGTCAGGCTAGCTTAATTGTGCAATAGCAAGGAACATGCAAAAAATCAGTTTCTTCACAGTCTGCTGAGGTAATCTTATCATTAAATCCAAATGTCATGAAATTTCTTCAGGCCATCCACACCACAGGGCATTTCCATGCTTAAAACATAGATGAAGTTTAGCCCGTTTTGATATATTTGTAATTGAATAGAAGCACTAATGATGCTACCGAATCACATACACTGATGAAAGCTCAAGCACGAAGTGAGATTGGGTCTTTTACTAAAGGGACGCAATACTAGTCTTGCCACTGGATGTATATAGGGCAGAACACTGTATTCCACCTGCCCAGATTCAGCTTCGACATTAGGAAGCACTGAGAAGTAATCAACACTTACCTTAGTGCATTTCTATGATCAATAGGATTTCTTTGGACCACAGTGCTTACAGAAAGCAGAAATTCTGAAACTATCTATGCCAGACATTATAGTACACTGCACACTAATCTCCTACCTAGAGGAGGAGCCTCTAGGTAGCTCAGATGTCTGCAGGAAAGAGTACTTTTGCCAAGACACTCTGAAAGCTTGGAAATGGCAAACTGAAATCGACTTTGATTTGACTTTGACCTAGCAAACAGCAAGACGTGTCAGAAGAATCCAAATAAAGGGGTCAAGAAAGATAGTTATACATCTGAAGGGCTCTCATTTAACTGTACTATATGCAAACAAAATTACTGTTTGGGAAGTTCTAGTATAAACTCAGTTAGCAGCTGCCTCAACCACATTACATTCCTGAAGACAGCATGCACAAACAATTTTTCTTTCTCACTAATCTCACTATTTAGTACTGTGGAGCAAAAGCATTCACATGGTACTTGGAACAGAGCAGCAGAAGCTCACAACACAGCTTTGCTGGTGAAAATGTATTCTAACAGGAACACCCTTCCAACAGCAGAAGTCAACAGTTGTAATATCAAAACCTTCACAGGATCATGCCGCCTCTACTGGAGGGGCAAAGAAATGGAGGATTCCAGTGGTTCTAACTTATATCCTCTTGATAAACAATAGGTTTCAACTGGGTCTTCTACAGGGGCCATCCATATATGATTCAGCAACATCAGATTCTGCTGTGTAAATTCTTCCTGCAGCTATGGTTTTATTTATTTCGTTTAATCTACAAATTTCACTTTGAGGTGTGCCTGTTTACAGTAGTATAAGGTAACCCCAGGCTATAAGCCTGACCTCCATGTACCATGTCTACCCTCCAAGTAGTACCTCATCTTCAGTCATGCCACAAGTGCATAGTATATTCTGGGATACAAAATTCTGATTGTTTAGTTTGGAGGAGAGGAGGCTCAGCGGGTTGGTTCATGGTTGGACTAGATAATCTTAGAGGTCTTTTCCAACCTTAATTATTCTGTGATTCAAAGAGCAGCTAAACCAGTACAAATGACTACTACAGAAGAAGTTTCTCTTATTCTTTAAACAAAATTACATAGGACTGATGCATGTGATTGATTTATATACATGCAGAAACATCACATGTAGATCTTCATGCAATTCATTTGTGCCTTCCACTCTAATATTAATTTCATGTCAAGTTTTATTTTGTAAAACTTCCTTTCACTGTTAGATCATCTTCCTCGTTAACACAGTCAGAAGGAAAAATCTACAGATGCAGTTCTCAAAAAGAAGTGCTCTTACAAAGGTAAAGAACACTGTTTCTAACAAAATATATTTTTTTCTGTTTTCTTCCCTTACTCTACTGTTAAGATCACAATCCCCATCATCACAACCGTTTGCTTCCAAGCAGATGCCACAAATTACAATTTCTAATAAAGCCAAGAAAGTGCCTTAGCTGTATGAGAAGAAATTCTTTACTTTTAGGGAATCATAGTAATTTTCTCTAATAAACTAATTATAAAAACTTCGGAGGATGCCAATCATTTCTGGTGAAAGAGTGCTATTCAACCAGAAGTTATCTACAGGGTGAGGGTAATGGGATTTTATAATTTCTATTACTGTTTCTCTGTTCTTCAAAGGGTGGAGGACAGGGACAGGGCAAATGCTTAAACTTCCCGTCAGTCTGGACGCTGGATATCTGATCATGAAAACAAAGTCTAAATCTCTTTAAGTCCAACAAAATATCAAAATCAAAATGAACCAAAGTAACTTAAGACACATCTGTATTTGTACAATCTGTTACAGATGTATCTAAAGTTCTTTTGGCTGCTTTTTTTAACTACGCAAAATCTTCTATCTCCAATCTAATAGTAGATGGACATCTAGTGGTGCAATGTAGCTGACTTCTTTTATCAGATAGTTTTGTGTATTCAAAGCTATATCAATAGTAATGCTCTCTACCAGTGCTTCCTAGCATACTAATAATTATAATACCATATGGTCACATAAAGATTTTGTGTTCATCTATGTTTTACTTGGCTTTTTAACTTCATAAAGGTACCAATAAGTAAAAATAGAAGGTTTACATTCTGGTTCTGAAGCTTCCAATCAAGAAAAATTTCCTTTTAAAGTGGAAAGTGTTCAGTAAGCAGATAAGGCTTCAGCCCTTAAAATGCAGTACTCAGGCCTATGTTCCAACAATTTGGTGGTTACTTACAATAAAAATAAGTCAACAGATAATCTACATAAAATGACAATTTATACATCAGAGGAACGTAAACTCATCCCTTCCATTTACAGAAGCTGCTCCAGGCCCCTAGTCATCTCTGTGACACTCCACTGGGCTCTCTCTAGAAGTTCTCTATCCTTCTTGAACTGAGGAGTCCAGAACTGGACACAGTACTTCAGTTGTGACCTCACCAAGGCAGAGTAGAAAGGTTTTTAATGCACCCTAATACCATTTGCCTTCTTGGCCATACAAGCACACTGAAGATGTTGAAGATTTTGAAAGTACCTTGTATAGTCTCTCCTCTCTCACAAAACAGAGAGGAACTAGAAGGCAGCTCAGTACAAGGACACTTAGAAGTTCCCACTCAGAACCTTTCTTTAAAAAAAAGCAATGGAGGAAAATCATCAGTAAAACATATGGGATGACATTTCTCAAAGTGGCAATAGGGGGTAGGTCTCTAGGGAACTTGAACATAGCATAACCAACTTCTGTTAAGAAAGAGAGAAAGAGAGAAAGAAAGAGAGAGAGAGGGAAGGAAGGAAGGAAGGAAGGAAGGAAGGAAGGAAGGAAGGAAGGAAGGAAGGAAGGAAGGAAGGAAGGAAGGAAGGAAGGAAGGAAGGAAGGAAGGAAGGAAGGAAGGAAGGAAGGAAGGAAGGAAGGAAGGAAGGAAGGAAGGAAGGAAAAGGAAAAGGAAAAGGAAAAGGAAAAGGAAAAGGAAAAGGAAAAGGAAAAGGAAAAGGAAAAGGAAAAGGAAAAGGAAAAGGAAAAGGAAAAGGAAAAGGAAAAGGAAAAAGGAAAAGGAAAAGGAAAAGGAAAAGGAAAAGGAAAAGGAAAAGGAAAAGGAAAAGGAAAAGGAAAAGGAAAAGGAAAAGGAAAAGGAAAAGGAAAAGGAAAAGGAAAAGGAAAAGGAAAAGGAAAAGGAAAAGGAAAAGGAAAAGGAAAAGGAAAAGGAAAAGGAAAAGGAAAAGGAAAAGGAGAGTCACCTCTTTGTCAGATGGCTACATTTAATGTTCCTCAAAGTACAGTTTACCCCTCTGGCTCATGCAAGAGCACACTGCTGGCTCATGCTGATGCTGCTGTCACCAGCACCCTCAGATCCCTTGCTGCTGAGCTGCATTCCAGCCACTTATATCCCACACTCTACCTTTGGCTGGCATTTTCTTTTGTTGAACTTCATGCAGTTGATGATTGCTCTGTGCTACAGTCTATCTAGATCCCTCTGCAGGGCTCCTTATCCTCTCAGGGTGTCAGCAGCACCTCCCAGTTTAATGTCACTGGCAAATTTGCTGAGGATGCAAACCCACTCCTGCATCCAGATCACTGATAAAAGTGTTCAACAGGACTGGTCCTAGAACTGGGCCCTGTAGTACACCACTAGTGATACAACCAACTAAATGTAGTCCCATTCATGCCAATCCTTTGAGCTCTACAATTAAGCTAGTATGTCCACAGTACAAATGTGTTTATCTCAGAGTTTCTACAGTTTGTCCAGAAATATTCTGTGAGGGATATTAAAAGTCTTACCATAATTCAGAAAGATGATATCCCCTGTCTTCCCTCCAAGTGGGTGACTTTATCATAGAAGGCAATGAAAACAGTACTTTCCCTTCATGATCTCATGTTGACTGCATCTGACAACAGCTTTGTTCTTTAACTGCCTTCCACTACCGTCCAGGATAATCTTCTCCGTAACATTGCTAGAGCCTTAGGTTAGACTTTCAGGTCTGTAGTTCTGTATGTCTTCTCTCATGCCCTTATTGTAGATGGGTATAACACAGGCCAACTTCCAGTCAGCAGATACTTCCCCAGACTCCTATGGCCTTTGGCAAATTGTTGAGAGGGATTCAGCCATAACATCCACAAACTCCCTCAGTTCTCCAAGGTGAATCCCATCAGGCCCCACGGACTTACAGATGGTCAACTGATACAACAGTGACTGCTACAAGAAAGACATTGAGGCCTGGGAGTGTGTCCAGAGATGGGCAACAAGCATAAGAAGGGCAACAGAGCACAAGTCTTGTGGGGAATGGCTGAGGGAGCTGGGACTGTTGAGTCTGGAGGAGGCTCAGGTGAGACCAGATCACTCTCTACAGCTGCCTGAAAGGATGCTGTGGTGAGGTGGGGGTCGGCCTCTTCTTCCAGGTAACAGTGATGGAACGGCCTCAAGTTTCACCAGGGGAGGTTCAGGTTGGGTATTAGGAAGCATTTCTTCTCAGAGGGAGCGGTGCTGCAGTGGCACAGGCTGCCCAGGGAGGTGGTGCAGTCACCGTCCCTGGAGGCGTTCAAGAACCGTGTGGATGTGGCACTGAGGGACATGGGCAGTGGGCATGGTGAGGCTGGTTTGGCAGTTGGACCAGGTGATCTTAGAGGGCTTTTCCAACCTTAATGACTTTGCGATTCCGTGTTGGAAAGTCACTGCTATTTTGAGCACTTCTCTATAAAAAAATATAAGACAAACAAAAGCACGGTACTGCTTTAAAATTAATAACGCCCTTATGACACAGCTCGGGTCACCTGACGCCGACATCCCCACCACACACGATCTGCGCGCGTCCCGCCCCGCGGGAGCCCCCACAGTCAGTCAGGCGCGCTCCGCCTCCTCACAGCCCTAAGTTCAGCCCCTCCGAGCATGCGCAGTGCTTTCCTCTCCCTCGGCGTGCGTGCGCAGTCCGCCTCCATGGCCACTTGTGGGGCGCCAGTGGGCGGAGCCCTTGGGGATGGGGCGGAGTCGGGCGGGGCCAGGCCGGGAAGCGGGCGGGTGAGGCGCAGCCGGCGGCGGGGGTTGGCAGGAGGGGTTCGGTCATGGATGCCAGCGCGTTGGAGGTGGACGCGGTGAAGTTCGCGCAGTTGGCGGTGCAGCGGGATCAGAGCGGGCGCTACCAGGAGGCCGTCTTCTACTATAAGGTGCGGCGGGGGAAGGCTCGGGGGAGGGCGCTTACGGCGGGGGAAGGCGGAAGGCCGAGCGGAAAGTTTGTCCGCCCCCGGAGGAGCGGCGCGGCCCGGCGGTGTGAGGGTGGGGTCGGGCTGGGAGGCTCGTTGGCCTTCATCAGCGTTTGCTGAAGGTTTGTGGAGCCCAGGAGGTGGCCGTGAGCACGATGAGGCAGTGCGTGGTGTGTCTCAGCAGTGGTGGCGGTGGGTCACCTCCGCTGATGCAGGTTTGTGTGAGGGCAGCATGCAGGATCCTGGTCACGACTGGTGACAGCTAATGGTGGTGACAGCGCTGAAAAAAAATGTGTTTTGTCGCTGCGAATTCGTTCTGTCGAATAGTGTTAATGGGCTCTTTGTATCAATTGTCATTTCCGTGGAAATAAACAGGAGGCCTTACTTCAGGAGTGATCTGTATAGGAAAACCATACTTTTCTTGGGTTTCTGTGTGAAAAGATGGAATCACAGAACAGCTTAGATTGAAAGGGACTTCAAAGATGATCCGTTTCCAACCCCCTGCAATGGGCAGGGCTGCCACCCACCGGATCAGGCTGCCAGGGCCCCATCCAATCTGGCCTTCAGCCCCTCCAGGGATGGAGCACCACAGCTCCTCTGGGCAGCTATGTTAGCACATCACTGCTGTCGCTGTGAAAAACTTCCCCCTGACATCTGCTCTAAATATCCCCTCTTTTTGGAGAGATTCTTATATAGGAAGAACATAATGCATTTAACCTACGTTGTTAACTTAGGGTGAGCTAAGTTTACTACGGGAAGTGTGTGTGTACAGAAGTTATAATTAGCAGTAATGATGCTGATAAGGTCTGTGCTTCTCAGCAGCACTTGCATGGTATCTGTTAGCTGTGCACACGCTGCTTTGTGACAACACATTTCTGATGTATCTGGGAGAACTTATCAGGTGCTTCTCAGAAGAAAACCATATTTTTGTGCAAATAACCACTCTTCTGCATTTTCATACAGCATACAGAAAATTGTTTTCCTATGCTGCATTCAGGTGACACTTCTAAAAGCAGAAAGGCACCCCTCAGGCTAAATGCAACCAGGGAATTAGTGCAGAAAATGCTTTGTAGTTTGCACATGTGAAGGCACAAAGCAATGTGAGTGTGAGCACTGCTCTGCACAAGGAAAGCTTTGGATCACAGCCCTGCAGATACAGGTTGTAGTGCTCAGACAGGAGGTTCCTTGCAGCACAAGGTCAGGTGTTGATTCTTGTAGCAGGCTCTGTGTGAAGGTATCTGACCTGTCACCAACTAATTATTGTTCACTTGTGCTTTGATGACAAATGGATGACAAATTGGATTCTGCAAGACCTTGGCCTGAGCATAAAGCATGGGAAATATTATTTCTTGTTGCTGATAGGCAACAAACAGGATGTCTGAATGGATTTGCTGTCTCTGTTTGCTTGTAATGAATCAGAATTACCGGCTCTGCACCACACCTTCATCCTGTGACAGCTGGCATGCTGGCACTGCTGCAAATTAGTGCACAAGGGTCTATTTCTACCTTGGAACCAGGTAGAACAGTTGTGGTCCAAATCAGGGAAATAGCAGTTATGCGTGGATTTGGAAGAGCTGAAGATCTGTATTTGTTTTTTGCATCATGCTCACCATTGCAATACAGCACCTCTACTTCTGCTGTGCCACAGATGTGCGTGCACTCCTGGAGGAGATCTCTGTAATGCATTTTTCTCAGAACTAGTTGTATGTTAGACCTTAATGGTACTTAATTGTTACATTTAAATGAAACTGGACCCATGTTTGCCTCTCTGTTGTTGTGAGCACTTTGTGTGGTGTAATCCTTGAAAGGAGCTTACAAGCAGGAGCAGAACTGACTTTATGCAGGTTGATAGTGATAGGACAAGGGGTAGTCAGTTTAAGCTGAAAGAGGGGAGGTTTAGCTTAGATGGTAGGAAGAAACTCTTCACTCAGAGGGCAGTGAGGCTCTGGCACAACTGCTTAGAGAAGCTGTAGTGCCCCATCCCTGGAGGTGCTCAAGGCCAGGTTGACTGAGGTCCTGGGCAGCCTGAGCTGGTGGGTGGCAGTCCTGCCCATGGCAGGGAGTTGGCACTGGGTGGGCTTTGGGGTTCCTTTCAACCCAGATCATTCAGTGATTCTGTGATTATGGTAATGATTGTTGACAGGGTGTATGCAATGCTTCCTTCTGTTATGCTCAGCAGTAAAATATTTGCCCTCATAAATAAAGGTTGTATTAGGATTTGTTCTAAGCAGACAGGGTGGGTGTATGTGGGAGTAAACTGACAGCTTTTGCAGAATCATAGCCACAAAGCAAGCAAGAGCCCCTCTGGCCTCAGTTCTGTGCTTGCCCTGCACAGAGCCATCTTTCTGAAGACCATCACTGGGGAGCAGCACTGACAGTTATTGTTCTGCTTCCTACATACGTGCCTGCTACGTGACTGCCGCCTTCCCTCACCCACTGCTGCTGGGAAGGAGAGCGCTGCTGTGCGAATGTGGGTTGTTGGGTTTTTTTCCCCTGTGCCAGTAATGAGGTCACGGTAAGGTTTTTATCTTTGTTTTTGAGAGTGATAAATTTCAGGTTTTCCATACGCTTCTGAGACTGTGTCAGCTCTGGCTGTTGATTTCAATACTGCCAAACCTTAACATGGCTTTTTAAAATAAACAAGTGAATATATTGCAACTGAGGGCCTTTTTTTTTTTTTTCCTGATAGATTTGTGTATTACAGAAAAAGTCTTCATGTGGATGACACACTTTGCTTCTGAGCTGGTGATGTTCTTATGCTCCCTTCTGGAAATGGATTTCGATCAATATCTGGTGTTTTCTGCACATGGCAACTTTTAAAGACAAAATTTGAGGAGTTGGGAAATCTTAATTCTATAGAATTTCAAGGTCATAGAATGGCCTGGGTTGAAAAGGACCACAGTGATCGCATTTCAACCCCCCTGCTAAGTGCAGGGTCGACAGCCACCAGACCAGGCTGCCCAGAGCCACATCCAGTCTGGCCTTGAATGCCTGCAGGGATGGGGCATCCACAACCTCCTTGGGCAACCTGTTCCAGTGCGTCACCACCCTCTGTGTGAAAAACTTCCTCCTGATATCTAACCTAAATCACCTTGTATGAGTGGCACAAATAGAAAACTGTTTCTGAATAGAACTCCATAATTCTATGAACTTGTTTTTTAATGGATTTTATATCGGTTTTCTTCTTGTTTTATATGCAAATAATTTGTGAGTAATTAGTTGATTTATTTTTTTTAAGGTTTTTATTTTCTTCTCCAGCCATAAATCTGCACCTCTGAAAATAAGAGACAGTTTGTCTTGAGTTTTACTTAGCTGTTTTCAGTGTGTGACTGAGTAAGTTCATTTAAAATTTCTGTTTTTGTGCATCTGACTGCACATGCAGGCCTAAGATATGGCCTTATGCCCTGTCCCTGGAGGTGCTCAAGACCAGGTTGGATGGGGCCTTGGTCAGCCTGGTCTAGTATTAAGTGCAGAGGTTGGTGGCCCTGCCTGTGGTAGGGGGATTGGAGCTTCATGATTCTCAAGGTCCCTTCCAACCCAGGCCACTCTGTGATTACAATAAAAGTTCGGATGTTCTGCAGTCTTTCAGGTTGTCCTGTGTGAAACTGAACTTAGGAAACTGGATTTCATTTGTAACTTCTCTCTGGCAGGTTCTCTGTGCACCACTGAGCCTTGATGCAGGTGTAGAAGCCAGCTTTCATGCAGACTCATTGTTGCTATAGCCTTCTGTTCATGGAAAGTAATTTCCAGTCACCAACCGTTAACTTTTGTTTCAAATTCCTTTCCCTGCAGGAAGCCGCACAAGCCTTGATTTATGCTGGCATGGCTGGGTCAAGCTTGGAAAATATTCAGGAAAAAATAAATGAGTATTTGGAGAGAGTTCAAGCTCTCCATTCAGCAGGTGGGTAAGGAGCTTTCTAATTAAACCTCTGCATAAATTGAGTAGGAAGCCTTACGATGCCGTGAAATATGTATCTGTGATGTTTGCTCTGCTTCTCATGGTTGTTTTTTGTGAGTCACTGTTTTGAATTCTGCAGTGAATCAGTGTAATGTAGCTCAGTGCAGAAGACATTGCTTAAGGACTTGGTTGTGCATATTCTTTCACTTTAGAGATTCTTAGGAACTACATCTGCATTATATGAAAGAGATCTTATGTATGTTAGTTGACATATGACATCCTGAGAACATGTCTCAGCCTTGGGGGAAGAGTGTGTTTTTTCTTTTTCCTTGTAAAGATGTCTTCAGCAAAGTCTGCCAACTTTCTGCTTGCAGACGGAGAATAGATGTTTCTAATCTGATAGAACTACTAGTGTTTCAGTACTATGGGAAGGATGCTTTTCCGTGTCTGCTACTGTAGAAACAGCACTAAACACTTCTATTTTTCTTTTAGTTCAGTCTCAGAACACAGACCCTCTGAAGTCAAAACAGCAGTTGGACTTGGAGCGTGCTCACTTCCTAGTTACACAGGCTTTTGATGAAGATGATAAAGGCAATGCGGAAGAAGCTATAGAGCTGTACACGGAAGCGGTGGAGCTCTGTTTGAAAACAGTATGTTAAGCTAGAAGTTAACTTGGTGGAATTACGTGATGGTAAGGAATTCTTCCACTTGCACAAGTGACTGACCCCTAAAAGCTGGCTTAAAAATGGAGTACCTGTATTTCTAAAAACTGTCCTTTTTTTTTTCTTTTAATGTTTCTTCCAGTTGTTACATCATTTAATGCTGTAAATTCACAGGGACTGGTCATTTGTGTGTTTTCACTGAGCCACATTATACTAAGAAATACAAATATGCTGAAAATTTGTCTTGTTAACTTTTACACTAGAATTAATGCAGTTTTAAAAGAGAAATCAGAAACTGTTAAAATTGAAGATGATTTCCTAAAGTGTCAATTATTTTATTTTCTGACTATACTAAAGGAAATAATTCTTGGAATTTTTTTGTGTAGCATTTTCTGAAAGCAGAACAGTCTCCTGCTGCTGAAACTGGTCAAAAATGATTACTCAGTAGCTAACATTAAAGCTGTTATGGATGAATTCATTTCTCACTGAAGTTAATGGTAGAGTTAAATTGGCCATTTTGTGAATGATGACAAACGTAATTACAGGTACTGCTTTTTTCTCTGAAGTCCAGTTGTCATAACTAACTCATTATAGGAAGAGCTCACCATCATAATGTAACTCCACCAAGTCTGTTTTTCTCCTCTTTCCTTTTTTTAGTGCAAATATATAAGGGTTGTTGGGAGGGAAATAGTAATATTGCTACATTCTAGATTAAAACCTTTGCTCTGAATTCTACTTAACAGTTTTAGGTAGACTTAAAAACCCTAGTAATACAAGGTAACCAGATCAAGAGCTAGTAGAACTGCTCTAGTTTTTCTGCTTCATCTGTTTAATTGAAACATGTATTGGTTTTTAATGTACAGATGGAAACAAAATGTACAGAAGGTATATAAGTGAATAAGTAAAGGAAAAACTCACCAATGGTGGTGCCTTGACTGAAGCAGCTGGGGCAGTCCTCCCTGGTGAGCGATCTCCAAGAGATACTGCTCCAGTGGGAGTCAGCCCTTAAATGAGGTCTCAGAGGGGATGGAGTCAAGCTCCACCCCTCCCGGGAGCACAGCTACATCACTCTCACCTGTGCTCCCACAGCTGACCCCATACTTGCCTCAGCTGATTAATCAGAGGTTCAGGCTGTGATTACCAATCTCCCATACACTCCACCCCTTCACAGCGTGAACCAATGATTAGGTGAGTTTTCCCTTATCACAGAGACCCAACGCGACGCTGATACAATTTCCCGTCGCACCGAATGCTGATGTTATTCAAATGATGATTGGATGGGTATTCACGATCTTCCGTGGGCCAGTGCTTGATAGATGTTACTGGAGACAAGCCATCTCGAGGTGCAGGTCCATTTGCGTTTCATCAGTCCACACAAATTGTTCTCTGATGGTCCTAGAGGCTTAGAATCTTAGGGAGAGTAATACAGATGTTTCAAGGGTACCAGGAGAGGAAGGTCTGCCCTCCAGGGCAAGATACAGGCCGTATTCTTGTCTTGGGTCAATACTTCTGCTCGCACCGGATTATGTCCCGGCCTCCGATACCATACCCTCTGGCCAGATATCTGTGGCTGTATAACTATATCTGGCACCAGAGGAGGAGTCCTGATCTGCCATAGGGACATGATGGGTGTCCCTTTAGCAATAAAGACCGGAGTATTGACCACGATGTCAGTAGGCCATGTACCTATCACCGAGGGGGTAACTGAACCTCCCACCTCCAATAGTCTCCCCCAAGGTGCAAGTAGGCCACACCACTTGGGTCCTACTTGCACCTTCCAGGGCCAATTTATCTTATGGATTCCTGGTTTTAGATTCTCAGGGGCAGGGAGCAGAAGATTATTGTCATTACCAACCTGCGGTTTTACCTCATTATCAGCACCTGTAATTTGAATCCTAAGAGGGGAGGCCCATATAGTGTGTAACATTTTCAGAGCACTGGGTCTGCCATCCCGAGGTCTTTCGTTCAAGTCCCGCAGGGTTTCGTATAATCTTTTTGTCCACCCCTGCAGGGACTGGGAGTCTGTCTTCAGGGCAGCCTTAAGAATACCATTGTAGCGTTCAATAAGGCCTGCCCCTGTTGGATTATATGGCAGATGGAATCGCCATTCAATGTTGTTCTCTTCTGCCCAGCGCTGTATCATCGCTCCAGTAAAGTGAGTCCCTTGGTCGCTCTCGATGACTTGAGGTGTCCCATATGCAGACATCAGTTTAGTGAGTGCCTTAATTGTATATGCTTGATTTGCCTTTGGTACGGGATAGGCTTGCAGCAGTCCACTTACAGTATCAACGCAGGTCAGGGCATATCTCGCCCCCTCAGACCGAGGGAGGGGCCCAATGTAATCAACCTGCCATCTTTGAAGAGGACTATATCCTCTAGCAATGTGGGATGTTGTTTCAGGCAACGGTCTTGGTCTCATCTTCGAGCAAGCGTCACAGTCCTGACATGCTTGGACGATATCAGATAGCTGTACAGGCAGCCCCCATGCTTTAGCAGCTGCCCACATTATCTTTTGTCCAGCATGCCGTAGCTTCTGATGTAACCATCGGGCAATATTTTCGGATTGTGAATTTCCAATCCATCGAACTCGGGCCAGTGTGTCCGCTTCATCGTTTCCTGGTGACTGCAGGGGTTGATGACCAGAGACATGGTAGACACATACCGTCCTGTGTTTGACTGTATTCCAAATGTCTACCCACATGTCTTTCCCCCAGATCGGTCGAGCGTGGATAGTCCATTCCTGGGTAGCCCACTGCGTAATCCACAGAGTAAGCCCCCGGTACACGGCCCAACTATCCGTACAGATGTTCAGGATGCCATCACCAGGTTCTTTAGTTATAACCATCCACACGGCTCGTAATTCTGCCCATTGGCTGCTCTGACCATCCCCCTCATCAAACCAGATTGTCTCAGTAGAGGGATGGTATGCTATAGCTCGCCACTTGCTCGGATTGCCTCTGCTGGACCCATCCGTATACCAGGCATCTTCAGGAATAGGATATCTTCCTTCCTGAACAGGGCTCTTCTCTGGTGGAGCGACCATTGGTTCTTTCGGCGTATCACTGCGATATGTCACTGGGCCTAGGATCTTCTGTAATTCCTCCTTGAGTGGAGACGAAGACAGGCTGCTTCTTTGACTTAGATAGGCGACCCATCGTGCTACCGTCTGTGCTTGGGCCACCCCTGTCTTAGGAAGGTGAGTTAGATCTCTTACCCACCCCTGGATCGGTAATGTAGTTTTAACTATAACCTCTGCTGTTTGCGTTATTGGCTCTACCGCTTGTAACGCTGAATAGGCAGCCAATAATTGTTTTTCAATCATGCTGTATCTTTCTTCTGCTCCGTGCCAAACCTGAGACCAGAATCCAATGGGGGTTCGAACAGAACTCTGGCGTTGCCACAGGCCCCAGCCAAAACCATCCTGGGTAACATGAACGTCTAGTTCAGCTGGGAGGGTCGGATCAAATATACCCAATGCCTGGGCTTGTTTAACTGCCAGCTTTGCCTGTTGGAAAGCATCTTGTTCTACCTTCCCCCAGTTCCACGATTGACCCTTCTTGGTAAGCTTATACAATGGCCTCAACAACTGAGCTAAGTGAGGTATAAAGGAGCGCCAATACCCCAATATACCTAAAAACTCTTGTAGCTGTTTCGATGTTGTAGGGACTGGGAACGCTTGGACTTTATCCACTACTGCACTGGGTAGTACTTTGGTTTTTCCGGACCAAATTACTCCCAGGAATTTTACAGATAGCCCCGGACCTTGCACCTTCTGTGGGTTTATAGCCCACCCTCTCTTCTGCAGATAAGCTATCAATAAATCTGCTGCTTGTCTCACCGCCTCTAATGAATCGGATGTTAACAGGAGGTCATCAATATAATGATATAAATTTACATTATGTGGCTTCTGCCACTTAGCCAGATCACGCGCCACCAAATTATGACAAAAAGTAGGTGAATGCACGTACCCTTGCGGCAGAACCTGAAAAGTCCACTGCCTGCCTTCCCATGTGAATGCAAACTGGTCTTGTGATTCTTCACTAATTGGAATACTGAAGAATGCATTCGCTAAGTCTAGGACACAGTGATACGTTTTAATTTCTCTACTTAGTGTGTCCATTAGGGAGGCAATATTGGGTACGGCTGCATGAACAGGCGGCGTGACCTTATTTAATTCCCTGTAATCCACTGTCATCCTCCATGTTCCATCCGATTTTCGCACTGGCCATATTGGGGAGTTGTACGGGCTATGTGCAGGCCTTATAATACCCACTTTTTCTAATTCCTGCACTGTTTTTGTTATTTCATCCTGCCCACCTGGGAGTCTGTACTGTTTTACATTAGTAATCCGACGTGGCTTGGGCAGACAAATAGGCTCATGTTTTGCATGGCCTCTCAATATTGTCTGAATTGCCCGGATACTAATGCATCTTTGCCGCAACCGGAACTCTCCCACTGTTGTGTGGAGAGCCAGACCCCACAAGATATCAATTCCCAATATGTATTCCGGAATTGGAGCAATAGATACCTTGTACTCCCGTGGTGGGAGGCGCCCGACCCCCAATTTTACCCAAGTTTGGGTGACTGGAACGGTCTGTCCCCCAAAGCCTCCAATCATTACTTTGTTCCCTCTGAATTTTGTTGGGTCTCCATATATTATAGATGTTTCCGCCCCAGTATCAACGAGGGCCATAACCTTCTGCACATTCTCTCGGGACCAATATATTGTCAATTCCACATAGGGCCTCCGGTCCCGTCTAGAGGCCCTAGGGTGACTGACGTCCCTCATCACGCCATAAACTGGGCCAGATTCAAATCTTTTACCTCTGATGCCTCTGGTATTGTGACCCGAGGTACCTGAGGTGGCCTCTTTTTCCTATTTGGCACGACAAAGTCTTCTAGATTCCAAACTGTTGTTGGTCGTCGTTCTATAAGCCTTATCCCCGGTCTTTTGGGGCGGTTTTGAAATTTTTGTTCATCCTTCAGCTGTTTCCACAACTGAAGCAGAACGTGATTGGGCTGCCCATCAATTTTGGCAAATTGAACACCTGCTCGGAGTAGATCATTAAACATTTGTTTTCGGGACACCCTAATGGGTCCCGCCCGAGGGGTTCGTGGAGCCGATCTCCTGGCTCGGGCTATTGGAAAAACTTCAGAATCTTCAATTACTCTGATATTGCGCTTGGTTCTCAGGCGCTCAGTTTCTCCCAGGTCCGCTACCAATTGGGCAGCATGCTGGACTGCTGCCTCTGCGGCCACTAAAGGATTCAATATAGAAACCAATGTTCCATACATATGTGAGGGAGCCTGCTGTAAGATTAGGTCCCTCATTCCTGCGGAAAACTTCACCATGTCCGGACTAACAGATGCATCTTCATAGACAGCCTCTCGCATGCCTAGTTCCCGGATATAATTTTGTAGGTCTTCCATAGAAGACCACATTCCTGTATGTATTGGCATGTCTGTTTTATTTGACCATACCATACGGCAGGCAGCCATTATCCAATCTACGATTGAATGATTCTCTTCAGGGAACTGGGACCCTGAGTACAATCTCTGCCTCAAGGCAGGATGGACTGTTATTGTTGCTAGTTTAGATACCTCGGGGCCGCTAACTATTACACTTTCTGCTCCCGAGTCCCATAATCGTAGCAGCCAGGCTGGGACACTTTCCCTCGGTCTTTGCCTGAAGCGCTGTACTAGATCCATAAGTTCGGTGGGTGTGTATGGACGTGCTGTTACGTGTAAATAGGAGTCAGCAGGGGTCCATTGATCAGGAGGCACTCCTGCTGGTCGCTCCTGGACTTTTTTTGTTTTTTGAGTTACCATAGGACGGACTTCTAATAAGTCCGTCTTAAGTGGCTCTTCTAGGTCAGATTTAGTGACCTTAGTTTGATCCGATGTTTCAGGATCCCTACTATCATCCATTGTAATATATCTAATTTGGGGGGTATTTGAAAAAAATGATGAATTTTTCCCCGTTAACAGATTAATTTCGCCCTCTAATTTTTCAATGCGGGCTTTTAATAATTGATTTTCATGTTCAATCTTATTTGATTTAATCTCTGCCTGATTTAAAGCATTCAATAAAGGCCAAACAGCCATGGATGCAGCCATTTGCCTTTCCTTGGTTGTCAAAATATCTTTTTGCAACCCCTGAAAGTATTCGGTTAGATAGTAAGGGGACATATTGCCCGTTACCCGTAAGGGCCCCCATTGTTCGATAATCGTCGCTAATTGAAAATATGGGGACGCCTCAAACCCTGGTATTTGTCCAGGGAGGATTTTCCCTAAGGGGGTGATCTTCTCCCCCTTGAACCAGCTAAACACATTCCATAGGAAAGACATTTTTTTTTCCGATATTTGCAGGCTCCTGCCTGGCTCGCCAAATGTATTGGTTTTTAATGTACAGATGGAAACAAAATGTACAGAAGGTATATAAGTGAATAAGTAAAGGAAAAACTCACCAATGGTGGTGCCTTGACTGAAGCAGCTGGGGCAGTCCTCCCTGGTGAGCGATCTCCAAGAGATACTGCTCCAGTGGGAGTCAGCCCTTAAATGAGGTCTCAGAGGGGATGGAGTCAAGCTCCACCCCTCCCGGGAGCACAGCTACATCACTCTCACCTGTGCTCCCACAGCTGACCCCATACTTGCCTCAGCTGATTAATCAGAGGTTCAGGCTGTGATTACCAATCTCCCATACAAAACTGCTTTTGTTTATTATAATAGCAGTATGCTGGTGCAACAGTTGATGACTCTGCTGTTTCTCCTTCCGTTGTACATGCACGTACTGCTTACAAATATAGAAATTACTCTGAAATTATCTCATTAACGGTAGCTATTACCTGACCTTTTATTAGGCGCAGATGCAGCTAATATCTAAAGCTAACGTTTCTTTTCATATTGATAACATGTTGTTTTTGTGGTTTGTTGTTTTTTTTTTTAAATGCCAGTAGGCTTTATCCCTCAAGGGGGGATCAAAAGGTACCTTCTTCTCCCCAGGATGAAAGATGGAAAGAACTCTGTCTTGAATCACTACATCTGTCTTGCTTTCTGCTTGCTCTATTAGGTGGAGAGATCTGCTTCTTTCTTACCCTTAAAGCAGTAAGAGAGCAGCTGTGTCTGTTCTTGGTATCTGTCTCCTAGATATGTCTTCTGGTGTATCACATCCACTGCTTCCCTTCATAAGTCTTTCAAAGTCTTTTCCAACAAGGAACTCCGATGTGTAACTTACTAGCAGATGGAAAAATGGTTACAGTGTTTGTAGTTTCATTTCGTAGGATGAAAGTAGCTTGCCTTTTGTTTCCTCAAGTCACCTAGATGGCTGAGGTGAATCAGTCAAGGTACAAAGCTCAAACCTGAAACCTGCTATTGGGTGTGACAAGAGAAGCCACAGCTCATGTTGTGCTTCCCAGAGATTACCTATCTCCAATAGCTGTAATTCACCTGTAAGGAAGAAAGTATAAACTGGTTATATAAGTGAACTGTCATGACCTACTTCCCAACTGGAAATAGAAGTTAGCACTCCTGATAACGGTTTTGGTGCTCACTGTAGATAATTTTATGCTCTACATGTGGAAAAACAAGAGTTTTAATTTGCGAGCTGACTTTATCAATGAAAGTGAACATTCAAATCTATCTTTTCCTAAGTTACTATGATTATTTTTGACACACTTGTGGGGGAAAAAAATGGCATACATTTTAGTTTAATAGCATACATAACATTTGGTTTTTTTCTGTCCATAGTTCTAATATGGTTTATTAAATTATCTTTTTTTGCATGCAGTATTTCCCCTGCTGAAAAATGTTAAATAACACTTTTGTTCTATGAACATTTCCTAGAATAGGAAAATAATATTCACTTACTTAGTATCCTTTTTATGTTAAGATGAAAGAAAAAAAAAACACAAAACAACACCACATGTATATCCACTCATTTCCAAGGAGGATTGGTGGGGGGTGGGGAGAAAAAATAGGTGGTAACTGTAATTTAAAAGCATGGAGTTTCCTGAACAGTTTAAAATGTTAATTTTCTTTAGATGCGTAGCTTTTTTGTTGTTTATGTGTTTTGAATTGAAGGCTGCAGAAACTTCAGAGGCAGGCCTGCAGTCCAAACTGAAACAACTGGCTCGGCAAGCATTAGACAGGTGAGTATTGCCACTGTTAGCACAGGTAATACTTGTTGATCGTCAGTGCATTCTCTCAGTTGAATTCTCAATCTATTATGTCTGTTCTGTACTGCGAATCATAGGGATTCTGACTAGACCAAACTCAATTAGAATTTTCCAGGCAGATAGCTGCCAGCTGTTGTACAGGTAGTTGAAGTAGCTCTTGTGCCAACCCTCTGGAAATCTCATGCAGAATTAGGGAAGGGCTATGTATTTGTTAGTACCAGTGCACTGTTTCAGTCTTCAGATAGAAGTCAGAGTACTGTACTGCTTTTTTGGCTTTTATAAAAACACTGAATTCAGGTGAGTGCTAAGCCTGGGTGTCAGCATCTCTTCATAATGAAGACAGCTTTGAAATTGGGGAGTACTTGGTTTGAGGCAGTGATTTAATGATGAGGATGAATCTAGTGGATGAGAGTCTGTATCTATAGTGAGTTGTGCAAGTCCAGTGTAACTCCTTTTTAAATCAGCAATATGACTGAGAATAATGGACTGTGCTGGACCGCTTCAGTATTAGCAGGTTTCCAGCACTTTTAGGTCTGTATTTAAAAAAAAATCCACGCTGATTTGCATGTGTGACTATCTCACAGTTTAATGCAGGAACAACAACAAAAAAAAGATGGCTCCTGAATATATAGTCTTCAAGCAGCTGAAATGCTGGATTTTAAGAGTAATTGCTTTTTTCCTGCTATAATAATTGCTAGTCAAATCCTAAAGTCTAAATGAAAGCAAAGCGGTAAGTGATGCTGAAACCAACATTGATGAGTTACCACTGTGGTCCCGCCTCATGGGGGAAGCAGTTAGAAAGTTACGTCCTGTCTGTGAATCACTCTAAAAGGGATTTTCTCTCTCTGGGTTTGTTGACTTTTTCTGAGGTTCAGATAACAAATGCTTACATAAATGCTGCTGTTACTGTAGTCTTAAAGGTGACAAAAACCTTATGAATTCTGCTGGTAGTGTCTTTTAATTGAAATTTAAATGCTATATTTTAATTGATTGTAGAATAGGAAAATAAAGAAATACTAGCGTTAGTACTGAATGATTTCTGATGCTTATCTTCTATTGATATTGTTCATGACTTGATTTTTCATAGGAAAAATGATATTGGTCAGCTTGAGCATCTGTTCATCCCTTTTAACAAATATGAGAGCATGAGCAAGGAAATGAATGACTGACCCATAGCCATATTTTCATTACGACTGTAAACAGAATGCATTTTTCTTTCCTTTAGAGCAGAAGCACTGAAAGTATCAATGTCAAAGTCATCTCAGAAGGAGAAGTCAACTGCTGCTAAACCAAATCAGCCGGTCAGAACATTCTTTCCTCTGGGACCTGATTTTTCTTTAAATGATAAACCACAGACAATCAGAGCAGTACAAGCTAGTGAATCTCAAGGGCAGAGGTACACTGCAGAGGAGATTGAAGTACTCAGGTGAGCAAAGGCCAAGGTTTTACAAAATTTTATCATTTGTGTACACATCCTGTGTGAGTCTTGGACAGTAAATCATTATTCACCTAAGCTTGAGGAATATAAGCAGTGGCTTGGGAATCCACCACTTACAAACTCATTTGTTGCCATTACTCATGCTTTAATAAATTCTTGTATTCTCTATGGTAATGTAATCAGTGGTTTTTATTCACAGAGCATGTTTTCTAGAGCATGTTTAGAAGACAACATGTAGTTGACTGCCAGGAGTATTTTTCATAGCCATATTTTTGTATGTTTGTACCTGATAGAGTTCATGAAATATCTAATTCTCAGGTGCCCAGGTATGAAGGTGGTGGTTTTGCGTATGATACAACTACTGTTTCACAGGAAATCAAGGAAGCATAGTATACTTAAGGATTATGCCTTCTGTTATATTCAATTTGATTTTATTATCGCTGCCTTAATAGATATTTTAACAAATCGATAAAACCTTTATGCAAAGTTGTGAATTTTGAAAATTATTAAATATATGGAAAAAATATATATATAAAAAAGCACTGTAACCCTTACCTGACAACTTTATTCCTTCCCCCTTCTCAGTAAATAAGATTATGACAGAGGTGATGTTCAATGCTGCCCAGGATTTGATCTTAAAACATTTAATCTGTTTATTTACTGAAGGGACTAAGGATATGGTCCTGAAGATAGAAATGTGTGTGAGTTTGAAAAGTTGGGGACTTTTCAGACTCAACCTTTGAAGGATGATAGATAAGTTTGTAACTATGTTTTTCTCTTACAACTTGCAGAAAGACTTCAAAAATTAATGGCATTGAATACGTCCCTTTCATGAGCGTTGATCTGAGGGAACGTTTTGCCTTCCCTATGCCATTTTCGTAAGTGCTGTTCAATTACTGATGTTTCTTTGTTATTTTGAATTCTTTCCAATAATTGGTATTGTTTTCTCTTAAAATTGTTTAAGCACGTTTTTAAGCATAATTCTGGCTTAGGTACTTAAATACTGCAGCCTCATTTTTCCAGTCTGATCTTGGGTCTGTTTAATGTAAGCTGATCCTGCTCTGCAGTGCTTTTACAGTTGTCCCTGCAAGCCTTCAAGAATATTCTGATTTGGCTTTTTGGAGTATGGGGCTATGTTTGCAACTTGGCTCCATTTCCCGAGTCTATTGCCTATTTTTTTTAGTGCTCTCAGTCTCAGTTGTCCCACCTGCAAAATGAAGGTGGTAGCTATCTCCTCCATTAAGGGCTATTCAGAGAAGAGTGTTAGAAAGCTGTTTATGCATGAGTAGTGATATAGGTTCACATTACTTAGGCATAATAGACAAATCATCTGGTTGGTGTTTTTTCTTCAGTTTTCTACTAAAGGCATGACAATTAGGTATACCTCAATATTTTCTGAACTGAAGAAGCCTTTAATTCATCATGTTGAATTAAAGGCAAGAATTTGGGTTTCTGCCAGGGTAGTTGGCTTTTTGGAATTCCTTTCAGTCTCACGAATGAGACTCTTGGGCTTTATTTCATGTTTTCAGTATTTTCTGGTTTTCCCCGCCAAATTATCAACTTTGTTCTCTGAATTTGTTTTCCAGCTGTGTAATTGTTCTGTGCACATTTTACACCATCTTTCAGATATATGTATGACTTGCAGCGTCGTTAAAAGCTTTTCTATCAGAACTGTTATTTCTGCCTTTCTCTCTCAAATCTAGTGATAAATGTGGAAAGTTGCCATTATCCCCCAAACAGAAAGCAATGTTTGCCAAGTGGGTGCGGCCGGATGACATAACAAATAACCCTACGATGATTTATACTGTATCAAGTTTCAGCATAAAGCAGGTAAGCTGTTCCTGAAGAGAAGCATGGGCCTAGAGCTCTTTGCAGGGTATGAGACTTTCTGAAGGAGAAGAGGATTCATTTTTCATAAAGAAACTCCTAAATATGAGAGAGCTTTTCATGGCTCTCTTGATGTTAATTTAATGATGGTACCGCCTCAGATTCCATGTGTACTTTAGCCATGAGAATAAACAAGTGTGTTAACAGTAGATACACCATGTGTTTTGAGAAGAGCTTAAGGGTGAGTAAATGACAAAATAGCTGCGTTTACCTCTCATTGCCTTCAATAAATGTTTTAGCTTAGAGAGCAAGCAATGTTTCCTGCATTTTTCTTTTTAGAAACTCAGCTTCTCTCCATTTAAATTCCATTCCTTACAGGGTTGAAAGGAATCACTAACTGACGGTTCCTTTCTTTTCCATTCAACCCATTTTTCCTTGGTATCTAAATATTGGTAAACATCTTCATTGTCATCTTTTCTTTACAGACAATAGTGTCAGATTGTTCCTTTGTGGCTTCGCTAGCTATCAGTGCTGCATATGAAAGAAGATATAACAAAAAGTTGATTACAAGGTAAATAGCTATTACTTTCTAGGATCATCAGGCTTAACACAGTTAAACTTTTGCAGTATGTTCTATTTAAATTGCTGTCTGTTAAGCTGTCTGTTGTTACTTATTCATGAGTAATATGTAAAAAAATATTTAGAGTAGTTTGGTCTACTTTTATCAGTTTTAATTGAGGTTCTCTATCGAACATTTGGGCACAGTAAAATTAGTGTTTGTTTTGCTTTTATCTCTCTGGGAATCTTGTGGTTTTACCACTCCTAAAAGTAAAACTACTTTAAATGTGCTTTGAGAAGAGCAAATAGTCTGGAAGGCTTTGGTTTTTAATAGAAATTTTACTTAGAGTGCTTTGTAGGTTTGTTTCTTTCTTTGTTATGCCAACTCCTGTACAACAAATAGTTGATATCAAATCTTGCTGCAGAATGGTAACGACATTGTCTCAGTCCAACTTAACAAGAATTCTGTGATAAATTTAGCATGCATTTGGCAGACTGTCTGTCAGGAGCCCATTGCCAGGCAAGCATGTGAATATTACTTCTAGAATTTTGTACTTGCTAGAAGTGAATGTGTATTCTTCATGAGCAGAGAGTTCTGTACAACCACACTCTTGAAACCTTTGACTGTCATTCAAGCTAATGCTGTATTTAAGTAGAAGTTGCGTAACATTACTCATGGGTTTCCTTACTCCAATTAGGAGAGAACTGCATCAGGAGTAAGGTCTGAAAAATCTACTTAGACGTCATTGCTGCTCTTAATAAATTTGAGTGTCTTTTTCACATAAAATTTCATATCTATCTTTTAGTGTATATTATAGAAATCCCACTTTTTCTATTATCAGTGTGCGTACAGCAGTCACTTATGTCACAATTTGTGTTGAATTTTTATTATTTTTTTTTTTAACAGTATAATTTACCCTCAGAACAAGAAAGGAGAACCAGAGTATAATCCATGTGGCAAATACATGGTGAAACTTCATATCAATGGTGTACCTAGGAAGGTAACTGGTTTGGGCAAAACGTAATACTGTTACTGCTAAAATCATATATTTTAAAAGCTTTTTATACTGTAGCAGTCACTATTGCAGTTCATTCCCATTCTTTATGAGAATTCAAAATTCCAGTGCTTGTGTTCATAGAGGAGGGGCTTGGGGAGGGTCCTCAATTGTTACTACACCTTAAAATACAACTTCTAGGTTAGGAAGTCTGTTAGTAGCAAAATCCTGGAATCTGAATGACTGTTAGAAGAAAGTATCACCTCAGTGCTTCCCTGCTCTCCAGCGTATCATCCGATGGCTGCTTTTTGGTAGGATGAGTGGCTGTTTTCTACAAAAGGGATCATCCATTCTTGCACAAATAGGATTTGTCATGAAAATATGCTGTCTCAGTAGTGTATTGGTAATAGACTAATGGTGGTGTGAAATATCTGTGCTGGGAAATTGTTTCAGACCATGATGAGTACTGCAGTAATAATCTATACTAATGGGAATTATAGTTTAAGCAAGAAATTTAAATGTTTTTATTACTGCTACTTTGATAGTTCTTCTTTTCTAGAAAAGAGAAACATAAACTTGGAACTAGGGATTATGAAAGTGATGTGACATGCATTTCAGTCCTTTATAGATCAATGACTAAATATATATAATTCCTCTACTGCATACTGAGCACAGTCAATGTTCTTATTCCTGATTAGGCAAGGGATATTGTTAGGCCTTTCTCTACGTTTTCTAATATTGACAGCCACACTCAGCTTTTCTAGCTGGTGTTAAATACTTGACAAGCAAGTTGTGTCATAACCTCCATTTCCTAAAGAGCAAACCAGGGTAGATGCTCATAGATTACCCAGCGTGGTGTAGGAGAGAGCTACCAACAGAAATACTTGTTCACTATAGGGGCAAGCCTCTGATCGATACAGGTGTCCTCAATCTGAAAAAGTGGTCAGATCTGCATCTTGGACGCCATGTATTACTAAGATTTAGGTTTTATTACCTTTCTAAATTCTTCCAGAATACTTTATTAGCTCTAAGATATTTTTTTTATTTATTTTGCACAGGTGATCATAGATGACCAATTACCTGTTGATCATAATGGGGAGCTTCTCTGCTCTTATTCTAACAATAAGAATGAATTATGGGTATCGCTAATAGAAAAGGCTTATATGAAGGTCATGGGAGGATATGATTTTCCTGGATCAAATTCTGTAAGTACTAGGTTATTTCTAATAAGGAGAAAGTTAGATGATCTCTGTCAAGTTTCTTCATTTCTTTTAGTGAAATCAGGATGAAGTGCTTAGGGAGGTAAGTGTTGAATTTCCTCTGTTTTGTTTTAATTTTTCTTCCTATCACAAATAAGCACAGTTAAGTATGTCAGACTTCTTGGGCAGAGTTAAACTTGCTGCATGAGCTGTAGGACTGAGATTTATGGTTGGAAAGTATATGCTTTATATTGGCCCTAGATGAAAGTTTGGAGCAAACGCATAGATTCTTAGCCTCTGACTGTATCAGTAATGCAGATTTTTTTGTTTCTGTCGTTCTATGAACAGTATGATTCTCTTCTCCCTTGCTAGGCAGAGGAGCCAGCAAGAAAGGAGCAGGCTGAAATACTCCGTGTTTATGGAGGGGATGAGTACTTTGTTATAAGAAGCTTATCAGATTGTTCCACTCATTTATATGAGTGTGTGTCAGGTTCCTATAGTGTGATTACTTAATAAGCTGTGATAGTGCAGCAGCCAGGTTGTTGACATGGAAACTATTCTTTCAAAGAGTCTGGACTATTTGAGCCCAAATAATCTTCGTTCATTACCTAGAACAGATTTTTTATTTATTTTTTTTCATTCAAACTTATTAAATTTAACGGTGTCTTTATTCCATTCTAGTTGATGTCTTTAATTGTATTCTTTGTGGATGTGATGGATAGCTATCACCTTCAGAAATGTTATTATTGAGATAAATGTGATCTTGTATAAGGGCAAAACGTGGCATACATTTCTATGTATGTTTATGTCAGTGGAGGGCTGCTTTGTTCTGCAGAACAATGCTGAAGAAACAGCATAAATGTTTCACTTGCATTGTCCTCCTCTAACTTGCTGTCTGGAAAAACAGCTCCACGTTTAACATTTAATCTCCACCCCCTCTGTTCTCCACTGTATCACAGCTTCATTGTCTAATCAGGGTTACTTATTGTCTGTGTTGTATTTGGAGTTTGCAAAATTCCCACCTGCCAGTGCTGTTCATGACTCTTCAAGCCCTTACAGTCTCTGCTTTTTCCTTTGAGGAGTTCAGAACAGGAGGGGAAGAAGCAATATTTCAAGGAGATAAAATAAGGAGATTAAAGCCTCTTATTACTGAAAAGCATGACAGTGTCAGCCTTACCAAAAAGAATATTAAAGAACTCTGAAATCCTGAGCCTTAGAAGTAAAACATAAATAATTTAAAATGCATATAATAATAGCAAGATTCCAAGTAGTTCTTCTGAGACTGACTTTAGAATTCTATGAACCAAAGAAATAAATAGAATGCATCACAGAACTGAGCAATTGATCCTTTTCGAATGCTTCCATAGCTCAGAAGTTTCAGTTCTTCATCAGCTCATTTTCCACTTTCTTATTGTCTTACTCTTGGGTCTTTATATGTAGAGCTACTGTAATAAGTATCTTTGTTTTCTTTCAAGGCACTTTTATAGTTATTTGCTATGATTTCTTTTGAATGCTTGTATTTCAGAACATCGATCTCCACGCGCTGACTGGTTGGATACCTGAAAGAATTGCTATGCACTCTGACAATCAAGCTTTTGATAGAGATAGCACTTTCAGAATGCTCTATCAGAGGTAGAAGTTTGTTCTTTCTTAACTAATTAAAATGCTTGCTCTATAGTAGTTGGATTACTGACTTACAGTCACCACAGATCCCTCAACAGAATCTTGGTAGTACTACAATCTGCGGCTTATATATCTTCCGCATGCTTTCTGGAAGAAGTAGTAATGTATTGGTGACTTTAATAGAAGTGTAAGATACTATGGAATTTTTTCTTCCCATTTAACATTAAAAAAAAAAAAAAAGAAAACCAGCTAGTTTCTTTGTAAAGAAAATAAACTATAGAGTAAGAAAAGCGGATTAGAACCACTGTACAACTTAAGTCTTTAAAAAGTAGACCTGCTGTCCCTAGCAAGCAGTTCAGCATGATATTCTTAATCATATAACAATATCTTGATTATTAATTTCCAGTCATAAATCTGGAGGAGCAGCAGAAAACCTGTATCAAAACTGTGATCTTGATCTTCAGACCTATTGTAATACAGTTCTACTTACAGTGAAAGATACAGCTGTAAAGTAAATGTCAGCTAGCAAGTACTTAAATTTCTTTCACAACTGTTCTGTGCGACCTGTTCCTTTTGTATTTCAAGGCAGAAGAAATGGAATATTCTGTTGACTGAAAGACCCCCGTTCATGATGGGAGAGTGGGATTATTTCTATAGTGCTTTCTCAGTAGTTTAGGAACTTACATTTGATTGTCAACAGCTTCTCAGACTAATGTTCTGACATTGCAGTTTGTAGGTGTGGCTGCAGTTAGAGTGAGATCTAGTCATTATAGCTTCACTGTTGTTAATCTGTGCTAGACTGACAATCTGTAGTTCAGTGACCCTGTAAACTGTGTAGGGACTTTGAATGTACTTGAATTTTATCATGTTCTAGGAAAGACACTAGCATGTCTTCACAACAGTAATCACTGTGAAGCAAACAACTGCAATTCAGAACAATTGCAGAACTCAGCTGTCATTTGACAGTTCAAACCCTGTAGGCATAATACTGAGTGACACATAAGCTGGGATGTAAGTACGTGCAGAAACCTAGAAGGATTGATATTTATTTATTTATTTCAAGTTTGGGAAGCCCCATCAAAATCCTGGTGTCAATAGATTTAATTTGCTGTATTCAGTGATTTGAGTAAGTGTTGATGAAACCATTTCTGTGTTCAGCTGAAGATCTGTGAGGAGTATTTTTAATAAATGACACAGATTGAATTTTGGACTGACAAATGCTTATTTTTACATTATAATCATAGTCTTTTATATTGCCTGTACTTGAATGCCAGAAGAAAGTAGTCCTGTTTTCTGAAGTGTCTTCAGGTCTGATTTCTGCTTCCAATAAACAACCTGTATTTCTACAAAGTAGGATCACACTAACAGTGTGCAAACATACTATTACAGTATCTGTCAAATGTTAGTTTGCAGCTGCCAAAAACAGCTTAATTAAAACGTTTCCTCTTTCTTTTAAACAGGTTTCATAAGGGAGATGTCCTTATCACAACAGCAACAGGTGTGATGTCTGAAGAGGAAGGAGAAAAATGGGGTTTAGTTCCAACCCATGCCTATGCAGTCTTGGATATAAGAGAACATAAGGTAACAAGTAAAACTGAACATTTTTTTCAGATACCAGCTTGAAACCTTTGTTTAAGATAGACTGCCACTGACTTTTAGTTTGTTTTGTCTTGAGCTTTATTGGGAAATTCTGTAAAACTTAATGATGCTGTATTTCCTAAAGATGCTCATCTCTACTCCATGTTCATGTAAATAGAAAAATAACCTTGAGAAGGTGAACCCAGCAGTTTTATTCTGTGTTTTTTTGTTGTTTTTTTTCAGGGGCTTAGATTCCTCCAGCTGAAAAATCCATGGAGTCACTTACGTTGGAAGGGACGGTACAGTGAAAATGACACAAGAAGTTGGACCCCAGATCTACAAAAATACTTGAACTTTGATCCAAGAACAGCTCAGAAAATAGACAATGGTAATAAGGCACAAGAAGTCACCATATGTTCAAATAATGCAGACCTTGGTGGTTTATCCCTGCAGAAAGGTGGAAGGAAACACTTAAGCACAAGAAACAGGTGGATTAAGTGAGGAAACCCTTTTGTTTAATGCCACTTCATTTTGACAACAGTATGCATCCAAGTCCATTAGATTTTACCATTTCATTATGAACTTCAGGCAATATGTAAGATATAGCAGTCCTGACTTTTGGTAGCTAGGAGAGATTACCTCATTATTTACATAAACTCATTCAGTAATGAATTAGTGCATCTGTAGTGTCTAGTAGTTAAAACTTCATGCAACTTTATATAAATTTTAAGGAAGTTATTTTTCTGACTGGATTTATCTACTGATTTTATAGTCTAAGCGTGTAGCTGTTCTGACTGTGTATCTTGTGCTTCAAGACCTGTGAGTGCCAGTATTGGAGACCTGTTTGAGAGTTCATTTCATCAGGAATCTGTCAGTTTGTAGGTGGTGGTGTTGGTTGGAATTGCAATTAAATGAGCTGTAGAGTGTTAAAATAATTACACAAGAATTGTAAAGATGAAGCAGATGTGGGGTGCTAAAGCAAGTCCCATAATGAAGTGCCTTAGGCATGCACTTCAGGATACTCACATTAATTGAATACTTCACTGTGTTGCTAAGGTGATTAGTTGAACTGGGTTAACCTGTCTTATTATTATTATTATTTGAAACTTAGGAAAGAATAAGGCAGCTCAGTATCAATTTGTGATGTCCTTATTGGATAGAACAGGGGTTCTCTCATGTCTTCTTATTAGTGCTTGAGAATGAAAAATGTCTTGACAGCTTCAGAAAGTACCCAGTGTTAGAGATAAGCAGATTCTAACTAACTTGTCTTTCTTGGTTTAGCTTGTTTGCTTTGTGGGTTAAGTTTAACTTTAGGAATGTAGGCAGTGTAGATGTTACTACTTTGTTTCATATAAATGTGGGGTATCATTTGCCTGAAAAGGGACTCTTGAAAAGTGAGTAAATTCAATGTTTCTGGTAAGCAAACAATAACAGCAGTTCCTTTTTTAGGAATTTTCTGGATTGCCTGGGAGGACCTGTGCCAGTACTATGATGTTATTTATTTGAGTTGGAACCCTGGTCTTTTTAAAGAATCCACATGTATTCACAGGTTGGTCCAAGGAAAAATCTTTTGTGTCAGTACAACACTCAGTGTCTTGATGAGGTGTTTCCATTCTTCCTTTTTTTTTTCTCCTCATTGCTGAAGAGGTTGGGCTCAAGAGCACAGTTGGGGTCTAACTTTGCAATTCCAAATTGTGAGCCCAGGCTTTTGTTTTGAGTTTTTCCATAACATCGTTGAAACTCCTGTGATCTTTGTGATGATACCTTGGACATAAGGTCGCGTAAGTGGATGCTGACCTCAGTACCACATCTCTATATTGGAATAGAAATCAGATTTTTGCACAACTGTTGTTAGTTTACTCAGTCACTAGGAAGTGCTTCAGTGACCTAACTTTTACTTGGAATTCATTTTACTGAGCAGTTCTGAGCCACTTCTGCAGTGCATGTTGTCTTTACAAGGTGTGTTTGTTCATGTCATAGGAGACAAAGTCCATTTCTCTCTAATCATATGTTATCTTCTTTAGCCATCATTTTACACGGTACCTATTTCTCCTAGTGTTCATTCCATTCAATCTTTTTCTAATCCAGTCAGAAGACAAGTGCCTCTGTTTCTGGAAGTGAAGGTTTATTTGTTTCTCTGCTGCAGTACATCAAGCTTCACCCCTACTTCCATACAACTTCTGTATATGTTAGCTCTGCATGAACTCCATCAATAGTACAACTTCTCATTTTGCCTGTAAAGGCTCCTTCCACCCTGGTGTTCAGATTATAAATGTGCTGACATGATGTAGCGATATGATCTCTGAGATGAACATACACATTCAATCATCTTCTACTCTGTATTTCCTTGTATTATTAATGATTGTCATACCACTGTGTAGGGCAGTGCCTAGCACAGTGACAACTGCCATAAACAGTGGTGTAATAAGAGAAAAATCGAAGCTTAGTTAATAATGCAGCCATTCACAAATGCTGTTCAGTTCAAAGGGGTGGGGAGAGTCAGTTACACAAATAGCTTTATCCATTTCTGTTCCTGATGTGTCACATTTTGTGTTGTCATCAGCACATTTTTTTTTCCCCACCTTCCCTACCGCCCCCCCCCTCCCCATGTTTTCTTTGTCTAGACAGTTCCTGATGCAGGTTTTGTCACAGGGTACATCAAGGTACCAGGCACCTTTCCAAATGTTAAGCAGATTAATTTTTATTTAAGAGTTTACCTGAATAGAAGTCTGTAGAGAGGGGGAGAGGGGAAAGCAAGCTTTTGGACATAAAAGCTCATATGAAGCATCCTACAGTTAGAGAAGTATAAGTCTCTTTGTTTTCAAAACTGATCTGATGAAATGTCTGCATTGCTTCTAGTACTTGGGATGCAAAGCAAGGCCCGGTGAAGGATGCCTACAGCCTGGCCAACAACCCGCAGTACAAGCTGGAAGTGCAATGCCCACAGGGTGGAGCTGTGGTCTGGGTGCTGCTGAGTAGGCACATCACGGATAAGGTGGGAGTTCTCTCCTTGTGCTTTCCATATTCTGAGCTCTGTAGCATCTGTCTGTGATGTAGCGTATTACTGCTTATATTTACATATTCAACGGTATGTGTGCATGTATGTGTATAAACTTCAGTTCAGCAGTATGGATACCTGCTTACAAGATGGTTGAGATAGACCCACTATAAAAATTGAGCGAGGGGATTATATTGCACCATAAGAGTACCAGAGTAATTCTGACTGCCACGGGCCTGAACTTTCCTTCAGCTAAAATACTGGTAGTTGGTTTAATTCAAGCATTTTTAAAAGATAAACACAGCAATTGGACCATAGCTTGTGGTGATCAAAAGAGTGGGAGAATGCGTGTTTGATTTACATTAAATGTTGGTTATATTCCACAGAAGCTTATAACTCCATCTGTGTTTTTCTAATAGGATGACTTTGCACACAATAGGGAATTTATTACTATGGTTGTATACAAGACTGATGGCAAAAAAGTTTACTATCCAGGTTAGTATACCATAACTGTCAAAAAAGATGATGCTTAAGAATAAATGGACACTTGCAGAGAGTTTTGTGGGAAAGAGGGGCACAGTTTGCTTTAGTGCTGCAAAGCTCATTCTTTGAGGTCAGTCTTCTGATGCAGTCATTCAGCCCTTTGACCACCTTAACACACTGCATGGAAGGAATAAACCAAGCTGTATGTGCTTAAGATCTTAACTCTATTTGATGAGCTTTACTGCAGCTGCAAAAAGGACATGTGTGTTTTGTTCCAGGAGAGATAGTAGATCTGAGACGCAGGAAGTAAAGGTAATGCTCATGTAGCAGGTAATAGGAGTTTTTGAAGTTCTTCTGAACTAAGAGTGGAAGTTGTGCTTTTTTTTTTCTCATTTGAGTTTGTTTGATTTTTATTATTTTTTTTCTATTGGAATAGCTGATAATGGTTGTGGGGTTCATCTCTGGCCTTGTTCAGTGTACTCTGCCAACCAGTTTGCCTGGAATCCAAGCTGTCTTTCAGTAGAAAACATCTACTGAGACCTTCCCAAAACACCAGGTTTTGCACCAGCTGATCTTGTTTAAGGACAAGCAGATTCTTTCTGCCCAAGAAGTGCTCGTGATGCTGTTAGTCATAGTAGTGCTTATTTTTTATGTGTTATACTGAAAGCATTCGCGTCAACAAACAATGCACTTTTGTATACTGGAGGGAACTGTTTTGCTGTGCTTGAGAAAGAGTTTTCCAGCAAGACCATTAAGGAGAGCTGGATGATTTGTCTGTTTTGTCGTGATAACCAAACTCTTTCATAAACTTTTAATCTCACGAGCTCAAACTCATTTGAAACCTTTTTCCATGGAAATAGATTAGTCAAGCTGCAATATTATTTTTGCCATCTGTTAAAATGAGATCAGAACGAAACAGGTTAATCCTTTGGCACTGAGACAGGGATTTCCCACTCCTAAGCTTCTTGTTGTTTTATATTAATCCTTTCCCTTCTCCCATGTTGCTGTGTGGAAGAAAACAAAGGATGTGATCCTGGGCTAGACTTGTCTCTGCTTCACTAAAATTAAAAGAATTCTGGAAATAACCAATTAGAGACCAGATAACAAATTGCATTGTGTAATTGTAATAGAAAAATGTTTGGAATGCTGATAATGGATACTGGATTTGTATTGTGTAGCGATCCTAAGAGAGAGGGAGAGAGATGAAGATGTTTTTGTTTCTCTAAGACATGAACATACGGCAAAGTCTTGTCTACCAACTGCAGCTGCCCTGTCAACAGAGAAGGGAGCTTCTCTAACAGACTTCTCATAGGTTTTTTTCTTATAGAGGGCTCAAATGTTCTTTATCTTTTTCTTTAAATTTAAGCATAATCACAGTAGGACTCCTTTGAACAGAGATGTTGGTAAGAGCTGGACAAGTAGTTCTCTCATGTCATTTAAGCTGTACTTTCAAGTGCAGAATTTGTCCTTTCATGTGTGATGTACATCTTCAGAAAATGATGGTTGCTCCTATCTGTCCTTGCTTCCTATGAGCAAAGCTTGAGGCTGGTTTCTTCTTAAAGCACTCAAGACTGCTTATAGACTAAACATAGTGCCAACAGTCTGATTTTTCTGGGCAGAATTCACTGATTATAAATGGCTGGGGGGTTTCTTTGACTGGGAGAAGTGTTCATTCTTTTCTTTTTCAGCTGATCCTCTTCCATATATCGACGGCATTCGGATCAACAGTCCTCATTATCTGACCAAGATAAAGCTGACCTCTCCAGGGACCCATACATTTACATTAGTGGTGTCTCAGTATGAGAAACAAAACACTATCCATTACACCATCAGGGTATGTACTGTTGGTTTCATAGTGAGTGTCAATAATTGTACTGTAACATGTCCTTTATTTGTAAATGTGATGAGTGAGCACACTTCTGGGTCCGTGTTGTTACTCTGAGGAGGGAGGCTATGAATGATGGAGTGGAACCGCTGGATGAAATGCTTGATAATGTTCTCCATTGTAGCTGAGATGATATAAGGTATCGATACAGTACAGTGGTGGTGGGGAGCTCCTCTTCTTTTGCCATCAGCCACTACTTTTCCTCTGAAATGCCTTCTGATAAGAGATAGGTAAGACAGAAAGAGTTCACTGGAGCCCAAGTACTAAAGCTGCATTTCCTTTGTGGTTATTTTTAAAGCAAGTAAACAGAGCAAGTATCTAAAACATGTTTGTAGGCAGTTCTGTTGTTTTGTTTTTATTTTTTTTCCCTCTTAATATGTCTTGAGAAATGCCAGATGAATGTGTGATCAACTCCTGCTTTTACCACACAGGTGTATTCCTTGTGCAAGTTCACCTTTTCCAAGATTCCTACACCTTACACCATTTCCAAACGGGTAAAGAATTTTTTTATTTACTAAGTAATTATTCTGTTGTGGTCTTTCTGTGACTGAGATGTACAAGGTTTCTAAATATAATTTTCCACTAATGTCCAGAAATGCCAGCTTCTCAAAAACCAAACTTCCTTAATTAAGGAGGTCAAATGGAGCTTAATCTAAGCATACTCAGTGCAAGACCAACCCTGTGTTTAGGTTGCATATAACTTGCCAAACAATTAGCTCCTTTAAGCATTGTTCATAACAACAAAAAAGCCTTTGGTAGCTGGTTAACTCTTTATACTAGTAAGGAGAGTGGCATAACTTCTATCATCATGAAAGTCCTATTCAGTATATAAGCTCTGTCTTCATCATAGAGAGTGTTACTGGTGCAGATACAAAATAAATCCTTTGGAGAAACTTTGGAGTTGACTTTGGAGTAACAACCTGTGCCCTAATATGTAACGAGTGTGCAGAGTGTTGCTCACTCCTGAGAAAATGCATTATTTTCTTCAAAAGTTCTTGGCCTGAATGTGTGTAGGCAGCAGTGGCAAAGCAAAGGCACCGTTACTGAGACTGTGACAAATGGACTTCTTACTTACAATGGTCACAATGCCTTACAGGTCTTAAATTTATTAAGATATCTCAAAGGTCTGTAATCACTTGTGTAAGCACTTGCACTGTCAAATAGGAATAAGACAGTATGCAGATGGTATATCTCATATAGAGATGCTCCCTGAGAGTAAAGCAGTGGCAAGAGCAAATACTTGGCCAAAATAAGGGAGAAGCCCAGGTGGTCCAGAGGCCACGTGCTGCTGTTATTATTGTCCTTGAATCCCGCCAGCTCAGGAGAACTGTAAGTTGCTAAAGAGATTCCTGGGAACAATGTGACCATATCCTCAGTTGTTCCAGAAAGCACAGTCACTTTTAGCTCTAAAAACTGAGCTTAGTTTGGAAGACTGGTTTAAGAAGTGAAAAATGCACTGCAGATGACATGCTTGCTTTAGACATGTCATCTGTTTTATGCATGTGAGTTTCGAAAGAGAATTAAGCACGTGGAAGCCTCCTGTTAATTATCTGGAGATGTCTGTCTTCTATTCAAATAAAAGGCGTGTTTAATCTGTCCATGGCTGGCTCTGTCTAAATGATTAAATGCAGAAGGCTAGTTGCCTGTTTAATGCTTATTTGGTAACTGTATTGCAGTCATTGCATTTAAAGACAAGCAGATAACTAATTCACAATTTACCAAAGAAAGCATTGTCGAGATGGCCTGTACCAAAGTTGGGTGGTCATTTGTTATGCTTTCCTCCAGGAATCCTACTGCAGCTGAGGTAGAAAAGGCCTGGAAATTCACAGCAGCGTCAGGTTGTGTGGTGGGGGAAGAAATCCCCCTTGCTTTCCTGACTTGTCACATTCTGAGGGTTTTGGATACCGAGTAGAGAAACAAATCACAGGAAAAAATGTTGATCCCTGCTGGTTTGACAGAGAAGGGGGGGAAATAACATACAAGGACTGCCACTCAGCTATAGCTGTGTGAACGCCTGGCATGTCTTAGAACTTTCATTCAGTGACTAGCAGGAGGAACTTGCAAACAGATGGCCTGTTTCTTAAAATCTGAGCAACATTCTGTCTCTTGTATTTCCTTGTCCTTTTGGAGTCTGTCCGTATGGATATCTTTGTCTCAGTAGTGCTGCTTCTCAGAGTGCACAGTGGTGAATGGGCAGCGCTGGAGGGAGAAATTTCCAAAGCAAAGGCTACAACACCAGTATGGTTGTACTTCTTGTGCTGTTTTCATCTCTCATGTAGTGCAACAAAGGAGGTTTGTTGTTTTGTGTTCTGGAGGAAAAGTCAGGAAAAACAGCAACAAAAAAAAACTGCGCAGTTCAGCAACTCCAGGACAGGTGGGAGTACCGATCCTTCATTAGATGCAATCTTTAGCAGTCACAAGCAGCTACCTGGTATTTATGAGCTGAACAATATTACCTTAACAAGGGATCTAAAGCTTTGAGTCAGGTAGTTAAACTTACTGAATTTGGTCACATTCTGACTTTCACTTGCTCTTTAAGGATTCTAAGATTACTGTAGTGACAACTGATGTGAGAGATGCTTCAAGTCTTGTATTGCTTACCTATACACAAATTCTCAGGATATAACATATTTTCTGTATTTTTTCCTTTTTTTAGGTTAATGGACAATGGAAAGGTCACAGTGCTGGAGGATGTGGAAACTTCAGAGACAGCTACAAAAATAACCCCATCTATCAATTCCAGCTGGACAAGAGTGGGCCATTACTAATTGAACTGCGTGGACCAAGGTTTGTCATACATGGTTCTCTACACAGTGAGAGTATCATGCACCAAGGATGAGTTGTCAGAGTCCTCCAAGGGATGGGTGAGAAGATCCCAGAAAAGCCAGAGATAAGATATGGGAAGCAGCTATGTTAAGCTTTATATTAAGCAGGTATAACACTATTTCTTTCTAATGCTGCCATCAGTAGTGATTTAAACCTGCATGCTTTCTACTGAGGAAGTCTTTGACGAGGACCCTTGATGAGGGAAGCAGGAGCCTTCTTTTATATTAGTTTTGGAGTGTGGGTGGAGCCAGGTATTGTGAAGCAGGGAAGAGGCTACAAAAGACTAATTTTCCTCTTAAAAGTAGTCCCAGTCATGATACCTTTTCTTTTGTAGTAGAGCTAATGTGCAGAAGTGCTAAACACTCACAGGTTCTTAAATAACAGCCTGTGTGGTAATTTCAGCTCTGACAATGCATCTACTCTGTAACTGGCAGATCAGGAGGAAGAATTGGATGTCAGTGCCCTATGGAGTGTCTTTCATAGTGAAAGTTTCTTCCCAGAGTTGCAAGTAATACTTATGGGCTCTCAGCTGTTACTGTGGTAGAGAGGACCTTTATTAAATTACTGTATCTCAGAGGGCTCAGGATGGCCAGGATTTGGAGGGGTTTTCAAGAAAGTAGAAAATAAAATAGCTCTAACTTAAAATGTGGTTCAAGTGGCATGATCTTCTCAACTCCTTTGCAATACGTGTCAGTATGCTTAATGATAACTAATAAAGGTTAAGAGGAAGCACTTTCTCACTTCTTGTAGTCCTGTACTAAAGTTGTGTAGGTCAGATTCCTTCTATCTATCTGCCTCAAGATATCAGTATACAGCACTTCTAAATAGCAACATCTCCTGCCATGCAGTCATCACATGATCAATTTATTCACGCAGCTGCACAGTGTCACCATGAAATGGCAGCACGTCTCTATCTACCTTCCCTTTGAGGAAGCTCTCTCTCGTGAAATGCAGATGAGCGAGTACAAGTGTGTTTCCTTGAAGGTGCAATTTTTCCACTCCACTGATTTAGCATTTCTTTTTCTGCATTTGTAGATCATACGTCAGTAGTTTGACTGACAGGGGCAGCGGTGCCTGTCACATTTATGAATAGCAGACGAATTGTCCCAGGTTGCAGTGAAACATGAGAACTGTGCTGAGATTACCAACTTTCATATTCCAATGACGGTGATCAGATCACAGCCCAAAACCTGCGCTGCTCAGCCCAGGAACATGTCACTGCAAGTTTAACCACTTGGGCTCTGCTTTGGTGCTTTGGTGCAGAGACAAGGCTAGTAGAGATTTTCCAGTTCTGAAACCAAAATGCATCTTCCTCCACTCTGTACATTCATGTCACACAGTAAAGCTTCACTCACATGTCAGTCACAGATGTGATGAAACTTAAGTGTATTCCAGATATAGAGTTTTCAAAAACTTGCTTTCCTCCTGCTAGCCCTGATTCCCCAAATAATTAAAGTCATGGTCTGTCACTTGGCTTGCAGGCAGTACAGCGTTGGGTTTGAAGTTGTCACTGTCTCAACAGTAGGAGATCCTGGTTCCTATGGCTTTCAGAAGAAGAGCAGTGGGGACTACAGGTAATAAATAGTTGATTCAGTGCAGTTTTCACTGCTTGAAGAGTTTCAGACCTTGGTTGTAAGAAATCACTTCTTTGATCCTAGGTGTGGATTTTGCTACCTGGAAGTGGAGAACATCCTTGCTGGAGTGTACAACATTATCCCCACCACATTCCTGCCTCAACAAGAAGGTCCTTTTTTCTTAGATTTTAATAGCACTTCTCCTCTTAGGGTATCACAGCTTCAGTGAGGAGACAGACGGATGCATGGTGTTTCAAGGATGTACTTTTGAACTGCTCTGCAGTCTCATAAAGGTGAATAACTCACTACAGATCTGCATAAAATAAGATCTCACTCTAAGTTATAGCCAAGAGCACAGAGTCACCAATTTGGCAATTGATCATGACGGAAAATTAGATGTGTTTTTTGCTGCTATAGTATTGGCATGAGCACTGTTGAGCAGGCTTGTGAACAAGCTCAAGTGTTGTATTCAGACAAACTGGAAGAACGTAATTTGCTGCAG
This sequence comes from Excalfactoria chinensis, assembly GCF_039878825.1. Lineage (NCBI taxonomy): Eukaryota > Metazoa > Chordata > Aves > Galliformes > Phasianidae > Excalfactoria > Excalfactoria chinensis. The sequence continues at coordinate 115,589,860 of NC_092826.1, read as the reverse complement.
TTTTTCTACACTTTAAATCAAAATCTAGTGAGTTCAGAGAAAAACTACCACCAAAATGCTCTTCTCCTAAAGTAATGGGTCTGTGGGTTGAAGATTTTATTCTGAAATGTAAAAATGTAAGAAAAGTATTCTTGTATATTCTGCTTATTCATTCTCAGGCCCAAATCTGTAGTAAATGCCATTTATACCGCTGCCTTGAATGTTTACAGCATTGAAGCACTTCTCACATTTAAGTGCGAGTTCACTACTGCGGAGCATATATTCCAGACTGCCATTATCCTCTTCAGCTTATCTCAAGTATGTACATAGGAGTAAAATAAGACCCCAGCTTTAGCTACTTCTGAAAAAAGCAAAGGATTTACCCTTACTACCTGCACTTTGACAGCTGTTATTTTGTATTACTTTAGTATACATCATCGCACAAGGTAAATACAGCTTTCTTACTTTAGGCTGCCAGACCCCACCTGATGGGGATCAGTGTTGAGATGGAGAAGGTAACCAACAGCAGTGAGCAGAACATGCTCTTCACTTGGCAGGGGGGAAAGGTTTTCAATCCAAGGTGTGCTGCAAAATGCTCTGTACCTACTGAAGTAGCCTCACTTGCTGGTGCTGCTGGAGAGCAAACTACCCCTCTAGCAAGGAAATGTTTTATCCTTGTTACTTTTGCAAGTACTTGGCTCACAGGAGAAAGATCAGTTAAGCCTCCTCCCTTTCTGAACTACAGCTGCTAGCTGGGGGCTTGCTGTTCCTGTTACAGGTCTCTGTTCTGGAAGGTACCTTTTGCTTCTAAACTGAAACTGATGGAAAAAAAAAATGCAGCAGTTGGCCAGTGCCAGCATTAGAAACAGGGTTAAAGTTCTTTAGAAAGCAGTGGAATTGGGAGTACTCCAGGAAGAACATTGTAAGAAGGCTGCTGCCTGCATTCCTATAAGATATACACATAGAATAGCTGAAGAGGGTTAAAGATAACTGAGTTTTCCTTCTGAATTCAAATACTAACTGCTCTTAATATTGCTGTTGTTTTTGTTGGATGACAGAACCGCGTGTGACAGTTGGGGGAAAAAGGTGCTTTTAAAGCTACCAGAGGAAGCTCTTTGCCCTTCTTTGTCTGGCAAGTTTTCAAGTGAAAAGGTGGCATTTTCAGAGCACTGGTGCCACTTGTTTGTTAGGAAACTGAGCATGTGCCACAGGAGAACTAGAAATACATGGGGGTAAAACTACTCCCACCGAAGTCTCTTTGTCTTCTCCAGATAGTCTGAGCTCCTTTTTACTTCATCCCTACCATCAGGCAGCTGGTTAATAAATGTCAGGCTTTCAAAGGACAGTGAGCACACATGCCTTTTTGGACTGCAGCTCTCTCAGAGACCATCTGGGCCTTGTGCTGAGCTCGTTGCAGTGTGGCTTACCTTCTTTTGCAGCATATCAACACAGGGAACAGCGGGGGCACAAGCTGAGCAAAAACCCGTTAGGTTCTTTGTGGCTCTCCTGGGCTTCTGGGTGCAGTCAGTTGTGCCAAGGACTGTTCCTCCCTACAAAATTTAAACTTCATTTGCTTACATGTTCCCTGTGTTTTGCTCAGGCTAAACAGAGGTATTTTATCACCTGTGACATCTAAACTTACAAGAGGCAGATGCCAGAACTGCCAACCTTCAGAACTAAACCAAGTTGTTGCTCTCCCCAGCTGCTGAGATCAAGCTGGTAGGCCACAGTAAAATCAAGTTCTCTTCTGTACCAGGGTTGTGTTCTAGGGGAAGAGTTTTTTCTATTTATTTATTCAGGCTCAAAGCTTATGTTGGAAGAAACAAGCATATAAGGCTCCGCTTCCATACTGTACTGAAGCAAAAGCAAAGAATGTGCTCACTTTCTCAATGCTCCAGCAATGCTGTATCTACCAGACAGCAACTTATTACACAAAGTACAGTCGGTGGATAGGGCTTATGCCTATAAGGGGACAGGACTGAAGTTTGGTATTGCTGCCTTTTCAGTGTAAGTCTTATTCAAGTACTGCACCTCCATGCTTAGTGGAATATCACTGTTTACAGAGTGCTCAGGTGTAGTGTTTCAAAGGAAATACAACATATTCTTGTAACACTCTACAGTCTCTGCCCTTTCTGCTTGTAACAAAATCCTCTTATGGTGTTTTCTTGCCCCCTTTTTCTTAAGAGAAATCATTCACATGAGTACTTGTGTTTCCCTTTAATCTCTTCTGTCAAATACATAATTCTAGTACTTTTTTTTCCACAAATCTGGAAAAATAAGTGGTGTGAACTGCTCCTTAAATTATAGCACAGACTCAGGTGAAGACGTTGATTATGTTGTTCTTTCCCTTACCTCATTGCTATGATTACACCATAGCATTTCTTATCTCTAAGGACAGAATATTAGATACTGAGTTAAGATTGGAAAGCAAGACTTCCAGAAAGGAGTATATAGGCTGTAGGGAGGGAAACTGAAGGAGCTCACAGCCACAGCTAAACTGAAACAAGGGAGCACTGCCCACATCACTTCCAGCATGGCAGTTATGACCCTCAGCTCTTAGCCTTTTAAACATGAAAATACAAGACCTCATTACTCTTAGCAACAAGCAATACTTCACTCTATTAGTTTACAGCATGCGACAACTGAAAACTGTCCAAGCTGCAGAACAAGGCAGCCAAATACCAATGAAAGCTGGTTGTTGTGAGGAGCCCTAAGAGGGTTTGCGCTTTCCTTGATTCACTGAGGGAAGATTACAACAAACAGATGATTTTTAATTCTCTGTCATTGGTGCTGATGGACAACTGGAGAGCCTTCTTCAGAAGGTTTAACATTCTCCATTCTTATACAGTGAGAAGGCTTTTCTGTATTTTGGTATGGGGTTTTTGTTTGTTTGAAATCCTACCTTAGGCCTCCGTACAACACCCTCTGTGCTGCTGTTGGTAGCTCAGGGTGAGCCACACCTCCCAGCACACGCATCTCTGGTTGCTATGTTGGGAATGTGTGGGATGAGTCCTTCCTAATCAGACCCATCAGTTTTCCTTTCTGCAGTGAGTCTGAGTTTCAGTCCTACTTTCCTGATGCAAGTCTTACTGAACTGTCTTGTAATTACACAGTTAGTTGACCATACAACCTGTAAGGTGTTGGAACAATCAGCTGCTTTGAGTTAAATTATGTACAGAACCATAGAGGTTTTCATCACTTAGGCAAGCAAGGACATATTAAATTGTGTGATAATGCCAAAGAGTAGAAGAATTCCTACATTAACTGTTGCTTTATACATTCGTGCTGCTCACAAATACTTTGATACACCAGAGGCTTATTTTTATACCCATGAAGGCAGCTACTATCATGTTACACATCAAGATATGTAAAGATTCCAACAGAAAACTAACTGGAAAAAGCTCATTGATTTGCCTGTACTCCCCGGTGATGTATGTTCATTTCAGTTTGTCATATTTATAATTACAGCTTTTACAGAGTTTAAAATAAAACGAGTTTTCCATTAATTTAATAGACACGCGGTTGTGCCCGTTTACTTGTACATCTGAAGTGAGGTTTACCTGCCAAGCATTGGCATCGCCAAAGGAAGAGTGCTGCAGTGAGATCCTCGCACAGACCCAGAGCTGCGCTGTGGCTGTATGGGCACGCTGGTTCCATACCCTCCCCTACCTCCAGAGCAATGGCTTCAAGCTGCTGGGAGCTGAATCCAACAATCCCAGCATGCACAAGGCAGCACACACAACTTTCTTTGATCCTGCTGAACATAACATCCCTCATTACACAGCTGCAGAGGTCTCTGGTCAGAAGCGGCACTGTGAGAGGAATGTTGGTAGCAAAAGACTTAAAAAACAACAACGAAAACCAGAAAAGAGCAACAGATACTGACTGACAAGATTAGATACTCGGCCTGATACCAAGGTGAGAGACTCTGCGCTGCCGTCTTCAGCTGAAAGCGATACTTAGAGCCTCGCCTTGCCTATGGTTCTCTGTACTCGAGACACACTGAGCTCAGACCCAAAAGGTGGAAAACAAAAAGGTTTACTGTAGTGTGAAGAATTTTACATTGAGAATCAATACACAAGCTGTGGCAAGGACGAAATACAACAGGACTGCAAAAACAGAATAGAAAATACTTCGGGCAATACTAAAATTCCCATGAAATTAACAATAGAAACCGACGTTTTAGATAAAATGGTGCTTTCAGAAATGCTTAGCCACCAAAACTGAAGAGTCCTAGGATTTTTACTACCACTTATAATGACCAGACACTACTACTGCCTAACAGCGGCCGGCAAACATGCCGGTGCCCTTTCTAGTTTTATCAAACACTTCTCTAGGGCATCCTACACCTCAATCCCTCTTACAGTTATAAAAGCCCACACAGTACAACCTACGGAGAAATTGAAGAACACATTGTCAATCTACACTGGCAGTTCCTTTTCTTCATGCATATTTTAAGGGCGATCCCCTAATCGTAACTGTCCTGAATACATCTGTCATTCCCATTTTTGAGCAATAACACTTTAAAGTGCTGAAAATAGTACTTCACTTCTCAGGGGAGGGGAAGGGCAAGGACCAATCAACTCTTCTCGGTCAGTGGAACCACCCTTAGAGTGCCAGCCGGACTCAGGAAGGGAGCAAAAAAGGGCCCATGGCTGCTGAGTGATACCGTCCTGCTCCTGTCTCTCTTGGGCCAGTTCTTAGAGGCATGACTCGTCTTCATCCTTTCTGTGAGCACCAAGGGAAGAGTGAAGGCTTTTAGACCTCCACGTGCAGCTTTCCTGTATACAAAATGTTTCTACAATTTCAGCGTAATACAGACAAATACAGATGTTCAAAGAATACGCCACTTATACTCAAGAGATCCAGTGTATCTAAAGAGCATCTCGATCTACAAAACCAAAGCCAAACTGCTCTCTGCAAACGTCTGGCTTGAATTTCAGACCCCCCACTGCCATGAATTTGCACGGGAACATTACTGGTTATTGCTTCAGCCAGGCTGCTACAAAACGAGTTACAAAGTCTGTGACATGGGAGCACAGCTTACCAGCTGATGACTTGTCTGGCCTACGAAGGATTTACTCAATAAAAACTTCAGCCCTCGACATCAATTAGACTTCTTAGTGCAGTTTTAAATTCTTAGAGTAAACGCTTAAGATTTGGCATATATTATTGGCACAATGTTCTTCAAACACTTAGAAGTTCATATATAAATATTTATATTCCCATTAATCAGGACGGCTACAAGGAGGACTCAGCCAATCTGGGCAGCCTTCCTGCCCGCGCATATTCCCTCTTTGATTTTCATGCACTGAAGGGAGAGCTGCTTCATCCGGTTATCCAAAGCCAGCCCCTCGGTGGAGCCGCTCCTGTTGCTGCTCCTATTCTTGCTCACTCTGTCGCTTGCCTTGTTCTCAGCCCCTTCCGCCCTATCCCCTGCAAAGAAAAGACAAAGCTCGATGTTAAACCCAGATAGCATTATGGAGCTTATGGTTCAAGTGGATCCCTCGGAAACTTCTTCTGCACACAAAATACACGAGCAGGAGCAAGATGTTTTAACAAAAGCAAAGTTGGCCTTCCCAGCTGTTCTCACTTTGTGTGCTGCATCAGTAACCTTACAGCACAACAGACTTAGGCTGCAGTACACAAGTACAGTGGTAATCCTCCAGTCTGAATCTGTCAGCATGGCTTGGCAGAGCTTACATGAGGTTCCTTTTGGCACATTATTATCTATTTATTTTTCTGGAAAGCAGGACAGCAACTGAAAAATAAACTCAGATTTTCTTTAAGTCAAAGAATCAGAATCCCACCAACTGCTGAGGAACCTTCAAACCCCACTGCTGCACTGAGACCAAACCAGGCAACCTGCGCAGCCAGCAGAGCAGTGAAAGCACTTGAGATGTCAGAGGGGACTGTGGGTCCTTCATGGACTGCCTTCCCCAAAGAAGCAGCAGCAGCTCAGCAAGCCTGTCACACACCGAGGGGAACTGAGAGGGTTTTTCCCACTCCCTTTGTAAAGCTTAACAGCATTGGCCCAGGGTGCATCCAGCTGTGCGTACCTCTTTCAGCTTCACATTCGGGAGATGAAGCCCCACTGCATTCACTTCGGGGGCCAAGGACGGGGAAGATCACTCCAAACTCAGAGAGGGACACGGGGCTGGGCAGATCCAGGGTGCCAGGGCGTGTCGTGGGGGGAAATGGAGTGGGCACCTCGCTGGGGCTTGTAGGCCCAGAGCTGAAGCTGGACACTGACTGAGTTTCTGAGTCTTCCTCGGATACAAAACTGCTGCCGTTGTCATCCTCAAACACTTCAGAGGCCACTGCAATGTTTAAAGACACATTCTCATTAACAAACCTACCCCCTCATCACCTTTCTGGGTAACAGTTCCTCAGTTCTGCACCTCCTGTCCATACACACACTGCTAACCCACAGGCTGCGGTTTCTCATCATCTGCTCCCTCTGCAAAGCTTTACCCAGCATTTCACACACGCACCAGCCCTGTTTCTGGAGAAAAGCTCTGAAAAGCAGCACACCTGCCAGCAACGCCCTGGTCCTTATGGATTGTTACCATTCCCTGCTGACCTGGTTTACTTCAGTTCTTCTGCACATAGCTTAAGGCAGGGCCTGCTCCCCTGCACCTGTCTTGGCCAGCAGCATCCTGACATCAACACAGGCTCGTGAATAGGTACGACATTAATTAAACAGCAGACAGCTTTAGGGACAAACTGCCTCTGCATTCTCTTTCCAGTTATGCAGTTGGAATCCAACAGAACTCCCAACTGGGATTCTGGATGGATCAGTGACGTCTTAAAAAGCCCCGCTCACACGTATTGCTCTCACTGCTCATGGCGGCTCCTACCTGAATTCCAGCTCAGCAAACCAACTCCAGATTAAGCTGTTCTAACAGCTTTTCATTAATGGAAGTTCAATCTTGTACTAAATGCAGGGAGTTGATCTGGCTAAAAACGAACACGTTCACAGGATGGCACCTGCGACCCAAATACCTCCCACGCTCAAGTCCCACCGAGCTCAGAAGATTTATTGTGCATGCCAGAACATGGCCCAGCATCACAGCAGACTGAAGAAGCCCCTCAAACAGCAAAACATTCACAAAGACCTGGGGTCATTTGCAGTTCCGCCTCCTCACCACTCCTGCTGCTGTCAGAGTGGCTCAGAACTGACAGGCAAGAGCAGCAGGACCAAAGCAGCAGCACTAACAGAATGACTCAAAGGAAAGGCTTCAAAGTGGTTCTGCTGCCAGCCCAGCAGCCAGGGGCTCCAGTGCACCACTTGGGACACAAAGGGTGCGAATGGAGGCAGCTGTCAGCATGGGTATTTCAGAGATATTCAGCCTCTTTCTGCTGCATTTTCAGACCGTGGCTCCTTATTCATACAGTAAGAAAAGAATCCAAAAGCTCAAAATTGATCACAATCACCCAACTTCTAAAACCCCCTCCAGGGCACCTCATGCTCAGAGAGAGCTTGTGGTGGTTTGGATTTTGCTGGTTTGCTTTTTAAGGTCAAATATAAGGCTGCAAAGTGGCCTTTCTTTTGACTTGCTGTGCTTTATCAACACATAGGAACCTACACAGGTAACTGCAGAGGGTAAAAGCAAGTAGGGCTGGGCAAAAGAGATGGTTCCCATTAAAGGATTCCGGCAGCACTGACACCAGTGAAGCCACAGCAAGCACAGCTATAACTACAGCCTATTTATTGCCATCTGAGCTTCCATACCAGGCAGCAGCATGTGCTGGGGACATAACGCTCCTGGCTGATGGTGTTTTATTGAACTCCAAGAGACAGAAACTAAGACTGAAAAGGGTCTTGGTGCAAGCTCCCCACACTGCAACACGTTTCTTTTTCCCCATACAGCACAATACAAAGAACAGGAGGGAACAGCTGATGCATTTTAATTCATCTCCCCTCCCCCTGAGGATATAATAAACTCCTGCAATAACCAGAAACATAGCAAGTTAACTGCTCCCACAACAGCCACTGAAATTCAAGCTGCACAATACACAGATCATCTTCATCTCAGCATTTCCTTTCTATCCCACAGCCTGTGAGATATTCCCAGGCAAAGAAATGCTCTGCACTCACTTGAGACAGTGTCCAACTCTGGTTTGCTGGCAGACAAGTCTTCCACAGAGGTGTTGCTCCCTTCAGCACCCACACCGCATCCCCGGGGCCCCATGGCAGTGGACCGTCTCCTCTCATGAATCTCATCTGAGATCATCTCCAGGTTTTTCAAGGCAGTCTTATACTCTCCCTTTGCCAGGGAGAGTTTTGCCTGCAGGTCATCCACCGTTTTCTTCAGTTGCTAACAAGAAAGACAGATGTTAGAGGTACAGACTATAAACAACATGGGCACACAGCATGCGGTTCATTGTGTGCCCCCCTAGCAGGTCCTGCTAAGCTGTCACCCCACTGAAGCCACGGCTGATGGCACAGAACAACACAGCCCGCACCCTCCAGCACTAGCCCCTGTACTGAGCTCAGGGGCGACCAGCTCCCCATTTCTTCCCTCTTGTAACTGAGCAGAGCTCACGCACAGCAAAACTGGCTCAAATAGAGGCTGTATGGGGTAACCCACACTAATTCTTGCATTGGAATTTTCACCTTTGGCAGCTCCAAAGGGCTGCATTGGGATCACCACCCCATGCACAACTGCTGTGTCCAGACCTGGGCCATTGTGGCCCACCACACCAAAGCACAGCTACACATCACTGCAGCGCAGAGATGCCATAAAAGGCTCTGGCTGCATATCCAGCTACATGACAGCCCCATTCTCCCCAAACCTAAATTCACGTCTGAGGGTTGTTTGAGTACTAAAAGCAGCCTGACGCACAAAACGTGGGGGGAAAAATATCCAGACACTTCAGACTACAAGAAGCACAGACAGACCAACTGTATTAGCTTGGTCCTCAAAATGAGGAGCAGGGTTCAAACAGGGGTGTGACCTTACTGCACACGAGGAAACAAGGCCTCTTCGTCTTTTATCTTTAAAGTGTGCTTAGCAAATTGCTCATGATAAGAGGGCTGGAACAATATTGGCTTTGTATAGAAACAGTTGACAGTTACCCCGATAGCACGTTCCACGTAATTTCAGTATTTACCACAAGCAGTAAAGAGTCTCAGGGCGATGCGAACTCTGCACTTACCTCGAGCTGGACGTAGTACTTTGCCTTGAGTTCAAAATAAGGTCTGTGGAACAAACAAACAACAACTGTTTACAGCCATCAGGACTAAATGCAGAGCGCTGGAGCGGGCGTTGCTCTCTGGATAGCATTAACAGAGCTACTTTGTGTCTCAGCGCAATCCTGAGAGACCTCTGTCTGGATGACAAAACACCTACAGGCGCTCTCTGCTCCTCTTTTTTCTCCTCTAACCCATTTATTTCTCCTGGGTCTTTTGACCTAAATACAAATTGCAAAAAACATTCTAGTTGTTGGAGCTGATGATACAACTCCCTCAGGCCTAGATTCTGCAAGATATTGAAACAACGTTCAGCCTACCGCACAGGCATCCTCTCAGCAACCAAGAGCAGCTTTCCTCTGCAGCTGCATTTTGGACAAGAACGAGCAGCCGTATGTACATCTCCAGCTTGCAAGCAAGGACCCAGAAACAAAATTAAAAGCAAAACCAAAGCAAAAACAATCCTGTAATCATCCAGTTGTCAGTCTCACAAGGCAAATAGCCAAACTACTCTCCTTTAGGTCATCCTAGTCTTACTTTAGAACAGTAATGCTTTAAGCATCTTAATCCAGCCCGAAGCATGCAGCAAACACAAATCACTGTTTGCAGGGAAAGCAGCAACACTTCCAGCACATCTGCTGACTCTAGGGGTTTGAGGGGAGGAGTCTGGACAACGTGGTCCTGCAATGCCCCAGAGTCACAGCCAACCTCCAGCAGCAACCAGGGAAGGGGCAGAACAGCCTGCTGTTATCGGCTCCCTTCTGCAAAGCAGCTGCATGCGAGTTACAACACAAGCAGCTGCAAATTCAGTGACTTCAATTCCCAGTTTATGTAGACAGATAAACACCTCTGATAGATACACACCTTCTCAGATACTGCTCTCAGCTACAGGAACCAAGCTCAAAGACAGTAGATTTAGGTTAGATATAAGGAAAAAACCTACCGCACTGAGGGTGGTGAGACAGTGGCATAGGCTGCCCTGTGATGTGGTTGATGCCCCATCCCTGAAGACTTTTGAGATGAGGCCGGATCAGGCCCTGGGCACCCTGATCTAGTTGTGGTGCCCCTGTTCATGGCAGGGGAGTTGGACTAGATGGCCTTCAGAGGTCCATTTCAACCCTAAGGATTCTAGGATCATATGAATCTATCATTTAGCAAGCTGACAATGTTTTTTGCTCAGGCCCTGAGCAGTGCCAGACAAACAGAGCACAGCTCATTCTACAAAGTCACGCTGCCACACTGTTTTAGCAAACATGCCTGCATCTTCCTTGAGAAGTGCTAAACCTTTCCCAAACTGAGCAAACGCCAATCAAAGCAGGCTTTCAGTTGACCAATTTCCCGATAAAATCATTTTTAGATGGTGGGATTAAAAGCTAAACACAGCAAGCAGATTGTTTAGGCAAGCTACAGTCTGGAAATACAAGGAAAGGCTGTGAAATAGAAAGAGGATTAAGAATTGGTTGTCAACAGGGCCAACATTTTAAACAGGTTCTGAGAAAAAGCTGCTCTGTTTCTCTGCAACTGAGCAAAACTGCTCATCAAATGCACACACGTTGCTCAGCGATGCTGCTCAGCTGTGCTCCCCGAAGCATTTCTTTCCCCAAGAGCAGCTCTTGCACAGCTTTGCTAAGGCAGCGTTAGGAAGTAAACAAGTCTGACGTACAGCACGCTGCCTTGATGCAGTCTCACACCTTTCAGGTTTCTGTCACTTGCTTTGCAGTCTTCCCAACTAAACATAAGAATTAAACAGAAGTAAAAACCACACCAAAACAAAACCCTGAAGCTGCAAAACCACCACAGCAAAGCTCTGCAGCTCCACAGGCAGCATCTCTGTGAAATCCCACATGCCTCGTTCTCACGTCACTCATCATGAAAGATTTCAGTGCACTAAAACACAACTAAGAATACACCCAGGAAACTTCTCTAGTACAATTTGTGCTGTAAAGGACAACATCTTTTCACAGGTTTCCAAAATCCCACAGAATCCTACGTCCCACAAACGGACTTGACCACTAAACTCATCTCCAAGTGTGAAACCTACTTTGATTTATTGATGGCTCTTTTCAACTTCTTTTCCAGCTGCTTCATCCTTCCCATGGCAGCATTGTATTTGGCTGCGGTCTCCTTGTGAACCAACTCACTTCTTGTCTTGGTTTGTTCTGCCTCCATGACCTATAAGAAGGAAAACAGAGATTGAGGGGCAAGACCCAAGCATCCATTTCTTACCAACAGTACATCCACAATCTCTCAAATTAGGAGGGGGCTGAAGACCAACCAGGGGGATAAGAGGACAGCATGCAGTTCAGCCTGTCCCCTCTATCTGAAGCACCAGCTACCAGAAAGCAGCCCATCCAATGAGACAGCCTTTGTCATGGAATCCATGAAGGCTGGAAAGACCACTCAGATCATCTAGTCCAGCCATCAACCCATCACCACCATACCACACTATTCAGTGCCATACCTATCCTTTCCTTGAGCACCTATGGGGTCAGTGACTCCACCAGCTCCCCAGGTAGCCTGTTTTGCAGAAGGCAAGGAAGCTCCCTTTCCTCTTGAAAGAGCCAGCCAGCCTCAAATCATGACTTCAACATCAAAAAAGGTTTGGGCCATGAACTGGTCCACTATAGTGCAGGTGGGGAGCATTATGCTGATGATCAGCCCCTAACCAGGGCAGGCAGATGCCTAAGGCACATCAGTCTCATTAGCTGCCCTGCCAACATCCTATAGTCATGTTTTCCCACTAACTTTGCCTAGGGTACTTTCATTTTGCAGATTTGAGCTGCCTGAGGCATCAGAAAATCTGTTTTCTCTAATGTACTGGCAGACAGGATTTAGCAAGAGACAGAACTGATTTGTTTAAAGGAATAGAAGTGGTGACACCTCTCCATTGGTCTGACAGCAAGCAGAAAGCAGGCAGTTTTCAGGCATCCCTTGTTTCAACCCTGAAAGTATTCACATAAAAATGCTGTAGGCCAAAGCTGCACTGCATCCCCATCAGCTGGAAGGTCAGCTGCCAAACTGGAGGCTACAGTTACTCCCCTGCACTCAACACTTGTTTTTACACCAAAGTTGCTATCCGTGAACTAAAAGAATGAAGTTTCCTAAGGCTCTTCTGATTACACATATAATATACTCTGACAACCTTCAACTGCTTCACGTATGAATAAGGCATCCACATTTGAAGTTAAAAAATAAGAAATAAATCTGATTGATAGCAGACGGTCCCCTGAATCCCAGAAACAAGCTATAGCCTCTCATCTTGAAGTCTCAGAAAGCAAGGTTGACGCAAAGACTTTCCCTGGTGAAATATGCCAGCCAAGGCTGGTTTTAGCATGGAACTGACATAAATTAAACTCCAAAGACTGCACACAACCTGGTTTGCTCCTTTGTAGTGTGGCAAGGAAACTGCAATTTAAAAATGCTGGAAGCTACAGAATAATGGAGCAACTGAAACGTGCTGATTCTTAATTAAATGCCAATCTTTGCCATCCATTCTTGGGGTGAAATCAGCATGGGATCAACCACTTCAGCACTATCAGCACCACGGTCCTCTAACAGATTAGGTGTTCTGCCTCTCGTTGACTTTGCACATCTTTCGTATCAAGCACCATAAAAACGCTTCATCCTGCAAGACAGATTTGGGGATGACAGATTGTAAACACCTCAAACTAAGTGACAAAATACGGAATCTGCAGCCAGATATCTACGCCCACATTTGTTACCCTTTTTGGAAAGGAAAAAAGGCTGTATACTTCATCCCCCTGGGAAATCAGCAATGGGAGGCAAGCTTCTCCTCCTGCTGCGTGGTTCTTCAATGGGCACGCTACCAGCCTGCTCACATTACCCAAGTATTCTTCCCGAGGGAGTACAGCTCACGGTGTGTTCACTAGGCTAAAGACATGGACGTGATCCTACAGCACCTGAAAGGCTGTTCCACATCAGTATCACCACAGAGAGCTGCCTGCTGTCAGGATGTATTTAAACCTTTCACCCAGTCAAGAAGAAACCAAAAGATCATCTGCTTATGCACAGAAGCCAAACAGCCCCTAAACACAAAACCTGTCTGCCAGGACACGTGGATAGAAGCAGACCTGCAAACCATGCAGCTCACTAGGCAAGTCAGTGAAAACTCTCAGCTTTTAAAAAGGTCTTAGTAAAGGACAGATAAAGTCTGTGTGGGGAAAAAGCATCAAACAAGCTTTTGGTCACTCTATCTGAATATGCTTCTTTCTAATGTAAGACACAGTGCTTCTACCAAGAAACCTTGCCAAGGCCAGCACAGATGCAAGATCATCTCCTCCAAAAAGCCAGAGACAAGAGTGAAGATGACACCTGCTCCAACCGAGACTTCTCTTGACACCTCTCTCCTCTCAACATCCTAGCTGCCATTCATGCATGGGAGAGGGGAACACTCTTACATAAAAACACACAAAGATGATGAACTTCCAGCACGCTCACACATCCACCAGATGCTTTAAGTGGCCTTGTGTGGAGACAGGAATTGAACTTCATGATCCTTACGAGTCCCTTCCAACTTGGAATATTCTATAATTCTTCATTGGATGGCCACACCAGGCAGGAGTCGTCCTCCCAGGTAGCCCAGGCAGCAAGATGTAGCTATTCAAAATAAAACCAAAAAATACCAACACAGGTATGAACAACTTCCTCTTTCCTCATCTACCCTCTGTTTCCAACCCAGATGCCATGGGAAGGAAGGTCAGTACAAAATATATACGTCTAGCAAATAGGTCTGCGCAAGTGGCTTTGTCCCTCTCAGCCAAGAAATCTTCATGAGCTGAAGTCAAAGATGGACTTCAGGCAAATTTCAGCAATAGCAGCTGCAAAAGAAACGTTCATCAGTGAGATTTAGCAAACCTGATCGTCTGAGCCAGAGAATTACTCTGGACATCTGTTTCTTTCTCTAAAACATCAAATGGGCGACTCTTCTAGAAGAAGAAATACAAGAGGTAAGACAGACAATGCAACACCAGTAAACTAGAAGGACAGAATCAATAACACAAGGGATAAAGATAGCAGAGGGAAGAATGTAAACACTGCGTTTAACTTCCATGGTGAAAGGATGGAGAGATAAGAACAGAGAAGGTTGTGGGTATCCCTGTTGTTTGTTTCACAGCTTTCTTCCCCCCTTTTTCTCCAAGTGGTTCTACCTGCAGGAAGTCTCTCTTCTCTCCACATCATGAAAGCTCCCACGCATTTATACCAACAGATGGGACTTCATGGTGTAATAGCAAAAGGAGCTTTGCAAGCCAAATTAAAGCAAGAGGGAGCAAGCCTTCTCCCTCCTTGCTTCCCCCCCACACCCTTTCCTTTTTAAAACGTCTCGTGATCAAGAGCCAAAACATGTCTTCTCCCTGCCAGAATTTTTCAATGGAACATACCTCACAAAAGACTGTGAAAGCAGAGTCTTTTAAAGACTGCAGATTGCTCTGGCAATTAGAAATCAGCGAGTTCTCACGTGGGATCTTCTTTTCTGCTCCAGTTTGTCTCAAATTTCAGGTAATATTCTGTCAGCACTTTTCTTTTGGATGCACTGATATACAAGAACGACCTTCTACAGAATTATAAATGCAAAGATCTCTGCCCCTCATCCCTCCTTTCACTGACCCTCCTGTAGCCCTGTGCCACCACCTCCAGGTACCGACAGACAGGGAAGACTTCCACACTCAAAACATTTTCTCCAAATCTTCAAGACAAACTGAGATTGACTAAAACACTGGTAAGCTGATGCCTAACAGTGAACTTGTCTTATCCAGGAAGATTAAAAGCTCATCAGCTGGGGTTGTTCAATCTTGAGAAGTCTCCAGGGAGACCTCACAGTGGTTTTCCAGTACTTGAGGTGAGCTTATAAGCAAGAAGGAGACTGACTTTTTACACAAGCAGACAGCGACAGGACAAGTGGGAATAGTTTTAAACTAAACGAGAGGAAATTGAGATTAGAGGTTAGGAAAAATTTCTTTGCTCAGAGGGGGGTGAAGCATTAGAAGAGGCTGCCCAGAGAAGCTGTGGTGCCCCAGCCCTGGAGGTGCTCATGGCCAGGCTGGATGGGGCCCTGGGCAGCCTGATCCAGTGGGTGGCAGCCCTGCCCATGGCAGGGATTGGCACTGGGTGGGCTTTAAGGACCCTTCTAACCCAAAGCATTCTGTGATTTTATAATCAAACCTGCCTACATGCAAGGCAGGTGATTATTTTAACCAACAGAGAATTCATTTTACAATGAATACCCTCATTTGGTCATGCGAATTGTACTCAAGACACCATCAACACGCTGACCAGACAAGCGGAAGTTCTATGGAAGGTCAGGCAAACTAACTCAGACGTACAAAGCAAGGTTCTAGACAGCTAAAACTGACAAGCAGAATCCCAGCCTAAGTGTCACTATATCCATCCCAGATCTTTTGAGAAATGGACTGATAGAAAAAAAACAACCGCAGGAATTTACCCAAGTTAAGGATTAAGGGGGTATAGAAGTTGCCTGACTTGCAGGACAGCAGCCCTGTGCTGCCTTATGCTCAGCACACATCCCAAGCACAGACATTTAAAGGGATAATAGCTGCATCTTCCCAGGAAGGCTGGCATCTTGCTCCTATTTAAACAACAGGCTCCCGTTGCTTCCTTTGGAAACCTAGCTCAAAATGCAAGGTGCAAAAAAATACTGACTGACACCCTGTACTCCCTGTACCTCTCATGCTGGTTGTCTGCTCTGCAAATAGACACATCTTCCACATGCTGTGCTTCTGACCCAACCAGGAGATGAAGATCTTCACCAACACTTGCATTTCTAATCAGTTACACGGATGATTCCTCTATTTCAATGGCTACAAAAGGCTTGTTTACATTATCCTGTTATACCAGTAGTGCTTATTTTCAGTGCGACAGTATCTTTTCAAACCATGGAGAAATCAAAAGGCGGTTACACTGTGCAGCCCTTAGTTCCATTTCCTTTCAACCAGGATCTGCAAACAGCATTTCCTGATAGGTACTTTGCAGTTCAAGTCTTCATCCGCATCCATTAGGTTAAGTGCAAAAGCAACCAGGATTTATTTCCATACAAGACTATACAAATAAAGATGTGTCTGATTTGTCCTCTTGCCTACCCCTTTTCCTTATGTTCTCTGCACTGTCTGTCAGCTACCAAGCTGCTTTAGGGCTCGGATTTGTTCCAAACTTTAAATTAATTCAATAGAGCCTGCTACTGCTGCCTAAGAAGAGCAAATAAAAACACTCTGCTCTTGCCTCTCATTTCTGCCAATATAGAAACAAATGAATTAGTAACTCACTTCTGACATTTGGCCCAGAGATGCTGTTCAGCACTTGATTCATTGCTGTGCAAGGCACAGTGCAAGATTATGCTCTGTCCAATAGATGTAATTTACAGGTATAGGCAAAAAAAAAAAAAAAAAAGAAAAAAAAAAAAGAAAATCCAAAAAAAAGCCACGCAACTAGACTGCAAAAAGCTTCTCCAAGAGTGACTTTCCACATAGAAACAGAGCTGGCTTGACTGATGGACAGAGTAGAGGATGTTGGTGTTTTTTTCCAACCTTAATGATTCTATGATTCAGCGAATTCTGAATATATTTGTATTTTAACCCAAGTCTTCACCTCCTAGTAAACGTTATGCACGATTAGCAATTTCTAATGTCACTAACAGATAGTGATCTGAGTTAAGGAGAACACCAACAGCTAGGAAGAATCTTTGTTCTATTAGATCTCATCTGCCAACCTCTTTTTTCATTCATAGCTTGGGAGGGAATTATGGTGTTTTCTGTTCCTCAAGCACCCCCCAGTTATTTTGCGTACCTCAATGAGCCCTAAGAACCTCACTAATTGCATGCACTGAAACCAAGAACATATTCACTCTGCTTTTAAAGAAGACTGAAACTCAGACAGTAATCCAAACAAACCACTGCCAGGCCTTTTCAGTCAAGACATTTTTGTTTGTTGTTGTTTTTTTTATTCACCCTTGTTGGCTCTGGTTCTAGCCTTGAGATCCCTAGAAGGGTTAATGAAAATCAGGAGGCAAAGTTCCATGTACTTCTTTCCAAACATGCAGTATCCTGGAAAGGCAAAGATATGTGCTTTCTGGGATCCGAGTTTACCCAGACTATTTTCAGTACCAGAAAGAGTAGGGTAACACACTTTGCATCCAGTAAGTCCTCAGCTGCTCTACACAAATCAATCTGTGCCTAGGAGGTTTTACATCAGAGTAAACACAAGGCCCCTATGTATTGTTCAGCTGCAACCATCAGAGATGTCACTGTTTCAGTTAGCCCTCTGACAAGGAGATCTCTTGCATTCAGTGACAATACATCCAAACACCATCAGCTCCACCAAACACTGTGAACTCCTCTTCTGCTCTAAGTCACCAAGTCTGGAAATCTCAGGCATGCTCATCTTGGCTGCAGGATATCTGAGAACAATTAAGGGCTGCTGAAGGACACAGGAATTCCTTAAGGATATCCAAGGAAAGGAGGAATCCATTTAAACCCTGAAAATTCCCAGCATTTCTTCCCTCCCGCCTGCTAGACGGAGTCAGCTGATCCATGGCTGCTCTCAATCGTCACAGCAACTCCTTAGATAAACTCTAAGCAACTCATTAGAAGCTTCTATTTCTTTCTCATCTATCTGCTCTGAGGATTAAAAAAAATAGCGTATGCATTTCTGGACCTCACTCACACGAAACAGGGATAACAGCCAAGGAAAAATTGACAGCTGCTGGTGTCTTGGCACACGCACTGCAAAGCTGGGTTCAGAAAAGCAGAGGTTACCAGATCTGCAAATACTTAATGACAGGGACAGTAACACCTACTATTCCCCAGCAGATTTCTGTGTGTTTTTTGGTTATTCATGTTTTAGTATATACCGGGTTTTCCATCTCTCCCCAGCACAGCCAACATCCTTTTTGTTCTCTGTTTCATCATCTAGCAGCTGGTTTCAGAATTCAGCCTGAAATAGAGGTCTGCTTATAACCAAGAAGCTTCTGCAACAGAACAAAGCTACTGCATTGAGGACTGCAAGACAACGCCAGCGTTGTACGGCACACTCCCCACACTTGGAATAGCAAGTTCAGCTTCAGTGACATATCAGAAGAACTCTGACAGAACAAAGGTTTTCAACTTAGATTTTTGGTTCTTTCATGTTAAAAAGAAAGAAACCACAACACCTTTCTGCATTTTTAACAGGTAAGGAAAAAGAGAGAAGGCAAATGACAGGAAAATTCTTGACAGCTGCTAAAATGAATATTGCCTTTCATTGTTACTGCATCTTTTCTGTAGACTTAAAAAGACCTTACCGGGAAGGTAAGATCCTTTCTAAATTTGAAAGTAAATTTATAACAGAACTATGCAAGCTTAAAATGTAACACATGTTTAGTAATTCTCATGCAGATACACTCCAGACAAAAATGCCTTGCTGAAACTAACGTCGTGCTGAAAATAGGTTACACTAAATTGGAACACGTCCCTGGTACTCCGTGGTCAGTTTCCACAACACATGCACTCAGGAACAGCCATCCCCATGCAATTAAGCCATCCCAATGCAATTATTTTTGCATGGCTTTAAATGCAGATATTCCCAGGGATGCTGTTTACCCCTATTACATAAATGGTGATTTTTTATTATTATTATTTTTTTTAAGCAAGAGCCACTCCCCTACCCACTAGCAAAGTCAGATAGAGAGCTACAGTTTGTGCCAGTAGGAGCCCATGGCCCAAATCATTTAACCTCAGACTTAATAATTTTCAGTAAATTCATTTCCTACAGGTCATATGTCTGGACCAATACATGTGCTTCACAAACCTGCATCACATCTCAAAGAAGAAAACTGAACATAGAAAAGCAGCCTGGTGTTTCTATTACCCTCTGCGTAGCATGGTTGAGCATCTCTTGCCAGGCAGAGTCAAACTGACGTTTGTCATCTTCCAGAAGCCTCTGCTCAGCAAGTGAAATAGTCTCCTTTGCAGCACGCAACACTTCAGTCGCCCTCTGAAAATCCTGAGTCGCTCTCTGGGCTTCCAGCTGTGCCTAAAAATGGAAATATCAGGATTAGAGACAAAGGATCCACCACGTTAATCCCAAGACTTTAAAAACACCTATTCCAGCATTACTGTTTCCCAACTGTTTGCTTAGAACTGACACATATTTGCTCACTGGGGTAAATACTGCTAAGATATTACCTGTTCCACCCAAACAGGTAATTTTCAGGGAACTGTCTCATGATGTTTGCAGCCAAAACTGCAGAGCTGCTGGCCTACAAACAAGCACCCAGCTGAGAGATTAATAACTGATGCTATAGGCTTAACCACTGAGAAACAAAAGAAAAAGCAAAATGCAGTAAACTTGTAGCACGGCACGAATGCGTTGAGAATGTCACTCCCTCACTTCAGTCAGGGTAGATTTTTATCTGGTGCACCATTAATCACACTGAGTTTGGAGTTTCACACTGCTGTAAAGCGTACACAACTTTTCCAAGAAGGTGGCAGTTAGTTTGCTGTGTGTTCTTCTTTGCTACCACTAGGACACAGCTGGTACAGCAAGTCCCCATTGCAGTAACCAGGGCAACCCAGGGAAATTGTGAAGGACATAAGATAATGATGCAGGCTTTGTCGTGTCCTCTGGAAATTGCTGTTTTATTTCAGCAAAATAACCCTGAGTTTGAGCTTGAAGGAAGTGCTTTAAAGTGGCTGCATAAAAGCAGGGGAGAACAGCACCTTCTGGTGAAGCAGTGTTCTTGCTGCGAGAGCAAAGACTCCTCCAAAACAATGCATGACATACTCAATGAAGCAAGCTTAGAAGACATCCAATCAACAAGCTATGATTCTCTCACTTTGGACCAAAAAGTTAAATCACAGAATCATAGAATGGTTTGGAATGAACCTTTAAGATCATCTAATTCCAACCCCCCTGCTATAGGCAGGGACACCTCCCTCTAGATGAGTGTCAGACCAGCTTACAGACCACCAGCATCGTGCCCTGAACGTTTGAAAGGGTAGACTATGATATGCAGACAAAGAATCTCTGTAAACAAGTTACCAGCATTGGTGGTTTCTGGTTTGTTTGTGTTTCACACATTTACAAGCAGTGGGTTAGCTCTGTTTTACACTGAAGTAAAGGCCTTCAAATGTGAGCTTCACATTCAATTAGTTGAACGCTGGGCTTGGTGAAGACAGTTATCATTTACATTACAATGATATATATTTTTTTAAACCAAGTGGGAATTAACAAGTTTATACCTATGGGAAACATCTCTGACCAGATATCAGTGACAGAACAAAATGACTAAACCTTGATATGCCATGATATACAGAGAAAGAAGCTGAGGCTGAGACAGAGGAAAGGACTATTGCATGAAAAATATAAGCTTGAGGAAGATGAAGCCTTTCATGAACAAAGGAAGAGGTTTCATTGTGAAGAAATGGCGGTCACTTGAGAAATAGCCAAATTCCCTGAGACAAAAAGGGAAACGAGTAGAACACACTCCTCCAAGCTCACAGCAGGCTACACATCCTCAACACCAATTGCATCAAGTACCTTCACATGAGAGACACCACACTTACTTGTAAAAGTAATTGAAAAAGCCTTCCTTCCCTCCCTGATCTCATGGCAGGGTGGAGACGGAGACAAAATTTAAACACAGGTCTCAGAAGGAAATTAAGCATGCCATTTCCCCTCACAGTGCCCTGAAATAGCAGCAAGCTCTTCTTATGCCCTTCCCCTTACCACACAGAGAGGTATTTTGCCCCACAGCCACCACAGTAAAATATGAATTATGCGCCAGAGGTCCTTCAGCTATTAGGTGTGGAGGGAAATCCAAGTTGTTACAGTCAGAGGAGGGATTTCCTTCCAGCTGAGGTCCTTGCAGCATTTCCTCCTGAAGTGGTTGTTGCTGTTTTCCACAGATAAGTAATTCTTCCAGTTGCATCCTTTGCTGATTCACCACCTTATCTAAAGCTTTCACTAAGAGACAGAGCATTTAAGCTTTCAGTTCCATGCAGCTCTGCACATCCTAAAGCAGAATGGTGCTTTGCACCAATTAATGTCATCCCAGTGCAAATTTGCTAAACCAACCATACGTGGCATCTCCTCAACGCTCCAGTCACCAGTTGCCTCCTTCTTATCAAATGTAATGGTGCATTTAAACAACTCTGAGAACATCAGGTTAAAGAATGTACTGTTTAGCCACTAACCTGAACCATGGTACCCATCGAGCACAGAAGATCTCTGAATGAGGCTCAACCAATGAGGCTCAACCAAAGCTTTCAACAGAGGACACAGAAGAAGCCTAAATCTAAGCCCTCAAAATATCCTCAATTGAATACTTGGAAAATTTACAGTACTTTGAAGTAGGATGTTAAGAAGTGAAATAAAACATGGGATTCCAGGAATAACCTGACCCAGGTGTAACAGAACAGTGCTGAGGACACAAGGAAGAAGTGTGCCAGAATAGGGCTGATTTTCACAGCAGATCATCTAGGAGACAGCCAGGACCCAATGCCTCCCATGCAGCGAGGCCACTGAAGCCCAGTCCCAGCTCAGGCCTCAGCTCCGTGGCTTTCCCACTGCAGGAGAGGGTCTGCCCGCACTAAGAATTCCCAGCAAAGACAGGAAAACAGATGGGTGACCCATTCCCAGCTCAGGCAGAACCACACCAAATCTGCTTTCAAAACTTCAGTAAAAGCAGATCCCAGGGGCATTCGGAAGTACGGTTTTCTCACCGTAACTGCATCAGCACTTGGATGTTTCTGTTGGCACAGATACCCAGGTCAGGGATCAACACATCTAAGCCAGCAAAGACTTAGCTGAACATCAGGAGCTGAGTTTCTAAATCCCCATGGAAAATGGCACTTAATGGAAACCTGTGCTACTGGTAGCTCTTTTGATGAAGCCCCTAGAGCACAACTGGCTTCACAGCAAGAAAATTCTTTGTGATAAGAAAACCAGATGCTATGGTTACAGTTCATCTGGACTTCCAGTTGTTTGGTATCTCCAGCACCTAGATTTGAGGGCACTGAAGATCCAATGATGGAAATAGGCAGGTCCGTTCTAGTCACCGCTGTTGCATGCCCCAGAACTGCCTGGGTAAATAGAAAGCTCAGACAAAAACAAACACTTTCAGCTGTATTTGTTGAATGCTAATCAACAAGGGCAGTTTGAAAACACTGTGCTGGAAGGCAAAATGTTTTTGACTTAAGCAGAAGAGTTGGTCCAAATAATTTAGCTTCACCTGTCTACTAGTCTTATTTTAAACAACTTATTGAGAGCCTGGCAAAGAAAAAAGCTAAATGCTCAAGTAAAGAAAGATCCATTAGTCATTAGAGAAACATCAACAGGTCTGTGGTTTTGCCGATGTGAAAAAGGATACCCAACTTAAAAGTACTTAAGTTGCAGGGTTACTCAATAATTAGCCTTCATTTAGAACTCCCTCCAGCAGGTACAAGCTGTTCTACAACGTTACCAGCAGATTCCTCTCATGCTCTCAGCCTCGAGTCTACAAGTCATTTGGTCCGATCGAAGAGGTCACAGCCATCATCCTTTGCTTTTAAAACTACAGAGGAAAGGAGCTCACACCTCCATCCAGCCTTCCAACACTGTGACTAAAACCCCCAAAGGGTTCATAATGACAAGCTATTAATGTATTGCTGTAATAAGCTCCCACTGGGGAGTCAGAAGCTGTGTCTTCATGGGAAATTCCCCACCTCTTCTGCATAGAGCCCTGCTCAGCAGGGAGCCACACTCAACAGCAGTTCTTGTTTTAGCTAAAGACAGTGATAGAAATAAAAAGCAAGGCTGTGGCGTGGACGCCAAAGAAAAAGAAACATCATCTTTTAAAATACAGTCATTCTTTCGGAACTGGCAGCAACAGCCAGACATATTTCGAGCTAGCACTGGCACATCAACTTGTCCACTTTCAAAGCAGAAAACCCTGTACTTTTTAATTACAAAGTACAGTTTTTTGTTCAGCCCACATAGCCTTTATTGCCTCAACCCCCGCTCATAGTCAGAGCCTTTGCTCAAACAACTTACAGAGAATTTTTTCCACCCTACAATAGCTCGAGTTTTCTGTTTCAACACCAAAATACACATGTGCCTTCCTCACTCCATCTAACTTTGCAGTTTCTGTTGCTGCCCACATGGTTACGCAGAACTGACTGCCATCACCCGGCCTCCAGAGGACCAGATCATAAGTAAAACGTAAATGCATGAATAAATGCACCACGTTTGAAAGAGTGCTCAGAGGAGTTCTTTCACTACTCTACAAAACAGGTTCACCAGCCTTGTTCAAAATGAGAAACTATCTCACTACTTGCTGCCAAGGTCTTGACATCTGCTTTTCTTCAGCATTTCTTTGCATGGTCAAAAAAAGATACTATTTTTTTTAAAATACAATTGTTATGTTCCCTTTATAATCCAACTTATTCACTGCTCAGAACAAGACACCGCCAAATCACATGTTGGCCCAAGGCTTTTACTTAGAGGTTCTTAATGTGAAATCAACACCTCTAACATTCATTGTTCTTTAAAATAATGGTTTAATTGACGCCATTAAAACTTGCTTAGTGCAAAACAGATAATGACTAACTGGCAGCCAGTAATGTTCTTCAGAAGCAAGCGATTTTCAGATATTTCCATTCCCACTCACTCTCCTTCTTACAACAATATCCCTTGGTGAACTGGTGTGTAAATATAACAGTGAACAACACGCTTTCAAGTAGGAACTCTCCTTCACCGATTGCCACCCAGAGTTGCTAGGCTCTGCTTCAGCGGATCAGCACATCCTTGGTGATCATTTTAATCCTGAAGGCTGCCATACTCTGCACAAACCTCCCACAAGGACAACAGTATCACTCCTCTACCACAACATAGCCTTGTCCACAACCACAGTGAGCTCAGTAACTTGGAAATCCACAAGGTGAAGGTGTATGTGCTCATTGCAACAGAGTAAGTGCCACCAAGTGCTGATGGAGCTCCCAAATCATGAGAGGTCATCACTTCCCCCTACTCAGCTTTGATGTGGTTGAAAACTGAATAGTTTGGGGGCTTTCAGTTCAAGAGGAACATCAAGGCATCGTTCAGTCCAGCAAAGGTCTATCAAAACGGTCAGAGTCTTTAATGTACTCCTATAAAGAGTGTTGAGGGATGGGGTTGGCCTCTTCCCTGCTAGACTAAACTAAGAAGCAATCAAATTAGCTGTCAGCTAAAATTTGAAGGGGAGTTAGAGAACGAACGCTTCTCTATGGTAGTATGCAGTATAATATGGAACAACATAAACTGTGGCTTGGAGATTCAGACTGCACACTGACATTTTTTCTCCCAGAAGGGAAGCATGATACTCAGTCAGGTTATCCAGGGAGGTTGTAAATTTCTGTCTCTGGAGGTTTTCAAGACTTGGCACAACCACGGCTGATGTAATCCTGCAATGGTGACAGATCTGCTTGGAGGAGGAGGTTGGATCAGATGGCCTCCAGAGGTCTTGTACAGCAGCACTTCTAGCAAACGCTAGAATTTCTTTCCTACAGTTTGTCACATGCACAAAAAAAGAAAGCCAACAACACAAGGAATACATTTACAAAAAATTTACACTGATGCTGAATGTCCTCCTAAATTCTCAAGCCCACACATACTTCTAGTTTTTTTAATAATTGGAATAGCAATGGAGCTGGGGGCTTTTATGTAAGACCACAACTTTTATTCCTCTCTCCCCACAAAAAACTCTGAGCCAAACCAGAACTGAGAGTTAGTAAAGACCAAACCCCCTTCTTGTTGTAAGCTATACACAGATAAACAACTTACAAAATCCAAAGCCTCTGGAGTGACCTCATTTTGGCAGATCTGAGGCATTTTGTGAACTATGTATTAATCTGTGCTGACTGTCTGCATTACTGACAGAAAACGCCGTCTCTCAAGAGTCTGAAACACCCTCGTATTCTTTAAACTTTTTCACTGAAAAAGCTATAAAAACTTCCTGGGTTAGAAATTGCTTTTTCAAGAGTAGATTTGAAGAATTTTATTTGGGTGGAGGAAGGCAAGTGCTAAAGGGAGGAAGGAAATGAGTCTCGCTAAAGCTTTTTGTAGCAAAACCCATTTCCTCCCTGCTGCATAACTAATGAAATGCCTGTGGAATACGATGACCAGATGTCACTCAGTCTCTGCTGTCAATCAGGTATCTTGTTCTTGTGCTGGGCTTTCTGGTCCCACTTATGCATCCACTCCTCTTCTTCCAATAACTTAAGTTATAGAACTGACCTGACTTCCGGTTCTAGTTGTTTTCCTGGTAAACCTGTAAACTATTAAAAGGCCCAGGAAATCAGAGCAGACCTATAAAGCATGTTCTGAGTTATCTAACTCTGTGCTAAAGTTAGCTGATATGTTTGGCATCCCTAAGACAGGGTCACAAGCCATATTCCATGAAATAAGAGGCTCAGGGCACAACCAGCCACTCACTTCATTAGCAGTTCTGTTACCAGCATACACACAGTTGGTCTCAAACACAAAATCCTCCCTCCCTTCAGAACCATGGAAGGAAAGAAAAAAGGAAATATCTGAGCACACAATATCAAGCCTTTTTCAAGACCTTGTTTCAAGAACTTGGCCTGCCTGGAGTTACTTAACCTAGTTAATGAGTCTATGGCACCAGAATAAGCCAAACTGTTCATGCCAATACCATCCAGACACAGCTTTCTTGGGCGCTTATCACCATCTGCTTGTTAGCTGTGCAAAATTTAAAGCTGCTGCCTTCTGGAAGATGGGATCATAGAACGTGTCCAGGTTTTCATCTCCAATGTAAATCACTTTATTAAGAGGGGGAAAAAAAACAAAACAAAACACAGCAGCCCTCCTCCCAACATTCACCTGCACCAGGGGCTTAGGCAATGACTCAGTGAGCTCGGGGGTTACATCTGGCTTCTGGGTTTACAGACAGACGCTCTGCATGCTCATCTGCACCTGGCAGCAGTCTTCTTTGCTGAAATTAAATATAGAAGCAAGGAATAAACTCCCACAAATGCACGCTGCTAGATTTACACAGCCTGCCTTCATGGATTTTGCCAATCATCCAAGATAATCCATGCTTAGCAGATACAGGAGATATATGAAGGAGAAACACCAGATCGTTGTTTCACCTAATTGCCACTTGTAGTAGCACACCTTGTGCATGCACAGCTCCCAGTATTTGTGCATGCACAGTTCCCAGTATAAGCAAGGAAAAGACACACAGTCAGAAGTTTCACTGGGGCAAGGGGCTGCTCTGGTCTTGTTGTTCCCCTCCCCATCCCCCCCTTAGAAAGCATTAAACAGCCCAGCAACATCCCAGCCTCCATAACAGGGATGCTACTGAGAGGCCCAGACTGACCTCGTACATCTTCAGCAGAGTACAAGGTGCTTAGAGAACTCCTGAGAGGTTCATGGAACATTCCTAAGGGTCCTGTTGAAGATAATTCATCCGTTGACCCTTCAAAATGTAACCTAATTGAATTAAATACATCGCCACAGCACATATGAATAACAGACCTGCTTGGCTTTAGGAGAAAAGTTGTGGATGGTGATCTGGATACATAAAAGGCTAAGACCATTCCTTAAAGGAAGAAAACTAAGTAGCAGTAGGGACAGAATTTCAATTGCCCTTCACAGTGCTAAAATCCTCCTGTAAGAACAACCCCTCAGCACCTTCTCTAAACTGAAAAACAAGCACGAGAAGCAGCACACAGCTGAACAAGATAGATATTACTTCCAAACCTTCCAGTGACACTTGCCTACTAACATAAGTACTACAAGTTGGCTGCAATTAAAAGAGATGTTTCTTGCTTAAACTGGGAAAATACAGAGCAATTAGGCTCTAGAGACAGTATTTTTCAAACTCATACTGGTTTACTACAAGTCCTAATGAAACACATCCTGAAGGCTATAATAATATAATATATAAATAACGATATTTGATTTGTTCTGGCAGCAACTGCTAGCATAAGCATTTATGATTTCATAATAAACTCCCACCTATTTAAGCCACTGTATATAATAAAGACCGAAAGACTAAAGATTGAACAACTTCTCAAAGCTGCAATACTTGTGCTGCCTGCTAGAAGTCAACATGCAAAACTGGTATGAAGGATAACAACCTGACCTCACATCACCCATCTCAAATGCTGGCTACTATTTTTAACAGATGAGCATGTCTGTGGCTTGAAACAGCCATCAATAATGGCCACAGAAGACTGACAGGGAAGAAGGGGAGAGAAAACAAAGCAGGGGAATCTTTCCTTTAAATTAACAGCAGGTATCTGACACAGAAACAAAACTTTCTCCCTGTTACTTCAAAGAAGAGAAGACACTGCTCCATCAACTTACCCACCCCAGTATTCCATTACTCCAGACTTACGTACACAAGGCGTATTTCACAACAGAAAAAGCGCAAGAAAAGCCATTCTTGAAGAGTAGGAAAATAATTATCTCACTGTATCATTGGCAACTACTGGAGAGGAGGTTGAACAGCCAGCTGGCTTTGTACCACTGCCATCCAGAATAACTAACGACTCCTGGACGCTTTAGAGAAAATGGAATAGAAGACACAAATACAAAGAATTTGTTTCATTTTGTCTATGGAGAAACTCATCAAAACACTTTGGTGGAAGAACAGCATTTTCTTTTACTTCTGGAAGGAAGCACCGAAGAGAAAAGAATCTTTAATTTACAGTCCTCCAAGGCACATCTAGTAATAATGATAAAACCAAACAAAGTTTTTGCATCAGCAGCTAATACAAATATTTATCCACCAACAGAAGAGCATGCTTAAATAAAACAAAGATGCAGGATGTATAATATCAACCCAGAACAACCTCTTCAATGAGGTCTAACTTACAGAGAGAACATACGTGTGCACAGAATTTATCAGTACAGGTATTTCATCAATAGAGTGGCTAAAAATTAGTCCCCACATCCCAAAGGTGACAAGAACATGGCACTCGCAGTAAAACCACCTGCAAATGCTATCTAGTCTGCAGGAAATACAAGTAACAGAGCACTAAATATGAATCAAGTAAGGATTTATGGAAGGTTTTTTTTAGTTAGCATGAAGCAGCAGCTGCTCATATTCCCAAACACGAGGTAGACTTGCAGCTGCCTGGGATTGAAATGGCAGAAACCTGCCTGTCACTCTGACCTACTGTCCCGCATTAGCAGGATGGGAAGGTAAATGCTTTTGGGAGCTCTCCTTTGCAGATCTCATCTTTGGAATAACCTTCCAAAACCCACCAGGTAGCATCTGCCACTTTAGCAGTTGGAAGGCACTGTATGAGACTTTTGAATGCCACACTGCTCAACCAGAACACAACCCTAAGATTGAGGACTTAAAGTAAACAAATAGCAGCACTGATACGTCAGCTGGGCAAACTCCAACTGGCTGACCCAGGTTAAATCCCTCTGATCTCATTTCCCGGCTTCCTAGGCATATTCACAATTTTGGTCTGAAGGAAAATGCAACAGAGGTATAAATGCAGTTTGCGGGTTTATGGACTTCAGGTGGACACACCAAGCACAATGCCATCCAGCAGCAGAGAAACACTGATCCAAGCATACCCAAATACCGGGCAACGACTCACAGGGTGTCAATCACAATTGTGAAAACACAGCACAAGTGCACAAAGCACTCCCACAAATCTGGAGCGTGGCAAAACATTTTCTTTGCTTAACCTAAAGTGCATCCTGCTTTAGTAATAAAGTTTACGAAATTCCGTGGGTTCTATGGTTCAAGTCCAGGAAATGACTCCTCTCCCCCAACAATAACAACAGTAATAAAGTGACTGATGTCTGATCCCCTTGCTTGGCTTATTTCCTCTTCAGATGGGCACCCAGTCCCACAGCCAGCCACATGCCCGTGAAAAGATGAATATACTGTGAAAACGCCCTAGGGATCAAAGCAACGGGAACTACACGTTTCATAGGAGGGCTGATTTCATGACGTGTTTCATAAAAAAAAAGAAGAAAGCATATGTGGGAAAAAGGGGGGCTCGGGTCTAGAGCAGGTCCACAGGGAACAGAAAAAGGATACATAAACGCTTCTTGGATCATTGAGTACAACTCACAGCCTCCGCGCTTCATCCCTCAAGGTCTTTCTTCTTACAGAGCTCACGTAAGATTTTTTTTATCCTTACCACTTACTTACCATGCTGAGATCCTTGATTACCCATACAACAAGTTCTGAGTCTCCTTCTCCTCCGCAGCATCCCAGCCATAGCAATCCCCTACAGGTCTTCAAGATCAGGCTAGATGGGACCTTGGGCAACCTGGTCTACTGGGAGAAGTTCCTGCCCATAGCAAGGGGTTTGGGACTAGGTGGTCTTTTGAGTTGCTTCTACCCAAACCATGCTATGATTCTGTTCTGTCAGCTTAGGACAGAATACTGCAGCTGGCCAAAGAAGTAACATTCAAACCGACTACCTTCTGCTGACTACAACAGCAGCAATACAGCTGGAAATGCTCTTAGAAGCCCCTGAAGTTACTGGCTCTGTGTTAACAGCAATGTTCTCTTTGATGAAAAAGGCACTTCTGTACACACACCACTTTCTGTTTGCTCACCTCAAACAGGGAAAGACCAGAACTGGAGGTCCATTAGTAGTTCTGCACAGAGCAGCAATAGTGCAGTGCTACAGTCAGAAAGCAGTCACGTGCTTTGGACGTGGGGTTTTTTTCCCCTTCAAACACTTGAAAGGGTTTGTAGAAGGTTTGTCATAGTCACTTTTCAATTCTCCGCAGCCTTGCTTGGAAAATTTCAATCCAGCACACAGGTTTTTGGTTTCTAAACAGTTAACCAGAAACACTCCTTCAGCCAGGAAGGGTCAGTTGCTCGCCTCACTGCAACTGTGCCAATAATTTTGCTTTTTACAACTACTCCATGGCAAGCTGCCAAGCAGGAATTCAAGTTTGTCACAGTTCTGCTGACATTTTAATTTGTGCTTCTCAAATTCCCCTTCTCTCCATCTTTTTTTTGCCAAGATAAGCTTACTAGATAACATGAACCATTCTTAACTCCTTGTTCTCTTACATACAAGCATCAGGTCTTCAAGCCCAAAAGGTAGCCATAAAAAGTCTCTTTTCAACCCCACCTCCAGCACACCCGTGCACAGCACACCTAGGAATCAGAGGGGATGACCAGGACTGCTGTGGGATCTAGAACTGGGAGCTGTCACTCACACCCAGAGTCATCCCTCCTTGTTCACAGCCAAGAAGGCTGGTACTGTGATCCAATCAGCTCTCCTTCATTGAGCACATTTGGATGGGAAACTTGAATGCTGCAAGAAACTAGAAAGACAACACTTTCCAATTCCTAATTAATTTTAAGGGTATGATTGGCAGTTTTGAACCTCCAAGTTATGTTTACATAAAAAAACCTTCATCTCCAGAGATAAGCAAGTTACCATCTGTAGTACCATACTGCTTGCAAGAGGGATGTATCTTAGAAGACTTCAAATGCAGCTGTCTCTCACCTCTGATTAGAGCCAGCAGGGACTCAAGTGACTACCTTCAACAAGACTCTAAACCCTTCAGTAGGTACAGCTGATTGAGGTGACTCCTATGTACCCACTTTGGTCTACTGGTGTCCACCATGAACATTTGATCCTCCCAGTCAAATCCAACTAAAATCATATTTGAAAGAGGAAATGATTGCTCAGTGATAACTGAATCAGGCTTTCCAATGACCTTTTTATTAAAGCTAAACAGGGCAGGGAGTGTGGAGAATATCACTAAGCATAACCACATCCCTCCCAGACAGATTCAGTACTAAAGCTGAGCAAAGCATCCACACCTACTCCCATGTGAGCCAGTACTGGGGGAATAAAACATAACTTCTCACTTTGCATACAGAACTTAGTAACAGCAGATAAGTCTCGCTTAAAAGCAACACTCCCAAGGCTTTCATTCTGAGTAGGGTCACTACAAACACATGGATTTTCCTACTTATGGGGGTGAGGGAATACATTTTTATCAGATCTTTTTTTCGTCCCCATCAGAAGCAAAGCAGAAAAGTTCTCCTGTTTGGTTTGTCTCTGGGTTCACGAGAGATGACGTACTAACAGCAGTGTTTTAAAGGCACCTTTTACCCTATAACCCCAAAGTGCTTTCACTTCCCTTAATGAACTCAGCTTCGCAGAAGCCTGACAGCTCCATTTCACATGGGATCTAAGGGAAAGATGAAGTAATTTCTCTAAGCCATGCAGCAGAACAAAACTGACCCTGGACAGCCCAATGATTTATGCAATAGACCACACTTGCTTTTGCACAGCATCCTGTCCCAGAGCATGCTGCCACTGATGAAGTAACGCTTCTCTAATTCCCACTGCTTTCTTGGATACTATTGCATAGGAGTTTTGCAGTCCCAGCCCCAACAAAATGCTAAGTCAACAGTGGCTTAGGACACTCCTTACCTCAGAGGCTCAGGACCTATGCTATTGTTTATATTACTAATGTTTCCTGGTAATGCCCTCCTTCTTTCCCATTACCATTGGGCAGAAAAGAAATAGTATTTTCAGACTAGTCACAGAGCAAAGCAGATTACTAAGTAAAGAAAAGAAAGTAATAAAGACATGGGAAAGGAAATATATAAATAAATAAATAAATAAATCAGTCTTCCCAATGTCTGGAACCCAGACCACCTTCTGGATTAGGTGAACTTCAGATTGCTGTAATGTGATCACTGCTTGCACATGTACACGAGCCCCAGTTATATGCCAAGGTTCTTCCATTGGACACGAGCATTACGGTGTAAGTCAAAGATAACACCATAAAAAACTCCTCGCAGCAAAAACACATTAAAAACCAATTAAGTAAATAATTTGAATCAAAATGCTCTATTCCCACCATGAAAATAAAAGGCCCACCGCAATACCAAATAAGGAACCACAACAAGTTATCTCTGCATAAGTGGTATAAAACCTGCATGGTCAAGAGCATTATCTTTTCGCTTGCAGCCTCAGCAAAGCTGAATATCAATACTTTGGTGTCAATGGGCAGTATTCTGATTCCCTGTGCCACCACTTTGGAGGACAAAGCTCTCAAACACTAAGGCACTATTGGTCTGTTATAGCAAAGTTTGGCTCTGAAATAGACTAAGCTGAAATTCTCTTGGCATACATTATACAAACAAGATGTTACAGGAATCTTGCATAGGAGGATTCGTTTTGAATTCCCCATCTTCTGCCAACACAGGATTGCACAAGATGTGGATAAGGGTGAGGAGACAAAAGGACTCGTGGTCCTAAAGCTTCTCCATGGTGTACTTGATTCGGGGACCTGTTTTTTGCTGACCCTACATCAATGCCCTCGTTCCATTTTATTGCATTTTATCTTAATAAGAGTTATCTCTATGAGAGAATCATGCTGGTGCAACATGAAGGCACAGTCTTTTGTATGATTAAATACAGCTTTTATAAGATAAACTGCCCTACAACTGGCATCTTAAACTCAAGTAACACTAGACAACTCCTGCACTTCATCCAAGCTAGGTTTCTTTAATCACTCAGCTCCTTGTTTCCAGCAGACTTCAATTTATTGGTCATATTTTTACTTCCTTTTGTAGAGAACAAGAATTTACACTTCCCTTTCCCTTACGCACAGTCATGCATTTTGCCACTTATTGTTTATTCAAGCTCTTTCCACCACTGAGAACCTTGCGCCTCTATTTTCAGAAGTAACGTACTGGCTCGAGAATACTTGAAAAGACAAAAGGTAGAAAGAAAAAACTTGATAAGCTCAATGTTTTTTCCAGACTCAAATGGAAAGAGAAAGCTATTCCCACAGTTTCTTTAAAACTTCAGAAATCAAAGCGTAAAAGAAAGGTGCTGGGCTGCCACCTAACCACATTAATATTCTGGTACTCTCCTTCAGTTTCATATCCTATCCTGCTTTATACAGGAAATTTGTTCCCAATTAAACTGAAGTTTCCCAGACTAAGCCAAGACTAGAAAAACTCTTTGGGCAGATGCCGTACTGACACTGCCATCAATCTTTCCTATCTCCCATTTTCCAACACATGCCCTGCTCACAACACTAACATTCCTCTTTCCCTTAATATTTTGTATTTCAAGATTGAAGCTAAACAAGATTGAAGGAGCCAAAAGATAACCAGAAATAACATCCCAGCTTCATCTCCTGAGCAGATACAGAGAGAAAACTCTGTTCCATGACTCAGTACTAAACACAAAAAGGAGAGAAGTCAAATGAATGGTAAGTAGGGGAATCTCCACTTAAAAAAAAAACAAATACATAAAAATAATAATAATTTAAAAAAAAGGTTGGGGGGGGGGGTGTTATGCTGTCAAGTATTAAGGAATTAAAAGATTTGTGTAGCCAATTAGCAGATCTGGGATAAGTAGCAGTTAAATCCAGCTAATGATAAAATGAATCAGAAGAAAAACACGGTATTTCCTAACAAGCCCAACGCAAGAGGAGTGATTTTGCAAATCTCAGGACTTGAAGCAGTTTGGGTTGGTTTTGTTTTTTTAAGAGTTCTCACAGAGCACCTCTGAACAACTGCGATTGAATGAAGTTTGGTTGCAGCAAAGACGTAGGATCAAGAAATTCCATTTCAGGACATAATCTGCTGCCAGCTTCAGGACAGAGGACAAAGTTCACTGCTCTCAGTGTGTGACATTACAAACCTCAAAGTCATCTGAATTTTTGGTACTGCAAATGTCCGTGTTTTCATCACTGACTTTTCCAAGTATAACTCCTGAAATCCTACGCATTCTGCAGTTATTCTGTAGCTGTTTATAGTGAGAGAAGTATGGGATCACATTAGAGGCAAGGCCTTTTTATTTATTGATTGATATTAGGTGCATTAGTTAGCACAAGATCAAGGAGCTAACTGTTCACCTTATTTTATTACTAACTTTCTTTCTCTAGGTCACGACTGGTTTACCTCTACCATACATCACAGTCCCTGTGGATTGGGCTGCTTTCAGAGCAGCAGCCACCACGCTGTGTTCAGAAGCAGAGTTTACTTCTTTACTTTGCAGTTTCTACTCTCAATGATTAAGTTTAATAATCCCCACACATCTCCACTCACTGAGACAATGGCTCAGCACCAGCAGAATCCACCACAGACATTAAGCAGAAGCATTCCCTAAGCCACCGCATACTCAGTTCTCGGTTAATCCTTCTGTAAGGTGAAAAAGATGCCTGCCATCTCAAAAGATTTCTTGCTTCCCTTGCAGCCAGTGGAGCACATCCTTACCTTCACTCATCATCCTTTCCCACCTCAGCCACGCGTGGCCTTTTCAACAAAGAAAAAACCAACATCAAAAACAATTTCTGGGGCCTATCAATAAAAAAGTTAGCTTTGGTACTCGGAGTGAGGCTGGTAAGGTCCACATAATCATACAAAAAGCAAAGCTCAATTTCTACCAATGCCAACAAATTTTAGACCTGCACTTAGCACAATCCTGCTTCAGCACAACCTCATCAGCACCAAAGCATGCAGGCTTCTCCAGGTTTGTCAACTTGAGCCTCTTCACCAGCAGCTTCGAGTTGCAGCCTTTCACCTGTTCAACATTTTGCTTTAAGATGAAAAAGCAAAGCAGACACACAAGGCATACACTATGTTTTCAAACAATTACAACTGCCAAGAGGAAGGCTCTGAAAGGCCATTGGTAATGAGGGAGAAAAGCACTGGTCCTCTTACTGTTCATAGTCCATTTGTTGTAGCTGCTCATGGACTGAAGAACATGTGCAGATGTGACTGCGAATAAGCAGCACACTTTGCCATCGTTTCATATGGCTGACATGCAACCCAAGACAAAAACCAGTGTCAGCCGAGAGCCTACACTTATGATGTTATTAATAGCAGAGAAGTGATGCAGTCACTATGTGCTTTCTAGCATAAGCTTATAAGGCAGAAAGTTCTTACCTGCCTGGCCACCCTCCGAGCTTCCCAGTAAGGTTTAGAATCTTCTACAGCTTTCCCAATCTTCTTTACCAGTTCATCCAGTTTTACTGTAGCTTCAACCAGCACAGAGCGGAACTTCTGGCGTGCATCCTTCAAAATGTTGCAAAGCAAAAAGGGGGAAAAAAAAAAAATCCAAAGATTAGAGCTTTAAAATTTATGTCTGGTTTCCTACTTCCAGGTTGCTCTTCAGACCTGCACACAAGCCAAGAGTTAGTAGTGGTAACAACAAGAACCTAGTACTGCATTGTAATGCTAGGATCCTGGGCAGCAAATGTTTATCTTCCAGAGGCAGCTTTTATAGAAAGCTTGCAATAGCCTGGGCCAGTTGCTGTTGCAGGATTTCTCAGAGAGGAAGAGCTAGGGAAATATTCCAGAGAAGGCAAACAGTAATGTAACCACTTCTGAGATACAGCCAGGTGGCAAACATACCTCATCTGCCTTACCGTTCACACTGGTTCAGGAGCACAAGTAGCATTACAAAAACTCAAGTTTGTCCTCTGTAACGTTATAATACAACGGAAAGCACAGCTATGATAGCAGGATAACGAAGTCCTAGGCTGAAGCAAGTGAGCATTTGCTCAAATAAAGCAGCTGTGGACACAGAAACAGAGGGAAAAATCTGCTTACCCTTGTAAGGCCTCAAGTAGGCAAGGATCTCCAGTGAGATACCCTCACCTCCACTGCCAACCCTTCAGTGAGGTCTGGGAAGGGACAGATCCTGGCTCCACCACTTCCAGTCACTTAGGAGCACTGCAAGCAGCTGAGCTCCCCTGGGTTGGCTCTGCCTTCCCACCAGATGCTCAATCACTGATTCAGGCTGTGACTTCGCATTTCCACCGCACTCTTTCCAAAGGACACTTGCCAGAAGGCTCCCTGATCTTGCTTCACCAGTTTTGATGGCTGGATATTTACTAGAGATTTTCAACACAATTTTTAGCATCCTACTCACTCCTTGTGCCTTTCCTTTCACTAACTAAGCTGGGTTAGCAGGCAGGCCTAATCCCACAGCAAGCTGGCACTCAAACAGGCTCAGCATCTCCTACACTTCAGCACATGTCCCACCCCAATAAGCGTCATCAATAGAGGCACCATTTCATAGTGCAGATGAGGACAGACAGGATTTGCTTTCTGCAGGACGAAGAATCAGACTCTTCCCACATGGCAGTGGTATATTTTCAAGTCAGCTCCTCCTTCTGTTTTATAAACACCTCAAGAGAGACAATAAAAACCTTCCAGGTCATTGAAGAAAGATTATCCATCATTAAAGCCTGTCTTTTCAGACAAGGCTTGTACCGCCTGATACAGGTTTCACTTTCCATTTGATTGTTAATTGTTATATTTAAGAACCGTAAATTCCAACTTCTTCCATATGAGGAGAGTTGCCCTTTACGTGATTAGCTGAAGAGGTTACATTTCTTCTTCTTTTCTGCTCCACTGAAACTTCCACACCATTAAGCAGAGCGATCCTGATTTCAATCTCAGTATCCAACCCAGACTCTAAATCAATGGTACTGCTGCAGAGAGATGCAAATATAAGCTGAGATCTGGCCCAGGGTTTAAAGAGCCTGAGAGGAAGGGCCATGTGAGCTACTGACAAGCCTTGTAATTCTAATTAGAGACCAGGATTTAGGCAGACTGCTAGAGGGATGTGGTGATAAATCAGGAAGCAGCTGGCTTGAGGATGTGCTCTAATTCAGGAGGGTTTCATCATTACTGATGAGGATTTCTAGAATGCACCACTGTTTATTCATTGAAAGAATGAATATACATTGAAGCCTGCAACTATGCTCAGAGAAGTGGAAAAATCTGCAACAGTACACTAGTTTCACAGAAAAGGAAACATACTTCAGTAAAAGCTGATTTGGTTCCTTTTCAGGGTTATTTTAAACCTTAAACAGCACCAGTAGTATTTTTTCCTCCGGAGCAAAAAAGCTTTCTTCTTTAAGGTGCTCCAATTTATTCTAAGGAAATACTTACATGGGTGGCAGAGCCAAAACAGAGACTTATTATTGTAAAAACTTGAATCCAGCCAATAATCCAAGGATGAAATGATGAAGTGAAAGGATGAAGTGTATCATTCAAACAATATGTATAGAGTCAATGAGTTCCTCAGTGAGAAAAGGTTGAATCATTTCTAAACAAGTGCACCTGAAGGTCTGGTTTTCGACTTGTACAGGTTGCGTATCTGGATACCAGGTATGGAAAATGAATAAAGGAAAAACAAACATAAATGTATCAAGCTTTAAAAAAATAATAAGCCCTTATGTAGCACATCATCAAAAAATTCAGTTCCCACGTCAGTAAGATAAGCACTTGGAACAAAGAAATCTGACAACAGCAACTTTGTACTACCACTAGGTGAATCTGTGCTTAGAGACCTACCCCAAATATACTCATGTAACTATTACATACACACTTAGCCAACAGGAAAACAGAAGAGCAAAACCAAACCAAAAAATACCAAGGATAGTGCAGCTTCTGGATCCATGAACCTCCTACCACTGCATTCAAATTACTATACTGTAACTCATCCTCTAACTGGCACCTGAGGCACCCAGGACTTGTAAACCTTTAAACACTTCTCCACCAGGCACCCTGCTCTTGTTGCCCTGATGCTCTAGCTACGCTACAAGAGCAAATGGGTCCCATGTTACACACCTACACTGCCATGTGAGCTCCTCACACATCTCAGTGCATTCACCCTCGCCAGCCTACCTAGTCCACACCAGTTCAGCTCTCATGGTCTTGATGACTGCAGGGTCCTACTGGGAACCAGTGCTTCATCTCCTCCTACAAGCAGGGCACAGCTCCCCTGAAACACATGGCTATATCAGCGTGCTGGCAGGACATCTATAGATGTCAGCAGCCACGGGACAGCAGAAAACTTCCCTGGCAGGCAACCCAGATTAGTTCAAATAAGAAATACAACCATACCAGCTGGTTTTACTCTTCATGTGAAGAACCATAAGCACCCCAGATAGAGAAGCTGTGGCACCCCATCCCAGAAGGCAATCAAGGTCAGGTTGGATGGGGCCCTCGGCAGCCTGATCCAGTGGGTGGCAGCCCTGCCCAAGGCAGGGGGTTGGCACTGTGTGGGCTTTAAGGTCCCTTTCAATCTAAGCCATTCCATGAGTCTATAAACACTCACTCCAAAAATGTACAAGCTCACCATCAGCATGGTGATACAGTATCCCCATGGTTCCAAGCACCGGTGAAGCCTTCCACACCATCCTCATTGCTCATCTAGTCCTGCAGTGCGATGAGCACCCTGTGAGTGTTACTACTGAGCTGCAAACTTGCTACACTCAGACTTTCACCCAGTGCCACAAATACCAGAGAAAGAAAACTCCTGCAATTCCCTGCCGTTAGAAGAGCCAAGACAGCACAGCATATGTTGTGCAGCTTTTCTAGCACAATCCTCAGCTTTTAGCTTCTGTACTTCAGTTCCTCCAAAGAGGCTGGCTTCCCAGCACAAAGGCTAGCAGGTTAGGTACAAATCTGATTAAGACACCTAACCCTCCACACCTGCTGCAAAATGCAAAAGAAAAGCAGTCCTCAAACCTCCCACTGAAGTTACAGCCTTCCTAACTAGACTCTCACTCCACGTCTTTATTTCATTCACAAAGGCTGTCCTATGCCCATCCTGACAATTTGGTGCGTAGAACCTCTGACAACCCATTATACCAGCATGGAGGTGCATGGGCAATGAGGATTCTCCAGAGACGAGCTCTGTGCTTGCAGGAGGGAGGCAGTGCTCCTCCCTGCCTTCCTCTGTCAGAGACACAGTGGGGTCAGAACCAGCAATGTGCAGGGGTGGGAGCAGGTATGCTGTCCCACTGCACACACAGCAGATGCAGGCAGGCATGCGCTCAGAAAACTACCACTAGGAGTTAAGGAAGAAGCCCTTCCTTACTCATCCAAAGACAAAAGCAGATGGCAAAATAAGTACTGTAACACCAATCCCCATGTAGAAGCCATTTCCTACGGAAACAAGCAGATAATACAGACAGGGAAAGAGCTCTTAGTGCTGGACAAATCCATCACACACAAATATCACGCTTCCAAAGACAACAGGAAGAAGGGCTGCTGAACTGCTCCCCCCTCTGCTGAGCACTCTTTGCTGGGATGCTGGAAAACACTGCACGGGGTGGTTGATGGCCCTACAGATAAATTTCCCCAGCGCACTCAGGTATGCACAGAATGAGATTCCTGATGCTGACAGGCCATTTTTCTAAAACCTGGACTTAGATCTTTTCTTTAAAAATAAAAATAAAAGAAGATTCTTACATGGGACATGGTCAAAATATGAAGCTTGAGCCCTATAAACCAAACATATGAAGGGGGAAGTGGAAAGGACAGCCCTTCCTCTTTTGCAAGGGGTTCCCATGCTGGTAGGGCTTACAAGTGAGAGCACCACGGCAGACGCAACCCTTTCCTGTGACACTGTTCCACATCAACCCAGAGTAACCCTTAGGACAAATGTGGGACTAAAAGGAGCACAAAGCCTTGCAGATCGGGACTAAAGGATCTAGACAAGCATACAAGAAGGATCCTAAACAAACCTCACTTAAACATAGCTGGAAGTAGCACTGCTTAGCTCTAGTTTTTGTGTGCAATCATTGTCCCTTAATAAACACTAGCAGGCTTGAAGCTCCAGCAACACAAAAGCTCTAACAAAAACCACATTGGGATTGCTAGGATTCCAGTGGTAATTTTAACGGTATGTGCTGCATTTTTCCCCCTGCAATGCTGCCAGAGGTTCCCTTGATTGATCTGCTGCAGCTGAATCGTACCTCTAGGAGCTGGTCAACAATTCATAGGGGTTAGATGGATGGGCATGCTGTGCACATTTGCTAAGTGCGTTTCCAGGCTCCTGATGAGAGTTCCCATGCAGATGTGTTCCCAGTAAACAGGAAAAATACTGAAATAGCAAGGCGCTGCTCAAACTTGTATTTGGTCAAAACCTGCTTCTATCTCCACTGCAAGATGTTTCCAACACCTCTTCAGAGAGGCTTCCAACACAATCGGGGACACAGGGAAAGCCAAGCGTTCAATCCTCTGGAGGGCCTTTATCATCCTTTTGTTGTGTCAGTAACTCAGTGTTGCACTTAGCAAGATTGGCTTGACGGGTTTTAAATGAAACCAATCAAAGATTCATTAACAGGCAATACATTAAGGGAACACAACTACCAGCCACTCAGTGCCCTTTATCGGCTCTGCAGGTCCTGAACAGGCTGTGAGTACTATAAGGTCAGGGCAGTCCTTCAGGTTTTAGTGGGATAGGCCAAAAGAGCAAAAAATGAGTGATTATACCAACTAAAAGAATAGATTTAGCCAACTTCTACATTTCTCTTCAAGTCATGCCACGCATGTAAAATCACACTTCTCACGGGGTGATTCGGGTACAGATTTTTATTATTTTTTTATTATTATTTTTATTTGTTTTAAGAAGGTAGGCTGATCAGCTCCAAATGGGATCCCTCATTTTGTCACCGCTGTGAGCAGCCAACTCCAACAGCTCTGACATCATTAAAACACGGACACGCCTGTGGCTGCACTGGGAGAGTGCAATGTCACAATCCTAGAGATATTTACTGATGTTAGCCCCACATCATTCCTATCGGGTAAACATGACCGTTTTGCAGATGTAGACCTGAGGCACAGTGAGAACGAAAGCATGGGATTTACAAATACATAACAGCGACAGCATTTTTCCTGTTATTGGGATCTGGAAAGAGCCGGCACACACAGCAATCCAGCTGGAGAAGCCATGCAAAGCTGCAGGAAGTCCAAAGCAGACTCAGAATTTAGATGCCACAAGGTTGCTCTTCCTGCTTATTAGAGAGTACTTCAAGTCAGGAAAACATGAGGGTTTTTCCTGATCTTCCTTCAAGGAAATGTACCCTCCCTTCAAACCCTCCATTCGCTTTTTCAGATCATCCAAGAAATATCCAACAGTGGAAATGAATGGACCACAAAGTAATACCATGAGCTGTACTGTATCAGCTTCCTGTAAAGTAAATAGCCTAATGATACTGTGTTCCCATTAACGTCAACTATTATAAAGTCAGCTACTACATTATTCACTCCGTATTTTCAATAACGGAAGAACGGGATAAATATAACTCCATTGTTCGTAAGGAAACAAAAAAGCTCATCATCTAATGAACCATCTCGCAACAGCAGCAACAACACAGACAAGAAATGGGCAACACAAGGGGCAAGCAGCCAAAACTTCAAAGGCAAATCCAGCACGGCTCTCCCAGAAGCCCATGTTCTTCAGCAGCACTCAAGGATTTCAGAACTGGGATCACTGTTCCAAAGATTCAGCTCCTCCTTCCCAACTGTGGATTTATCCTGTAAGAGAGCTCTGCCAAGCAGCCTTTTCTGTCTGCAGAATAACAGCAAGGACTTATATTTTGCAAGAAAAAATAATCTAGAAACGTTTTAAGTCCATTTAAATTGCCATCTATCAACAGTTACATATATACATATACATAGTAGTACATGTATATATATAGTACTGCTCCTGATGGGAGTTGGAATGCATTTAATTGGTACTGTTGCACCTAAACAGATCAACTAGCATACTGCTTTTCTAAGTTCACTCTTAAAATTCAAATGAAGCTAGTGACACAGAGTACTTTTCACAGCTGAAATATAGTTTAATTCTGCATAACAAATAGTCCTCAGCTCCACCAAGTCTATTTGCCAATAAATTCATGATCTACATGCCAGAAACAGAAAACAAAGAGAAGAAAATTGCCACACAACAAGCTCGGAGATCACTGCAGCCTGTCCAGCTGAATAGAACTATGGTATTCAAAATACTGTTATGCTATCAAATTTATTTAGGAACTAAAGTAAAAACGTTGTGCCAGCTTTCCTCTAACAGTATTTTCACCCCACACTACCACAGGTTTTATCTTTTGTTTTGCAGATAACAAAAGAAAACTTAGATGCACAAGTGGGCCGATTAATTTGCCAGTATTAGATCCACGGTGCTGAACCTTCCATAAGCACGGCTGACCAGCTGAAACTCAAATCAACCACTCCAGAACACACCAGTGGATTTTTAAACAGCGTAGAACACCCCTTTCTCCCCTGAGTAGGAAGTCTTTTCCTTCAGCTCTTCAACTTTCCATCTTGGCAGGCATTTTTATACCAAAGATAACCAACCAAACTTTCACTGCTGATAATCGCAAGAACCCAAACCCAAAGGAGCCACTTGTGAAAGCAGAACTCGTCTTAGTTTCATTTCAAAACCTAAAAATAGGGTTTCGCAGTGGCTGGCTGGGTGTTCCACTTAGGGCTTCCACTCTGTCAGCATCGCTCACACCTTTCAAATTTACCATCAGTTCCTTGCTGCTAAATAACCTCTTGGGATAACCATACAGGAGGGAACCTGCTCAAAAACCTCTTTCGGTTGTCTACAAAACCCAACACGCACAGAAGGAAAATGCAAGGATGAAGTCCCTACCTCCAGTTCCGTCTCCCTCCGATTGATTACATCTGTGGATTGATTCAGCTTTTCCAGCTCCCCCTGAAAAGAAAGGAAGAAAATGTTGAACGTGTATGAAGAAATCTGAGGGAAATGTTTCTGAGAACGGTTGTTCATCATCCCCACAGACAGCTCACAAGGGCCGTGGCTTACACATGTAATGAAAACAGGAAAACCTGAGACACTTGGAACAACTTTGCCACTGGTCTTCTATTCTGCAGCCTAAAAGAAAAATAATCAGAGCAGCTCTACAGCTT
The DNA here is from genome assembly GCF_039878825.1 of Excalfactoria chinensis. Classification (NCBI taxonomy): domain Eukaryota; kingdom Metazoa; phylum Chordata; class Aves; order Galliformes; family Phasianidae; genus Excalfactoria; species Excalfactoria chinensis. The sequence goes on along the minus strand of NC_092826.1, from coordinate 115,546,979 downwards.
TATTTTAAGGCAGCCCCGTTTCCTGTTCTGGCCTATTCCTCACAAGTAAAAATAAACGTCAAGTAGAGTAATTTCTGTTCCTGCTCATCAAGGTACCTTGACATCTGCTACCTTGAACAGGCACCCCCAAATATATTAGCATCACGTTAGTCCGATCACAGGAGATGCTGCAGAAGAAATACACAGCACTGTGCTCTGGATTTTGGCAAGCCTCTCTATAACACAACCAGTCAGTGGGACAGATGACGACGTTTATTAAGCCTGCCTTCGAGCCAACATTCTGATCTCTAACAGCAAAAGCAAAGGTGTAAAACCTTCTGAATAAATACGGACTAGAGGCAAAACTAGAGGAGCCCTCCCCCACTCCGCGGGGACTCCTCACGGCCAGCGGCGACGAACCGCGGACCCGGACCCAAAAATACACGCCGTGCCCGCGGGAGGCAGCAGGTCACGGCTTGGTTAAGGGGAGAAAAAAAATCGTCTGTATAAAACGCGACGGAATAAAAAGCCTTCCGAACGGCACCGACAGAAGGGAAACGGCAGCTGCCATTACAGCTCCTTCTGAACAAGAATTCAAACACTACGCCATCTCCTCCCCCACCCCGTTCCCATCCCCGCATTTCGGGGTGCCGGCCCCGCTCCGCAGCCAAGGTCACGGCCGACAGCAGCCGGGGAGGGGTCCGCACGCCGACAAAGGGCAGCCCCGGGCCGCTCGTGAAGAGAACCGTCCGTCCCCGCGCGCGGGGAGGGAGCGGCCGGAGGTCCCTCACCTGGATGCGGGGGTCCACCTCCTCCTCCTCGGGCCGCGGGGCCTCCTCGGCGGCACGGCCGCGCCTGCCCCCCGGCTCCATGGCGGCTCCCGCCCGCCGCTGCCCGCTCCGCTCCGGCTGCCGCTCGGCGGCCACCTCGGCGCGGCCCCGCCTCCGGGGAAACCCCTCCCTGCCCGCGGCCCCCCCGGCCCTTTGTGCCTGGAGAAGGCAAGGAGAGTGTTATTTGCTCGTTCTTTCCATCCCCTTTATTTTTTAGCCCCTTTTGCTTCTTTTCTTTTGTCGTTCCTCCCTGCCCCGCCGGGCACGGCAGGCCCACGCACGTCCACTGCGCGGAGCCGAGGTGAACGATTTCAGGTGCTGAGGAAAGCCAACCACACCTTGCACCGCTCCTTTTGCCTCCTTCTTTTATGTCTCTACTCTTCCTGCAGGCTCTGCTGGTGAGCTTGCAGCAAAGAAAAGGGAAGGAAAATTTTGTGCTTCCAACAAATGACAACCAGATTCCTTTCGTGTGGCAGCTGAGTAAGCAGCTGTTGTACCGACTGGGTGCTGCAGGACGGGCATCCTGAAGGCACATCCTTGTGTTGCCCACACAAATCAGCCTCTTGCAGAAGACCTGGGCCCCAGCAGCTCCTCCTCAAGCTTTCCTCAGGCCCAGCTGGGATCCCTTCTTGGGGAAATGCCGTTTTAAACAAGACTCTTCCCTTCCCAAAGTAAACCCGTACAGAGATTAGCAGTCCTCCCTCCCTTTGAGTGGATGATAACAGATCAGTGGGGAATGTCTCTGCTTTGAAAGCATCGCTTAATTTAACCCAATTTCTGTTGCTTTCAGATATATGATCTGATTTGGAGGTGGTTCTCTGCAGAGCTAGGAGTTGGATTAGATGACCCTTGTGAGTCCTTTCCAACTTAGGATGGACTATGATTATGTCACTTTAGAAGATTCCCCCCCCAAAAAAATTAAATAAACAAATAAGCAGTTCTTATTCTTGGTGACAGGTCAGGCTGGACAGGGCTCTGAGCTCCTGACACAGCTTTAAGTATCTCTGCTCATTGCAGATGACCTCCAAGGGTCCCTTCCATCTCAAACGATTCTTTGATTCTGTGCTGCTATGGAAGAAACTGGAAAAATCAAAACAGTGTGGGGAGAAAGAAGAGAGTGGCACAAACATTTGGAAAGTGTATAGACATGCAAATTGACACCATCAAACCAAACTAATCAAGGAACAGAGGTGTTGCAAAAACGCAGATGGGCTGTTCACATCTTCATTTCTCACAGCAAGAGAAACCGTGTAAAGAAAAAGAAAACATCACCACACAAAAGTGGTTTGTTCTTGTTGATTGCCATTAAGGGAATGCAATGTCTGCAAACAATACAGAGCTCCGGAGTGCCCTGGTCTCTCGTGTGGCTCATGTGGTTCAACATCCAAAGCTCTGGTCATCCTAAAAACCACAAAGCAGCTTCTGGAAGGGTTAGTGCTGGCAATCCTACCGTAGAGAACACAGCCGTGTAGAAGAGCTGGGGTAGCTTTGTCCCATTTCACCAAGACCTGAGTGGTCTGAACCATTACACAAAAAGTGCTGCTTGCTACTTGGGGTACCAAAATGTTCCAACATGGACTGTGCTCTTCCCAAGGGATTTATCATGTCTGAGTGAGAACCCCATTCTTCCACTGCCACTGTGACAGCCCCAGAGATTATCAGAACTCAGAATCAAGCCAAATCCATCAATCTGCCACCATCGTGTCAGAGCAAGCTGTTTCTCTCTTCATTTGTGCTTGGAGTTAGTGTACTGGGAGAGCTGCCCGCACAGCTTGGCTCTGTGCAAGAGATGGTACGAATGCACATCCCCTTCCCCCACAGCTCCAAAAGCTCACGCACAGCCCCCAAGGCTGCTGAGATCAGTTTGTATCAAGCCAATGCATCAGGGAGGTTTATTTTCAAAAAATTGCTGAAGAATGCACAGATCACAAGTTTGACATCACTAAGGCACAAACAGAAAAATAGCCTTGAGGGAGGAACTTGAAGAGAAAGGGAGACCACTCAGAACGCATGAATATCGATAAAAGACTCAAGAATATTATTTGCATCATCGGTTTTCTCTGTTCCCCATGAATTAGTTTTGACTGAAACCACTGTCACATGCAATGGGCAGAGAGCCCCAGGAGTGCATGAGCAGCCCTACTGCACAGCACGTAGGCAGGGCCCATGCTCTGCTTATGGCAATACGGCACAAGACATCAACGGCAGATGATGACATTTGGGTATTGCTTTCACAAAGTCGTGAGTCATCTCATCCCAGCAAATCTCCTACACGATGTGTCAAAAGTAAGAAACTTCCCCCAAAAAAGACAGCCAGTCATGCTGACCTTTTCAATTCCCTTACACGCACAAAGGCAGCTGAGTAAAGCCTGCACGGGGTTTGACCAAGGCAGCCTGTGCACTTCTTCTACATCAATATTTCAAGCCCTGGTCTGAAGCACTCAGTGTTCAACTATCAAGCAAGGTTCAGGAAGGAAAGAACAGGGCACTCTTTCGTTAATGGTATTCTGGAGTGGCCACAGCGGGGGATTAGCACCAAGTGATGGGGCCAAGCTGTGACTCGACACAAGTTACTCTGGAGGTGGTACAGCTCATCTGAAAAGCACCAGTACAGGGAGAGTCACGGTCCAATTCACTTTAACAACTGTTTTAATCACACCAGACAATGCATCTGTGTTGTGCAATGTGACAGCTGCTGCTTGGGGTACAACCTTTACCATTACTGCCAGATGTGGAGCATAGAAACCTCTGGGCAAGGGCCATGCTCTGGCCAAGCAGCAGTCTTACCTTCAAGAGTAGATAACCCCTTTTTTTGGTCCCACAGAAATTCTCAGTCTATAGGCAGCAGTTGGCAGGGAAAAGCAGGCAAGGGAGGAGTACAGAGAGAATTTTCTCCCTTGTTCTGGAGGATGTTTCATAGACTAAGTATTACATTGTCTGATTAGACACTGGGGAAATAGAAGTTGCATTTTAAATAAAATCAGCCAGGAAGAAGTATGTGTCAGTGAGGGACCACTTAGGGAAACATACCAATGACTGCAGTTAATTTAGCAGAGGGAAAAAAATATCCAAGTGAATGGATAGTGCGATTCTACATATATCTGATGATGGTACATTTTGAATGGATTTCAAGGAAGGGCTGGGTTGGGCTGTTCTGTTGTTTTGATGTGTGGTGCTTTTCAAGTCTATCTTACTTGTGCTTGTACTTACTTACTTGTGCTTGTACTTACTTACTTATTTGTGCTTGTATTGTTCTAAAAGCTTGATTCTGCCCAAGCACTAGAGGGAAGAGCTTAAAATACAAATCAAAGCTGCATCTCCTTCCTCAGAAACAAGTTTTACTATCCCCTTTTTGAATGATGATAAGATACTGAGCAGAGTTCAGGACTAATCGGCACATATCTGATTAGTGAAGACACATTTGTGGTTCCTGGAAAACCCTGCGGAGAAAATTGACTGAGACACTGCCTTGCTTACAGAATATTGCCTCTCTTTCCTCAAGGGGACCAGAAAAATAGTTCTGCTCTGAAAATTCCTCAGCTTTTGTTGATTATGATGCCAGAGGCTAATTTCCCATTGGCCTCAAATATTGAAGCACTATAGCAATTGAAGTAAATTACCATCAAATAAACACAGAAGTATAAACAGTCCAATTCTAACAAAGTACATAAAACTTGGCTCTCAAAATACACTTATGGGCGTAAAATCCTCTACATAATTGCTGTAACTGAACTAATCCTGAAGACCGCTTTAGTGATTTTACACGCTAACTTTGACAACATTACACCATGTATTAGTTCAGCCCAGAGAGTTCTCATGTTAAACCAAGTCACCATCTCTCTCTTCTAAACTGCAGCAAAGACTCTGCTCTACCAGCATTCAAGCCCCATATGCTTTGCTACTTCTCAGAAGCAAACTGTGCATGTTGGAAACGTTTTTAAGCACTAAGTAGGATCTCGCCCACAATCCCAGTACCTTTAAAGATCCGATTCTTCAAGACTTAAATCTTACAGATAAGAGGCCAAGCCCATGCTTTATATTTGAAGATATCTTCATTTACTGAAGGTTTTAATACTCTGTGTATCCAAGGAATTTAAGCACTTCTGAAGTGGTCAGAATCAAACTTCCTCTGGCTTTTTCTATATCTGAGAACTGTTATCACAGTTCTATATTCCCGATGTTAGCAGCATGATCTCTCTCTGCGTTTTAGGAAGCACTAAAAATCAAGCATTCTTTTTTATGGCACCACATTATGATGCTATCACCTTACGAACTTGCACACAAACAGTGAACACAAAGATACATTGTTGGGGCATGAGCATCTATGGTACAAAAAAATGATGTGCTATTCCACCTACAAGGAATGTATTTAAAGAAAATGCTACATCCCAAAATACCATTTAGTTCATTTCTTTTTAACAAGCATCACTTAAGGATGAATAAAAATACCCTCTAGTCTTTCAAGGCTACAAAGAAGGGAGGCTTATTTAAAGAGGTACAGTCTACTTTCTAGCCATGCTTAGCCTAGAAACTTTAAAAAAAGCTAAATATATATTAGCAAAATTACCTTCTTGGCTAGTTGATACTGGATATACCTTTCTATCCCATTAACTACTTTTCTAACTATCATGAAACCTCATCTGGATGATGCTTTACACAGATAGTGTAAGTATATATATTTATATAAAATTTGCATAAGCGTTACTAAATATACAGTGCATGACTAATAGCTCGATGGATGCTTGCTGCTGTTTCATAGAGAATCACCACCACCACAGGACTTTCTTCTCACACAGTCTGTCCAGGGCAAGGTGGGTGGTGTGGAATTTCCCACTGGAAACCACCATCACGACAATGCTGTGTCTCCAGAGAAGAAACGGAGGCCCACTGCCCATCTGCACAAAGTACAAAGTGTGCTGCTTTTGCAGATTTAGGAGATAGCACAGTAACGTGAGACACCCTTACTTGTATCTGGTGCTGAATGATAAGGAAAAATCCCCTTTACGGTGCCTGATGCTTTAACAGGGAAAACTCTACGCTGCATCCTTTTCAGTTGAACAAATTCCCTTCCCTGCCATCTGCTATTCTCGATAAGTAGTCTCCCATCAGTTTCAGTGGGGACAGATCAAGTGCAAAGGTGTAAACTTATACGCAGAATAAGACCTTAGACAAGAGGTGTCTTTTGAGAGCCAACATGAGACACAAGAGCCAACATGAGATGCAAGAGCCATTCTCCTCAGCGCAGCCCGATAATCTGGTAATGCTTCTTCAGTGAGCCAGATACAACACTGCTATTCAGTACAAAAACACCCGCACTCATCTTTTATTTCTTGTGCTCAGACATATATGCAAGCCGCATTTAAAACACTGATTTAAAGAATAACCTATACTGCCCAAACAACATTAGCTTCCCTTTGTTTTTCTTTACAAATCCCACATCTTCGCTGTGCTAATAGTTTAAATATAGGGAAGGAGCAGAGATAATTCAAGAACAGGATGGCCCAGATAACCACAGAAATACTGAAAATAAACTTTCAAATAGGGAGCCAAGTAGCCCAGACAGCTACAGAAAGGCAGTGAGATTTGGGACCTCATTACTGTCACAGCCAACTGATAAGCAAAAAGAAAAGGAAGAAACCAGGGTTTGTCTATAGAAATAGAAGTCAAGGACTGGCAAGCAAACAGGGGAACTCCTGCTTCTGAACTGTGGGGAAAGGCTGGCAGCCAAGAGGAAAGCAACTGGTACAGCCCTTTCATTGCCAAGCCCAATTAAGATATCAAGAGGTCTTTGCACAGTCTTTTTGCTTCCTAACCCAATTGGACTGGCCCATAAGCAGCAATATGAGAAAAAAGAGATGTTTTTCCTACCCTCCTCCTTAGCATTCCTTATAGGCTCATTGTAGCCTAATTTTATGAAGTATCTAGATGCAGAAGCAGTTGTCAGTGTAACCAATTTGATTTTCAGGTCTGCAAGACTCCCAGGGTCCCCCCCTCATGTGTCTCCTTCCTTCCAGATATGTATGGAAATCCAAAAACCACTAAAATACTGAGATATAACAGTCCCTATCAGCTTCATAACAGTAAATGGCTTCTTGTGCACAAAGAGTCTTTGTCCTCTCTCCTATCATTAACAGTGAGATTTCTGCCTTCAGCCTACCACCTGACAGAATCACAGTCTTCAGCACTTCTCATTACATAAAAATCAAGCAGTTGAGCACATTGTGTGTAGGAGTGAAGCAGATTCTGTTTTAGCACCTAACACTATACTTCAGGATAAGAGGCAACGATGATCTGCATTCTCTCTCACAGAATATCCCAAGTTGGAAGGGACCAACAAGGAACAACAGGTCCAACCCCTGGCTCCACACAGGACCACCGAAATTTAAACCCAGTGTCTGAGAGCATCATCCAAATGTTCCTTGAACTCTAGCAGCTTGGGGCTGTGCCCACTGTCCTCTGGGGAAGAACCTTTTCCTAACACTCACCAACCCTGCCTTGATGCAGCTCCATGAGGTTACCATTTTCCGCTGTTCCCACCACCTCAAGTATCATCAAAATGCTTTCTCTTATCCATCCTTGTCCTTCCCTTCTCTTTCCACTCCCTCTTCTGACCGCCTCAACTTTACATCTTGGTAACCCCTCTCTTAGATATAGAATTTTCTCTTCACTCTTCCCAGTTGAGTTTTTTCCTGCCTAACTCTTGTTCACTTTCACACACCTCAACCTTCCACTATAACATGGTCTTAGCAGTGTCCTATGAGCATGGCAACTCAGTCTTCGAGCTGACCTTCCTCCACCAGACACGGATCTCTCCACTGCCTCCCAGCAGAACAGCCTTAAACCAGAGGCTGCTGGACCGCCCCAGCCACCCACAGGGAAAGGGAAGCAGCAGAAGACATACCATAGGCTCTGCCAAAGTGAAAGCAAAACTGCCCACTGCTTCAGGAACTTCTCAGGACTACTACCACTGCAACCTGACATTATGTCCAGAAAGCACAGCATGACAGTGAGGATTTCAAAGCTTTGTGTCAGAGTGTGGGTCAGATCTCCACCAGATGAGGAGCCCTATGGTCAGGACAAAAGGACAAACACAGTAAAAAAGAGCTTGTAGGGCCAGAAGTGAAGCATTTCACATTTAGAGTCCTTGCAGCCCACTCATTGGCCACAGAACTTTATTATTATTGTTATTATTGTGTTATTTTCAGACATATCGTCTTTCATTAACACATGGATGAACACAGATAACTCCCAGCTGAAGATGTTTCTCACATCTACAGTGTGAGCCTTCCCCTGAGTCACTCTTATAGTCACAGAATCATGGAATCATAGAACGGTATGGGTTGGAAGGGACCTTTAAGACCATCTCATTTCAAATCCCCTGCTACAGATAGGGACATTTCCCTTTAAACCAGGTTACTCAAAGCCCCATCCAGCCTGGCCTTGATTGCCTCCTGGGAAGGGGCAACCACAGCCTCACTAGGCAACCTGTTTCAATGTCTCACTACCCTCCCATTAAAGAGTCTCTTCCTAATACCTAGTGTAAATATATTCTCTTCCAGTTTAAAGCCATTTCTCCTTTTTTGGTCACTATATGTGCTTATAAAAAGTTCCTCCTTAACTTTCCTGTAGGCCTCTTTGGGTATTAGAAAGCCACTACAAGGTCCCTCCAGAATCTTCTCCAGTCTGAAGAGCCCCAACTCTCTCAGCCTGTCCTCGCAGGGGAGGTGATCCAGCCTGCTGATCATCTTTGTGCCCCTTCTCTGAATGCACTCCAGCAGCTCCGTGTCTTTCTTGCCCTGGGAGCCTCAGAACCGCATGCAGTTATGTTTGGAATTGCCCCAGTCCAGGTGCACTTGTCGAATTTTATGAGGTTGCCATGGGCACACCTCTCAAGCCTGTCTACGTCCCCCTGGATAGCATCCCTTCCCTCAAGTATGTCAACTGCACCACTCTGGTGTCATCTGTAAACTTGCTGGGTGCACCCAATCCCACTGTCCATGTTACCTACAAAGACATTAAATAACATCTGTCTTAGCACTGATCCCTGAGTGGGCACCACTTGTCACTGGTCTCTATTTGGACACTGAGCCACTGACCACAACTCTGAGTGCAATTAGAGCCAATTCCTTATCCAGCAAGTAGCTCTCTTGGTCTATCTGCATTTTGATTCCATCTTTTCTTTTCCTACACTCCCACAGAGTAGCTCCTTGCAAAAATGAGCTTTAAGCACAGGATGTTGTACATAGCTGCACCCATATCTCCAACCTGCTGTCAAGGCACAAGCAATTCTCCCATGCTGTGAAGCATCTGGGAAAGATTTTATGTCTCCTAAAACTGATCTAAAAGGATACCTTCATTTTTTCAAAGCTTTATGCATTGCTTTTGGTAAAAAAAGAGACTCTCAAACACAGTGTTTAGCAAAGGAAGGGTGCCCAGGTGCTTTGTTGCCAGGACTGTTTCAGCAAACAGACTGAATGGCTCAGGAAATCAGCACGAAAGAATGCAGGTAAGGAGAAAAGTAGTTGAAGGTTTTTGCATTGGACAGGTGTGTGAGCATCATTCAGCCATTGCTTGCAGATGGAATCACATATCACAAAATATTCCGAGAATATATTTAACATGCAGCTCTTCTCAGGAGCAAGTCAACCAGAAAGAAGATTGATTTCCTTTCCTGGGCTCGATCACAGGAGCGAGTTCAGTGCACTGAGCACCCTGGAGACCCAGAAGGCCTATCTCTGAGATCTCTGAAGCAGAACTGCTGTCAAGAGTGTAAAGGCAGTCCTGATGCAAGGGGATGAAATTTATTCTAATTCAGTCTGGTATCTGTGCTGCTGCCCAGCAAGTGGAATGGAGCGGAGCCCCTATAACTGCAGCTGCAGCAGTGCATCAGTGTTCATTTGCCAGTGCAGAGCGCTGGAGATATTCAGCAAGATGGAAGGACAGGAACACCTTCTCCAAACAGCAGGAGATACAATTGATTGTCAGATGCAGGCATTCTGCAGAGAGAACAAAAGGAACAAAGCCAATGCCACCCACTCTGCAGCACAGTTCTCCCCTTGCAAGCACCCTTCTAGAGCAGTAATTCTTTCAAGGGAGCAGAAGAGAAAAACAGATAGCCAGCAGCATGCTAATCCTCACAGACAGAGCAGTTTTAATGCAGTGTAATCTTACAGAAGGAGGAAACAGCATTTCCTTTGTGCCAAAGGTATCAGAATAGTCCAAGATGGCAAGCTCCACTGACGTTAACTTTATTAAAGGAGTGGTGATCCCACAAGCCCTGAGGAGGCTTGGAGGGAGCCAGCCAGAGACAGAGAAGCATCCACTTGAAATGACAGAAAATAACAGACAGCTGGGACCTCTTGAAAGGATATATAGGCAAATGTACACACAAACTGGAAACTGCAAATCACAGCAACAAATTTACAGCTATCATACAGTAGCACAGCAGCAGCAATGTGCTCAGCTAAATAACTGCCTCTGATTCTTCTTGAATTCGGCACCTGTATTATTTTGCAGCAGTTGTACAATTTACCAAAGGGGGAAGTGGTGCCCTGGGGTTATTATTACACGAGTGCCAAACCTTCTCCAGTCAGTTCCTCAGCAGAGAAATGTTTTTCCAGTAAATTGGATTGAGAAGTGAAAGAAAAGAGACTGGTATTCTCTGTAAAGTTCTGAGCAAGAGGAGCCTACTTTTAATTAAGCCTTACTTTAAATAACAGGAGGATTCACATTCTATTCACAGAGGCTCTCCTGCATCTAAATATCAGAAAACAATCAATGCACAGTGGTGCTGAATGTAAAATCACTTCCTGAACACCTTAAGTTAACACACAGGAAATGCCTTCCTGATGGCAGGTCAGTACATCTCATCCAGCTTTTCACAAACACCTTAGAAACAGCAGCTTGCACTATATGGCACTGCTCGGACATGCAAAATCTCCTTGCAGAAATCAGCGGAGGCCTATGTTGTTTGTTAGGATGAGATACTTTTGTTACGTATATTTGGTTCTACAGAATCTTTCAAGCATTCAAAACAGTTGAGAGCCTTGCCTCCTCCTCATACAAAATGGGAAGTGAAATGTGAATCAAGGTTCTGAAACACGAAGCTGTAGTACTGCAACAGAAGCAGAAAATACCAATGCATTCACCTCCCCTTCCCTGCAAACAGTTCAATTATCATCATGTCCCCAAGCAGATTCCACACAATCACTGTGACATCTGTTAGGGAAATGAACACAAATCTATATCTGAACGCAGAAAACACACTGGCAAGGTTGTAGCAGGGGGAGGAAGATTAGGTGTCACTTATCACACAAACTAGAAAATGACAGCTTGTCACATCCCTGAGTAAATACCAGCAGAAGCAAGACGACGCAAGATGCTGCTTCACCTTTTTACCTCAGCACAGCGTAACAAAGATACAGATTAAGAACAGTACTGCAGCTTCCTATCCCCTGCCTGCAGTAATAGCATCTGGATGCCCATCACCCTCTTGGGAGCACTAGCAGTAATGGAATATATCCGCCATTCATGCATGTCAGCAAAGCTGACTGAACTGGAGGGAGCTGAGCCCCTTTCCTAGCTGGAGCCAGAAGGACTGTGGAGGGTGAACATGCAATAACCTCTTTTTGAGTCGCTCACGGATGACAAGGAACTGCCCACAGCCTTGTCAGCAGCAGGACAGTGTTGTGATATAGAAGCAAGGGGCTTAGCCATGACGTGCTGACGTGTGAAAAATCACAATATCACATAGTGCAATCCTCTTTGCTCACTCATCTTAAAGAAGGGAAAATTGAGCTCAAATTCCTGTGTTCCCCCAAGCACAGGTGTGCACCCATGGACAGCTGCAGAGCCCCTCACACACAGTCTGAGCCCACAGGCAGGAGGCCAAAGGCATCTTAGAATCACAGATGAAAAAGACCTCTAAGATCACCTAGTCCAACTGTCCACCTACCACCAATATTACCCACTAAACCATGTCCCTGGGTAGCCTGTGGCAGGGCCCAAACACTCTTTCAGAGTTTGGGAGTCATATTGACAAGCCTTCAGTCATCTGGGACCTCTCTGATCAGGACTGCTGATAGATGGTGGAAAACAGCTTGGAAATTGCATCCACCAGCTTCCTGAGCACCCTCGGGTGGATCTTCCACCACCCTGCAGTCCAACATGCAGTACTTCAATGGCTGCATCATGTGTCTAGGCACAAGGCTGCTCCTAGCTCCAAGATGGAGGAAGGGCTGTGGAACAAAGCTACTGACAAAGAAAAAAATCACCATCTAATAAGAGTTCCTTTAGCTCCAAAAACTGTCCCCAGGGCCTCCCACCTCTACCTTCAGGCAACGCAATGGAGTGTACTCAAGGCATATCACAGCTCCATAAGAAATACATTACACTAACTACACTGCAAGAAATACATTACACTAACGGCTAATCTCATAGCAGTGCAGTGCCCTTTCACTAATGATGGGCTCTTCTCCGGCATTTCCCCCACACCCAGAAGCCTGCATTGAAGGCACTGTATATTCTGATTCATATGATGTTAACACAACTGTGAAAAAGATACTACTCTGGCTCCCTTCTACCTTTAGACACACAGCCTCCCACCCCCTCCTCATTGTGCTTTTACAGTGAGAGTTTGTTCCTAATTGATACCCAAGTGCTCATAATCAGATTAACTCCTCCGCAAAGAAAGGGCTGCTTTTTATCCTGCTGAGAACAGATAACTTAGACTTCACCTACATAATCTGTTTTTTAAAATCATCATAATCAGGCTTTGGTGGTACCACTGTTTTAGCAGATGTGTGGCTGATGTGTTTCCTAGTTTTAGGATAATTTGACTACAGGTATAGCAAATAATTGGTTTGAAAGTAAGCAAAACTTTAGGATCTTGGACAGTGGAGATGAATGCCAAAATCAGAGCTTAGAATTCTACTTGTGACTTCTATTGGTCCATATTCTGCTTCTCCACAATCCTAACCCGAAGCTTTAAATATAAACACACGTAGAGAAAACTCTGGCAATTGGACTCCTGACCTGAATTTGTTTTCTCATGCAAGAGATAAACTTTAAGCTTTCAGGAGTTACACATTTACAGTCTGATTTCACAACAAGGAACACCGATTCTTCTACTCAGTAGAAAAACAGTACCATTTTCTCTAAGAAAGCTGTATTCAGTAGTTAACAGTGAGAAGCTACTTGGAAAAAAAAACAGTAGGACAGGAACAGGAAGGGGTTTTAAGCTATCTAAAGGAAGGTTATTCTTAGAACTACAAGAATACCTTACATCAGAATCATTTAGTAAGCACACTGAAATGGTTCCCTATTAATCACATTTTCAGCAGGCATTTTAAATTCCTGTTTTCACAAATCCATGTGGTTTGAATAGGGGCTGCTGGCTGCAGCAACCCTACTACCAGTTTCAAAGCAGAGGTGAGAGGCCTGTGCTGGTTCTGGCTGCAGCTTGACCCAGAACCACGCTGCTGCTGATGTGCTCCTGCCCCAAGCACTGAAATGGAAGGTTGCAATGGGAGTGTGCACAGGAACACCACAGAAACACCTGTATGCCCTGAAGGGGAAATATAAATGCAGAAAAAGAAACTGCAGAGAAAGAAAATGCAGAGAAAATCTGAGTTTTAAAACTACTTTTGCTTTTAAAAGTTTTAGTTGAAAGGTTACTTCACTGCTTTACATGCAGTAAAAATAAAAGGGAAGTTCAAAAGACTCTGCTTCTAGCTGCCACACAGTTTGCTTTCATGTCTGCAGCCCTGTGTGGTTTCTGAGATGAGCAGATACCTCTTCTGGGTGTTTCTTACACACCTACTGACTTAGATCCCTATCCTGCGAATGCTAATGTACTCGCTCTTGTCTGCAATATCCAAGATATGCTTTATGTGCGTTATATCTAGGACACCTTAGAAACTATGAGTGATGAAGACAGACATTCAACATGGCACATTTTGGTGGAATATCACTGTTGTAGCAAAAAAAAGAGAGCCCGAGAAATCCTGGCCAGCTTTAAGCTACTTAGGCAAGAGCAAATTGGCTCAGTGCACACCCAGTAGCAGCACTGATGCTGTCAAGCACTGCTGTTGTCTTTTGTCTGTATTCATATTATAGTACACACCTCCACCTGAAGCAGCTTTGAAGGTAATAATTAGTTGTACCCACAATTTTCTATCAGTCACAAGTTTCCACAATTTATGTCTTTTGGAACCAAAGCAGAAGCCTGTCAACTTGTGCACCTCTTCTCTGCTACGCAGGAGCCACAGATTCAGACAGGCTCCTCCTCTGCTCTCCCTGGTGAGAAGGCAGGTCTTTCAGTTCCCTCCTTCAGCTGGGCTGCTCCTCTTTTCACCCATACTTTCTAAAGGGAACATGACCCAAAACTGGGAAATGATCGCTCACCCTACAGAGAGCTGTGCTTTTCTTTGCACAGATGTCTGCAAGCACCTGTTGGCTGAAAGGAATTAGAACATCAGTGTATACTGAATGAGGTGTTTTCTGTTTCTGTGCAGCCTTGCAAACATGGCTGCTTTACATGCACATTCACAGACCAGTTAATGCAATTTATGATCTCTAGTAGCTTACTGAGCTGGGAACAAACAACTGAAGGGAAGAGGCTGAATGGCATAGTCTGTATGAACTCTCTAGTCAGAAGAACAAGGAGCCAGAGAAAGATCCTTCCAAAAAGTGCAGTTCATTCCTTTCCCTGGTGTGCACAGCCAGCACTCATCAGCATCCCTACACTAGGTGGGACTGATCACTCAGAGATAAATGTCAGTTAATGAAATATAAATCTAGTCTGTGATGGACAGAAACTTCCCAAGTAGCCATCTTGGTGTATGAAGTATAAACCTTTGCTTCTCAAACAACTGTTTGAGTTGGAAGGGACCCTAAAGGCCATCTAGTCTAACTCCCCTGCAATGAACAGGGACACCTATAGAGAAATCAAACTGCTTAGAGCTCCATGCATGTCTCCAGGCATGGGGCAGCCACCACCCCTCTGAGCAACCAGTTCCAGTGCTTCACTGTCAGGTAGGAGTCCCACAGTGTATCTACAAGGTGAGATAGCCTTGCCACAAGAATGCAGGAGGATTGGATACGTGCATCCACCATGTTCGTGCTAGGCGTGCCTTACAGAACTTTTTCTGAAGCAACAAAGCAAAGAAATATTTGATGTCCTAAAGTCTTCTATGGCATAGAAAAATGCTTCCTTTAAAATTCTTGTTAAGTTTCTCTGGGTTCATATACAAAGTGAATGACCTGGGGGTTCTACCCTCTCCCACAGTAATTAACATATGGGTATCTGTTCAACAGCTCCCCTGTTCATTCCCAGGAGTAATCAATTTACCCATCCCTACCCAGACTTCAGCCCTAGGTTAAGGAGATCTTTACTGACTCTAAGTTGTTTGTTTGTTTGTTTTAACAGACTGGTCCTTTGAAGACATCCTTAAATTCTTTTATCACTGTTTTTTGCCCCATCTCTCTAGGAAGCATACCCATTTGAGGTCAACTATTAGATGAGCCCCAGACTCATTAGCAATTACTGCCCTCCTCCCTCTTACCCTCAAGAAAACTGTAACATTGCCAAATCACATTTTATCTAGATACTCATTTCACATGTCTTACCATTATCACTAAGGCTTTATCTGTTTCTCTTCTGGCTTATCAGTACTCTCCATGTTGATATTCCCATTTATGATGTTATGCTGGTCTGTGGCCCACAAGCTAATTCTCTGTTAATATATCCTGTTTGCTTTAGAGAGGGTAGTCTGCACAGCTTTGGCTGCAGCATTATTTACTTTTCCTTCCTTTCTGAAGCTCCCCACTCTGCAGTCGATGCCACATGCACTGTTGGTACTAGAAAGTAATACAGCCCACCAGTGTACCTGTATTCTTTCAAAAGCTGCGTTGCCTTGGCTCACGATGTTCACCACATTTTGTTTCATGGGAATCTAGTTTTGTGTTGTGGCACGCCTATCTACATTAGATCTCCATCCTTATAGTACTTGTTTTACTTCTCTACTGCATCCAGTGTTGGAGATTGTCATCCTTCGTATATTTCATAATTCGGCCTCGGCACTTTGCTCCACCTTGCAAATTACAGCTGATCTACATAATTGTTTGGTTTTGCGTTCTCTAGTAATCTTTCTCAGGCTGATTTGTCTCAGGCCCCAGTCAATGTATCAGGGTCTATATCAACTACCCCAGTTGGAAAAACTGGTTTCTCAGTTTCTATTTTTATTTTGCATTCCCATAGTACTTCTAGTACTTGAAGGGAGCTTATAAGCAGGAAGGAAAGCAACTTTTTACACTGTATGATATTGACAGGACAAGAGGGAATGGCTTGAAGCTAAAAGAGGGCAGACGTGGATTTAGGTTAGAAGTTAGGAAGAAATTCTTTACTCTGATGGTGATGAAGCCCTGGCACAGCTGCCCAGAGAAGCTGTGGTGCCCCATCCCTGGAGTGCTCAAGGCCAGGATGGAAGGGACCCTGGGCAGCCTGAGCTGGTGGGTGGCAGCCCTGCCCAAGGCAGAGTGTTGAAGCTGGGTGAGCTTTAAGGTCCCTTCCAAACTAAGTCACTCAATGATTCTACATTAAAAATACAAATATCCTTCCCTCTTATCTTTATTTGGTTCATAGAGAGTGACGCATGCCTCAAAATTTTTGAGACATGTCCAATGATTCAGAATTATTGCCAGAAGAAAAATAATACATATATGTCTCATGATTGTCTTTGTTTTGGCTGGTACCCACAGCCTGAATGAAAGACCCTGACAGTTGGCCTCTTCTCTTCCAGAAAATGTTAGCTGTGGTGGCAATTTTAACTGTGATATTTTCCCCACTCAGAACTTTTTCTTAATCCATTAGACTCCAGGTACCACCTGCTGAACAAGTCACACATGGCCGAGATGCCTGGCCATACCCACCTTTACTCAGTGGATGAGCCCTAATTGCTTAGCCTGGAACAACAAGGAGCCACTGCACTGCACAGCATCCAACTCTGACTGCTTGTGTCACGGTTTCTCAAGGGTACAATGCCCCTACACAGCCTCAGAGGCAGCTGCAACCACTGATTAGTTACAACACAGAGCAGTCATGCTTCCATTCAACTTCTGTGAAAAGAGGAGGGAGCAACCATTCCGTAGGCCTCCAGTTGCCTTTTGTTCCCACTTTCACGCTAGGAACGTGACTGTGAGGCTGAGATCCCAGCAAAGCACTATCAGAAAAGTACCCGGGGTACAAAATGTCACCTATTCCATTGCCCTGCCTGGTGCCAGGGAGTACTGGATGGGCTACATAATGAAGGCTGGGATAACAGCACTGTCCCTAGCTGTGTTTTGGATGCACCCTTGGTGAGTATATGCCAGGGTGGTACAAACTGTTAAATAAAGGGCAGAGGACAGCCTTAGTATCACTTTTGCAGGGCTGTATGGCCATTGGCTCTTAGTAGCTGACATGATGCAAGCACAGTGGAAAGCAGGTTTCATCCTTTACCCCTGCAGGTTGTCTGCTCCAAGCTATAGGCAACAACAAGAGCAATCTGCCAACAGGAACACTGCAGTCCAGGTACTACTCAACATCCCTACTCTGGTGCTGCTTCAGAACCTACCAAAAAGAGATGCCAAGGCTGAACAGAAGCCTGATCCAAACAAGGAAGCTCTCATAGTGCCACAGCTCTGTGTCACTCTAGCAGCCAGAGTTAACCTGATCAGGAATACCTTAAGATCAACCCCACTACACCAGCACCCTCTCAGCTGGCTTTACCTCTTCTTCGGCTGCTCTCTCAGCCTGTACATACACATATGTGTATAGACTTCAGCTGGAAGGGACCTCAAAAATCATCTAGTTCCAACCCCCTCTGGCATAGGCAGGATTGCCAACCACTAAATCAGTCATTGCATCAGGCTGCCCAGGGTCCCATCCAACCCAGCCCTGAGCACCTCCAGGGATGGGGCACCACAGTGAAAAAATTTCCCCTGACATCCAACCTAAATATTCCCCTTTCTAGTATAAAACCACTCACCCTTATCTTATCACTGTCTACCCATGAATGTTGCAAGACAAGCACAGAGAGGATCCTCTTCTCTCTCTCTCTCATTTTCATTTCTATTTTTAACCAATTAGGTTTCTGCAGTGGCAGATGATTAGTGTTTACAATAGTTCAGATATTCAATATCCAGAAGAATTACTGTTGCTTAAAATGTGGGCTAGGCAGCATTACATGTAGCTTATTTGCGCTGCCTGGTAACGATTACACTAAACAAACAGTGTTTAAAATGAGATGTGAAGCCAGCAAGAGGTAAATGACATTTTATTCCATTCTTCCTTTTAAGAAGGAAGGTTTGCTGGAGACAAAATAGGGATTACTACAGTAGTGGAAACTGCAAAATGGCAAATGAAACTATAACTGAGTTCAACACAGTAAGGAAGGAAAGAGATACAACCTCTCTGGTCTCCCACGTCTTATGCAGCTCTGATAGCGATAGGAAGAAAACAGGAACAATTCATACAGAGATTTGTCTAACATCTTTGAGGAGTTGATAAAATATCACATTAAGGCACTGCATTTCAAAGCTTCAAAAGCTGTAATCTTAAATCGCTGCAGTTTCCACGGTAACAGTTTAGCAGGAATCAGATCCTACAAAAACAGCCTGCAAGTTGTCGATGAAACAAATTACTGCCTCATAGGTAGAGGTAATGAGGATCTCAGCTGCCATTACAATCTGATACTATTGCACTTTAGCCTCCCTCACATTCTAAGAACATTCTCTCTCAATAACAAGCATTGCTAAGATACTACTATATTTTCTCTAAACACCTTTTACTTTCCTTCTTGGAGACCCAAGAGCTATTTAAGTAGAGAAAAAGATGACTTAACCACATGTAAGAAAAGACTCGGGCTGTCTAGTTCGTGTATAACCATTACCAGCTCTTCCTACCACTGCGTTAAATGCCGGGCCAACAGCTGAGCGCTAGTGTTAAAAGGAAGGTAGCGCTGCGGTTAGTGGCTACTGCCATCTTGCGAACAAAATTCCAAACGCCATCCCTTCGCTCTTAGTCAAACTGCAGCTGACATAGCAGAGCAGGGGGAAAAAACCCACAGAAGCTCAACTTTTGCACAGATAAGTAACTTAGTGATAACATCTCCACATTTAGGCATAGTTATGAGAGCTTCTGTCCAGTCCAGATAGGAATTCAACAAAACAGAGATAACCTACAAAGAAGGAAGGGATTTTACTAGTGGTGTGAAAAGGCATTCCTTTTCCACTAGATTGCAAGCAGTGCCTAATGTTACCCTCATTCAAGGGATATTCATCGTGTCAGCTGCATATTTTACTAACTTACACTAACAGGCAAACTTTCCTTCCTTTCTTGAGTCGGTTTCTTTTTCAAATACTTATATTCCTTCTGTGCCTGGAGTTCAAACAGCAGTGCAAGACAGCATTACACTGAAACTATTGAATATAAAGCGGCTTAAAGCTATAAATCCAGCAAACACAGGCATCACCAACTCTCTGTCCTCCCTACAGGTACTGCAGTGCTGTATTTGCTACTGTTGAGATCAGGAGCAGATTGGAAAGATAAGGAGATGTCAGATGAAGGGTAGCATTTCCACTTCTTGTAATACACTACTGGTTTTACTATAGCATCTGCTCCTGGCACCAATGTTAACTAAAATACTTCTGCTTAAAACAGATATCAAGGCACTTTTTTTCCTCCCTAAGAATAAAATCATGTGGATTTTAAGTGCCTACTTCATGACTGTAATAGAAATAAAAAATAGAATTTACATCAAAACCACTTACTGATTTCCTATGCACCATATCATTCCAAGATCATTCTTCCTTCTCCACAGGGCAGAAAGCCTTGATCATCCAAGAAAATAACAGCAGGGTTGGGAACAGTACTTGTCTTTTAAATGCACAGAATAGCAGAACAGTTTGGGTCAGAAGGGACCTTAAAGACCACCCAGTTCCAAACCCCTGCCATGGTAAGGGACAACTCCCACAAGGCCATATTAACCAAAGCCCCATCCAGCCTCACCTTGAATACTTCAGGGATGGGGCATTCACAACTACCCAGGTTACCTATTCCAGTGCCTCACCATCTTCATAATGAAAAATTTCTTCCTAATATCTAATCTAAATCTACCTACTTTTAGTTTAAAACTTGTGCCCTTTTTCCTATCACTGCACTCCTTGAGAAAGAGTCCTTCCCTCACTTTCCTGCAGCCCTGCTAGTAGCTTTTCCTGGTACTGGAGAGCTACTAGGTTTCTCCTCCAGGCTGAACAACTCCAGTGATCTCAGCCTGTCTCCACAGGAGATGTGCTCCAGTTCTCTGATCATCTTCATGACTTCCTCTGGACTCACTGCAACACCTTGATGCCCTTCTTGAGCTAAGGCCTCAGTGTACTGTACTCCAGGCAGGGTCTCATGAGAGCAGAGCAGAGGGAGACAATCACTTCCCTAGCCCTGCTGGTCACCATTCTTCTGATACAGCCAAGGATCTTGCAAGTGTACCTCTACAAAGATCTGCACAAGTTCTCCTCCGGACAGCTCTCTTTTCACTCACTGTCAAGCCTGTATTTGTGATAGGGATTGTCCCAACTGAAGAGCATGGCCTTTAACTTAGCTTTGTTGAACATTATGATGTTCACATGAGCCCATCTCAAGCCTGTCAAGGTCACTATGGATGGCATCTCTTCCATCCAGCATGTCAACATGTCAGCTTAGTGTTATCCACAAACTTGCAAAGGGTGCCTCCCAAAATGGTGCTGGTCCCAATACCAACCCCTGTTAAATGGCACTCCTTTTAGGTATCCATCTGGACACTGAGCCATCAACCACAACTCTTTGAGCATGACCAGCCAACCAATTTCTTATCCACCAGGTGGTTCATCCATCAAATCAAACTCCTTTTCAATTCGGAAACAAGCATCTCACGTAGGACAGTGTCATGCAGCAGCACAGAGCCAAGAAATGGGAAATCATTTCTTCAGTGCAATTTTCACAGTAATTTAAATTTTGAGTAGTGAAAATATTGATCTATATGCCCTATTACAAATGCCCTTCTTCCTCTGCTTACCCATCTCGCATAATTGAACTGCTATAATTTTCAGGTCAGTTTGTTTCTTCCACTTCATGCTTATAGCTCTTAGAAAATGCTGTCCCATACTCAGGTCTCCAGATAACACCCCAAGCATGAAGTAAATATCTTAAAAGGGTTTTGTTCAAAAGAATCTTCTGTGGACGATGCCATATTTTAAAGCTGGTATTTGGTTTCCATTCAACCTGGTTTCAGGGACTCCTCTGTAGATCTGTACAATTTACCATTTTAGCACTTTATATTTCTTGCCACCTTCTGTAGCATTCAACATGTTCACCATATAAATCAATAGTAATGAGAGCTTAGCTAAAGGAAGGATGTATAATGTTAGAGGCTCCAGGAAATGTCACATCAAGCCACAGAAGCAAATTCCACAGTAAGACTCATGCCTTATTCATATATAGGGAAGTAGTCGGCAGTAACATACTTCCAACAAAATGCAAGGCTTTGTGAAACAGAACTGTATGATCAGAGTAATACAGTTACGCTGCTTCTACTTGGGCTGCAAAACCATTTGACTGTCCCCAAGCAAAGTCTGGCACTGCACATCTTCAGCTTTGTTTGGTGTGTAAATATCAGTAACACCACTGTTGCAACTATGGTTTCACTTGCAAGCTTTTTGAGCATGCCAGATACAATCAAGCTCCTCTCACTACATTTTTCCATATTACTCTTTTTTTTTTTTTACAAAAAGAAAGTGTATTAATCTTTAGACTACTATTGAAGTACTTCATAACACTGCCTGACATTGCATTACCTGCCGACAGATAGGTTGGCCTGGCATATGAACAAATCATATTGCTGCTAGTATAGACAAAGAATTCGTGCTGCTTAATTTGCCACTGGAACTGCAGGAATATGAAGTCAAGAAGCCTTTATTTCATAGAAGTACCAGCACACTTCAGAATCTGTTGTAACTGAAGTTCTTTCTCACTAATCTTCTATTGCTGAGCAAATCAGACAAAGAGCTCCCATACACAGTAAGTCTGCAGGGATTAAGTACAAACTGTGTATTAGGGAATCAAGATGAAAACTGTTGGTATCAACTGATAAGCTAATCCAGTTTTCATCTGGCCAATGAGCATGACTCTGCCACAGTTTATGGGATCAGGTCTGGTATATTTAAAAGGCGTATATTAGATGACAAAAGATTCCAATTAAATGTCATGTTTCACGTAAAAGCCTGAAGCCAAAGCTAGGAAAAAAAAGTTTTTTTGTTTTTTTTTTTTTTAAAAAGCAGCAACAAAATCCTTGAGTGCCAGCTGTACTACAATCCCAAAGGCATGTAGTATATAAAGTCTACTACAGATAGGTAGGCGTCGAGAGAAGGTGATTATAGAAGACCACCAAATGGAGCCTAGATAGCAGGTTGGCTTGTCTGCTCTGTGAACTTTCCTTTGAGAACCCTCTATTATTTCAGATGCAAGTTCACTAGGCACTACAGATGTTGTAAACCAGAGCTGGTGTTAATAGGGCACATTTAGCTTGACCAAGGATAGCACAGCACAGAATGGCAGGACCTCTGAAAAAGCACTGAAGTGACTGAGAAGTATTAAGCATCTTAGAAGTCAGAAGAATAAACCTGGATTTATTCTTTCAGTCACACAGCTGCTTTTCTCAGTCTTTCACCTCACATACTCTACAAGAACATGCCTGGCTATACCCGTGTCTTTGGCAAAGACCTTCAAAATCAAACTTTCTTAAGATGAGACTTATGACTTACAGAAGGGTAGATGTTCCTAACCTAGGATCATTTGTGTAGAGATTGACAAGATCAAGAGTCTTTTGGAGAAATCACACACACTTTCCTCATGCCCTTCCAGTTTCACAGCAGCAGTGTTTTCCCCTCAGTACAAACACAATGAATGGTGCCCATCAACTTGGGAAGTAGGAATAGAAAGGAGATCTCTAACGAATCATCTTACTGACTAATAGCTTTTATCTGTGCAAGCAACATATCTGTGAGCCTACCCACAGTAAAAGCTCACCATCTGCCTTTGTTCTAATGGATTCTCTTGATATGTGTTGTTCAATTCCAGTAGAGGACACTGGAGAATCCCACAGACGAGGGTGATGTTTAGGACTCCATAACTGCAGGAAAATCTTCAACCAGAGCCCACATTACTTACGCCTGCCAGATAAAGCAGCCAGCTCAGCTTAAGGGAAATGAAAGGAAGGTTTTCTGCAAGCAATTAATTCAGTCTCAGCAGCCCTCATTGACTGAAGACAACTTCAATCACAGAATGATCAATATATTAATTACAGCAATGGCATAGTAGCTTGTTTGTGCAAGGTGGGCGCAATTCAGTGCATGTAAATTTTTTCTGTCAAGTCCTTTTGAGACTATTCCAAGTACATCTGTCCTTGTCGACTGCAGTCTCTGGTGATCTTGCATGGGCTTGGTAATGGCTGAAGGGTTCAGCGCGTAGTGCTTTTTTCAGCACAACAGCAGACTTGTGCATCTCATGAGTTATAACATCCCATGTGATGACTTCTTAAAGCTCCCTCAACTTCCTCAAACTTTACCACAGTTAAAAACACCTGCAATGATTTGGAGTGCATTGGAACAGAGCATAGAGTGGTATAGAAACCAGTCATCTCCGAACAACCTCTGCATTACTACAACTACAGCTGAAAGCCTTTCTGGCAGAGCAGCATGGTAATGAATGCTATTTCATTTTCAAGGTCTGTCTGGAAATGAGACTAAATTAGAACAAAAAGAAATACTACTACTACTTTCAATTGAATGTGTCCTACACAAAAAGTGACAACAGTTCCTTCAGAAGAAATGTATTAAACTACTGAGGCTACAGCCACTAAATGGTGCATTGCTGTTCAGGAAATGCTTAGTTAGTTCATAGTGAAAAGGGAAGTTAATTGCTGTCTGCAGCTAAGTCTACTGAGTTGACTCAAACGTGAAAGCTTCTGACTAATATTTTGTTAATACTTGTCTAATTTTCAGTTCCTTTTGAGGAATGCCAAAGTGACATGAAAACATGGTAGGCAATCCTTCAGCCTCATTTATGCTCCATCTCTCTGAAAGGACCAAGCATCCAGCCCTGTACGACACCTGGAGTTGTAGGGTCCAAACTGCTCTAAAGCCAACAGAGCTCAGGATACATCCAATCGTAGCAAAACTGCTGTAATAAAGATGAACGTTTGCTGAGGGAGGCCACAAAATGATGATTACTTAGATTATAATAATGCTATCAGTGTTATATCCCTTTCCAATATATTTTTCCATTTATTGTAAATGTTACTAGACATTTATTACTCGTGTGGCAGAAAGCGCTAATGGATTGCACAGCAGGGAATCAGTAATACATAAATCCCAGGATGATACTCTCTGTAAAATAAGATATCATATAATAACCATCCTCAAAGAGTCGTAAGGAGAAATCTGTTGCTTAATCTCTTTTTCCACTGAGGCCCAAGTTTGATTATACAATAAATCCAGCTTTGGGGCTCACTGTAGCAGATGATAAAAGAAACCAAAACAAACAAACAAACAAGCTGTAAAGCCCTGAAACAAAGCAATGATCTCCTGAAAATGTATTCAGAACCATCTCAACCATAGAGGACCTCTGACAGCTCCCATTTGTTCAAAGAATCTGACTGGTTAACTTTGTAACAGTAGTAGGCTTTATGCCGAAAATGATATATGTCATCTAATAGCACAGAAGTAGAGCAGAGCAACAACCTGAGTCATTTAAGCCACAAGAGATCAAATCCCTGCTTAGAACAGAGCAGGTTGCTCAAGGCCTTGCCCAGTCAACTTCTGCATATCCCCAAAGATGGAGGTCCCACACCTCTCTGTCCATGTCCCAGCGTCTGCCTGCACATATCTTCCCCATTCCTCCCAACAAAAAAAACCACACCAAACCCACCCAAAAAACAGTATTTCTCTGAAATGTCCCTTCTCGCAACTTGTGTGCATTACATTACACTGCTGCCAGTTGCACAAGTCACCAGATACTTCCCCTGCTGCAGAGCAGCTGTTCAAAACACAGATTAAAGATGCAGACATGTTTTTGAGATGATATAATCCAAGAACAAGTGATTCTGCAGTACAAGGAGCCAGGGCCATCAAAGGGAAAAGAAAAATCCCCTTCAAGCAGTCTGAGCCATAACATTAATGTTTCTCTTAGTGACAGAAACAGCAAAAAACAACTCTTTTCTGAGAGTGACAGAGAAGAGTTAAGACCTCTGCTCAGGAAAGGAAAAGCGAAATACACTTAATGTAAAATAAAGTACTTCCAGCTTGCAAATTTTCATTCCAAGTGGGAAACCGACTTGCAAAACCTTGACTGCTTTGGTTAAGCAAAGGAAGAACATATGAAATTAATTAGGGATAAAGACAAATTGTTTCTTTAACTCTCTCCTTCAAGCATAAAATTAGGAACATATGTTTACATATGTTCATTTAAAATATCTAAATGCTGAGCACATTAAAAAGATTAATATACTGAAGCAACTTAAATGTAACCCTCACTGAGTCCATTTCATTCTTGCACCTGAGAAATCATACTCGGAAGCCCTACAAATGTTGAAAGAAGATCATAGAATGGCCTGGGTTGAAAAGGACCACAATGATTATCGAGTTTCAAACCCCCATGCAACGTGCAGGGTTGCCATCCGCCAGACCAGCCTGGCCTTGAATGTCTCCAGGGATGGGGCATCCACAACCTTCTTGGGCAACCTGTTCCACTGCATCACCACCCTCTGAGTGAAAAACTTCCTCCTCGTGTCTAACCTAAACCTCCCCTGTCTCAGTTTAAAACCGTCCCCTCTTGTTCTATCACTATCCATCCTTGTAAACAGCCATTCTTCCTCCTGTTTATACATTCCCTTCAAGTACTAGATGGCCACAATGAAGTCCCTCCCCAGAGTCTTCTCCAAGCTAAACAAGCCCAGTTCCTTCAACCTTTCCTCTTAATGAGAAGATGAAATACTGTAACATTAAGAAGTCAATCATAAACACAAGTGATAGAAAAAGAACACTTACTACAGCTTTTAATAAAAACAGCTTTTAATCAAAAGGGAAATAACAATTGTGCCAGTTAATAATAAAAGCTAGAACTTCAAATTAAACATTTTTTAGTCTATTTCCCCTGACATTCCAACAGTGCTGCAGAGGATTTACCTTAAAAACAGGAATGCAGGTACTCATCAAGTTTCCTGCTTTGCAAAACCATCTTAAGTTTTAATTAGAATTAACATTTGTATTTCATATCTGAGGATGAAAACCAAGAGGATGCAGTCATTTATGGTTCACCAAACAGCTGAACACCCACAAGGAAACACTGTGTGCTATCACTGATGCTATTGCTGATCAGCAAGAACTTATGTCTTACTGAAAGGCTTTTGAAATTTGCTTTGAAGAAAAACTCTTGGAACACGCAGGTCTTCTTTCCTATTCACAGTTTCTCGGTGCACATATTCATTGACCACTTCCTCATATCCCTCTGCCCTGAAGAGCTGAGACAAGAACTCTAGAAGAGGAAAAAACAAGCATTAGACGAAAAATTATGTTTTTGCTATTTTTAAAGCACTAGCCAGCGTTTTTATAAGCTTATGTTCCAATGAGTTTGAGTACTAAAAGCTATGTGCCTTTAGATTTCAAGCTGTTCTGTACAAGAAGACTGCTACACTTGCACTGAATAAAATACAGAATAAAATAAAATACAGGATACCTTTGGAAACATCAGCTTAAGCAAAACAGCCTGAAAACTGAGACTTAAGCTAGTTACTCTGTTCAGTTTCCAAAGTGCGCCACATCTCTTATTTTTATTGATCTTTCTCATTCTCCCTGTGACTGACTCCAATGCATTTTCACACTGTACAGCTGGCTTGATGTGGTGAGTACAACACTTATTCCAAATATTCCACAAGTGATCCAGTCTTGAAAATGCATCTCTGCTTGCAAAAAAAAAACTAGGCTACTAGACCTTTGCATACTATTGCTCAGTAGAAAAAGGGGAAAAAAAAGGCAAAGTAGTTTTAGTGGTACCAAGTCTGCATTAAGTCAAACTGAAGGCATTTCTCAAACACAACAGACTCCCATTCAAAGCTTATCTCCCTTTGGGATGGCAGAAGAGCCTCACAGACAAGGCGGTCTGTGCAACAGATAGGGCTGCCCAACTGCTGACTTACTACTCAATATCCTTCCTTTCCCACCCCTTCCTTCATTTACTCCAGGTGCAATTCCTCTGGAAATTTAAGCCATACTAAACTTTCGCTACTTGGTAGAAAACAAAGGCACATGTTCTTTCTCAGTACACAGGAGATGAGCTTGACAAAACAGCTGATCATGTGGCTTAGGAGCACCAGCACTAGAAGAGCTGATGTGTTGAGAAGGGCAAGAGAGACCATTAACTTCAGCAGTAAAGCAGGCTTTTGTTGTCATAAACCCAACAGGAAACCACGTGGACTGGCCATAAACAGTGAGTGTTCATTTAAAGTGGAGAATCCACATTAATGAAAAACTAATAAATAGCACTTGTGCATCAACTGAAATTTCATATGAGTAAACTGAACGTATCCCGTGAATCAGAATTAGAAACATGTACTCATCCCCAAATTTAAGATCATTTCTAACAGTGGAAGAATGGATTCATTGCCATGGAACATCAGTGCTGCTATCTGAGGTCAGATACACTACCAACAAGCGTTGTTCAAATCATTCCACATAGCAGCAATGACTTGATGTAGCAGTACAATGCCTCTGCTAAACTACAAAAATAGCACTGGTTGCCAACTGTACAAGAATGATGGAATCACATTTCTAGTAACAAAGACATCCTCAAGCATTAACCAATATTTACATGAAAATGAGTGAGATGAACGAGATCCAAATGGATAAGAAGCAGGAGCAGAAGTGGTCTGTGAGACACCACAGATAGGCCCAAGGCACAACAACTATATGTAAGATATGTCCACTGCTTTCCTTCCTTCCTCTTCACTCTCCCTATCACAGTTCTTCCCCCAGAGCACACATTCACACTAGAGTGGAATTTCTTACTCAGAAACAATTCTAACACTCTGTAAGAATGGGATTTAAGTTTACATAGATAGGTCCGTTTCTTATTTGGTCCTTTAGCACCCATTCTCTTTTTAAGAGCTAATTTGTTAAAGTGGAATTAAAAATCGCTCAGTAAATAATAGCTCTGGAAATGCTTTAGTGAAGCTGTAGAATAGCCTGCATTATCTTGGATTTCATCATAGTCCTGTGAAAAACAGAAAGATCTCAGACATGATTAATGTTTTTTATATATCAGAAGCAATTAGGTAATACATTATGTCATAATATATGAACATTTACTTGGCTTCAAATTGGTCTCTTCAGTGACTATATTTTGCTTTATACTTGGAACAAGGAGTCCACAGAAATAAACACAGAGCTTTTATTACACAATGTCCTATATTTGATAGGGAGAAGTAATGGACCACTAAAGTTTAGCATGAATTGGGAGTTAAGAGATGAGTTATAAACCCAGTTCATTTTGAGAGTCTTAACAAATTCCTTCGTGTCTCTGTGCCTCAATTTAGCAGCCAATAACCTGCAACAATTATCATCCTTCCTAAAGCATTGAGAGCACTAAATGAAAAGCTGTTAAAATACCTTATCAAATGGAAACCTTATTTTGCCTCATCTTCATCAAGAAAAAAAGGACAATGACCACAGATATTTCAGTAGGATCTGGGTACAATCTGCTCAGCCCTCCAGTCATGTTTCTGCTCTTCATTGGCAGACAATCTTCCACACCAGGAATAACCTCATGAATAACCAGAAATAACCTCAACAAAACTGCATCACAAATGTTTTTTTTAATTGAACTTTTACTGAACTTTGTTCTTTTTCCCCTCATACAACAGATCTGAATGAAATCTAGCAAATTTAGAAACTAATATTACAAGATATTATATATATATATGAAGCAACAGCTCCATAAAGTCCGGTCGATCCAATAAACAACCTCCCATAAATAGTAACAAAAAGAGAGTGCAGATGAAGCACACGACCGTTTGACAGCCACCTGTGCAGAAACACAACTTCTGTGGGCATGTTACCAATTCTCTGAATCAAACTTAAGTAGAAGATGACAGAAAAAAAAGCATCTTACCTGTAGTAAAAAAATATGACCTTGTCCCATCTTGTCTAACATAGAAGTTTTCTCCAAGTTTGCTGCCAGATTTAAACCTGAGCATTGCATGATCATACAGTCCGTAGTCTCTGAACAAGACACATTTGCCCGGTTTTAATATCTGTCATGTAAAAATAATATGCTTTAATAAGGTAGATTGATTTATGCATTCATGTTTATACACACATAAGTAAGATAAGGGATCCTAACACGCTCGATACACAAAGCAATATATATTTCGAATTCATACCTCATGCAACAGAAGTGTTGTATACAAACTGGATTGCTAGCTTTTAAAAGAATTCTTCCCCATGAACGCTACAATACGCTTCAAGATAACTGTTTGGGTGCTGAACAATTAAAGAAGCTTTCTGCAACACTCTTCAAACAGAGAGGAAAGAAAAATGTATACAGTGTAACAATAAAAATGAAGTCCTAACACAGCACTTTATTCGCTGGCTAGGGTACCATCTAGCATGCAATTCTGCTAAATAAAATACAGAAAGCCACAACTTTTTAATGCAAGAAGGGGGGGAAAAAGTGCAATCTAAGAAAAAAAAAAAAAAAAAGGAACTATTTTAGGAAAATGGGTTGCAGGTCAGGTGTTCATTTTTTGTTTAAATTGCTCTTTGATAAAGGAACCGAGCTATGAAGAGTTCAACGTTTAGAAACGTACAATCACTACCCTTTCAGACTGGTGATATTTGATACATGCAACCTTTCTACCTCAGCAATACCAGCTGTATTTGTTGGAGGAGAAAATGAATATTTGCAACTTGCAAATTTGTACAGAAACCTACAAGTGAGTTAAATGAGCCAGACATTTCCACACAGAAAACAGTAATTAGCCTTCCCAGGTGCCAGAGCTACAAACCAATCTCTGCTTTAGAAAGGGAGGTACGTGGAAAAAAAACAAAGAAACATTCCTTTTTCTAACTACTGATAATAAAACAAACAGGATATCTGATAATACAAAAGCCCAAACACATAAATACATTTATATAAAAAAATACATATGTTGACTATGCCTCTTCACAGTCAATATATGACTTGAGATCACATATATAAAACCATTTTGATTGTGATCATTTAGAAATGCCCTCTGGAGGGGCCTACCTTTACCTACCAGCCAACACAGGCAGCCCAGGGTGCTGAGTCTCTCTATATTACTGTTAATCTGCAAGCACTCCATTTCCAAATCATTGCAGGTCAAGTGGGTTTAGTAATAGCAATAATGTCCTAACTGCAAGTCTTTCCACATTCTGGAAGTCAGTTACAGTTTGCTATCATCTATACCTCATCGCCAGACATTTCAGCAACCCATGAACATTATTTGTATCAGACAACGTCAAAGCCAAACTCACAGCTGCAAGATACCACTTTGTTGTGTTTATAACATACGCCAGACCAGGATTCAGAATACAATTGTACTGATTTCAAGCTAAAGAGAATACAAGTGATTTAAAGGCTGTAAAATAAAGTGTTAATGAGTTACCTTGTAAATGTTCTTCAAGACAAGATGCATTTTGTTAGGATGAATGGCAGAAAGCACAAATATAAGGGTGACGACATCCACAGAATCTGCTGGTATATTTTCTAGAAGATCATCTTTGGTAAGATCACACTGGAACACTTTGCACCTTTCAGTGTCGTATAAGGGATTTTTCTGGGGGAACGAAAAGAGCATGCTTTCACTGCAAAAAATCAGCAGCACTACATCAAAAAAGTATAAAACAAATAGAAAGGGATGATTCCATCCCTGAGAATTTTTGCTTGTACCGCATAGCCAGAAACATAGCATCGCTCCCAAAAAAACAGAGTCTGCAACACATTCATTCATATATATGACTGCAATACTAGAAGTTGACATGGAAAACGTAGGTCTGTTCTACTCTTCATATAAAAAGGCCAGGGAAGCCCATCACTCCATCGTTTGTAATGGTGTAAGTTTCTAAGAGGACTCTAAAAGAAGTTCCAAATATCACACCAACCTTCACATACTCAACAGCTCTAGGAGAGAAATCACAGGCATATGCAAAAATATTCAGATCTTCTTCTAAGAGCGGAAATAAGCAGTTTCCAACCCCACAGCCCGCTTCCAAAACGGTCAGTTTCTGGTCTGCAAACTGGGGTGGGAGAAAGCCAAGAAAAAACACATCAGTTTTGTTTTCCTCATTCTATCAGCAGAGACACCATTCAATCAGTATATAAAAAGCAATAATCAAGTTTAATTACCATTGATTCAGAAATTAAAGCAGCCATCCACTGGATAACCTTCATGCTACAGAAGAGGAATCTTGACTTTTGTAAAAGTACACATCTTTTTAGAATGCATTAATACTTCTTAATTACTTGAGGGGTAGATGACTAAACAGACTGTTGTACCATTTCTGCCTTGTCTCATTCAGATATAAGGAGCAACAGATGCAGATAACTATTCCTCTTAACAACGTTTTGCAATTAGCTTGTTATTCTGGGTGCTTTTCCTTAAAGCTGTGTTTTGAAGTGCTCCAACTCTAAACATCACATTACAGCCTATTTAGGTCACAGAAAAAGTGTTCTAGATTTCATTCTCAGCATCCACGTGGGTCAATTTTTAAACAGATTTGGTGCATCTGATTCTGAGGTGTTACCTTTGATAGTAAGAGGGACGACACAGAGCACCACACACATAACATGTTAGTGCTCCCAAATTCATGGCTTCATTAGAAATACTATCAGATCATCTGAAAACAATCAATCCCATCTGTTACAGAGGAAGTGCACAGAGCTCACCTCCCGACACGCTTTTAACTCTTCAAACTCTCTGGTTGTCCAGTGTCTGTCTTTGAAGAAGTTGGTGCTGTTTCTTTTGTAAAACAGATCCCAGTTCTTCTGCGCCTCTTTTTCCAGTTTCAGTTGTTTGAAGTCAGACACCAAAACCTGATCTTTTGCCAGTCTCTCTGCTTCTTCTGGGCTAAGGATTCTTGTATTACGGCCTTTTGTTTGGAAAGCACCATCTTCAGTAGATGCTCTTACTGTAGTTAAGCAATCAGCTGATGTGTTTTCATGGAACATCCTAGAATCTTTCACACAGATATGAATACCAAAGACCCAAGGGTGGTTTTCTTTCCTTCAGTGTATGTTTCCATCATTTAACATAGGTAAAATTCCCAAATACCTGAAAGCAACTGAAAAAAGAAAAAAAAAATGAGGAAAAGTCACAATGCATCAATGCATACTGATTAGGGCCTTATGGTAATCTACTGTACATGACAAACTGCAAAGCCATCTGATTTCTCTTAATTTCAGAACTCTTCCATGCAAGCTAACACTGAGCATGAAATCCCACTGACATAAAAATTAAAGACGATACTTAAAAGAATCTACTGGTCTACTTTATGCATTGTAGAAATCCACTTCCAGGAGAAAGATGGCGTAGCTATAAACTTCTTGCACTAAAACTGACTTAAAAAGAAAGCTTTGGTTCTTGTGAACTCCAGTTAGCAACACCTAAGACAAAAGTAGTGATAAATAGGTGACAGCCTCATTCAAGATGGTAAAACAATCTGTGCTTGTGTTAGCATTTCTCTTTCCTCTTCTCACCTCAGTGAGATAAACATCAGCATTTATAGCACCAAGATACTTGGGCAACAGAGCAAAACCAGCATGGTGACAAGAATGCTTAAAGCCAGCCTGTGTCAGCACTCCTTCCCTGTTTCTTGCCAAGTATACACAACCCTTTTAACCATCACTGTTTGTTGTTTTGAGTGTTTTTGTTTCCCTCCCTCCCCCACCCCAGGAGTTAAGGAAAATGAAGCAATGAAAAGGATCTGTGTAGGCTGAGGAGGGATCCAGATCCTACCCCTAATCACAGAATATCCTGAGTTGGAAGGGACCCATAAAAATCATTGAGACCAACTCCTGGCTTCACAAAGCACCACCCAAAAATCCAAAATCCAATCCCAAAAGTATTAAGCTAGTTCTAAGCTCTGCCTTGCTGCAAACATCCAGACCCAGGAAAGCACCATGAATTAAAACACAGAATCATAGAATCACAGAATGGCCTGTGTTGAAAAGGACCACAATGATCATGCAGTTCCAACCCCCTGCTACGTGCAGGGTCACCAACCACCAGACCAGGCTGCCCAGAGCCACATCCAGCCTGGCCTTGAGTACCTCCAGAGATGGGGCATCCACAACCTTCTCGGGCAACCTGTTCCAGTGCGTCACCACCCTCTGTGTGAAAAACTTCCTCCTACTAACTAACATAAACCTCCCCTGTCTCAGTTTGAGATCATTCCTCCTTGTCCTATCACTATCCACCCTCGTAAACAGCCATTCCCCTTCTGTTTATACATTCCCTTCAAATATCGGAAGGCTGCAATGAGGTCTCCCCGGAGCCTTCTCTTTTCCAAGGTAAAAATCTAGCATGGCCAGGGAAACGCAGGCAACACAAGCGCGTCAGATATGAATGCAAACAACCCTAGGCAGGAATTAGCATCCATTTTCCAAAATGGAAGTGAGAACGAAGCAGCGGTACCTAACTTAAAGCAAAAAAAAATAAACACTTCACTTAGATATTTGATCATCAGTGATGGGAACAGCACCACACGAACACACGCATGAACTACATATACAGGCAAAGGAAACAAAGAGCTGTCAGAAGTCAGTCCAGCCTCGCAGCACTCAGCCCGCACGGCCCCCCTCCATGAGCCTTACGCGCTCAGCCCACACCCGCACGGCGCTGCCCGGCTCGGCCCAGGCTACCCGCGGCGCCGGCTCCTGAGGCGCGTTCCCCCCGTGCCCCGCGCTGTC
Source organism: Excalfactoria chinensis (assembly GCF_039878825.1). Classification (NCBI taxonomy): domain Eukaryota; kingdom Metazoa; phylum Chordata; class Aves; order Galliformes; family Phasianidae; genus Excalfactoria; species Excalfactoria chinensis. Next base: position 115,513,118 of record NC_092826.1, on the reverse strand, counting down.
CTGCCCTCCCGAGGGCGGAGAGCGCGGGGGACCCTCCCCCGGCCCCGCTCCCCCTCCCCGGGGCCCGCAGCCCCGCTCGGCCCCGCGCCCCTCGCCTCCCGCTCCGCACCCGCCGCCGTCGGCCCCGGAGCGCTTTCCCGGCTGCACTCGGCGCCCGGAAGGGCGCGGGGCGGCAGCGCACACGGCGGGCGGAGGAGAGGAAGGGACCGGCCGGGACGGGACAGGGGGGGTGCGGGGCCATGAACGGCTCGGCGAACCCGCTGCTGGACAAGGAGGAGCACCCGCTGCAGCTGGGCGAGAGCTTCGAGCGGCGGCCCAAGGCCTCCTTCCATACCATCCGCTGTGAGCACCGCCCTCCCTTCTCCTCCCGCTTAGCCCAGCCGCGTCTTTTCTCCCGCCCCGCTCGGCCGCCCCTCCCGCGGACGAGCCCCCTGCCCTCGGCCCCTTCCCGCCGGGCGGCGCTGGGGTGCGGGCCGCGCGGTGCCCCGCCGCCCTCACGGGGGTCCCTCCCCGCCATCGCCCCTCGCTCCCTGCGGCCGTGCCTCCCGCCGGCCCTTCCTTCTCTCTTCTCCTCTCTGCCCCCGTGAGCATCCCCCTTTCCTCCCCCCTCCCTCGGGGTCTCGGCAGGCAGTGGGCGAAGGCTCTGAAGTTTTCCGTGGAACCACCGTGAGTGGACGGCTTGCCGCTTGTATTCCTTTATCCTTCTCCTTAAGGGCACCGCGGGCCCAGCTCAAGGAGCCGCGGTTTGAATTTAAAGTTTGAATGGAGGTGGTTGCCGTCATGACCCCACGACCCCTCCTCTAGTGATGGAGATAGTAAGTCACTTTCTGGGGAAGCGGGGAGAAGTGACTCAGGCTCACACAGTGTTGCCACACATGTGGTAACTCTGAAGAGAAATGTTGAGGTATGGTCTCTGGCACTAACAGAGTTTTAGAATGATTGGGGCCATTTTTGAAGTCACCAGAGATCGTTCCTACTGTTCTTCTGTGGCGTTGGACGTGTTTTGTTTCATATTAAGGAGATGGTTTGGGAGAGGAGCTCGCTGCATTCCTCTGCTGGAATTCTGTGGGCAAGAAATTGCTGTTTTGCCTCCTAATCATCCCCAAGGAACTGCTATTTCATCCTTGTAACCTACTGCGGGGAACCTGCTTTAGCAGGGGGTTAGGCTTGGTCATCTCCAGAGGTCCCATCCAACCCCTACAATTCTATGATTCTATAAGCAGGCCCAAGGCTTAAAATGAGTAGTTAATCAGCAGAAGTAAATGAGAATAACGCTGAAGTTGTATTCTGGTCGCTTTTTGATTGGGTGGGGAACTGGTACAATTAATGCTAGAGATTTTTGTTATGTGATGCATAATCCAGGGTGTGCAATCTTGTGGCTGTGAGTGTGTAATTTGGTGAGGCTGGAGTGAGCACTGAAGGAACAACTTGGAGCTGTTCCTCGAGATGATCAGTGCTTGAAGCAAAGCTATTTCCCCAAACAGAAGCTTCTGTCTGCTTATATTGTGTGTGGTCCCCCCCTCTGATCATACGTAGTTCCACCAGGTTGAAGAATACCGTACCATACAATTGGTGTGTTTAGCTGTTTGCATGTCACGCTGGATGCTTCTAGCCAGCTCTGCTGCACCAGCAAATCCCCACTTATAAATCAAAGATTTAAAATAGCCCGACCATCAAAGGAATAAGGACGCCGTCTGATAGTGCATGAATTAAACCCAAGCTGTATCTGGATAGAGATGAAGTGTATTTCTAGAACATAAAGTGCTTTCATAATCAAGTTCTCCAGGGGTTGCAAAGCCAAAGCACTTCAGGCTGCAACCGAAAGAGTATGTTTTGATTTCAGAAGAGGTTTTAATGTGCTGTATTTTCAGTCAGTGGCGCTCAAGTGAGATCTCTTTTCTGGCTAAAACTTTTCTTTCTCCTAATTGTTGATCTTGGGTGATCTGCCCGGGAACTGAGCATTGTATCATTCCTGTAATCCTCTTCATGCAAACTGCAGTAAGAGGATTTTGCAGGCTGGATTTGTCTCTGCCTCCTTAAAATACCTTTATTGTTTTCTGTGATGTTTATGAAATCCTGTACTGAAGAACTGGGTTGGGAGACACATCTAAAGATATTTGACTTTTGGTGAAAGGATGGGGTTTTACAGCTGAAAAGACATACGTGCTCTCCATCTACAGCAAAACTAGTCAAGCATGGGTGCCTAATGAGCTTTCAGAATGAAAGCAATTTGTTGTGTGCTCGCTTGGAATAAGTGTATTTTACTGCTACCTAAGAAAGGAGTGTGATAGTGCTGTGTTTTTTCATTTAGCCACTGTGCCATTGAAACTCTTGATCCCTCTTTGGCAAAGACGCCGGTTCATCTACAGCTGGTTCATTTTATTTAGCAAGCTTGCACATCAAGTAGGTGGGAAACAATAGCTAGAAATAGATTGTGCAGATGAGAATGAAAGATGTGATTTGGTCTGGCAGTTAAGGGATGAGGATTAAGTCAAGTGTGCCTGATTCTGCTTGTTGTGCTGTCAAAGTGAAATGCAATTAGACATTAACGTCCCCTTAATGAGAATTTATTACAAGCTGTTTTCTTTCCCCAGCAAATGCGCTTTTCAAAGTGGAATTAAAATTTGGTTTTTCTAAGGTATTAATGTCTTAACTAATGCAGTAATTAAAAGTCTTGGTTGTGACTGTAACTGCACCTCTACGTATCCAGAGATGCTAGAATTGGACGCCTGTTTGTGAGAAATACTGTCTGATCTTATTTCATTTTGTCTAAATCCTCTGTCACAACGTTACGTGTTTCTTATGGCTCATCAGCATGACAGAATCACAGAGGGGGGAAATACTTTGAAGTTCAAATGTTCTTAGTTCAAATAAATATGCTAAACACAAATGCATTACCTGGGGGAGAAAGCATTCCACACAATGCAGCAGAAATTATTTAAAGCGGGGCTTTGTTTAGAGCTGCAGCAGTGTCTGACCTCAGTTATGCTTTCCATTCTCCACCTACAGCAGCTTTGGCCTTGTGTGGAACCTGGCGAAAGAACATCAGCACCTTCTTTTTTCCCCATAGGTGGGAGCCAAGGTGTCTCCCCAAGAAGGTGTTGCAGAGGCAAGATATCTGTTAGTAGTCAGAAATATCAGCGGGGTTCAATGAGCCGGTCTCACCCAATTAGCCTTTGATGTAGATGGAGTCCTCAGGTTTGGAGGTGGCAGGAGCCTGGGGCCTGGGTCTGGGATCTGATACTCCTATGGGATGCTTGGTACAATTTGACACCTGTGTGCAACATCACACATCAGAAGGAGCCTGCTTTTGGTCTTTCAGACACAGACTGCTAATTTACTTCCACTTTAAAAAGTGAATTTTGCATCTGTTATCATCAAGTGGCAGGGGCTGTGAGTATGAACAGGTTGTACTGGTGTACCGTTCCACCCCTGGTGCAAGCTACTGTGTATTTTAGCATTTCCTGTAGCAACAATGAATGTGCAGTGCCTTTGTGCAAAGGAGAATTCTAAAGGCTCCAAATTCTGAAGACTCCCAGAGATATAACCACAATTGTTTTCCTTCTTAGATGATTTTAAGCCGGCATCGATTGATACGTCTTGTGAAGGGGAGATCCAAGTGGGTAAAGGAGATGATGTAACAATCACTTTGCCGCATATTCCGGTAAGAATGCTATCTGTGGTATTGAATGTGTTCAAGTTATTTGCAATGTAGTTCCAGTCTGTCCTATATGTTGTTTTTTTTTTTACTTCAGTCTTTTCTAGAAACAGGTGGGCTTAGTGTTTGAGCAGCTAGACTTGCAGCATGTTATGTGAGGAAAGGTCTGTACAATTGAGTCCGTGTTAAGGGTCTTATTTGTAGGGCTCCAGTTGGTTCTTTTGATTCCTTCCTTCTTAGTGTAACTTGTATAAAAGGACAACTTCTTCTTTTAGCTGAAGCTCTTTACCTGCTTTCTTTCCATTTTCACTGCTGCAAGGTCAGGGATAGAAGCAAAGAAATGGTGTGATTAGTCAGGATGTGCTATTCAGAATCTGCAGCTAGGCCTGTAGGCTTGTTTATTTCCAACACACACAGATGGTTCCCTGCCTTTAGCTTTATCAATGGGAACAGGGGGGAGTTTTCTAGTGAGCAACAATGAAGTAGTTTCCCATCCACTTCCTACTCAAACTATGCCATAAATATCTAGTGGGTGAGGATGATGGTCAAACGGTAATAAAACAAGTGTTCAAACTGTTTATAGGTGCAGCTGTTTTGTACTTGAAAGCTGTGTGGTTGCCTTACCAAAACAAAACAAAAAATAAAAAAATAAAAAGCATTTGCATGCTGGAACTTTGATTTGTTTATTAGCTGAATAATTCTACGTGTCAAGCTAACAAGCAAGAATTCACAGATGCAGATAAGTTTGCTGATTGCAGGGCAGCAGCAGTCACTTTGCAAGCCGCATCTCAGATCCTTGTGGGGTTATTTATTTTAGCACTCAGGTATTTTTAATCAGTAGCTGGTGATGCTGTGATAGTTCTCGCTGAATAAGGCTTTAGCCTGCTTCCCCTGCTCCTGCCTTTTACATGGCTTTGGTCGCGTTTAGGAGCTCGCATGCTTTCATTTGTCTATAAACATGGTGAATGCAGTAGTGCTGTTTGGGAGCAGGCGGTGATGTGATTAATAGCTATGGTATTTATCTTTGATCGTCTGGGTACTGTGCTGTTCATTCAGCTTTTGTGCTGAATGACATCACTTGTAATGCCCTTTTCCAAATCTTCATTCTGATGAGTTTAATTTGATTGCATTCCCATGTGTATGAGTGGCTTTCAGCTTGCGGTATGCTCTGGAGGGATGGGACCTAACTGCAGCCACTGTGTGTATGTTGCTCCGTGGAAGTATTGCTTGTGCTCCTTAGAAACACGAAACATAATGAAGAGGAGTGAAAAATTCTGAGGTCATTTCATTCTTAGAAGGTTTACTGAATTTCTTGGTTCCTGCTTTGCTTCTGAGTTGCGTGCTAGCTGGATTCAGATTCTAGCTTGTGTTTTGAAATTGCCTGATCCCTGGGGGTGTCTCTGTTTAATGATTTGTTCAGTAGAGTTGGTTTTGTGTCCCTTGACTGCTTGGGTAACTTGAAACACTATTTCTACTTATGGATTTAGCAGCTTTCATGTTTGATAAACAGCCGTGGTTGGGGAAATGAAGGATCTCTGTACTCAAGCATGAGAGTTTAGCAGATAGCTGTGGTTAATGCTACCTGTTTCATCCACCTTCCTCTGTGCTGTAACCAACAGGATCTGGAAGCCTCGTGTTAGAGATTACTTAGTTAGGGCTTCCATTTCTGCTCATTTTTCAGCCCAAATGAAGGTCTTTGTGAGCTTAGAGATCCCTGGTTAGCAGAGTGATGGCCAACAAACTTTGATCAGCTTCTGTTAAATTTGTTCTTTGTTTCCTGAATTATTTGTCAGCAGGGAGCGGGCTTTGACTTTCAACTTACTTTTTATTCCCTTAAATGTTATTTTCTTCACTTAAATGTAGGAGTGATAAAAATGTAAAATGCCTTTGAAGATGAGACCGCCATGAGACTTTGATGTTTTCTGAATCATACCTGTACATCTTACAGTATCTTTGTTGGAAGTTCTCATTTTTCACCCTTACTGGTCCGAAGCCATTTTAGATTGAAGAATATTCTATTCATTAGCCATGCTGGGAAAAGGAATTTCATTCTGAATTGTTAATATTTGATCGATTTGCTTTACTAACTCAGAATAAAAGTTATTTCTGATTTTGTTTGCTTTCCTGCCATTAATGTGCAAAGATGCATATGAATAAACATTTGTAACTATTCTCTCGTGTTGAGGTGTTGAGTAGCTAGGTGTACATTACAGAGAAATCTCAGGACTCGTAGCTGAGAGCTTATTTCTGTATGTCTTGTAATGTCGTGTTTTGATGCACGTTAATGGCAGGAAAGCAAACAAATGTAAATAATGGCAAATATGGAGAAGGTGTTTCATCACTTTATAGGCACAAAATGGTGAAAGGCATAATGTTGCTATGAGGAAGTTGGCTCTACTGCATTGATTGTATTTTTCCCTTTTCATGAACGAAGAAAATAGGAACTAACTATTTCAATTTCCTATTTCAATAGGAACTAACTATTAACTGCTTAGCCCCCTAGACAGAAGAAATACATTCGTCTTCGTGTTTATAAACTTTTGGATAGCGCAATATAACCAAACAAAAATACGTTCTTTCTTTGATACCAGGGTTCAACTCCTCCAATGACTGTTTTTAAAGGAAATAAAAGGCCGTATCAGAAGGACTGCGTGCTTATTATCAATCATGACACTGGGGAGTATGTTCTGGAAAAACTCAGTAGCAGCATTCAAGTCAAGAAAACAAGGTAAAGCTGGGGACTGGGCTGAGTTAATAGGATGAATTCTTGCTGAAGTTTCCTGCTCAGATTGTGTCTTTCACACCTGAACTCAATTATCTTTTATTTTGGAGTAATGTTTGCTTACTAAACCTTATCAGCTTTACACAGCCAATTATCTTGCCTAAAAAACACAAGTAGCTGTTGGGAGCATGAATCCAAGAGTAAAGAATACGTAAATTTTCCACCGCTGAAAGGACATAATTATAGTTTGCAGAGAAGCATCTCTGATGATTTGAAGCTTTGGACGCTGACTGAAAGATGGAATGTGTTTCAGGAATCTCTGGCTAGTTGAAACTGATGATGAAAATATTAGGCTATCAAAAGGATTGTGGGGCGTTATGGGCTTGTTCCCTACAGCTTCTGTGGGAGTCATGGTACTTTAATAATATACTATTAAGGAGCAAGAAACGCTTATCACTGGATTGGATCAGTGACACATTGAGTGGAGCAGAAGTCCAAAGCTTTGACTTGAAAGGAAAAAAGGAAAAAGAAAAAAGGAAAACTGAAGAAATAACAGTTGTGAGGTTTTGCTTGGAATTGCTGAGGCCAGAAACCTCTCTGACCCAATATCCAGACTTGCTGTGCAAATGCTACAGAGTGAGCAGCTGGAACATTTTTAGTGATCTTGCTGTTCTGCAAGTGCCTGAAACCTTTGGAGTGTGTGCTTTCAGCACCACTGAACCACAGGATACTGAGATCTAAAAGCAGTTTCCAGAAGAAGCAGGTCTTAAACAATTCTACAAGTATGATACTTTGTCTTTTTAAGAAGAAAACACTTTGCTGCACTGTAGAGCTTTTAGATGCTACAAGTAATAGGAACGTGGGTTGCAGCTTGTTAGGAACTGGATGGAAGTTTGCCAAAAACCACCTTGAGTTAGAAGTAAATGGATTGTAATGCTCCTCTGAGTCAGTAATGGTAACTCATCTGTGTGTCACTCAGAGGCAGGGCATCTTCTCCGCTGGATAGGAGCGCTTACAGGTGAGATTTAGATTCCCAGCTATTTAAATCCTGCTGATAATTCCAGATGAAGTTTAAGGCAGAGAGGAACCAAAGGAGCACCAGGGGGGTTGTGTTCAGTACCCTGTTCAGATACACTGAGTTTTGGCTCTGTCAAGGTTTAAACATTTCAGCTTTCCTTAAGCAGAGTCAGGGAGGGGGGAAAAAAAATGGAGACCTGTGTTTTGAGGAAAGGTGATGGGTTTTAAATCCTTCAGTATCCTGTCTAAGAAGTGGCTTTTTATTTTCACATGGCTACTTCAATTTTAGCAACCCATGGACACTATGGGAGCAGTGTGTTTAGCATTAACATCCTGATACATTCGTAGAGGATAAACTGTATTTTATTTACATATAGTCTTCTGTACTTCTAAGTTCATAATTAATACTGGAAACAGTCTGTTGCTTTTACCTTTCACATGGGATAGTGAGCATGTCCCCAGATCTCCACCTGTACTCTAATTCACAGACTCATAGAATGAATCAGAGTTATGGAATGGTTTGGGTTGGGAGGGACCTAAAGGCCCACCTGCTGTGGGCAGAGCTGCCAGCCATCAGATCAGGCTGCCCAGGGCCCCATCCAGCCTGGCTTTGAGTACCTTCAGAGCACTACAGCTTCTCAGACAGCATGTGCCAGGGCCTCACCATCCTCTTGAGTAAAAATTTCTCATAAATGTTTTTGTAAAATATATTGATGTGATATGCAGAGGCTGTATTTCAGTGAGAAAGAGGTGGATATGTGCCTAGTTTTTGTGGTTTCATCAGCAATTCACTGTAGCACACGCATTCTTTAATTAGCACTAAATGCAGTGGGGCAGATACCAGAAGATGTTTAGGTGAAATCCTGGGAAGTTCCACATGGGCTAGTTTAACTTGTTCCTGTGTGGGAATAGCTTACAGGCACAAAGTGTCACATTACTGAGCTGGGACCCTCTTGAACCAAAACTGAGCTATTATACACGTAAACTGTTTACATGCTGTGCTACATAGAGACATATTTCCAAAGGCTTTGTTGCTATATGATAAATACACCCCATACTTTAACCTCACTATTGTGTGTCACAGAGGGACCTTAGTATGTTTTTTTCTTCCAAGGATGTTGACTGTTCTACAGTCTGAATAACATCATTGATTCAGAAAAGGAAATAACACCTGATTGGGATTGAACAGCTAAGTACGGCATTATCCTGTGGACAATTTCCCACTAAGGAAACATATTAAGCTGGGTTTTTGCTATTTTTCTTTTTCCTTTTTTGTTGTTGTTGTTGCTTTAAGGGATAATGGTAAATGAGTGAGAAGTGGAAAATAAATGCTTGTATGCTGTGTTTATCAGCAAAACATATTGCTCCAGTCAGGTTGACCTCTCAGAGAGTTCAGTTTGAGAATGTACCATTGCAAGTGAGAAAAACATGCATTTTGCTGTAATGTTAATCAGGATTTTGTTGAGTTTTCTTTTTGTAATCATCTAGTTGGTTTAACTTAGCATGGTTACTAATGCTTTGCTAAAATTACAAATATTGATTGCCAAAAGAAAACCCTTATTACTCCTCAGCTATTTGGCACCAATGAAACACATCTGAGTTTGAAAATGCATTCTTTAAGGATGTTGCAGTAGGCATACTTGCTGCCAAAAGCATGTGTTACATACAGAAACCTGTCACTCACTGCTCAGCTTAATGGAACAACATAGAGTGTTGTTCAAAGGAAGTCACACATCACGCATTAGCACCAGGATGTTGAAAAAGCTGAACACAGATGCACAGTAGTGCTCAATGTCTCTGGTTGTTGTTTCAGAGCAGAGGGCAGCAGTAAGATCCAAGCCCGAATAGAACAACAGTCTGCCCGAGCATCACAACCTCCTCCACAGTTCAGAGCCCCAACCAAGCCAGCAACTGGACCTAAAACTTCTCCTTTGAAAGATAATCCTTCACCTGAGCCTCAACTGGATGACATTAAGAGAGGTAAACAAGGGTGTGTAACTTCTGGGTTTGGATTGCTTTTCTTTTTAATAAAAACTACAACTTACAATGTATAAAAACGTGAGAACGTTCAGGGATTAGAAGCTGGTTCTTGACAGTTGGTTTGTTGTCTTTATATCTCATCTTAAAGGTGAATTATCTATTCTCTCTTGCCAGCATATAGGTATTTATACTACTGTTTATACTGCTCTCTTGCAAACTATTTCTCTAACCTGGAAAGATGACAAAAGAAGTGTGAATTCAGAAGGTAGAAATTACTGCAGCTGAATGCTAGACAGGCTGAATATGGGTGTCTTAGGCAACGGCAGCAAAAGCTGCTGATCCAAGATCTAGTTAGGCAACAAGAAAAATAGTTATCCCTGTGTAGAGCAAGGTTGGAACCATTTACCAGGGGGATGGAAAGGCTCAGTGACTGTGTCCTCATTACATGAACTGGAGTCTGTGCCGTATCAAGCAGTGCCATCAGGTGAGGGATGAGGGAGAGAACAAGCCCAGCACTTCCATTACTATGGCTCCTCTGTAGCTTTTATCACACCTAACGTACAGTTGCTGTTCTTACCCTTCAAGTGATTATTGCCTCAACTGAGTCTCCTGCTTAGGAAAAGTATTGTCTCAGTGTTTCACTGTGGGCAGTGCTCACTTTCTTTGCCCAAGTCCTTCCTTTCATGCTGGCGTTATTTTGCTGCAGTTAATACTGTCAGGATGAGGAAGGTCTTAAATTTAGATTTTTCTTTGGTTCCTTTGGTTACTTGTGTGGCACCAGACACAATTATATTCTTTTAAGGCTGTTCTTTTGACTAGTGTTTTCTTTCTGGATCTCTTCCCTTATCCCACATAGCTACTTTTGCCTTTAGACTTGGCCTGTGTTAATTTCTCAGTCTATGTTAATTACTTAATGGGGCTTTTTTTTTTTCTTTTCAGTTCTTGATAATCATTAGGTGACACTTTTACAGCTAAGCTGTCTGTGTGTCTGTATAGGTGCTGACTGGTTTCACTCTTTCACAGCAGTAATATTTTCAATACCTGGAAGCTGGTCAGCAGACAGAATCGAAGTCTGAGAGTTTGTTAGCTACAGTTCCCTTAGCTGCATTGCCATTTTTATTTCCTGTGTAATAGGTAAGGAGAAAGCTATCAGGTTATATATTAATTTAAAAACTAAATCAGTTGTAAATTTTAAGTGTCTTTATTTATGATGTATAATAAGATATTTAACCATGGGGGCACTCTTCCGCATATATGTGGCAATTTGTAAGGGTCATGTTCTTACAGCAGAATAATTATATTTGTCTGTTGTGACATCTGTACTGCAAATACTATTTTCTAGCGATCTAAAAATATGTCACATAATTTAGAACTGTTACAGTTTTGGGTTTTTGGTGTGTTTTGGTTTTTTTTTGCCACATGATCGTCTTCTATTGGGAAGTACCACCAAACAAATGATCTATTGAGTTTGGTTTCCAAAATCAAGCTAAAGAACACCTGACTTGCACTAAAAGGAGGGTGTTGAATTAGTATTTCATAGAGAGAATCCTTAGAGGCCGAAAAGAAGGAGAGCAAATACCTGGGCAGTTTACTTTCTGCTTCCAGTATGTGCTCTTTTTATTTTTCTAAGCATTTCTCAATCTTTCAGCACTTCTTACCACTTTGACCATTGATTATCTAAAGCATGGGTGTCCAACCTTTCAGCTTGCCTGGGCTGCGTTGTATGAAGAGGAATTGTGTTGGGCTGCATATGAAATACACATATAACATAGTTAATATTATATAAGTAACAAAACTTCTTTGATATGTTTGTATTAAAACAAAAAAAGGCAAGAAAAACATAAAACTAGTGGGATATTCTACCTTGGTCTTGTGAAACCAGTGCATCAGTGTCTGGTTAGATGACAGTGGTTGCTATTCTCAGGGAGTTCTCCATGTGTCCATCAGAGGTTTTTATACCTAATTTTATTCTTCCTGTGCTTCATCCTTGAAAATATTTGTTCACATATGTACGTACAGCCAGAAAGCAATGATGTGAGCAAGGTGTGATTGTGAAGCAAGGAGTATTTCTCTCTGGTCAGATGGAGCTTATAAAAATCTAGGAGAGAGACATGATCAAATTTTGTCTTCAAGTTGAATGTCTGATTGCAGTTCTATGTATTTCATTTGAAAATTCACAGGTAACATTTATGTTGGTTGAAAATGGAGTCACAAATACGCGCACACACACAAAGATATTTTGGCAATCTTGAAACCTATTTTCAAACCTTTATCAAAACAGAAAGCACAACAGCTTCATAGTTTCCAGTATTCACAGGACTGTATTTAGCCAACATATCAAAATGCATAAAATTATTTGCCATCACATGAGCTTGCCATAGTCTCATTTGGAATGCTACTATGGTTTGAACTCTAGAACAGATTAGCTGATCTTCACCTTGAAAAAACATGTGTTTAACTCATTGAAATGAGTAGCCAAATCAAACAAACAAACAAACAAACAAATCACCGACTCTTTTGTACTTCTTGTGAACTTGTGAAGCATTGAAAATTACAGAACTTGAGTGTTGTGGGTATTTCTTCCAAAGAGAGCATGTTAACTTATTAAATCATTCTACGAAATAACACAAGCCCAACTTTATTAATTAAATAAGAAAACTTACATGTCTGCTTTGTAAAACACACGTCTTCACAGGCACAACGGGTGTGGGTGGTTTGAAGCATTGTTATGGGCAGTGACTGTGTTATGCCAAGTGGCACAACACGTGTAATGTGCAATATGTGCAGGTTTCAATTCGACTCTGTTTGTGTGTGGTGGTGCAAAAGGCAGAGTCAGCCCTGTGCTGTGCCCTCCACAGTGTTCCATTGCCTGCTCAGTCTGTGCTTGAGCTGTGTGCAGTCGACTCTCTAAAAATCAAATTATAACGTTAAAAGTTTACAACCTTATGGGGCCTCAATACTGGCCGCCCCAGGCTGCGTGCAGCCTGCAGGTTGGACACACCTGATCTAGAGCATCAGCATTACTAAACCATCTACGTAATGAGGAAGTACTTGGCAAAGGTAGGACTAAAGTGGCACCATTGTATAATGAAAGCAATTAAGAGAACTTAAATGTAGAAGCTGTAAGATAGTCTTCAGTCCTTTTATGTGTATCTTTATGGCTAAAGAATTTTAAGCTGTGAAGAGATTGTGTTCTTTCCATTCAAGCCTTGGCTTGTCCTGTGATTAAATTAACTCCAGTGTATGAAACAAAAAACATAAAGATGAAATTCAATGTTTCTTCTTTTATGGATACAGCACAGAACTTAAAATCCTCATAGGAAGTCGTTGAAAACATCTCTGTGGCGCTGTGGCTATCCCTGCTCCCAGTGTGCCCTATTCAAGGGTGTGGTAAAACACAGCCCCTGTGATTTTTAACAATAGTTTTAAGCCAGCCTCAGTGTAGGTTTTTGCTTACCTCCACTACGCTCAGCTGTGCGTTCCTTCATCTCCCCTTACAAATGAGCTGGGAAATGGACTTCTGGGTCAGTTGGTCCTTGCATCCATCCCTTTTTACTGCTGTCTAAATAGCAGTGTTTGAGGACATAGGCAGAACACATGGGAGTTAAACCAGTCCTTTCTGCTGGCAGAGAGGCCTTTGGGAGACTGTCTATAGGGTCCTGCACTAGAAGAGTCTTTTGCTGTGACAGCTTTTATCTTGTCCTCCTGCCTGAAAGGAGGAACAGAGAGGGTAAGAGCTTATTCTTTTGAATACATGGCTACTTATGGTGAAATATCATTAAGCAGTGAACGTTTGCAAAGGTGCTCCACAATAGCCATTTACATACATGAAATTACTGCTATTTATGAGATGTACTTGACCACGACAGAAACGTTTGTAATAATTTTGACATAATTAAAGTGCACATTAAGTGCAAAACCCACATAAATGTATATCCCATTTGGAATCTATAGATTCAGTGCTTAAAAATCTGAGCAGATATTATTTACTTAAAAGGCAGCTGTAGTCTTGTAAGTTTTATGCCACAGAACAATATTTGACTCTCAAGGACTTCTCGACCAAAATTGTTGCACTTCACAGTGAAGTACTGCCTCTTCTAGCTGCCATCTCTGCATATTCAAAATGCCAATATCAAGTTGATTTCTCTCCAGCTTGCATACCATTATTAAAAGTGAGTATTCTGCTGTGAGCATTCTGCCTTATTCTCCCTAATGCTGAATGACATTATTTCCAAAAGCCTGTGCTATTCTTGCAGCCCAAGGTTAGGGCTTTAGTTAAAAGTCCTGCATTGCCTATTGGTTTTGAAGAGGCAAGAACCCTTAGCCATGATTACTGGAAGAGATTATGGCATTTGGTATGAAATACACAGAGAAAAGAGCCCTGCTGAGAAAGGCTGTTAAATTATTATTATTATTTTTACTTTAACTGCATGGACTGTCAGTATAAAACAGCAAGCCATTTTCTTTTCTTGAAGGTAAACTTACAGCTGTAACATTAGAGATGCAAAAGATTCCCCTGGCAATGTCAGCCTTTTCAGATGATGTAGACTCAATTAAGGCAAATGTTCAAAAGTACACTGTATGAAAGGCTTTCCTCAAAGCTAGGTGATGCACATCCTGACTCTTCTCATCTTTTAAGCCTTAAAGGCTCGTCAACATGAGGAGCTTGATCTCGAGGAGCAAAAAGTGGTCTAGGAAAGGTCTGACTTTTTCATTGTTCAGCTTAGCGTATAGGTACAGGTATATACGTGCACAGCTGTTTTAATTGGAGGCACTGCAAGGAAGCATTTAGCTGATGCTTCAATACCTGTATCTGCACTAAGCATGACAGGCAAATTGAAAAATGCAAAACCTGACATTTTTAAAGCAGGCCATTTTTACCTGCAAGGTTTTGGTGTCATCGTTGGCTCAGCCACATTAGTATAAACAATTACTTTTCTCTCATCTTCCCAGAGATGAGACATTTAGAATTCTAGATTTGAGGAACTAAGAGACAAGGCATGTGGAAGGAAGTGGAACAGCCCCTGTGAGGCAAATGTTGATTAGAAGACAGCTTTGAGCCGAGTTTCCATCCCTAACCACTGCCACTGATAACTCCGTTACCTTATATGTTATTTTCACTTATCCTTTTACAGACCTATTTATTGAATCTTCTTGCTTTGTGGACTGCAGTCTGTATGTGATTGTACTTGCTACGATCCAGAATGTTCTAGTAACGTATTAGCAACACTGCAACTTATAGCTAACGATTCTTATCCTTGTTAGAAGTATGTGGAAATTTCATGAAGCTAGGAAAAACAATATTTAAAGGGAAAGTGCTTTTGTTCTTGTTTACTTTTCCCCTATGACTTACTTAGCCTTGAACACCGTGAATGTTTATCATTTGAAATAAGGGTAGGTAAGAACAGTGACTTAGCAGTGCTAATTTTTACCTGTACCAGACTCCAGCCATGAAAGCTTTTCCATTTGTTGGGTAGGCACAGTTGTGCTTGTGTTGTCTCTTCTTTCTTCTTTGTCTCTTCAGCCTTTGAGTTCTCCAGAGCAAGCACTGTGTTCTTACCTTGCGGGTGCAGAACTGCTGGCACAATGAGAGCCTAAATTTTGATGGTTTCTTATACTTTTTACAAATTTAACAGTGTGGAATGGTTTGTGACTTACCTTAACGTCTGCTTAGTAACTGGTTGTTCAGCCAGCACCAACTCTTGCTGATGAGGCAGTCGTGGTATTCCACTGTTTCTTTACACAGGTAACCATTAATGAGGTGTGAGAGTTGAATATCTTGCCGGTTTCTGAGCAGTCCATTTTCCCTGGCTACTCGTTAGCTCTATGGCAGGTTAAAGTACTGTCACCACTCCCCAGCGTGTGAAGGTTCTCATCTGTTCTTGTCTGCCCCACTGCTGAGTCACCTGATGTCATTTATCTGTTCCACGAGTTCCTTTCAAATGAGCTGTGACTTGGTGCTGGGGAGCAGTTTCACACACGATCTTAAGTCAAGGTACTTTCTGCTGTGGTGGTATGCCAATGCTGGCTCTCTTTTTCTCTGCATTTACCAGGAGCCGAAATGTCACTGACTTCTACCAGAATTTAGAATCCTGCGTGTTTAAATGCTCTTTTTAAAAACAGGCCTTACTGTTGGCCTGTAGCGCTCAATGAGGGAATGTGTTTAGTTTGTTTGTAAAGCGTAAAAACCTGTGGGAAAATAATGAGGTTTTCGTAAGCGTAGAGTTTCCAAATAACAACAACAGAAATGAAGGTTTGATGGCACTGAACTTCGCTGTTCTTCAAATTCAGCTGCAACAACTGGGTTGAAAAAACTGTCAGGATGGTTTGTTTTTTTCTTTCCCGACTCTCTCTTTTCATTTGAGTTATTTTGATGTTATAAATTGTACTTGACAAAACGATTGCGTTTCCATATTCTTTTCCCAAATTCTATAAGGTTCCAACCAGATGAATGTCCTTTTATTTCAGAGCTGAGAGCGGAGGTTGAAATCATTGAGCAGATGAGCAGCAGCAGTGGAAGCAGCTCATCGGACTCAGAAAGCTCATCTGGAAGTGAAGATGAAAGCTCCAGCAGTGAGGGGGAAGAGCTGGCACATGTTTCCCCTTCCCAGCCACCTCACCAGCAGTATAACAATAGGAATGCTGTTGCTAACGGCACCAGCAGGCCACAAGGAAGCAATCAGCTCATGAACACGCTCCGTAAGTAAAGGCTTCTGTCTGTCTTATTACTCTGGGAAGCTGCTTGAGATCACTTAGTATGTTAAGCTAGCTCCATGAAGTACACTTGGCCCAACAGTAATCCCAGGGAGGTGCACTGAAGTATCTGGACAGATGTGGGGGATGTTTAAGAGAAGGCTGAGATGTGCCTGAAGCTGAAGATTGCTTCAGTCTGGTCTAAAACCTGTGGGCATCAGCACTGTCACCTGTGTTGACCATGCTGAGTCTCAATTCAGGCCTCCAAGTGGAAGGAGTGGACAGCAGAGCATTAGTGCAGGTGGATATGGTGCACCAGATGATGAGAATTATTTTAATGTGGAAACACAGATTAGGCTTTATTCTGGATCAGGTTCATTGGAGTTAAAATACTGCATTTACAAGAAACCGTAACTTATTTATCGTAATTTGTTTTTAATTTCTCCTGAGGCAAGTTTGAGTACATCTCTTGGAATCCACACAGAGGGAACTGTGTAGTTCAAATGCAGATAAATGTAGCGTTTCCAGCTTCAGAAAGGGAAGTTCAGCTTTTATACAGATGATACTGAAGAGGCTTGCTGGAAAACTGGCAAAGCCAGTCAGTGTTCTTGACAGTAGTGAATGCCTGAGGTGAAACTTGGGTGAAAACCAAAGTTCAGCAAAGTCAGCAGGACTCTTTCCATGTCCCTGTTTCTGTTTGTGAGCTGCCTCTTCCCTGCTTCTTTTGGGCCAAGGCTGCAATACCACGTAGGTCACTGAATTTCTGGACGTCTCTGACCCGTGTAGGATTTGGGAGCTGTTAAGGTAGCTCCTTTTTTTCATGCAGTGATTTCTGCTCTGATTAATGTGACCTTGAGTATTCAAGTCACTGGTGACCAGAACTCAAATTTCCCCCAAAGAGGGAAACAGATGAAGAAATCCAGGCTGTAGCTGTTGCGAGGCTGCTCTGCAGAGGGCTTGTGTTTGGGACAGCGTCTTGGAAGAGCGCCCGAAGGGCTGGGTTCAGTAACCAGAACTTGAGCATGATTACTGCACACTTTTACCCCATCCACCTCCCCAGATTACAGATGCAGGCTCAAAGACTGTAGGTTTGATCTACTTCCAGTCCTTCCTGTGTTGGATCTCTCTTTGCACTTTGGAGGGCTGCCCTTGGCCTTCCTTAACCTTCACGCCCTGTATCAGCTGATTTCAGCCAATAGCTTTGAGTTGCAGTGGCTCTAACATTTTTTCTGGCTTACTGACACGTGGAGACCTTACGCTGGCTACCCAAGCTGCCTTAAAACAAAGAAGTCTGTTTTAATAAGGTCAAGAAAGCCAGGGAATTCCTTAGTGCCTGGTCCTAGAGCTGTATACAGGAGCTTGGTGAGTGGAGGCTGTGGAGTGCCTTCTGCAGCTGCTAGCAGAGGGAGTGCTGTCTTCCCTCTGGGGAGCAGATCAGGTGGTTCTGTTGGACCTGGATCTGGCTTTGTATGAGCCCTGTGCAGTTCTTAATGCTCTTGGGCATGGGGAGCAAGAGATGACGTTTGCATTCGGTTCTTATGCTTATTTATATCTTCTAGTGTACACGTGGCTGTACTTTGCTTTGATTGCAATTAAATGTGCCTACACACTTCTTGTGTTCTGTTGTTTTTGTTTCCCATAGGAAATGACTTGCAGTTGAGTGAATCTGGGAGTGACAGTGATGACTAGAGGCTGAGATTTTTTCCTGCTTCTCTTACATATACATGAAGAACTAATTTACCTTGAAGTGATCATATCGCTTACAAAGAGGATCTGGCACAGGAATTCTTCCATGTGTGGAATTTTAATAGAAGGAATGTGTAACTCTGTAAAATATCAGATGTTGAGGGCTGTTTTACCTTGCAAATTGAGTGTATATTTTGTGTATATTCTTATTCTTTAAAAGCTTTACATAGGTATGTACAGTGGGTAAGCCAGTATGTGCCCCTATGTTCTTATCTGTTCATTATTTGTAAGCTTAACGTGCAACTTCATCATGTCATCTGAGAATTTCTTGTTTGTAGGAGATATTCAGTCCATAGTGGAAGATATTCAGCCCATTGTGTCTCTGTTGGGGGGCTTTTGTAATATAGGGTGAGCACGAGCCAACAGTGAGTATTAAAAAAAAACCAACCATGCAGAACCTACAGTGTGCACTGAAGTGGGACTGTTAAAAAATTAAGCTTCAACACTAAGTTGATTTATTTGATTTGGGACTTTTCTAATGTGTTTTTATTGCTATTTATGATTGATTTCATGGACATACTTTTCAATAGTTGGAAAGGAGAAATCATAAAACCATGTTCGTCACAAACCTTGCTGCACCAGTGCCTTACAAGCAGGTCTTTAAATGGAGCTTCCTGCCACCTCTCATATAGGGAGCAATACCGAAACCTCTTCAGATTGCTCTTACAAAGAAGAGCTGTATTTCACATACAGGTCGGCTGCGCTCTGAGGGCAGATACTCTAGCGAGATATAGGATATATGTCAGTCACCTGAGCACATCCAAGTAAGAACCAGATCAGCATTTCCTCATGCAACTGAAGCATCTAATTTGATTCAGACATTCAGTCCTAGAAATATATAGGAGCACAATTGCCAATGAAATTGCAGTGTCACAAATAGGAGATAATGGACTTGCTGAAATGGTCAGGCCCAGGGCCTTCTTTGCAGTTTCCTAAAGGATGCAGAAAGAGGAGACGACAAAGCAACTGTGGAACAGCACAAATCTCTCTCCCACCACAGCTGTCCAGGTAGACTTTAGTCCGTACTATTTGTTGGACGGGATCTCCGTGCTTGGCAGAATTACACACAACAAGAAATGTTTGCTTACCATGAAATTCACCCCTGTTTAAGGGGGTTTAAAGGGTGCTCAGCTGGATGATCATTAACTTTTTGCTCCGATGGAAATGAGTTCCAGGGCAGCCTCTTAATCTTGAGCACAAGGCTAACTTTTTAAACCCCAAATTCAAGTGATACAGGCTGAGCGACCCTGCAGTTGTGGTGTAATCCGGTTGGAACTTAAACTGGATCGGATGCCTCTCTATTCTGAAATGTCTGCTTTGCACTGCTTTTGTCTGATAGTTTGTGTTGTAACTCTTGTTTGTTTACCAAGCTCTTTCCTTTTATTTGTTAAGGTATTGAAGAGCAGGGTGTCATTGGAAGGGAGATTTTATTAAATGGTTAATTTTTTTTTGCATTCATTTAGGCATATTTTTGCATTATTGTACATAACGTTTAAAAATAATTGTGTGGTTTTTTTTAAAGTGTTTTATGATGTGGGTACATATTTTAACATACAATTATGAAATATACTTGATGTAAAGCCACCGCTGATGTGATTCGTTTGGTGTCTTGTGGTTTTTTTCCTCCTGTTCTTCCATGAGTAAATGTGCTCTGCTCAAGCTTCTGCCAGCCTGAGGTTTTACATTTGTGGGGGAGTCCTGCATGCTAGTTGGCAGTGTAACCAGTACTAATTCTGCTCCTGACTTCCCAGCTTGAGACTGGGATGAGGAGGGAGGCGTTTCTGTTACCGTTCCCCCATTACTGGCACTTATAGCTGAGTTCCGTTGGTGTTATTGCCTGTGTTTAAATGGAAAGGCAGCAGTGTGACGGTTTCATTGCCTCATTCTTGGCTGCACGTACGCTCTAAAATCCAGGACACGTCATAGGAAGTTTACTAATTATATATGTACAAAATACGTGGAACTGAAGAGGATAAGACAACAGCGGGCTACACTGATTTGAATCACCACTTTAACTGTGGTTTAAATCAGCAAGCAGGAAAACTTCGTTCACACAGTCAGTTTCTGCCTTGCTTTGTGTTTGTACTCAAGGTCATGTTTACCTTTACCCCCCATTTCCTCCCCTCCAACCACAGCAGCATATTTCCACACAGATGCCTATCACTGCTGCATTTCAGCCACCCTTTGTGTCCCCTGGAGGTGTGTTGTGTTGGGATGGCCTGCTTGCAGCTTGTGAGCATTTCAGCCCCGTGTCAAGCACCCATTTGGGCTAGTGAGAAACATGGTGGCCCACAGCTTTGTCATGGGTGTGAGCCGGTCCCTACGTGTGCGGGACCTGCCTGTCCCCTCCCTCACACTGTCACAAGTGGCTCCAGGCATCTCCTCCCTGAGAAGCTTTCTGGAATCCCTACCCTGCCCACAGGTACGTGGTGTGTTTGATGGAGGTCAGCCCTGTGAGAAGATTGGTGGGCAGCTTGTAGGGCTGAAAGGCTGGCTGCCCCCTTTGTGTGCCCTTTAATGAACAGCAGTGTGTTAAAGCTATTGCCAGCCTGATGTTTTGGTTGGGGATCCTAACGCTTGATGTCTCGTATGCTGAGGAATTATAAACGTCGCTTATCTGTTGTTGGTGATTTGCAGCAAGTTCTATTCAGATGGAAATGGGAATTGAAATCACTTGCAGAAAAGCAGTTGTTTAGAATGCTTTCAATTTGTTGACTGGGGGTATCTTCAACACGCCAGAGAAATAAATGGACTAAACCACACTTCGATAAGACCCCTTAATGGAGCAAAGTGTTCCCGACGGTTCTATCCTAACACCAGCAGGTCTTACCACCTTAGGCTAATTTTTTACCCATAAACACTTTTCTTCTGTTCGCTGTCTTCCTCCAGTGCAGTGCTATGACTTGCCTTAAGACTCCGCAGCAAACAGGGCCTGCTCATGACTTCTCCCTTAATCAGCATTGCTTTAGTACCGATAGTCAACAGTGATTTCAATTGCAACTTATGCCAATCTCATTGAATCGATGCGGTTCCTATTTGATTTATTGGATGTAAATATGAAAGATTGGCTGGTTGAGAAGAACTAAGAGGAGAATCGCAGTGTTCTTGAGCATTGCTCAGAGTCGCTCAAAGAGGCGACGCTCCGATTTTGAGACACTTTTCCGCCTCATTGTGGTTATGTATAAAATGAGTTTGCTGGGCAAAGCTTTACAGTCTTCTTTCCCCCTTCCGAGTCTATTTACGTGAATAAAAATGAAGTTCACCAATCCATGCGTGTATTTATCTTTTTAATTTGGAAACTAAGAGAAATGAGGCCTGGAATTGCGTGTAATGGGGAATGCTTGTTCTCAGTAATTGCCTGAGTTACTGAGGTTCAGCTGGTGACAATGAGTGATGATGTGTGGAATTCACCTTGCTGTTTGGAGGCTTTTATTACCCGCGTGTACCCAAGAACATAGATAGGAAAGGAAGTCCCTTTTCATTGCAGGGGAGCTGGACTAGGTGGTCTTCAAGGGTCTCTTCCAACTCAAATAATTCTATGTGAGGGGAAAAGCCCTTGAGTTGCTACTGCTTACTGTGAGGATGTTTTCTCACTGAGCCTGCACTAGCTGAATGCTTTTAGCATCACTATTATAAATAAAATTCACTGTAAGTATTGGAGGCCATTAAAAACATCTTGCTAAAGGGATGTGACCAAGAGTTTTGGTGAGACATTTGATGCTTCCGTTTCATTTAGTACTGCCAATGGGTTTGTGTGTACCCACACATGACACTTAGGCCATTTGTGGGTGGAAGCAGAGGCTGGAACAAGGCTGAGTTGGATTGCAGTTGGACCGTGTGTTTTAAAAACAGTGCTGACTAAATAAATCAGGCAAATTATGGGATTTCTTGGCAGGAATCCTGTATATTTGGCTTGGAATCCCATAGATTCTGTAAATTCTGGTACATCTTCTGGTGTCATACAGCAAAATACCCCTGATGGACTGTACTTTCTGCTCTTAAGATCTTTGGCCAAAGCACTGCCAAAGCGGGACATTGCTGTACCATAAACACCAAAGGCAATGGCTGAAGCTCCCTTAAACACAATCAGAAGGATGCGCTCTTCCAGTTGAATCTGGGGGTTAGAAACGTTCAGATTTTCTTTTACAGAAACCAGGCTGTGATTCCGGCTACTTTAACAAGACCTGAAACTTTGTAAATAACTTCTGATAAGTGCCTTTCGAAGTCACAGATGTGTCATATTTTCAAAAGTAACCACGTCCAACTTCCAAGGAGACTGCGCTGACCAGCCCAGAGCAAATACAATTGCAATTGACTGTTTCAGCCTGCCAGCAGGATAAGGGTCCGTACCACTTGGTATCGGCTTTGAGATTAGCTCTCAGAAGCCCGGATCTTCTGGCCTCAGGCTCCATTTGTGAGTCCATGGGTGTCATCTAAAGAGAGCAAGGTTAGGAGCATCTTGACGCTCAGAGAAGCATGAGCTCCTAATTCATTTGGGTACCCTCTCCCTGTTTCTCTTGAGTAGCGTTTCCATTCAGAAGATTAATTTGCATGCATCATTCCTTCTGTGATTTTAATTCTCTCGAACTTTAGTGAAAACAGTTCTTTCCATAGGTGCCCATGTGAAAACCTCCCTATATGAGGCACAGTTCTGCAAGGCCTGATCTGAAGGAAAGCATCCCCTGCATGTTGCAAATGAGATGTAGTTTTTCACTTCCGCACAACCACAGCCAACCTCTGAACTCTACCACGATCCTTTTATAAATTGGGAGTTGGCTTTTTCTTTTGCAGCTCTGACCCCTCCTTAGCATCCTCCTTACCTCAGGAATGGCAAACAGTTTCTTTCTGTGCTACCGAGGCTGAAGACAGCAACATAAATAAGCAGGTGTCAAGAAAATAAAGTCTCCAATTAAATATTAGCTAGCCGAGAGACTGGGTTCTGCAGTTAATTAATCCAGCCCATTCACTCACTTTCCAAATGCCATCAGCAGACTTTAAGGTGCAGTAAACATGCTATAGCTGTGCCTATGCAGCTGAATGGTACAGTCTGGGAGTGGGTCCATCATGCAGGAGACTGCTGAGTTTACAGTGTTCACACCATGTGCCTTTCGTATGAGAGGAACCCACTTTGTGAGCCCTTTTTGTGACGCAAACCAGAGCACAGTAAGAGAGGGTGACTGGGGCATTCAGTGCATAAGTGCTTTCTAACACTGAGCCAGCCCCATTCCTGTGGAATGCACATGAATCTCCATCTGACTGTTATGTGAGATGTAAAGTGACCGCACCAAATCCAAAGGGAGGATCCAGAGGCAGAGCTACAACCAGGCTGGCCATATATTTTCTCATCCCATCCTGGTACAGCCTTGCATGCCTGACATCAGCCCAGGGTTTGCCATTGCAGGGACTGCAGATAAATGCTGGATGCTTTGTGCTTTCAGCAGCTCTGGCTGCATTGCATGGGGCACAGATCCCTTTCCCAAGGGGTGCCCTGCCTTAGAACCACGGAATCACAGAATATTCCAAGCTGGAAGGGACTCCCAAGAACCATTGAGTCTAATGCTGGCTCCACACAGCACCACCTAAAATACAGACCCAGTGTCTGAGAGTGCTGTCCAAACGCTCACTGATCTCCAACACTGGGGCCATACCCACAGCCCTGTGCAGCCCGTTCCATGCCCACCGCCCTGTGGTGCAGCCCCTGTCCCTGACCCCCAGCTGCCCCTCCCCTGGCACAGCTCCATGCCGTTCCCTCGGGCCCTGTCGCTGTCACACACAGCAGAGCTCAGCGCTGCCCCTCCGCTCCTGTGAGGAGCTGCAGCCGCCATCAGGCCTCCATCAGCTCCTCTGCTCTGTGCTGTGCAAACACAGGGACCTCAGCCGTTCCTCACACACCTTGCCCTTCAGACCCCTCCCCATCTTAATAGCCTTCTTTGGATGCTCTCCATTAGTTGTATGCCCTTTATGTCTTCACCCATCCATCATGACAGCAGACACTGCTAGCACTCCATCACTTCCTATGATGGTGTCCCAGTGCTGCTGTGACAGAAACCCACGCTGCTGCTGTCAGTGTGGGCCCTACTGCCAGAGCAGCTGCAAGAGAAGCTTTGGTCAAGCCTGGGCCAGTGTCTGTGTCTGTTATAAGGTCCTCAGGGTACAACATACCAGCTACAGCCATAGCTGCGTCAGTTTACACTAGTGCTCATATTGATAAGCTTTTTTCTCTGTAGATAATGCAGTCAATTTTCCTCTACTTCTGCCTTTAGAAAGAATGTAAATCACCATAGTTAAAATCACTGGGCCTTGTAAAAAACTGCCTGTGCCCAGAAAACCAAGCGTCAGAGCTTGCCTGGAGCTGAGGAAGAAGTGGCATCTTTTTCAATAAATTTACATCTCTAAATAGATGATAAGTGTCAAATCAATTTCCATATGTTTAAAATAGCAGAGCATTAAGTATTCTGGCACTTCAAGCAATCAGCTAATTTGGGACTATTATGAGAGTATCTTTTATACCAGCCGAGCAATTCATCTGAAAATCAGGGACAGTCTGCATCTCTGTGCCCTTTCAGTACCATAAAGGACAGCAAATCGACAAGAAATCCTAATTGTTTGCCTGAAGAGCCTATGGTGCCTTATGACATTCAGGTCTTCACAAAATCAACTTCCATGTCTTAGTAAAGCAAGTGATTACACACCCCCATTTGGCCACGCAGGCTGCACGGGTCCAATGATAAGCAATAATCAAAGTGTAGCCAACGTTATGAGAGAGCGATGCATGTATAAGGTTCCTGGTGAAAGCAGCAGGAGCGGAGCCATGCCAACCTCTTTGCCCAAGGCAATGTGTGAAGGCAGATGCTGTCTGGTTTCTCCACCCTTAACCCCCAGGCGGGCCAC
The DNA here is from genome assembly GCF_039878825.1 of Excalfactoria chinensis. Taxonomy (NCBI): domain Eukaryota; kingdom Metazoa; phylum Chordata; class Aves; order Galliformes; family Phasianidae; genus Excalfactoria; species Excalfactoria chinensis. The sequence continues at coordinate 115,488,411 of NC_092826.1, read as the reverse complement.
ATCCAACTGGTCAGCTCCGAGCACAGCTCACAGTTCTCTGCTCCTGCCACTATGTTTATAGCTGAGATGAAAGAAATATTGTTTTCCAAAGGTCACTGAGCATTAAAGGTGTATGCAGCCTGTGCTACAGAAAGCCTCCAGGAAAGTGAACAGCTCTTAGAATCAGCCAGTGTTTTTGACAGCCACTGGCTTCAAAGGAGGATATCAGGACTTGGAGGAGCAGTGGGATCCTTATTTTTCACTCTTATTTGGTCATTTAGAACTTGAGAAACTGCACATTTCTATCCTTAAAGATAAGAAGAACACCAATATGAGTCTGGGGGAAGCTGAGTGCCTTCAGAAGCAGGGCAGGCAGGTGGAGAATGATGTGTGAGACATCAGCCAGCTGTGAGAATGGCTCAGAATGGTACAGCCGATAAGGGTGCATCTCTGGTAATTCTCTGGAGGTCACCCTGCTGCCCTTTCTGCATTTAGACCACAGCAGAAGGGGGAATAATGAGGGCCACGGGAGGACAAGCGGGTTACTACAGCTGGTCAGGCAAATGAATGCAAATGACTTGGCAGTTCACTGAAAGTAGGCCAAAGAGGGCTCTTCATGAGAGAAATAAAGGAAAAATAATCACGGAGGCGGCCGGACCTCCTCCAGTCTGTGCAAACTGCAGAACATTGGTTTATCCACTCACCATTGCTGCTGTCTTGTACCTTTGATCCGCCATGTTAGGGACCATGCTCTGTGGTATTGGGATTAACACTCTTTAATGTCTTCATATCGTGTTCAGTTCTGGCCACTCCAGTTCAGAAAAGACAGGGATCTCCTAGAAGGTGTCCAGCAAAGGGTCACAAAGACAATAAAGGGCCTGGAGCATCTCCCTCATGAGGAAAGGCTGGGTAACCTGGGTCTGTTCAGCCTGGAGAAGATGGAGGGGGATCTGATGAATGTTTATAAATATCTAAAGGGAGGTGGGAGGCAAATGGATGAGTCCAGGCTCTTCTCAGTGGTGCATAGTGATAGGACAAGGAGCAATGGCTTAAAACGTGAACATAGAGAGCTCTGTACTAACATACAAAAGAACTTGTTTATGGTAAGGGTGATGGAGTACTGGAACAGGCTGCCCAGAGAGGTTATGGAGTCTCCTTGTATGGAGATATTCAAGACCCTACCTGTGTGACCTGTTGTAGGGTACCTGCTTTAGCAGGGTGTTGGACTCAATGATCCCTTGAGGTCCCCTCTAACTCCTGCTATTCTGTGGCTCTGAGATTCATCGATGACATCAAACTAACACAGGCTTAGCAGCACTTGCTGCATTAAGGCATTTAACGTCTCAGTGGAACCTGCCAGCTTCCATACCCCATGGAAGGGAGCTAACAAGCATAGCACACATCAGAGTGGTGTCTTAAGGGATAAAAAGGGGTTCACAAGGGGCTCTGGAGGTGCACGGAGGCCATAGGCACTATCCGGGACATGATCTGTCTGAAATTGCCATTGCAGATGGATGCCAAAACGCTGCATCCTTCCTGGCTTTGTATGCGCACAAGTCCCAGCCCTCCCAGCACCGCGCTGCTGTGCTCATACTGGGGTTTTCTGCTGGGTCACTGCCCCCTTCGGCAGCGGCAGCGGGATGGGGGCTCCTTTGCTCCGACAGCCCCGAGCCCTGCTCGCCTGCTCGGCGCGGTGCGACGGGCCCAGGCCAAGCGCCTGGAGGACACCACAGAGTCCGGGAGCTGAGGCAGACGGGCTGTCACGTCAGACTTCCCGGCGTCACGGTTCGGACGGCGCACCGCGCCTGCTGCCTTCTGCCGAGCGGAGCCGCACCAACCGCTCGGCTCGGAGCGCCTCGCGTCCTCCCGAACAGCCCCGAATCCTGGCGAGGCGCCGGCGAGGCAGAAGCGAACCCGAAGAGCGGGCTCTGGGGGGCGGCGTGCTCCGAGGCGCCCCCTCCCTCGCAGCTCGCCGGGGGGCGGCCAGGCCCGGCCCACCGCCCGCCGCCTCCCTCCCCCCCACTTCCCCGCGGGCCACCCCGGCACCTCAGCGGGGCGGGGGCGCGGCGGGGGCGGGCGCGGAGCGAGGAGCGCGGCGGCGGCGATGGCTTTCGAGGCGCTGGCGGAGGCTGCGGAGCGATGGTGCGCCCGCACGCCCTTCCAGCTCATCGCCGCCGAGGAGACGGAGCGCCGCATGGACTTCTACGCCGAGCCCGGCGTCTCTTTCTACGTGCTGTGCCCGGAGGCCGCCTGCGGAGACAATTTCGTGAGTGACCGCGGGACGGGGGTGTTAGAGCCCGGGGATGGGGGGGGCCGCGCTGCCCGGCCTCGGGGGGAGGTCCTCGGTGCCGGGGGGGAGGGGGGGGCTGCGGGCAGGGGGAACCCTCCGTGCGAGCACCGAAAGCTGCAAGATGGAGTCGTTGGCCGGTGCGGGGCGGCCCCGCGGGCAGGGCACGGACAGACACCCCCCTCCTCCCTTCAGCCGCCGGGAGCACGGGGCGCGATGCACCCCACACACACACACGTACGCCGCTCCTCAGCACCCCCCCTCCACAAAAGCCCCCGCCGTGCTGCCCGGGTTTGACTGGGGTCTCGCAGGGCCGTGTGGCAAATGGAGAATGGGCAGGGATAAAATGGAGTCGGGATGACAGCAGGGCCGCCCCTGCTGCACCCCGGGCAGGTGCGGCTCCTCCCGCCGGGCCCCGCCGAGTTGGGCAGCGAGTTGTGGTGCTGGGGTGTCCGCTGCCGGCCCCTGCCTCGCTGGGGAGAGCATCCTCGCCGCTGAGGGTGTCACGCAGTCGTAGAATATCCCGAGTTGGAAGGGAACCATAAGGAACATCGGGTCCGACTCCGGCTCCTCACTGGTGGGTGTGTAGAGCGCCGGTCGGGTGCATTAAAGGACTGCGTTTCTGATAGCTCCCGGAGGAACGTCGGAGCTGCGGCTCGTGCTCTTCCTGCAGCAACTTCCAGCCCTAGTCCTGCTTGGGAGATACTGAAGAATTCCCAACCCTGCAGATGAGCAGAGAGGAATTTGACAGCCGGCTCCATGAGACAAAGAGCAGCCAAGCAAGAGGGCAGGTCGTGGTGAGCAGGATGCATGCTTGCCACGTTGGGCAGAGAACTGTGCTGGATCCTGAGGGAAGCGACCCAGGATGAGCTCTGCTTCTGCCAAGACATGTGGGACCACTGTGCCAGGGCAGCCCCAGTGTGACCAGTGCCCACCTGCAGCAGGAGGCCGTGCTGGGCCCTGCATGAGTCTGGCAGCAGGACTGGGCTGGTTGGGAAGGACTCCCACCTGAAGGCAAAACCAAGCAGAAGGGCTACGTTTCTTTCTTACGGCATTACCGCTGAAAGCACTTTTCCTATTAACAAGACTTTCAAGGTAGAATGCTTAATTCTTTTCTTGTTGATGATGTTTCCTTAGTACGATTAAGAACTGCTGATGAGGTGGTTCACCAGCATCGTTCACCAGCACCATCGTTTCTGCTCCGAGTGCACTGTGGGCCCTTCACTTATACTCCCAGCTCAGCTATCTTGGTTTGCTGCCTTTTTGCAGCTCTGTTCTATCCTATCCTATCCTTCCCTATCTTATTTTTCATGTTCCAAACTATGTTTGCTTTCTATATGCAATTACAAGCTGGGCTTTATTTTAAGGAGGCTTAATGTGGGCCATGGGACTGATTCTCATTTGCAGCTGAGCCCCTTGAGTTGCACAGCTCTGGTAAGATGGAAGAGCATGACAGAGCAAGGAAATAGGACCAGTGGTAGACTTTGTGATGTGTTAGTCTTACAGGTCTTACAAAGGAGCCTTATGTTTAACCTGCATCTGGTGCCTGGTATTCTTGTTCTCTTTCTTTATGTCCTCATTTCATAATAATATGACTTTAAAGACTATGTAGGAGGTGCCAGTGAAGTCCATGATAACTCACTTATGAGGAGGAAGTTACAAGCATGCTGAGCTTAAAAGAGGAGAAAGACAAGGCAAGGTTGCCAAGAAGCAATCTGGGAGATAAAAACGGGATCTTGTATAAAACCTGAGATCACCAGGACTGTACAATTTTGATTTCCTGGAAAGGTGCCTCTGGGCTGGGTCTTTCAGCATGCTGGGGGTGCAGGTGACCCGTTTAGGAGCCCACTGTCAGCACGTCCTGGATGCTAAAACGCACCGAATCAGCATTTTGGACAGCTGAGCTATGGACAGTTTAGCTCCCAAGGTTCGTGGTGTTCTCAGAAGATTAATTGGACTTGTACAGCCGTAAGTGATGTGGGTGAGGGTTGAGGAGCTATTCCTTACAGTCTTGACATTTGTTTTGCCACCTTGTTATTGCTGATATTCAAAGTAACTGATCAAGCAAATAAAAACATTATGACACCTGGTTGCAAGATTTCCTGTCAATATTTTAGAGCAGAGGTCATGAATATTTTCCATAAGCTGATGGCAGGTGATGGTTTCAGTTTGTCCGTGTTGCCGCAGCCACAGCTTTAAATCCGCTGGCAAGGAAACTGGTGGAAGCCTTACTTGTTTGTTGCCTTGTGATATCATGCATATGTCTCTTCAAAGGCTGAACAATGGATTGCTCAGGTTTTCTCCCTGCGCTCCATCATCTTATTCTCTGCTACTGCTGGCACATCCCTGCTGGAGACTGAAATGTGGAGACTGCAAAATGAAAAAGACTTTGTAAAAACATGGTAGGATGACACGTGGTCAACTTTCCCTGGAAGCAAACTAGCTGTTAGTTATAAAAGGGCAAGGCCTGATTTTTGTGGATATAGAAGCCCCTGCTTGTAGATCTCATCGCTGAAAGAAGCCACAGCTTAAACAAGAACCAGGATGTTAACAGTCGTGATCATTACGTGCATATAAACAATTATTCAGCACAAAAACCAAACTGCTGACCTGTAACATTCAGGCCTTATATTTGGCACAAAGATTAGAAGCAATAAAAAGGTTATTGCTTGAACATTAAGAAATCACGAGCCAGACCTCCAAAATCTCCAGGCTGTTGTTACAATGTTGTGATTTGGATAAGAGCTCATTGGTATTTTTAAAAGGGTTCATCTGAGTCCATTTAATGTACTTCCTGCCTTTTTAGGCCATAACAATCCCAAAGCCAGGCTTTTTTTTTTTTTTTTCTTGAAACAGGAGCTGCTTGTATGTTTGTAGGAGCGCAAGGCCCATGGCTGCGAAATGGCATGGGGTATGGTGAGACCTGTGGTATGTGTTTTTGAGGGCTGCCAGACTGCCAAGAGATAACTCTGGGTGCCTGGAACAAGTCGAACCTACTCTGTAAGACAGGGATTTTTCTTAGCATACCATTTTGCTGCGGTTATGCAGGTTGAGTGAGGTCAGTAGCGAGGCTGATTGCTGCTTTTGCCTTAAAGGCACAACTTCAGTGATGTTAAGTAGTGTTTGTGTTAGACAAATGGAAAACTGCATCCCTGGCTCACTGCTGAGCAGGGAGGCAGCCTGCGAGCCCTGCGTTGGGGATGGACGTGTGTGGTTCTTACTCTTTCTCTGAGCATTAGTTAAGCTTCAGAGAAACCCTCTCCTGTCCCCACTGAAGCATAACCTGCTGTTTATAGCACAGTAAAAAGCTGTACAGCACTTTGGGGAAAAGAATTGCCATGCAGAAATGGAGGTCTAAGTGTCTCCAACAATTTAAGTGTCTCCAACAATTCTTGCGGTGTTCCACTTGTCTTTGTAAGACAGTCCTGTCCAACAAGACTTCAGGGTAAAGGTCTTTGAGAGTGCACATTAAATTGCTGTGAGCCACACTTGTGAGCAAGGAGCAGCGCTGTCAGAGTGCTCCCACCCATCAGCTCTCCATTTCAAACAGCCTCAGAGCAGCAGCAGCATTTTTGGGAGAGGCTTCACAAAGCCAGGATGGGGAGTTAGCTTCTCTCGAGCAAGAGGAGAGGAATATCCCAATTGGGTTTAAATGTGGCTCCCAAGGCCTAGGGGGAGCAAATCTCTAGGAGAAGATTCAGCAGCAGGTTATTAATGAGAACACCCAATGTGACTTCCAGGTCTAAACATGGCTAATATCAAAGAAGGCACCTCTGCCTGTAAAACACGTGTGCATACAAAGCATGTTGCCAGCGCAGTCACTAGGGATTTTCTCTCCCATTTCTTGGTGTCAATAAAATCAAAGTTCCTCCCCAGAAGCCTGGCTTCTGATCCAGCCCCCAGTGCAGATTTGAACCTGGGGGCTTGGTGTACTTTGGCAGATGTTTATGATCCATCACCTTTTAAAAACCCATGGAGAGGTCAGCGTGGGCCCCTGTTAACACCTCTTTCTTGTATTGCTGTTGGCTTTCAGCACGTCTGGAGTGAGAGTGAGGACTGCTTACCTTTTCTGCAGCTCGCGCAGGATTACATCTCTTCCTGTGGGAAAAAGACACTCCATGAAATACTGGAAAAAGTCTTCAAATCCTTCAGACCTGTAAGTGCCTCTGTTTTACTTCCAAGTGTTGTCAGTTGTCTGTGACTGTCAGTATGGCCACACTGGATGGAGCAAAGCCACTTCCCTTCTGCAGCAGCTTGCTTCTCTCAGGCACTGGGGTGTTAGCATGTCAGCCTCTATCTGATAACTGCAAATTTTAGGATGAGAGGGAATGGCCTTAAGTCATGCCAGAGAGGTTCAGGTTGAACATTCAGACAGATTTCTTCTGAGAAGGAGCTGTGAGGCAGTGGCACAGACTGCCCAGGGAGGTGATGGAGATGCCATTCCTGGAGGTGTTCAATAACTGTGTGGATGTGGCACTGAGGAATGTGGTTTAGTGGTATGGTAGTGATGGGCTGGTGGTTGGACTGGATGATCTTAGATAGCTTTTCCAGCCTTAATGACTCCATGCTTCTGTTCTGTGCTGGGGAAGAGGCTGAAGCAGAAGCTGGGTTTTGTGGGAAGGAGGCTTTTGTTTGGCTGGTTTGCTGCTACTCAGCCTTCTCTGACCTTATGTATCACCAAGATTTGGGTTGATGCCTGGATTTTGTTAGGGTGAGGTGACTTTGTTGGGCTGGCCGCTGTGCTTCCTTTTTTTTTTCTTCTTTTTTTCTTTTTTTTTGCCAAACGCTCCTTTTGCACAGCCTCTCTTTTGGAAAGGGTTGCTTAGATACAACAACTACAGTAAATTTAATAATTAAATACAATAATTGAAGCTTGACTGCTGGTAACTCACTGATTTTGACGTGACTTGGGCTGGGCATCTGGGTGGAGCTTCATTGGCAGGCCCTTGGTTCACTTGATGGCCATGGCAAAGCTGATCAGAAACTCAGCACGCAGACAGCTTTCCCTCCTCAGTTTTCCTGACTGGCTAATCACAAAGACTGAAAATTTACCCCAAGTATTTAGAGCGAGAGGGAGTAGTGTTAGGAAAACATGGGACCTCCCCATGTTACACCCTTGTATTGCCGTGGAAAGCCACAGCTGGTTGACATGAAAGAGCGTGATTTTAATCCTTGAGAGACTGGAAATAAATAGAACAGATGCACGCTTTTCTTAGAAAGGACTGGAAATCTGATCCTTCAGTACAGCTGTTTGTCATTTTGAAAACATACAAAAATACAAATATTCTTCCCAGGACAATATTTAGCTCTTGGTTATTTTCATGGCTGTTTTCTCCTACTCAGGAAAGCTGTGTCTTTGAGGAGAAACTTGCATCGGTTTAACTAAAGAGGACTTCAAAAGGACTTAATTGAATTGGTACAGATCAGTTACTTCATTTTAAACCGCATTTATTTCAGTGTAGCTTAAGTTGCTGAGAAATTGGCTTCAGTCAAACTGAGTTAAGCTACTCTTTGGGATAAAAAAATCAAAGCCGAGGGAACCATGATGCTCGTTTAGTCTGGGTGCTTCGTTAGCATTTACCCAGTGATTCCTATAGCCAAGCTCACAAGCGGTAGTTAATCTGGAACACGTCTTTACCAAGACATCCAGTCTTGATGTGAAGACTTCCGGTGACTTAATGAGTGCAACACTAATGGGCAGTTTTCCTTCTCATCATTAGTTATACTCTCGTCCAAAAACTCTTTTAGTTATAATCTGATTTTTTTCTAGCATTGCTTGCTGACTGTTGAATTTCACGGTGCTTTTCCTCTGCTCAAGAACACCCTCCATTCCTAGAGCCCTCTAGCAGACTGCAGCCAAGTACCTCTTCATTTTCCCTGGATTGTACCACAAAGATTGTTTATGAGATTCACCTTTCACTAAGATACTGAGAGGTTTACATCAGTGTAATGGAACTGGTTTTATTATTCAGTGTCTGGCTGTGTGTTGACAAGTCTAATGAGAAATGTACTGATGTATCTCCCCTAATGTAATAATTAAAAATAGCAGACACACAGAACCATGATTCACTTAAAAAGTGAAGTGTGGTATTATGGATATATGGAAACAGTTATCACAGAATCACAGAATGACCCGGGTTGGATGGGACATCAAGGATCATGAAGCTCCAACCCCCTGCCTGGCAGGACCACCAGACTTCCATGTTTACTAGATCAGGTTGTCCAGGGCCCCATCCAGCCTGGCCTTGAACACTTCCAGGGACGGGGCATCCCCAACCACCCTGGGCAGCCTGCTCCAGTATCTCACCGATCGTACACCCTCATGCCTTTATCAAAATGGAACCAATCAGTACTGGGAAATGGTATCCTTGGCACTCCTTCCCTCCATCCCCCGTCCTTTCTTTGCCAGACCTGTTTTGTTAATGAAAAAGCCTTGCTGTGAGTGTGGAGGTAATGGTGCATTTACAGTTTGTTTCTTCCCCAGTATCCAAACAAAGCTCACTGTAAGAGGAAGGTCTGGCTGATTGCCGTTTGAAAAACAGCAGCGTAGGGAAAGCTAAAGATCAGATCATGCTTTTCTGAAGCACCCCATGATCTTGGGTACTCAGTCTGAGAGGCTGAGAAGGGAGCAGATTTGTGGAGTTTGGTGTGCTCTTTCTGATAGGTTCCCCTGTGTGTTTCCAGCTGGACATCCAAGATGATCAGGCAGTTTTAAAAGCCTTTGGCAGGGAGATGAGGGATCAGACAGAGGTGTCCGTGCTTCTAAGCACATCCACCTGGAATCCCTTCACACCGAGCTGCAACTGAAGCACATAACCTCTGTACAGCATCCCATGGTGTGCTAGGGCTCTTTTGTGTACTTGGGTTGTTTTTCAGTGTGCTTGTATGTCAGCTTCTGGTAGGATGCATTGCTTGTTTCCTGAGTCTGAGATGTAAAAGCTACTAGGTTATTTGCATTAGGATGCTTTGAAAGAGTTAAGAAAGATGTGGAAATAAAAAAAATGCCTGAGGGAAAATGGCACCAACCTCAAGAGTTTGCAGAGAACCAAAATGTGAGTCATAAAACTTAGCAGCAAACTGCTGGACTCATGGATTGTAGTTACCTTTGATCTAAAAGCCTGTGTCCAGAGAGGGGAGTCTGCTGTGTAAAAGCCACTTAGCCTGAGTGCTTGAATTCATGCACGTCCCGCTTACTTCCCCTTTACTTCCAAGAAGTACCCAGCAGATGGGTAGTTTGGCCAGTAGGAATAAGTAGCCGTAGTTCATGCTGTGCTGCTGCAGGCTGTTGTCCTCCTTCTTTCCTCACCACCCTCCCTGTCCTCCTCCCCATGCATTCCACCACCTGCCACCTTTGTTCCTTTTGCCTGCCTCTTCCCTCCTTGATTCTGCTCTCCATTAAAATCCTTTCCAGACTGCTATGTAGCAGATACAGACCAGAAGCAAACATGAGAGTCACTCTGGGGCCAGTTTACACCATGTTTCTCATCTTCTTTTGTAAAACCTGCCTAAGGTGGGTGGCATCACCCTGATGTTTGCCACTCCTGGGAGAGGAGAGCTGTGTGTCCTGAAGGCAGGAGGGGGGAGGCATGACAGAGACCTGGAGGCTTATGCATGTCCTCATGGTTCTCCTGGTGTATGCTGTGAGGTTTTGTGCTACTTTTGCATACCCAAAAGGCTCCCGGTCTCCATAACACCAAGATGAGGCTCTCACTCCTATGGCTCATTTCCCTGCAAATCAGGGAGGAATTATAACTGGAGCTGGGCAAAAAAAAATGTGATCAAAGCTCTTTCTGCTGGCTGATGTAAACAGAGCAATGCCACACACAAATCTAATTTGAATGCACCAAATCTCAGTTGAGCGAAAATAATTCTGACGGATAAAAAAAGTGTAGAGGCCTTGCTTTGAAAAAGCGTTTTAATTTTAGCTTCAGAATGAAAGCCCCCACATGCTGAAAATGAACCACGTAGTTTTACATTCATGTTATGCAGCTGAATGTAAGATGTGAAGAATAGGCGTGCATTGGAGTATTTACTGTTTGTTCTGCTCAGAAAGCAAGAACACTTGGGGTCCCTCTTCAGGCATTTTTAAAATGCGAGGGAGGGGGGTTAGTCAGCAAATTCTCCTTCCATTTCAATGCCGAGAAGCCCTGCAACTGAACAAATGGTTTTCTCATGGTGACGTTGAAGAATGCATGGACCCAGAGGCTGATGCTGTGTATCGGCTTTATATCCGCCTAACAATTCAGAGTGTTGATCGTGGACTAAATTCAAATCAAAATTCAACTAAACATCTGCCTCGTCACGGCCTTCTCATTTGCATATTACCACCGAGCAAGCATCACTGCCTTGATTTTTCCAGGTTTTGTCTCTTTTGAGAGACAGCAGCTGTGTCACACTCCAAACAGGGTGTTGCACGTGGCTGTGCTGCTCTTCCAGCCCTAGCAAGCTCAATACGTACTATTCCAAATAATGCCTGGCGCGTGATTTTGCTTTGAGGTTTTTAACAGCTGGTAGTGTAGGATTCCAATATGAGATTTCCAGAACAGATACATTAGTTTGCTTATTATTAGGTTCATCTGTCTTCCTGACTTCTGTTGGCTTGGCAGCCTTTTGGAGGGGAGGGGAAAAGTTCAAGCACTTCTATTTGCTCCTTTTCCTGTGGCAAACAAATGCCATTGCAGAAGTGTGAGCCGTCGGATGGAGGTATCCAGACACTGAAAATTAGATTTGGGCTAGCTCATCTTCCCTGGTCGGAAATATAAAGGGATTTGGGCAACTTTGAATTGAATACACAGTATTTCTTATGGAGATTGCTTCACCTAGCACGCAGGTGTAATGGAATAAAGAGTTTAAGAGAAGCACTTAACGCGGTGGGATCTTCAGGGTTTTAGGGGCACTATCAATTCTGCATGTGGATTGTTTCTTTTTTTGGATGGTTACTGAACACGATCTTAAATCAAATTAATACCGCTGCAGTGTGATCATGGTTTGTTCTGAAGTTAAGCCACTGCCCAGTCTAAACACTCAAAAACTGTGATATGACCTCAGGGAAAAAGGCAGAGCTCTTTGAATGAGCTTTGCTTTGGTTTTATTTATCTTCTGGTCTCTGAGCACTTCATTTGCTGTAAGGATGCATTTTCAAATCTTTCTCTGTCGTCGCATGAGGGAGAGAAAGAGAGTCGAGATAGTTATGTAATGCTGTTATTCTAGGATTTGAATTTCTAAGAAGTGGCATCTAGGTACTGTGGGAAGATGTGCAGTGAAACAACATGAGTGCGTAATTTGCTGTTACACCATATTTTCTCTTCCTTGTAGCTACTCGGGCTTCCGGATGTTGATGATGATGCATTTGAAGAATATAATGCAGATATGGAAGAAGAGGAACCAGAAGCGGATCACCAACAAATGGGTGTCAGTCAGCAGTAATTTTCAGAGCAGCTGAAAAATTGGGAATCCTGTGGTACCAGGTGGGGTCAGATAGTCCCACATTAGCCTGTTCAATTTAGCGCATCACACGAGGGATATCTGGCTCCCAGGATACAAGTTTTATGAAATGTTTATTTAAAAAAAAATAATAATAATAACAATCTGTGATGGGCTTTGCTAAGAAGTGACCTGAATTTTGCTCCTGCTTCAGTGGAGTTTCTATGGAGTTGTCTTGGTAGTATTCTGCCATTACCAGTCTAGAAGTAGTTTTGTTGCTGACCGTCTCCTTGATTTGTGTTTGAGAGTAACGTTCACTGACATGAATGTAGGATTGCCTTGAATGTAGGGACTGCAGGGCTGCCGTGCTGAGTACTCCTTGCACGTCACCTCTCGGGGAAATTGGTGCAGAGAGTCGATGCAACCAGCACTTTTCTTTTTAGTTCAACAGCTGTGGTTGGTGGCTCCCTGCCAGACAGAGCACCAGACTTTGAGAAGTTTCTCCTGAAATACACTAGTTTAATAGTGGTCAGTGCTGCAGAAATGCACATGGAAGCTCAGCTAAAATGATGGGGAGTGAGAAGACCGGGGAGTATTTGTGTTGGACCTGTTAATGTCATTTTACTGACACCTGGGTTTACAAGTGATTGGATTCATAACTGGGAGCAGTCAGGGCTCTGGTATTGACAGTACATATCAGAATGAATCTGGGTTCTCTCACGCCATTTAACCCAAAGCCAAATACTGTTTTTGTACAAATTCTACCAATTATAAACAGCCATTGCATATCCCATGTGTGCACGAAAACCAATTGTAAGCTTCACTATTTTGAAAACATTGATAAATTACTACACAGATCTTGCAGCGTTGCCAATTGAAGTGCAACTTAACTTGGAAGCCATAGGTGTATAAACCAGCTTGTAACATTATGCTGGACCTTTTCCTCCCTGTGGGCCTTTGAGCTAATCTGGGCATTTCCACCTCTGACAAGGGGAGCTAAAATACTACCCAAGCAGGAGGCCCCCCATATTTGATACCTACTTTGCTTAGGTTTAAGTGGCTCCAATGAGTGCCAGACTGTGAAGATGCAGGGTCTCTTTATTTACATGCCTTTTGTACTGAAGATACAAGAATCAGAGCGATGCTGTTGTAAGACATCCGTTTTCTGTGATTGATCATTGTGTTTCTGAATTTACTCCTTCCTTCCAGATTCTTTTTAAATGGCAAAATGAAGGTCACGCGCTTCAAAAGCCCTTTTATACAGAATTAGCTTTATAAAAACAAAAAGGGAGCGAAGAGAAAATGATAGGACAGTTCCCAGAAACAGCTCACACCACTTTGAAAACCCCCGTTGGTAACAACATCTCCTTTTCCATAGACTTTTAAAAGACTTTTATTTTTCAAGATTACTTAAGAGAGGAAGTTTTCTTGGGGATTTACATTTCTGATGATGGGTTGAGAGGTGCAGAGCACCTGACTTTTCCAGCCTGAGGCAAAGACCTTCCATAACCAGGACGGCGTGCGGTACCCGATTCCGCACAGAAATGTCTGCAATGCTTTCAAAGTTCAGGTTTAAGAATATAGAAAAGAACGGAAGAGAAACAGAGCTCAGTGAAACTTTGTACATTCTTTTGGCATGCAGGCATAAACATGGTAGTTGCAACACATTTTCTATGGACTAGTGATGTGAGAACTGTGGCAGTTCATTGTTTAACACTGTGCAGCAGCAATAGGCTTTTTGCTTACAAATATGAAGTGTAAGAACAGTGGGTTCCATCCCTGCTTTAGGTCCCTGAGTTCTTGTTCCTCCCCATGAAAAAAAGATGCCATAACCGTAGGAAGGGCCTTGCTTCAGGAGAAGCTTTCTCTTTGTAGCATCCATTGCTTTGGTTATGGCTCGTACAGATGGATCTTTTGGGGCTGGCTTCCCTCTGCTGCAGTGCCAAGCAAGATGTAATTTACAGTAGCACAAACTATTGATTGAATTGTTAATGAGCGGTTGAACATTAATATGGATGTATGCAAACGTAAAGCTGTAAATCATGTAGATATATTATTTTCTGCATTCACTAACTCACTTTTTCTGGAGTGCCATGTGCCATCGGAGTGATCTGTCCACCAGAGCGCAGGTGTTTGGTAGGTGGGGGCTGTTCTGCTAAGCCCCCACTACAACCAGCATTCAGACACAACTCTGGAGGCTGCATGAGGCTCAGCCCTGCAGAAAGCTGCACACTCGTGTCCCACCCATCTGCTGGGAGCAGAATGTGCAGCCTCACTGCTGTACTGAAGCACTGCCAGGCAACGCTAACAATAAACTGGAATTTTATACATAGAAAACGTAAGTGACGTGTGTATTAAATGTGAATGAGCATTAATATAGAACATATTTTATCAAAGAATAGCTATTGCTTCCTTTGACCAAATACATGTATGTATGATCATGTTACTTGTTCCATGCGTACCTAACGATGAAGAAGATGCAGGATGGGCTTTGCCATATCACAAAGTATTTACATATTTTATTTGTGTTTTATTTTTTCTTCAGTCCTCTACATTTTGGGGTTGGTAGCCATTCAGTAATTCACTGAGGGCAGCAAGGCCCATGGCTGGGCTGCTAGACTGGAGGCTGCACCTGTGAACACATGTTCAAATGCTTGCAGGTGTGGGGACTCCATAACAAAACATGGACGTAGGGCTCTGCCACTGCCCTGCTCTGAGCTTTGGTTGTATTTCAGCAGCTGGGCCTCTGTGAAATTCAGTGGGTGCAGGAAAAGGACCTTTCTGGGAAGATGCCGGGATTTGGAGACCACCCCAACTACCCGCAAAGTATCTGCTTATTGAACCTCCGCAGTGTGTGAGTTATTAAAATTGCTCTGGGCGGTTCAAGGGCTTTGAGCACAGTTATTTGTTTCTGCTTGCATCCGGCCCAATGAATACACTGAGTTGATGAGGGAGGAAGGGGTAGAGAAGAGGCAAACTAAAAGGCCTTCTCCTCTTCTCCAGCGTTATTATTTGTGGTGGTGTGAGCAGGTCAGAGTGACAGGCAGGGAGCAGGAAGCTTCTTTATGAAGTGTGCAGTAAAAACCTCTTTAACAGGATTTGCTCATAATGCACTGAGAAAAAACACTGTCAAACTATCTCCTCACAGAGATTTGAGGAGCAGTGCGTCCCTGAGCACAATGGCCTGATCGCAGGCTTCTTCAGCTCTGCCCTGGGCTGGTTCCTCTTTGTTTAGTGCCTTTGGAAGGTGACTGCTTGTAAAAATGCTCCTTGGTAGGGGAGCAGCCCAAGCTGGTTATGCTTTGGCAACCTGACTGTATGGCTGCTGTGTTTTGGTGCAGTGTCATGTGTAAGGTGTGCTGCGTGAGATGGTGGCTGGGGGCAGATGTGCCTGCAAGGTTGCTTAGCAAGTCACTGGCCTTTTCTCCTCTGGAAGCTGGGACATGAGACTGGGACAGGAATATTGACTGCAGTGACAGTATGGATATTGCTCTGGAAACATGCCATACAGAACAAGTCAGCAGCCTTTTTGAGCTTGTTTTTTTTTGATCTTTCACAGGCACTCAGCTTGTGGTCAGCTTTAGCTGTGGTGGAAGGCAAGGTTAACTCCTGATCCTTCCTTTCCTCGTGTCCATCCTTACCCAACATCAGTACTTCTCAATCCTCTGAATTTCCCACTTTCAGAAAAGACAAAGCAGACAGAGTGAAGAAGATCCCTTTCACAAGAGTGTGAGACTGATGCCTACCTAACTGATCTACCTTTTGAAAATCAGGCCCCTTTAAAGCTGTCCTGGCTGGGCATCTAGAAAGTGAGGTCTCTCTGACTGCAGGTCACTGGTAAGCCAGCTGGCATGTCTCAGTGCTGGTTGGCTGCAGGCTGTTCACAGGACAAGGGAAAGCAGTAAGGGTCCTTTTGGGGGCTTTGGCTGCATGCCCCTTTCTGTTAATTGCTGACCATGGGGAAATGCTTTGTTCCGTCTTTCCAATTTTGGCAGGACATCCCCACCTCCCTGCAGCTTGTCTGTGCAGGCAGCTGAAGCTGGAAGCCTTCACGTGAGCATTGTGGAGAGCTGCACACCCTGGGACAGGCTAGGCTGGAGGTGGTCATTCCTAAAGCAGGTGCTAAAATAAGGAGAACCCCTAAATTGAGTCCGTATCTCTGACAGGAAATGTTTGGAGGCCAGAATCTCTCACTTTGGGTTTTTTTCTGGACCTCTGAGTCTCGGTTGCATTGTTGGTATGTGATGTCTGTGGCAAGAGCACACTGCATGCTGCAGAATGAAACCTGCTCACTTAGCCACAGTCACTCCTTCAGTGTTCCAAATGATCACTTACAGGCTCTAGGCACGGCTTTTTTCCCTCATAGCTAAGAGGTGTTTTTAAGGAAGAAAATACCTGAAGACACATCTGTGTTATCACAAACCCTGGTGCCCACAAAGCCATGTAACAAAGCGCTGTCTGTACCATCCTGGTCACAAATGCTCAGATTAACAAAGAGGGTGTTCCTTAGTGTGAAGAAACAGTCTTCAAATGAGCTACTACTGACTACAACAAAGCTGTCTAGTTTCATGTAAAATACATCGAACTCTGAAATTTCCTTTCTGCACTGACATGCTGCTGCTCCTGTAGGCAGAGATCTGTGGTAGCGCCGTGTATGAAGGACGTCTGCTTTCATCTTTGGGGTGGCAGTGGAAATGACAACCCCGGATTTTAGTCATTAACATCTTTTTGTTGTTGAGTTTTCCTTTAACGATGTGGGGATCAGTCAGAGCTCAACACGTCAGGCAGGAATAATGTTAGACCATGCCGTGCAAAGACCGTCCTTAACGTGCTTGCCACCATTTGTTCTTCTGACTGGAAGATCTCTGTCTCTATGGGACTTCAAAGCTGTGGGACATGTTGCCAAAGGACGTTGCTCTTTTGTTCAATGCTTTAACAGGTGTAAGCCTTCAGTGGAGCCCTGTCTATCCTTCCCTTCCTCTTTCCTCTCCCACCGCTGAGGCGTCAAATCCAACAGTGTAGTTACACCATAGGCTTGCCATTAAAGAGCTTACCAAATGCTAGTGACTGATGGAGTCTTTTCTCTGTGAGCAAAATAAACTAAACAGGGGCCCTGGGGGGGATAAAGTGTAACTAAAATGTGTGCGGGGAAGAGGAGAGGCTTGTGTTTCTTGGGATAAACCAGGTGTTTGCAGGTGTAAGGAGGAGAAAATGATTCCATCTGAGCTTTGGGTATTGCAGAGTAAGCCATGCCCTGCAAGACAGGATCCTGAACTGCCAGGTCTTTCCATTTAGTGCAAAAGATTTGCTGTCAGAACATGGGAATTAGTAATATTTATTTAGTAATATTTGTGGATGAGCACGTGTTTCACATTTCCCGGGTCCTCTTCTGTTTTGCACAGATCAGGGAGACATCTGTTCTAATTAACAGACATGTAACAACGTTGAGGTGAAAATAGGAAGTTATGCTCAACTCATTTGCCTCTTTTTTTAAACACTGCCGTTTTAATTGTCACTTTGACACCTTCTCGCTCTGATTTAATGGAAGGAATGCTGCCAATCGTTGCCTTTTGTCACGAGTCTCTTGTCTGTGGGTTGAAGAGCATTTTCTGTGTGAGTGCTTTAACTTAGCACTCTGCCTTGCATTCTTGGCCCTTGATGTGGTGTGAGTGCTCTGTGGGAGGACTGTGGCCATGATGTGCCCTGTGGTACATCCAGAGCCCTCAATGGCAGCTCCAAGGCCCCTCTTCAGAAGCTGAAGTGACCTTTATCAGTTTGGATGGCAGCTCCCTGCTCATGTAGGCCTCAGCTGTGGGATAGCAGGCCCTGCTCTGTGGCCAGGGACCCCACTCAAGATGGCGGCTGAGCTGGGGCATGCTGCTTCACTCACAGATCTGTCCATGCTCCAGCTCTCCTTCCTCAGCCAAGAAAGCAGGCTGCCCCAGGGCTTTGCCACATTTTGGCTCTATCTCAAGGAGAACAAATCCACTGGAGGTCTGTGTTGCCTCTAATTCTGGCCTACTCTCTCCCAGCAGAGCTGTCACCAAGCAGAACCAGGTGGGAATTGCAGTTACCCCTCCTTAGCAGGCTGGTGTGCTGTTTTAAGGAGCACATCAGAACTAACACTACCTTACTCCAAGTTTTCACCTTCCCTTCTCTCTGTGAAAAGATTCACGCTTCCAACACTTGCTCAACATGTGGTGAAACACAATAAAAAAGCACGTCGAGCTTTATTTCCAGTGCTTCGGTGTGTGCATCTGTGCTCTAGGCTTAGAAGCTCTGTTACTGTGAAGACAAAACTAAAGCAAGGTCTATAGAAAATATATTTTACTAGCCAAACTGATGCAGTGGGAGAAGGCAAACAAGTGTTCAAGCTCTCTCGTGCTGAAGTAAGAACAGCGATTATATAATACCAGGTTATTCCTCTCTACAACCACTTTGCCTTGCTTGTGTTCTTTTCCCAAGGTACTGTGGCTGTAATGATGCAGTGGAAGAGGGAGCTTTTGGGCCAGATTTGAGTAATTCCTGGAGGTGTTCAAGAATCGAATGGATGTGGCACTGGGGGACATGGTCAGTGGGCATGGTGGGGGTTTGTCGGTGGTTGGACTAGGGAATATTAGTGGTCTTTTCCAACCTTAAAGACTCCGTAATTGTGATTCTAATTACAGCAGTGGTGGAAGCGCCCAGAAGTGGGCGTCTGCTGTTAAGCACAGGGCTTTGGGGTTTTATAGTAAGCCCCTAGAGGGCAGCAGAGCCTAAATTTTCAGTCCACTTGAGCCTTGCAGCGATGATAAAAGCAGCTTTGCTCCTGGCCTGCAGATGGGTGCTGGCGTGGGTGCTGGTGTCGGCGCCTCCCTGTGCTGGTGGAACCCATCCTGCCTGGGACTGCAGCTGAGAAAACGTTCAACAGAAGTGTTTTTCTGGCTCTGAAATAAAGAGTAATAAATAGTGCCCTCGCTATTCATTAGGTTATCGATACTCCAGCACTGGGAGAAGCGTGCTTGAACAACAAGCCCCATTCACAAAAGGATGTAAGCAAAAAGCTTTGGGCTGATGTTTAAAGGCCAGTGCTTGATGCATTTATGGCTGCTCGAGATTAGTGCTTTGCCTAACCCTGTTTCCCTGTGTACACACTGAGGACTCCAAGCTGTGTGGTTGGGTGACTTGGGGCTTGTCCTCTTTCATGAGGCAGAATAGCTCCAGGTTTTGCTTTTCTTTACATTGTAGAACAGGTGTATCAGCTTCTTCCTTTCTGCCCTTCTGTGGAGGACTGAAAAAGAGCTGTGTGAAGCTGTAGTCTGAGCTACATGGCCAGGGAGGTGGTGCAGTCACCATCCCTGGAGGTGTTCAAGAACTGTGTGGATGTGGCAAAGGGATGTGGTCAGGGGGCGTGGAGGGGGTGGGTTGGTGGTTGGTCTAGATGGTCTTAGTGGTCCTTTCCAACCTTAACAATACTATGATTCTATTCTATGATTCTATCCCATCACTGCAGGGAGAAGGTACAAGCGCATGTATCTGTAGCACTGCCCTCTGTCTTGTTACCACCAGCCAGTGTCTGGGGAGATTTTATGACTGCTGACAACATGATCAATGTTGCACAAGTATAAACTATACTGCAGCTGTGTTTGGTATGGGTCCCCCTGTGTCCCAGTGCTGCAGAGGCTTTGCTACTCTTTGTGTTGAGCTGCTCCCAGTCCACTTCACATGGGCTCTTGTTTTACTGTCACTCCTGCCCAGGACTGAGGGTGGAGCTGTGTTTCTCCAGGACCTTCTCAGCATCTGAGCTTGGAGCCACCCTGGAAGGAAGCCATTCAAACAACGCGGTCACAGACAGCCACTCCTTGTGCTACATTATTCAAGTCACCTTTCTGCAGTGACTCGGATAAAGCTTTGGCACAGGTCGTTTAAGCTATAGGGCTCTGAGGAATCCCACCCTGCATGCCAGCAATCTCAGAGTTGGTCTGGAGCCTACTGAGACCCCAATTCTGGTTGCTAGTCCCTGGAAACACTCTATCTTGGAAGGGACACCTGATGCCAGCCCTGTAGGGCACTGCTAGTGCATGCACGGGCTCAGAACTGGTGTCGCATTCCTTAGCACCCAGCGTTGTTATCTCAGTGGATGTGAGCATGCATTCACCCCACGTGCAGCTCTGCCCCTCCCCAGCTACAGCTGCAGGCTAATAACTGTGAGTGCGGTTGGCAAAAACAGCCTCTTTCTCCCCAATTTTTCTCCTGGTCAGTGTGCCCAGAACTGTGACTGCCTTTTTCCCGGCTGTTTTGCTGGCCACCCTCCAAGCACAGGGCTCCATTTTTCTCTGTATCCTTATGGATGATACACTCACATCCAGCATAGGCATTTGTCAAGAACGGAGACTTGTATGCTTTGTTAAGAAGGGCATATTGTGCTTGAAACAGGGAATTCATACAGAAAAATCAGTGCCTGTTTTTATGGCATCACACCGTCCTTTTTGGTTAATAAAAGTCAGGAAAATCTCATACTGGCTTTTCTCAAGGGTTCTTATTGTTCTATTCCTTCTTGTTTGCCGTGCTTCTTTTTTGTCTCTGTAAAACCTTTATCAAGAAGGTTGTGAGCTGCAGTGAGTCACGCCGCAGCAATGGGGAGCGGCAGCATGGAGCCATGTGTGCCAAGCCTGCCCGCCTGTGCCCTGGTTCTCATGACAAGGGCTGCTGCTGGCATGAGGTGGCCAGAACTCCTCCTGAAGTTTGGTGTTGCCACTGGAGCATACTGCGCCAGGATTATTTATGCAAAGCATATATTGCAAAACGCAGCCTTGTGGACCACTCCTCACCTCTGGGAAATGTCTGTGCTTGAGTGCAAGGCAGCTCTAGGAGACAGCAAAGAGTTTTTCATGGCTTCTCAAGCTGCACGGCAGCAGCTCCTTCTTCCGATCGAGTGTGCAGCTGCTTGTTTTTCCGGCTCTGTCAGATAGCAGGAGGCACCTTTCTGGGAACAACCACGCTGTGGCTCTTGCTACATTCCTTTGGGCTCTGTAAATGTGTAGTTTCTTGGTGGCGTCATCAAAAAAAAGGGAGGGAAGGCCCTACCTGCAGGACCAGTAATGCAGTCATGGTCTGGCCTCATCAGTGCTCCCCGAGCAGTACCAGCACACACCACATGAGCAGTTAATGAGATAACTGGCCCCACGCAGCGTCCCTTGAAACAGAGATCGCGGCACAGCAGTAGGTCAGCTAAGGCACGTGCCACTGGTCCGGCAAGCCTGGCTTCATGATCAGCATGCAGAGAGCATGGAAACGGACAGACTTTGCAGCTCCATGGGCTCTGGGAACTCGGTACTCCATAAAGTGGTTCTTTACATGGCAACAGAACTGGGTGTTTCCACAGAGAAGGGGAAGACTGCTGCTATCACCAACATCCATGCTAACCTTGTAGGCAGACAAGAACTCCTGAAATGCTGCATGATTTTATCTGTCTCACCAACCTGTACTGCTGCATGAAGAACTCCTTAGGGTGTTCTGGTGAAGCTTTTTCCTTCTGTCTTCTTCCTGCATTGCTTGAAGGCACCACATTTCCCTTTAGGAAATAAATGTCTCACGTGCTTAGGCATTTATTCTGCTATGGCATATGTGGGACTGTCATCAACATCAACAGCAATGTTGCATCCATCCAGCAGAGAATAATCTGCTGAATGGGAGAGCAGTGTGTTCAGTGGGAGCAGCTCTGCAGCTCCACGGGGCACTTTTCTCTGATGAAACTGAAAAGCATTTCAAAACAGAAAATGAATTTCCCTCTTTCTATTTGATGAGTCCCAGAAATAAAAACACGTCCTTTCACATCCATGGAGGTTTCTTCTCTGAATGATGTATTTATAGGAGCGGATGTGCCACAGACACCTTAACATAACGCCAGCTCTGGCTTCGTTAGTGACAAGTCCCAGGGTGACAGGCAGCCCAGAACTGTGTTAATCTTGGCTCCCCCTGCAGCAGCCCAAGAGCAGGACTTGCACACTCAGGTTCTACACTGGAAAGCAGAAGAGCAAGGTGATCTGCAGGAAGGGTGAACAGATGATGGAACCATAGGATCATTTGAGTTGGAAGGAACCCTTAAAGGTCATCCAGTCCAACTCCCCTGCAATGAACAGGGACACCTACAACTACATCAGGGTGCACTGAGCCCCACCCAGCCTGACTTTGAATGGTCTCTGGGGACATCCACATGGTCATTGTTTTGGAGAATATACACTACAGACAAATATCTAGTGATTCTCAAGGAGAAACTGAAATCTGGGTGCATTTCATCAGAAAACTGAGGTGAGTTGTTCTTAAACCTTTGCTGTTTGAGTCTGTGGATGCAGATGTGCACGAGCGTATTTCTTTGTCCCCCCCTACAAATTCCCACATTGCCACCCCTGTTATACACACCATTTACATACACCAGCTGAGCTCTTCTCCAAGCAGCTCTTGGGCGCTGAAAAACCCCCAAGCAGGACAGATATGTGAGTTAGGACAAGTCTTCAGCCCTACAACTCAAGAGGGACATGGGGCAGTGGGACCTGACTCCTCCAGCACAGCCTCAGAGCTGGGGCAAACATCTCCCTGCAGCAGCAGCTCAGCTCTGCTCGGCTGGCAGCTCCCCAACTCTTGCTGAAGCACAGGAAAAGTGAGCCAAAGGAGAACCATCCTTGATACGTTGCTTAAACAACCGTTTCCCATATAAGCCATGTATGCTGTAGCTGTATATGCTATGGCCCTATAATTAACGGCCTGTTGATTAGGCCTGGGATGTATAGTAAATGCACTGTGGCTTTTCCTCATCCCAAATAAGGACTTACTATGAGGGGATAAGAGATGATGCTGGCTCCCGGCATGGGGTATCACCAGCACAGGTTACCCTGAAGGGGATAACAAACCCCCACCCTGCATGTCCGCCAGCCTGGTGCCTGCAGGGTGTGTTGGGGTCTCACAGCGCTGGGAGCTGCTCTTCTGCTGGGCTGCTGCTGCCACAGGGCAGGGAGCTCTGCCGGGAGCTCGGTGTGCACTCACTGTGTCAATATTTAACAGTGGTAATTAGTAACAGGTTGGGTGGCTCAGGAATTCAGAGCTCAGCATTTACCACGTCCACCTTTCCCACCTTCTGGGTGCATGGGGGATATGTCTGCAGCCAGACAAGCTGAGATTTGCGTAATTCCACTGCCCCCCCCCCCCCCCCTTTTTTTTCCAGTAAACATTATCCATAGGCTTTCACAAATGTGTGTTCCCTTTGCTCCGGTGGCTCATGGCACTGTAAGGCTAGTAACATAAAAACTATATTTTATGTGGGAAAAAAAAAAGGTAGTTTTGTGGCTAACTGATGGGCAGCTCCCTCTGTTACCAGCTCCAGAACCCAGTGGCAGCACGGCAAGCATCCTCCCTCCTCCAAACAGTACATCCTCACTGTGCCACCGGGCCATGCCCCACTGCTGCCCTGCACCCTGCAGAACGTGCTCAAGATCTCTTTGTCTCTGCTCTCTCCACGCTGCCGTGCCAGTGTGCGTGCATTAATTACACTCATGTAAATGGCGATACACGCATTGTTATTTGGCTATGCATATTTATTCCTGGCTTTCTGAAAGGGATGCGTTGTGTTGTTTTTCCCAAAGGAAGCAATTAGGAGGTTCACTTGATTGACCAGGGGCTGTGCCCTCTCCTGCCGGAGCTGGGCTCCACTGCCACAACAGTGGCGTGGTGCAGCAGGAGAGATCTCAGCTCTGCGTTTCCCAGTTCATTCTGTTCTCTGTGGCACATCCATAAACAACCTCCCCAATGAGGTGCAGGAGTCAGCCTGCTGCTGCAGATGGGCCTTGTGAGGGCGGAAAGGAATGGAACAATATCCAAGCCAAGACTCAATGGTGCAGCCAGCACAATGGGGGCAATTTGCAGGAGAGTGCAGTGGTGACAAGCGGGGGGTAGGGAGGGTGGGGAGGGCAGTGGTGGAGGATGCAGCTCCAGTGCCCCTGACAGCTGTGTGCCTCCCATGGCTTTGTGTCCACGCACCGAGGTGACAGCCCTGATGGGGTGAGCCTTCAGTTCCGAATGGGATGCTGTGCACTGAGACTGCCACGCAATGGGGTGCTCGGGAAGAAGGAAACCAAAGGAAGGTGGCTTTCTGATGATCCCAGGGATGCAGCACCTCTTCTGCAAGGACAGGATGAGAGAACTGAGGCTGTTCAGCCTGGAGAAGAGAAGGCCATGGGGGGAGACCCGAGAGCAGCCTTTCAGTATCTATAATGGGCTGTAAGAAAGGAAACAGACTCTTTAGCAGGGTCTGCTGTGACAGGACAAAGGGAAATGGCTTCAAACTAAAAGGAAGGAGATTTAGATTGGATATAAGGGAGAGGTTTTTCCACAATAAGGGTGGTGATGCACTGGCACAGGTTGTCCAGGGAGGTGGTGGGTGTCCCGTTCCTGGAGACATTCAAGATCAGGCTGGATGGGGCCCTGAGCACCCTGATACAGTTGTAGGTGTCCCTGTTCATTGCAGGGGAGTTGGAGTAGATGATCTTTAAGGGTCCTTTCTAACTCAAGGTTCTGTGGTGACTCTGTAATGAACCTTCAAACCCAGACCTTGCCACCTGCAGTCTTGCAAAGGGATGGTGAACAGCACACTTCTGAAAGCAGCTTGCCTAACTGCACCTATCCTTGGAGAGGGAAACATAAAGGAAGGGGCCTTATGTTGGCAGTCGTTGGAAATAAGAGCTGATGTAAATGGGAAATGGCAACAAAGGAGCGCTACCCTCAGAGCTTTCAGAGCCCTAAAAGCTCACCCCTTTCTGCCACCCTCAAAATCCTCACCAGGCTTCAGGGTCTTGCTGGCACCACTGTGGACATGTAGCACAGACCTCTGCTTGCAGCACACTAGGGTTAGGGAGAGCAGGGAGGTTTGTTCAATGCAGGTGCCACAAACCCAAATGGTGTCCCCATCTGTGGCTGAGAGGTGAGCTGTGCAGAATGGTATTACAGCAGCTGTCAGCCCATTCTTACCGTAGGGTCATTAAGGCTGGAAAAGACCTCTAAGATCATCCTCTAAGACCTCTAAAAAAAGACCTCTAAGTTCAACCATCAGCCCATCACTACCATACCACTGAACCACATCCCTCAGTGCCACATCCACGCGGGTCTTGAACACCTCCAGGGACAGTGACTGCACCACCTCCCCGGGCAGCCTGTGCCACTGCATCACTGCTCCCTCTGAGAAGGAATTCTTCCTCATATTCAACCTGCAATCTGCAATCTGATTCAATCTGCACAAAAGCAGGCTTCCATTCGGCCTTGCAGTGCTTACCTCTGCAGAAATTATGCTCTCTGCAGGGAAAACATGTCACTCCAAAGGTTCTTCCCCCACAGCCTCTTGCAATGTACAGATCAGATCTTTCTTCACATTTCTCCCCCTGCATTGCTTAAAGAAGGCATGGAGGCAGGCAGATTGTGAGGGGCAAAGCCAGACAAGCAACAGAGCCAGAAAATTGTGCATTGGGCAAGGATAAAACCCCAATTTTCTCAATTGTTTTTCCTACTCTGTTAAAACCTGGCCTTATGCACAGCCTTGCCTTGCTCTTGACCATCTAGTTTGTCTTGAGTGCAGGGATCCCACAGAAACACAAGGAAAAACACACGCAGCCATAGAGGAAATTATCTCCAGTGCTTTTGATGCAGAATGAGAAAAGCCATATCCCCAAAGCCATGGGGTGAAAATTTGCTTTCTCTAATTCTCCTTTTGTGTGGAGTGCCATCTCAGGATCAGGAATTCTATGGCAACCCTATTTAAATATGACAACGTACAGGATCGGTATGAAAATTACTACACAATTCAGAGCCCTCAGTCCTGGTCTGGGACCTGCCAACAAGCTTATGTTAAGAAGCAATTACCTTTGAAAATGACCCTATCAGGCCAAGAAAGCAAAGCAAATTTCTCTATCCGACAGACACTTCTGGCAATTTCGGTTCTGTTATGCTATCAACATGTTCCATATTGCATCTGCTATTTACTGAGTCTTTCCCCAGAACTGTGCACAACCGCAAAGCTTCCAGGCTGTGGGGATTTTTACAGCTCAGGTGGGTACAGTTCAAGATGGAAGTTCCATTAGCTGGAGATGTGTAGTCAAATGATTGCTGTATGAACTGATTTGCATGGGCATCTAAATGCGGCTTTCAGGTTGCAGAGCTCTTCCTCCGCAAACAGGAGAAGAACCACTCACTTTTGGAGTTCCTGTCTGAAGCTGCCACACACATCTAAGGCACTTTTGAACTATGGAAGCATAGAATTATTCAGGTTGGAAAAGACCACAAAGATTATCTAGTGCAACTTGCTGTCAGCTCACACTGAGTTTCCTTTACACAGTGCTGTCCAGGTGCAAAGCCAGCAGGAAAACTTTGCAAAGCACCCATTTCCCATCCATATATGCTGGCTCCTGAAAGCTTTAGCATCTTGGTTTCCATGTGCCAGCCTCTGAACAAGCCGTAGAGACTTTGGTGATTGCCAGCTGAGGGCAGAAATAAGTAAGAATGGAGTTTTGGCAAAGGAAAGGAGGCCAATGCCTTAGTTAATAGCAGAAGGGAGTTGCGATAATTACGAGCTCTCTCACTACACATAGATGTAGCTAAGCAAGTGGTCAGGTCTCTGTATGAAACAAAATGAAGTTAAAGAAAAACAGAAAATAAAAACAAAAATACGCCAACGGTGCTCATAGAACTCTACGCACTCAAGGGCACAGGTGTCAGGCAGCTCTGCCGAAGCCACTTGATGTACACACGTGAACTGCATCCCCCCAGACAGATCGTTTGTGCAATGTCAGATGAACAGGATCCTATAGTGAGAGGCTGCCCCTTCGAAGGGTTGCCTTGCTTTTGTGCTTTGCTGTCTCTACGTGTCTCTCACGAAGGCTTTATTATCATTGATAACGAAGAACTAAGAGGGAAAAAAAATTGTATTCAAGTATTGCATAGTCAAAAAATCACTTCCCTGGATGCTGGAAAATCAAATGGAAGACTCCAGGGCACAAGGGCTAATTAAAAAAGAAAAATCACACACACACACAAAATCCCAGAAGCCTGCTTTACTCTGAAAACCCTTGAGGGGAGATAAAAGCTGAAGGGAAGCACACGCTTGAATAATAAGGGTCTTAATGGGTTTGGGTCCGTATCTACAACAAAGCATTGATTTTGGATGCTCCATGAAGTTAGTTATTAGATTAGAAAAAAAAATAATTTAAAGAGACACTGCCCACTGAAGATCATTCTGTTGGAGAAGTTTGTGTTGATGTCATAAGTAACCACTATTTTTATGAAAAATAGAAGAGGCTGGAGTGGAAAAAAAATCTTTTCAGTGCCCAGATTATTTATGACATGCAGCTGGTAGAATCTGTGGTGCATCTTAGCTTCTCCCTTCAGTGTCCGCTCCTTGCACTCCTCAACTTGTATCCCAGTCAATCTTTGGGAAAGGCAGCAGGGCTGCAGTGGTGGGATCAGCAGGAGGCAACAACTGAGCTGCTCAGAAAGAGCCCAGTTATGCA
Organism: Excalfactoria chinensis; assembly: GCF_039878825.1. NCBI lineage: Eukaryota > Metazoa > Chordata > Aves > Galliformes > Phasianidae > Excalfactoria > Excalfactoria chinensis. Next base: position 115,461,195 of record NC_092826.1, on the reverse strand, counting down.
GATGGGAAAGGAGAGAAAGGGCTGAGGGAAAGGGGAGGTTAGGCTCCAAAGTCTCATGCGTTGACTCCAGCAAACTTAAGCTCTGTCTCTACAGCTGTTCCCTTATAGGAGACCAGCAGCCTGTGGGATTTTCTTGCAGGGAACAAAAGACAAGGCTTGAATCCCAGTCTTCTTATCCAGTTTGCAGTTTGGACTTCCAGCCATAGGCACTGCAGGGGAAATGTCTTATCTGAACTTGCTGGTTGAGCTCCCTTTGTAGTCACTGTGAAGCTGATGAGTCATCTCATCCCAGAGCAGACATCTGAAAGAGGGCAGGTGACTCATATCTTATGAGTACCCACTTCTCTTCCTTATTATAAAGGGCAGCTCTCATGGAGACATCTGATGTCAGGTGAGGTCACTCCCACCTTGACTGGCTAGACTGCCATAGGATGCAAACTATGAAGTTAGACAAAGAATAACACAATGCAGATTGATCATCACTGATCTATACATTACCTTAACCAGTGCACCGGTGAAAAGTCTTGTGTCTGATTGCTTCCAAGGTGTTGGAATGACAGCCAGGAAGTTATGTTCTGGTTTAAACACTGTGGCCCAGGTTACATGGCTACTCAGACCAGCTGCCTGTAATAGTCAGTTGTAGGCTGAGCATCTCTGGGAACCATGCCAGCAAGTGATATAACGAAGTCCATGAATGTTGGCAAACCAGCAGGTTGTCTTTGAGAGGGACAGAAAGTCACCTCCTTTCTCAGCCCCCTGATTTCAGTCCTCATGCCTCACCTACTCTGGCTATGACAGTGACAGTGAACACAGGCTCATCCATAACTGGTGAGATCCAATGCCATGGGTCATTGCAGAGCTCATCCAGAAACACCCATTTGATGGTGACTTACAGCATGCTCAGGAGGCCATCTGTGTACGTAGCATCACCAGAAACTCAGCCCGATTGTTAATAGCAAAAAAAAAAAAAGCATGTTCTCTCCCAGGCTGGACATCTAACTAGCACTTGTCAAGTTTTTGGATCCCATTACCAGCCCTGCAAATCAGCAGTAATTCCTGCATTTCAAAAGCAAACCTCTCACTTTGTCATCTGCAAAGTTGTCTTTGGAAGGGATGAATGATTCGGGGCTCACCCAAGATGACTGCATGTCTGACTCCTGTAATCTCTGCTCTCCTCCCTGGTTGTTAATCTTGGACTCTGAATAGCTGCCTAGCCCAGCTCCTGCAAGTGTTGCCAGGATGAGATTCTGGGTATGTGCTTCATGGACTTGTCATTAACACCAGCTGGTCTTGCAACAGTTTTCTCAGTGTTGCAGCCTGATTGAGATCTCAGCAGCAGTGGGATGTGCATCCCGTGAGGATGGATGACTCTGGGATTCCCAAGCAATATCTCTACAGTTAGTTAGCTGGAGGCAAAAAACATCTAGTTAACAGCCACCATATACTGGCCAATGTGGGGCATTCAGAGTACCCCCGAAATACTCCTGTAGCCAAAATAACAACTGGAAGTGGAAAACTTCGGATGCAAACATCTATAGACAAATCCATGACCACAGCTTTTGAGGTAGAAAGTACAGCCAGCCTGGAGGGCAGAATAGAGAAGAAAGAAGGTGCTCAAGGAGAAGCAGCTGGCCACTTTTTCAGCTATCTAAAATTCCTGTGCTAAGCTTGTAGGTGAGAACATTCCTGATATTTTCATGTGTCTTAAGATGATGTATTTTCATGCAAATTCAGAAAGAGTTGGCACATTGGTTAAAATTGGCTACAATGCATCTATGAAATGGACATGATGACAACACCCATTCATAACAATAATAGTTACATTTCTCCTGGTTTCTGAATCAAAACCAATTTACCCATTCAAATGTCTCCGGAAAAATTCTACTCTTACCTCACTTCATCAAGACAAGGCAGAACCTGGTGCTGATGCCCATTACAAGTGCTGTCCCAGGTAATCACACTGCTCTATGAGCAGCAAAACAAATGAGTATTGAGTTCTGCAGATTTGTGTCCTATTTTCCCTCATCTGCCTCCAGCAATGTCCTGTGCCATACCCCAGCTTTCATATAGGTCATCTGTTAAAAAGCATCTATGATGCTTTTTCTGACTCCTGTGCTAAAGGAAACGAGGATTACATAGGTCTGACCTCTAAATCACTGTTCATCCATACAGGTGGTGGAAGAAGGGCAGGACAAAGGGGAAGGTCACAGTAGGATACATGACCGCAGGAGTACTCAGAGACCAGAGGAGCCCTTGTGTGTCAGACTGTCATTTCTGATGTCTGCTGGGGATGTTCAGTTGTGAAGCAGATGCTCAGGTCATTCCTTCCCTAGCAGCTGCAGAGTCCCACCCGTGTTCTGACCCCTGCAGACCTACCTAGCCAAGTCCTACACTGCTCCAGTTCAGGAGCTATACATTTTTGTGAGTGCTCACAGCCAGATCATTTGGATCATTTTTCTTGACTATGCAAGCTACCAAACAGGGATATTATTATTTACATCCATCAAGTCTCTCGTTAATCTAAATCCTGCCCTCCAACAGAAAACACATAATGCCTCCTAAGGGAGGAGGCTGCCTCTGAGTCACTGGCAGAACAGTGTGTTCTCTGCTCTCATGGGCTCTCCACCATGTCTGGCTTTTACTTCTCCCTGTTTGTAGTTTTACAAGTCCTCTCTTGGATTGCAGTCATCCATCAGAGTCCTGCAAGGTGGCAAGAAATGAACAGAAATGTCTGGGTGTTTTTTCTTATAGCTGCCAACCAGTATCTGTGTTGACTCAATGATCTGGCACTCATTCACCCAGCCCAGCAACACTGAACATGAGTTTTGGGTATGTTTCAGCAAAGAAAATTGAAGATGTGGGATCCTTTCTTATTTTGGTAATTTGGAGGCTATTGGTCAGAAATTACTGGGCACTGCAGTATCACATGGCATGATAACTTGGTGAGTAATTCAATGACCTAGCTAATGAGGAAAGATGATCTTATGAGAAACAAAGTCCTTCCAGCAGCATCCAGATGTCAAAATAAGTGAGTGCATGGCAGCATCTCTCTTCTGAAGTTCTGTGTGGGAAATACACAGGGCCTGGATTTTGGGAACGGTCCCAAATGTGCCCAAATGTGCAGCAAACAGTGCTGCCAGAGTTGAGAGCACAACGTAGGCTGCTCCTTCAGATACAGCAACCAGGCCTGAGGTCACCTACAATGTCAAGGTGCACCTCAAACCCTCTTGCTGTTGAAAGAAGAGGACTGCTGTGGGCCATTGCTGCTGTGCTGTGACGAACTGATGTTCTCCTGTTAACTGTGATGAATGTCTCTAATGAGCATTAGAGCTACTCTCAGCCCAGATGAAGGCAAAGAGCACACCTGACCAGAAGCATTAGCGTCACCGCTCACTTTGTGGTGAGCAGGCCATTAACTCATTTTGACACCGAGAAAGTAAGGCTGGGTTTGTGGGTTTTTCTGTTTGTTTATTTTACTGTTTAAGTTGAGAGAACTGTAACAAGATGAAACAGCCTCTGGAAAAAAAGCCAATTGGATCTGAATAACTTAATTGATGTAGATAGGCACAGACTTGAAGCCCTGTTTTCTTTTTTTTTCTCCAGTCTATAGATTTGCTGTTTCTTACCACCTGTGCAAAAAGTGAGCGTGAGGTTACCCTTGGCTGCTGAAATAAGGTTCTGTCCCAGTATGAGAAGGTGTAAATTATAACCCGCAAGGCTAGAAGCAGTCAAAGAGCACATGCCCTGTGATACAGTGCTGATATTGGTTAACTATACAGTTATTAATGATTGATCAGGAACTGGGTACAGTCCCTCTGTTAGGGCTGTCACTGCTCTGTCAGGCTATAAGTACATTCAAATGTCAGAAGCCATACAGGGAAACATTCACCACTGAGAACTGAGGAAGTTTTCTAATATTTCACCTTTCAAGAAATTATAACGCAGCTTTAACAGGGAATTCAAATACAACAAAATGGTGGACAGTCAATTGACACCGACATTTATGGTTGTAATCTGAAGCAAAAGCATTTCTCATATAACCCACGGGAATCATTCTTGCAATTCATATTGACTTAGTGGATGTATCTACAGTTGTAGTGCTCTTGGTCACAGTTTGGAAGCACAACAGTGAAAGGAGAATGCTTGTGTCACATTCCTGCTGCCTGTTAGTGCAGGAAAAAGATGTAGTCTAATGGGAGTAGAGGCACGGCTGTTGTCTAGCCACAGCTCCCATAGCCTCCGGGAATTACCCAAACTGCATAATGCTTGGCCAAGGGTAAAGCTGATGAAAGTCTCTCTCAGAAAATCTAAAGAATTCACAGAGCCATACCAGAATTCCCCCTCCCTGGGACTCCTGAGGAAAGGGGCATTGGAGGAGAAAAACTGCTGCCCTAGTGGTGTGGGGGACAACAGGCTGGGATGGATTGAGGGAGGCAGACAGAAATGCCACAAAATACATCCCTGCGGAAGCTATGGGCCTTCCAGGACTTCCTTTCAGCCTGTCCTAAAGTGTGCACTGCCAGACTGGGAAGGCTAAGGAGGAAGAGATAAGGTTGCAACAGTGACATAAATGACGGTCCTTCGTGATACTTGGTAACACTCTTAATGTGGTATGATGTTCTGTGAAATGCAGATGTTCCATTAAGCTTCAATAGGGTCTTCCTTTAAGGAAAGCCCTCTTCCATAGAGGATGCTCATAATCCTAACAACAGCTCTGTGGCCAGATCCTTCTGCACCCACGAGCTCCCTGCTGACACTATGGAGCTTCAGATGCCAAGTCATCTTTTGCACTCTGGAGGTGCTTCTGACTATGTCTGTGGTGAGGGATTGCTTCACAGAATGGAAGCAAGCTTGTTTGGGCACTTACACATCAATAGCTGCGGCACCGACAGACTAGTTCTATCACAGTGTTGTGAAATTAGACATCATCTTAACTGTCTTGCAGGGTTTCGATATTTTAAGTGCTCAGGTCTTATCCCATCTGTGTTGGTCTCTTTGGATATCAGGTTTAACTTGAAGATCCAGATTGCATCTTCTGTTTCAAGTGCACAGCACAAAACTAAGCTCTTGTGCAGCAGGGCAACAGGACGTCCCCTTCCATTATTTCCACTTTGACCAGGAGACAAACAAATCAGTGGCTGAATTTCTGCCACTTGCTAGTAATCTTCAGGGCCATCCTGGTAAACTGCACAGGAAACTCCACTTTGATTTTCTTCTTCTTTTTATTTCCAGTCATTGTGAGCTAACAGCGGAACGAAGCACCCGAATCTCCTTGTTCAGGAGATTCCCAGACACCATAACGAATGCCAAAGTGACATTGAACTGATGAGGTGTAATCAAGCTGTTTTAATGTTCAACTCTGTTGAAATTTTACCCTCTGCAAACAAGCTCGGAATGACTAATGCTACAGCTTTTTGAGTCAACAGACACAGCTTCTAACACAGATGCAGTATAACCCTGATTCTTGCTTCTCTTATTTTTTTCAAATCCCCTTATTCATTTCTACCAGCACCACCCAAATGCGTTGATCCTGACTATCCTTAACAGAAAAAAATTGCTAATTGTGCCATGTACTCGAAGCCACCTATCAATAAGGGGTTCTCCCTGAAATATAAACGGCACCTTCAAATTTGTCATCTTTCCATAAATAAATCTATTCTAATGAGGTCGTTCGTGCCAAGCACATTTTCTGCTCCCCAGCGTTAATCCCCTGGCAAGTCTCCTCAGGCCTTAAGAGTAATCGGTAGCATCATTCTCAGTCATCAATCACAGCTCTACTGAATGAACACAGGCTGTAGTGGCACACGGTCCCACACACCAGGACCAAGCTAATGAGGCAGCACGAGCTAATGAGGGCTGATTTGATTGAACTATGGAAAAATGAATTCCCTTGTTGCTCTCCTTCAGCAAATTCGGCTTTGACAGATATAGCAGAGAACCTCTGTCCCACAGGTACAGCCCACTACAAAATTCTGCCAGTACTTACACGGCAAAACCACGAATGCTGTCCAGGTTTTCTATTGTAATGCAGAAGTATAAAAATGGACAATCCATGCTGGGACAAGAAAACCATTTGTACTGTATACGGAAAGGCACTCACGCACCCTTTTGAGTATAGTAGAAACTGCCAAGAGGTCAGCACATTCTCGCTCCTGTTTTAGATAGGAAGAGACGTAAACTCTTTGGGGCTGAGTGTGCTCTTCCTGTAAAAATATGCATTTTATGAAGGGCTTTGTTTCCTGTACCCTCTGGGAAATGAACAAACGTTGCCACAAATACTAAATATTTCCAGCTGCATCATTCTGTCTTCACCTATACACTAAAAAGAAAAAAAAACAACATAGAAAAGACCACAAAGATCACCTACTCCAGCCATCAGTCCATCACCTCCTTGCCAGCTAATCGCTTCCCTAAGTCACAGAGTCGTTGTGAGTTGATGGATTACCTGTGCCTGATGTTGCTGCTGCTAGAGGAAAACACAAAGAGAAACAGTAAACTGCACCCCTGCGAATGATGCCGCTAGGCTGAATAATTAGAATTGCATTGCGCAAAACTTGTTGGCATGGTGGATCAGAGAAGGCAGTTGCACTGAGCTTCTTAAAACCTGCACAGGGCTAACAAACTACAGCTCCACAGCACTGAAATGTAGAATCCAGTTTTGATTTCTTTCCTTGTATTTCATTAACACAAAGTTCTCTTGCAGTGAGTGTCTGCAAACACCATTCTCACACCTGGCAATCACACTAGCAATGGGGATAAAGGGACTTAAAAGAGAAATGGAACCCGAAGTAGACAACCAGCTAACAAGGAGCTGTACTGAGCATTCCCACTTAGCAGAGTAAACAGAAAGTCTTGGAAAGCAGAAGAAAACTTAGTGCAGCCTTGAAGCAACTGTCTTGCCCTAGAGGGCTGGAAAGTGCAAAGGTAGAGCTACTGCTTTTCAAATGAAAAATGTAGGACTGTGTTTGAGTACACACAAAAATAGGTGCCGTGTCTGTAAAATGTGCATTTGCATAAAAGCCAGCTCCTTTTCTGGGAGCTGTTATAACAGGAAAGTATTGAAAAAAAGCACACAGTAAATGAATAACTCAGAGATCATATTTGTACAGATCCTCTTCAAAAATACATATATGTTGAAGGAGAAGGCAACTGACCATTAAAGTACAGAGCCATGAGCTCACGGTGGAAAAAAAATATATATATTTTTAGTCAAATTAAAAAAAAGTGTCTTCTATTCAAGGCTTCAGATCATGCTGTATTAAATTATAGGAGTGTAAACTGGTTCTGATTTGAGAAGAAATGGCATAGCAAGATGCGATGTGTCAGAAATGTAATTGTATATTGCACGCTGATGCTCTGCTTGTCTTCATTTTGTTGGAGGCTGACCAAACTGGGAAGCTCATCATAGCCAGGATAATTTTAACCCTCGAGAGTCCAGCCCCACAGCTCTTAGATGCAGAATTAATTTTTTTCCCTTGTGTCGTCAACAAGGCAATTTTTGTTAGTTAAGAATTTACAAGAAATAAATCCCCTGAAGTACAGTTACAGCCACTGGGGCTGGAAGGGAGCCCTCTCTCTGAAAATTAGGCAGTAAGGATTAAGCCTGCAAAAACATTAGGGGCTGAGGTTGCCCAGAGAAGCTGTGGTGCCCCATCCCTGGAGGCTCTCAAGGCCTGGTTGGATGGGGCTCTGGGCAACTTGACCCAGTGGATGGCAGCCCTGCCCATGGCAGGGGGTTGGAGCTGGGTGGGCTTTAAGGTCCCTTCCAAGTCAAACCATTCTGTGATTCTACGATTGATTCTATGACAAACGTCATCTTTCAAGAGTCCTCCCCATTGTAAAGGGAATGTCAATGGCAAGGAGGTCTTGAAACTAAGCACACACTGAGAATCTAGCTCTGAATGCTGATTGTGCCAATCCCCATGTTGCCACATCAATGCCAGGAGAATTACTGATCCTGGTTCATCAAACCTCTTCCCTTCCCTTCCTCCAGGGAGCATGACTTATTCCTAACACACACCTAACCCCTCATGTGAGACAACAGCCTCCTCCTCTCCCAGTCTCACCGACTTCTTCTGTGCCATGATGGCCAAAGCCTGCTGGAACATTGTGAAGTACTAACAAAATCTAGTCATGTAGGAAGGGTATCCTTTTTACCTTTTTACTTGTATGCATAAGCTGTACCACTTCAGCCATTCCAATACAAACTGGTATTGTCAACCTGGAGAGGATGTATAGGGTAGGCATTTATGCTTGCACTGAAGAGCACTGAAAAAGAAATACCTCTGTTTGCTTTGTAGGTTAACCTTGTGTATCTTTTCACTGTCAAAAGAGAAAAATAACTCCTGAATGGCCTACCTACAGCAACAGTGACTTCTGTTTGGAGAATAGACACCCGGTGAGCTCATATGTTGGAGATTTGAGAGCTACAAGACAATGCTGGAAAACAAGGAGTTCTTTCATATTTGTACTCCTGTACTATACCCATGGTGAGGAGGTCCTGAGAGATCCTCACCGTGCCATACAAAACTCACCAGCTGTCTATATTGTTCAGAAATTAGGCTATCTTCTATCTAGAAACTCAAAACTTTAACTCATCATGCCTTGCTGCTGAATGTCAGTGCTCAGGAATGGAACTCTCCAGGAAAAATAGACTCAAAGAATCATTAAGGTTGGAAAAGAACACTACGATCGTCTTGTCCAACCATCGGCCTATCATCACCATGTCCAGTAAGCATCCCTCAGTGCCACGTCTACATGTTGTGTGAAAACCTCCAGTGACAGTGACTCTACCTCCACGCTTGGCAGCCAGAAAAGGCAGTTCTTGATTCCAAACCACTCCTACATGTTGAAAGAAAAGTGAATGATTATTCTGAGTAGGTGACAAATCCAAAAGCAACAAAAACAAAACAAAACAAAGAAAACAAACAGGAAAACTCAGCAATTCACTCAACAAACGTCCTAGAAGGCTTACCTGAGATTAGATGATGAATGCATGAGCTTTTTGGTCCTGTACTTACTTCAACCTCTACTTCAACTCTAAGCACTTCTTATTAACCCATAATATGGCTGTTTACTTGGTGTTGTCTATCAGGCCAAAGGGCATTTGATGGTGGATAAAAAATACAAGAGATGGCAGTTGCAAACTGAGAGAAGAATTCACCAAGTGGATCACTTTGAGAACAGTGAGCCTTCCAGCTTGCACAAGATTCCTTCTGTCCATATACCTGAAAGTCTAATGTAGCCGGTCATGGCTGCAAAATATTGACTATGGAGGGATTCTGATTTGCAGAGGTTCAGCACCATGAGTTGGAGGGGAAAGAAAATCACATGGTGTACTCTTCTCCTGAAATCAGGGTGCCAAGGGAAAAGAAACATGCAAAACCTCATGAGACTTCTGGTTCCCTACAAATGGTTTTGTGCTTTGCAGTGATAGTGTTCTGAAAGTTGTCCGCTGCATGTCCATTTGGGTCTGTGTGCTATATCTGATACAGAACACAATTTTTAGATTCTGGAAAGTATGTAATGAAGGGAAAATAAACAGCATGGAAAGCATTACTGTCCAGCTTACATAGACTTAATAAACATATTTGTCCAAATCTTCAGCTGGTCTTGCTGGCTTCATTGACTTCATAGAGGAGTTATCCCAGCCTACACTAGCTGAGGATATAGCCCACCGGATCACACACTGCCATGTGAAAATGCTGAGTGGTACAGTTTATTTTCTCATGTGTAGGCCCTGCCAATTGGCATGGCTCTCTTATGTCTTTCTCCATTTGCCATCCTCTGAAAACATCTTTTGTGTTGTCTACAGACATTTCACTTTTCCCTTGCCAAATATTAGCCTTATGACTGAGCACTTCCTTTGATTCCTTTTGAAATATCTTCACAACTTTACCTTTCCCCAACACAATGCCCTTTAATTTCTATTAAGCAACGTTGTATTGTTTTTAGGTGCAGCATGAGTTTAAAGAAAACAAGTTCATTTTTGCAAATGTTTGTGTAGCAAATGAGTTCCAGTGGTTATAAATAATAAAGAAAAATTAAACAATACGCTCCTTCCTGTGAATCATATGTACATTGGCTACTTTTCTGAATTCTCCTCCTAAAATAAGAACTTTGCCTTCACTGAGAAGACAAAAGCATGAAGGCACCTCAGAGCTATACAGTAGCCTGTGAAAAATCACAGGTGTGCCAGAACGAGGTGTTGCAACTGAAAACATTTGTGACAGATAAAGAATGCAGTCTCCCAGTAATGCTTGTAGGCCAGTCCATCCTACAAAGGCCTGTGCCCATTTAATGAGGGCTGAAATGATCTCCTTTACTGAATAGATCTAGGTGTAAATCTGCAGGAAATCTCCTGGGCTCATTCTCCACCCTCCATTTCTTTGACTTAAGGGACATGTAAGGTTGCCCACTCCTTTCAAGACATGGTGGCTTTTAGTTTTTAACTTTCAGGCTTTGGACCTTAGGGCTGATAAAATGCTAGATTATAGCCTTACTCCTTCAGAATGAATGCTAACTTGTTCCACCCCCCACCCCATCCCCATAACCCCAGTGATGTCAGTGTGAATACCTAAGAACTAATATCCCCTTTGCTGTGATTGAGGGTACTAGATTCTGAGGTGAAATTACATCAGAATTATTTTCTTCTGTATTTTTCTTTGTCTCACTTAACCTCTGTGGTCTAGGGAAACTGAAAAACCTTTTCTATCACATAAACACTATCTTATGTCAACCAGTGATGTATAGGGTACCCATCCAAACTACAACCTGACCTTCAACAAGCCTGCAATAACTGACCCTCATGGCTGTGTTCTCATGGCTTCTGGGATTCTGCACACTACTCTGGAAAGACAGGTTGAACAAATAATGGTCATTCTGCCAAAGATCATTTACTTATTTATTGTTCCTGGAACATCTAGTCATCCTGAAAGACTTCTTCCAGGACACCTAAAAGAAGGCAATTTTGCTGGTGTGGCCACATTCTACCTCAGACACCTAGAGGAAATAAATTCTAAGGACGTCTGGTCATTTTTTATCTCTTCCTTCCGATGCTGAACTTTATACTGGGTGAAGCAGAAAAACAGAAAAAATCTGCCTTTGGGGAAAAAAAATCAGTATTGGCTGATCCTGTGCCTTGATCCTATGACGTGTTTCACTTCCATCTGAGTATAGCTTCTTGTCATTGGAAGATTCATGGAACTGCAATCAAGTCATTCTAGTGTATATGCAGTTCACATCCATATAGCCAGCCATGGGCATCCCACGAAAAATAAATCAAATAAATCTGTACAATGGGAGAAATTCATTTTACTCTGAAGATATGCAGAGCTGACAAAATATGTCTGAGACCTTTACTAAAATAATGTGTCATGCGTAGCAAACAGCTTGGAGAAACAATAACAATCAATGCATTGAAAACAAGATATTCGAAACAGAGCTATAAATTCAGGCATCCCTATGGCCACTGTACTTCTGCAGCAAGCTTGACAGACCTGTAGTGCTTTCATGGATACAGCCATGTCATACCTGAGATTTTCACAACCTCCCTTAACCAGCTCACTGTAAGATCAGGAAGATGTCAGTGAAGGGAAGAACAGGAGAGTGCATCTAAGGAAAGGTGGAAGGCAGTCCCATCTTGTATCCTACTAAGCTGCTGTGGACTTTTGGTTTGAAATATACAGCCTCACTCCCAGTCATGAGTATGCATCCATGTGAACGTTTCAGAAGACCTACAAGCTCACCTTACTGGAGTTGCATAGCTCTAGCTTGTTGCATGATCCTTGAAACACCGGTAAGCTTGTTTTGCAAGTAAAACACATGGAATCACCATATGGAGTTTAAATTTCCACTAAAGAACAAAAATTCTCCTACCCATTGTTGTTGTTCAGGAAATCTCCCTAGCAGGATCCAACTGTGCAGTGTTTCCTTTCTTGAGCCTGAAAAGAGCCTGAAACAATACCCATCAGAGAGGTAAACTGCCCAGGCTGCTTGTTTCCATTCAGGTTTTGACTCAAAACTGTATTGACACCATTATAAATGTCAACATTTGATACACAATACATGAATATATTTTAGCAGATGGAGAGGAATGGAAATGAAGCCAATATGCAGTTGAGGCTCAGTTCAGAATTACTGGGAGGAGAACTGTGAGAGGAGGGATGCCAAGAAGGAAGTAGAGCAGAAACAGAGAAAGGAAGATAGGAAGGGAGAAAAAAATCACTCCCACCCAGTTCTGCTGAATCAAGCACTGAGGAGTGAAAGAAAAATAAACAACGCATTACTTGCTGCAGCAAACGATGAGGCTTTGCCTTTGCTCTTTGTATAAAGCTCCCTCTGAGATCAGCAGATGTAGACAGAAGGCAATGTTTTTGCTTAGATCCACACCACAGCCCCTCCTTCACTGTCAGGCATGGAGGCTGTTCTCCTCCACAGGATGCATGGGATGCCCCTAATGTCAGAGACAGCCCAGATAAAACAGTCTACTAACCATCCATTTTGAATTAACAAGAGTAACTCACAGCATAAATCCAACAGCTCTACTGAAGCTACAAAATGGCACTAAACTTCTGATTGGGTTTTGTTGTAACTAAAAATTACGGTCCTTCTAGATTGAACAGATGTGCAATACTACCGTTCATCACTCTGGCTGTGAAGGAACAAGTACCTTTTTTAGAAAGCTCAGTTACACAGCGGAAACACATTTAGTAGGGATAAACTGACAGCAAAATAGTCCTTCTGATCTGCAAATGGAAACTGTATCTCTAGAATCTAATAAAATGGGAACTGTATTTCTAGAGTCTGATAAAAAAGACGCCAGGGGTCAAGGATGAGAATAGATGTGTAAGCAAAAAGTAAGCTTAAGATTTTGCAATTGAGGGACCAGGATACCAAGAATTTACAGTTCAACTTGTATAAAACAGGCCCACAATGTGATTTTTAAGACCCCCTTGACATTTCCTAAAGAGGAGCTTCTATGAATTCTCTCCTTTTTTTTTTTTTTCTATTCCTATGGTGTTTATGAACTGAATGTTTGTGCTTCTTTCTTAGACACAGGTGATTTTTCACTAAGTCTCTGCATTTAAAGGGCAAGTATATCAATTCATGATATTCACTATTCTTGTGCTATTCTTTCTTTCTCCAGGTACAAAAGAATCAAAATTCAACAGTCAACTTTTCTAGGGGACCCTTTTTCATGGGACCTTTTCTGTTTCAGAGCCTTGGCAGTTCCATTTTTATAGAGCAGATTAGTTTGCCTGCTTTTGGTCCCAGATTTGCTTATCTAGCCTTCAGCTATGCACAGGCTTAAGTCTGACAAACTTAATTTGTGTTAAGAAATAATTTTCTGTTGTCATAGAAACCCGTGCAAGATGATCCAGGCATGAGCAAAACCGTAACAAAGGTACACTGACTGGTGCCTCTGCCAATGAAATTCCCCTTGTTGTTTGTGTCCCACCAGTAATTTCCTCACACCCTACGGCAAAAAGGGCAAGAGGATCTCATCTGGCAGCATTGCTAAGAGGGATGGTTTGCCTGGAGGGTGACTGCAGTGCCTTAAAGAGACCATATTTCCCTGTCCAAAAGAAGGTTTGTAGCCATTGCAGTTATCCCATGAGGAGAAAATAAATGTTTTCTTTCAAAAAAGGGAGCAAAACTGCAATAGAAATCCCCAAAACCAGTTGTAGAGACCTCCATGATACCACAGGAAGAGAGAATGCCTTCTTCCATTATGCCAGGGGTTTGTTTCCATCAGCAGGAGTGAATCATGCCCACATCTTAATGTTTGCACAGCTCTTCTCATCCAGAAATAAGTTTTATTTCCATCATAGAATACATCCAATAAACAGAGCAGTAACAGGGAATAAAAGAATGAACATTGTTCATCATGACCAGTCTGTGTTCAACTGCCTTCACCCAGCACACCCTGCCCATTCCAATGGCTCCCTACCTGATATAAATGGACACTTTAGGAAACTTCTGGGCAATGAGAGCACTGAAACTGTGCTACAACATCTGCACTCGACCTCAGCCATCAGGGACATTTACACCCAAGACTTGCAACAGCAGTGAACACCTCTTATCCTTGCCGCTGATGCTGTTGGACTGACTTAACTAGATTCTTTCCCAGGGGAAGTCTCTGTGCATCTGGTAGCGTTGATTTGGTTTTCAATAGGCTTTCAGCTAAAAGGTTATTGCTGTGGCTCCATGGCCTTACAAAGGGCAAAAGGGCAAAAATGTTACCGCACAAAAAATGTCAGAAAATCTGTAACATTTTTTGCAGACTTGGAGTTCCTCTAAGCAATGACTGGAAGAAGAGCAAAAGGATTCCAGTCCACAGCGCTCTTCTGGTACAATTAGTACTGGAAACACTCCAAAAAGACAAGGACATGGATACATTACAGCTTCTTTTTGCCCCTAATGCTGATTAGTAGCAATATGTCAATAATTAGAACAGAATTTAGTGAACAAATATTACCTCTTTTTCTGCTGGTGCACTGTCCAGAAGGTTTTATTTTTCCCTTATTACTTATCATTTGAAAATATTCCTCAATAACATCTCTTAGTCCTTTTTGATCTGAAGCTTGCTCATATTCCTTTTGCAAGTGTTAGAGACAGAGGCAGGCCTGGCATCACTTCTGACTCCTGATAAGGTAAATGTAGATTTTAGTGCTGGGTGTGCCAGTGAATTCCAAACTGATATTTTCCAATGTTCTCTGTAAAATGCATTTTTGTGGGCTATCTGTGCAGCTTTACCTTTGCTAATAAAGAAAAAGAAAGGTAGAACACAAGGGACAGGAAGACAGCTGAAGTGTACTAATCTAATGATTTATGTGGATATTAGTAGGCATTTTTGACAGCAGTACAGTTGCAAGAATCTGAATAGAAAGCCTGATTATTTGCTTCTTTTCTCAAGAAAAAGGTGAGTAGGTGATGAAAAATGAATATAATTTAATTATTGCTGTTATTATTGTTGCTAGATTCTAAGTGCCTATCTGCACTTCCTCCCTATGTGCATATATACACATCCCTTTTTATGTTCACTGCCTGTCCACAGCTTGTCTTATACATGCATCTCATTATGTCTCATTATCACATCTCATTCCCATGCTCTTTATAGTGCAAAACAAGGTGTGCATTTGGCTATGAAAATGCTGGAGGGGGTGTGTGCATTTTGCATGGGAGATGCTGCAATATCATGTCAATCATTGCTCCTTCTCTTTCTTAGGCTTTGCAGATGAATCCTGGATGTGCCCCAGCTGGAATTCTGCTGGCACTGGAGAGACCCAGATTTAGACACCACATTCTCATTCCAGGACCACTGTCTGTGATTCATATCCTGTTATCAAACAGGGACCCAAAGCTTTCTTTCCAACATGCTGAAAATCTGGTCTAGAGATAAGCACATTATGTGGGTTGCTGGGGAAGGACTGTCTTTGCCAGTTGAACCCTTACTTTGAGATCTCTTTTTTTTTCCCTTTCCCATAGGAAAGACTGCTGCCTATTATCCAGTCTAACTACTGGAAAATGGGTAGAGGGGGACCACAGTGATCTAGTTCATTATTATGTATCCACTGATGCTGGCTGGGCATGCAGTTCCTACACGTTCCCCAGGCTCTTGCAGCAGCTTGAGCTCTGTCAGTGTGGATACTCTCAACTTTCCTGCTGAGATGCTCCTCTGTTTCTGAGACTTTGAGCCTCACCCAACCATGGCTAGAGCAGGAAGAAGGCCCTCCGGGCCTGGATGCATTATCATACAAATGAAGGGACACCGCAGCTATGCAGTATCTTTAAAAAGCAGGCAGTAAGTACAGCTCAAAACAACGATTTCGGGAAGCTTATGCACCAGTTAAAATCCGTACTGGTCGGGCTGGATAACACATATCCCCATACCCTAAAAAGAATTCATCCAGCACAAGTCGTTTACATCAGGACATCGCCTGGGGCACAACTAACATATTTGCAGAGTAGTGTATCAGCAAGCAGCTGGGCTGCGATGAGCAGACAGATTACAGCAGGCAACTGAAGATGATCTCTCCCATTTGCCTGCCCGCCTATGACTCAAAGGCCATCACTCCCTGGGATGCCCTCATCATGCTCTTAGCTGGGTTCTGTGCCCAAATCTCTGCTTTGTCCATATACAGGGAGCAGCATTTCCTTCACAGTAAAGTAGTCTGCAATCTGAAATCTTTGTGTTGCTTACAGTACCACTGGTAAGCTATGGAGAACCATTCTGCCCTATGACCATTTTGAGGAGAGCACCCTGACCCTGTGGTTTACAGGAAAAGAAGCATGGAGCAGCTGGGATTAGTACAGTGCCGAGGGCTGTGGGATGTCTTGATAGCCACAGATATTCATATACATACATTGTACATACAGACTTCAGAATTACTGCCTGCTGTGCCAAAGAAGATGAGCTAACCACCTCTTCTAGATCCTCTTTGATTTGTGGCAACAAAAATCTTCACTTTTCTTTGAAAATGAGCACTAGAAAATATTGTATACATGTGTTGTTTCCTATCCCCTCGGGTTCTTGCTCCTGAGATAAGTCCACTTGGTAGTATGTAGAACACATCTCAGCCTCACAAAAACAGTTGTGCTTTGAGACTGTCATTAACCAACAGAACTGGGAGGCTGGCATATCCCAGATCTGGAAGAAGAGAATGGGGAAAAGATCTCCTGCTCTCTGTGAGAACCAAAATTTGGAATATACTTCAGCAAACGTTAACCAATTGACCTACCTGTTGGATACGTGCTGGGCTGTGGCCTCACTGAAAGATTCCAAATTAATCACATGCCTCTTAGTGAGGTTTTTCTTAGTGAGTTTTTTCTGCTTCCAGCTCTCTTGGACTCTCTGGTAAGTATAATAGCAGGATTTTTAGCACATTGCAAAAAGAGGTGAAGTTTAAACACAATTTCAGCACCAGTCTGACTAAATCCCTCTCTCAATCAATCTCGTTCCACTGCCTCCACGATCAAACCATGCACAGAAAGGCCTTAAGAACTGAAATAATGAAACCCCAAGGAAGAACAGCTTATAATGAAAACAACAGGGCTGATAATTAAACTTCTAGCAACGATCTGAGCTGGCAGTCAACTCAGCCAGCAAATAGAGAGAGACCAAATTCTCTGCTATCTGTCTTTGGGACTGATCAGCCTTAATGATCTTTCACCTTACCTCTTAAAATGGGCTGAAAGTTTCTATTCTGGCAGAAGGCAAAGCTGTCTCCAACTGGCATGCTCCTTCTTCCTCCTTGGAGTTTCCCCCAGTTGATTTTTAAGAAGTCATCTGATATAAAACCCTGTGTTTGCCTCTGGGCTCCCAGCTCATTCCTATTTCATTACCTCAGTTTTGATGCCCACAAGACATTCTAATAAGAATTAATTCCCTACCTGTGAAAGCCCTAATAATGCACTGTGCGGTGATGTTAATGAAAGACAGTATGTGCTGTAGTATTTGATTCCCGAGCCCTTGTGATTAATTGTGACAGCAGCAATAACAGTCAAACATTTACTTTACGTCAGCTGCTGATTGACAAAATGTTCATCTAGTACATTCCGCTATAGCTCACACCTTTAAATCCTCAGGTGAATTCAAATGCTGCTCCTCTATCCAGTACAACCTCTACATAATTAATTGTTCCTGGGACCCATTTTTAAAGATACACCCAGCTGTATGAAAACTTGCAGAGTGTTTTTGCAGGAATGGTTACTGCATGCTCTGTGCTTCATGGTTTTGCTTAGCAGCCTAACATCACTGGCTTTTATTTTTGTAACAGGTGTTTGCATAACTTGGACTACGACTTCTGTAAGAGCTCTGCATATCCAAAGCTCTTATTATCACAAGGATCCAGTATAAAATGTATTGACCTTCTGTGCCTATTATGGTTCTTTTAACCTGCACTTCGAGCTGCTTGGAATTCATGAAGTGTTTTACCCTGACAGGATGATAAAGAGGTAGCGAGCAGAAGGGGATGAACTGAATCAACAAGAGACAAAGTGAATTACAAGTTGCCCAAACAATCGGGCCAGATAGCTGGAAACCAAGGGCAAGCTTCACTGTGACCTGTGCTGCTTCTCTCCAAGCACTGCATCTTCTTCCCAGCTTCTTCTGGGAAAAAATTCTTCATATGAGTATTTTTTGAATCCAAGGCAGGGTCTGACTATGAGTAGCGGGGGCACATCAGCAGCCCAGTGGGTTACGTATTTTGTTGGGCAGAGCAAAGTACTGGATGAGCAAGCATGATTTCAATTGAAATATGAAGCCCGAAAGGATTCTGGAAATAACTATTTTCAGATAGAGGAAGGGAGGAATACTCAAAATATAACAAGGAATTTGTCGGGGGGGGGGGGGGGGGGGGGGGGAGGGGGATGGGGAGGGGCGGTAATAAAAGCTCTTCAATTCAAGGTATTTTTTATATTTGTGGATTTTCTAAAGCATTGCTTTCTTCTGCCATTGCTGACTAAAACACTGAGCTCCACATTTACATTTTCCTTTGTCTCTGAGGACAGCCAGCTTGAGTAAGCTGCTCACAGCCAAAGCCTGAAGAATAGGAGAGCAACGCGCATGCGGCAGTGGATGAAAGCAGCTCCCTGCTCGTGTCCCCAGCCCGGCAGCTGAGGGGTTACAGGCTGGCAGCAGCTTGGCTTCACTCGAATTTGTTGAGCTCTCCGCGCCCCTCCAGCAGCGGCAGGCTCTCAGTTGGGATTATAGCCATTATTGAGTAGTATCATACTGAAAAAGCATCGCTTTTAATATACTCTGCAACGTCCCTGAAAGCTTAGGAACTATTGTCAGCTGAATGTATTTATATTAGAAGTCCAATCGCTGTACGGAATGCGCTCTGCAAAGTCAGCTTTCACATGTTAATGTGCTTTAGGTCATCCTGAAAGTTGGAAGGGGGAGGTTGGGCAAGGACGTGAAACGGTGACACCAACACTGAAGTGTTGGAATTCAATGTTGTTTCCACACATTCAGCAATTTTTGTGCAGGTTTTTAAATTTCAGCAGGGCATCTTCCTATATTCCTGCATTCTTTTCCTTCATTTTCTTTCCCTATGCCCTTTCCTTTCCTCCTTTTCCCCTTTTCCTTTCCCTTCTTCTCATTTTCCTTCTCCTCATCCTGCATTCTTTTCCCCTTGTCCATCTCCTTCTCCTTTTCCTTTTCATTTTCCCTTTGTTCTCTCCATTTCTCCCCTTTATCTTAGTTCAGTTTATCTTTTTTGATTTATACCATTCTATTACATTTTATTTCAAGAGGATACACAACACGTGACACAGTTTAGCACGCTTTCATTCCTAATGATATACACAGGCCAAGTTTTGCACTCTACAAATTTGGGCGTATAGTTTTGGCATAATTCCACTGATATTAATGGAATTTAAACTGGCACCAGACTCTAACCTATATTTTGATGCTTGATTAGCATGGTCTCAGCTGTGAGACAGTTTGCCTTTAGACTACACTAAGCCCCCATTAAATCAGAAAAAGCATGTTTCTGACTGAGCATGCCAATCATCACGGCTTATCTACTGAAAGATGCCACATGCTTTCTCCTGCTCTATCCTTATTCCTGACAGCTACTTATGCTTCTCATGGTCTAATTGGGCCTGCCAATCCTCCCTGCTCATCCCAATCTGTCCAGCCCAGATGCACAAGTCTGAAATGTTTCTAAAATCTGCATATGGTTGTTGATTACAAGGAATGGGGAAAAAAATACAGCCTAGATGTTGCGATACGCTTCCTTCTTTGTGATTCTATTTGTGCTTAAGACAAAGAATTGCAAAAATTAAAAGAAGAAAATGCATTTTAATACTTGGGCTGTCTGACTCTGGGGGTGGAAAGGGTACTGCTGGTACTGCTGGCAGATGAAGGCCATATTTCTTTCTGAGGCTTGCACTCACTAAGCAGCCAGGGCTAAACCATCCCATTTGTTGCTTGCTGTGCTGTGAAAGAGGAGGAGGTGAGAGGTATCTCAGGTAGCACCAAGTGGTAGCAGATATAGCTTGCC
The DNA here is from genome assembly GCF_039878825.1 of Excalfactoria chinensis. Taxonomy (NCBI): domain Eukaryota; kingdom Metazoa; phylum Chordata; class Aves; order Galliformes; family Phasianidae; genus Excalfactoria; species Excalfactoria chinensis. The sequence continues at coordinate 115,441,183 of NC_092826.1, read as the reverse complement.
AGTGTCTTACAGCTTCTGGAGGATCTCTGCCTGCCTGGCAGGTCAGGACCCGCTTTGTCTTCATGTAGAGAAACAAGAAGTACCCTGCTCTTGGGAAGCCACTTGATGAACAACAGGATTCCCTCTGTGGAGCACATGTCTGCCAGCCGCTGCTGAACCTTATTGCTGCAGCCTGCCAGGAGCACGCTGGCATTTGGGCTGCAGCGTCCCAGCGGGGCTGGCAGAGCTCACACATCCCCCTGGGACCTGAGCCAAAGCTTGGGATTCAATGGGTAAAAAAGCCCATTGATCTCAGAGCTTTGGGATCTGTTCTTTTCCTCTTCTCCTTTGAGGATTTGTCCAACGCTTACATGAATTATATCACTTCTGAAGCACACAGAGCACTTGGTTTTAATCTCACACTTCCCTGGTGATGGGAAGGGAAGTGTGCTGGCAGCTGGCACTGAAAAATACTCATTATTCTGTACACTACTATTGCTTTTTACTACCATGGAAGATAAACTGACAACAAAAAATCACAGATAGTTTATTTTTAATCAGTTTTTGCCTGCCCTTAAAGGCACAGTAAAATATTACAGCATGCAACTTTTACGTGTGCATGGAAAAATAATGAGAACGTACCAAAATGGGAAGTGAAAGAACATTAACAACTAAAAGCCTCCAATAAATGAATGATCCTTTTCTCTAGAAAAAGCTTAGAAGGAAAGATTCTGATTTAGCTGGGGGCTGGATTCTCTTCTTGAATTGGAAGGCAAGAACATTTTAGATTTTCATTCCAGTCCAACACCTTTTTGCTTCTTTGTTTCCATGCTGGCTAGTGCAATTTTTTCAGCACTAGATGTCAGTGTGGACATATGATACCAGATTGCTTTGCATTTTTCCATTCACAAGAGAGGAAGTAATGACATTCAGAGTGAAACTAAGCCTCCCCAGCCTCATGATGTGCTTCCTACAAAACAGGTCTCTTCTTTCCTGTCTGACCTCCACAATCTCATACTGTCCTTGTTTTGGTTTTGTGTGGGCCTGCTTCATTTTGTGATCACATCACATCTGGGTTAAAGAAGACTCCAAGACTCTGGAGGAAAAGCTTTGTTTAGGAAGGAATAGGGACAAAGAAAATGTTCAGAATGATCCTGATAAATTGTGGCCCTCCTAAGGAGATGTCCAGGTGCTCTACATGGGCAGCTAACCCTGTAGCTACCAGTACTCATTCCAAAGGGAATGCATTGTGAGGCTGAGTCTATGTGTTCCCACTGCCTAGGAGAATGTTTTATCATCTAGAAATGGTTTGATGCATCAGACTGTTAGAAGAACTAACTGCTACAGTTCTAGCCTGAACCCAGCGTTTTCTGAATACCGAACTGAAACCAGATAAGAGCAGAGCAACCTACCAAAGTGGTTAAAGGACACTTTCACTTTCTATTATTGTTTATAGAATATTTTGTTTCTTCAATAATTGTTAAATTTGGATTCTTGAGTCCAAATCATGAATGTCTCCATGCTTTAACTGGAGGGTCTCCTTCACTCTGTAAGCAACAATTGAAAACAAGGACACCGCTCCTCCTGCTCCCGGGGAAGTACATACCAGAGACAGAAAGGAAGAAGTGGCTTCACAGTTCCTTTCGTTCATCTCTTACTTTCACAGGTTCTGTCTTCTGCCATGTGGATCAGAGCCAGCACAACAGATGGAGTCTTTTATACCACCCTCGTGCCTGCTTTACACCAGGCATGGTGTGCAGCAGCCCAGGCAGAAATGCTTCTGGCAGAGAATGGGAAGTGGAGCCCTCTGACATTCGTCCTGACTCAGTACAGTTGCAGCCCTGATCTAGACCTTCAGAAAAGTCCAGTTACATGCTTTTGTTGTCTTCCTTATGCCTTCCTTAATAAAGCACTGCTTTCATATGTATACTAGTAAACCTTACTTTTAATATACCTCGAGGGCTTTACTGTCCCTTTGACTTCAGTTGCAAGGGGTCACCAAAACGCATGCATAACTGCCCAAGCAGCTGGGCTTAAAAGCCCTTTGAGGAGCTACCTGGTATGTTCTTGTTTCTCGTTATTAGGTTTATCAACAGCACAATGTAAGTAAGTGGCTATAAAAGATTAAAAGAACAATACTTCTATGATTTAAAACTATCAGTTGAAAATATTACCACATACTGTGCAAAAATGAGGAAAAAAGATTATTTTTCTCCTGGATTCTGAGAAATTAAGGTAATGTTTGGCAGATAACACAGAACTTGAAAGAATACAAATTGTACTTGGCAAATCTAAAGTCACGTGGCTCTATTGCCTGCTCTTATTGCTACATATTTTGTTTTGTTATTGTTTCTGTAATTTCCATTCACTCACCTCTGTCTGCAGATGTCTAGCATTCAAGCAATTAGCACTGCCAATGAAAGATGTATCCTGTAAAAGAGCTTATCTGCAATCAGCTTCTGAAGACTGATTTACCTGTGTAATATCCACAGTGTCAGGACTCAAAGTGCTTTCTTTATTAGCTATCATGAATTGTTCAGACAGAGCTTTCTGTAAAGCCAAATGCCTCTCTAGGTGCAGAAGGGATTCGTGGTCTGGCACTCTGAACTGCAAGACAAGGCAGTGTGATGCAGGAATATACTTTGAAAGACTCCCATTATTTCCCTCTGCAGAAATAAAGAGGGCTGAAGCCATCAACAGTCCTCCCTCAACTCCCGAATTCACATTCAGCTGGTATTTCTGGGCACTGATATACGAGAGCTGAAAACAAGAGAGAGTAAACATACTTCCCATCTGCTAGTTTGTCCTCCACCCCCTCTTCTTAGAAATCACAGAAACAGAAGAATCAGCTGTATGGAACCTTTACAGGTCAACTAATCCGCCCCCATGTTCCTATACCCACAGATCTGTGTATTAACACCCAAATAAACATAGATTGATGTCACTTCATTTATGAATCAGTGCAGATGCATTTATTGTAGGCATGGGCACTGTCTAAGCCACTATTTGTCTTCAGTTATTCCTTGAGCACACAATAAAATGGTCTGCACTGCAGCTTCTGAAGAAAGATAGCACAAAGGGGGTGGGGGTGGTGTAGATGCATGAAAGGTTAGGAAGCATATGGAATGGGATACATGTAAAGATGATAACAATACCCACCAAACTAACAAGGAGAACTAACACGGTGTTTTACAGAACCAATAACTACCCTGATGATGCACTCAAATGGAGTTCAAATTGAACAATCTGGGTCTGTTCAGCCTGGAGAAGGCTGTGGGGTGGCCTCATTGCATTCTTCCAGTACCTAAAGGGAGCCTACAAACAGGAGGGGAGTCAACTCTTTACAAGGGTAGATAATGCCAGGACAAGGAGAAATAGTTTTAAGTTGAAGGAGGGAAGATTTAGGTTGGATATCAGGGAGAAGTTGTTTACTATGAGAGTGGTGAGGTGGTGGAACAGGCTCCCCTGAGAGGTTGTGGATGTCCTGTTTCTGGAGGTGTTCAAGGCTGGATGGGGCCCTGGGCAGCCTGGTCTAGTGTTAGATATGGAGGCTGGTGGCCCTGAATGCAGCAGAAGGGTTGGAGCTTGGTGATCCTTGAGGTCCCTTCCAACCCAAGCCATTCTATGATTCTATGAAATGGCAAGTTCTTATGAATGGCATCTGACACTGGGTACGGTTACCTACTATGGTACACAGTGACTACAATAATACAACCCTGTAGAATGGTCTAGAAATTATTATGGAGAATACATTTTCAAATAAAATTATTCGACTGAAGTGTATATCTTATCATGCTACTTCACAGCACATAGTAATGGAAAGCACAGCACAAATTGCCATTTCTTCAAGTAAATTACTTGAATGAAAGTAACTTCTTGTGTAAATGGTCTTCTTCTTGTGTAAATGGTCAGTCGGTATGTCAAGTCAAATCTCATTTTATTTTTAAGACTAAGTTATCTTTCCCGTGAACATTAGCTTTCTGCATGGGTAACTTGTGTGTACAAAATACAGCATATTGTTTACAGTGTGATAGAAACTTCTGAAAAGCATAAACTTCAAACACAAGGCAGAAGGTTTTAAACAATCTTCCCAAAACAAGGACAAACTTCCTCACAGTAAAAACATAAGTAACCACACATTTCCAGTATAAATTTAGGACCCAAACCTTAGAAGACATTCAGAGCTGCTGAGCTTTTTTAATCCATGAAGACTCATCACAGCATAGAACAGGACTGTTTTTACTGTGTCGGTATAAGTAGATGCATAGATTTTTGCAGGAGTAAAGTCAACACAAGCAAAGTGTTATTCAATGCAAGTAAAAATCTAAGACATTGGATAACAAGGTCTTCTACATCTCTCAGCATACCAGCTGGTTATACACTGGTATCAAAACGCTTCACAAAAAGATGGCTGCCATAGGCTTATGTGTAATTCACGGTCATGTGGACAGGGTAAATGAAACCTATTTCATTTAGCACACAGATGTAAACATATCTGAGGAGAGTGTGGTCTGCCAGATGGCTCAAACTACCTGCAGATGCAAGGCATGTGTACTTTATGCAAGTATTAATTTAGAGGAACAAAACACTTCTGTTTTGCTTCCTCTATGACCAACCAAACTCTTCAAAAGTTTCTCTTTTCAGTATCTGTGGGGAGCTGCTGTGTGGTTGAGTTTATTTTAAAGACCTGAAATATACAACAGCGTAAAAACATCACTGTTCTTTTCCAACCACAGTGTGCACTCCTAGTTTGGTATTCGATCAGAAAATCCCCAAGTCTGATTAGAAGCCTACCTTAGCTACTGGAAAATTAACTGTGTGCTATGAGTTTCTATAGAGCCTTTACAACTCTTCTTTGGAAATGGGTACCTGGTCAATTCTGAAGAGAATTTTAATCTCTAGCTGGCTTCTTGAGTCCAGAGTCAGATGCTTTTGCCAGAGATGAAACTTTGCTTGAGAGCACGCTGAATAGAATCACAGAATCATGAAGGTTGGAAAAGACCACTAAGATCTAGTCCAACCACTGACCCACCCCCTTCATGCCTACTAACCCATGTCCCTCAGTACCACATCTCCACACATCTTAGTCTCCCTGTAAAAGACACTGAAGAGAGCAGGACAGAAGGAGGATAATCCATCAGAATAGCTCACTGACCAAAATGTAGACCCTTGTTCCATTTATCAGAACGTATTTTCCAAGATGTGCAATAGTATGTATTTTTAGCCAGTTTTGGTGAAAAAACAAGCTTATTGCTTTCACTTGCTGATAGACAAGGTAGTGTGACTACAGCTAAAATGGAGGCACACAGTTAATAACAAAGAATAGCAAGTGCATGTGCCTGTCCAAACCAGTTTTTTTCCACTATCCTGGAACAAGAAGGTTAGTTCCTATTTCATGCTTATTTAATTACGAACAAGATTCCTTAGATATGTTTCTACAAGAATAATAACAGCATTCATCCATGTAGGCCTACAGAAGTTAATTTTTTATAACTGTGTATTTTCCACTGAGTCCTTGAGATCTGTGGAAATTTGGTCAGCAGCAACACGTTCTACTTTCTCTGCACACCGTCTCCTCTTGCCAATGATTATTTTCTGCTCTGGGTAGGAAATTGAAATTTTTATGCAAACTACTTCTGAAGCATATTAATGAACAAATGGGTGGAAACTACAGTGCCAGGTACTTGCCTCTACAAGACTTACTGCTTGTAGATAGTCATTCACTAGAAGAAATGTTAGCTTGAAAACTTAACTGTTCTATTGGATATACAGAGCAAATTTCTGTACGTATCTATTCAACCATTTATAAGAGCATGCAGAAAAGATGGAGGTGAGAAATCTAGCTCAGAAGCACGTCATGCTGCTCTTCTGAAGATGCATGTGTTTTCTGGGGTATGCATCCTGTTTAGATTCACACTCGATAGTGAGATCTGCAAACATTAAACACCCCAGGTGCAAAGCAAAAACAGACGCTAAAGGAAAATCACATCTCACTGGGAATATCCATGCTTTCTGAGGAGGCAGGGGCTGTCCTGTTGTCTGCAGCTGAGCCCTTTTCTGTGAGATACTCTATGCTGTTAATTTTCTGACTGTACCACTGAATCACTCTTCAGATGTCTTCAGGCCTTTTTTCCCCCACAGGCTTTACTATTTATTTTTAAATTGAATAAAAGGTTACTCGTAACCAAATAGGATCTATTTAATACCTGCTCAACTCTTAGGATCACCATAAGGAAAATACAGATGGTAGCATGGTACTATGTAGCAATGCAGTACTTCCAAAAGGCTGTTTATCCTAACAGCCAGCCAGCTCCACTGCTACTCACTGGTGGAGATGCTAAGAATGCACTAACAGCTCCTAGCACACTGGCCTCTAACAGGGTGAAACAGGCAACGAGCGTTCTGCAAGCAGCAGAAATTATGAGTCATGTCTGCAACATCCTTTGCCCATGTGAATTCTTGGAATCGAGCAAAAGAGGAGGAATTCCTATGGCAGCTTTTCCTTCTGTGGGAACATTAACGGGATTTCAGCCTTTTCCTGTTGAAATCTCTGAGATTTTTGCCTCCTCCACCATTCAAGCAGAGGTAGCTCTTCTTGCACACCAAGTGGGCTGCACTGTGTCAGAAAGCATCTGTAACAGTGAAGGGGAAAGGCTTGGAGGGGAGGCCTCCACGTCTGTTCACCTGTGAAAATGGGTGTTCTCAGGCACGCTAAAGCAATACTTTGTACGTTAATTCTAGTATTGATCTGTTTTGCTGTATTAATTGTAAAACTGTCTGAGGACTGTGCCACAGGCAGGAGTGCAGCCGGAGCCCAGTCCCAAGATGGCACACGGCGCTGCCTGACAGCCACATGCCACATCCGACAGCAGGCGGTAACCTATAGAACAAGCTGTCACCTTGTGGGGCTGACTGTAGGAATCACATTTGTGTACATTCAAAGCGTAAGACACTCAACATCACGTACCATTAAGGAACCGAGTATTTCTGCTCGACTTTTTTCACTTTGAGCAAACCGAGCCCGTTAGCCACACAGGTATAATTCACAGCACCAGAATTTGTGCGCAGTTTCTATTTGTGTATTGCATTCAGCAACCGGGAGATTCCTCTGAGCGAGGACAACCTCCATCCGCCCCGGCCATGAGCCGGACTCAGGGCTGCACCACCCCGGCACACGGCTTCTCCGAGAGGCCACTGATCGCCAGGAGCCGCGTCAGGACAGCCTTCCTGCCCCCCCCCCCCCCCCCGGGCACCCCGAGGAACGACACAGACAAACTTGGCGGCTGCACGTTGTATTAGAACCACTACAGCTGCACAAGGCGACGCGCAGGACGGCCGCCCCTCAGCCCGCGGCCCCGCCGCCAGTCAGACGGAGAGACGCAACTCGCCTCGCCGCGGCCCTCGCTCCCGCCTCCCCGCGGCCGGCGGGCACCGCCGCCAACGGCCGCCCCTAACGGCCGCAGCACCGGCTGCCGGCGGCGGTTGAGGCTTTAACCCCTTCCCCTCCCCGGTCGCGCCCTCCGGTCCGAGCGGGGTATCGCCTCAGCCCCGTGAGGCGACTGCGGAGACGAGCTCCGCCGCCGGCCTCGCCCTCAGCGCCGCCCCGCACCTTGCGTGAGGAGGGGGGCGGGCGGCTCCGCTCCGGGGACCGACACCCCGCCGCGCAGAGGGAAGGAAGGCGCGGCGAGCCACCCGCAGCCCGCTCCCCGCGCGGGGCCGCCCCCAGTATGGCGACAGCGTAGAGGAGCGGCCGTGCCGCGGTGCCCGCCCCTTCCCGCCTCCCTCGGCACAGCGCGGCGCGCCGCGGGCGAGCGAGCGGCTTCGGCGGGGCGGCTGCCGCCGGTGCCCCCCAGAGCGCGCGGCGGGATGGCGGCGGCGGGGCCGAACGGCGGCGCGGCGGCAGGCGGCAGCGTGCCGAGCAGCTCACGGCGGCGCCCCGCACCCGCCGGCAGCGGCCGCGCCGGGACCGCCAGCTGAGCCGGATCGCGGCGGGCGGCTCTCCACTCACGGCACCGACGCACCGAGCGACGCGTTCCCGCGCCCGGCGCCTTCCTCTCAGAAGGGCAGCGGGGGACCATGGGCGCGAAGCAGAGCAGCCCCACCGCCGCCAACGGCCGCACCCGGGCGTACTCGGGCGGGGATTTACCTTCCTCCAGCGGCGGCGGCGGCGCTAACGGGACCGGCGGGCGGGCGGCGAGCGGGCGCTACCCGCACCTGGCGGCGGCGCCCCACGGCGCTCCCGGCGGATCGGCGGCGGCGGCGGCGACGGGGGGCGCGGCGGGCTCGGCGCCCCGCAGCAGGTCCCTGGGAGGTGCCGGCGCCGCGGCGGCCCGCGCCGCGCAGTCCGCCTTCAACATCCCCCACAGCAGCGGCCCCTACGGCTCGCAGGACTCGGTGAGCAGCACCCCGGAGGAGGGCGGCCGGGACCGGCCCGCGGGGGGCGGCGGCGGATCGGCCGGCGGGCCCCGGCTGGTGATCGGCTCGCTACCCGCGCACCTCTCGCCGCACCTGTTCGGAGGTAAGGGCGGCCCGGCGGGCGGGAGGCGCGGGGAAAAGGGGTTGGGGGGGGGGCGGGAGGGCGGCCTCTCCGTGCCCGTCGAGGCTGGAGCCCGCCCGGTTCGCTGGGGAGCCGCCGTTTCCCGGTGTTTGTAAAGAGTTTTTGGGAAGTGGGGGCTGAAAACTGGAAGCGAACCCGGGGCGGCGCGGCCAGCACGGTTAGGAGGAAACGGAGCCTCCCGGCCGCCGACTTTAGACTTTAATAGCTGTAATCAGTGCCCGTGTAAATACTCCTGCCTACTACTTACATAATTAGAATTTAATTGGATCATGTGTCTCGGCCGTTTATTCTAAAATCGGGCCAAACCCCTCTTTAGATGCTGATCGCAACTTGGCCGACGCTCGTGCCTTCGAAGCTCTCGTGTTCTCAGTTTTGCGAGTTGAGAAAAAGAGAAGCGAAAGAAAGTTGTTATTTCCCCTAAGAGAGGGGCGCGGAGGGCAGCTGTCTGCGTTTCCCTACGCAGGCGGTCCCGGGGACGGCCACGTGCGTTGGGCAGCAGAGGAGCAGGAGGCGAACCAGCAGCCCGGGCTCGCCGTGGAGCAGAGGCCCTTTGAGAAGTGCATTAGACTTGGAGCGAGTGGGTGCAGCTTTTGTGTCTTTCTAGTTTTATTTGTTTAGCTAGTAGAGGGTTTGCGTTTTACTGCCTGGATTCTCTCCTTTATAGTTAAGAGCCTGCACGGAAACTGCCAACTGCTTGCAGCACTACTCATTCTAAAGGTCGCTGTTTGTACTGGTCACGCATTCAGGTGCAAGGTGACATTTTCCAGTGGATTCATTCTTTTGATAAAGCCAATATTTATCATGGAATACATGTCTTACAGGCAGTCTGAATACCGACAGGCTTCCCCAACAGCTTTATTCTGAGTAGGGCAGGACTAACATCAAATTACCACGTTTCTGTATTGCAATTAATGGACTCGTGCCTGGTGTTTGCAGCAGACTGGGTTCCCTTCCCTCCTGTGGTGCGACCTGTTGGCAACTGAAGCCTGGTGGGGTGCTCAGAGCTCTGTCACGTGCCCACCGCTGTACTGACCTGGGGGCACCAGAGCTGTCACTGCCTGCAGCCAAAGCCATCTCCTCCCTGTGCAGCGCTGGGATGCAACAGGGAGCTGCCAAGCCCTGTCATGTTAAAGGTCTATTTGCCCTGAAGAAAACTACTGCTGTCATAGCACTGAGCTGCTGAATAACAGTACTTTGTTGCAGGGGTACTCGCTATAGTGTCAGGATAGCTTGCTGGAGGTAGGTGCATATGTTTCTTTTAGTGAGGAAAAGATGCCCTTCTATGAGTGTTGTGAGGTTCATGCTAAGCACAAGGGAATTAAAGCGTATAGCTTTAACGTTGTTCAGAAGAAAAACTTCTTTTTTTCTCCTTGCCTGAATATTATCTGACAGCCTGCCTTGCTTCAAGGAAGCTCTGAATTAAATGTAAGTGCTGTAATGAGGAGCAATGATCTACCTAGCAAACTGGTCACATGCAAGAAGGTCTCTTCAAAACAACTCTGAACTTGATTATGCTTTTTTTATGGCATGTCATAATGCATTAATTACTTTACAACAGCTTGTCTTATCTTCTACAAATCTCTGAAACTGGGCTACTAAAGGGGATGTAGGTTGAGATGAAGCAGAGCTTATTGCTTCTGCTGGTGCAGAAGAAGCACCAGCAGAGGTGCATTCTCTTCAACTCCTCATGAAAGAACAAGGAATGCCATATGTTGGGATTTTAGTAGCCAGCGTTAAAATAGACTCTCCATAGGTGGTCATGAGATGATCGTAAATCATTTTGCTTTTTCTGTTCGAAAAATCTTAGTATTTCTTATCAGAATGAGTAACTGTTTAACTGGGATACTGCAGTGCTTGTGAAAAAGACCTCATTTGGTATACTCCTTTTTTACAACTTAAATATTTTGTGATATCAGTGACACAACCAGATGACGCTGACTGGAGACACCCCAGTTTAGTTGCAGGCTGTGTGTTTTCTCTATTTCTCATACCAATTAGGTGCTTGGAATGTGTATCCTCACTGAAGATCATAACTTGGTATCCTCAGCATGGTGAAAAATAACTTGAAGGAGTGTTTTTGACCTGACGGTAACTAGCTCAAGCTTGTTTAGGTGTGGTATCTGGCATTTAACTTGTGTATTAAATGCATGCTGAAAGTACCCTCCCTTGTTTTGTAACTTGCAAACAGAATTGTTTCTTTTTGTCTTGAAAACACCAAAATTAATTTGTAGAATTAGCACAATGATTCTATTCAAATTTAAAAAAAAAAAGAAGAATAAGAATAATAAGTTGAACTAAATTTTTGCCTGTTTATAGTTTTAGGGATACTGCTTGGCTTCATCAATCAGTGATGTGTGGGTGGGTGTTGCATTTGTTTGATTACTGTAATTAATTTACCATTAGCGAATTACACTGTACTGTCATTTTTAGTGAGCAGCTTTATATACAGAAGAGGAATACATACATATTAATTCTCTAATGTAACATTTAAATCCATACTATGCTTATTACTATACTAGAATATAGAAAGCATTGTATTTTCATATGTTATCATATTGGAGAATATGATGATTTAGTTGCTCTGTTCCTTTGACTAGATTTGCAGTAACAGCAGCCTTGTCTACCTCTGAGGATCTAGTGGTCCTGTCTGACCTCAGGCTTGTGTACCTCACAGCGAGAAGGTAATGGAGTAAACACTGCTATGCACCCTTGTGTCTTAGCTCAGATTAACGTGCACAGACAAACTGAGGCCCTGCTCTCAGAAAATAAAAGAACCCCAAGCCATGTTAAAGTCTGTGCTATGGGCACTTATGGAGTAGTCTTAGAGTGCTAAGCAGAATGAGACCCAAATTCCATGAGATCTTAGGGCACTCCCAGATGTAGAGGACAAACCTACGCATTATGTTCAAGCACTCTCTTGCAACGCAATGCCAAGTTCCAGTTTCCTATAAGGTGATAACACTGCTGTCAGGAGTTTAAACCAGTAGTTTCCCGTTTTGTCCCTCAGCAAATGGGACTTCCCCTTTCTTCCAGCCCCAAAGTAAATATTCTTACCTTTTCTTAAGAACAGCATGCTAAAGAGTTGGTCTTGACATCCACAAGTGATTTCATTTTTTCCACTGTTTTTATGCAGTGAGTGTTTCTGCACAGACTGCCAGCTGCAGCTATAGCTCTAACCTGCTTTTGTCAGTAATGCTTGTCACTATCAGCTCAAACTGGAGCTTCTTTCAGAATTTTCTTTTATTTGGGTAACTGCTGAAGCGTTGATTTCATCATTTGAAATGTTGGTAGCTCCTTATTATCCCTCTTTCTTTGTGATCTTTTTCCAAGTGGTCACAACAGGGAGAATTGTTGGTGAAAACACGTTAGAAATACACATAGCACTCAGAATTGAACAGAGTTGAGTTGCTTCTTGAGAATGTTGCAATAAGACTATAATAAAAACTTAAACATACATCTTTGTTTAGAAGTGTCTTAAGAAAAACTATGTAAAAATGCAACTGTAGATTGCAAAAATCTTGCATGCTTTTTAAAATTATTATTTTTCCAGTTTCCACATCAGTTCTTCATTAATATTTATTGTGAAGAAAACTTACAAGCATTACTTGAAATCTCAGATTGTGTCTCACTTTTATATGGTGCATGGGAAGAAAGATGTTAAATGCATAATGTTATTGGGAAGAACTGTTGACATCTTTCACGTCTGCTTTGGAGTGTTAATTTGACATTAGGTTGCTTCTTTACGTTATTAGGGGGAAGAAGTTTGTAGTGTTCTTCTTTAGCCAAATAATGATCAGGCTTTTTCATGAAGCATACGTTGCAGTGCAGGATTTACTGCCAGCCACTGACTGTATGTAATGCTTTCTGGGTAGAACCTTTCACGTGTTTTGCAGTAGCATTTGTTTGCAATAGTAGCTGGTAGAGGTGATGGCTGAATTCTCCAGGCTATGGAAAAAGGTTCCCTTCATCTTTCTCATACCTTTGTTCAGGAGGAAAGTATCTTCTGGTCCCTTCCTTGTCCTTCTATCTCAAAAGTACTGTTGATTTGCGAAATCATGAGTGTGAAACTCCTAAACGCTTCAGATTTTAGTGCAGTTCCTGTTTTGCCAGTGAAGTTTGTAGCTTCGAGGTCTTTGCCTCCTGACGTGGGAGGAGTGTTGGGAAGTGTGCTTTGCTCTGAGACTTTTGGGATATCCTCTATGTGTCTGTGATTTGTGTCAGGAACAGCGAAACTTACTATTGCAGTTTCACCCTGTTATCCAACATTTGAGGAAGGCCAGTTCATCTTCAGTACAACATATACTTCTCTAAATTGCCCCCCAGCCATTCAGAATGAGGAAAGGTTGTAAGGTTGTGGTCTAATAAAAGATATTGCTTTTCCATATAGACTCTACTTTTTTCTTTAGGGATACTGTAACACAGCCATATGCTCTTGTAAACATAATAAAAATAAAAATCCCACGTGGACTTTCAGATAGTTTGACTGTTGCTGTTCAAAGGTCTTCCAAGATGCAGCACTGTGAAAACCAATAGACTGTGTTTGCTTTGGTGATTTGATTAGTTTCTGTTCTCTTGGCTGCAGCGGTGACTCCATCATAACCATGTTTTTACACTTTGGGAAAAGGAGAGTCATAGTCATGAGAGGCTGTCTTTATTGTGCTTCTTGTAGAGGAAGGCTGAAGTGGAGACCATTTTGCAAGTTGAGAGAAGTCCAAACGTATCTATACATGTATGTATACCTTTACAAAAAACATAGGTTGTGAAGGAGATGGATGTGTGCCTTATTTTTTCATCAGTTTTACATATGAATTCACTTCAAAGTGAAAGAGAGGAGTTGCTTCAGCAGTTGCTGAAGATATGGGAGGTTCTGGAAATCTATTAGCATCCTATTAACTAAAATGCAGGTTAAAAAAAATCCATTGTGCTAGGAAAACAGTTCAAGGATAAATCTGTTGATAAGGAGCTCTTGAAGGACTCTGCTGACAGGTGAGTTTGAGGAATCTGATCGCTTTTCAAGGTCATGCTGTCCTGTGTTTAGGAGGCTCTTCTGTTATTCGTGTCTACATATAGTGGGCAACATAGAGCTCCCGGCAGTCAGCAGAGACATAAACTCTCCTAAGGAACAGTTGGAGGACAAGAGAAAGAAGCAAAAAGTCCACCTTTATCACCACCTGCCCTAGCTCAGAGTGGTTATAGCCTCAAATGTTACATGTTTGGACAAATGAGCTAAGAGAACTAAGGTGCACTGCTGTCAAGCAGTGCTGGGGAATCTCCTGGGTTGTTTTAGTTCCCTTCAGATGGGGATACAGCCAGGTCTCTGTGATGATGGGATTGGGGTGCCTGGACTAAAGGCAGAGGCAAGTGATTGAGTAGCTTTGAAAGGCTGCTTTTCTTCTTCCAGCCTGGTAAACAAAAGAGGTTAGAAGAAACTGAATAGTAAGAATGGTTGTACTGCATTTAGAAGAAAAACTTAAATAGTTAATGGTCTGAATAAGAGGAAACAGCTTAATTATAATGCTGTATACAAATATTTTTTCTGGCTGTCAGGGTGGCGATAACATCTGACAGCCTTTAGAGTGCCAGTTCAAACAGGGCCTTCCTCTTTAATTTCTTCCGACTACCTAATCCAACTCTGGTATCCTGACAGTGTGTCTTTCCGTGTGTTCTCGCATAATTGCAGACTACACTCCAACAGCCTTCCATGTCATTTCTTTGTCTTGTAAAAAAAGCCTTTTGTCACTGCTGAAAATTCAGAACTATTTTTATAACGCATTGCCTACCCATCTGCTTGGGTAAGTTCTCTCCTGTTCTTGGCAGCTGTTCATGGAAAAGTTCATCACGTAGATGTTCTTGATTTGCTGTCTGATCCTTGCATGAAACTTTTAGGAATAACGTTATGAAGGTTTTTGGGGTAGGTTTTCTGTGCTACTTGCAGATGCATGAACCAAACTTGTATTATTTTCAAGATTCTTCTGAAATGTGTCTACTGCTCATTAGTGCTTTAATTAGTTTCAGGAGAGGCTCATGTTTGTTTCTGCATATTCTGTTTGTTTACTGTGGTAATGAAACACATTGTTCTTGCATATTTTTAACCTCTGAAAAGGAAGAGTGAGAAACCCTTATTTTCTCTGATTTTTTGTTTTGATGTGTACCTGATAAATCAGAAGAAAATGATTATTGTTAATAATAATAATAATAAATAAATAAAACAAAAACCTGAGTAAGACCAAAACAGCGTTTCATATGCATACAGGAAATTATTGTCTGCTCTCTGCTTAGATATCTCCTAAACAAATGCCTATGTTCCCAAGGCTGTCTTTCCTTTGTTGTGACTTTCATAACGATGTCTTGGTGTGTATCCAGAGCTCACTGGTGTCTGTTATTTGATAGGCTACAAATTCCTGACACCTGCAGAAACGGGGAGGGTAAGCTGTAGTAGGAATGAGGATTGTTCTTGCTTTCACTCAGCAGCATGTGCTGCTTCTGCTCTCTGTGTTTAAACTGTATTGACCTGGGGAGATCAGGAAACACACAGAAAATTCTTGCAGGGTTTGGGATTACCCAGACAGGTTGTGGATGCTCCCACCCTGGAGGCGTTGAAGGTCAGGCTGGATGGGGCTGTGAGCAACCTGGTCTAGAGGGAGGTGTCCCTGCCTATAGCAGGGGGGTTGGAGTGAGATGATCTTAAGGGTCCTTTCCAACCCAGGCCATTCTATGATTCTGTGTTTGACAGGTTGCCAGATACAATGTGAACTTGTGTGATTCTACTGTAACTTGCAGACTTCTCCTGGAACTGATCTACCTGGCTTATTTTCTGCTTGTTTGCTCTGTCTAAAAATCAGACCACCCCAGACTGTGAATAGTCCCCAAAGAGTGGGTGTGCTGCATGCCATTGTGGATATTTTTAGTAGATTCTGTTTGCTGACTGACTTAGTGCGCTATAAATACAGCGTTCTCATCTGGCATGCACTTTACGTGTCTTCTAGTAACTTATAATAAATTCATCTAAGAATGCTGTCAAGAAAAAAATGAGCTGTTACAATTAGTTTGGCTTTCCATACCAGGTGTCACTTATATAAAGCAATTATTTAGATGCACTTTAATTGTAAATGGTTTTTGAAAATATCAGTATTTCAAAACACTTTCTAGTTGGTCTGCAGTAATTAGTCTCTATGTCAGATTGATTTACAGTGTGATTTCAGTACTGTTTTAAAAATTGAATGTGAAATTTCTAGTTATGAGAGGTTAGTTGAGTGACTAGGGTGTTATCAGTGCTAGGTGATTACAAGCTATGTCAGTACTGGCACATCTCCTGAACATGCATAATGGCTATTCTCCTTTAGTTTTTTAGTGGTCTTTGGTGGTTATATATGACCTTTTATCAACAGATATCTGTCATGCTAGTGATCAACCTTTTAAGTGTACTTAAAGATCGAATATTTTACTTCCAGGAAAAGTGTTCAAAAGAGTTTCAGACTTGTGTCATTTCTTGACACTACAGAATGTAGTACGTTGGAGAAGACTGTTGATTTGTGAAAAGTGGACGAGGTCTAAGCTTTATGAAAACCACTTGGCCTGACAGCGATGTTGAGATTGCTTGATCCTGTCCACACAGGTAGGCAGGTTAAAACTGTCAGGAAGCATAAGGTCTCAGAGTGGTTGTCTTTCAGAAGCATTCTGGTTCTTAAATTCTGTAAAGTGTTGATTTTCTTTTAGGGTCTGGCCTCTTTAAGTTGTAGTCATGGTAATTGTGATTAATGGGTAATTGTTTTTAAAGCTCATTGAATATTTGTACTTTTTTTTTCTATTAAGTGACAGAATCAAATATTTCCTGCAGATCCTGCTTTCAGTAGGGCTAGGAAAGTCATGAATCTGAGAATTCTTTCCTACAGATTCTTTTCAACACTTTGAAGAAAAATAATAATTATTCTCAAAACATACAGCCTTCATCAATGCTAAGTATCACCTGCCTTATGTTTACTGTAACAGATATAGCAGCCTTTATCTTCAAAATCGTTATTTATATATGAGTGTTGCTTGATTTTTTAGTATTTTAATGATTTGATTTTTACCACCATTTTAGATATTTTTTTTATCACACTGATGAGAATGCTAGCGTGCAGATTTTATATTTTAACTTGGTGTTTTGTTGGTTCAAAATGTGCACTCAGCAGTAGAGCCAGAAGTATCCCGAAAATGTACTAGAGGGGAAGTTCTTGCATTTTGCCATCCACACATTTTTTTTCTTCCATATCTCCAATTGTGCCAGTAGTTTATTAGTTAATGAATGAAAATGGCAGGTGTAGCTAATGAGTGTAGGTTTGGTATTAAGTAAGAGTGTAGCATGTTGTTGTTTGTAAGCAAGAGAGAGGAGGAGGAAGAACCATGTATGGAACAGTGGTGTGGGCTATGTTACTCCTATCTAGAAGGAATCAGGATGCACAGATGTGTGTTAATATAGTTGTTATCCAGTTAATCTGTGATCCTTAACACACTAGGGTTGTATGTATTGCTTCTTGAGAGCCTCTCCTTTTTAATTTCCATTTCTCTGCCCTGGTGTAGCTTTCTGCTTGGATGAGATATTGAACTTACGATGCCAGTACTGAAGCACTATTGGAAACAAAACGGCAACAAAAAAATCTACATAAATACTAATTTAGGAGCATTTTAAATATCCAGCTATGTTCAAAAACAAACAAAAACACAATCAAAACCATAAAAGAGAAGTATCTCCAGGTTTGTTTTTTTTTCCCCACAAAGACATAATTTTGGAAATTATATTTAATTCTTTTTTTAATTCTTTACTCCCAGTTTTTATGGGGAAAGAACACTGCAGTTAAACCTACCAAAATAATTACTTGTATATGAGGCCCCTGTAATTAAATCAATGAATACTGCGCATGCAAAACTTTCAGCATATTCACAGATCTGCCTTGAAGAATATGGTATGGTATAGTATAGTGAGATTTATAGAACAGTTATAGCCTTTTTTGTGTGCTTTTTATCCTCCTGACCTGAAACTCTTACTAATAGTAAGCTAATTTTGTTGGTAGCTTCCTAACCCTGAAATTCAGTGAACTGTATGAAAAATAAGCCTCATTTAAATGTTCCGGGAATGTTTCCACAGGTAGTAGTCCATAGAGGAAAAGGACAGAAGAAAGGTACTTTGCCAACTTCAGTCAGTTCCTGGTGTATATACAGTACTTCAACACTGCATCTTCCTTTGTTTGCACTGTGCTGGAAAACAATAGGCCTTGCTCCTAACACTGTAAATGAATTTTCATGTTTGTATTTAGGTTCATAGGCAGACAATGTCTTTTCTTTCAAAAGTTTACACAAAAGGGTTATAAAAACAGATCTAAGGAAAGGTCATGCGTGAGCAAAAAGTATTTTTTGTTGATGATCATAGTGTTTGAAGAGACCTTGAGGTTAATGGTTCCTTTTCAGCACTGAAGTGTGGGTTCGGCTAGATTTAGTCCATTCTGACCAGATAATGTTAATCTCTCTCTCTCTCTCTCTCTCTCTCTCTCTCTCTTTTTTTTTCTCCCCCTCTCTTTATTTCTTAGTGGAAAGCCACCTCATTTCCTGGGTATTTTATTTTGACAACTAATGTTGCCATTGGAAAACTTTCCCCAGTAGCTTTCTCCTAGTTTCACAACTGGTTCCCAATTCTGAATATGCAAGGTTGCAGTTGGTGAATTTTTTTACTAGAATAGTTTGTTACAAGTATGAAGGGCTTTTCTAATGTATGTAGCTGCACTTGATTCTTTCTAGCCATTAGGTTTGACTTTGGCAACAGTTGTAGTCTCAAAATGTAACTGAAAGGACATTTACTCTGCTGTTACAGTTTAGTATCTCAGTTTTTGTATCTACTTTGCATTGAGCTTGTAGAGAGCTCTAGTTTGCTGGGCGCCAGACAAAGAAGGACCAGGGTAGTAATGAGACAGACAATATTTGACAACAAAAACCTGTCATAAAACACTTCAGTTGCTGTTTCTGTCAGGGATTGTCTGTGTAACCAGATCCGGGAGGTTTGACTGATAACAGAAATTTTTAAAAATTAACTTGCTATAGAGAATTGTGTTGCATTACTGTTTGGGTTGACTGCTGTATGGGAATAGTTAAATCATGGCCTGAACCACCCTGGTAAATGGGTGCAGCCATCCCTGGGAGCACAGCTGGAAGCAATACACCTGTGCAACAGGTAGAGATGGAGTCAGTCTCCACCCCTCCCAAACCTCATTTAAGGGCTGGCCATGACCAGGGAGAGGTCTCTACTTGGAGATTGCCTCCTTTGGTATGCCTTGGTCCACAGAAAAGGATAAACATTTCCTTGTTTATTATGAGACTGTGATCTCTGTCTTGTGTGGGTGATCCTAAACTGTTTTAAAGCAGCTGTATCTGCTTCCAAACTTTTCAAAGGACTTGATTCTGATTGGCTTGACATGTGTTAATGTATTTCTTCGTGTCATCGTTGTAGTACCTGTCTAAGTGCACTTTGCAGCTGGTTTAACAGAAGATTGATGATCAAGGAAAACTGGTTCAGTGTTCGGTTACTCCCCAAAGCCCAGCAGAGCCCTCACGCGCAGAAGCCAGCCTCGGGCAGCCCACGGCCTGTTCAGCACCCGCGCTATGGACAGCTCCGGCAGGAGCCCCTCCAGGCGCGTTGGAGCCGGCGGCGGAGCTGGTGTGGTGCCAGCTCGTATGTGGGGTGCTGAGCCGGGCTGGCGGCCCGCGAGAGACTCATTTCCACCAGTGCCAGCGGTACAAAAGGCAGCTTTGACAGCTCTCGTGGGGTGGGCTGGATAAACTTTCTCCGGAAGGCTCAGAAGTCTAACTAGTACATTTACAGGTCAGTTGTGATTTTTACTTATCCCAGGGAAGAGATGTCTTGTCAGATTTTACAGACATTGGCAATCTGTTTTCCTTATTGTTAGGTTCACCTTCTTCCCCCTCTCCACCCCCCCTTTTTAGTTTGGTGTGGCTTAACATCTTCCTGCAGATAGATCCCGCTCCCTACTCAAACTTTTGTTAATCTTGTAGTTTCAACTGGGCCTTACTGCCTGTTTCCTTCCAGCAAGTGGGAGCTGAAAAATGAAAAGCAGTCTATACCGATTTTTTTTCTGTTATCATGCTGCTGTTCAGTTATCTTTGAAGCAGTATGACATCCCTTTTTAAAAATTAGATGAATGAAATATTTGATTTTAAAAGTTAAAATCTTGGAGAAACTTCAAGGTACACAAATCCAATATGTTTTGAATTAATGTTAGAAAAATGCTTTGAGCTGTAGGAGGCTCGCTGAAAGATTAACCTTTTGAAATAACATTAGTTTTTCATGACAAGAGGTTAGAATTCAGAAATTAGTATTCTGAAGTACTTCTGAAGGGAGATAATTTTGCATTCTGTAGTTTGCTGAGGAAGCAAGATCAGATTCATCATTCATGTTGAAGAAAAAGAACAAAATGTGTAAATATTTAATTTCACTTAATAGCTTTCAAAGCCAGGATGGAAAACACAGCAATACTTTGATTCATGTGTGAAAAGAGGGTTTGTAAATATGGCAGTGACCTTTTTGCTTTCTTTTTGTGACCCTGCATGCTGAGAGCTAAGTGGATTTTGGTTTTTTGTTTTTCCCTATTGTTAAGTGCAGCTTATTTATTTTATTTTATTTTTCTGACTTACTGATATCTTTGTAGAAATGTTGCAGGGTTTTCCTTAGGGGTGGGAGTCATAAAGTAAAACTTATTTCATTTTAATGTGGAAGTGTTTTTAATGTATTACCCTGCCCTTATACTAGCTTCTGTAAGAACATCAGTAGCTTCATACAGTTTACTAATAAACAAAAAATGAAACCACGTGATAGTGATAGAACAAGGGGGAATTGTTTAAGATGAGGAGATTTAGGTTAGACATTAGGAGGAAATTTTTGACTCAGAAGGTGGTGACACACTGGATCAGGTTGTCCTGGAGGCATTCAAGGCCAAGCTGTATATGGGCAATGATTGTCAACCCTGCCCATAGCAGGGTGGTTGAATCCAGATGATCTTTAAGGTCCTTTGCAACCCAAGCCATTCTGTGGTTTTATGTATTTTTTCCTCTTACTCCCCACTGAAAGAGAGTGGATTTTGTGGGCGAGAATGACTTCTGAATTTGCTGTTTCGATTGCTGGAATATATATTCCAAAAATATATTCCATTTCAACATCACTATAACTAGTCAAAATGTTATTTTTCTCTTTGTCCTGGAAAAGCTCTAAGGCAGTTATCACTGATCACTCAGTATCAAGGTTGAAACTAGATGATCTTTAAGGTCCCTTTCAATCCAAGCCATTCTATGATAACAGCTTACTATTAACCTTATTTCGGATGGGCCTCTGCCATATATCTGGGAACTGAGGCAAGCTATTAGGTAGTAGGTGGAGTTGCCTGTTTTGTTTGTTTGTTTGTTTTCTTCCCCTTTAAAATTACTTGATTGGAGGTCTTCTATATAACTTGTTGTTTCTTGTAAACTTAAGATTTTTAGTGAAGTCATGTTCTACAAGGTATTTCCCTAGTAGTATGTTTTCTTAGGTTTGATGAAAGAATTTTTGTTCCCTGAATAGTTAAAGAAATGTATGAATATTGAATAGGGAATGAAACAAAATTCATATTTGCTTGGACTGGGGAGGGGGGGGGCATGGTTAAGAGGTGGAACACAGAATCTACATTAATATTTAAATACATATTATACTTGTTTATTCACTGGCTAGTCTATAAATCTGGTAGTTCTGTAGGAGGCTTTTTTTTTTCTTTTTTTTTTTTTCTTTTCTTTTTTTTTTTTTTTTTCTTGCCATACTTTCAGTTTCTTTCAGTAAAATTGTCCCTGAGGGAATGGGGATTGATAGTAAAGGTTATAATAACTGACAGTTTTATAAATTGCTTGTGTACAAAAAGCCTGTCTTATTAAAACAAATTAAAAACAAAAACAACAACAAAAAACTTCATAGATGTTCATATTAATACATTTCTGATCTACTTTTTTTTTTTTTTCATCTATATTGATCTACACAAGACTGAGTCTTTGTTCTTTCCAAAAGATTAATAGATTAGAGGAGTGTGTTGTTCTTTAGTAATTTGAATTTATTCCAAAAGGCTTGTTATTTATTTTGCTGGATTGGACTACCCTTGGGTTTGTGATGTACCAGTATAGGTCAAGAGTAACAACATACTTCAGGCTTTATGATCCCACTGATGCTGCAGGTAGAGTAACCTGCTGGGATAATATAAGCATGTCCGAAACGTTTCTCTTTACTGAAGAGCTTAAATTAACATTCTTTCTCCCCCTTGAAATGTTGCTCCTGTATGTTACTTGAGTAACTGACTAACAGATAGTATAAAAGGTTACTTTATCTCAACATTTGGAGCAACTTAAATGAATTTTGTTGCAGAGTCCTGACTAATGAGTTGAAGTTTTTGTTTTTCTTTCTGAAGGTCATCATTAAATGCTTTGAACTCCATTCCCTAACTTGACTTCTATCCAAAAGCATTTGCTTTTGTGTAAATATTTAATTCACTTGTGTGTTATACAACCCTTCCAAATGCATCTTTGTTTTCTGGTCACAGTTTTAGCTAAGGATCAGTTTTACACCAAGAGCAGAATTTCAGTCTGCCCTACCAAGTTTTGTGGAAAGTACCAGGCAGACAGCATGTCAGACTGAGGTCTTTTGTTAGCAGAACAAGTTCAGCATTCACTTATTCTCAGGCTTGAGCTGGAGGATCTCCCTGAAAGATTAGACAGCTGTTAGTCTTCTGTAGCCTTCATACTGCCCTGGGGAGATGTCTTCCAAAACAGAAACTGCTGTTGTAGATTATAGGATTAATAGAATGAATGGTACAATGTCTACACAGTTCTAGAAAGCAAAGAAACAAGTTTAAATGGCATTCTTACTACACAGCACAGGAATTGTATTGAGTCTTTTGCTCCTCATAGGGGAAAAAAAAAGGCAAAACAAAAGCCACAACACAACAACAATGAAAGGAGATTTCTTTTATTGACAGATCTTCCATTTTACTGATTTCTAATTTGTTACAACTGCTGGAAAGGTCAGGTACAGCTAGACCTCCACTAGGGAGAAAAGGAGTGTGTTTCTGTAAAGGTCAACAGGTATTACAGGCTTTTTGGGGGAACTTTTAGATGTTAATAATCATAAAAAATAATTAATTTTTTAAAAGTCTCATGATAAAACAGTCCTGGAGGCATAGGTTGTTCTTCATATGTCCATGCCATAGTATTCAGCAGTCTTTAACATGAATGAATTGGAACAAATCTGGTTTTGGTTGTGGTTTGTTGTTTTTGTTGGTTTGTTGTTTTTTTTTTTTTTCAGTGGAGTTAAATGACTGATGTTTGTCTTAATGTCAGGAATTTGTTGGTGGCCATAGTGTGAAATTTACTAAAGTTGCTGTTATTGCTTACACTTGTGTGCAGTGAGCTTGCCATCTGAGGGCATCTGTAAAGAAAGATGTGGGCTTAGGTTGATGTCTGTGTGGGAAAGGATTACCTTGACATCTCTTCCTAAATTCTAGAATAAGGAAATGTTTTGAAAATAGGGAATGAGGTTGAAGAATGAGATGGTTATCCATTGAGAGTGTAGTGGAGACACTTTTTTATAAACAGTTAAAGGATGTCTTCTGTATACTGAAATAGAAGCTCTTTTTAATACATCCCTTAGTTGAAGGATAGAGATCTAAGTTGTAATGCCTATAAATGGTGTCGGTTCTTTTCTTAAAACCTGGTCTGTGAAAGGTAAGATGTAACGACTCAGTAGGCAGTTACTTAAGGGCAAATAAATATATATATCTGGTGTGGAGGATGAGTCTTTAACTGAAAGTTCCTTTTGAGAACTACAGTGTTGATTTGTTGTTTTTCCATAGAAGATTTTGGGAAGTTGCAATATATACATATACATATATATATATATATATATATATATAAATATAATATAATCCTAGAATGGAAGGCTACAATGAGAAAATTCAAGTAAATCTCTCTAATCATTTTGGTGTTAGGTGACTGGTATTGTTTAACTTGGGAATTTGGATCTCTGAGTAATGATGGAAAGGGGATAGATTATTTTTAATGAGTATCTTACACTTGGGGGAAAAAAAGAAAACAAAAACAGAAATTAGAAGAGAATGAAATCCTAGTTGTTTGAGAATGCCTGTGTATTCTGTTATTTAACATGTATGATGGAAGATTTTTTCTCATTTAAGTAAATTGCTTGCGGCTAAAGTGAGTCTGTAATGGAGAAAGCACGTGTTATCTTGTCCTTGTTCTGGAAGTACAGAGTCTTTTTCATTTGATTGGCTGTGGTTTCTTTTTCTTGTTTTTAATTTTTCTTGTTTTTTAAACAATGCAGGTGTTCATTTCACCTTACTGGTCTTTGCCCTCTAGCTGCTGTTTTGATCCTATCAGTGTCTGACTTGTTTAGCCTCTGCTGGCAGGCCAGCTAAACCAGCAGTGTGCAGTGGGAAAGCTTAAAGCAACGCTTGCTCAGGCTGACTCCTCTCTAGTTGACAGGC
Organism: Excalfactoria chinensis; assembly: GCF_039878825.1. NCBI lineage: Eukaryota > Metazoa > Chordata > Aves > Galliformes > Phasianidae > Excalfactoria > Excalfactoria chinensis. The sequence goes on along the minus strand of NC_092826.1, from coordinate 115,417,090 downwards.
ATGTACAGGAGTGGACAGCAGGAGCAGCGGAAATAGCACTGCTGAGAGGCAAATGTGAGGTGAAGGAAAAGTAAAATGACCAAGAAGTGTGCAGACATATAAACTCGGGCATTCTTTTTGGTGTCCTAAGAGCTTATTTCTTTTATCAAAAACAAATTCTTTTTTGTGCATTTCATTCCTTATGTTCTGTTTGGTCACTGTATTTAGAGAACTAAGGAAGTTCCTTGCTCTCCCTCTGGGTAAAGCTCTGGTTAGGACAGCAAACTTATGTGGTGAGGTAGTGCTAATCTGTGTAATGGTTTGCTTCTTCTGTTACCCTTGTCTCAATGTCATGGTAGGCAACCAGGCACATTTATATGCCGTAATACCTAGAGACTTACAAGAATCACCTGACTTGCTATGTAAGCTAGGACAAGTTTTACTGCCTTTCTAATGCAGACATTGGTCCTATTGTAACCATTGTTCTTCCTTGTCTACTATAGCATGTGGGTTCTGCAAGGGATGGGCTAATGCATATGTGCAAACAAACACACACACGCACAGCACTTGGCACACTGTGACCCTGATGATATAAAGGCTTTCCAGAATATAAACTATGATTGGTCTTCAGCCAGTTGAAAGAAAAAGACAACAACCTTTTTGAACTTTAAAAATATAACTTGTTAGCGTATTGTAGTTTGATATCAATTTCAGTATTCAAACAATCTCAAGTCAGATCATGATTTTGTTTGAAGTTGTGCTTCTTCAATAGATAATAAAGTTTCTCTTACTTTCAGTAATATTATGGATAAGTAAAGCACTGGATATGCTTATGCTTGTTTAAATGGAAGCCATAATTGGATAAGTGAAAGCATTTTACTTAATGTATTACTTCTCTATCTGATGAGAAGTCAAAACACCTGTCATTTGAACTAATTTGTTCCAATTACAGTCTACTGTGTCTGTGTATTCTTGCATAGGAACATCTTCTTAGCATGATCTAGTTAATGTAAACAAGATGTTTCTGTTCTAAGAGTAGGTGTTTAAAGTAAGTATCCGTAAACAAACTTCTAAAGGGACAATTCTGACAGACAGACCAATGCAGTAGGTATAAATCAAGGTAAACATTCAGTAGCATTGTCTGCAATGATCATTTGGAGCACAAGTGATGCACAAAGCATTTCTTCTCAGTTTGTTCAAAAAGAATAATTACATTGACTTAAAATGGGCTTCTTCATGGATATTCTGTAAGATTTTGCAGAATATGGCATGGACATTACATACTCTCTGAAAGATAAAAAGCCGGAAATATAAGCAGGTCTGTTGTGACTGACATGTATACAGCATATGAGTTAACAGCTTGGTTTTCCTTTACTCTTAATGACAATAGTGAAGAAAACTTAGTTGGAGTTGTCACTTGTTCTATCTTTTTGTGAACCAGTTGTCTCCTCTTCACTGTTCCTCCTCTAAGGCATTCTGCGTGCTTTCTTCACTTTGATATTTCCCCTAATCATATTAAAATGTTCCGCCTTAAAAATAGGTGCTTTTACAAATTCGGTGATTATAAAACTTCAATATTATTCCAGTTTAAAAACCTGCTCTTGCATTTTATTAAGCATTTGTTATAGATTCTCTTGAAACTGTACTTTTAACAGGTAAAATCGAATAACAGTATGATAAATTTAACTACAACTATCTGTGATGTGTAATTATGCTGTTAAAATATGAAATGTTGATTAGAGTTGATATTTAAACTCCTGAGAATGTCCTGTATAACAATTTAGCTCCTTATTTACATAGATTCTTCCCAGTTTACTCTTTCTACTATTTTATACTGACTTTTTTGGCATTGATTGGTTTTCCCCTTTTTTCTTTATCACTGCTACCTCTATTTCTGCAGGAACAAGTAGGTTATTGGTAAGTATTTCAACTGAATCAGACTTTACAAAGTTTTGCCTTAGTGAGGACTTCTTCTATCCTCACTTATTTTGGTAAAAACTTTGTAGCCAGCAGACCAGTTGTCTGTAAATGCTGTGCTTTCTCAGGTCTCCATTATCACCTTGTTTGTGTAGTAGAATAATAGTTTTCAGACTCTCCAAGAGACTTTGTCTTTCTGCATGCTTTCAAGCAGCATCCATATCTGTGCTGTCTTCTAAGATGCTGCCTTCTCCAGGGGCTTGCTCCCTCGTTCCTGTCTGCTGCATTTCAAGTGCAGTGTTTACTTTGTCTCTCCCATTATTATTATTTTTTTTTTCGTAAGACCTTAAATGCATTTTGGCTAGAGATTTGCTCAGAAGACTTCTCTGCATCTGATAAGATGCTCTGTTTCACGTGTTCAGTTTAGTCATACTTGTCAACCATTACTCGGCCGTTTTCACATCATACCTCTTTCCTTTTAGTTATCATTATATATATATATATATTCTCAGCATGATGTAGCCACCCTTCCCTCTCTTATTATCATGCTTTGTGTAATTTTAATTGGATTTGTTGCTTTGTATGGTGCAATTTTCTGAGATTTTTACATCTGTGCCTTTTCAAAATCTAGGACTTCATTCTTTCTTCTGATCTTGGAGTAGCTCTTCCTATGCTTTTAAATTATGTGACTTCTGATGAAAGCATTTTCCTTAATCTGAGTGTATTTGTGAGATTACTCACCTTGAGGACACTGAAGAATGTGGGGGTAAAGACAAACTGGGTTCCCTCTGCATTAGAATATGTCGCTGTCTTGCCTAATTACTTCATCACTCCAGAAGAGAACAGTAGAATGCTATTACCTTGCCTGACTTTCCCAACTTATGTTGTGAAGTGATAAATGGAAAGAGGCCTTCTTTTGCAGGTGTTTGAGGAAAATATGGCTCCAGGGAATGAGGGGAAAAAAGCAAGGGAGTAGGAGAATTAAGGAAGAAAAAACAACAACAACAAACAGCTTTAGGTTTGGGAGAGACTAGGAATGAGAACAGAGTTTGGATCTTAAACTGTGATAGATGAGGTAGGAAAAAAGTGGTGGGGATATTTAGTATTTACTAAACAAGAGCTTTAAGTCACATCATTTGCGTGAAATTTTTAGACCTCCAAGCTGACTTGCAGTGGGTTATTTAGCATCGTTTGGAATTGGAAAAACTAAGCTTGCTTGCCAAGTCAATCCTGCCTACAATGTGCAAATAAAATGTTCATGTGCAAAATCATTAACTGTGTTTTCTATTTGTTTTCTGAATTATGTAGGTCACTGGGCTCCAGAATGTGTCCAAATTAGCTTAACTGCATATTTAGGAAACTTAGTCCTTCACACATCTCCACAAAATTACTTACCTTGAGGTAGCAAGAGCCTCAGTTTTGTACACCAGCTTCTGAGGTGAAGAACTCATTTCTTCCCACACAACCAGTGTTATTTGGCTGGTGTAGGCATACGGAGACCTCACACTTAACTCTGCTTTCTGAAGATCTGATGATGAGTAGACAGTGAGAGAGAGGAAATGTGTTACCTTCCTCTGTTCCCCTTAAGTCAGATTTTGGAGGGGTGTTATTACACCTGTATGAAAGAGCATGCTCATTTGGCCTTTCCACTCACCCACCTCCCATTGCTGTAGGAATCAATGGTGTTCATCTGGGGAAGGTATTGTAGGTAAGTAAAGTTTTTAGTCCCTGATTGAAAGGGTATTTGTCATATACAGCAATTTAAAATAATTTGGGTTTTGACTGCATGTGAAACCTTTCTTACCAGACAGCTGAAGCTTGATCTAACCTTTAAATCTACTGAAAGCAACCCCAACACAAGTTTATGCTCATGCTTGTCTTTTCTTAAGCTGCTTCTGTTCCATTAAGAAACTTGTGATATGGATCTGATAGGAGGCTTGACCTGTCTGAAACACAATTAATAATGATTTAAAGAATCAATTAATGTTATACAAGTCACTTTAAAAATGGTTCTTGTTATTGTGCTTATAAACTTGAAACTGCATAGACCCACTTGGAGCTTAGACAAAGGAGATGTGAAGTCTGTCATCTGTAGGGATCTGTAGTCAATGTAAATGGCGGAATGAGGTGGACAGTGTCCAACCATGCACCTCTCCCATGCAGTTGGAGCAGAGAATTCTTTCCTCTTCCCTTTGTTGGGTTCTCACATTGATCTAAAACATCAGTCCTGTAAAACTGTTCCTCTAGTATTGTATTAAGAAATGAAAACAACTTTTCAACAGGTCTTTCCCATCTCCAATTTTATCTTCTGATTTACAAGACTTTTAGTATAGGACTTTTCAGCACCCCATCTCTTCTCTAGTGATTGTATTTATTGTTCTTCACTTTCTAAAGTGCACAGCTATCAGTTACAATTGTCATCATGCTTTACATTGGCATTAGAAGTTGTGCAGCTGGTAAGGGCTTTACCCCTGAGTAAGAAAATGTCTTGTTTAATTCCTGTTCTTCATTCTGTACTGCATCATTTTTCAGTGGTTGCTATTGGATATCTGACCCAATTAACAGGATGAAGGGAGTTAATTTGGGTACGAAGATTGTCATCTTTGAGTTTTGCTTAGGAAGTGAGGTATCATCCAAACATATCTCACTCTAGTTATTCTATTGGCTCCTGTAAGTTTGTCCTTAGATCCATTCCATGCTTGTTCATTCTTTTCTCATTTCATATATTCTTCCCTTTTTCCCTGAGTGCTGTGGGAGCTTTAAATAAGATACAATTTCTTGTTTTCATCCGTAAATTCACAGGTGTATTTACTTCAGTTTTACAGCACAAACAGGGAAGAAATTGCTATAGTTTATGAGTACAAATCAGTAAGTGCTCAGAAGAAATTGTGTTTAATCAGGTTCTGCTTTTTAAAATGATAGTTTGGAACTTTTGTATTATCTTCTTTGTTTCTCTGTAATTTCCTACTTCTCTCTCAAACTGGAGGAAGGACTCCTTTATTTCTTTCTGTCTCCAAAAGTCTTTCCAGGCAGTGCTGTGTTCTCCCAGCTTAAGCCACTGGCAGCATAAGGAAGGACAGAAACCAAACAATTATTTGTATCCTTTCTCCCTTCTAAAAAGAACTTTTCTGCATCAAATGACAACTTTTTTCTGAGTAGACACTGGTACTGGTAGCTGCAGCATTCAGAAATCTTCGCTTAGAGGGTTCCTTGGAATTGGTATTGCATTCTTTTTTCTTTTCTCTTTTTTTAATCTTCTGACTTCTTAAACATAGCTTTAAAAAATGCACATTCTCTGTTCTTGAATTTAATGTGAATTAATCTTCTTATTCTCTTTGATAGTGAGAGTAAGGTTGCCAGGTTTTGTTAGTTTTGTACATGAAAGCAGACTGCTTCAACCAAGCATGATAGTTTTTTAAGGAATTACTCATTCTGTCTTTCCATTTCAGCTGGCTGAGGAGGAAAGAAGAGAACGTTCTGTGGGCAAGCAACTCTGAGGTCGTGCCTTGATTGGATTTCTTTTTTCTTTTCTTCTTTAAGTATTGCAAATTGGAGTACAGAAGGGTGTAACAGAAGTTTGACTCGACCAGTACTTTCATTACTTCAGCAGGAATCTGAATTATTTCTGTCTCTTTTTTGTCCTGTTCTTAGAGTCTCATTTGATAGTCCTTTACATGGTTGCACATAGAGTGAAAAAGTGAAAGTAGAAGTATTATACTCGGACAACATGTTTGTGTTATTCTGTTTGATATTCCTGTCAGCAAACTTTGAGAATATGGTCTAGATGAAAAAGGTGGATGCAGAAATAGTAGGAAAAAAAATCCTTTATCTGTTCTAAGAGTGATCTACATTAGGTGTGTTTTCAGTGTTCCTGGGGAGCACTTTAAAAAATGAAATACAGTGTCAGACTTGTAAGATCTGGAGGCAAAACTGCATAGAATCCATCACTGTTTTTGACGCATTAGGAAGAAGTACAAAATTCCTCAAAACAAACAACAAAAAACACTACATGAGAAGTACTAAATGTGAGGGGAAATAAAACCACCACCACAAAAATAGGTCTGGCTTGTAGCAGGTCTGCTGGGGATTTATGCGTGGATTATGAGTGAAATGAGACAGCAATCAATTGGTTTGTTTACAGGATAAGCATGCTCATATGTAAAGGATGTACGTATCCTTCATTTGGTATTTGGTGTCAGCTGAACGGTATGGTGGGTAATTGGGATTTCAGCATAGGACTTAGAAAGAGCCTGAAAGCTCTGCCCAGTTTTGGCAATGCAGTATTTAAAAACTGGACAGAGTCCAGAGGGCAGCAATAGAAATGAAAGTTGTTAGATAGCAGAGCCTGTGAGGAAAGATTAGAATAACTGGTTTAGTGCAGGCTAGGGGAGAAAGATGAGGAGCACATGTTTTCTAGTGTGAGCACACGTTTTGTCACAAAGGACAGTTACCAGGTGTTTTCTGTGTGTTGAACACGTAAGAAGTAAATGATCTCTGTTTGTAAGTGGAGGCTGGCAGATTGGACATGAGGGAAGGTTTTCTAACTTTCTAGGAATTGCTGATCAGCTCCGCAGGTTGCTTAGGATGACTGTAAAATCTTTCACTAGTTCATTATTAAGGGTAGATTAATTCCTCAAAGTACATTTACCCAGTTTCACTGCATGGGATGAACTCAGTGACCTCTTGAGACCCTTTCTAACAGCGTTCCTCTGATTGTGTAAGGTATTTTGCATTTAATGGAGAAGGGTGTTTTGCTTTTGTTTTATCGTAGTGTTGTTATTCAGGCTTTATTTGCATGATGGTATTCTTGCCTACTATCGTGTTTACTGGATGCTGTGCCTCCAGATTGCCTGTACTTGTTTCCCTGAATTCTGAAGGACAAGTGCAAGCCTGATGCTTGTCAGGCTTCTTAATACTCAGATATGTTTTATAAAAGTACATGTATGTATATCTTTCTCTTTGTTTATGACTTGTTTAAATGTAAACCGAGATGGATTTTTTTCCATCTAACTTGAAAACATATGCGTATAAAAACTTGCCTTTGTTAGATATTTATTTTTAGAGGACAGTAAATATCTGTGTTAGTTTTAGCAGTGTCCTTGTTGAGACTTTTCTACTGAAAGTTTACTCAGATCAGAGTGAGGCTGTCTCTTTGGTACGTGTTATTCATGGTCACTTGTTGCTACTACAGCTTAACATCAACCAGAAGGAACATCCATTCTTCTGTGCAGGTCTAACACTGCTTTAAAATTTCCTTTTTGTGCAGTTCTGTGACACTCTGTACCACATTCTCTTTTTTTACTTATTTTCATCCTACTACAAAAGTGATGAATGCCATATTTATATCATTTGTTGGATTGGCTTTGTTTGCTTTGCTGTTGGCTGAACTGCAGGCATAACAGTCTGTTTGCAAAGCAAGGCAAACACAGCAAGATACCAATAAAAGGTTGAAGTTAGTATGGATACTGTGAGTGGCCACCCACCAACCTGTCCTTGTGGACTGTTTCCAAGCCTGATAGAGACAAAAGTTATGAATTCCATCGATGGAAGTGAGAAATGATGGGATTTTTTGACTAACTATAGGTTCATTTGCAAAAGATGGTGGTCTGATCAAAGTGATAGATTCAGGAAGGAATGAGTGAGAGAATTCACCTCTGAGTACTGAATTGCTGCTATTTAAGCAAGTTCAGTTATGTCAAACTTTTTATGCCACCTTGGGATTTTCTAGTCCCTTCACTGCAACTTTCTGTTCTGCCTCTTTTCTTGTAACTGTACTTTTTTTCCGTGACTGTGGTTTTGTTGTAAGTAATGTGTTACTTTCGGTATTGTATTCAAGGCTGTGAAACTCGATGTGAGTTTGTAAGAATTTCTCTGTCTGGTGTGTTGTAAACATGCACTTGTTGTGCTAGTGCAGATTTGGTGCTCAGTTATTTCCTTCTGTACAGAAAGAAAATGGAATGAAATGTTGCTTTTCCCTGGAATACTGTTTCATTGTAAGCAATGTTCTCTACAATGTGAGACAGTCAATGAGTGCATTTTTTCTGCATGAAGGAAATCAGTCCCACCCCATTGCTTCATACGCACTTCCATGTCAGACACCATTCTGTCAGACTGCCCCTCTGCTGCCATCTGTCACACGGCAACAACATGTAATGGAGTCTTGGTGGGAAGTTTCAACATCTACTGCCGTACTACCACCATCAGTCTCTAATGTTGTGGGTCAACATAAGAAAACAGGAGATGTTGCTTTCAGAGCAGCTCTTGTAAAATATGTTATTTTGGTTGTGTATATAAGCAACAAAGCTTATCTTAACCATTTAGTAACTTTAAAGCAAACAAACGAAAAGAGGGGCAACAAACATAAAACCAGTGGAATATTTGACCTTGTTTTTGTGAAACCAGTGCATCCATCTAGTTTGATGGCAGTCGCTAGTGAGCTCTCAAGGTGCTCATTGGAGACCTTTGATGAAATTCTACTCTTCCTGTGCTTCATCCTTGACAGTAGTTGTTCACAGATGTATGTACTGCTGGAGAGCAATGCCACGAATAAGGTGTGGTGGTGAGATGATCTGTGCGCGGCTGCAGCATGGGCTGGGCCGTAAGTGGGATGTGACTGGGATAAAGGATGCTGAGAAACCAGTAACTTTGTAAGAGTTGTATTTTCATCTGGAGCTGTGTGTTGTGCATTATGCTATCCTTGTAAACTTGTATCTGTGTGAGAATGTAGCTCACTGCAATTCAGAGTTTTTGCAGGGCACTTCACCTGATGCCACCTCATGTGACAATTGCTTCCACTTTGTCCTTCAAGCGTCTGTGAATGCTTCATCTGTGAAACAAGCCAAATAAAGAACAAATTACTTTTAGGCAGTCGCTGATTGTTGAAGTAATCCATAAATTGATCAGAATTGTTCTTTGAAACTGGTGGTAGAAACAAACATGGACTATAGATGTTATTAGCCTGCTGAGCAGGAACAACAGAGTCTTTGTTGTTATGGAGTTCTTAATTGTAAACTGGGTCATGAAATTGTTGCCTTCTGATTTGAGGGAAGATGGGGAAATGCCAGCTTTTTTTAGGACTCAAAACTGGTGGTTTGAGTGGTGAATGGTCACTGATTTATCTTTTAAAGTACTCTTAAATATGTAGTGTCTAACTTCAGAATGACTTGTTGTTTGGGGGTTGCTGAAGGAGTTGGAAATATAAGTGTCCTTCACACAAAACATGCACTGTGCATCTCTAGAGGATGGCAACTAAATCCAGGAGCTAGTGGTTACAGCAGAACATAAGGGAATGACAACTGCAATTTCACTTGCTTTAGTTAGAAAATGTTTCAGTAGATGCTGAGAGTTCAAGGCACATTTTCTGTTGTAATGGTGGTCTTTGGCGCACAGCTGATGCTAGTCAGTGGAAAAACATTTTCAACAAAGATACCTTTACCACTAGCTGTTACTTTGGTCCAGAGGTCTTGGTTAAGTGTGGTGTCTTCTGCCTCTGGAGTTCTTCATAGTATCGTTCTGTGTACTAAGTACAACTGTAGCAGTTGGATATCTCAGACTTAGTATGTCAGAAGGATGTCTGTACTTTCTAACCTGTTACTGTCAGGTCCCCCTTGATACTGAGTATGTCATGCGATAATGTATTGTTAAAATAGGGACTGTTTACGGGACTTAAGGGCAGACATATGGTAGCACATCACAGTTTTGGCTGGAATAGAATTAAGTGTCTTCATAGAGACTCACATGATGCTGTGTTTTGTAGTTAAGATAAAAATAGTGTTGATAGCACACCAGTATTTTAGTTACTGAGCAGTACTGTACAGAACCAAGGGGTCTTTGGTTAGGGCTCTTCAGGGAGCAAAAGGAGCTGGGAGGGGACAGATCTGGAACAGGTGACCCAAACTGGCCAAAGGGATGTTCCCTACCATGTGACACTGTGCTTAACAGTATAAAGCTGAGGTAAAAGAGGAAGAAGGAACATTCAGAATGACTGTATTTGTCTTCCTGAGAAACCACTACATGAGATGAGCCTTGTTTTCCTGGGAATGGCTGAACATCTGCCTGCCCATGGGAACAGATAAAGTCTTTGTTATGATGTGTTTGCATGTACAGCTTTGCTTTACCTAGTGAACTGTTTTTATCTTAACCCACAAGTTCTTGCACTTCTACCTCTCTGACTCTCTCCCATCCTGCCTAGAGGAAGCACGTGGCTGTGTGGTGCTGAGCTGCTGCCAGATAAACCACAGCACAGGAAAAACAGATTCAGCTGAGTACTGTAGGGGGACAGCCAGAAAGATCTTTCGCTGCTGTCTAATTTCAAGCATAGTTTTAAATTAAAATTTTTATTGCTTTCACTGATGAGTGCTGCTGCTGTTATTATTATTAATAATATTATTATATACTCAGTCTCTCCCTGCTGTTCTCCTTGTATTTAAGTCTTCCATACCAGCATTCCTGGAAGAAGTACCTTGTAAAAAAAAAAAAAAAACAAACAACTATTAACTTTAGAAGTGGTTCTGAAAACCTTTTGATGATTTTCCTTTGCCCCTGTGCTTCTGCTTAAACATATTGATGTCTCTAAGGAATAGCTCAAAGGGTTCTGTGCAGAAAGCAGGCGCAACCTGTTAATGACTGTCCCACCGCTTAACTAGCCATAAACGTAATTGCTAACCTGCTGTAATGCAAACACATCCTTCTGGCTCAGCAGGGCTCCGTCTGCAGCGTATGAGGAAGTTGCATGCTTTTCACATCAGAATAAATTGTCAGTTATGCCACATAGAAGCATGTAAATGAGAATAAGGGATGAGTCTTAGTAGTTTTCTCGGCTGTGACTGGACTTGAAGTAATCAACTGCGTTTGGCTGATAAGAGTTGGATTTAGCCCTAGGTCAGTTTCTGAAGAAAAATGTAACAAAGTGGTTATGGATAATTTTGAGTCTTTGGAGGACTAAGATGCTAATTTAGATTTTAGTCAGGTTGATTTTCAGCCCTGGGGAAAGATTACACAGTGGCTGAAGCTTTTGTTTTGTTTTGTTTTTTAATTTATCCTTTGTCTTTCAAAGGTTTCTCCAAGTAAGTAATCCCTACAGCCTGCTTTTCGAAACATGTGATTGGGTGTTCTGTGCTTGTTAAACTGTGGGTGTAACTTGTGTTAGTAAATGTGCGAGCTTGGAGAGGGATATTAAATAGAGAGGAGCAATATTTGAAATGAAATGCAGCACTGAAACAAGAACAAGTAGATGTGAACTACTTATAACTAAAATGGGAAGAATCAGAGCTGTGTGTTATCTCAGGAAGTGGTTTCAGAGTGCACATTCAGTTGCTGCTCAGAGTTCCTCATGTGTGCTACCAGTTGACTGTTTTGAGTTGCTTCCCATTAACTGCACCAAAAACAAGCTTCGTCTCAATAAAGGGAGTGCAAAACTTTGGGTCAGTTGCTTCATCTCCATCTGAAGAATAATTAACAGTAAAGATTAAAATTTTCAGGCATCAGTAACTTGGAGGTACAGCATCAAGTTATTTAATAGCCTTGTCTGAATTGGTTCATTGTACACTCCCAAAAGTGTAAGTACAAAAGCAAGGGATGACAAAGTAATAGGGAAGCAGACATGGCTGTGGATGTTGGTGGGAGTCACAGTAGCCACTTATACAGTATCATTGCTTTTCCTCGATGCCAATGAAGAAATGTATATTGAGCTTGGGTTTTGATTAATTTTAAGTAGGTGTTTTCTCTCTGTGTTGTCCTGTAAGGTATACTTAACAGCTGCTATTCATCAGGATCCCTGCTGGGTGGTTCTTTGTCTCTCACTTGTATGTTAACTTTTCTAGCAGCTCAAATTCAGTCTATTGCTCAGACTTCTTTTTTTAATTATTATTAACATAAAACTTGGCTAGCCAATCTTATTCCTTAACTGGCAGATTACTGTCTTTGGTAAGGACATAAATTAATAGTCTATGACAAAACTACTTAATACTTCATGTAGTTGCATCACAATCCAGACTGTCTTAATTAGTCTTTATCTTGCGCTGCCTCGGGCTGTGACCTCACATGCTAAACCAGGTCATAATGGGCTGGGATGGGAGGAGTCAAATTCAGTGCTACAGGAAATACTGGTGATTCGGTAGATGAGGTGACACCTCTGAGTGAATGTTTTCCCTGTGCCCCAGACTGGTAAAGGGTGGGATGTAAAACAGAGATCCTTTATTAAATTTCTATGCTGTTCCTGGTAAAAGTGAAACTGTTGATTCAGAGCTCTTCTAGTCCAACCCCCCCACACCCGATAAAGCAGGTTACACACTTTAGTGGTTAAATGCTCCTTATGTATCCAATTTCTGCTTTAGTAGGATTGTTACTCTCTTCCATCTTAAACTGCTCTTAGAATTATTGTGAAGCTTTACCTTCCAGAAGTGGTAACTTGTTAACAGCTGGCAACAGATTTGTTTGTCAAAGCAGCAGTCTGTTTTGATGCCTTTCAAAATCAAGGGGCTTACACTCATGTAAGAAATGTCAGGTTAAAGATGAAAAGCTGACAATTATTTTTGATTTTTATTTTTTTATTTTTGGCTTTGAATATGTGCAGGGTATTTATTTATTAATTTTGGCGTGAATGTAAACACTTGCAACATGGCCAAGGATACTCAACTCACTTTATGTTTTTTCATAGGATTCAAGTGCCCTGTATGTTCAAAATTTGTATCTTCTGATGAAATGGATTTACATCTCGTGATGTGTTTGACAAAGCCAAGGATAACCTACAATGGTAAGAAAGAAGTAAGCTGATCGTTATTTCTTTATCTAAACCTTAGTGAAAGTATCTTTTTATTTAGTAAGACGCTCAAGTAACTGATACAATCAACTCAGAAATGGTGTGCTGTTATCTGTAGTTAATTTTTTCCAGATAATTCTTTTGAATGTAGTCTTTTTTGTGGTATTGTAGACTAATTTATACTAATGATTTATACTGCTGACTTGTATTACAAATATACAATTATTCTTATTTGGGCGTGTTTCATTTTATTTTTGATCATAAAGTCAGATATTGATCAATGTCCATTTAGTGTCTATTTGAATATGTATAGCTTAAATGACCTCTCATCTAATGGCATATAGTGGTTAAATATATCAATCAAGTCTCCTTTTGGGAATGTTGTAAAGAATTGTTGTATGAAGCACTCCATGCTATTACTAAGTCAAGAAAGTGACTTGAAGGAGCTAACAAAGTTTCACTTTCTGTTGGATGTATGTGGGTACTTCGTAAGGATTGGTAGATAGGTCCCACCTTCAATTTTTGTAATAGAGTTTAGTAAGGCTTTTGCAGATGTCAAATGAATCAACTGTGGTAGCTCTTTTTTTTTTTTTGCATAGCACTTAGCTCTCCTAATGAGCAGCCTATGATGCAAGACAAACAAATCCTGCAGCTGTTGAGGGTCAAACCTTTCTATCTGTGAACACTGTTGCTTGAGTTGACACTCAGAACTTTGGTAGATTCTCATAAAGGTTTAAGAAAACTTGGAATGAGAAAAACTTCCTGTATAACTAGTACCTGCTTTGACAAAGCTGCCTTACCATCAGGAAACCTTGTGTTGCCTCCTGGATTAGCTTACTGCTTATCAGTCATCAGGTGTGGAATTTGTGAAAGCAGATATGATTAGAAAGAAGGGAGTTAGGCTCATCACAGAGGTATACAGCAAGAAGTTGAGAGGTAGTGGACACAAGCTGCTGCCAGGATAACTTAGATTGAGTCTGAGGTTGAAGGTTCTCATAATGAGGATGGACCAACATGGGAACAGATGCCCTGAGAGTTTTGTGTAACCTCTGTCCCTGGAGCTGGCCAGAATGTAACTGAGCAAGGCTCTGAACAACTTAGACTAAGAGGCCTTTAGAGATCCTTTCTAAAAAAAGTTGGTGTATAAATAACCTACAGTGCTATGGACTCATTGACTTCCCTGTTCCTTTGCTTTTATGATATCTTACATTGTACTTCATCTTGGAGTAACTCTTGAAGGTTCAGCAGGTTGATGGTTCAGCCCATCTTATTTTTTGTCTGGATAGCAATAAAGCATCAGGGACACTTGAACAAAACATTAACTGCAAAAATGATTTGAAGTCATATAATTGTGAAATCCATGTCAAAGTGCAGTACTCAGGTAAAGTAAATATAGATTTATTTATTTTATTTATCCTGTTGTTGCAACATATATTTGAGGAGGTTGGCTTCATTTAGCAGAGAATTTTGTTTCTTTTTGATCTGGTGGTGGAGGTTGTTATTTTCATTTAAATTTGGACCGGACAGTTTCCAAAGTAGGTTTTTAAGAGAGCTGTGTACAGAGAAATGTTGAACATAAGGGAGAAGCAGGCTAGTCAGCTCAGTCAGGGAGGGATAATGCACTTGGGGTCAGTTTGGATGGAGCAGGAGGAGGCAGGCTGCTGGCAGAGAGCAAGCTCTGGCTATAATCCAACTCATGAGATCTGCACAAATTACAAGTTGACAGACTGAAATCCTTTGCTCCTGCTGCTTCCTACATGTACATGCAAGCACAGTCATCCGGTGAACGTTTTTGTCCAAAGAAACAGCAATTGCATAACAACCTCTTGGTACTGTTGGTTGTGTTCCATTGTACCACAGTGGTGCCATATTCAGCATGTTATTTTTCTTTCCAGCATTGTTTCTCCCAGCTAGCCCACAATTAATTGGAGCTCTTCAAGGCCATCTTGTTATCTTTGTGTAGTCTCCTCAGTCAAAGAAAAAGAAAAGCTCATGTCCATAAATGAGCAGAAATAAAAGCTTCTGAGGGGCACCTGACACCACTCTGTCAATAATCTTCAACATGACAATATCAGTTGTGGACAGTACAGTATGAGGTACTAAAACTACTAAATTACATACATAGGTTTGAGGGAGATACTTAACTGGAATTATGGTTTCAATCTCATAAACTCTTAATAGAAGTGTGCATCGATCCTTAGAATTGCAGTTGGTTAGCTCCTGGACCTGCAGACTGAATCTTGTAGTATTAAGTTGGTTACTTACTTTACTGCAATGTAAAGAAATGGAGGATATGGCTTCAGAGTTAGGTATCACTCAGTAATTTGGGGCATAGTTGTGATCCATTTGAAGAGACTAACGTTAGAAAAATAACTAGCAGATCAATAACTTGGCTAAATGTTGCTGTGATTACAGGTCTAGAATTGTATATGAATATCTAAATGATTTCATTTTTCCTCTGTTTTTGCTGTTTGCCAGGATAAGGAGATCAGTGATGGATATGTCTTTCACCTTAAGCTACAGGAAGGGCATCTTGAATTTTGCTTGCAAGAAGAAAAAGTGTTGTACTGGCTTTTGATCTCTTTCCCAAAGGGAATTTTAGTCTCTTTATGCTTTACTTTCTCACGGGCCCTTTGCTGGATATACTCAAATAGATCTATGTAGGCATATCATTTGTTTACATTGGTTGCTGATGGTTTCCTACTTCTATCTAGAAGGAGAAATACCTATTTCTTTTATTTGCTTTTCTCTCTTTATCTTGTATTGAAAGTAGCTGAAGGAAGCCTTTGGCTTTTGGGGGTTGGGAGATGTTTTAAAAAGTGAGCAGTTACATTGAACTGTGTGTGTATCTAATTCTGTACTTGTTACAGTTCCTCGTACTGTAAATGTATGAAGATGAGTTGTTCTTCCTAGGAAAGGTCAGGGAGCAAATTGTGCATCTTGTGTGAATTTGAGACAGGCATTCTTTCTTTTTAATGCAAGCCTAAGCCCAAATAAGTCCTGTGCACTGGATAGCCACAGGTTGCTAAAAGCCACTTTTATGGAGGAAGTGGATTACTTGCTAGATGACCTGTTCCTTTAGTTGAGTTTGTTTGCTTTGAGAGTGTGTGTTGGGTGTTTGTTGAAAACAACTGCTAACATTGTATGTAGCATGCCTGTTCAACTTCTCCAGGCATGTCTTCTCTTTCTTGTCTGCAGTGTTGAGTGATGTGCAGGACCCACTTAGAGGCAACTCTCCCAGAGATGCTGCTCACAGAGAGCCCTGTTGGCCTGGTACAGCTGTTTGCTTGAGTTGCTCACAGTGCTTCAGAACCAACTTGCCTTGACCTTCTGCGCTGTTGGGTCAGTTTGCATTCCAGCTGCTGTGAGGCAGATGATTAAGACTTACCTGGTGAAGTGTATGTTTTGAAATGCAAGTATAGCTTTGTGTATTTACAGTATGGGTACGTTTTTTCATTGGAGGATATTTAAAATAAAAATGAGAAGACCCAAGCGAGAGGGCTGCTGGCGGCTTAAGACCAACTAGTTTTAGCCATTCTGCAACTAACGCCGCTGAATCCTTTTGAAGAAACCTTGCAGCTGGTTCTGTCTGAAGTAATTCTGTTTGTCTTTTTGAAATGCCTTTGTTTGGTTCTCAGGACACTTTGTAAGACTTTATTATTATTAAAGGGCCTCTCTGCCAGCAGGGACTAGCAGACTGGCAGCCTGCCAGCTGGGGAAGCCAGTGACCCCGGGAGCTGGGAGAGCCAGTCAGCTCCCTGCCTCCTTGGCTGCTCGGCCAGCCGGCCTCTCCTCTCTCAAAAGTTTTCATTGAATTAGCACATTCCTGTGGAATATTTTGGGTTTCATCGAGTCAGCGCTTTGCATCGGAACGTTGTTCTACTGGAAACTTTCTCAACGGGCCTCCTTAGAGCCGTGTGCTCAGGGTAGAGCTGCTTTGGCATCAGCGCTGCTTTCACTCTCGTTGCTCTGAGTTTAATTCAAATATGGTAGTGGCTCTGATTAGCAGCCGCTGTATTAACCGAGGTTTTCGTTTAGGAGAAAAACTTGCACTAGTCTGATTTTAGAGAGATTGTTAAGATATCCAGCGCACGAGCTGCTGGAGGATTTTCCATGACCCAAGGTAACTGCTTTGCAATTGTTTGTTTAGGTTAGCAAGGGGGCGAAGCAGGGCTTTCTCATGAAGGGTATAAATACGGTTATTTGTAAAACAGTTTAAAAGAGGAGCGATAGTACTGTTTGAGGCCTGCACGTGAGTCTGTTTCAGAATCCTGAATTGGCAACTGCCAGAGCAACGATCTTGTTACAGGAGTTATCAATGTCTACATGACAACTATAGCATATGCATTATGATCAATGAGAGACTGGCAGAAATCATCCTAAGAACTGCATACAAGTATTTTTTCAAATATTCTTTGGTAATTTAGACTTTTTCTATCAGAGGTTGTATTATTTTTAGATTTGTGGCTGTTTCAAAATCGACTTTTATCAGAACTTACTCAGCTGATATTGCTCAGTAGAAGAGAAGAGAAAGATTGCATCTTAACCCAGCATTTAAACTATTGAGATCTGTGATTCTGGTTGTTCTGCCTCTGCAATGACTTGGTTGCATCTGTACTGGAAAAAAAAAAAAGAGGGTGTTTTAGCCAGCAGCTCTCTCTCCTGATGCTCCGAAAACATCAGTCTGAAGGAAATAAGAATTAAGAATAAGAATTACCAACTTCAAGTTCATGTCCCTGCCAGGATTCTCAGGGTATGAGACCATACCCTAGAAGACCTTGTGAAAGGGCATGGTGCCAGTCTGCCTGGAAAAGCTTAAGCCATCCTCTCTGTCCTCATCCTTTAATAGGACTAGACTTTCAGCAAAGCGGTACAAAATAATACCAAGGCAAAGCAGTTCCTTCATTCTGAGATTAAAAATTTTCTGTAGAACTTTTCAATTCTTTCATTTTGGAGTTGAGAAATATCCTTGGCCAAGAGTTTCTCGCTTCTTACTTTGTCCTGGGTGATTCCACACACTGTCCTTGAGGGTGCGTTGCGACAGGCAAAGAGCACACCCTGCACAGTGGTGTCACGGGACACGAACAGACACTTAGACTGTGTCTGCAGTTAAAATAGTGACATTTACTTCTGTTCTGATCATGCGTACCCATGAAAACCCTCCTGATTATGTAGGAGGCTCATTCAGTTCCCCTAATGCTTTAAAACTGTTTGCTAATGCATTTCTTTAAAATAATTAGGACCATTAAACATCTGTTGAATTTCAAGATTTCTTGTTGTGTAATGACAGTAGAAGATCGTTGCTATCGTAAAATAAAACTTTAATCTCAAACACAGCTGTTATCCTGTGAATGGGTATAATAACGTCAGCTCAGACCTCATAATTGTCCTGCAAGTGTTGCAGTTTTGACAAGGAAACTTGTTTTTGAAGGTCTTGATCAAAGTATATTGATGACGTTGTACTTCCTCTGTTTAGGAATTGTTCACCTTTTCAGCAAGGAGGAAACTTCCACTGTTTTTCTTCTTTGTAGACCTTGGATTAGCTATGAAGTAAGTAAGGTCACACTCAAGTGAGAGTGTGGATCTACCTCCTAAAGGAGGTGGGACCTGCTTCTGTGACCCCATTTCAGCCTCAGTGGGTAAACTGGGTCAGTCTTTGATGGTATGGAATTGGAGCATTTTCAGAGCTGCAGCCTCCAGTCTTTCCTCCAGACCCAAAAACTGTTAACTCTTTGCTACTAGGAAAGAAAGGTAAAGTGCGTATTTTTAACCGTGGTTGTGAAGAAAGCTCCCAAACTGGAACACAGTGTAACTGAGAGGGAAGTGCCTCAACTATCTGGAACAGCAGTTCTCAGAACTGCAGACTACCCCATTTATCTCGCTAAGATACAATCTTGGAGGCTTGGTGGTGCTGGTTTAAATATCAACATTGCTCACTAGCTTACTCTTCGTGTAAGAGGAAAGGAAGCATAGTTTTGTAAAGTAGTGCAGTTTGGAAATGTTTAGCAGATTACAATAAATTTTCTTGACTGCAATGAATTCAAGTCAACGGACTTGCATCCTATTACAGAGGAATGTGCAACTTCAGGACATCAGACATCGCATCCATTCATCTTTATGCTTCTCTCCAATCTGTCTTGAATGCTACTATTTTTAATGAACCTTTAGGGAGAAGGCTATTTGTTGGGTGATTCTGTGCACATTTGCCTTTGAGCCAGGTGTAAACCTAGACAGTGCTTCCTGTGATGGAGTTCTCACAAATCATTCTTGGCCACATAATGTCACCTCATACTTAAGTTCTCGAGAGTGAGATGACTATTTTTTCTCAGTACATTAAAGTTGCCTTTATATAAATGCATATACATGCCGTGGGAATATTTTCAATGCGGCACTGAATAAATACAGTAAAGCTTTTGACAACTATAGAAAAGCCCGTTTCTGAAAGGAGTGGGGAAAATGGGGATCATTCATGCTCTGAATAGCTCAAGTTGTTTCTTTTCTTTACAAACTACTCCTCATCTCAGATACTGCTGTTGTTTCACTTTGGTACTGACAGTGCTGCTCATGTCAAGTGACAGTTCATGTCCCAGAAAATTATAGATACACCTGTGAACCAGTGCTGCAAAGAACAGCTGCACGTGAAGAAAGGAGTGATTCAGATCACGTTAGAAGAGGACTTGATATATTCTACTGTATGTCATTGTGCTTCTGGTGTTACACAATGGCAGTGCAGTGCTGCACACAGCAGTAAGTGAAGGAGCAGTTTTGTTAGCTCAGTAGCAAATGCTCGCTGTGCTGTGACTGTGCAGCATGTGATCCAGGCAGATAGGAGCTACCTTCCATGTCTTACTCTTAATCAGTCTTTAGCTTTGAGAGGTCATTTGGAGGATGTCATAAATCGTGTCTGCAACTGCTGCAGTCTTGTGACTGATGGGAATTTAGCTTCAGGGAAAATAATGTTCCTTGTTTTGAATGGTAATTCTGCAGTTTGTAAATCTGATACCTCTAAAACCTTGCAATTTTACTCCTTTTTTTTCTTTAATTGCTCTGCAGAAACAATGCTCTTGAAAGTATGCATCTTTTCTGCACCATAGAGAATAACTTTCATTGACTGGATGCTGAAATAAGTACTCAAAATCTTATGCTTTTAAACATAAATACCAAACTGCATCTCATGGAGTGATCTGTGTAGGAATCCCATTGTATTTTCTTCCCCAGATTCATTACTGTTTTGCAGGAACTAGAACCAATTATTCACAGTCTTTTTCCCTAAAGACATACAAAGCAATGAGCAGCACTCCCTTTTGCTCAGAAATGGCCCCAAGGGCAGATCAATTGAAAATATAGCCTGAAATGCCATTTGTAAGGGCTTTTGTTTGATTTTCCCTTCAGATTAAAATCTTGCTTTAAAGCTTGCTACCCTTTGATCATTTAAATTGTCTTGCACTTATGACTTGCAGACTCAAAACATCAATGATAAAGGAAGTCAGTACAGTTTTTTGTAAGGGGGGGGAGGGTGTCTGGTGGTAGAGTAAGTCTAACTCTTCCAAAACAAGCTGCATGAAAACTCTGTTATTGAGGTAGAATGCTCTCAGGTCTGAGTTGGAGATTATCACTGCTTACATAGGAGAAAAATTTACTAGCTTTTTAAAGTATTGGTAGTGAAATTCAGTGATTCTAGACCAGCTTGTAAATTCTTTCTTGACAATAATTGCATTGACTATATACCGATGTAGCTGCCAACTAGTAGACTAGCCTACCTAGGACAGTAGGCTACTATACATCTCCCTGGAGGAACCTTCTTGCTCTCTAAAGTTTGCATAACTTTGTTCCACGTGGCCACAGATTTGTGCAGCTGCAGAAATAACCCCAATTCTACCACAGCTGAAACAGGAGAAACTTCATTGATAATACATTCAGGTAGCTTTTATAGATAACATTAGATAGTGGGCTCCCTTCATGTAACTAAGTAATAATTTAGTATCTAATGATAATTCATTAGCCTACAGCCAGTGATTACTTGTGTGGGGAGGGAAGATGGGGGTAGGGAATTGTTTGGTTGATGCTTTTATCTTTTTTTCCTTCCAGTTCCAAGTGAGTCTGTTTTGATCTATGCCTCTCAGCAAATATACCTTGTCGTAACGGCATCTGGTAGCTTTGATAGCCTGTATGTTTATAAACAGTGAGAGAAAGGAAACCTTTAATATGGTGATGGAGAACTGTCTTTTGGGGTCATCTTTTTTTAAATTAACTCCTGTGTTCATCAGCTTGTATTATTGAATATTATTATTGCTAGGAAATAGATGTTCCTTGTGAGCTTGTGGGGTGACCCTGGAGTTGGAGTTCTCCAGCTTATAATAAAATTGTAGGATATTCACCATTGGAAGAGAAAGAGCTGTTCAGGAGAAGGTGGAGAGGTGTGTGGGTTGCTACCTCTTGGAATGCATGGTGCTTTGGTGCCTGCTCAGTGCTGATGGAAATGAATTCATTTCCCTCTGCTGCTGTTCATCTGGAGGTGGATCCACCTCTGTGAGCAGTATGTCACTCTTGGGAGGTCAGTGTCCATGGGCTTCACATCTCTGCTCCTCCCAGAAGGTGCCACTTCTTGATGGGAGGAGGAGGAAACATCCTCCCCCATTTGAAGAACCTCCTCAATGTGTGCCACACTAGGACAGGCAAACACTCTGGAAGTAGTTCTCCTTTGTCCAAGTAATTTTAACCTCAGAGTCCTCAACCGCTCAGTGACTGATGCTCCAGCCACAGAGTCCTCTTATTAATAGGGTTCAGATCAGAAGGTGGCTTGTGACACCATGGCAATGTGATTTAATTGTGCCCCGCAGTGACAAAAAACAGTTGTTTTAAGGGTGAGATGCTCATGGTCTGGAAGTTGCCGTAGTTTTGAAGGAATAGGAAGGGTAGGAGTGGGAGTAGGAGTACTGTGCTCCCCTTTCCTGGGATAGCATCCCATGCCATTTTGCTTGCCTGAGAGAATAGCTTCCTCTTGGTCACAGGGATCGGCAGGGGCTCTAGTCTCCTATTCATCCTGTGTCTGGAGTCCCTTTGATGAGATGGCAGCAGTTGTGTTCCAGGAGGGTTGATGGTTCCCCACTCCCAGCCCAGCTGTCACTGGCGGTCTCTATTAGTTTAATGTCCTTCTTGTGTTGTTGTTTCCAAACCTCCATGCAGCGCTCTCAGTGAGGCTTCACCAGTGCAGAGCAGTAGGCAATCTTCCTTCTCCTGGTGGCAGTGCTGGGCCTGATGTACCACCCTGGGTGCAATTGGCCCTTTTAGCTAACACAGACAACTGTTTCCCTTCACTAGCTAGCAATACTGTGCCTGATGCACCTACCCATGCTTGCTGGAATAAATTATAATACTGAATTGTCGGTTAGTGCATAGCAGAAAAATTGAAGTAACTCTGAAAACTCTGACTGCATTTTAGTTATCAGAAATTGTTGTATTCAGGCATTGGGATCCATTTTTGTTGTAAAACTGATTTAATTTCAAATAGGAATAGCTTGTAGAAGCAGTCTGGCTGCTGTGAACAGGAAAGGAAGACAAAAATTATGCAGTGATTGTATCCATGTCCTGTGTGTGTACATTGATACCAAACGTGCCATTTTTGCTTGGAGAAAAGAGATCTGGGTTCAGCTGGGAAGGGCACCCTGTTGGCCTAGCACCTGCCACCAGGGTTAATAAGCCAGAATTTATACCCACTACGTTTTGGCAGCAGAATTTTCATTGTGTGGTACTCATCATATCTGCTCTAAGAATAGCATCTTAGTCAGACACACCTGTTTTTTTCCCTCCCCTTTTGTAGTTTTGCTCTGTCTCATGGTTTCAGCCTTCGTGGCATCTTCGTTAATGCTCTCTGTGCATTCATTTTACATCAGATCAAAGCCAGCTCTGTGCCAAGCTTGTAAAGAAATGAGGCTGTTATTTGGCCACTATTACAAAGACCGGGGAAAACTCAGTGTGCTCAGGGTACCTGTAGGAAGAGAGGAATAAGAGCCTGGAAAAGAAACACAAACACTGAAGCATATCATACAGCCAGCTTTAAAAAAAAATAGCTGTGTGAAAGTAACAGCATTGCCTGGAGTAGAAGGATGGCTAACTGTAGCTGGCCTTTGTTTCCTCTCTCCTTATGCTCTCTGAGGGCACTGTTTCCCATATCATTTTCTTCCATAAAGGTTTCTAATCTGCCTGCTTCCTCTACATTGTGGTAGATGAGAATTTTCATAAATAGCTTTCAATAAGCCAGCAGGTCCCCATCAACACTCTTGTTTTCTTACAGACCATTACTAGAATGAAACTTCCTAATTGCTTTGTAATGATTTACATTTTTCTTCTGTCTTCTGACCATGGTTTCAGTGACAATGAATGCTTAGAACCTCACTTTTTGGAGGAACTCGCTTCTGTGATATTTTGTTCTCCTTTCACGTTGGGGAAAAGTGGGCTTGAAGTCATTTAAGCTTCCAAAGAAAGAAGGATTTCTAACTTCGGTGGGGAATCCTATTGTACAGTCACAGCAGCATCTTATATTTGTCAAATCTCTGTCAATTCAGACCTTTAATTCATCTTGATCAGAGACGGTCGTATTCTGTTATTTGTGCTTCACCTCATCTGCACTCTGTTTTCCTCTCCTAGTCTTTGTGTTGTTGGTAATAGCATCCATGCTTGACTGGCAAAATTACTTGCTTTAATAGAATACAGCGTAGTAGTTAAGTCTTCATTCTGACCGTAAAGCTATTTGCAGGTAACAGTCTCTGTAAGGCCTGTGAAGGAATTCTTCCCCCTCCTCCTGACTACAGTGGTATCTTTTCCTCGTTCTATCAGATTTCCAAGTGATGTACTGCGATAAGATGCTTCTGGAGATAACAACTGCTATGAGTTTCATGCCTGGTTGTTTCTTATGGATTTTTTTTTTTAGTTGCTTTTTGTTCTTACTAACTTTGCTAAATAAGTTAAATAAGTTATAGTTCCTGCACGAGGCAAATTGCATTTCACAATTCTCCTGTATTATTTCTTGCTCTGGCAGAAAACCATGGAGTTCAGACCCTTTTGGCCTGGGTCTCTGGATTATGATCTTGAGTTCTCATTGTATCTTCATTAATTTTGTATCTATCATAGCAGTTTCTTACTGCTTGTATAAATAGTCAATAACACATAAGCAGCCTTGATTTATTCTTCAAAGATAAGCATTGTGTAGCCAAAAAAAAAAGATGATTTGCAGGCATGGATTCTGCGGCTATAATTCTTTCTTGTTCACTTCTGTAAGTTGAATTCATCCAACCTAACTCTCAACCCTGTAAGAAACAATCCTCACTGCTGCAGACTCTGTCAGCAATAGATGCTGGCTGCCTCTGGCCGCTTACTCAACCACTCCTCCTTTTGTAGCATATTTGTGGTATAAGATCCTCTTTGATGGTAAACTCAGCCTGGAGAAGTGTAAATCATTCTTTCGCAATGGAGCAAGGAGAAGGAGGTATTCCCCCCAGTGACAGTTCCTTACAGGTTGGGTTCTTTTTTTTTCTAAGGACTCTTCATTTTGCTGCCATTGCATTTCTTGTGGGTTTGCTGGTTTTTATTTAACTCTTGACATTCAAGATTAATGCTTGAAAGATTGTGATGTTGATAAGAAAGGAAGGAAGGAAGGAAGAAAGGAAGGAAGAAAAAGGGAAAACAAAGAAAGAAAACAGCTTATTCTATGAGCTGCAATAAGGAAGTATTTGTTTCAGTTGCTCCAGACGAGTAGGCACATGGGTACACCACTCATGACGGGTTGGACTGCAGGGCACTACTTTGGTCCTGCAGCATTCAAGGCTTTTCATGTGGTCACTCACAGATGGGAAAATGTTTAGAAGTATTTTGATCTCTCAGGGATAGTGTTTCTGAACGGAGGGGAGAAGCCTTGAGATGAACACATCATCCCAAGGAAGATCATTCAAGGAATTTAACCCTGGAGTCAGTCCCAGTGTAACTGCATCAGTTTAGCTGGAATGGGGACAGTGTAGGATGGATAGCTCTGACACAAAATCTCTTTACATCATGTTCTGGAATACAAGGATGTTCCTGGTTCTATTGCAAAGAGATGCTCATATCTAGACAAGAGTTTGAAAGTGTAGCGTGGTACTTAGAAATGTGGTGAATAGAACTTGTCGTTAGAAGGCTTTGCAAGAGGAGAAAGTTGTTTAACCATCCTGAGATGACTTGGGCATTTTAATTGCAAGCAGACTGATTAAATAGAAGTTGGAAAGACTGCAGTTTCAAGCAGATCTCTCAGATTCAATCAGATAATTGTTAGCTAAGCAAATCTTAAGTCACAGTGGAAATACATAGTCACTGTGGCGATTGATGTAAAGACAGAAGCACAAGGCATTTCCAAATGGAGTGTCCAGCTGGGCTAATAAAATTTAACTTGCGAGAGTACCTATTTCACCATGGTACTCTGTAGGAGACGCATAAATATGATTTGAGAAAGTTGGTACGCTGATCAAGTTAGCATAGGGTTGACCGGCTGTGGATGTTGCTGTTTGGAGCTCAGAAGCTTTGTTTCCCAGACTACTTGGCACTTTATCGAAGCCTGGCTCTCCACTGTGAATCCTCAAATGTAAACATTTGAATGTTAATGGGATGTTGTGTAATAGCTGTATTATTTGTGATTTGAAAGGTTTTTGCTGTACTATTATCTCCTATTGAGACAGCATATCTTAAAGTTGTAGACAGACTTACATTGCGGCCACTGAGGTAAACTTCTTTACCAAAGAACTAAGTGCGCATAAATACCTTTCCTCTCCATTATCTAGTATACCTGATGTGAATGGTATCAAGGTAGCTAAAAGTATGCAGACTTTTTGGGAAGCAGGATGAATAGAACGTATGTCTATTACATTTGCATCATTGTTCATTGAGAAATAAATACTTTTCACTACCACACACACCTGATCCTTATCTGGTTGAACAGGAAGCACCTAGTTATTTCTCAGAAGTGGCTTCTGAAAGCTGAAAATGTTGCGGGAAAATCTAAATCTAATTCTTCACATGTTAGGTGTAGCCACAAAGCAGTGGAACTCTGCCAGCTACCTCCCTGCAGCTCAGTGAGGTGTTTGTGATAGGAATATTGCAAATTAGCCCGGACACTGTTGCAAATATTTTCGTAGTGATTTTCACTTTCCTCCTTTTTTTTAGTGTGTGCTGCCTCAGTACAATGTTTGTGTTTCAGGAGAGGGGAGGGCCAAAGTGTTTGCGCGGGTAGTCTTTCATGATGGACAGCTTGTTGTGTATAGTTAACTTAGTCTTGGACCATTGCTGAAACGGTGAGAGACAAGGGGCAAACAATGATAGCATTTGCACTTGACATAGGAAATCATAACAAGCTGCTATGTCGCTAGCAGCGAAGAGAGAGACACTGAACATTTCCCTACCCCCAAATTCAGCTAATGTTTTGTTGGTACAGGAGGCAATAACACGTTTTCTGTAGCTGTCTTTATTTATTTTTTGCATTTTAGTGCAGAAGGTGTTTCCAAATTGGCAAGTTGTGCATTGGTGTTTGAGGTTGTGTTTGTTGGAAATGAATGGAAAGTGGCAATGTTCATATAGTTGAGTAGAATGGGGATATTATTATTTTTTTTTCCACTGGAATAAGAGGAAACTGAATTCGAGTTATTCAGAAAAGCTGGATGCTGAATTTCAATGGGCTCCTCTTTCTAGAGCTGGTGAATCCTGAAAATCACTTAGCTGTGGCTCCAGGAAAGGCACTGGTCTTCAAAAATCATTCCTTTTCCTCTGAGCAGCGGGGGGTTGTTTGTATCAGATGAGTAAGAAGTGTTCCTGGTCAGGAACCCAGCATTTCTTCTGAACACGTTTCTTGCTGAAGGCAACGCAGACTTCAGCTTAGGGCTATGAAGAACAGGCTTCATAGGTGAGCCAAGCCAACAGCTTCAGCTGTGCCTCACTAAATGGATCTCATAGCTTGGAAAGCTGGGAGAGACTAAATCAGCATCTGCAGTGACAACTGCATGATCACCGGGGACCTGTTGAGCTGTACAAACTGGCTGTCCTTCAGAGAGTCTTCCTGCCTCAATTTTGTGGCCAGCAGAAGAAGAGTGACCTGGTCATCCCTCAGCTGGAGAACGCTGAGTCAGGGGTGGTTCCTCTTGTCCCTCCACAGTATTGGAGTGCAGGGAGCAAGTCAAAGACGCATCTGGCTTTAACAGTGCTGGGGATGGGCCAGGAGAGAAAGCTTTTGCTTGCAGCCAGTATGAAGACAGTTCCTGAGCTGCCTCAAAGAAACATGCCCCGCGTAAAGAAAAGAAAGAGTATGTTATTTGGGGCAGAATGAGTGAAAAACATTGATTCAGGACATCTAAAGCTTGACGTGTTCAGTTTACCTTTCTAAAAGAATAAATAAAACAAGTATTTAGTACATAACTGAGAGTAATCAGTAATGAAAATGAATGAACGTGTAACACATGCATGGTAGCGTGTACTACTTAATGAAGATTCGTTGGTATTTTTCGACTTCTTAAGGCTCTTGCTTTGCCAGTTTTCATGCTGATAAGATATTGATTGTTCAGAAGGTGTATTTCAAAAGGTTTCAGTCGTATTCATGATGGGCTGCACTTCGGTGTTGTCTGCAGTGATAGACGAGCTGTGGGCAACTTCCGTGGAAACTGCAGTTTGGAAGCCCTAGAAAAAAGAGTATATTTGGGATTAAATGGAAGATCTTTCTGATTTGTGCTGCACAGGATGCCCAGAGAGAAATGAAATACTGCAGCTCTAAGGTGGTAGTTATCCAGATGCAGCCTTCATGATTTGCTACACGATTTCCTGAGTCTGGGGCTATCTCTGTATTTACAAACAATAGCAGGAACACAGATTGGAATGACTTCATCCATAGGGTACGTGTTGCATGTGCTCCCAGTCCTCAGTTGAAAGTCAGGCTGTTTCATCACAGGCGTTACCTGTAACTTTAACCAGGGCTGAGTTGGCAGCTGTTGTATTTATCCCTAAGAAGTTGCAGAAAATGTTTCTAATCAAGTTGACGTGCAGCGCTGCCAGGATGATTGTATTTGATTTCAGTACCACTTCTCTTGCTATAAATGCACAAATGGAACATAGTTTATTTTTCAGCAGAGACAGAAGCAGGATTCCAGGAGAAAAAAACTACTGACAACCAGAAGTTAAAATCCTTGTAGTATTAAGCAGGGATAGAGGAGGAAAAAGTATTTGTGCAGACGCAGGAGGAAAATACTCTGCTCTTCTGCCAGAGTTCGTCTTTACACCAGCCTTTAGCCAGCAAGTGGTTGTTGCAATGGCTGGAAGGTGGAGGAGTGTTTACCTTCTGTTTGGTGCAAGGCAGATGGATGTGGGCGTGTGGTGAGTGTTTGTGTATGTGTGCACGTGTGGGTGAAATGGAAAAATGTGGCCTCTGCTTATTTCCACTTCCCACTTCCATTTAGGTAATACACTGATAAGAGCGTTATAAATGTAGTATTGTTGAAACCCAGTAATGTTCTTTTTATTTTTATTTTTTTCCCCTAATTTTACCTCCTTCCTTCTCTTCTTTTGTTGAGCAGTGCCAAATGGTGCTTGGGCATTTATAACAATTAGGAATTTGGTACCGGTTTCTTCAGTACTTAGCTTTGCTCTCACATGAGTGCCTATTAGCATCCGCAGGGTAATGGAAGAAGTGCAAAGTGCTTAACTCTGTGTTGTTTAAGATGAATAAAAGTACTGAATCCTGCTAACAGAATCTTTCCTGCCTTCCAAAGGCCACATTCAGCGATCATGTCAGCCTTTGCAGCAGTTGCTCTTGGCATGGCTGGGCCAAGCATGGCCTGCACTGACCACTGCATCCCATGGGGAAAGCCCTGGCTGAAGGCAGGGAGGCAAGGCGTTTGCCTGGGGCTTGGGTGGTAGGATTGGCATTGGCGAGAGGGAGAGCAGCAGCATCTGGGGAGAGAGATTATGAGAGCCCTAGAGGAGAGAAGGGGAGTCAGAGACACACCAGGGCTGGTTGAAGATAAAGCTGTTTAAATTGGCATCTCGCCCTGGTGTTAGCTAAAAGGTGCAGAGTTGTGTTAAAGCCCTCAGCAGAAGTTCTGAGCCATGCGCTGTGAAGTCTGTGGAACACGTGATGAGCCAGATCATGGGCAGTAGAGAATAACATGAAAGCAGTTCACAGAGATGTTTTCCTTTATTAATTTTTTTACAGAACAGCGTTTTAATTTTTGCCATCAAAGCTTGACTGAGTGTTTCCCTCTTGAGAGTGCTGGGAAGGGAGGCTGGGAATTAATTCACTGGAGGAACCTCAGTGCCGTTTTGCTTTGGGTGCCAGTTGCTAATCTGATTAAAAATAACTCTGGAAATTTGACTTTTATTAGCTATGTATAAGATATATGCTTGGTTTATTAATGGCACTTCTCCCAGTGACCCAGCTGTGGGAAGAGTCCATCTGCTTGTAGGACTCATTCTCAGGACAGTGTCTGAGAGCGTCAGGCGGATTCGTATCTCTGTAACAGGACTGTGCTGTCTCTGCAGTCTTTGTCTCCTGGTGTCAGATATTTTAATGTGTTTTCATGCAGTATAATAGTCAAGGAAGTCCTTTGCATCCCTCTTCTGGGCAGGCTGGGATTTTTTGACAACAGATGAATTTTTAACAGCTTTTGCATCGTTTCAGATGGCTTTCCTTCTTCGGTTCTTGAATCCTTACATCTTCAGACACTTAAGAAACAGAAGCAATTTCTTAAAACGATGCCTACAAATAACAATGTTGTGTGTAAAAAACGTTTTTGGTTTTCTTTGCTGTGATGTGTGTATTGTTTATTAGTTCCTTAGGGGTATCTCACATATCCCCATGAGGAAGCAGCACACGTGGCATTATACAGTGTTTTTAAGCATAACCAATGAAGATCAGCATGGAATGAGTACTCTTTTAGAAACCCAAGCACCTATAATTTGCTTACTGCATCCCATATTCTGGCTAAGAGCAGTGTCTGAGAGAGAAGGTTTTTATTAAAAACAATGTAGTTTCTCAGAAATTTCTATTTGAAAGGCAATTCTTATGCGTTCTTAGTAACATACTGTCTCCTCATTTCTTATGGGATTTGGTAATGATGCCAAAAATAAAAGTAACGCCAGGAATTTAGGACCTTCAGGTCAAAGGTATGGAATACAAGTGCTGGAGTGGCTGGTTAAAGTTAGAGAAAGGCAGATGTGTGGAAGAGAGATGAGTAGGAGAGAAGAAAGCAAATGATAGGCCAAGTGTGTAGAAGGAGGAAGTTAATAAGATCTGCACCTAGTTAATTAACTGCAGTGTCTTGTCTGGAGAAATATTATCTTCAGGCTTGGACTTAGCCTCCATCAAGATAACTGAACACGGGGAGGAGGGAATGGCTAAGCAACCCCTCCCCCAGCCCCCCCGGAATGAATCCTCAAAGTCCTGAAGTCAGTAGGCTTTGTCTGGATGATGGTACTGACTTTTCCCAGTGTTTAGCTCCTGGGGTCAGCAGCACAGTTTGAGTATGTAGCAGCTGCCTGGCTCAGAGCTCAGGTTTCCCAGCTTGGATCAGAGCAGTCTGTGGTGGGATGAGCATCTGCTGAGAGACTATAAACCCCCAAGGATTACTGACTGCTGACTGTGGCTACCCATCCCCTCTGTGCGGTTGTCTTACTGCAGGACTTCATTTTGAGCTATGACTGTGTTCAAGCAGATACTGAACCGTAACCATATTTTAAATTGAGCTGTTGAGATGTCTCTCATCAGGAATCTTCCGTCATATGGCACGTGTGACCCAACCTCACCTTGACAGCACTTTCTGCAGGACAAGAACTATCTTCTGCAGCTGCCTGTGATGTTCTGAATAAAGAATGTTTTACTTGTGCTAGTCTGCTTTTTGACTGTCCAACTTTGTTCTCTTTCTTCAGAGGATGTGCTGAGCAAAGATACTGGGGAGTGTGCAATATGTCTGGAAGAGCTGCAGCAGGGAGATACTATAGCACGGCTGCCTTGCCTCTGCATATATCATAAAGGGCAAGTATTCCTTATGGTGCATACCTAGAAGTTCTGACAGTTGCATTTATAGAATAACCAATAAAACTTGGTTGCTTTTTGCACTTCGCAACAGCAAAAACCAAGCAGTAACCACACGAGGCTGGTCTGTTTTCAGTAGTGCATGGGGACAGGACTAGGGGAAATGGGCTGAAACTTCAGCATAGGAAGTTCCACACAAATGTGCACAAGAACTTCTTTACAGTGCGGGTGATGGAGCACTGGAACAGGCTGCCCAGGGAGGTGGTGGAGTCTCCTCTGGAGATATTCAAGACCCGCCTGGACGCCTACCTGTGCGACGTGGTGTAGGGAGCCTGCTTTGGCAGGGGGGTTGGACTCGATGATCTCTAGAGGTCCCTCCCAACCCCTACAATTCTGTGATTCTGTGATTCTAAGGATGACTTTTAAGTGACGTCTTCCTGCATTTTCCCCAGTTAGCTTTTCCCACTTGCATGAAAAAAAGGCCAAAAATCACTTCTTTGGGAGTGGACGTCACAGCTATCAAGCTTGGACTGCACATGCTTTTGTAATAACAGCCTTGTCTAACACTGTTAGGCTGAAGAGGGAGTGCTTTGGCTTGGGGTTATTAAATTTTCGGTGAATGATGAGATATTCCTTTTTTTTGTTTATGGACATACAAAGATGTAGAGCGTGGACATGCACGTATGCCTATACATACATTCCTTTGTTAATATAAAATCCCACCATACGTGGAAATAATGAGAAACCAGTTAATATGCATTACTTACTGTGAATCATTACTGGGATATTCATGTGAATTTCTTTCATTTTTGTCTTGCATCCGACAGCTGCATAGACGAATGGTTTGAAGTAAATAGATCTTGCCCGGAGCATCCATCAGATTAAGGGAAGATTCATGTTCTTAGGTAATATTTAATTTCAGATGCATACATTTTCGCGATGTTTTAATTGTTATTATCTGAAATTGCTCTTGATGCTGTTTTCATAATTTGTAATTTGCTGATGCGTCACAGAACTGCAATATTAATCAGTAGATAATGACGTATATTACAATATATAAAAGGGTTTTGCATTCTTTTATGGTGTGGTCTGAAATGATGTATTCCAGTTTTAGCGCTGGAAAGTGGCAAGCTGGTGCCAGTAAAGCTTTAACATTAACTTTTAAAGAGTATTTTTTTTCCATGGAGATGAAACAAGATCAGAATAGCATAACGGTGTAATTCTGGACTATTCCGTGGCATGCGTTTCTGAAAGAAAGCTTAAAGAAATAAAAGCATAAAGAAATAAAAATCAACATTTCTATCCATCCCATCCCACAGAGGTTCTCATATTTCCAGCTTATAGTTGTTAATAAGTTTGGATCTGCATTCATTGTCAAAGGTTTAAAGGATGGGTTTATTCCATGAGTTGGCTGGTTCTAAATCTTCACCGTGCATTGAACTGCAGCTCCCAAGCATTGTGAAACACCAACGCTTGTCATAATTCTCAAAGGAACGGTGTCATGGTTCTGTGATGTTTGGTTATCAGTGTTCCACATCACAACTGAAATTCTGGTCAGTAGGTGAAAGTTGATTTTTGTTGTTTTGCTGAAGGTGAGAATCGCCTTCATAATCTGAAGACAGCATCGTTGGCATTCATCTGTTCATTTGTTTCACTTTGCTTCCTGAACCTACGTTTCAGGTCACGCTGCAGCACTAGGATTGTTGAACAGGTAGCAGAGAAAACCTGAGGGGAGGTATCCCGGTGCAGGGATGGCAGTTTAAAAGTCAGGTGGTATGAGCTAAAATTAGTAAACAAAGCAACCCACGCTTCGTATTGCCACCAGCAACTGAATTGTGGAAGTAATCCACGTGCTGTTTGTAAACACATTTGTCTGTGTAAATGCTCATAAGTGTTCTAACCTTGTGTTAAACACAGTTTGCTTTCCTTTTTTGCTCACAGCAGAGATGGCGATAATTGAGGGCTCTGGGAGAAGGGGAAGTAAAAGTACTTGTGTTTGTGCTGTTTCTGTGTGATAGATACTGAAATAGCTGAAATGCTGATACTTTACCTTCTGCTTTCTTAACAGCTGCTTCCACTGGTCAGAAAACATAGGAGATCTGAGGTTCCCTTGCTGAACACAGCGTGCCTGGCCTGAGAATAACTGTTCTTTGTGGCTGAAAAAGGCAAAGATGGACGTTGACATGGAAAAAGCATTGCGGACACCACTTACTTGCCAGTAGTGCTCAGTATACCAAACACTCATGCAATGGACACACAGGGATTTTGAAAATGCTGCACATTCTGTAACAATCTACTCCCCCACAGACGCTATTGACACTATTTTATATTGAAGGCCAAAGTTCCTAATTTCAGCCTAACTTCTGGTTCTGTGAAGAAGCGGGTTATTGGACACGTTTCCTACTGCTTCAAGTGGAAGCTGAGCCGTTTGATCCGTGCTATCTGAGACCCTTGCAGGAGGGTGGCCCCATTTTCGAGTGGGAACGTTTCCACCTTCTCGTTGGCTGAAGAAGAGTAAATGGCAAACTTTAGCGTAATCTAACAGCGTGACCTTATTTACTGAATTCATACCCTATTTTACGTTCTTCACTTTTACAAGAACAGAAAACATAAACTTCTCTGCACAGGAATACTATACGTCAAAATTTTCTAATTAAACCTTTGTCACAATGCAGTCCAAAGAGTAAATCTGGGACAGGTAACTAATTTATATTGATCCAAGCTATAGGGGTTGTCGAAATCTGCGCACTGTATTGCTATTTAAGTAACTAAAACCTTCTCTTGTACTGCTTGTGAGGAAAAACAAACGACCACACAAAAAGAAAGCAGCAAAGCAAAATCTTACAGCTATGCAACTTTTTTTTAGTAGGACAACAAAAGGAGAACTACCAACTTTAAGTGCTGCCAGTGAAGGTAATTTGTTTAACGGGTATTTTTTTAGAAACGTGTCAGGTAATTATTTTATCGTACTACTCTCATCTCCAGGCTGCCTCCTGAGGTGGAAATGAAGAACTGCAAATGTGGGCACAGCAAGAGGGTTTTTTATTAACGTGGGCGTGGGTGAGATAACATCGAGGTGGGATTCGTGTTGCATTTTTAAAACACGTATGTGCAAGTTTTTTCTTTGTTTCCTCGTTCGAATGTGTTTTGTTGTTGTTTTTTTGTTTTTTGATGGCAGGATTTGTAGTACTTTGCAATCTAAATAATTGGTCTCTTCATGTGGAGGCTGACGTCTGACCGTGTGGTTTGTTTTCTTTTTTAAAAAGGCACCTGCAGTTGTTTAATTTATTATTATTTGACTGTATTATATTGGTATAACCAAGGCTCCATGCATCTCCGGCCATCTCCAGGGGGCACAGCAAGTAAAACTTGTGGATGACTATTAGTTTCCGTAAAGTATCGCAGTTCCAAAAAGAGAAAGGGGAAGAAAGGACAAACTGGAAGAGATATCAGGGCTTAGAAGCATACCTGTTATATCGAGAACTAATCGTAGTAGTATCTGAATTTCACAGTACAGGGAAGAGTTTCTGAATATTTATTTGTGACAGCAGTTTTAGTGGGTTTCAATAGCGAAAATAAATTGCACACTTGAAATGTTTTTCTCGTACATACATAATTCTGCTGGCTTGGTTTTTGTTTCATACGCATTTCTTTCTGTTGCTGCTGCGATTCATATCAAAAAGGGCAAAGAACAGGAGCAGCTGCTGCTATATAGGAGAACAAGTGCAGTGCATGTTAGTAGACTCCCCTGTCTTCTTGCAGAGCAATTATTTCCTGGATAACAGTTTCCCCTGAATTTTGCACTGTAAACTGCCATTGTTATGCTGCAAAAGAAGAAAGGAGTCCAAACTAGATGGTTTTCTTAATTGATGATGCTGTTTCTATGCTTTTGGGTTTCTATCACCAGTTTCAGCTGAACCTGTAACTATGGAGCCCTGCTGTATTCTCTTTTTCAGTGGGAGCAGAACCGTTTTGTCACGCTTGAATTCGGAAGTCATATCGCATGTACAGTAGTTCCCTGCGCGGTTTCCTTTTTAGCTAAGAAAAGTTGTGTTGCCTTGTATTTTCACACAGGGTGAGGAACAGGAAGAATTACAGCACCCGTAATACAGTGGTGTTGCCTCCAGGCCAACTCTGAAGTGTTCTAAATTCCCACTGTCTACTGAAACTGAAGATGTTGCATTTACATTGGTTTGGTGTTTGCTGTTGGCTTCATGCCTGCAGAAACGTGATGTGTAAGCGGGTAGGTTAGTGTTTTGGTGTTCTGTGCTCCAAGGTCATAGGTGGTCTTTGGCTTGGGGATTAAGTAGATAGATATTATAAACATAAATCTGTTTACAACTTAAGCTTGATTTTGGTAGTTTGTATTCCTAGTTCATTTATTGCCATTTTGAGCGCCTGTGTTTTCTGTGTTCAGATGCAAATCGGTTGCTTAAAGACCCACAGTTAGAACTGCTGTCCTATGTTTAGGGCCAGCACGTCACTAGCATGGTTTTGCTGGGGAAAAGAGTCTGCTCCTGCTTCCATCAGCACAGTAGAGCTGCAGTACTTCACACTGTTTGAGGAACTGATGGGGGGACAGCCTTAGATGCTGGCTTTGAATTCTTGGTATCCGTAAATCTCTTCTGAAAGCCTATGGAAAGTTTTCCTCTATCAAAATGTGTAATATAGACCAAGCCAGAAATGACTTGGAAGCATGAGATTGATGTTTGACTCTGAAAATGCCTGTGGAAATTCACCTTTGTAAGTGTTCTGTCACCGGCTGTGTTGGTCAGCTGGAGGTGACCATGCCGTAGGTATTACTCATTGTAGGCAACACCTTCATTTTAATAGCCTCCACACAATGGTCCTGAATCATTGCGCTTCAGAAGGGAAAAATAAGCATCAAACGAGTCTTGTGTCTCAATCAAGGAATACCACACTTGTCCACAAGAAGCAATAACTTATATTTTGGTGCGATATGCTTCTTTGCCTGTAAATATATTAAAATTGCCAAGTCTGTGCTGTTTCACAGTATTTCAGTCATCTGACCTATATCTTCCCTAAGTAAGGAAGGGTGTAAAATAATTCCCATACTCAGGTCTGCCATAAACATGCTGACATGCTGCTTGCCAGAGGGGAAGAGTAGACTCAACACTGTCCTGAAATGTGAGGTTTTTTGAGCTCGTAGCATCCCTACGTGTCCTGAGTAGCAGTTGGTGTTCTCAAGCTCTTAGTGGAGGAGGCTGTGATTTGAGCAGAGTGTAGCAGTCCTCCATACAATGCCAAGAGAGCCGTGCTACTGTCAGCACGGGGCACTGATTGTCCTGTCTCTTCTAAATCGATCTCTCTCTAATAACGCTTCCCTTATGAAGTAGTCGAGTGAATTTTCTTTCAACATGTACATTAGACATTGTGAGTTCAGTGATGAGGGCGTGGGGGGAGGGAACTAAAACTTGAAGCACACCACAGATCTGTGGTATTTGGGGGAAGAATAAAGCGTCAAACGTGGTCTTAGTTGTAATCAATGTAATTTTTGTACTCAAGGGTAAGTGTACTGCAGTATGTTGAAGTGGAAAATGTAGGTAAGGTACAAAGGTGCGGGTGGGTACTTGTGAGCTGTTTCTCTCCCCTTTCTTCACCCCCTTTGTGATGCAAATGAGGTTTTACAGCTTAGTTTCCAGGTTTATGTACTAATCCTAGTTCCTAGCACTGGAGGCAGCGCTGGCTTTTTAATTAAGTCTTTGCTGAAAGTCTGGAGACTCCCAGCAGACTGCAGTCTCAAGCAAATGTGGAAGAGAGGTTTTTCTTTTCTTTCAGAACCGTGGATCTTTGTGTTGCTGTTTATAGACAGCTGGTGTCTAATAGCTGAGATGTGTTCTTGGCCTTTTCCATTTAAGGGCTTCAGAAACTTGCTGCGTTTCTTGCGTTCCACCCAAACGCAGGGAACTTGGCACTACTACTTATCTCTGAGTAGTAAGCACCAACAAAGCTCTCGCTGGTTCTGATGAAGGCCATGCCACCTTTGTGAATTGTAGCTGCTTTGTCACATTGAAAGAGAATCTGTGTGGATTTGGTATTGCAGTTTTGTATCTGCCAGTTCCGCGCGTGCAGCTGCGATGCTGCCAACAGAGCACCGCGTACCTGGCAATGCAGAAATGCTGCTCTGGGATCTCCCAGCTCACCTGTGCCAGTGGAGGATGGTCTCATTTTTGAAGAATTCTATATCTTGAGATTCACATTCCACTCCTCCAAGCTTAAAAGCTGTTTTAGTATGCATTTCTCTTTTGCCTAGCTGAAGACATGCTGCGTTTTAGGGCCGTAATCCCCTCCATCTCTGGAAATGCTTTCCATTGACATCCGCAGAGTAATGGAGGAGGAGACTTATTAGAAGAGGACTTGTTGCAGGTTTTGCTACAGCCCAACCAACCAAACACGCTTTTTTCTGTAGCAGCTTCACCAGCTTGTCCTACTTTTTGGCACTCAAAATAACACGTGAGAGAAATTCACAAGAGAGCAGTGTCCAGTATTTGCTTCCTAAATATAAACTGTGACGTTTCTTCAGTATAAATTAACATGATTTTGAATTCGGGTTCAAGGCATTTTAGCTTATTGGGGGGAAATAAAACAACAGAGTTTTGAGTTTCAACTTACCTCAAGTTGCAGTTGGTTCTCTCGTGAGTGCTACGTGGTCTGTTGGCTGCACTGCGTGGCGCTCTGTGAAGTAACCTTGTCCTTGTGTACATCAGAGCTGATGGCGGGGCGAGCTGTAAACTGACCGCGTGGTGGAGCACAATTTGCTGAAGACTTGTTCAGATAAACCATCACAGGGATATGCTGCACCAGAAGAAGATGGGACTTGGTTCTGGCTTTGCTCTAATAAGCTGCCAGCATATAGTAAGTAGCAGGCAGCGGGGCCACTATTTGCCGATCTTCCTGGCAGCTTTTAATCTGTTTATGTTTGTTTGAGAGACTTTTGCCCTTGGGTGTGCTTTGGCAAAGATTTTGCAATGGTAAGTAGGATTTGCTCGATTCTGGCAGCCTCAAATGTACGTAACCCAACGTTACAAGTACATAATCTGTTGCCAAATCCCGTTCTTCATGTTTTCCCTCAGACCTGTCCTTTTCATTGCCGGTTTGTTATGTGTAATGGTAAATTCTTCTCAACATAACTGGTCACGAGCTCCCAAGATGTGAAACGCTAAGAGGAGGAGACAGCAAAGCATGATTTTGTGTTCTCCTCATGTGTGTGATGCCGAAGCATTCCCTACCATGCAGTCCGGAATTCTCTTTTAGCTGATATTGCCAAAGTACTACAACCTTCCAGGAAGAAAGGAGGCTTGGTAGCTGTAGGGAGGATGTTTTACTGAGCCAGTTAATTCTACAGGCTGAGGCATGGCATGGAACAAGTGGTGCTCCGGCATTCTCCTCATCACTTGATCAAGAGTCTCGCTCTGCCTCTCTTCCCACTCGGCAGGCCGCCCTGCAGCTGGAGGCAGCCCATGTCCCCCTTCCTATGCCTCTCCCCAGCCCTGCCTGCAGAGCGGCAGTGAGCTGCGTGCTCCTGCGATGCCGTGCAGTGGTGATGGACAAGATGTCTTCCTTCGTTCCCCTGAGCAGAAACCAGAATGTAATTTGCAATGTCTGATGTAAAATGTGCTCTTTTTTTTTTTAATCGAGCGGTATGATTGCAAGTTGACTTCAGTTGTTGTAAGGTACTCTTTGCCATGGTCTGCCAGTACATAATCATGAATGAAAATATTTTTTTATTGATTTTTAGGTTGTACGTTAACATTCCATTCATGTAAGATATGTACAAATACATGTAATAAATCTTTTGAAGCACAGCTCTGCCCGCACTTCCAGGTGACTTTTGTTGCAAAGTCCTGCCGAACGCCCGTGCTGCAGAGGAAGGAGGAGCAGTGGGTGCCCTGGCTGCAGGTAGGAGCCAGCAGCACTCCTGCCCTGGGCGGGCGGCCGTGGCGGCGCCATTTTGTGCGCAGTGTCTGGGGCGGGCTGTGGTTGGCGGCTCCGGCGGTCCTGAACAGCGTAATGGCTGTTGAGATTAGCATTGAGAGCTGCCCCGTCTGCCGAGCCCAGGGGGTGGGAAGCGTATGGGTGGTTTAAAGAGGGGAAGAGCAGCTATTCTGTGGGTGCGCAGGTGATGCTGCGGTGGAGATGCTGGTTTTCCCCACTGCCATCACCCATCCAGGGAGAGGCGGCGGGTGCTCTGAGCAAACCTAGAGTGCGTTACCGGGGGTTGTGTGGGGGCAGTGAGTTCACCCTGCAGACAGGAAGCACCTGCTTGTGGTGCCCCACTGCTCCCAGAGCTGGGCGTTCAGCACCCATGTCCTCTGCTCTGTGCTGCCTGGGGCAGCGTGCTGAGGCAGTTGGCACCTTGCAGCTCTCTCCTTGGGAGATGAGTTTTAACATGGAGACAGCTGGGTGTCACTGCTAAGGAAGGAGTTTCTTTCTCTTCCTGGTGGAGCTTTATTTGTTTTTCCTCCTGCTGCCTTCCAGGAAGGATGTGTTCCTTTCTCACCAGTATCTCCTGTGTTCTGCTCTGCCTCGGGCCCGTGAAACAAGAGCCTTGCTATGAGGGCGACTGATGAGCAGTGAGAGCAGGGCTTGGCTTTGCATTGGGAAAATCTGCCTGAGTGATCAGCAGGTAGGGGATTTCACATGGGAAATCCAACGCAGTGGCCCCTGCTGGCACCCCACTCTCCCTGCAGCCTACAGCGCTGGCTCTGCCCAGGCGGCTCAACCTAGGGACAGACAGTGACACCGTGCTGCTCTGGAGCCACTAGCATGGCTGCAGGCTGTTTGCCTGCCGCACCCCATACCAGTAAGCCCGGTGTTTGTTTCCTGATGCAGCACCGCTTTGAGCAGCAAGGGGAGAAATACATGTGGCCGATGGCCAAGGGATATATCGGGGAGAGTCCCTGTGGTAGCTGGAGCTGGATAGGGATGTTTTCCAGCCTGGCTTTTGAAAGCTTCGTGCTGTATCCAGGGCTCTGTGTACCTGAGCAGGTGCGGGTGCCTGGCCCTGTCCCTCCTGGTGGGCAGCTGTGACTGCGTGCAGTGACAACGGGCTGCCTCTGGGATGCAGCTTTCCACCCTCGTTTCATAAAGCGTCTGTTTTCTGAGGGGGATGAGATCAGGGATGCGCGGGGGCGGGGAGGAGGTTCAACATAAATAAATAATTGTGTAAAGCCCATCGTCGGCTGACGCACGATGACTCACTCCTCATAAAGGCAGCAGAATACAGACAGATATTAAAAGCGTGGGGACGGGCTCTCGGCCCAGTTCGGCGGGGGCTGCAGGTGCTCACTGCCCTCTGGCCCCTTGTGCTCAGAGCCGCGCTTTGCGTCAGGCTCCTGCCCTGCTTTTCCTTCTGGCCCTGGTTACCGATGTCTTTGTTTGAACAAGTGTTTAAATTTTAACCGAGGCGCTTCTCCCCTCCCGGCTGGTTCTGTAAGCAGGCTCCAAACGTTAGGAGGAAAACCCGCAGCCTGTGGGCTTTGGCACCGACTGGAAGTCCTCACCCTGCTCCCTGCCCGGGGCACCCGGTGACCAGTTCAGAGCAAAGCTCTTTAGGAGCCACCCGTGCCAGGATTAACATCTGCCGGAGTCGGGATTAAAAAGCCTGGCAGGTAGCAGGAGCATGAATGTCTGCAGGCTTTATTTCTCCAGCCTGAGGCCTCCTGGCTGGCCAGGCTATCACAGCTGATTAAGCTGCTGCCTCCTGCGCAGGCCGAACCCCAGCAGTCACGTGGTAGGCAGCAGTTCCGTTGTTTGCCATGGGCTCGCTCAAGCTTGGGAGCTCTTCCCTTGAGAGCAGCCCAACAGGGAAGATGGGTTCTACCCAAGAGCGGTTGGATTCTGGCCACTCTCCGCACTGATGCAAGCAGGCAGAGCTGGGTGCAGGGGGCCTGGGTGGGTAGAGGTGACCTCTGTTGTGCTGCCCCGACACGCTGCTCTGTTCCCAGAGGTGCTGGGTTTGGTCTTGGTTGCTGCTGTCACGGTGCTGCTGGGCTCTGTGGTTCACTGCAGCAGGGCTGTCTCCACACACAGCCATTCCCTAAAGTGCAATTGCTATTTCCTTCAAAACGCACAAGTTTTGCCATATTCCCCAGGTTAAGTTACTTCAGAGCTTCGCAGCTTGTTGGCTGTCAGTGAGGAATGGTGCACTGCTCTGCACTGTTGCCACGTAAACATGCTTTTAGAGGCCTCACCTGTTCTGACCCCTGAACCAACCAACAGCAACTACTGTCTGCGGCTCAGTGCTCTGAGTGTGGCTCCCAGCCTGGCCGCTGCTTTCACCCAGCTTGCTCCTTGTATTCTGTTCCTACCTGCCAAAGCAAGAGGCGGCTCCTTTGTGTGCAGCCACCACTGCTCGCTTCTCAGACTTGTTTCACCAGCTGCTACATCTGGATATCAGAGGATCTTGCAGGAAGCTGTTGGGGTTCTTTATGAAGTTGTTTGTTGTCACAGAGGACAAGTAGAAAAACCATAATGCTGCATACAGAGAACAGCTTAGC
This sequence comes from Excalfactoria chinensis, assembly GCF_039878825.1. Lineage (NCBI taxonomy): Eukaryota > Metazoa > Chordata > Aves > Galliformes > Phasianidae > Excalfactoria > Excalfactoria chinensis. The sequence continues at coordinate 115,375,881 of NC_092826.1, read as the reverse complement.
AAGTTGCAAGCAGGTCTTTAAGAAATAGGAGTTATACTTGTGTCTGAGTTTAAGTACAGATACAGATGGCTCTTGCTGTGAGCCCAAGATCAGAAGCTCTCTACAAGTAGCCTGGTAAGACTGCAAGGAAAGGAATGCAGCCCCACGTGCCATGCTAACTCACCAGGATGCTCAGGCTGCCTGCAGCAGCTGCTGGTTTCTGTAGCCCTGGCTGTGAGTTGATGCATGAGGCTGGCTGTCCCCTGCCCTGGGCTGCTCCTGCCAAAGCAGTAGCCTGGCTTTGGGGCTGGCCCAAGCAAGCTCTCACAACCTGAAATCTGCTCTGAGATGAATGGGTGCATCTGGCACGCTCCCTGGCACCATCACCAGTGCTGGGCTTGCTTGCTCTATCTGCCAGCTCTGAGGCTGCCTCAACCTGCTGCAGCCCGAGAGACTCTCATGTTCTCAGTAAACAAATGGCTCAGGTGCAGAAACCACTCCTGTTAGCTGGCACAGCCTGAGAGCCTCACCTTCCTGTCTGCCTCTGAGCAGTCAGTGCTGGCAGCACAGGCAGGGAGGAAAAGCCACTGACAAGTAATGACTGCTACATTGGTTTTCATATAAATATATAAGAGAGTGTAGGCAGAACTGCGGGCTGGTATGGATCTGCTGCCAGGCAGGAAAAAGAAACTCTCACCTACCAGAAAGCCTTTTGTGTTTGTCTGTGCAGCAGATTTGGGAAAGGGGGTTTGGCACTTTGATGGAAGGTTCTTCTGGGCCACCAATGTTCTGTGGGGGCATCATCAGCAGGAGTACTTTACTGTTCTGTAAAGCTCTCGGGGGTGACAACATGGGAGAAGGACAGAGGATAAACAGTGCTCCTTGTTTTGGTTCTTCGTGCACACTGAGGGTTGAATCTGAGATTCCCTTTATGAAGGGAATCAGGAAAAAAACCACCTGAAAAACCAAACAGGCTGCTTCTCTTTAAACTGCTTTCTTTTGAGGCTCTTATAAAGTTACACTCCCTAAGCACTAATTATTTTGGAGGGGGATCATGTTTTCATGCTGGTCTAATTACTGCTATATGCCCCTTGCCTTGTGCTTCCCAATAGTTCAAGGGTCAGATAAAAGGTTTCCAAGCAGATCTGTGTGTGCACGTGTTGCTGGGAGAAGAGATTTCCACCTGACACCACTGGTTTTCTGTTGTCCTTCCTCCCCATGAAGCCAGGTAACTTAACATTGATGTAGTGCCACCAGCACAGCTGGGCCCTGAGCCAAGGCAGCGTGCAGCCCGCTGGTTAATTTGTCACATGCATCTGCGGACCATCTCCCCAGAACAAACACTGTGAGAACAGGGGGTGGCGGTTTCTGCGCAGCCCTCAGGAAATGTTAAGCAGGAGCATTTTACTGCCTGCATTACGATTGTACAGCGATGGCAGCGAGGTTTTCTGCTTGTGTAAAAGAAAACGCGTCGGCTTCGAGATGGAAAAAAGATTATGGAAAGTAATCGGAGCCTCGTGTATCCGTTTCTCCAAAAAAATGCAGTGCCTACAACTGCTGTAAGACAGTGGGAAAATGAGGGTCTAATTTCTAGGCAGGAGAGGATTCATGCTGAAAGCATCGGTGCCATGCAGCCTTTCGAGGCAGTCTGTTTCCATTCAGACTATCATTTTCAGTTGTGAGGCAAGTAATACTGTGTGCTTGTGGAGCCTGTGCATCTCACACCTCCTCGTGTGTATATATGTGTGTGTGTGTTTAGATTCATGTATATAAATAAGTTAGGGATTATTTACAGCAGTATATAGAATAAATCCGAGCTCAGTTATCAAAATGCACACACCTGCCCCCGGAATCGTTCTGTTAACACTTAGTGTTGCATTTTCAAAGCACTGTACAGACATTATTTACCAAGGCAATTTCCCACTCACCAAAAGGATTAGGGATAGCAGGTGGTGCCGCGAGCACTGCCTCTCTATGCCACTGTAATGCTACGGTCCGAGTGTGACAGTTTCTGTAATACAAAGCTTGTCCAAACAGGGAAGTCCTCACTCAGAAGCAAATGATCCGTTCTTCATTTTCAAAAGCTTTGGCTTCTTCTTGACTTATCAGGTTCCCATTCAAACTATTGGAGAGAAGTAGGGAGATAAAAGGGGTGTAAAAGCGAGGCAGTGACTGCTGCCCATCCTCTGTTTTTCCAAGATCTAAAGCAGAGACCAAAGCCTGGCAGTACTGCATGAGTTCAGTGCTTCCCAAAGGTGGGTGCTTGGGAGCGGGCATCAGGCAGGCAGGCTGCAGGGCTCTTCCAGAAATTAAACTGAACCCCTGGACTTTGTTAAACTGGGATTGCTCCCCGTGTTGGATACTCGCTCCGTGCATCACAGCATCGCTTCAGAACACTGAGAGGATGATGGGCTGATTTCTGTGAGCTCACTTGGAGAAGTTGGGGCCATAAGCAACAAGGGTACAGGATCGTGGTGCTGCCTGGGGCCAAATGGTGACAGCACTGCTGTGAAAGGCAGCATATGGCTGTCAGAAGTTTATACTGTCTTCACAGCCTTTTGAGTCTTCCATGACAACAAAGGAAGAAAGCTCGTAAGTACCAGGACATAATTAACGGGAGATGACTTATGGCAAAATTTTCAAATCTGGCCAGATCGATGTTTACAGCCCTGGAAATAAACAGCCTGAAACGTGCAGCTCCCAGAAATGCTACCGACCTACAGAACCGATGGAATGGTGAGGGATGCCTGAAAAGCCAAGCAAGAACCAAAAGGCTTTGGTCTGATAACTCAGAATTTCTCAGGTGGGTATTGCGGCCTCTTTGGTAGCTGGAAGCGGCCTTTGAAAGAAGGTTCTTCCACATCCCCGGGGAGCCCTCTGTCAGATAGAGTGAGTCACGGTCTTTCTGAGCAGGAATTCAGCGTCCTTTCATTAAAACAAATGCGTATTTAAAAAAAATACATTTCAGGTTCAGAAGCAGCAGCGCTAAAAACCAGCGCCGCTCTATTGACTCCTGAGCTCCCGGCGGTGAGGGAAGGAATGTGGTGCTTGGCACCGTGCCCCGCAGCGCACATGCGTGACTGCCTGATGCCTGCCTAATCTAAAACAAGCAAATCTCACAAAAAAGTTAATCTCCTCAGAGCTTTGCACTTCTCGTGCGCTTGGAGCACCGCCCAAAGAAAATCCGAGCGCAAATAATATGAACCAAATTAGTAATGCTAATTAAATGTAGCCAGCTCCTGCTTGTTGGGATTCAGCTCCTGAGTGGCACGAACGTGTCAAGAAGTTTGAAAATAAATCACAAGGAGCAAAAGCTGACTACAGCTGTGGGCCCGGTTCTGCAGAAACACACGTTCTGCAAGTCGGCGCGTTCAGACAGACGTGAACTAACAGAGCTCCCTGATATCATAACACGCAGGGAAGTGTTCCAGTGACAGAGGCTTTTTACCTCTTTGAAGCTTGCTGGAACCGCAGCCCCTGCCCTACAGAAACTTGCTCTGTGCTTTTGTTTTTTTAAGGCTAGAAGGTTAATGCCACGTGTTTTAAAGGGAAAGAAAGTTGAAAAAGTGAGCCTTTGAGGAGAGGGTCTTTACCAGACTTCTTTAATGGCTGTGTTCTCCTTGAGAGCTTCACTGAGGTACTTCACTCCTTTGGCTGTAATTTGATTCTGGATAAGCCTAAAAAGAAAGCACTTCATATCAGCCCAGCACGCAGACTATTTTATAGCACATGCCCAGCCTGAGCTTAGCTTGATGTCAAGGAGCAAAGCTGTCAGTTTGCAACAGGAAGGCAGTTGTGATTTCCATCTCTGAGGAGGGCACACAGTGCTTGTCAGATGCCTACAGATGCACTTTCAGAAGCAGAGCTCAGTGTATCAATCGCTTCCTCCTAAGCTCGCTTGTGTCTGCATTCTGGAGATGCTGACACTGCTGACACATTTCTGCTGAGAGCTCTTTACTGCTGGTATGAGATTGCAATGTTGGGGCTCTCTGAGACAGACAGACTGCCCTGTGAAGCGTATCTGCAGCTGCCCATGAAGAAATCAAGCTCTTTCCATCTCCCCTTTTATGTGCAGGGTGATGGGCACCAGAACTTCTGCTGCTTACAAGAGACCACAAGTATCCAGCTCTCAGATAGTCAGTACTTTCCTAAGGGCACGGACTACAATTAGCACAGGGAATGCTAACCTGTGATTAGCAAAGGTTTTGTACAAGCTTGTAAAAGGACTCTGTTTATTATGTTCTCTCAATCACTTGGGATGAATGGATGGCTGTTTGTTTCACAGCCCACATCTGCCCAACCCCATTCACAGGCAAATTATTGTGAACCTCTGGATTAGAGCTGCCAGGGCTGTGGTTTCCCGGAAGTTTAACAAGTATCCTTGTGATTACTAGAAACAAGAACCTCTGCTTTTGCGGAGATTGGTGTCTCACAGCTAAGCATCCAGTGGCGGTGAAAGTGCCACAGAAGAAAGCACCGGGCAAATGGCCACAGAAGTGTTCTGTGTAGGTTCTTGACTGAAGGATACCAATTGAGCAGCTTGCCACTTTCACAGCATGATGACACACAGTAGAAATCAATAACATTACTTTATGCTAGATCCCTGCTAGTATTTTTCTGAATTTACGTTTGAGGCCAGCAATGAGCTGCCACAGAAAAACAAAGGCAGCTGTGCAGTTCAAAAGTTACCAGGACGCACGGCCAGCTTAAAGTTTTCCCTGTAAGAAAGCAGGTTCAAAACACTAGACAGCAGCTTTATTAACTTTCCATTAAAGCTGTCTACAACCAGTCAGCTGCATCCAGACCATGCACAGAGAGTGTACTGTGACCTACATAGACTTGGAAGGTGAAGCTTTAATGCGGTTACTGCCAAAGAGACTGTGCCTCTGTGGAATGTAACTTACCATAAATGCACCAGTTTCTTGTTGATCTTCAGCATCTCTGCAAAACTCATTGCTGCCTCATCATCCAGCTCATTTTTTGTCAGCCTAGGTAGGAGAGAAAACGTTGACATAAGATGCTATCATTATTTTTCAGTTTCCTGTTTTTCCAGCTCATCGGCGACTTCATTTTAGAAAGCCAAAGCAGAGCGCGTGTGCTGTTTCTGCCCTGAGCAACCTCTGAAGTCTGGACATACAGACATGCTAAAGAGGAGCCCTGGAGTCAAAAAGGCAACAAGAATGCCAGATCTTAATTTCTCAGAGCACTGATCTATCTAACGTGGTTTTCTCATAATGTTTGAGTAACTGAAAGCTGCGTGAACCGCACTGGAAAAAGATGGAAAGGCAGAGGCAGCACTAAAGGGACACACAAACTGTGAATGATGGGGAGGGAGTAGAAATAAGTATGAACCAGAACTGCATGTAGGGACAAGCGGAGCTGTGAAGCTCCGGCTCACTACAGGACACAACAAAAGCAGAGGCAGGTGGATTAAATCATTGCTTTCAGGCAGCGGTCTGCAGAGACACCGAGACTTCTGCTCCCGTCAGTCAAAACCCAACCAATCTTCCTAAGGTTACATACAGACACACAGAACCCCTGATGCACACTGCTTCCACTGCCAGAGGAAGAACACTCAAAATGCTGAACAGGTCCCTGTCAGACATCTGTGAACAGCACTAAGGAATACAAGCTGTCCTCAGATCCTCTGTCACAGCAGGAGAGCAGTGAAGCTGGGCCTGGAATCCTGGCCTCACCTAAGCACATTCAGTGTAAACAGTGGGGTGTCCTATACCACCATATTAAAACCTACAGGAATGTAAGGAGCCCATTCTACAGACCCAGCTTCCCATGGAAACAAAGGTGTACCGGTGATCCTACAAGCAGGAAAGCTAATCCACTGCTCATCAAAGGATATACCTAGATGATCTCCAGGGGTCCATTCTGATCTTTATGATTCTGTGATCTTACAGTGTGCTGGTAGCGAAAGTGCAGAGGTGGCACGAGGGAAAGAAGGAGGCAGTAAATTAGGCTGCAGCTTGCTCTGGAGAAAGAAGAGATGGAGAAGCAGAGCACACCATTGATTACCAGAATATTTTCACGGAGTTGTTGTGCTGCAAAGCTTCAGCAATGCTTTTGCCCCCCTCTGTTGTGATGCCATTGAATGCGAGACTGTGAAGCAAACAGACACAAAGGTTTAAGAAGCAGCCAGTGTTGCCTGGCCTTCTCGCTACCAAATACTAATGGCTATCTTGGATGATTCATGTCTCAGCTTTCCAGCTCTGAACTTAGATGTTTCAAGGGCTCACTTACCTTGCAAATGAATAAGCCCTTCCCACTTATATACCTGAGACCAGTTCACAGGCTGCAGCCTGATGCAGGTCTGTCACACAGACCATAAGGTTTGTTGTCAGCGAGAGCAAACTGACTTTTGGGACTGACAGCAGAGCTACAGCTGTGATTTTGAAAGCTGTGACTCTTAGCAAGGAGAGGGTGGTGCTTTGCAGTATATAGGTTTGTATGCTCCTTTGTCATCCCAATTCCCTCTACAAACCAGGCACTTTTTCCTTTAAGTGAGGTGTTCAGACACTTAAATGTCCCATTCCCCTTCCAAACACAATACCTTCTGTTGTGCAGGGAGATAAAAGCCTGTAAATGCATGTTTTCCATTAGAAACCACAAGTTTCTTAGTCTGCCCTTCATTCTTTGAATAGACTTTGGCAGAATCACCCAGGTAACTTATGCTTCAGGCTTTGAGAGTTCAAAAAGCATTTCTATCCTTAGAAGACAGGCCAGAGCCTGAAAATAGTGCATGGCCTCAAAAAAGAGGCAAAAACGGGATGAATTGGAGCAATGGCATAAATTAAGGTCTAGCATATGTGTTAGTATCCTCAGCTTCAGCTGAAACCATGTATTCTCAGCCTAAGCAAGGCAAAGACACAGAAGTAAAATGTTGTATCAGGGCCCAACTTTCCTTCCCCTCTGCATAAAGCTGCCACGGTTATCTGGTATTATCTGTGCATCCAAATAATGGACCAGGATTATCCACTGGAAGACAAGAAGTGAGCCCCAAGTAAAGGCACACTGCAGAGCAGAAGATGCACCTTGCGCAGGTGCCAGCAAAACCTGGCTCTAGCCTGCAGCTGCTCCTCCTTATTTTTGCAAGCACATTCATCAGCGTATTTGTCTGAGAATCCCAGATGCAACACAGCTTTGATTCAGATTCCAACTGTTTTCTTTCAAGTCTGATGCAGCTGGATGGCTCCTGCAATTAGGGGAAGACGGCTACTTCTGGTAGCTTTTAAGTTGAAATATATCTAGGTCACTGCACCTGTTCAGCTTTTAATTTTTCAAGCCTGGCTGTACGCTCACTGAAAGGAGGACAAGGCACCAGCTTTCAAATCCCAGGCTCTGAAATGGCAGCTCCGGAGAGATCCCTGAGCCCGGTACTGCTGCAGAAACCAAATGCCATGTGCCACCTAGTGGGCAAAGCCAGGAGCCTCCTCTCCTCGCGTGGAGGCCGGGGGAACTGGAGAACGATCCCAGCGCTCCAGCTGTATGGATGAACTCCACAGCAACAGCAGCCACAATCCACACGTATAAATCCCTAGTCAGGATCTGTAATCCTAGCAGGAAAGGTGCTGGTTTTACAATGCTGGTTGCACTCCATACAGTGCTGCCAACTTCACCCACTTTAAGGCCTCCAGAGGGCTACTTAGAGTCTAATTACTGAACTCCAGCGAGAACTACATCTCATTACTCAGTTCAGGTTGGATATTAAGAAAAAATTATGCAAAAATTTATTTTGCTTTATGGCTGCACAGGGCTTTTCAGTTCAAACAACCTGGCCTCTTGCTTGCACCAAGAGCTCGTTACGGAACAATGACCACAGCACTAGATAGCGGTCCAAGGTCTGAAGAGCCACTGCTTCACAGAGCACTGGGAAAGGCAGCTCCATGGCAAGTTCAGCTGCTGTTTTACCTCACGTTTGTCAGCCTGGGGTGGTTCCTCAGGGCCTCTGCAAAAGCCTTTGCACCTTCGTCTCCAACCTGATTGCCCCACATCCTAGTGAAGACAGGAAACCAGGAGATATCAGATGCAATGCTCTACTGCCCCTCAGCACTGCATTCTCTTTTTCTCTCCCCATTCATGCCCCAACATTACTCCCCAGCCTCTGAGAGCTGCAAGAAGCCTAGTATGTACCATCTCACTGAGCCAGGCCTGTTCTGCTCTCTGCACACCGCACCATCCAGCTCTGACTCACCAGTATCAGAAGGCCACAGCATAGGAGCAGCTCTGGGAGGCTACCAGCCTGCTGCAGCCTGAGTGCTTTTGGGATTATCTTGCTGCAGTGGGTAAGCGATTGCTGCCCTGTACCCTTCTGGGATAAAGGAATCTTGTACTTCCCTACAGGAACTTTTTACATGGTCAGACAGTGATTGGAAAAGAGTGAATGATTTTAAACTAGAAAAGAGGAGATTTCCTCCTAACATCTAATGTAAATCATTTACTCAGAAGGTGGTGAGGTCCTGGCACAGCTGCCCAGAGAAGCTGAGGATGTCCCATTCCAGGAGGCACTCAAGGCCAGGTTGGATGGAGCCCTGGACAGCCTGATCTGGTGGGTGGCAGCCCTGCCAACAGCAGGGGGTTGGAAATGGATGAGCTCTAAGGTCCCTTCCAACCCAACCTGCTTTGTGATTGTAAGATTCTGTGATGTGACCTTCAGAAGCACAGCTGCACAAGGACCCATACCCAAACAGGTGACCTTCTGAGGTCAACCATTCAATAAGCTCACCAACTAGTCTAGTAAAAGGTTATAAATCAGCATTACACCCAATGGTATCTCCTCTCTCACTGGCTGACCAGGGAGGGATCAAAATCTCACAGGCGCCGTATGACCCTGGTTTCTTCTATGCACTTCTAAGGAATAGTATTTCTAATGGCAAAGCGACCTAACAACACAAAGCACTAAGAGAAGGTAACGTGGTAAAAGCTGAAGAGATTTGATCAACAGTTAATAGCATTATCTGGACAAATTCTTTGTCAATTCACCACGTATTCTGAGATTGGAAAGACTCTGCTGAAGTTTATTTACTTTCTTATTTTTACAGAGCTCTGGTCTTGACGGCTCAGAGCCATACTCAGCTTGATGGGTAATTAGTTGGCACCTCTTAAAATCCATTGAGCTTTGTGCTATCTACTAAATACATCTATTTCCAATAAGTTCCCAGGTATTTCCTTGCCCTTCGGATCAAATGCAGTTTGTTATAAAAACGCTGCAAGGACCCGTTTAAACACAACTACCTGGGATATCATAAATCCATTTGGAGGGAGTATTTCCTCCAAAGGAGAAAACAGAAGTCCTTCGTCAAAATTACAGCAAGCATAATGGCACAGCAGAGCCACCTGTACGACAACAGAAGTGTGCGTGCTGCTGATTATATCTGAGAAATCTTTTAGAACAAAAATAAAAGGCCAAAATCTGATTGTTCAAACCCGATTTTCATATTTAAGTGTTATTGTGATGATGGCCAAAGGAAAGTTCTAATTCCTTTCAGCATTACATTCTACGAAGAATGCTCTCCTGCAGAGTGGAAAGAGAAAATGGGGATTGCCAGAGGGAGCAAGTCAAACTCTTGTATCTAGCATCAATCCTAAGAAAGAGGGCATGGACTAAATGTTTTCATTATGACCTCTCTCCAGAAATAGCAAGCTCTCCACTTTAGGACAGAAGGATGATGTGGAATTCCTTTATATTCTCACAGATCACAGATTTATCAGGACTCTCCTTAGCACTGAACTTACCCGATTTCAAACATCGTTGTGCTTTTCTGGATGGCCTGGGCAAGGCACTTCCCTCCTTCACTAGTTATTTTGTTTGCTCCTATCCTGCATAAAAGACAAGAGTTGATGAGGTACACCACTTACAACAGTACAGCTATTACAACACCAGCTCATGAAACAATACAGGTATTTAAGGCTAATTAATTCTGGATGCTAGTTACGGTTATCAAAGATTAACCTAGAGTAAAAAACACTTGCAGGCATTTGACCTTCAATTAAGAGAAAACATATTTTGTATGTTGGCCCTCCAAGTTGGACATATTACTACAAAGTCTTGATTTTGGTGCTAAGTGTGTCAGTAAAAAGCCCTAGGAACTGATCTTCAGGGCAAGGCTCCCTGTCTAGCTTTTAATACAGCTCATAATACTAGCTGTTGCTGCAAAGTACATGAATTACATGCAGCACATTTTATGATGCCACAGGGAACAGAACATTTCTTGGTAGCGCAAGTCGAGAGCAGACTGCAGCTGACAAGCACAGACTAATAATTTCAAGTCTTTTTGTTCTGAGCATTGGCTACAGGCACTGGCATAGATCAGAGTGCCAGTGGTTGGTGCTCTATAGAATCTTTCCATTTTTTGGCCTGCGTGGGTATATGAGGTGGCTGGAGTTCAAGGCAGAGGTAAGACTCAATTGCTTACATGTTACTGTAAAAAAACAAAACCAAAAACCCCTCAAGCTGCTATATTTGCATAAATTAAAACTTTTGTCTGGTTTGTCTGACTGACTTCAGGCACATGAATACACACTTTATCTCAAAACCATCTCTGGGCTCACTAGGAAGCCTGACAGAAACTGTCTTCCAACAAGCATTATTTTCTAGTGGAAGTTAGAAGATTAAATTAACACAGCACCCTGTCAAAGCAGTGACAGAACCAGAGTGCTCTAGGCTTTCAAAATCCTGCAAATATTTCAAGCAGAAATTATGTGGCTAGTGTGGGGTTTCAGAGCAAGTTATGGGTAGAATAGCACCTAGAACCCAACAATCCCTGGCTGCTGGTTGCTACATTCACACCGTCAGTTGCTATTGCTGTAGTTACTTCTATGTTCTGCTGTGGTCACAACTAAACCATCAGTTAATGATCTACCTTTTTGTTAAGTCACTGCTGTGTATGGCCAAACACATATCTGGAGAAGTTTCAGGACTTCCCAAGTGAAACAACTTCTCAGGTGAATCTAGGCTATTCCAGAGCTGAGATAATGACACTGGCACAGCATGACTGCCATAGCCCATAAAAGGTCAGATACCAAGAAGCTTGATATTAATGCAAGCAAATTCATTCGTGGCAAAGGCCAGTAAGTTCATGCACCACTTAAACCTTATTCAGGTACTCAGACTGAACTTAAGAAAAGGTCTGGTGCCTACTACTACTGATAGTCCAATGCAATCTTTACTAAAGACTATGGGTTAAAGAGTCTTCCCTACTGACATTTACTGCTAGGCTATCATAAAAAGAAATACATGAATACAATCAATTTCTTTTATTTTCTTTGAAATAGATTTTTTTTGGTTATTTTTCTTTACTCTTCCTCTCTTTTCAAGTTGCTTTATCTTGATTATGATACTGTAGAAGAATAAAGCAAACACAAAAAATTACTTACTTAACATATTCAAGGCTTGAACACTCTTCAATAAGTTTTGCAACGTATTTGGCTCCAACGTCAGTGATCTGATTGTTGTATAAGCTTAAAGAAAAATCACATCGGTAAAAATAGGTTACTCCTGCTGTACTTTCATATTTACAATCTGGGTGATCTATAATGCACAGACAACATCCATCTTTTTTGTATGGCTCTGCACACATACACAATTGCTTGTACTTCTATTTTGATATACAGTTAATATAGTGAAGGGCTAGATATAAAATATGAGGAGAATAGACTTAGTGAAAAATATTTAAATATAAGCTTTTTAATTACATGTTCCTCTCAAGCAAATAAATCTTCCCTTTCTTCCTGATTTAGTACAGAAATAATATTGAATAAATCAGAAGGAAAAAAAAAAAGCACAGCAGCACACAAGAAGAACATATTTTTGCTTTTTTAAAAGCCATAAAATCCCCTTACAAATAGTCCTGAAGATCAGATATCTGAGCAGATGTACTTACAGAAGGGCACGGGAAGAAGGAGAGAATTCTTGGTATTTGTGATCACTTTTCAAAAAGCCATTTTTATGTAGCCTCTTAACCAAAAGTGGGAAGCCAGCGCTGGCACACCTACTTAAAATTCGTTACTCTCTATGTTAAAAGACATGGCTACAGTAAAAGGGAACCGTACACATGACATCTAAAGCAGAATGTTTCTTGTCCTCCCTTCTACCAAGCTCAATCTGCTTTGCATAGTAGAAATAATTCAGCTTGCAACTGAGAAAGCAGAAAGCTCTGGCTACAAAGCCAGCTATACATACATCAATATGCATGCGCACACACACACACAACTAGCAGAAGCCTTCGAGTACAAAGCCAGCACGCCCACACAGATCAGTGAGCTGACAGCAGTCCATGCTGTGTTACAGAAGGGCTTGACTTGAGTGGGAGGCAGTGCAATGGGAGAGGAAATTTTGGTCCTTTTCCTGGTGAGCTGTTACAGAACAGGAGCTGAATCACGTCTGACACAAAATGCTGCCCGCTCATGTTCAGCAAACGAGGAGCTAACTTTGGTTTCCACCCCATTCATGCTGCAATAGCAGTTTTATTTTCCAGTAGTATTATCTAGTGCTTCGCTTCCTGTTAGTACATACCCGAGGTAAGACACAATTTGGTACTTGGAGAGCTCTTCATATAATATCCTTACTCCATGATCTGTGATCTGATTTACACTGAGCCTGGAATAAGGAAACAGAAAAGAGAGTTTGAGCCAATACAGACTACATGTGTTCATTACTCAAGAGTCAATGAATGACCGGAGGTCTACGCATTTCCCTCTGAGATTTCAATAGGTTCTTACACCACACATAAAAAGCAATTAAGGGGAATGTGAACTTAGTATTACATGGTTCACTTCAAAAACAAAAGAAAACAAAAAGCCCCAAATCACCAAGGCAATGTTCTGGAAGCTGTCCATAGAACTGGAAACAATGAAGTGCAGAGAATCAGAAACCAGAGACAAACACCTCATCTTCCTCCTGTGGGTACTGTGATTGCAGATATTCCACCTGACACCCAAGCAAAAGCAAGCTTTCCAGACCACTCCTACAGCCTTCTCTGGGTACCTACTGAAAGACAGGCATCTTGAAAGCCACAACACAATTAGGATCCAATTAATAAAGGTTGTGAAAACCTCTGGCCAGGAAATGGAACTGCCAGTCCCATGGGCGTGCTGGATGTTTCTGATTTATTGTCCCAATTAGATGCAAAATGAATCAATGTCTGTCACTCATTGAATAAAAACACTTCACAGTTTTGCCCTACACTCCTGAAGTTTTTTCACCTTGGCTGAATGGACAGTTTCCTGGGAAACATTCCAATTCTGAAAAATCACACTTTCTCAGGAAAACTCTCCCACTGATTTAGACCTGCTTTGGTTTCCCCATAAATGCTGAAGCTGAACACTCATAGCTGAGAGCTGTTATCACAAGCAGACTCACAGGCTCTTGTTGGTAGTACCTTGGTCACTTTGGAATGCACTCGCATAAAGGAGAAACCAAGATGCCAATTCTACAGATCACAGGCAGCCTGGTTCTTTGAAACTGATAGTAAAGCTGCTAGAAACATTTTAATGATCAGAAAAAGTCATTATAACAGGACAGGGTAAGTCATAACATCAGAAGAGCCACAAACACAAAAGCCTCCCAGCAGTGTGGTTTGGTGCTGGAGGTGGCGTTAGGCTCATGCTACTCATGGCATGACCACGTGATACAAAAAAACAAAATACTGTTCTTTTCTTCTCCATTTTGTTTTGAAGACTCAAACCTTTTTTATACAGGTTTCCTATTGCTTTCTTTTGGGTGGTCAATTGATTTAAAGTTGGGAAACCATCTGCTTTGATTTGGTCCTAGAAGGCCTGTATATAGGAAAAAAAGGCAAAGCAAGGCCAATCAGGAGTAATAAACCTATGTATAAAATAAACCACCTAAGGTTGAAGGAGTCTCAAAAAATGAATACTTGAAATTTCTGGGTTGTTTGTCTGTCTGAACGTTTGGAGAAATAAAGCATCACTACATGGCACAACCTCAAAAGAGGTGGAACACTGGCCTGTGTTGCTACAAGTGGAGTTTCTTTGCCCTGCTTACACCAGCTCATGTCTCCCCTCCAAATCACCTCTTAGAAACAATGCAACTAACACTTCAACTACATCCTTTCGTAACATAATTACATGTTAGCTTTATTCTGTGAAAGCCACACATCTGAACAGGATGTTAAAGCAAGAAATTCATAGCATCTGTCAGGCACTTCTTGTTGCTTGGAGAATTACAGATTCTTTCTTACCCTGTCTGTCCAAGGGTAGAGACAGGCTCAGGCAATCTTTAGATAACGGATGAAGCACTTCTCTGTTTTGTTTCCCTTAAGCACCTTCTCCCATAAAAATTCTCTTCTGAGAAAAAAGAGTACTTGTGATAGAGCTAACTAAACCTACAGACTTAAGTAGTCCTGGTTTTCTGAGTTTCAAATGCACTTGTCCCTCCTCCTGCTCCTGGCTGAAGAAATATTCCAAAAGACCAGAAAGTGGCAAAGTTGTGGATAGTCAAACCTCTAATCCAAGCTGCCTGGGGCTATTTTGAGTGTTTGGTTTCTGCTTTCAAGGCCAACTGCACTTTAATTCTGAGCAGCAATGGGAATACTCATGTTTCTCCACTTTCAAGACAGACTCCCCTAGCCAGCTGTGGAAGAAATCAAAGCTAAGAAATTATCTGCTTCCACAGACCCCCACCTGAGCACTGCAAGCTTGCTGAAACATGGTAGCAGCTGTTTCACTCCATAGTCATTGATGTTGTTGTTGTCCAAATCCAGAGCCAAGCGCTTCTGAAAGTGATGCACGACAAAGGAAATAGCACTGCAGTCAGCAGAGTAGGCATTGCAGTATGTAAGCTTGAGGTAATTGGCATGCATGCGTTTTGCAGCCAGCTTTCCCACTTTCTCACTTTGAGTCTCATAAAGACACCTCAGCATCCAAACAAAGTTTGGCTGAACCTGCACCTGATTGTACTTTGGAAGCCTGGACCGAGTGACACCCTTCAGATGGGATTTCATGCTCTCCCCAAGGTATGTGATGAGCGTCTTTCTCTTCTTTCTAACAACTGCAGGCAAGACTAAATGTTTGAAGAGCTTCTCCTTGGATCTGGAAAGCAGGCCACAAAGAAAAAGGTTGGTAAAATGGAAGTGTTCATTGTTTCGGAAAGGATCCTCCGCTGTGAGTGGTTTCTTCAACCAAGGAACATGAAAGCAAGTATGTTGGGCAGTGTCAGCAGAAGAGCATTCATTGAAAAACTGAAGTAACTCCTTATTCTCCACTCTCTCTTCAATAACTAGGAACAAAGCGGTGAAAAAAGACTGAAGGGTTAAATGCAGGAACTCATAAGTGGACCGGTCATCACAGCCACTATAACCTTTAACTGTCCTGAGAAAACCCAACTGCAAATCTTCTTCAGAGATGTTCACTGATGAGACCTCCTCTTGTTCAAAGATAAAGATAGAGTTCCCCATCCCTCTGTATGCCATTTTACCCAAAGCTAGAAGAGTTTCCTTTCTTGATCTGAACACCTCTGCTTGGCTCCTCGCATTTTTCCTCAGCAAATTTGTTTTCAGAGACCGGTTTAGATGGACTTCAATCATGAGCAAAAATACATCTGTCAGTGTAACAGAACAGTCTGGAAGCTCATGGCTGTCAAACATGAAATGGAAATGTTCATAACATTTAAAGATAATCCAACAAAATAATGGCACTGAACACAAACTACGGAGGTTGGGGTTAGCTTCCAGCTGGTTCAGTACCAGCGTTCGCTGCCCCACATCTTTAAAAAACATGGCAGTGTATTCCTTCAGGTTACTGCTGGAGAAACCACGAAGCAACACTTTCTTTCTAATGATATTTTTTTGGATCTCAGTTCCTGTCCGTGCTGTAAGAATTTTCTTGGATCCTTTAAGAAGCTTTCCTCTGAGAAGGCTTACCAGCAGCACCAGAGGGTGAATGGGTTCATTGGGTGAACACATCTCAGGAACACTACTGAGATCAAAGTTGGAATAGATCTCATCAAAGCCATCAAACGTGAAAAGAACCGTATGAGGGAATTGCAAGATGTGATGGAACACCTCTGTGGGGTCCTGGTCTGGGTAACAATTATATCTGAAGAGTAAGTCTTTCAAACACATGGTTTCATCTTCCTTAAAGCAACTAAACATTCTACATCGGAAGTGGAAGAAAAACTTGGCCTCTATATCCAATTGTTTTTTGGCCCAAAGACTTTGTATCTTCTGCAGCAAGATAGATTTTCCAATTCCTGCATCGCCAAAAATATAAATAGTCTCTCCATCTTCATTTATTATTCCAACTGCATCATCAAAAAGGGCTTGTAACTGACACACTTCACCCAGGCTCTCATTGGTAAAATTGACCATCTCCATAATACTGTTAGAGTAGATTTCTTCAAGCAGCATCTCTTCCCTCTGTGCATATGACATAACGAATTTGGAGTCCCGTCCCAGTTCATATCTGAGTTTTTGGCAATACCTGCTAACTAAAAAGACAGTGAACTATTATTAAAATAACTACTATTAAAAAGCCTGTTGCATATGATAACCTACCTCCGTGGGAACTCTGAGGGACAGCAAGTTAAAAATAATTCTTACACAAAATCAGTTTTTGGCAGATGACTTCTATACATTCAGGCTGCCATAATAATGGAAAATTCAGATGCTTAGCATGTGAGTCACCATTTCCTGAAGTCCAACACTGACTCCAAGACACTGCACTGCATTAAGAGGCTCCTATCTTTCAGATGGGCCTCAAAGTCATGCCCCCAGAGCTTTGATGGAGATTGTTTGACTGTCTGCAAAGGAAGGGGTTTTTGGTCACAGGTTAGTTTTGGAATCTGCTGTTTCACTCTGTTTATATTCTATATGATTCAGGTAGGTGGCCATTCTTCTTGTTTGGTATTTTTCATTATTGCAAATAGAAAGTGTGTGCTTTAGAAAGCAGGAACCCCAGATGATTTTTTTCTAAACTGATGCAATAAAAATGAAAGTCCCAGTTACTGTGCAATGTTGACTTGTGTTTTTATCACTACAGAAACTTCACCTCTGATGGGGGCAAAGTACTTCTTGTATTTATACAGTATGAAAGACCTCTCACAAAGAAAACACATATTCCTGCTATACTTTGACTTATACTAAAAGTCATTATTTAGAACCATAAAATAATTCAGGTTGAAAGGGATCTTGAGATGTCTTAAGTCTAACCTTCCGCTCAGAACAGAACCACCTGCGAGACCAGATAAGGTTATTCAGGGCTTTGTCTGGTTGGGTCTTGAAAACCTACAAGGAGAGAGATGTCACAGCTGCTCTGGGCAGCCTGCCTCCTTGGTCAAGTGCCCTCGTGATGAAATACTAGCTATTCCATTGCCAAAATGTGACAATGTTGCTAATAAACTGTAACAGAAGCCTAGAAAATACTACAGCTGGCACAAGGTGGATATGCCATTACGCTATATATCCACACACAAATGCAAAAAGAGCTTGACTTTAGCAAAACAGGACTCTATATCAACATGAGTGTTGTGTTACACAGTGCACCCTTTAATTATTTGGCTAGCACTGCTAGCAAACACAGTATGTGCACATTTATTTTCTCAGGCTGTGTCTGCCTAAAGTCATTTACTCTCATGCCACCTGGTTGGAACCTCCTAGACAGTGGATGTTGTAAGGAAAGGGATACAGATGCATGATCTTACCTGGATCTGTATTTATGACAGGTTTACTACAAATATGCTCTGAAGGCTGGTAACCTATTTCATCCAACCAAGGCTGAAGTTCATAGTAAGCATCAGTGACCTTCTGCAGGACATGGATGAAATATTCTGAAACTTCCTCTCCCTTGCTTTGAACCAAGTCTAGAAGTTTGCGAACCTGGAGAAACAGTACAAGAAAGAACACAGATGCATAGCACTTTGTCACAGTTAAACTGCTAAACTTCTTAGGATCCCTTTTGGACTGAAATGAAACACAGAATCAAAACCAGTGCTTCAAAAACTGCTCTGAATCTAGTTCTGAATTTTAACCATCATAAAACTCATTTTCTGTTTCTACCTGGATGTTGCAAGAAAGACAGCTCTGCAGGTTAAGGTCTGAACTTGTAGTTAAGTCATACGCTAACCAAAACCAGTGTGGAGAAATACTGCTCCTCAAAAAAGAATCTAAAGGATTAGCTCAGTCTGGCAGAGCATCTTTTAAATCCCAGTTTGGTTAAAATGGAAAAGAAAGAAGGGATTTCTCAGTGCCCTTAATTCATTCCTCTGGATTGTAGATATTCCAGTCACACTCAGATTTACCTCTGGATCCAGAGAGATCCACAGTGGGGTACGCAGAATCTCTCTCTAGATTTTAATGCAGATCAAGAAGCCCACAGTACTTTCTTTTAACACAGGAGTGGGTTATCTATCTCTCCGTACAATGTACTCGTTGCCTACAACTATTACTAAAGCCAATGGCTGTCAGACAGAGGCTGGAGCAGTTCAAGGAAAAGAGTTATCTTTAAAATTGTATCAGAGGCAGATCTCTGTGCAACCAGTACGTAGCAAGCTCAGAGCAGAACCCTCCTTGGGACAGAGCTTTCAGGGGCCCCTTTTGAATGTCTGGATCCTATTCTTGCTGAGAATGAATCAATAATTCAGTTCTAAAGCAGAGAAAGGATTTGTTGAGACTATGTTCTCTTGAGAGGTTTGCAAATTCTGTGTGTATAGCACACAGCAGAAGCACTGTATTTTGGACAAATATTTATGCTCTAAAAGGCAATTTTCAGAGAAGCTCCCACAGAGCCCACTTCACTTATGATTGTGGCCTGCTCTCTGTTTCTGCTCAGGCTCCTGATGCACAGCCCCCCTCCAGCATTGTTACAACAATCATGTATATTATGCTGACCAAAAAGAAATGGAGATGATCGTACAGTGTGTATTTGTTCAGCATTGAGCTTGTACACAGTGAGTACTGTGCTACCATTTCGAATTGCTGGGAAGAATGATTATTTTATGAAAATCTGCACTGTTGGTGAAGTCCAAGTTCTCTGATTCTTCTATAATTCATCTGCCTCTAATTGTGATGCTACATGACTGGTCAGGGAGATAAACAAGGCGCTCGTTTTAAGTTATGATGCAAAGAGCAATTGTGTACATCTAATAATTTTCTCCTGTCTGAGGAACAGGAAAAAATGTTTACTACTGATACCTAGAGATGATCAGTTCAATCAGTTTCACAAGCAAACATTTATAATGTACACAGGATTTCAAAGAGAAGGGAAAGTACACACACAAACAACATGCAATGATAAACTCTAAAATAATATTTAATTCTCATCTTCTCCTCTAAAATAAGCTGATCTGTCCCTCAGCATCCTGAAGTACATTCTCCTCTGCATGATAATGAAGGCTTGTAAGCATCAAAGTCACAGCCTAACAGCCACTGTGGTCAGCTCCTTATCAGAGGGCAAAGATGCAGCTCAGGGGACAGAACAGCAATTATCAGCCTGTTCATTTTTGCAGCTGTTAACAGGCATCTACGCAGTGCTGGTTGTGCTTCTGGAGATGCATGTCCAGAAAGAATAGGGTGGTAACTGTCCAAAATAATAAAGATTATGAAAGATATTAAGATCGGAAGATCTAACAGTAAATTGAAAATATCAAAAAGTTTAAGCTGGTTAATGAAATAAAAATAATACCTTATCTGCTTGAGTTGGAAACTGGACAACAATCTCTGCATCTTCAGTGGAGAAGTACTCATTGTTTCTCAAGTTGTCAATCAGACACTGGGTGTGTCGGATTTTACTGACCAGAAGCTCTCGGTATACCTTCAGCAAAGCAATGCAGGATGGAGGACTTGCTGCCAGAGGTTTTTCCACAGAAGTCTTTGAGTTAGCACAAAGGTGGCCTTCCATAGCTGAGAAAGCAAGAAGCTGCTCTGCCCAGCATCATCTTTGTCAAACAATCTGTCTGCAGTGAGGAGTCAGCTTGGGGTTAACTTCAAGGAAACAGGCATTCCGTCTTCTGTACTGCTAAGCCTGTAAAATTAATTGCACAGAATGACAATTTAAACATTATCCTCTGCAGATACATCCCCCTGTTGGCCTGTTAAGAGTACTTCCAACCTCTGTGAAATGCCATTACCAACTTAATTAAAAAACAAACAAAAAAATTCTGTCATCCTCAGGTACTTCCATTCATTTGTTCCATTCAGAGAAAAAAATATCTACTGCAGACAGTCTCTCCTGTAGTATAAACACTGCTGCTTGCCTCTAACAACACTCCCACATGCCTTATTAACTGCCTGTTCTTAATACGTAATTGAGTATTTTTAATAGCATCTCCAGTCTCGGCAGACAAAGCAGGGCATCTGTCCTTACATATCTGGCCAATAAAATAAGTGGAATAAAATTGTATTATTTCATAATTAATTGTGTAGAAAGAATTAATTTACAGTAGCGATTCATTTTGCTTTTTGTTATAGTAGACGTTTCTGTGTGAAATTTTGCCAATAAGATACACGTCCCCAGAAGCGAGGCCTTGTCAGCTGAGTTTGAGCTAAAATAAGACAGTTTTGCTAATACAAAATGATTTGGTTCAGGGCAGACTTGAGAGGCAGAACTGAGGCTGTGAGAATGCCACAGGTCAGATGTTTCTGTTAAGGAAGCCAAGAGCAACGTGATGCCCACTATGGAAACATTGCTGTCATCTTAAGAATCAATACACCACTTAGGGGCACACAACACCTCACACCTCTTAAAACTCTTGATTCAGACAGCATGTAAAATGGGGAAAAGTCCACTGCATTGATTTAATTTGGTTAAGCTTACCAAATTCCAGTGAGTAACCATTAAGCCAAAAATCCAGTCCTTCCAGATGTGAACAACAACAATGCTATAGAAAGGTCTGATATTAATGATTTTAAGTATACAAGAGCTCATCTCTAGTGATTCACACAAAAAATCTGTACCTCTACTTGAGCATGGACAGCACAGAGTAGCTGAATTTGCAAACTCTTCTGTATAGCATGAGCTGTGTCTGGAGGTCGGCATCCTAATTCATTCTGGGCTCCAAGCCACCTCCACAAGCATACAGGGAAGAGACTGCATGAAACACAGCTTGTAATGAAGCTACCAGTTTGAAACCTACACAAACACACTTGACTGCCCAATACCTATCTATATTTGCACACCTAGAGACACACCTCGACTGCTCAGCCCAACAGCCATGTGCTCAGAAAACCTTCCCATTGCTGTAGAAGTTTTGTGTAGAAATAGCGCTCGTTAGCATGTCTGCTCTCTCCTTGCCTTCAAATACGTAGGCTGTTTGTGCCTTCGTGCTCCATACCAGCTCTTGGGAGCTCATTGGATGGCTTCTATTCTTCTTTGCAAGGCATATAGCAGGAGGAATCAAGAACAACAAGACTGCTCTCATATCACCAAAGGATTTTTTCTAATTTATTTCCAGTTAATCTAGCCACACAAAAGTCAGGACGTTACGTTGTAATTGTAATTGTAATTCCACAACAAATTCATTTAGATACTATTTAGCCATGAACCTTGTACATACCATTTCCAATGTAAAAAGATGACTTTTTGCAAGAACCTGCATGATTAACACCAACTACTGGCATCCTGTGGCAACAGAGCAAAACGTACTGCTGTTTCAGCAGGCCAAGGGATAGCTGGAAGAATATTTTTAGATTCTGATTATAGATGTACCAAATAAATAAATAAATAAATAAATGAAAATAGAAAGACAGACTCCTTCAACAACTCTATAGAGATGCCAGCTTCTGGAGCTTTATACTTCCCCTATTTCCCAAGACAATGCCAGTAAACTTCCTTCCAGCTCTCTCTCCTGACAGGATGTAACTGAGGTCTTCCAGCTTGCAGACGATTCCAGGTGACCTGCTCCTGGAACAAGCTCATCTCTATGCATTTTCCATACAAGAAACTACATTCTGCATCAGTGTATAGCTTCTCCTTGATGCTGGAGGAAGACGTGGTTTATACTCCTACTGCATTTTAGTAATACTGACTGTGTACACTGAGAACCATGTATCCTAGCTCCACTGATTTCAAGAGGCCAGTAGGTTGCATCTTATGGCTGCTGATCTGCACAGATGAGCCCCACAAAGGCAGAGACTGGGTAAATCCCAAGCACAACTATTTTGGGACACAATCAACTCAAAAACAGCAAAATTCTTTCAGCCAAAGAGAATGGAAGCAAGTGATCTGATTTTCTTACCACATGAGTGAGTGACTGCAGCTCCCCAGACAAACAATGCTTTCATTGCACCATCCACATGACCTGCCAGATGAAGTGGCTGATTTCTGAGTCACTGGGCTTCCTAGAAGCCACACTGGCATGTTTCATAAATGAACAGTATCATGAGGACCAAACAATGCTGAAAACATCATTCACACTAAAGCTTTTTCAAGCTTTTAAAGAGATAAAGCCTCCTTAAAAACACAGGCAATAGAAACATTAACCCTTTCGTGTACTGCCTTTACACAACACCTCCTGCTTCCTTTGATTGTTGTAGGACCACGTTCTTTCTTTTCAGTTTGTGACAAATAAGGCAAATATCCAGGAACCCATAATAATGAACTAAGATACCGTCGAGTACAAAATAAATAGAAATAATTTATTTACTCTTTCAGATCCAAATAAAAAGACATGGAAAGGAATACAAAAATACAGCAAAAAAGATAAGAACAAGAAAAATATGGAAAGAACAGAAGGTCTCAAATAAACCTGACTCCCATTTGATTAGGTCTGTGTCAGCAGAGAACCTGGCTGCTGCTGGGAGATGAGGCCAAGCACCAGGGGAATAATGGAGAAAGAGCAGAAAATACAGAACAGTGAAGGCAGAGCTGGATGAACACTTATAGCACCACAGAAAACAGTATTTTTCACTGGTCTCTTTTAATAAGAAAAATGGAAAACCTTCACCATCAATGGACTAAGAAAAAGACACGGCAGAAGAACACCTTAACTAGTACTGGAACAAAACCAGTTCCCCAGGAGTACAGTTACCAGCAAGGCAGGTACATGCATGCTCATAACAGCATATCAGATTCACTAAATAACTTCAGGTTCTACCTAGATTAAAGCCAACACAAAAATGTCCTACTATAGCAGTTCCAGGTGCAACAGCACCTAAAAGTCCTCACCAGGGTGAGAAATGTGCTTATTCTTTCAGAAAACAAACAAACAAACAAACAAACAACACAAAAAACCTGTTGGATTTTGACGTATATAATTCTGTATGGCTAGCTTAAATTGATTGGAAACAGGAGACCAATGCATAGGCGTTACGAGGTACCAAACTTATCTGCAAGTCCCTCATCTCTCTTTCTGGCAAGAGTCCCAGCTTCCACAGCATGGCCTGTTGGAGTGATAGATGACAGGGTTACAGTGCACCAAGTCTCCTATTACAAGGACCTACTAGATGTACAGTGCTAGGGTATGCTTAAGGGCAAACACTTATGAGGCTTAGAAAAGGGTGTTGGAAGCAGTCACTTGCTAGACCATGGAGTTTCTTTTATCTCATGTACTTTCTTATATCATGTACTTTCTCTTATCCTGAGCACTCCAGTTGCTGGATTCAATTCCAGTGCATCAGTCAAGGGGATGCTAATAGAAAAGACTGAGACATACATTAGTGCACTGAAGTGTCTTGACATTAAAAAACAGCCTAAACACAGACACTGTTGAGAAGCAGCCATTCCATTTCTGAAAGGGCTAATGAATTAAATATTTTCCCCAAAGCTACCCTGAGCTTCCTACAGTCCAATTAAGATATCACTAAGTTACAATGAAGAGAGATCGGCTGTTCTAGCAGCTCCAGCTGAACATCAGCGGTGAGGTTTGTACAAAGGGTGTACACACAGGGAGAAATGGAAATAATTGCCACCAGTGTGAAGTCCCTAAATTAGCAGAAATAACTGAAGGAGGAACAGAGGGAGGCAAGAGCAGTCATACCTGGGCAAAGTAGGGGTCTGGTATGGAGAGGCAAGGGGACAGGCACAACTGGGGAAAAGCTTCTTGTCTGGAAATAGAATAGACTTCTTCCTGAGGGGGAAAGGAAAAACTTTTTTTTTTCCTTTACTCAAGAGGCTACCAATTGTGTTGTAAAGGCAATTCAGATAGCCTCTTTGGGGACAGCTGTTTCAGTCCTGTGAAGAGAACAGAAAACTACCAGGAACTAAAAAGAACCAGAAAGCAGTGAGCTCACTCTTCCATTGCAAAGAAAAGATAGAGGACAACCCTGGCCTCTGAATGAAGACTCAGTGGAGATGGAAGGGATGTCAAAAGCAATAGCAAGACTGGCAAGAGATGCTTATCGTAAGCCTGCAAAACTGAGAATAACAAAGAGGAAGGGTATTGGGCCGAGAATAAGTAGGGAAATGAAAAAGTGAAATGAAATTTGTCACAGTATCAGTGCTTACAGCAAGGTTTTATGTAATCTATGTCAACAAGTAGCAGCGCTGACAGTTTGCGAGTGAAGGTATCAGCACTTCTATCCAGTGCTGCTTCTGACCTCCCTTTATTTAAAAATCCTCAGCGTTGTGCAAGCATACGTACAGTTACAGCTGTCTGGGCCTTGCCCTTCTCATATCCTCTTTTCACTAAGATCACTTGCTTTCCTTCTATCAAAACTGCCATGCTTGCTCAACTGCCAGTTCTGCGAGTCCTGTGGTAATGAGGAATGCTCCAGTTTACCGGTAGCAATAGCATTTATTACAACAAGAACTTACTAAAAGGAAACGTTGTAGAGAAAGAAATTGAAGGGTCTCAATAGCTGAAAAGAACTTCACATTTGGGTAAACTGAAGAATTAACTCCTCACCGAGTCAGCTGCTCCCAAGAAGACAGGGTATGAAGAAGCAACAAAGTCCATAATTAATAGCAGTGATTCAGAGAATCTTATTTAAGGCCAACATGAATACTTCCGAAGAGCTGAAAACTAAATCAGTAAAAGGTTTCTCCCGTAGTTTTCTTACTCTAGCAAAAACTGTTCCTATAATTCTCTGTAAAATGAAGTCCCATGCCATAGCACTAGCTGCAAGCAGCCAGGGCCTGGAATATCTTCAAGATTTCACAGCACCCTGTAGCCAGTTCTGGCAAGGGCAACAGCTAAGTATGTGCATACACCTCAGTGCCAGCCCAGGGCAAGTGGAGTCTTGGAGAGACATTCCCATATTTGCTGGCACAGTCTTCTGTCAGCAGCATTAAAAGCTACTCCTACAGAAGCAGCTCCCTTTCCCTTAGAAGTATGAGCCATTGTAACTT
Organism: Excalfactoria chinensis; assembly: GCF_039878825.1. Classification (NCBI taxonomy): domain Eukaryota; kingdom Metazoa; phylum Chordata; class Aves; order Galliformes; family Phasianidae; genus Excalfactoria; species Excalfactoria chinensis. The sequence continues at coordinate 115,350,654 of NC_092826.1, read as the reverse complement.
CAGGCCAAATTTGTATTGTGGGAAAAGCTATTCTACAGTGATAACCACCCCACAGTAGGGTCATTACAGCAAAAGGAGAACTGGAGATCACAATGTGTTTTCTTTAATGATGGTAATCCTGGCTCACTTAAGACAGTCTCAACTCAAAAATGTGATGTCTCTGGGAGAGACTGAAAAAGAAATTGATTTTACCAATCTTAATTCATGAGTGACACATTGTCTTTGAATACGGCAAATAAAGGAGAGTTTACTTCTGCTCACTCTTAATTTCAGAGCTGTTTCTAATTGTAATCTCAACTTTAAAAGAACATCACCTATTTTACATAGTACAAGAACAGTAAAAAAAGTGCAGGTGCTGAAAGCAAATGGGCTTAGGCACTACATGAAAAGTCTGCATGTTTCCATGAGAAGTGATACAATTTATCTATTTCCCAGGGTTTAAGAAAAAACAGACTTTATTTTTGCAGCACAGATATCCCCCCTGCTCTCCTTTGACTATTAGTGCAAGCTTCTGTTGCCATCCCCAGCTGTCTGTGGAGCAGTAGATAATAAAGAACATAGAAGGAATTATTTCTGCCTCCAAACCGACATGATACAGGCTCTTATGGAAATTTTCATATCCTTTGTGGGTTTTGCTGCTACATTTCCTAACAGCATACTTGAGAAAAAATGGATCTTTACCTGTCAGGTTTGGATGAATTACCAAGTCCCTGTCAGAAAGATTTTGTGTGGCTTCCTGATAACTCCTTTCTGGCGAGTTTTGGGAAAGCACTGAATAAATAAAAAGGAACCACTACTACAATGCAAATATTCTTCAGCCAAAGAAAACTTTGGGAATGTTTTTAACTGATGGAGGAGGAGGGGAACAACTTCATAGAATCACAGAATCATCAAGGTTGGAAAAGCCCTCTAAGACCATCTAGTCCAACCATCAACCCTTCCCCCCCCCCCCCGATGCCCACTGCCCACGTCCCTCAGTGCCACATCCACACAGTTCTTGAACGCCTCCAGGGACGGTGACTGCACCACCTCCCTGGGCAGCCTGTGCCACTGCAGCACCGCTCCCTCTGAGAAGAAATTCTTCCTAATATACAACCTGTACCTCCCCGGGTGAAGCATGAGGCTGTTCCCTCCCATCCCATCACTGTTACCTGGGAGAAGAGGCCGAACCCCACCTCACCACAGCCTCCTTTCAGGCAGCTGTAGAGAGCGATCAGGTCTCCCCTGAGCCTCCTCTTTTCCAGACTGAACAATCCCAGCTCCCTCAGCTGCTCCCTATCAGACCCCTCACTTTGCCCTTCTCTGGACACACTCCGGGGCCTCACTGTCTTTCTTGTAGTGAGGCCCAAAACCTAAGACAGCACTTGAGACACAGCCTCACCAGTGCCCAGTCAAACCAGCTGCATGAGAGACCCCCGCCCGCCCCACCGCTCCAGGGCCACAACAGAGCGCCGAGAATGAGGCAGGCAGCTCCCACTTCTCACATCCACCTGATTTTTGCGTTGACTGAGGAAAGCACCGAGGCCTCAGTGACTCCTGTGTGAGTGCGTGCACGCAGATGGATCTTCCGTCAAGTTGACAAGTAAACGGCATTTAATGCCTGTATCCCCCTCCGAAGGACAAGGCCGGGCGCGCTGAGCGATGCCTTTACCCCGCCCGTCCCGCCGCGCGCCCTCACCCGAGGGCTCCACAGCCCCTTCCCCAGGCGCATTTCATCGCCGTCAGCGGCCCCTGCCGCAAGAGCACAGAACGCTCCGCGGCTTTGCACTTGGAGCACCAGCCCACAGGGTCCCGGCCGGCAGCCCCTCCCCTTCCATCCCGTAGCCTCGAGCAAGACAGCAGAAGAGGCAGAAACTTTGATTTCTGCCCTTAAACCCCCGAGCTCGAACTCCAGCCCCACCCGCACTGCCGGACGTTCCCCGCCCGCCGCCCACCCCTCACATCAGGACATCGCGCCCGACCCTGTCGCCCGCCCCGGCCCTTCCCCTGTACTCACCGCAGCGCGGACCGGACGGAGGGGAGGAGGAGCGGAGCAGCGCTGCCCCCGCCCCGGCCCGCAAAGAAGGAGCTCCCGCCCCACATACAGTCTCTCCTCCCCGGAGGGAAGCGGCTCCTCCCCGCAGAGCCATGACCGAAGGCCCGTTTCCTTGTGAACCTCACCTTCCACCCCACGCAGTTGGCCGAAGGCGTCTTCTTCACAAAGCCCGCCATTCCTCTTCCTCTGAGGCAGAGCCTTTCCCCGTCCTGCACGGGCTCCCACCGCTTTCCTCAGCAGGAGCCATCAAGTACCCACCATCGGTTCACTCCGCTGGGGCAGCCAGGTGATTATTTTCCATTTTCTTCTTGCTACAGTAGAACACCCACTTAAAAGTGTCCAAGGAGCCCAGTAAGGGTAAAGCAAAACAAGCGGTTGAGGCATTAAGGTGCTGGGCCGTTTGATTTTTGTCCTCTATACTGCAGTTGCATTCATGAGAAGTACAAAGAGCCAAATAAAATTTCAGTTATGCTTCTACATCACCCACTTTATAGCTTAATAAGTGACACTGGTATTTCCAAAGAACACATTGCACAGGCACAGGGAGGTTTGGTAACTGCGTTTTTATTTACTCAGGTTCAGACCAGACAATGCTAATACAGAAAGTACCGTGTTTTACTGCATTTGCGGTACCTAGCATTAAGAACAGAACAGCAGCTACACACATCCCTGGCAGAAGTCCACAGGAGTGAAAAAATACAGAGGAGACATGGTAAGTTTGCTACTTTTTCATTTTTTTCCATCTAAGCTGTCACACGGTGACACCAATTATATCTTACGGCACAGAAGAGAAGCCGTAGTTCAGTAGCTTTGCATCATACAGGCTTCCAGTTTTCCTTTGTCATCCTCAGACAAGGGGCTGCCACGTACCATAGATTGTGAAGTACTGTAAAAGTACTGTAAACCTCACAAGTGCCACCAGTTTTGCAGGAGATTGTCAGTGCTGTGAGAAAAAGGCAACGTCTGTTAATAGACAAATTGTTAATAGACAAAGCTATGACACAGATGCACTAAGATTAACTCGCATGAGGTTTGGTCTGAAGTACAGTGAAATCAGCAAGTCCTAGATAAACAACAAGACAGTTAAAGAAGTAGTTAAAAACCACTGAATTATCAAAAAACGATTACTTAGAATCTGTTGGTTGTTCTTAAGTAGTTCAGCTATGCTTATTATTAGAAAAGGGGAGGCTGTTCTACTTCAAGTAAGATCCTTTGCTGAATGCTGTTGTCAAGCCTGAGTCCCCTTTTGGATTAACACTTTAAAACATGGAAATAGTTAAAAATATTTATCTTCTTAACTATATAAATGGCAACAGTAACAAAACAGGTTCAGATTGGTTGGGCTTAAGCCTTTGTGAAAACCAAAAGAGAAAACCTTTAGAGGTTTGTTGAGAAACTCGACTCTTAAGAAATCTTTGAAAATCTTGACAATTGTGTATACGTTTATGAACAAAGGGCCTGATCCTGCAGCCCTTACTCCTCAGAGGGTAACAAATGAAAACAGCTAGAAAAATGGGCCTTTTCCTTTAAAAAGGTCTGTAAACAGGACGGAAAGCACAAATTTGCACACAGAGCTGCATAAGAATTACAGGAAGCCAATTTACAAATCCGCGTGTACTTAAGCTATAAATACGAAGTGAAGAAGTTGTCAATGTCAGTGTGTCTCCAGACTGCAAATTATGTCTAATAGTTTACTGTAGATGAACAGCAAACTCATCTTTTCTTGATAAATAACGAAACGGCTGATCAGCACAGTGAGGAGAAGGATCTAACTCAAGGTGAATGGCCAAGCAAGCACTGAATTATTCTATGCAAAATTTATTTTGTTTGCTTTAATAGTAGCTTCAATTTCTTCTAGGATTGGCACCGGTCCTGCATAGTTATTAGTTTCAATAGCTTCTAATTTCTTCTGATACTCAGCTGGCAAGCCATTCTGTTTTGCACCCATGCAGATAACCTATGAGGGAAAGGAAAACAAAAAAAAGACTTCAATTGTAATGTTAGTAAGAACAGATCCCTCCTAACATTTACTGAAACAGAAAGAACCACTGAAGGCAACATGAGAAATCCAGGGACTATCAAGGCTACCTAAGATTCTGAAATGCTACCAACATGCTCAAGAGTCCACAATTAGGTTGCTCATTCAGTTATTGAGATCAAATCCGAAGCACAACAGTGAATGCCTAGATAGGTTACAGGAGTAACAGAAATTAATGCCTAGCTTAGTGAAAACAGATTCCTTAGTTGTTACTGCAGCTTTCCTTCTACATTAAAAAACAAACAAACAAACAAAACAAAAACAAAACCCTGAGCTTTTAGCTCAAGAGAAACTTGGTGACTACAAGACGGAAAGAGGAAGATATAGGAGCCAAGGCTTGGAAGACACACTAGCAAGCTGTCAAATAGGAGTGAAGGGGGTGCATAAAAAGACTTCAGAAGCTGACAGTATTGCAAATATTTACTCAGGCATTCAACAGCCAGGATACCCAAGGATGAAGTGCCTAGAAGCGATTAACTTTAACACAAGAAGTACACAACAATAGATGGATGCAAATGCAGTCACCTTTATAAGTTTCTAGCCTTCTTACCTGGATACCTTAAGCAAATAAACTAGGGTGAGGTGTGGGTGGGGGGGACGCGGAGAACATCCTACCTTGACAACAGCAGGGAGGAACATTTATCTGGACAAAGTTGCTAAAATTGGAAGTCTACTCTTACAGTATAGTAGGGAGAGCTCAGGTGCAGCAAGAGGCTCAATGGATCGATTCCTTGAAAAGCCCTGAAGATCTGTTTTGACAGGAAGCAGGAGAAGGGGGAAGGTTTGTGAAACAGCAAAGCCTGCTTTCTAAGCAAGCTTCCTCTTAAGAAATCCTGTGCCAGCAAAGCAGGTCTTTGCTGTGCTCCCAGAAGATAATTTGTGGGAGCCAGTTCCTTAGATCAGATAGGAAAATGAGATATAACAGATTTGAGCCCTGTTTCTTTGCTTTTGGTTAAAAAACAAAAAACAAGAAGAAAAAACAATGCTACAGTGATGGCTGTTTGCGATTGCTAATAACTGCAGTATTCCAGACATGCAGTCATGCCACCCTAGTCTAGGTCCTCATCAGATCTCACAAGCTAAGCAGGTCAAGCCTGCTGCGTGACTGGATCATGTGTCTCTACAGTCAGCAAGTTCCAGAACAGCTCTGAAACACTTTTGCCTCACCAGCCACCAAGTGAGGACCATGCAGTGCCCTGTGGTGGTGGAAGATATCCTGTGATGTACTCAGGATGCAACTGGTGAAATGAGGCAGGTGAATTCCTGTATTAGAAGATAGCTAGACTACAAGCCAGGTACTGTGTTCTCCTCACAGAAGTTTCCTTCTGTCCTAGAACTATACTTCATTGAAGTGGAATATGTTATTTTTTTTAGTTCCAAACAGAAAATTGGAAACAACTGGCATCTTTTGGAAATCCTTGTGTCACTCATCACTAATTCATGAGTTAAACAGGGGCTTCATGCAAAGCAGAACTAAAGCAGATAATAAAACTGATTTAGTACATCTTTATGAGCTGGCTGTCATCTGTAAGCACCATTACACTAGTACGTTGCACAAGGATTAAGTTGTACCTTAACATTAGAATTACTCATGCCTTTAATCCACTGTAAATAAAGTACTTATTAAACATGACTGCATTATATATTTCTGCTCACTCTCTCCTGATGCAACACCCACCTTTTTATACTGTGGAGAAGGGGGACCACAAACATAGTCCTTCATCTGGTAGCTTCGACAGGTCAGAACCTTTCCTTCTTCAGCATGGACATTAACTTCTATTGGGACATAAATGCCATCTTCAACTCCCTCTTGCCTAAAAATGACATATATTCCTTTCATGCCCAATAATCAATGTGTGAGTAACATCTTTCAAACTGTGCAATTAGCACAACAATTCAGAACACTGATCTGCACTGTTATCTAACTTAAAGAAATAAAGCAAATATATTACAGTATTTTTCGTTCAAATTACTTTCATATCCAAAAATTAGTTTCTACAGAAGAAACAGCGTTCACTTTTGTCATTTCAGAACCTCAGGAAAGATGACTAGCAGCTATCTTGTAAGACTACAGAGTATTGCTTGTGAATTGGTTACTGTGCAAGTGGTAATCTACAAGAGAAACTAAATCAAGGATATCAGATTACAAATAATTAAACATTTGCAAAGTTTTATCTTGCCACTGTGTTACAATTGGATAAGAAGAAACTGGCACAACTCTTGCAATGAACATTTGAAAGTGAATAATCCGAGGCAACCTTTAATTTGTGCAAGAGACCTGTACAGTAACAAAGAGCTAATTTAGGGCAAATATATAGATATGGATTTTGTTTTTCTAACTAGTAAAATCATGCTGCCTTAGGAAATAAAAAGCAAGTACAAAACCAGAGCTACCTTTTGATTTTAACCATTCACATTTAGCTACCAATGGATGTCTGAAGAAACGGTAAGAGCTAAAGAAGCAATACAGAGTTTAAGGACAATGAGGTTTCAGGTTTAATTTGTTTATAGTCCTGTATGGGGCCAGAAGCTAAACTTGGTAATCCTTGTGGGTTCGTTCCAACTCAGGATATTCTATGATTCTACTATCATTACGAAAGGCAAGAATACATCCTATTTCCATCCATTCCCAGTTCACAATCTTGGCACCAGTGAGGCAGCTAGGAAAAGCATCTTTTTGGTGAAGTTATAGCACTTAAGTCTCTAGCATCTTAGCTAGCCTTAAAGGATATCCCCTCTCTAAAACAAAGTCAGGGATCTGCAATTCCATGGCATGTAAGCAACATTTTTTGATGTTAAAATATGAAATACTGCTCCTAAAGGAGAGAATGTAGTGCTGCTATCAAAGCAGGTAATGCCAGACAGGATCATTGCCTGGTGAAGTTTATATACTTCAGGAAAGAATAATTTAGTACAGTTCAGTATGGGTCAGCGGAGGCTTGGTTCCTCATCCCCAGCTGATGGGGAAGAAGTAGATAAGAAAGCAGTGACATGTGAAGCTCCCATCAATCAGGTGCATGCTACCTAGATGCCTTCTTTGGGACTAGCACTCCCAAGCAAGACATTATAGTGCTGACTGTGCCCCTTCTCATTATCTAGTCAACAGTTTGTTATCTTCCAGCTTCATTGTAGGCAACGAAAATCAAGTTGGAGCTTCACATTTCATAGCCAGCATTATAAGGACATACCTGTGTAGCACAGTGCAGTCATAACCAAGGTTGCTATAGTACCAGAAGCAGGAGAAATATGTTAGCCTAATGCTTTTACCTAGTTTAATATGCCTTCTTTAGCCTCACTAGCCCATACTTCTGCTGCAATTATTTGACAGTAATGAACTGCTTGAACAATCCTTGTGCATCAGAAGCGAAGTCCTTCCTCAGGCTCTGCAGGAAGTTTTGCTACTCCTTCATTTGTTTACCCAGATGGTCTTTCAGACTCTCTAACCTGGGTACAGGTTGGGAACAACTTGCTCAGACAACCTTTGTCTTAATGACTGAACATAGGCAGAACATTCTCCTCCACCATGCACTGCGATGGTGCAGGGAACCTCTCCCATTTAAGTACTGCCCCACCTCCCTGCCTGGATCTTCCTTAAGGACAAAGTTTAGAGGCATTTATGGAACAGAATACTGTGAGGAAAGGAGTTAAAAAAAAACCAAAGTGTAACCCACCCGATGTATCAGCTCCAAATCAACATCATACTTTACTAAAATATCCCTAAGGTAGCTTTTGCTTGAAAACAAAGCTGTTTTAATCTCGAATATTTTAGAAGCAGTTGCACATACTGTGGAGTGATCTGCACGTATTAAAATCCAAAGCATCTTCTTGATCGCAGCAAATCTTCCACACTGCTTTTCACAGAAAGTTACCTCTTACTTTTGAATTGCTCTCTAAAGTAATAGAAGACAGCAAAGTTAAGTCACCTACTTATCCAGTGAACTTATATTGCTAGCGTTCAATTTCCACACTATTCCCCACACTTCGTCTCCAGGGCTCTGAACAATGGTAGCTGTACCTCCATGCCAGATAGAACTTGTCCTGCCTTGATGATGGCCAAAAGTGAGCTTAAAATCCTGCAAATGAAACCAATGCAGACAATCAGTTCCTACTCCACTTAAGATAGGGACTGTGATCTGTTCTTCATGTGAAAAGGGCAGCTAAAGCACAGCCTACAAGTAGCCAGCTGGAGCCGCAGGAGGAAGAACTGATAGACCCAAAGGCAGGATCTCAAGGGGGCAGAAGTCAGCCCTTTTCATCTCTCCAGTGGGAAAGGGGCAAAGGGGAGAGAGGCCTGACAGAAAACAATGCTGGCAGAAGTCTCATCTGCAGACACCTAACTATTAACTGACCATTTCTAGCGCTGGGAGAAAAGGGGTAATAACGAAGCTTCCAAGACAGGGAGCTTTGGGCCTTTTCCTCATTCTCTAATAGAAATGCCCAGTCATAAGATACCATTTGTGTGTTTTCTCATGTCTTATGCTGTTTCATCACTCAATCAGAACATTCCTGGGTATCTTTAGTTTGAGACATATGCCTCCTTGACTGAGCTCTACTTATAGGGTGGCTGGGTTGAAAGGGACCATAAAGGTTGGCTGGTTCCAACCCCATGTGAGTATTGCAAGATAAAACATTGTTTCAGAAACCAAGTGCTTCTTTTTTCTTACAAATAATACCAAATGTTGCCATAGAGGCAAAATAGAACAACCTGTTCTTGCATTTTCCCAGGGTCATTTCACACCTGACCTCACAAGGGTCAGTGTTTCATTCCAACTTGTTAGACAAGGTGTAGCCCTCCCTAGCAGCACGGAAGGGAAAGAGCTTTACGGAAGCCTGCTTGATCAGTAAGAAAACGAAACAAAGTGGCAAAGGCGAAAATGATTAAGAAGAAACAAACAAACAAAACAAAACAGCAACATAGTCAAACAAAGCCTACACAGCCACCAAGCTTTGGTTACATATATCCGGGCTCCGATCAGCGCTGTAAGGACCCTGGACAAGGCCCTGCCGGCAGGGAATCACGCAGCTGAGCCCGACTGCTGCTCGCGGGGCAGCCCCAAGGAAGCTCTCCCGCAGAGCCCACTGAGCTCACAAATCGCTCCCCCCTCCTCCCGCCCCGCACGCACCTGCAGGCGGCCCCGGGCGCAGAGCGCCGCCGAGGGGTTGCGCAGCAGCAGTCGCTCCCGCAGCAGATTGCTGCCGTACGCGAAGTACAGCACGCCATCCTCGCCCACCTCCATCGCACCGCTCTCCCACCGGCCCCACCGTGCCGCCTCTGCAGCGCCCGCCCCGCGCCGGCTGCCTGGGCTGGGCCTCCATGCAGCGCCGCCCGCTATTGGCTGGACGGGAGGTAGTGACGTGCTGATGGTCCGGAAGGTCAACGCTGTTTTGGGCTGCGTCAAAGTGGCCACGCTTTTTCACACAAAGGATTGATGTGCGGAAACAAACTCTATAGCCTGTTTGGTTTGGTTTCTGCGAGGCACCCTTTCCGTTTCAGTAGCAAAGTGTTCCCTTTTCATTTATTATGGGGTCCTTTTCGCTCTTTAGGACAGTGAGGCCATGGCACAGCTGCCCCAAGAAGCCCCATCCCTGGAGTGCTCAAGTCCAGGCTGGATGGGATCCTGGGCAGCCTGAGCTGGTGGGTGGCAGCCCTGCCCATGGCAGGGGTTTGGAGCTGGGTGGGCTTTAAGGACCTTTCCAACCCAAACCGTTCTGTCATTCTTAGAAAATATCACTGGCAGAGCACACCCGTGCTCTTATGGCCACAGGCAGCGATGTAACCATGTCTGCAAAATATAATTTAAAGAGGGAGTGTTAACTCTGAAGCTCACTGACAGCACAGTAGATTTTCCAGACTGGTCCAAACACACAAAGGACTGCGTCAATTAGGAATTAGCCCTTGAATTCCCTGTATCTTCTTTCCATGGCACCAGGATGTGGCGTAGCTCAGGATACGACTGGACAGGAGAAAAGGGAGCTTGTCTCACATTTGTCAGGAGCATGTCTCACATTTGGGAGGCTCCCAAGGATAGGGTGCAAAGGAAAGCTCACTGGTGTTGTACATTGTCCATGGAGGAGATCAGCAGGGTTATTTGTACCACAGAAGTAGGATTTCATTCCCATCAGGTTTTTATCCCTAAGTAAAATTTACTCCTGAGTCCCCTCATATCCTACTTAGGATTTTAGGGACCTGAAAAACAGTGTTAGGCAGTGGGATAAGTGAAACCTGCTGAAATATATGTCAGTTGTTCACTGTGCCTCCCTGCCTCCTGGCTGTCACAGCATGAGCTTTAATTAATACTGAAAAAGAAAGAACTTGGAGGACTAATAAGTGCATCTGATGCAAATGAACCACTTGTGCAGTCCTCCCCACAGCTTTCCTCTCCTCCTCCCCCAGGAGCCTTGGCAGGATGTGCTCTGTAATTAGTATATTGGTGAAATGGTCCCTATTTGCTGCAGGGCAGTTATTACAGCTGTGATAGCTTCTTGATATGATGTGCAAGGTCTGGGGGGCTGCTGAGAGTTTATATTCATGCAAATGAATGTATATGATTTTATAATGTGTTGTGGTGTTGCTGTGCTCATTTCTTCCTTATAAAGTAGAGACCATGAAATCCTGTGCAAGTTCAGCCTCCTGTCCTGCCCTATAGGGCAGCCTGGGGCTCCTGATGGCTCTGACCAGGGGGAGTATCCTTCATTCATTGCTTGAAATCTGGAGATGTGAAAAGGGGGAGTTTGCTTTTGCAAACTGATCCCAGTGTGTGCAGTCATGGCATGCAGCTAGCTTTAGTCATTTTGGCTCATGAACACATTGCTCTGCTCAGTACTTCAGGTACTTGCAGGTGTTTGACTTCAGTAACCAGTTTGAAGAGCTTGCCAAACATTACATCAGCTTTCACATGACCTACTTCTGTACTTCTTCTTTTGTGCTGTCCTTTCTGTAAGCACTTCTGTGCTGTTAACCTTCAGCCTGCAGAAGATGTTGAGTGGCTCCAGCCCCTCTGTGGGGTCATGTCTTGTAGACATGTGCTTTCCGCAAAGCAGCATTGTGGTGCTTTGTAAGCTATGAAGGCAGCTATGGCCTGCTGGTGCAGGAATGGAGCAGGGCATCCCTTTGAGCAGGACAGGAGAAAAAGCCTGCTGGAGGAAAGGGTACTAACACAGTTTTGCTTTCTTTATCAGATACATCAGAGATGCATCATTAATTGTCACATATGTGATACCTAGGGTATAAAAGGCAGAGAAGTCATCCACAGGCTGCACCTGCAGATCGTCATCAAAATTGATGGCAGTGCTCACACAAAGTCACCCAACAGGTGAATCTCCCCTTCTGAGTGCAGTTATGGTACCCAGGACAGTGAGCCTGGCACATAGAAAAACCAGCCCTTCAGAACTTTGTTGTGGTAATCACTGTATGACTGCCTCACCCGTGCTCTCATCATTTCTTTGTTGAACAGCAGCCATGGAGAGCAGGATTTTGTTTCATACAGTCCCAGCTGCTCTAGTCTATTTTACTGTGGAAGTGCAGCTCATGCTATTCCACCATGTGATTATGCCACTGTACACACATCCTTCAGTGCCCATCCCTGCAACTTCTGGGCTATTCCTGCCACCCCTGCAGGGAGCTACCAATCTCTTTGTCTCTGTCTTTGTGTAAGTAGTAGAAAAAGGCAAAAAGTAGGTCTCAAACAGGTGAAGGCAGATCTAAGAGGACTACCTCCCAGTCTCTGATTTGTAACAAGCCATAAAATAATTGCTCGGCAGCAATATATAAATCCAAAGCCAGGATGTCTGAGGTGCAGTGCTTTGAGTGGGCTTGTTCCTCTGACAGAGCTCTGCATCAGAACTTTTCTTGCCAGATGAGTGTCATTGATGTGAGGAGCACTCGTGGCAGAAATTCAGTCCCAGAGCACATCTATTATTCACGCGGTTTGCAGAGTGCAGGGACTTACAGAAGTCCCATCTCAATGAGGCAGAGAATGGCTGATAAACAGGAGAATAACAGCATTTTCTTCCATGACACATGTGGCCCTAAGCATCTCTAGGGATGCACATTTGGTAGCTGATTGAAATAGGCTTATTTCATCTCTGCCCTCATAGGAAGCCCTGATTCATTTTTATTACTTCAAGCAGTCAGGAAATATATATATATATATATACATTTTCAGCAAGACAGGGCAGGTCCTCATTCCTTCCTTACGACTCACAGGAGAATTATGATGTAGGGAGGGAGGATCATCTTTGGAGCTGGTGTTTTGTGAGAATGTCAGTTGGTGCTGCTAGTGCTGGAAAACAGCGAGGTACATGAATTATTGCAGGTAGCGGCTGTCGCTGATCGGGTCAGTCAGGACTGCATTATACAAAATGCTCCTCTGTCGCTCCACTGCATTCAACCGAAAAAAAGATTAGTTTTAGATGAGTGCTAAGAGCATCTGACCACCAGGTGCCACTCTTGCTCCACAGGGAATAAGGGCAACTGTAAGGCCAGGCGTAGTTTGCAGGAAAAGCCGGAATAGGCCGACATCACTGGTTTTGTCCCTGTCTGGATTGCACCAGACATCATTCATTTTGTCCCTGTCTGGATTGGACTGAACAAGAGGTTTAGTAGTTGCTTTAAGCACAATAGTTACCCCTTCAATTTTGGCTGTGGAATTCAAGCTGAAGGTTTCTGCTCCTTAACCAGTCTGTTTCTCAAAAGCTGGTGCTGGGTGACTGGCTGGAAAGGCTGGAGTTGCGATTGAACTTAAGAGTATGATATGCACATGCTCTGAAAATCAGGTCATTTAAAGCAGTCTTAGCTTCATCAGGCCATGGCAGAGGTGGCTGAATCCTGTAGTTAGCACTGCAAATGCAGGCTATCCATATCATCATGGCTGGGGAGGCTGCGTGGTTGGACACAGAGGAATTTCTGAGTTGTAACTTCTCTGCCTGCGGTTTGTTGCATGGATGCTCAGCGTGTAGTGAATCTGATGCAGGTTTCTGTCCTGTGCAAAGCTTCAGGAAGTAATATTTGAGGCGATCTTAACAAAACTTACAAATATCTACAGTACAGGAGTCAAGTAGATGGGGACGGGCTCTATTTGGTGGTTCTCAGTGACAGGACAAGGGGCAAAGCTGCAACACTGGAAGTTTCATCTGAACATGAGGAAGAACTTCTTTACTGTGAGTGTTATGGAGCACTGGTACAGGCCATTCAGAGAGGTTGCAGCGTCTCCTTCTCTGGAGATATTTAAGACGTACCTGGACACCTTCCTGTGTGACCTTCTATATGGAACTTGCTTCAGCAAGAGGTTGGAGTAGATGGTCTCCAGAGGTCCCTTCTAACTCCTACAAGTCTGTGATTCTGGGCATAATTTTTGTCTATGAAGGTTTCTGTCATAGGGAACAGAGTCCTCAGTTCATTTAAGCATGAGATCAGTGCCTTCTGGAGCTACAGCCATTGCCAGCCTTTCCAGGGCCCCTTGCATGCTTTGGTTTTCATGGAGAAAAGCAGGATTCCTATCTGCTTGCAACCATGAGAGCTGTCCTACCAGTGGCCCCAGAGGATGACTTATGGGATGCTGTAACCACTCTCATTTTTCATGACGAAGGGGGCAGAAAGGACTGATTTGTACTACTCTTGGTTTTCCACTCTTGGCTGATGTTTGAGCCTGAGGCACCATGTGGACTTCACATATGACCATACATCACATCAATAAAGTCCAGTTTTCCTCTGGTTCTGCTTGCCCTTGCTCCTCTTTCCTTATCTCTCCCTGATCTTAGATAACTCATTAGGCCCGTTTTCAAGATAGCCTACAACATCTTGCTCAAGGTCTCTAATCAGATCTCTTCCTGTTTGAGTTCCCCACAGGTTTAACAAGCCTGACATTGCCTGTGTCTACTTCAGCTGGAGGCCTTTTTTTGTTTACTGGTTACTGCTGTTTACCTTTTCTTTTCCCAGATCATGAATAGAGATGTGAAACGCAAGGTCATTGGGGGCCGCTAATTTCCAAATCCCAGAGCAAGTGATATTTGAAGAACAATCCCATTATGTGATTGTGTTATTGTCCCTTACTGGGTTTTCGCAGGGAACTCATTCGTCATAGAACAGCAGGTCTCAGCTTCCTGTAGCACTCTTAAATCAATCTCGTGATATTGCTGAAACTTTATTTTAGTATCTTCCACTGTAATTGCTTAATCGTTTTCTTGAAGAAGCCATCCTGCTGTATTTACTAGCAATCAGACTTTTCAAGAGATTACCTTTTTAGAACACAAGAGCTCAAAAAACCCACACTTCAATCCAGATATCCTGAAAAAGCAAGGAACAGAAAATGTGTTTACAAATGTCAGCCTCACACTGGGACTGTCCAGTTCTTTGGGTTTTTTTGACTGGTGAGTGAGGTGCTCCAGACAGGGCTGATAGGGGCAAGGTAGGGAACATAACATCCTTACTTGTGTGGAGGGTAGCTATCCCACAGAGGCTTTTGCAAGCGTGTTTTCAGTGTCCTTCTACTGATGTGCTTCCTGGAAGAAAGTGAATCAGCTGAACTCCAAAGCCAAATTTAATCTGCTGTCTGTCTCACACACATTGCTGAATCTGTGCTCCTGCTGGGACAGAGTGATGTGGTATTTTAGTTTATTTCTTGGATACAAATAGGAGGCACAGTCGTGAGCAGTCCAAGTCACTGGCTTGGGGTCCTGCTTCACAACTGATGTGAGAGAATAATGCAGGAGAATAAGCTGTGACCTTGCAAACAATGTCCAACTGCAGATGATTGTATGAGGACAAAAAGCTGCTGCCATTGCTTCAGTAGCTAAAGAGTTTATGGCAGCTGTTACTTGCACGTCTGTGCCAGTGCTAAGGACTCCATCTGGCTCCAGCAGTTTTAGTTTGCAGGAACAATTTTCTCTTCAGTGAGCACTTTTGATTTATCTAGAGCATCTAAACCCTTCCACAGCCCAGTCTGCTGGCATGCTGCTGTACCCGCAGATTTGTTTGCACCTGCAGACTGCCATACCTGCTCTGCAGAACAAGTTCTTCCCACAGTGGTAAGCACTCAGAGAATTTAAAATGTAAAGCTGCTGTTAGAATAATCACAATTGATGATCAAAATTTGCACCTTATTTTCCCCATGCCCATCTTTTGTGGATAGAAGTGTGGTAATGCAAATGAGAAAGAAAATACATTCCGTTGTCCAGCTGGCCTTCTTCAAAGGGCTTTTTGCCCATTTCTGAATCAGGAACCAGATGATTTTTCATAGCACGCACCCTGGATCTCCTGCTCCTCTGCAGGCTTCTGGCCTCACCTCCCACCCATGCTCCATGTTGGGGAGACCACCTTGGTGGGTGCTGTCAGCAACCTGAGCTTGCCCCCAGCGTAGTGCCTCTGGGTGGTGCACAAAGGGCAGTGAAAGAAATAAGCGCTTGTGCCCCCTGACTCAGAGCTAGGGAAAGTACAGCGTATCATCCTGTGATCACCCAAAAAACGGGGTGCTCCTAAGTGACCAGCTGTGTGTCCAATGATGCCTTGGTCTGCCTGGATGAATGTCTTTTCAAAGGCAGAACTTCTCCTCATGCTGTTCTGAGTGTACTGCAGTCATTGTTCTTTGCTCTCTTGAGGGTTGTACCTGCTCCTACAGCTAATTTAAATTAGCTGTCTCTACTAATTAAGGCATCCTAATTCATGGAAAAATACTGAGCCTTTATCAGGCACGTCCTGGCTGGAATACAAAGTAAGAGACCAGAGGTGAGCACAACAGAGATTGCTCTTTTGCTTTAAATAGCTTGCTAATGTGAAAATGTGGTTATAACCAAACTCTTGTGAGGACGAAGCTATTTTCCCATGGCTATAGCCCAAGTCTGGACCGTTTCTCCATTTCTGCTCTAACTTCCATTCCATACAAAATGGTGCTACCTGAGAAAAAAAGCTGTTTTTTGTTTGGGAGGACTTTAAGCAGAGGAGAACGTGAAAGCAGTGTTACTCATTTCCCTCAGAGGGGTGACCCTGGAAGAGGATGGCAATCTGCCCATCTGTCTTCCAGCCCTGTGGCGAGCAGTTGGCTCAGAGGTAACAAGGAAGAAGTGGGGGAGGGCGTCCTTCTCTTCTGGTTTGCTATTCTCCTGAACATCTCACACCAGCTGTTTCTCTGCTGCCCAGACACATCTAGCTCCTAACAGGAGTGGGGCTGAGCAGCAGGGGTGTGAACGCCAGAGCCCCAGGGGCTCTCTCACCAACAAGAGCAGAGAGGAACATTTGGTAAGCGCTCACCATCACAGATCACTGTGATGATACATAATTTTTAGAGGGCACATTCAAACAAGCAAAGTACTTACTATCCAGTTTTATTTGCTTAGAATTTAATCACTCTTGCAATTGAGGAAAAAGACTAGAGTCCGCCTTCTAATTTAAGCAGTACGAAGTTGCCTATCATCCTGACACACTACATGTGTGAAACTGTGTACCTCTTCTCCTTTAGGGAGTAATAGCCTTATCATTCTTTTACCTTCCCATTGGAACACTAAATGATCCTTTGAATTGTTCCAATGGATCATTTAAAAGAAGCGGTGAATGTGAAGCCCCTCATTTATGTGATATTTCTCTAGCATCCAATTCTTCTGCTGAGGCAGATCCAGTGCTCTTGACTGATGAAGGCTGAAGAATCTAATCTTTGTTCACAAAAGTTTTTGTAGGATAGTGCCACAGTTTGTTCAGTTTAGAGCGGGAGAGGAACGAGAAAACACAGAATGGTTTGGATTGGAAGGGACCTTAAAGACCACCCAGACCAACCCCTTGCCATGGGCAGGGCTGCCACCCACTAGCTCGGGCTGCCCAGGGTCTCATCCAACCTGGCCTTGAGTGCTCCAGGAATGGGGCACCACAGCTTCTCTGGGCAGCTGTGCCACAGCCTCACCTCCATCTGAGTAAAGAATTTCTTCCTAACATCTAAACTGAATTTCCCCTCTTTTAATTTAAAGCCATGTCCCATTGTACTATTACTATCAGACCACATTAAAATGTCTGTCTCCCTCCTATCTGCTCTTGGTGAAGCTGTGCTGGCTGTTACAGACCACCTCTATGTGAGGCTCATTGGCCTGTAGTTCCCTGGGTCTTCCTTTTTCTCTTTCTTAAAAATGGGAGTGATGTTTCCCTTTTTCCAATCACTGGGAACTAAGCATCTGACAGTCATGACCTTTGAAATATGATGGAGAGTGGCTTGGCAACCACAACTGCCAGCTCCCTCAAGATCCTGAGTTACATATCATTCAGCCCCACAGACTTGTACATGTTCAGCCTCATGAGATGGTCCTAGATTTGCTCTTCCATTTATCCGTGACTGCCCCATGTGCCATGACTTCTAGCAAGCTGAATACTTCCTCTGCTAGAAGCCTTCATTGTCATCACACAGGTGTTGATATTACCATAGAAATGCTATACATTCATTCATTACATTACCAAGAACAAAGATTTCCTAAACGTCAAAGGAAATATGGAGAATTAAAGGCAACAAAAGAATGAATCAGCTTTTCCACTACAAACACACAGGGAATATGCTCTCAGGAGTGACTTGCTTTGCCTCCCTCCAGGACACACACATGCATAAGAGTGTTGAGAGCTGCCTTCAGGATCAAGTGAAGAGGTGCAGCCAACAGACCCCATCATTCTGGGTTAAGGAGAGAGAATGGAACTAATCAGATGATGATGATAAAGCTAGGATTTTAAACATAAGGCTAATCCATCCTCCTTCAGTGCGTGGAATGAGTAGTCTCCTCTGGACGAACCATCAGAAGCTCCTTTAACTGTGCTGGATTATTTAAAACTCAATTTTGCAGACTATTCCCTGGGAATTATATTTTAAGCACTCTTGTGGTGAGCATAAGACAATTCGACAGAGGTCATTTCTGTCTTGTTTGATATCGATTTCTGCTCGATGAGGAAGCATTTTAACTGGGTTAAAGAGTGTTCTTCTCTGAGATGCTTAAAATAGGTCCGAGGAACCATTATGATATAAACTAATCAGCTGGACATCAAATTCAGAGATGATCCTGAAATTGCTTAGACATTGATTCTTCGTTATCTTTTCCTGGGGAGCCATATTGCTCAATTCTGTTATCATCGAACTGCTGCCAGAAGGAGGACATTTCAGAGAGCAGCAGCAATACAGAAAACTAAGTTGCTGTGGGTTATTATATATTTTTTTTTTTCCCCCACAAAAGATTATCTGAAAATCCTTCTCAGTATTTTAACAGTGAATGCTTGTGATCAAAGAAATTGGAGCTTTGGTACTTTTATACTGCTTCTCAGTGGAACAACACTATTACTCATGATTACAAAGCCCATCAGTAACAAGAAAACGGGTGTTGCAAGTAAAGCATTATACTCCTCTCAATATTATAAAGACGTCAAATTAAAAGAAATCAGACAATTAGTTTACTCCTTGAAAGTCCTATTGAACTTGTCCGTGTAAAAGGAGAGCAAAACTGGGACCTTTCTTCTCTCTTTTATGTTCATTCCTGTTTGTTCTGTGTGATTGAGAGCCTCGGATGAAAGGAACAATCCACAGCATGTACAGCGCCAGCCTTAATCAAACCCCATAGAAATCAATTGGTAAATCTTCCTCAAGAGCTGGACTAAGATATGAGCTCCCAAGATATGAATCAGAAGCTGCCAAACCTTAAGTAGTTGTCTCTGCCCTAATGCAACGTTGCCTCTCACCCCAGCCCATTTTGATTTAAGACCCTTTACTTTTCCTTCCTGGAAGGGGTAAGTTTGTTTTTCACTTTAAAGTGCCGATGACACAAAGGTAGCAGAGCATCGAGAGCTTGTGGGAAAATGTTCCTGGACGTTTCTCTATCTAAATATGGCCAGGAGCTAAGAGAAGGTCACAGCACTGATGTAAGTGCATAGGTGTGATTCTGTACAGTTGAGACGTCGCAAAAATAAATGTACACAAAGAGAGCTGATGCACTAAATCCCTGTTCACTGCTGGAGCTGAATGTTCCTGATGAGTGGAGCAGGGAGCTCCCCTGAGATCTGGGATCATAGTTCCAGGCAAAAATCCACTGATGCAAAGGAAAATTGCCATTTTCTTGGAGGGGTGTAGGATTTCATAAAATCAATCTATGATCCACCCTGGGGAAGATCCTGTGCTGGCCTAAAGTGGTTGAGAGCTCTGTTATTTAATGTCAATTGAGGGTTTTGCCTACAGATTTTATTTCCGGGAAGAATTGCCAGGGGCTCTGTGGCTAATGGATGCAATTCTCTATTAAGCTATCTCATTACAAAGGGTATTTATTTCTTTATGTTCCTTCTTTCTGTCTTCCAATTACTCTCGCTAACTCTTTCTCTTTGCCTTCTGTGTCTTACTTTGTCCTCCTCTACCAACAGATTAAAGAACAAAAAAAAAAGAAAGGATCTTCAAACAGCCTCAGTTCTGCTGGTTGACCACTACTAATTGACCCCGGCACCTTAGCACATAACACTCCAAAGTCAACATAACAATTTCTTGGAAAGAGACAAAATCTCTGTGTTTTGTAGCTTGGCATATCTTGCTATTCGAGTTTGCTTTTCTCAGCTCTTGCCCTGAACACGTTAAACTTTTCTCAGTCTCCATTTCAGTCCTGAGCCTGATGAAGTTACCACGTAAGCAGTGTTGTGGATTGCTTAGCTGCATTTTAAGCATAGAAGAGCTGAGGTTATCATTTGAAGTCCCTTCTGCAGCTTTCCAAAGACTCTGAAATAACTGGTCATCAGGGAAAAGTGTTCAGAGGCACAGCTCTGTCCTGGCAGCATGCAGCCGCCTCTTGATCTAGATATAAGGGCCAATGAACTCACATAAAGCCTCCGGGAATTAATGTTTGCAAGGCAAGTATTCATTAAGAGATAAATTCTTGTTCATTTATTTAAAATTAGGTGTTTTTTTCCTCAGACCATGCATGGTATTGCACTTTCTAGGGTTGGAATAGCTGACAAAACCAATGTGACTCGAGAGTATAAACCACAAGCCCTGAGAAGAAGACTAAGTTCTGCCATAGCCATTTCCTTCCCACCTGTATCCAGGGCAGGCATGTTGCAGTGCTGCTCTTCACTGTCCTTGCTCAATCAGTGGTTAAGAAAAGAAGTCCAGAAGTCCAGGCTTGTATTTCTTTTCTGTTAAGATCCTTCTTTGAAAATGGCAGAGGAAAATCTCATCCGATGGCAGGTGTTTTATCCTTTTTGCCAATAATAATGTGAAAAGCACTCCCTGACATGAGAGAGACAGAAGCATTTTGATCCTTATCTTCTGGGGATTCACATTCACACTTCCCATTTCACACAAAGGTGTTGGAAGCAACAGGCTATAAACTACCGTCAGGGGATGGCTGGGGATTATTTTCCATCTCTCCTGTTGTATTGTTCCAATTTTTGTACTTTAATTCTTGCTTTTGTGATCTGGTATCATTCGGAGCTGAACTAAGGTGAAATGGAACAGTTCACTTTGGAATGAATATTTTGATCAAAAATCTCCGTTCTTGTGTCAAATTTTCACCTTCTACCAGCAGAACGCTTTTGGGTGGGGAGGTGCTTAAAAGTTTCTGCAGAGAGCAAATCCTGGCCAATAATCACATTTTCAAAATACAGAGGGTCCCAGTGCGTTGTCCGTGTGATGAGAGATGAGACTCTTCATTTACATCTCCTTTGCAGCTTTAGGAAAGAATGTGTCTTGAAGCAATCTGAACTGTCACTGAATAAAAATAATTACATGAATTCACTGTATGAACTGCTGCACCAGTCCGAATCATTCATTAGCTTCAACGTATGAAAATATCCTGCAGAGAATGAGGGAGGATTTTGTCGGAGAAGTTTAATTTGTTAAAATGTATGGCTGCACAGTTCAATTAAAGTCAGCGGAGTTGAGCTAGTAGAGAATTTGACCTCAAAAGAATAAATCTCTCTCATGTTTTCTTTTATCAGAGTTTCAGTAGATCAGTTTGTTTGCTGGCTGTCAGTTTCTAGGAGTTCTCTGCGGCAATCAATGAAGGGATAATTGCAAATGTCTGTAGCAGAAGCTCTTTTACATATTCTTTTCTTTCATGCCTGGATTTTCTATTTCTTTCTAGAGTGAGTGAAAAGGGTATCTGAATTAGACAGAATTGCTCTTCCAACTTACTGCAGTTTGGAAAGTGTATCAAGATGTCTCCAGGTAAAAGGGATGAGATGGGCAAAAGGGATGGGATGGCGGAAGAGGAGGGAAAGTGGATGAAATAACTGAGTGCAGTGTGCTGTGTATTTTCTATAGCTTTTATCTTAGAAATAGTGGGTGCCCAATGAAAGCTGCTTCTCATATTACCAGGTTTCCATGCCCTTGGCAGCAGCACAGAGGTCGGATGTTCACACAGAACTATTCACTGGTGACCTCTCTGATGTGCTGAGCACAAACACAGTTTTCTTTGCCCTGGGCATGTTGTACTTCTTCTATTCCCACTTGTTTCTTCAATAAACCTACTTACTCTGTCAGCTATAGAAAACTGCCCCTGGCCTCATTTTTGCTGCTTCTTTATCTCAGTGTATCTCATGAAGGAGCCTGGCAATTCAGCTGAGAAATTTTTGTTTGAGTGGTTCCTTAATTTCCAGCCTATACCTTTGGCAATTAGTGGCAGGAGTGTGGACAGCCCCTGGGGGCAGACGTGAAAGTAGGTGTAGCATATATCAATTTTTGATCCATTCCAGGTTAAAGCAGAAAGACACCAGAAAGGAATCATTGCGGTTTTGCTGGTATTTTGGACTTTCTTTATATTTGCTTACAACTAGGGTGAGGCAGCACTAAACCACTTCTGCTGGATTTTTCTTATGACTTCATGCATGAATTAATGCAATTTCCTCTCAGGGTCAGGTTGTTCAAAGATTCTGTGCAGTAACACAGATGTAAATAAACTAACGTAAAATTGAACATTCTGTTTCTTGGAGTATCATAGTATCATAGTATTGTGCGAGTTGGAAGGGACCTTAGAGATCATCGAGTCCAACTCCCGGGATTCGAGCCCTCTGTGTAGCAGAGCGGCACTTCTACCCCCTGCTCCACAGGAGGGGATTCGAACCCGGGCCCCCTGGTGTTGCAAACGGGAATTCTACCGCTGCGCCACCGGAGGCACATAGGAGTATATAGGCTGAGAGAGCTGGGGCTCTTCAGCTTGGAGAACAGAAGAAGGCTCTGGGGGTATGTTACAGCAGTCTTCCAGTACCTAAAGAGAGCCTATAGGAAAGCTGGGGAGAGACTTAATATAAAGGTATGTAGTGATAGGATGGGGGGAAAATGGCTGTAAACTGCAGAAGGGTAGATTTAGGTTAGATATTAGGAAGAAATTCTATACTGTGAGAATGGTGAGAACAGGTTGCCCACTGAGGTTGTGGATGCCCCCTCCCTGGAAGCATTCAAGGCCAGGCTGGATGGGTCTTGGAGCAATGTGGTCTAGAGGGAGGTTTCCCTGCCTATAGAGGGGAGTTGGAACAAGATGGTTTTAAATGTCCCAACCCAAACCATTCTATGATTCTGTGATTCTTCACCAGAAGGTGATCAGGCCATGGAACAGGCTCCCCAGGGCACTGGTCACAGCCTCCAGCTGCCAGAGTTCAAAGAGTGTTTGGACAACATACTTAGATATAGGGTTTAGATTTTTGGTGGTGCTGTGTGGGGCCAGGAGCTGGACTCTGTGGTCCCAGTGAGTCCCTTCTAACTCCAGATATTCTGTAATTGTGTGATCATCTATACTGTTCTGTCTTTAAAGTGTTAGCTCTAGTAATCTGCAATTTAAATGATACCTTACAGAGTCTGAGTGCCTTTTCTATTGTTATCATAACAGACCTGTACCTTCCTTCTGTTGGCAAAAAATCATCTTCTAGGATGGAAGGCTAGCTGCCTGCAAATTATTATGGTTATTATAATCATTATAGGCTTTTCCACTCCAATTTGGGTTTACGTATCTAGATTTGGGAATTTGAAACAACAATGTTGGTGCATTTTGAGTTTTCATTTTTCATCATTACTCTAGAACAATCTAATCCTAAGTAGTAGGTGAGCATAAACACATCCCGTAACAACTACAACACCAAAGAGATGCACCCAATTTTATAGAAGCACTGTCTCATAGAATTAAAAAGGACCAACCTATTATTTGGACAAGGCTTCTCTTTGCAAGTCTGGAACTCTGAGAGCCCAGATGAAAGCAGCATAAGAGTGGCTACTGAACTATTAAGAAACAGGCAGACACCTTGTGGACATGTCTGCTGCACATCTACATGCTCACAAAGCAATCAAATACATTCAGGGACGGCAAGGTCCATCAGGCACTATTAGATCGGATATGACATCTGGCTCAAGAAGTCTCTAAGGCCTGAAATGGCTGCAACTCAGAGGGTATTTTAGAGGAACTAGCCACACGTGGTAGCCTGGTCCCAAGAGCCTTCTCATAAACATCTGCTCCTATCGATGCTCAGGGACAAGATACATTGACCTTCTGTCTGATCCAGTACATCTATTAGTTCTTTTGTATTCGTACTGAGAAAGCAGTGTCGAATTACTGAGGTGATGAAAGAGAATCAAACTCAAAAAGACAGCACTGAAGTATGCATAGGCAGGCTCCTGAAATACAGCTTATTGATGTTGCTCAGTGGGTAGAAGTCAAAATGAAAATGCTTATCTGGCAGCCGGTCAAACTTTGACTGTTCCATATAGAAGGTTATGTAAAAAGCTTTACATATACAGTATAATATGAAACTAATTTGTTTTTGGCAAATAAAATAGCTTGCAAACCATAGCTCAGATGTGTTTTTATTGTGGGTGGTGATTGTTTGCACTGATGTGAAGTGACCCCAGGGAGGACAACCTTTGTGCTCACAGACACGTCAGCTGGGCCAGGCGCACGTGCCGCTCCACAGAGCCCTATTTCATGCTGGTTAGTGTCTTTTGTCATGGTTCTGTCCTGTACCCTGGCCAAATGAGGGCTCTGCTATTCTTGGCACTGTGTCTCTCCCACTTCAAAGGTAATCCCTTCCTCAGAGAACTCAAAGAACAGACCATGACTGGAGGAAAATGAAGGAAAGGGCCATGTCCATTGTCACAAAGCAGCTGGCAGGGGTTGAGGCCCTGCCATCATCCCTGTCAATTATCCGGTGCTGCCAAAGTTTGTAGAAAACTAACCTGGACTCCCATGTCTACAATGAAACAGTGACTCTTAGGACCTTTAGCTTTTGGTCACCTGGCACTGAGTGGTTACCCAAAAACTTTTAAAGTCAAGCATTCAGTAGAAATAGTAACTTCATGGTACGTTTCTTGTTTCCTCTTCACCTCTCTATGATTCCCAATTCCCACCTTTCTCCTTACCTTGCAAAATAAGTGTTCTGTCATTGCCTTCCCCCTTCTAATGCCTGGCTTACTCCAATGAATTCACTTTCAGAAACAGCCTACCTGGTACCTAAAATCCAGGCAACTATTCCTTATTTGTCCTTAGTTTTGAGGTCTACTGGTGCTATTTCAGGTCAGAAGAAGGCCTAATTGCCCTAAAAGCTATCAAATTTTTCCAGCTATCCCACCTTTCTACAAGGTTCAGTACAGCAACTATGATGACCTTGTTCTCGCCATGTTCTTAGATCGTCTCAGCTGCAAGGACACTCATGTCTTCACACATCCCCAGGATACAACAAAAACCATTCATCCTCACCATGCTATTGTTCCATTTGGTTAGATGGACACAGAAGACCACTACACATACACTTTTCTAAGGAGAGGATATTTTTATGTGGAATTTAGTTGAAGGAATCTTCCACAACTGGAAACACTTTGGAGAGAGGACTTCTACACTTGAATCATTAGAGAAGAAATACTATTTTGCTGAACCAGCATAGCCAGTGGCAAGGCAAGGTAGTTAAGAAGGAGTAGAAGGATTGCCATGTTGGGTTTGCTTCTGGAGAAGGAAAGACAGGGCTGGGTACCAGTGATCTGACTTGGAGAGACAGGCAGAAATGAATGCCTAGTCAGACTGACAACAGCTTTCAAAGTACTTGTACAAAATTAGCACCCTTCTTATCTTGTGCTCATATGGACAAGAGAGTAACTGCAGTACTCTATCTGAGAGACAGCACTCTTGGGCATGAGTGATGCATATAACATCTGCCTTTAAAGTGTCTGGCTTTACTGTCCCTGTGCAACAACTACTGTGGCTGACAATAGCCTCTTGCTGATGACTGATGTAACAGTCTCAAGCTGCAGGCAGAATCTCTGCCACACATATTTTACGTTGTCTTTGTCACTCATGACTACACACAGCGCTGACTTAAGGCACAAACCTACCCAACATAAACCAGAGGTTTTGCCCTGAGTGGGATCACAAACCCACCAACTAGCCAATGCTAGAACAGTGTGTGTGACATGCCTTAATGAAGGTCGTATAGCACCAAAATGGAGTATGTGGGTATATGAAAAAATAAATATGCAATTCCCCAAAACATCAGACAAACCCATGTTGGCTCTGACACTGGTATCACTGGAGCTGCTATGTGTTTAAATGCAACCCACCCATAACACATTCCCTTTAATGGTGCAGGGGATATGCTGTTCATGGACACCTGCTCACAGCCCTGGCACTGCTTGTTCTCAATGGGGCATATATGTATAGATGGTGTAAGAAAGTTGGGAGCTTGCTGCTGCTTCATTGAGAGTGTGTTCATGCTTCGCATATGATGAAACTCACACAACCAAATAGGACAAGGAGAATGAAAAAGAAAGGCTGAATATAAGGAAAAATTACAGATATACCAAAACTGAATGTGTTTTTCACATCAAGCATGTTAATTACCACTGCTGTCATGAACTGCAGAGATGTTACTGTGCCTGTGACTGCAAAGGCAAACAAAGGTAACAAAACAGGGTGAAGACTGTAGGAATATACCAATCAACATGCATCTCATGCCCTTCACCCAGCCCAGCTTTGTAATGAAGAGAGCAAGAAGTTACCTCCCTGCTACTGGGTAAGAACGCAGTTTTCAATCTGCCGAAATCAAAAATGATGATGCATGTATTTATTCATCTGGTGAACAAACAAGCTCTTCAGTGCAGGCTGTTTACAAGCAGGCACCACGTAATGGTGAATCTGCACATAGAAATCTTTGTTATCATCAGTATTGCAGGGATCATTCCACTCTTTCGTGTGCTGGCTCTTTTCTCCCATGGAATTTTTGTTCTGTACAACTGACTTTAATGACTTTAATTGCATTACTGAGCCTATGAGTGATCACGAATACTTGTGGTTTAATGTCAGTGTACAGAAAGCAATAAAAGGAACTTGTTATATTATGTCAGGCCTAGTGAAGCAATGCAACAGTGAATAACCATATTGCAGGTAGATATGGAAAGAATTGTAACAGAACGTTTTTCATCCACAGATCTCGTACTAAAGGAGATATTCTGATTGTGAAATTGCAATGGAAATGATTTTATCTAGGAATTTTAGAATTTCTCAGCCAATTTGATCCTGGATGAATAGAAAAAGATGATAGAAATGCTGCTACAAGGACTTCTTAGTACTTCTTCAAAACACGAGGAGTGTATCTATTCTCCTGATTTTGTCTGCAACTACTTCTGTACTGAGAAAAATGCAACATGACTGATTTAGAGTTGCCAGCCTGGAGAAATACTCCATGTTGAGCAGGGTTTTTACACAGCAATTTTGAAAGGATTAATTCCCACTGAGTAGTTTCTGGAATATATCCCCATTCACAGGAGATTACAGATTTGAATACAAAAGTGAATTTCTTGTATAAGTACAGTATTTCTTTATCAGCCTTCTGTGGCCAATTGTATGACAATACAATGTAGATGTCAGGTCACAAACCGTGCTTTCAGGCATGGTTAAAAATCTCAAACAAACTTGCTATAAATCTCTGTGAGTTTGGCTTTTAACCAGAGAGCACAGAGCACAAAGAGGGTGGGAGAGTTCCTCTTTTTCCAGCAGTCCAGCATGACTGTCCAACACTCCCTTCCAGCAGAAGCAGCAGCTAGTTTGGCTTTATAAAACTAGGGCTCAGGCACAATAGACAAAAGGTTGTGCATTTCTGCTGTTCCAGCAATCTGCTGCTCTAATTGTGTGATTATTTTGCTGTTGCCTACAATTTGTCCAGGCTCATAAGCACGTGATCATGAAGAGTGTCCCTGGGGAGGCTTAAGTGATTAAAGCAGCTCTTGATTCTTTGTACAAGAGATGCAAAGTCTAAAGCTCTAAGTCTCAGGAAGGGAAATAAACAGGTTAGAAAGTATTTTGGTTCATCTTCAGAATTAAATCCTTACCCGTTTCAAGATCTCTCAAGGTGAAGATGTTG
Organism: Excalfactoria chinensis; assembly: GCF_039878825.1. Classification (NCBI taxonomy): domain Eukaryota; kingdom Metazoa; phylum Chordata; class Aves; order Galliformes; family Phasianidae; genus Excalfactoria; species Excalfactoria chinensis. The sequence continues at coordinate 115,323,258 of NC_092826.1, read as the reverse complement.
ACCAGAAAACTTTTATCACAGTTTTGTGTATGAGACAAGATTCAAAAACTGAATCTTAGGCACATCATGAGCTTCAGAGCTGTAGTAAAGGGATGCAAACATAAACCGACAAGTAGTTTCCAAAGGGATTTTAAAGAAGGAATGACTGAAACTCTGAAATAGAAAAGTCAGTTTCAAACTGAGCGTGTTTTGTTGGTTTTTTGTCCTTACTGATAGAAAACTACAGATGCTTTTAAAGCTAAAGAAAAATGAGTTTTGTAACTGTGTGCTAAAACAAAAGAACGGCATCTTTAAACTCTGAGGAGCATTGCCAGTTGTCACAGATGATCTTGAAAAGAGTGGTGAACATGAGCACAGGTGGATAATTTGGGTAAACTGGTTTTTGGGCATAGAAGCTAATGAATGAAGGGTCTTTACAATGCAGGTGAAAAGTCCTGGGAAGAAAGTCTCCAGGAAGATTGATAGAACAGATGAAGTTGAGCTAAAGGGCATCACACCCTTCTACTGGTTGGAACTGAATTCCTCCATGCAAAAAGAAATTGCAACCATTAACAGACATCAGTGCATGCTGAACATTTCTGGAGACCAAACAGTGGATCTGAGCACAGTGGGGTGGTGGGTGGAGCACTTCAACAGGGGTGAAATCAACAGTGGGTTGCCTGCAGGTTCTTGTTCATGGCTGACAAAAATGCATAGCTAGTGGTGGTGGCTGTGTTGAAAAATAGTGCTCTGTAGCTGAGAATTTGCTCTGTTAAGTGGTGCTGTTTTGCTCTTCGTATCTGTTGTACTTTCCTTGGAAGTAAATAGGAGGCGTTACTTTCAGAGCAACCTGCATATTTGCAGCCCAAGACAATTCCTCCTCACTTAATGTATTACAGGTGCACCAAGAGGCTGGATGCCCGTGGCTTAGAATGAATTAGAGAATTCCTTTGTTTATTGGACCTTGCAAAGAATGCAAAGAAATGGGGGATGGACCTTGTTCCTGTGAACTGATGAGATACCATGCAATAAAAACAGATTCATTGCAGCCACCAGTATCTTATAACATTTCTCTCCATTCTATCTCTCTCTCATCAGGGGATATTTTGAGGCCTCTTAATATTCCAGCATCTAATACTGTATGAGCATTTCACAAGGAATTGATACAGTTCCGTTGTCTCTTGAGATATATAATCATACATCCCCTCTGCTACTGTCACTGTACAGGGAAATGAAGCAGTGTCTGCTCTGTATCCTGTGTAGATGTGATTTGATAAATGCATTGCAGAATGTATCTGTCATGAACACTTTATTCATGTCTGCATTATTTTAGTTTCTAGAGATTTGCTATTGATCTTAGCTACTGGCGTCTATCTGTGAATCTTCCAATATCAGTCACTGTATTTTTACTTCATGTTTGTGCTCGGTGCCACCAGAAGAAATAAACTTTTCTGTGGGGCAGCCAGCAATCCAGCTCATTTGTCATTTTTAAATGGATACCTAAGAAAGATTCTCTCCAAGCAAAGTAAATCAATACAGTCAGTTACACCGAATGCATTAAAACAAGGATACTTGAAGGGGAGAAAAAAAATATATTACAGCAAAGAAAATCGTGATGGAGAAGTGTGCGTGCAATAAGCATGATGAAGGCTGGGAAAATGGCAGCAAGGTTAATCTATGCCTTGAGAATGAAGAAGGGATGAGAAAAGGGAGCTATAAAATGAAGGGTAGGGCTGAGGAATGAAGAAAAGCCAAAGAGGTAGGCTTTAGGAAACAAAGAAGATCAAGCAGGACAAGAGGTAATGGCTTTATGTTGTGCCAAAGGGAGGTTCAGGTTGGATGCTAGGAAAAATTTCTTCTCAGAAGGAGTGGTAATGCAAAGGAACAGGCTGCCCAGGGAGGTGGTGGAGTCACTGTCCTGGCAGCCTGCAAGAGTGACATGGTTTAGTGGTATGGTGTTGATGGGTTGACAGCCATGCTAGATAATCTTAGTGGTCTTGTCCAACTTTAATGCTTCTGTGATTGTGTGAACTGGTGAAGAAACTGGTTACCCACCACGCCACAGGTGCTATGCCTAGAGACCTGCATTCTGGACATTAAAAGCAGCGGAGGGATTTTACAGCCCATATCACTTTCATCGCTATCATAGCTTTAGCACAGCAATAAACGTAGCAAGAAAAGCAGTATGTACAATAGCCCAGCTCTTGGAAATGGTGCAGAAAAGGATCTCTCCTGTCTGTTTTTATGGAAGTATTTGAATGCTTTTGAGGGTAGGGTATTGCTTTCTTTGCAAACCTTACACTTTATACGCAGTTAAAGGTTGGTTGTAGAACTAGCTGAAGTAGTGCTTGATGTCAGTGCTTTATTTTCTTTACTTCAAAATATTTCTGTCTGAGAGTAGCTGAGAGTCTGCTTTACTGTGGGGCTGTAATCTCATCTGACATTTTAAATGGGACACTTGAGACAGATTCTGCCCCAGCAGAAACAGACGTCTCAGAAAATGCTACTGAGGGAAATAAAGGAGGCACACATAAAACAGCCGGCAATCAGGAGGGATGGGAGGCTTTGTCTTTATAGCTGAACTTATCCATTAAGGTTAGCATTAACCCAGCTTTAATAATGTGCTGTCATCGTGAGAAAGAAATGACCTCTCCTAGCAGTAAAGCAGAGGCCCCACAATGGGTGGTCTGAAGGAACCTTACAGATGAGTCACAAAGCTGCAGATCCTTGTTCCCCTTTCTTTATTCAGAAATCAAGGATAATGGCTGTACTCCTTGGCTGCACCCGCTCCTCGCACACCCATCTCCTCCATTCGGCCGTATGCACTGCGATTTTGCACCTCGAGTCTTTCGCTTTGCATCCGGGTGGCTGCCGGCAGAGGGGCGGGTTCCTGCCCAGGGCCGCCCGCTGAGGGGAGGGCGGTGGGGCGGCTTCGGTGCTCAGCGTCCGTCTATGTGCGTATGTGTGCATATGTGTGTGTGTGTGTGTGTTTGCCGCAGACCCCGAGCGTTCTTCTCACACAGGTTTGAAAAAATACCGAGGGCTGTTGTGGGCTTGTTTTTGTTTTTCTCTTTATTTCTTATTTCTTTCCATCACCTGTGGATTGCTTCTGAAATAAACGTACTCATATCTTCCCGGTGACAGAGTGAAGATAGGTACTTCTCTTGCATACCTATCCTTGCCGTAAACAAACTGCTGTGTCTTTAACCTGGAAACGTGAAGAACATTGTGGGCACAAAGAGGTTTGCTGTGGTCAGCTTTCCTTGGCAGGCAGCCTTCCTTCTGCTGGTAGAAAGCTGTAGGAAATGATACTCCTGTCTGCGCCTGTGAGGTCCACAGTGCTTACCTGGGTGTGGGAAGTACATCTTTATGCTGCTGCTTGCTTCGGGGCGAGGCTTTAATAACTGCCTTTTGGTGCTTAGTTAAAATCTGATGTGTCTTTTTCCTTCCAAGTGTGGGATGTTGGACTGATGAAGCGCTTACATGACAACTGCTTACACTACGGAGAAAGCAAACTCCTTCCTCTCTGCTGTCTCTTCAGATTTCAGTGAATGCAGTTGGTATCGCTGCGTTGCCTAGCCTATGTGTAGCTGGTGTGAGCCCAGGTAAGGTTAAGCACAGCCTTGCACACCTGATCCGAATGCATAAAACCATAAAACGTCTTGCACAATTCACATTATAAGATAGCAGCAGCGTGACAGTTTCAAGAGGGTGTGGAGTGTAAGGCATCCTTCTGACACAAACGCCATTGCTTACATGGGGATTTACAGATTAATCCCCTCTGATGTTGTCCTGTTTGCCAGCAGGACAAAACTGTATGATGAATGTCTCATGAGAAGCTCCCTTACTCAGTATGGTCCCTACCAAAAAAGCTTGTTTAATAAGAAATTGTGTCTGATGAAGGCAAATCCCAGTACCAGGAAAGCACATTAGAACTAAAACAAACCCACATTTCAATGTCCCTTGTATAAAAAGGTATAGCAGAAAATCTTTCAGCAGTCATCATGGGGTGTTTTTAAGTGTCAAGAGCATGATCATGCTTATTGCTTGCTCTTACCAATGCTTAAGTTTTTCAAATACTTTGCTCAGACTTGTATGGTTTTTTGTTTCTGCTTTGTTTTTTGTTTGGTTGGTTTTCCTTTGGTAATTACCTTTTCCAGCTCTGAATGTCAGTGCTTTGATCTGGGACTGAACACTAACAAACTAGGTTGCAAGTAAGTAGGTCTTCTTTCAGTCACTTTTCAATTATAGCTAACATAAGCTGAAGAGCTCTCGGCACTTGGAATATGGGAGATGTATGAGGGAGCACTTTATCCTTCCTCAGCCCTCTAGTTCTGGTTGGAGCTAAGGAAAGAGGCAATGTGCTGAAGGTACAGTGGGACTCACCCAGTGTGCCTGGAGCGCACACCAGGTCTGACCTCCTGTCCTCAGCGCAGCCTGGCATTCACAGCTGCTGGACAACAAGGCAGCCCTGAGCAGCCAACATGGAAGAATTGGGAGGTGGGAGTTATGATACATCATGCCAAGCTAACCTGATGCCAAAATAAATGGATTCTGAAAATGAGAAAGTCAGGAAAGTTCTCCTTTTTCTCTTCCTCTGGTATCTTCCTCTTGCAGCTCTGGTAGGAATGTTCAGCTTTATTCAGCAGCTGCCATTGCTGTGCCTACATGGCTGTAGTTGTGTCTTGGTTACAGGTGTGTGTGGGATTGTTGAGTTTGTGCTAGTCTCAGCCTGCCCTTTGGCCTTGTTTCCTGAGGCAGTGGGGTATAGTCAACATGCATCTACATGTACACACTGTGGGAAATGAGCATACTTGCTGCTTGGGTGAACTCATGCATCTTGAATGCGACAATATACATACGCCTCTTCCAGACAGTGGCGAGTTGTCATGGTTTTGGTGATAGCAAAATGACAGGCAGTTCTTAAGCAGAATATAGAATTTTCATGTAGCATAATCTAGTTGAGAAAATGAGATTTTTTGGGGAGTCTTAACTGATTCAGAACTTCAGGTACTGTACACAGTCACTGAATCCTTTCACACTATTTAAGTGTCGCCTTTTTCGTTGTTTCAGGATGCTAACCAGAACGCCGAGTGTTGTTGCCCAAGTGTTCCTTCTTCTAAGTGTAATTCTTATCATTGCTATTGCAGTGGTTCAGATAAATCAGCAAAAGATTCTTTCCCCAGGCCTTAAGGTAAGTAGGTAAGGAATAGATAAGTAATAATAATAGATAAGGAATAGGTAAGGAAGGAGAACGGTATTTGGAACTGATATTTAATAAACATTATTTCTAATCAGTAGTTTGTGGAGTAATCCAGGTGTTTGCAGCTGCATATTAATTGTTCGTTATGTTTTTGTAACTGGAAGACTGAGGCTGAAGCAAAATGAGAATTGGTCGAAATTGCAGTGGCAAAGCTGGAAAAGGATTCCTTGGCTCAGTGTCTGCAATGTCTATCACTCAGTGCCTTCTCCAAGGCTGAAAGGCTAAACAAAGGCCAAACAAGCAAACAGAAAAAAGCCATAGCTTTGTTGTTGTTGTTGTTGTTTTTGTCTGAAGTTAGAATTGCAAATTATTTTTGAGATTACTCAAAATTATTTTGAAATTATCTCAGGTATTTTGTGGAGTTAAAATTCTATTCTCAATCACATTTAGGGCGTTCTTACTGAAATCACTGCACACTACTGCTGTGGATCATGAAGCATTTGGGTTGCAAGTGTGTGTTCTGATTTACCACATGTTGGGACTTGCTAGATACTAAGAGAAGTGAAGTTAGCTACACAAGGAGGGGCAGCGCAAACTGAAAAGAATGAAATGATCTGAGAACTACGTTCAAACTTTGCCTTATGCTGCTGGATTAAGCATGTGGATTCTTCAAAGAGAGAACAGCTGAAGACAATGCTATAGAAACTAGCCTTCTAGGGATCCTGTGCAGTCCAGCATTCTGAGCTTTTTGCTTTTCTAATAGCCACAAGCATATACAATTTGTCAGATACTTCTTTGAAGTCACTTTTGCCTTTCCCTCTACATATTTACCTGGGTAGTTCACACAGCAATAGCAATAGGCTAATATCTTAAAACACTTCCTGTTACTACTTCCTGTTTGACCTAAAACTCTGCTTGGAGCAGTCTTACATCCTAACAGCTTTCGCTCAAAGCAAATCTGCACTGATATGTAAGCTAAGGACAGTATCTAAAATACAGCATTACTTGTGTTTGTCATTAGTTTCCATTCATAATGACAAAGCTGTATACGTTAATCTTCAAGGAAATATCAGACCCACCTGGATTATCTGGAGGTGGTTTATTTGTGGAGGTCTGCTTTCTGTGTCACAGCAATTTCATGGCTGGTTCTAAAGGAGGTTTGGCAGTTCCTCTGCTAGATGCCTTGGCTTTGGATTTCTTTTGGGGCCGTAAGCCTGATTGTGCAGAAAGCTGCAGTTCATATGGAGGGTTTTGTGTCTGATTCCAGAGTTACTGAGTAGTTCTCAGAGAATTATTAAAACACTTGCAAGAGGTAATTCTTCAGGAACAGAGCAAGGACCTTGGCATGTCATTGTGGAGCTCTGCAGTACTTAGCTGATGTGATGGAGCCTGGAAATGGCAGAGTCCTGAAGTTTGTGGTTGATGAAAATTGAAGATGGTGGTAAAATGACGGAAAAAGCCTTCCTTTTTCTAAATGGCCTTATGATAGAATCTTAGAATATTCTGTGTTGGAAGGGGCCTAACTCCTGGCTCCATACAGGACCACACAAAAATCTAAGGAGCTTCAGGAGTCACCCTGAAATATATCCAAGAGTCCTTTTCAAAAAGAAGTATCTTTTTTTAATGAAGAAAACAAGAGGCTGTATAGGAGAAGTGTGAGGGAGAGAAGGAGAAGATAAAATAGTTAGTTACACATTTGTTCAGATGATTGTACTGCTACTCTTTGGGTTGCAAATCTGTTCTTCAGGAAGTGTGCTGGGAAGTGGAGGTAAATATTGCAGCAGGAGGATGGAAATGGGTCTAAAAGCTTCACAGTTTGCTGAGGTAGAAATACTTCCATTATCTCCCAGCTCTACTTGGGCATGATAACACTAAGAACAGCTAAGTTAAAAGCTTCTGCTTGGCACTCCAAGCCGTGACCAGATTTAATTAATAGCCCTTGAGTAAATTTACCATTACTGTATTATGTGTCTGTAGTGCTCATCTGTCTTTTGAGGAAGGGGAATACACTTAAAGTGTCTTTACTAAAACAGTGCTTGAATGGAACCTGACAGCATAGAGAATTGATGGTATCTGTAGAACCTTTCACCTTGTAGTTGATCAGGTTAAGCATCATCTGAGTAAATATGAATGGAATTTTCATTATCTAGCAGTCCTCTGGGAAACAGACTGGGGACTAGAGAGACTGATCCCACTGATCTTGGGGGAACAGGAGCTTGTAGAATTACAGTGGAAAACTGAGAACTAATGAGGTACAGAGACTGAATGGTGTGTCACCTGAAGCAGTGATCTTTCTTGGAGATTTGGAGCATCCAAGTGAGGCTGTGTGATGAAATAAATTAGCCTGTTCCAGCTGCTTTTACTGTTTTGCAGCCAGATGGAGGCTCTCATTTTTCAGTATTGTCAGGCTCCTTCTGTCTTTTTTAAAAGAAAAAATGTTGACTGAGAAATGAACCCTGTACTACGCAATTCCTACCAGCTGGATGATTTTGAAGAGGGAGCAGATAAACTTATTTTTTGGGATAACAACGAGGAAAAGCAAAGCAAGTCTCCTTTCACAGAATTGCAGCATAGCTGAGGTTACCCTCAGTAAGTTTGCAGATGACACCAAGTTGGGAGGTGGTGTCAATCTGTCTGAGGGTAGGAAAGCCCTTCAGAGGGATCTAGTTTAGCTGGGCTGCTGGGATGAGGTTAATGGGATGAGGTTCAACAAGGCCAAGTGCTGGATCCTGCACTTTGGCTACAATGACCCCATGCAGAGCTATAGGCTTGGGGCCGAGTGGCTAGATGACTGTGAAGAGGAAAGGGACCTGGGGGTGTTGGTGGATACTTGACTGAACATGAGCTGACAGTGGCCAAGGAGGTAAGGAGGTGGCCAAGGAGGCCAACAGCATCCTGGCCTACATTAGAAATAGTGTGGCCAGCAGGCCACACAGCAGTGACCTCATTGCACTCTACAACTTCCTGAAGGGAGGTTGAGATGAGGAGGGGTCTATGGTCTACTATGGTTCAAGTATGTTCAAGTCTCTTGTACAGAGGAGGGCAGAACTGGATACAACACCCCAGGTGCAGCCTTGTCACCTCTCCTTTGTCAGTTTGCCTACTCAGTTGCCACAGTCTTGCTGCCACAAAAGGTAGGAAAGAGATTAACGCTGGGAAGAGGAATGAGATGGAGAAACCCGCACTTCAATCCTACAGAGAATCCAATGACCTTGTATGGGTCACATTAATATTTCTCATTTATTTCAAAAATACGCAGTCATATTAGTTCTTTTTCCCTCTCCACTGTCTCGCGCTCTGGCACAGACTATTTTCAGAGCCAGATTAGGCAGTGGTCTGCCTAAGCACTCAAATGAAAACTTATACTGCACAAATAGAAAAGAACCAGACTTGTTTCATCATTCTATCTGTGGATTATACACTTCTACCTCGTTTGTGTCTTTATAGATTCTCTGTGTAACCCTGAATCTAAAGCCTGTGCTCTGGTATCAAACCCATCAGTGTCCAGTGAGTTTAGCTGGAGTAATGGGAAAGCAATTCACAGTGCTATCTGTGTGTCAAGCATGGGTTTTCAACCTGATGCTGAGAGGAGATGAGTGTTTTCCATTTTCACTGAATCCATTACTGAGGATATACAGTGTGCTGTTTCTTTTACACCCAGATTTATTCTGTGCTTTTCTGCTAAATTCTTGCCTAAGCACCTAACATGAGAATTAGTATATCTCTTGTAAATACACTGTGCATATACTTTCAAACACTTAGGTCTGATTATTTGAAAAAGTACAGCTCATATAGGTGTTCAAGATGTCACTGTTTGTCTCTTGATGTAACCTATTACCTTTTTCTCCACAGTATGGAATAGTCCTCGATGCTGGATCTTCGCGGACTACAGTCTATGTCTATGAATGGCCAGCAGAAAAAGAAAATGATACAGGAGTAGTGAGCCAAACCTTCAAGTGTGATGTGAAAGGTGAGCTCAGATAGCAGTTCCTTACTTCTTTGTAGCCTCTGGGAAAAGGTTATTTGGAGGCTTATACTGTTTTTCTTTCCAGTTTTGTTTTGTTTTTTCTTTCAATTTCAGTACTGAAGAACAAGAATTGTTAAGACCGTGTCTGTGTCTGTCAACATCAGTCCTCCAACTGTTGCTATGGTAGGGTGTGCTGTTTTCCAACAGAGAGAAAATTATAGCTAAACTTGGTTTACTCCACTGCAGCGTATGAGTGGTGCAAACAGAATTTGATTACAGAGAGTCAGTTCCTTTACAGTGCTTAGTCCTTATACCCTGAAATAATTTCTTGCAAAAGAAACATATGAAATGTATCTAAAAAATAGTGTGAAATAGGAAATCTCTGAAAAGAACTGGAAGTTTAGCCCTAGTTAGATGTTTGGCATTGATGAGGGCAAAAATGGATGTCAGTTATGCCACTGGAGTTTGAAAAAAATACTTAAGTTTCCAAAAGCGTTAGCTATGTTTAAAAAATACTTTTGTGGATTAAGTCAGGTTTCCTAGAGAAATGGGGCCTATGCAGTTCATCTGGAATTATTCTGTGATTACTTTGAAAGGGACAAAAGAGGGGAATTGTGAAAGGCATCAAGAAAGTGAACTGGAAGAGCCTGTCGATTCTAGATAGCAACGGAGAGTCATAAATTATCAAGTAAATCATCTGAACTACAGGATTGTTTCTAACAGTGTCATAGCTGTTTCAAATACAAATATGCAGGTCTTTGCCACAGGAAAACCAGTACTTTTGCACTGCTTGAAGATGTCTCACAACAAGCACCACTGGCTGCCTGCCTTGTTGTTTGTCTGAAGTTTTACACTGATTCCTCGCAGAGAGAGGCCACTAAACTAGACTGACTTTTGCTTAGACTCCAGTATGGTTAATTAAGTGTGTGCTCTAGCAGTTTGCTGTGGATTTCCTCATAAGAAATGTCAGTGACCTTTGGCTAAGTTTTCAAAGATACCAAAATTTCACACACCTGACAGAGGTGTAGCTTCAGAGATTCATAAGTGACTAGGAGATGAGTAGGAGGGAATAGTTTCTCAACAGCACCAATCTTTCTATCATCATCATTAAGCATATGGATAATTTTAGAGCAACTAAGGAAGGAAAACAAATGTGTAATGTGAAGAAATGTACTGTCATGTGCCTGATGATGTGTCAGTTGCAGGTTGCAGGAGTGGCAGCCTGCTTGCTGGGGCAAGGGGTACATTGTGCTTGTTTATGTCTTAACTCATTCAGTGTGTCCTGTAGGAGTTCTGCAGTGAGAAAGTGGCAGTTCCTATTCTGCTCTAAAACGAATATGGAAGTATTTTGTGACTTTAACTGGGTAAACAAAATATTGTGAAACAGAGGAGTCCAAATTGCTTTGAGCTTTTCAGGTCCCATGAGGCCTTAACCAGAGTCAACCACAGTACTTCTCATCATACAGCGTATAAAATCAGAACGTTTTACTGCTCTAGTCTTGGGTGCCTCTGCTCTGGAGGAGACAGAGGATTCATGTGTTGTGTTCCTCAGGTAAGTTGAGTGCAGTGTCAAAAGTGTCTGGTAATGTTTATTTATCTGTTGGTAGCCTTAGGCACTTAAATTGTGCCCCACCAAGAGGTAGATTTGCACATACTTACTGAACTTGAAAGTCAAACAATCAACTGATTTGTAACTTCCGTGGTGTTCCTGTAATTTCATTTCATGTTTTGTTAGGTAACTCTGCCATGTCTGCTGGAGCCAGCCCAAAATCAAAACCTTTCAATGCAGTGCAGGTACTCTGTCCTGATCCAGCTCTAATCATCAGCAAAGCAGGCTGCCTAGAATGGATAGTTACACATTATGTAGCACACTGTGACTCTCATTTCTGATACTGGAAGTTTGGAAATCTGTAAAATTCTTAGTAGTTCATGCACCATCCTAAACTTGTACCTCAGTGACATCAAGAGCCATTCTTGTGTGTGCCTTGAAATTTCAACAGCAATTCCTTGCAGAAGCTTGTTTATTTTTAGTTGAAAGCAGTGAGCTGTAGAGGTGCCATGGTGCCCACAAGAGTCATGGAAAACAGTTTGGGAAATCTTAGCCTTAAGGTGTGTAAGGAAACACATGCTATACTTTAACAGACTGGAGAAATTTCATATCCACTAGACGTCTTATTTTCTACAGCATCTGTTGTGAGTAAACCTATTTACTTCACATAATATTGTCATTATGGCATTAGATGGTTATGCTGTATATGCATCTTACTACATATATGGTTCTATAGGTGCATATGCATACACACACAAGCAAGGAGTGTGAAGTGTCTTCTCTGTCACATATAGCTTAGACAGTCCCTGCATTGTTTATTCCTTAAATAGTCATAGTTTTCAACCAGTCTGTTGTTTGCAACTACAAGAGGGAAGAGGGAACCTCTTTGTCATAACAACTGTTTGCTTAATTAGGTTATTCTGTACTTGGCAAAGCAGAGTGCAGTCAATCTGCTTGTTTTCTTTTAGGTCCTGGTATATCCAGTTACCAGCGTAACACAGGAGCCCTTGCAAAACCCCTTGATGAGTGCCTGAATAAAGTCAAGGAGAGAATTCCGGTTCATCTACATAAGAGCACTTCAATTTATCTAGGGGCTACAGCTGGTATGAGACTACTGAGGTACAGTGGAAGTTTGAACTCCCCTGCATGTGTGCTGGTATAGCAGTCTGTGAAGAAAGAATGTGAAAAGGGTACAGGGCACCTTTCTGTCCACTGGAAATTGGTTGTTTCAAAAGGAAATGGAGCCCAGTCAATTGAATTCAATTATTTTATTTTTTTTAATAGGGAAAGCACAGCTATATGAAAATCCTCTCTTGCACCATTTTGGAAATAAATCCTTGCCTTATTCTGCAGAAGGCAGAATTTTAATTTGCTCTTTCAAAGCTGTCTTGAAATCCAATGCTATGCAAACAGGTGATGTTTGTGCATATCTGAGGGCAGCAAAAAAGCTAGGCACTGCAGTTTTTAGTGTGAATGTGATGTAATGTGGCTTTTGGGGTCTGTCTATGGCTTCAGCTGTGGCATGAACTTCTTCATATGTTTGGTCTCTGACTAAGCAGAATGAAAAGAAAGACTTCAGGACTGTTTTAGCCAAGAGATATGTGAGCACTCAGTTCACTAAAAGAAGAGTATGTTTGAGACAAAATACTTACGAACTTGTATGATGAAGTGTGAACTTGGTATATAGTGGGTGAGTTGCTTACTGCGATGATGCTGGGTGTTTGGCTGTTCCCTATAATAAGCATCCCCTTTAGGCAAAAACAATGTCAGTTTTTATGAGGTGATTGTAAGGCTTTTCTTGAGCTGCTAGGCAGTGAAGACTAAACATGAAATTGCCTTTCCAGATGCTCAGTGTCTCATGTTTTGTGAATTGCTTAGGTTGCAAAATGAAACAGCAGCCAACGAAGTCCTTGCAAGCATTCAAAACTACTTCAGAGCACAACCTTTTCGATTTAGGGGTGCGCATATCATAACTGGGCCAGAGGAAGGGGTGTATGGATGGATAACAGCCAACTATTTAATGGGCAATTTCTTAGAGGTGTGTGGAAAAAAAATAATGCATGCTTTTCACTGTTCTCTTTCTTGTAAATGAGAGGTTTGAGAGGAAATGCCTGCTACAACAACATAACTGTAATTTTCATTTCACAGTGAAACACATAACAGGGTCTTGTGGTAGTAACTGAACAAAGGAAGCATAGATGGAAAGATGTGACAGGAATCTGACCTGGGAAAGGTAAAACTGTAGATCCACTAAACAGGGCTCTTCCATAAATGACATCAATGCCTCACGTAGAAATAGAAGTTTCATTCATGCTCTTAAATGCACTGGTATTTTAAAATGTGATGGGTGTTGACTATCTTGATAGTGGTGTCAATTATGGATGTTTCCACCTGTGACTTCTGCAGGTAGTTGCTGTCTTTGCAGCCCTACTGATGAAAAGTCTACACAGCTTAGGAGTTTCCAAACTGTTGGCAATGTTAGCTCATTTGTCCTAACTGAAAAAGACAGTTGTCTTACGCAGTGAATTGTATGTGTCCCGATATGCCTCAGCTGGGCCAGAAATCACTGATACAGTTCATTACAGTACTGCTGAAAAGCTGCAGGCTGTGACATCAACTGTCATGTCTAGACTTGGCAGGGAAGGTCAGTTAGTTGGTCCTCCTATTATGTCTAGAGTGATAGCAACGTAAAGATACTTACACCATCCCTTCAGCTCGTAGTAGTGTCAGGCACGTGCTTCATAACAGGAAGTTTTTTCTCTGGGAAATGTTTTAATTCCCATTAAGAGCAGTACTGAGATGACCAGCAAATGGTTATATGCTTTCATAGCGATTGTGTGCTGCTCTCAGCATTTATTGCAGTTCTTCCAGATAGACTTGCTAGGCTGAAAATAATTCCAACCAGACCTCTGAGTGTTGTTCACTGTCTTGATAGAATGGTTCCTGATCAGCCATGGAAACCAGTAAGCAGGAGTTGGTGATCCAAGTGATACTTTATGGTGAATGTGCTGTCTGCTCCCGCTAAGTTAAGAAAACTAGGTAGTAGAATCACATGTTCTGGCATGGTTTTTCTTATTTTATGCAACAGAAGTGACTTCATGAACTTCAGGGTGATGTCAGTCTCCTACCACATGAATTTTAATAATGAATATCTCAATTTCCATATGACAGATTCATGAGGACCACTATAGAGAGTGCTAGACATTTTGAAGCCAGTTTAGTTTAGGGTTGTGTGAAGACTAAAATGTGGATTATCATGAGTAGGAGCAAGAAGCTTCTCACTGTTCTTGTAACAAGGCTGGAGATAGGAGTGAAATTCTCCCATAGGCTCTTAAGGGGAATCTATCACTGTAGATTTTTTTTTTTCATAAGTATGTTTGTTAGCCCATGTTTCTTTTCCTTTCTTGTGTTTACGTTGACATCACTGTCCATAGTAAATTATACTGCAGTAAATATGGAGAGAATTATTAACGCAGAAAGGGTATATATATATGCACAGTGACTGTGTAGATCAAATGCAGAGTCTGGGGGATGTTTTGGATAACAAGGTAAAATGCCAATTAGGTGAATCAGATTTATTGCCACTGCATTTTCAGTGAAGGAAACATACAGATTAGGGGTTCACATTCCTTTGACTTCTGTTTTATTCTACTTTCATTCTCTTTTTCTGTGTGATCTCACAGTATTTTATTCCTTTAACAATTTACCTTGCCTTGAAGCAAGAAAATTTGCATGCTAATTCCATTCAGATCTCCCAGGTACCCAGACTTCAATTTCCTGCATTCTAGTATAGATATTGATCTGGTTAGTCCAGTGCTTTGATTATTGTGCTGTCCTCGGTGTTCAAAGCTGTGCTGTATTACTTTTTCCATCTTTCAGACTCTTTGCCCCGTGGGAGTACTTCTCACTTACCTAAAAACAACATCTGCATGTTTTCCTCAGAGTCAAGATTTTTGGGAAAGAGTGAAGGACAAAGAGGGGAGGGAGGGGAAACCTAAAAGAATTATGTTAAAAGTAGAAGAGCTTGAAGGGGGAACAATCAGATGATATTTCTAATAAGCTTTGTTTTTATTTTTATGTGTAGAGAAACCTTTGGAGGACATGGGTCCACCCATACAGAAAAGAGACCACGGGTGCACTGGATCTCGGAGGAGCTTCCACTCAAATTTCTTTTATCCCAGAGGACTCTCAGGAGAGCTTCAATAACACCATGCAAGTGAAGTTATATGGTTATGACTACAATGTCTACACTCACAGCTTCCAGTGTTACGGGAGAGACGAAGCTGAGAAAAGGCTTTTAGCATTGTTGCTCCAGGTCTGTTTAAGACTGTCTGCTATGCTGCTGTTGCAGCTGTTCAGTAATAGTCTAAGCAGGTTCTCAGGGTTGTGATCTCTTCCTTTTGGTGGAGTTTGGAGACCACAGTAAATGCTTGTGTTGCTGTGGCCAAGAAGCACTTAGGTTTCCAAAGTGTTCATATGTGTTAAATATTGCTCTGAGTTTTGTATCATTAAACAAAAAAACCTCAGTGGGTTCTGTAAGGGTTTTGCTGATTTTGCTAATGATGATTTTGAGAAAAAGAGTCCTTATGAATTACAGTGTTCAGCCATGACAGAGAATAAGAACATGTGTATGTGGGTTAAAAAGGTTTCTGTAGTTATCATCACGTGAGGTCTTTCTTGCTTTTGAGTAGTCTCTGTTTTTCTTCAGAAATCAAGCACCAATTCCACTGTGGATAATCCATGTTACCCTCAGAATTATGAGACTGAATTAACAGCGAAGTACTTTTGTGGCAGCCTTTGTACACAGTCTCTGAGACCAACAAACTATTACCCAAACCAATCTGTAATCTTCCGTGGAACAGGAGACCCAGGTCTGTGTCAGGAGATGGTTTCACTATTGTTTAACTTCACTACTTGCAGAAACCAGGAAGACTGTCCATTTAATGGAATCCATCAACCAAAAGTTAAAGGGAATTTTGTGGTAGGTTTCCAAATCAGCGTTTCTTTCTGAACTTTCTTGCTTTTGATTTCAGTAGTTCTGAAAGTAACAGGCCCTTCATCTGCTCCTTTTCTACAGGCTTTCTCAGGATTCTACTATACAATTAATGCTTTGAATTTATCTGGGCACTTTTCTCTAGCTGACTTCAATTCAAGTATGTGGTTTTTCTGTTCACAAACTTGGGCCCAGGTAAGTGTGCCTTTGAAAATGGACTGTTTGAGTATTTAGAACTTTTCAGGTCTATATCAATATTAACATTTGTTTTCCCACCATGCTTCAAATCAGAGGCATTATTTTCAGAGCAACCCTTATATTTTGTGTAAATTTATTCATTCCAGGGAATTGGAGATTGCCATTTAGAAGGCTGATAAAACAGGCCAGTTTAATCTTTAAAACAAACCTTAGCTAGATAATTATTGACAACACACTTGGATCTCACACACTGTCAGCAGTATCGCGATATATTCAAAGCACTTAGTAGCAAACAGCTGTATTCTACATTTATCAGCAAGTGTGCAGTCCAGCAGAGCTGATGCAGTATAGCCATAATTTGTCTTAAATGGGAGCTAATTTTGGCTGTGAAGAACTTGTACTGGTGGAAGGCAAATTGATTTTTCACTATCCCCACAGAGTTCATATGAGGAAAAATAAAAAACTGTTAAAATTACTAAAGCAAATTGGCCCTAACTGGCATTCCATGACCTTTTCTGCGCTGTTTTCATCCAGCAGTTTTTCATTTTCCATTTTACTTAGTCTGTTTTGGATGTTTTGTGTATTCTGTGGTACACTGATCCTGCTCTCCTTGTAACTAATGGGACTCGGAACTGGAAGTTCAAAGCACTTTGCTTGGGTCTGTGAATTCCAGCTGATGCTCATCTTCAAAATGAGCATCTTGGATCAAAATTGACATCCAGAGACCAGTCCTGTGATAAAACATACTCTGTAACCTGCAAGCATCTTTATTTGATGGAGGTTTAACTGCGTTTTTCTACTCCTGTAATATTCCTCATGCTCTGTTCTGATCTCAGCTCTGTGTGTGTGAACCTAGGATAAAAAGGAAGGACCTGTATTCAGATTGAAAGAAAGTACCTCAGATTACCAAACTAGCTCACTGTTTTGCATTCATTTTGCTGCATTTCCTACTGTAATTTACCATTATCATAGCTTGAAAGCTGACTGCCACACACAAGGTGCACTCGGTGATCCTCTTAAAGAGATCTGTGGCTGTGGTTTATTACCACAGTTTTAAGCCCACCATAAAGATGACATGGAAAATTTAGTAACCATAACATCCTTGATCTTTATATGCAGTTCTATGTTTATTTTGGTTATTTTTAACCATGAAATCTGTCTCACTGTCAGGGTGTTTTCACTCTAAATCTCTTTCTAGTTGTCCACAATTTTACTTGCTTTTTCTAACACATTTTAATTAGAAGCCAAAGTATTCTGGTTGGTTTGGTTTCAGGTTTTTTGTTTTTTGGATTTCTTCTTGGTAAATGAATTCATGTTTATCATTTTTTCTATTTTTTAAATGTGCTTTTAGCTCCAGTTCATGCTACCTAAATCTGAAGAAACATATGCTAGATCCTACTGTTTTTCAGCCAATTTTATTTATTACTTGCTTGTACATGGCTACAACTTTGATGCAGAGAATTGGCCACAGATACGCTTTCAAAAGGAGGTGAGTAATAGTCATTTCTTCATAAATTTTAACCCAGAGATGTCTAGAAGAAAACTAAAGATGCAGCAGCCTATAAAAATATTCTGGTTGTAAACAGCCTTTATAGATGATTGTCAAACGACATGCATAAAACAAAGCCATTTTTCAAGTCTCAGTACCAATTTCAGCCAGGTTCCAGAGGCCGCATCATTACTTGGTGATGCTGGCTGCATTCTTTTAAAGAGCATTAACAATAAGTCAAATATCAAATAATACTATTTTTAACCTTGCCCAAGTTAAAGCTCACTTAAGGCCTGAAACTTCTCCAGACAAGGTCATTGAGCTAACCCTGATGAGCTGAACAGGAGAACTCCAACCTTCCTGTCTGCTGCCAGAGCCTTGGGCGAATGGGCAGAGATGGTTTGTAGTCAGAAGATGAAGCAACTAGGGCAGCTGTCATCCTCATATGGCACATCCACCTGTTCTGTAATCTGGTTTTCTGGAATAAGAATTTACACTCATGGAGTGTTGGCTTGGATGTGGCAGACAGAAGTCTTACAACCACGTTTGTGTAATACCTACACTACTCTCTTCCCTGGCCTCTGATTTTCCTCCTAAAAGCTAGAATACATGGGATGAAGTGGTACACATTCATTCTAAAGCTGCTGCTAAGAAATCCTTGCTTTCAGTTCAAAAGGCACGGCCCACTATGTAAGCCTGGCTGTTACATCAAGAAATATAGTCCCTGCAGTGCTCTGTGACTGCATCCTTTTCTCCCTGTTACTGCAAAACCTTGTCCTGGGTTGTCTCTTGATCTCCATTGAGTCCGGAAATGTTTTGGCACTTACATGCAAAAACAACAAATGAATAGCTGTAGATCTTCATGCAGGGAGGTTTTAAATGCAAGGCATGCTGACAAGCTTTCACTGAGAAATCATAAGTAATCACAAGTAATGTTTTCTGAATAGCCACACTCTACCAGTGGTGTACTAAAGAATCAAATCAGATTTAGCCCTTCTACCAGGAAATCGGCAAAGCTTACTCTGGGATCTTAATCTGGACCTGTAAGGAGTGCACCTTTGTTTTTTTTAACATACGTTTTGTTGCCCCCTGCAGGTGGGAGCAGCCAAACCCAGCAATATTTTTCTGCATTTAGACAAGACCATAAAAATACTGAGCAAGACGAAAACACAAAAGGCTTATTTGCTACCTACAGTTTGCACCAGGGCGATTGTGAAAGTCCAAAAGAAAGACTACATTCTCTTAATCAGATCTGCCCCTCAAAGAACTAAAACTAGTCACATCTTAGTGAAAGCTTAGGAACCTTAACACAATGCTAAGATCTGTGCCAGATATAGAACTAGACGATTTGCAAATGTTCTGAACCCCATAATGAGAGGTTTTCCCTGTTTTATGAATGAAAAATCAACTTAGTCCATCTTACTGCTTTGCAGAATCTGTTGTATTTCAGTTCTTGTTGCTGTAGCTTTTTCTATATTATTTAAACAGAAGGTATTACAATATACACAACAATAGAAATGACCAAATATAGGTCCTTGTAGTCTCCTACAACCAGTAGGACTGCTTAAAGTTGTGCATTAACATTAAATTTACCGTAGCCTCCTCTTTGTTCATGTCAGTTGGACTGTTTTTATTTGCTTGAATTAAAGAATGTCCTAGGATTTGGCTACAACAGGAGAGTGATTCTAAGAGTTTGCACTAGTGCTGATTCTTTAATAGTATGTTTCATGCACGTAAAATCCCATAACAACTGCCTTTCTGCTTGTATATCACCCATCCTTGTGATCAGTTTTATTAGCATTCTCTTGAACTGAAAAAAAAAAGGCAGTTTTCCATGATAACTTAAGAGAGTTGCCAGCAACAGCAGTTCAGCTCTTTTCTTTGTCTGAAAACTACATGCGAATAGGACTCTTATCTGTATTTCAGGTTGGAAACAGCAGTATAGCGTGGTCACTTGGTTACATGTTAAGCCTCACGAATATGATTCCAGCGGAAGGCAAGCTGATCCAGTTACCTCTGAAACCTTCTTTGTTTGCTGGGCTCCTCGTCTTCCTCACTGTTCTGGCACTGCTGTGTCTTTTCTTCCTTGTTTACTTGTATATTGTGTCACGTAATCAGAAGGTCATCAGTCACGTGGAATATGTATTTACTCCAGAATGAAACAACTTACCTAAAGACTGACCAAAAAAAAATTCATAATCCTATAGAGTTATGTAGAGCTTTATATTTAAAATACATAGTTAAAGACAGGTGAAAAGTCCTGAAAAGACCAGAAGGATGAATAAAGGAGATAAGAGGCACTAAGGAATGTGTGATATGGTGAACTGGATTGCTTCTGAAATATTATGGCAGTTGTTTCTGTAAAATTAATGTATCCGATGTTAAATATAAAGAACAGGCAGGCATCATGCTTTGCTTATTCGTGTTTTAATAGTCTCTTTCTGTCAGACACGTATGAATGTTTGTCCATTAATCCTGTGCTGATAAATGGTGATGTGTTTGATCAATGGCAGCAGTTGTTTATGATAAAATTTAAGAATGAGTCAGTAGAAATTGTGGGAGGAGAGAATACAGTGGTGGCTCTTGAATGTAGTGCTGACACAAATCCCCCAGACAATCCAGCTTCTGGAACTGGAACAAGCACCGTTCCAGTAATCACATGAGCTGACAGGAGCAGCTGGGAGCAAACTGTTTTTATTGCTGTTCCAAACAATCCATCCCCACCACGTTAAGGTGTAATAAATTGCCAGCATCTTTCAGGACTGTCAAGCCCATCTTAAAGCTAAGCTATATGTTTAGTACTACAAAGATCTCAGAATGCCACTGTTTAGATTCACTTTGAAGGCAGAAATAAAATCATTTCAGTAATGGAATCTAATCTTAGATGTATCATAACTACCTCCAGAAGGCTGTAGAGATTTCAGGGTCTTTATTTTCTGTAACAACGAAGACAAACATTATGTGTAGTTTCTTCTCCTGACCTGTATTCCTCCCTAATCTCACAGTACCAGCTTATTGCGTACATATTATTTCAACTGTCTTGGATCTTCTGAAGCATTAATGTGAGTAGGCAAGAACTTCCTTGAAGGCTAAGAGGATTAGGAGGCAATCTGCAGGCCAGAACAACTCCCTTTATGTGCTGGGTTTGAGACCACATAGCTGCAGTCACCGCTGCTGCCTTCAGCTGCCTTTATCAGCCTTTCTACTGTCTTGGCCCCAGCATTCCTTCAGCAGCACTGGGATATACGTAGCAAATGCTTTTGTCAGTAGCATCATCTCCAAACCTTTACTGGGAACACATCTGCCCTCATGGCTCTGCTGTTACGCTGCCCATGTTGCGGCCCATCACCGCACGCCGCTCCGCCCCGCAGCCCAGCGCCTACACGCACACACAGCCACGCATGCGCATTCCCGAGCGGCCTTGAGCCGAGGAAGGCGTTATGCGCAGGCGCGCTGCGTTGGGCGGACGCAATCCCGCCTCCGCACATGCGCAGTAGAGGACCGAGGGCGGCTTCCGGCCGGCTCGGGGCCCGCCCTTCCTTTTCTGCTCGCGGGCGGCCATCATGGTGCGGGTGTGCGGTCGCGGGGCCGACAGCGGGGCCCGGCGCCGGCGGGGCCTCCCCGTGTCTTTCCTGCTTGTTTGCGGCGACCGGCGGAGGCCTCCCTGCTCCTGGCCCTGCGGCGGGGCCGGGCGGGGGTTGGGCGGGGAGCAGGCCTTGGAGCAGGCCGCCTGACACGAGCCGGAGCGCGGCGCGCGTGGCCGCTGGGTCACGATTGGTGGGGGAGGGAGGTTTATGAGGGGCGCTTCGGGCCGTGTGGGCCTTGGGGGTGCCGCCACCTCCTCGAGCACTTTCCATCGGGGGGGTTGGAAGGGGTGGCTGCGGGCCCGGGGTTTGTAGGCAACGGTGGGTACGGGGAGCTGCTTGCGGAGCCGCTGAGTGCTGACTCGTGCCAATCCTTCTGCCCGCAGGTGTTCAAACGCTTCGTCGAGATCGGCAGAATCGCCTTCGTCTCCTTCGGGCGGCATGCCGGCAAGCTGGTGGCCATCGTGGATGTTATCGACCAGAACAGGGTCAGCCCAGAGCACCGTGCCTTTGTTGGCTTCGTTCTCTGTGAACGGCTTGAGCGCTCAGGCCTCGTATATAGAGCTTAAAGGGAATTTTCTGTCAGTGGTTATTCAAGGCAGTAAGCATTTGGCACAGATGGGATTAAACAGCTGTTGTCGTATTTTAAACTTTTGGTAGCAAGCTGTACGTTGCCCTCCCATCTTCCCTGAGAAAAGAAGTGGCAGAGTAAATGTTACTTGGAGTCTGAAACCTCTGAATGGAATGGCACTTGATGCATGCTTGAAGTAAATGCCTGACAAACAGGTTCTTTTCACTATATGAAAAGATCGCTCTGACCCGAAGAGCTGAAAAGTGATTTTATTTGGGTGTGTTTTTCAAGTTTTTCTTTCCCAGAGATGAAGATGAGCCTGTAAGGCTTGGGTTACGTGCATGAGATGTCCTTTCTGGTTTTGTCTGAATAACACATACCTTGATTTGAAGTATTGCTATCAAAGTGAAGTTTCTAAATTATTAAAATACTAAGTAGAATATGATGGAAAAGAAACGGTTTTAAACAGTAACTCATTTTTTCAGGCTCTGGTGGATGGCCCCTGCAGCGGTGTCAGGAGACAAGCCATGCCCTTCAAGTGCATGCAGCTGACTGACTTTGTTATCAAGTTCCCGCATAGGTGGGTTGTTTGATTTTATTTATTTATTTGCCTCTATAAAGCATACTGTCACTTGCTGCCTGAGTTACGTGATCTGATGAGAGGTGTTCATACAGCTTTGTCAGTACATTAATGTGTATACAGCTAAAATTGGGCTGACCGTATTATATCAGCTGAATGTGGGTAGGTTTCCTTTATCACCACTGGTTGATAACTGCTGCTCAGGAGTATATGGGATACAACCTGACCTGGGCACTCATGTCACTTTCAGACATTGAATGCATTCCCTCTCTGCAGAGCTGCATGGAGTTTCAGAAAGGCTGAACTGACCCCACTCTCTCCAGTTTAGTAGCTATCTGATCTTCGGTGGCTTACAAGCAAAAACTGCTGCTTTTCTGATTGAGAAGCATTGCTGGCTGGAAATCACTCTCAGATTGAGTCCTAGCAAAGCATTACACGTAACAAAACTTGAATGCCGCATACATCTCTGTGGTATAATTGCCTAAAACTGAAGGGTTGGGTTCTGCATCTGAAGGAGTGTGGAAGGATGAACTTCCCTTGTGTGCAATGTGATGAAATGACATCAGTACTTTTTGTACAGATCGATAGAACTAATTGGCTCTTTTAATACAGCGCTCGCCAGAAGTGTGTGCGTCGTGCCTGGGAAAAGGAGAATATAAATGAAAAGTGGGCAGCAACACGATGGGCAAAGAAGATTGAAGCCAGAGAAAAGGTATGGGTTTTGATTGGATGTGGAATCACAGAATTTTCAAGGTTGGAAAAGACCTAGAAGATCATCTAGTCCAACCATTACCAATACTTCCCAGCTAAACCATATTCCTCAACGCAACATCCAAACGTTTCTTGAACACTCCCATGGTCGGTGACTCCACCACCTCCCTGGGCAGTGCATTCCAGTGCCTGACTACCCTTTCTGAGAAGTAATACTTCCTAATGTCCAGCCTGAACCTCCCCTGTCGCAGCTTGAAATGGGTTTCATACTTGCTTCTGCTTGTGAAAATTAGGTTTAGTATACTACATTTTGTATTTACTCTTGTTAGGTTTAAAAGCGGTCGAAGTGTAGATCAAAAATTGCTGTCTATCAGCTTTGACTTGTCTTTGTACTGGAAAGGTTGGTTTTATTTGGTCATTTTTGTCCCATTGAGGTCCTCTGCAGTGGAGATGAGTACCTAGATCCAGTTTGGGGGTGGGGGGGAGTCAGGTGCTGAATTGTATAACTTGCATGGATATGTAGCACAGCCTCATGACTGATTCTTTTCAAACAGAAAGCCAAAATGACTGACTTCGATCGTTACAAGGTTATGAAGGCAAAGAAAATGGTAAGTGCTTCAGTGTAGTTTCTTTACAGGGTTAATGCTTTTGAACGTTAGAGTCACGTGGAAATCCTTAGTAGTCTTGCTCTTATAGTTGGCTTGGCTTATAGAGTGACAAAAAACATTGGGATGCCTTCAGTTTTTTATATTTCTTTGGTCAGTCGTTGATCAGACACGAATTCACGTGGCCTCTGTGTCATCTTCTGAGTTATAGCTGAGGAGTTCCTTGCTGCTGAAAGGAGATGTTCTCTGTTGGATGCAGTTAGTATTTCATTCCGTAATAAACTCCTTACGCATGGAATGCTGGGATGCCCGTGTTATCAACCTGAGTGATGTTTGCTGCTTGGTAGATCAGTTTTAAGTGGAATTTGACATTTTAAATGTAATACGTGGTAAATCTTTTGACTTATTAAAAATACAGTCAGAGTAGGAAAGGTTTATTACTGGAAAGGGCAGAAGCTGAAAGCTTAGAACTGAAGTTAAGGAATGATACCTTGGAACTGTTGTAGTTTTCATCTGATTAATAGTAATTTTTTGTTGTTTTTACAGAGAAACAGGATCATTAAGCATGAAATTAAGAAGCTCCAGAAGAAGACCACTAAGAAAGCCAAGAAGACAGAGAAGAAACCGAAATCAAAATGAGCTTCTAGCTCTGTATCACTTGGTGCCCATGTTCTGATTCTTCAGAAATGACAAGTGGTAAAAGATGTGATGTAAATTGTAATCACGCTCACTTCACTTCTGTTGTCTGTCTCATTTATTAATGTTACAAGTGTTGGGCTCAAGGGTTTCTCTGGATCACACAGGAATGTTTTTGTCATGTTCTGTTGACCATACAGACTACGCTTGGTACTCTGTACCCAAGACAGTTTGAAGTACTGATGTTTTTACTTACTCGTGGTAGTTCATATCCTTGAACATCATCTAGTGATCTGTGAGCAGTGGACCTGAGTGCTTTATTGACAAGATGGAAATAGGTGGTTTTGTTCAGCATGCCAGCTCTGAAGTGTGTTTGAAGTTGATAGCTTGCATCAGTACCTTACACCTGAGTGCCTTAAACTATGCAGCACACAATTGCCACTTGTTAATCAGAACGATTAAGTGAAAAGGGACGTGACCTAAAAAATAATCCATGATTTCAGTGTTTCAAATTGATTTAGTCTTTACACTTCAGTGTCTTCATCTGTAAATGTCAGCGTCTTCCATGCTTTCTCAGGCATGGTCTGTTGGCAGAGGATGTATTTTCTTCATGTTGAATGAAGAAATTGTAGATCTGAGTTCCCTTGTGGAAATTATATTTAAAGTCAGATATAAAACAGAGGCAGGAGAATACTGAAAAAATGAAGGTTGTAAGGCCTTCAAGGACACTGTCAAATATGTGCTCATATATTGTCAGGTAGGCTGATGATGTGTGCCTTGAAAAGTGAATGCTTATCACTAGTTACATGCCTGGTTCTTTTAACTAAAATTGGACGTGTTTCCTCAAGCACTTTGGAATAGTTTGAGACAACAGTTTTATGCCTCTGGAATTTGCATTCAAGCATCTGGAGATGTTAAATTACATCAGATTACAGGCTGGAGGAAGGAGAAACACTAGAATGTACCAGGTTTTGGGTAACTTCACCTTCTGACACATGTGTAAGCCACGTGTGCTGCTCCTTAGTGCTGAAAGGTCTCTGAAGCTGCCTGTGGCTTTGCATCATGTTGGGGTCCGCCTCCTCAAGCAATGGGTGCTCTGCTGGCTGTGCTGGATGGTTGGATCTGAAAGCCACACGTACACCCAACAAGGCCAAAGGATGGGTTTGTTTCTAATGCTTACCACACGATGGCAATATTTGCTCTTCACAGCACCTCATAAGGCAATTGCCACACGTGCATACAAGGAAGCGGTGCCAAACAAAGGTGATGGCATGAATATTTGACAATGATGGATGTGCTTATCCATGTCTTTATTTTGCACTTATAGTTGACTGAGATGGAATTTGTTGGACAGAGGCAGCGTGTACTTCTTTACTTAGTGGACTGCTAAGAGATTGGATCTGCTGTTCGGAAACAGCTTAAGGTGAAGGCCCAGCATTGATGTTCTTAGGTGGTTTCACACAGAACATGTAGGAGGCTTGCTGGGAGTACAGAGGGTAATGTACTCTGTCCCATTTCCCCCCTGGGGTTAGCGGATAAGTACTTCCTAAGCTGCAGTCAGTAGCAGGCAAACCATCTTGGTGCTGCCGAGTCTGGGAGATGTGAGCAACTATGGGAGCAGGATTGGAGACCCTAAGTGTAATTCGCAGTAACCTGGTGCAGCTGTTGTGCAAGGCTGCACTGCTGGGACAACGCATCAACTTGCCGTAACTTGTGCTCACAGGAGTTGACGTTCCATTTTGAAGGCTGTCATGGCCAGTGGGACCCCCAGCTCCACAAGAGGCTTCTTGAGCCTCTAGCACTGCCTGAGCTCCTTTTTGATAATACACAAACTAGAAAAGGGCTCTTCCACAGACAAGTTCTTACCCAAACCTCAGCTGCTGCCACCATCAGCTGCTGCTCTATGGAGGGATTTAACATGTCAGTGTGGTGCTGAGAGACGTGTCTGGGTGTGTGACTCACACATTTGGGCTTTTCTGGGCTGCAGTGCATGAAGAGGAACTGCCATGACTCACTTGGGAGGTGGGTGCATGCCTGTGGCTGGGCTGGGCTACTCTGCAGGGCAGAGCTGCCACCATGATAGTGTGGGGCAGGGGCTGGCTGGGCCAGTCTTCAGGTGGGACGTGGCTGTTATAGGCATTTGATGCAGCAATGGCAGCTCAACCAAAAAAGAATTGACGCTGGCCCTGGCTGAGCTCCTGTGCCATCAGTGCTGATCATGGACTCGTGTCATGCTCATCTGGATACCCTTTGCTTTTTGTCTTCTGCTTGCAGTGTCCCTTAAACACTTCCAGCACTACTTTTTATATTCAGGGCATTATTGGTTGCATCATGGTGAGCGTATTATAATGGAGCAAATTAAGGGACTGGCTGTGTGGTCTTTGCTCTGCCTGTTACAGGTCTTTGAGTTTTGGTTCTTTTATAATTCGTGTCATTTTTCACGTTCAGGACAGTTTTTGATGTTTTCAGCTTTGATTGTAGTATCATAGGATGGCTTGTGTTAGAAGAGACCTTAACGTCCACCCGGTGCTAATGCCCTGCCGTGGACAGGGCTACCACCCACTGAATCAGGCTGCCCAGGGCCCCATCCAACCTGGCCAGGAGCACCTTCAGGGATGGGGCATCCATCACAGATGCTTCTCAGCATTTCTCTATTGGGCTCGTGGCACAAAGGTGTCTCTCAGGGCATTTTATTATCCCTGTGCTGAACATGGCTGAGCCCACTTCATGCCTGCCCTGTGTGTTGTATCGGGGCACAGTGCCCTTGGTGCAGGTTTGTATGGCAGGATCTCAGCTGGATGCTCTGCTTTGGTATGTGCTTTGGAAAGGGAATAGTGTTGATATTTAAATAGCAGGGAAGAATATAATCTTTGAGATCAGCTGGAGCTTTACCTGAAGACACCCAGCGGGAGGGGACAACATCTGAGTATTTTTCACAATAACTCAGCAGTCAAATCTTAGAGCTGCTGTTTGAAGCTCATGTTTACCCAAGCCATCAAACAAAAGAAAGGCTGCTCGGAGCTGAGTTGCTGATTGATGCAGTGTAAAGGTGGTATAAAGAATGGGAAATAGACTTGTGGGCTTTGTCCTTTCCTTCCCCTTTCTCTTCCCCCCCGGAGCTTCTGAATAACCTCAAATGGATTTTTTGGGGGGGTTGTTTATCTTTTATTTCTACCGCTTGTCTCATTCGCATTGCACATGTGAGCCTTCGCTCATGCTGGAAGCCTCTGAGGATAATGGAAAAAATCAGAGGGTTTATGGCATAATGAAGCAAATTAACTCTGACTGGCTAAAAGCGGCATCGTTTTTGCTCTGGTTGCTCAAAGCATTTTGCAGGGTCCGGGGGGAGTCTGGCAAGCTGCTGCTCTGTGCAGGTCCTCACCCCATCCGTGAGCGGGCTGCCTCAGCTCCCAGCCACCTGAATGTGACCTAGGAGAAACTACTGGGCTTGGGATGTGCTGGGTGGGCGCAGACAGCAGCGTGGCCCTTCCCTTTCTCCAACATGTATGGCAGCAGGACCCGCACTGCTATTGGATTCTCCCCTAGTTTCTTCAGAACCTCTTTTAAGCCTGCCTGTGAATCTAATTTTTCAAGCCTGTTCACACTGCCCCTATCCACAACCTTGTGATAAGGTGTCCCAGGAATTGCTGCTGTTTGCAAAGGAGTCTGCTCTATTCCAGTGCTGTAAACCCACTGAGGAGCAGCCCGTGTTTGAGGCAGCAGTGGGGCTGGAGATAGTGGTGAAAAAAATGCCTGTTCCATGCCCACCACCCTCTGGTGAAGAACCTTTTCCTAACACCCACCTTGACCCTCCCTTGAAGCAGCTCTGTGCCATTCCTTCAGGGTTAATAATGAAGAGAGATAATAATAGTAAGAGTAAATAACAAAGAGAAATCTGAATCTCCAGATTTAAATAGTCACAGGCTGGGAAAGTATATTTTTCTGATTAACCCAAGGACTCTGGAAGTCTTAACGATACTTTGTGCCTCCTTCTGTGTGCATCTGAGTGATGACGGCAGCCTGAAGCCATAGGTGCTTGTGGGAGGCACGGAGCCCTCACACCTAGGGATAGTCTGGTTTCTCTGCAGATGCTGTTGTGCTTTCTGGCACCGTGAATGCTGTTTATAAAGACATTCTCCTGCTTCAGGATGAGGCCCTCTGATTTTTATCTCGAGTCAGAAAAGGTATAACAGAAACACCTGACAGCATTCATGCACCCTGATGCTCTGGTTGGGGCCTTGTTATGGGAATTCAAAGTGCTGTTGGTGACCTGAGTGGGCTCACTGCCATGAGAGCAATGCAGACATCCTGAGAGAGCAGGTTCTCTTCCCTTACCTCACAGATAGGCACAAATCTCCCATCGCCTTTGTTTTCCCTGCATTAGGGAGCTGGGTTGTGTCCCCGTTAGGGACAGTGGCCAGGGATGGGGGAACATTGTGCTCAGAAGCCAGATGAAGACCTGGTTTAGCAGCCTGTCAGTTTCTCAGCATCTCTGGCTCTGCAAACCCCAATCCCAGCACCCCTGGTAGCTACCTGCTTGTACCTTGCTGTCCTTTTGCAGTAGCTAGGAGGGCTGACTGCAGTTTCATATAGCCTTCTCCTTAGTGGCATTAAGGCCCACTGCCTGCAGATATAAGAGATAACAGGGAGAAAAGAAAAATCCAAAGGCTTCCTTAGCAGCTCATTTGTAATCAGTGGGCGATAGGCAGTGATTTATATGGGTAGCGATTGGGTCTCTGAAATCCATTCAAGCTTATAATTATCTTGGTGTATGTGGAAAGTTGTATTCACGGCTCCTCAAACCCATTAGAGCCTCACATTTTTTTCTAAACGGGGAAAAGATAACCATTAGCTTTATCTGTTCACCTTCTCAGAGGCAGAAGATCTTTCTGGACCTTGCTATCCCTTCTGAGGCCTGTACCCATGTTGGTACCAGGAGCTTCTGCCCCAGCTCCCGAGACAGAAGAGGAGAAGATGTCCATAGAGGAGATCCTATGCAGCCTCTCTAAGCCTATGCCAGTTCTCTGTTGTTTGCACAGCAATAGAAGTGCTGTCTCATGTTCAGAGGGAGCCTCCTGTGTGCCCCTTTCTGCCTCATTTCAGAGCCAGGTTTTGCTCTTTAAGAGGAAACTTGGCTGGAAAGCTGCACAGTGGAAAAGAATCTGGCAGTGCTGGTGGACAGCCGGCTGCACATGAGCCAGCAGTGTGCCCAGGTGGCCAAGAAGGCCAATGGCATCCTGGCTTGTATCAGAAATACAGCCAGCAGGAGCAGGGAGGTGATCATCCTTCTGTGCTCAGCACTGCAGCAATTCAAGTGCTGTGTTCAGTTCTGGGCCCCTCACTGCAAAGACATTGAGGCCCTGGAGTGTGTCCAGAGAAGGGTAATGAAGCTGTGAGGGGTCTGGAGCACAAGTCTTGTGGGGAGCAGCTGAGGGAGCTGGGATTGTTCAGTTGGGAGAAAAGGAGGCTCAGGGGAGACCTGATGGCTCTCTACAGCTGCCTGTGGGTCGGCCTCTTCTCCCATGTATCAGCAGTGGGGTGAAAAGTAATGGCCTCAGGTTGCTCCAGGGTTGCATTCAGATTGGATATTAGGGAGAGTTTCTCCTCTGAGGGCAGTGAGGCAGTGGCACAGGCTGCCCAGGGAGGTGGTGCAGTCACCGTCCCTGGAGGTGTTCAAGATCAGACTTTCTGAATACTGTGGTTGGAGCATCTGTCTGTAGGCTCTGTGGATTTATCACCACAGTTTGGCAGCTGATCCCTAAAGCCTGTCTCCTGCAGCAGACATCCGTGCCTGTTCCAATGGCACCAGAGGGCGGTGGGCATGGAACGGGCTGCCCAGGGCAGTGGGCACAGCCCTGAGTGCCGGAGTTGAGGGAGTGTTTGGACAGTTCTCTCAAACACCGGGTCTGGGTTTTGGGTGGTGCCGTGTGGATCTGGGAACAGGACTCAGTCATCCTGTGAGTCCCTTCCGACTTGAGATACTCTGTGATTCTATGACTAATCATAGATTATAGATCATAATACAAATGATGCCCATCAATCTCAATGGCCAGAGCACCAAAAATGGCTTTTAACACATGAACTCCTTTCAAGTTGTTCAGAAATGCTCTCCCGGCTCCAGCTATCAGTGCGGCTCTCTGCTGTGCTGCTATCGAATGGCAGCAGACACTGCTAGGAACCTTTGAAAGGTATTTTTGGGCACATGCACACAGACATGGGGCTCAAATTGCCAGGTGCAGTGCTGTGGGACCGGTGGGGTCCCTGGGCTCCACCGCTCCCCTGCTTGTCCCAGCTCAGGGGCTGGGGAACAGTTCATGTCGCTTCACCCTCAACCTGCACCTTCTGGATCAAATCAGACCTCTGTTTTTAAAAGGAAAAGAAGGAAAAAAAGCAGCAAGAAGGGCTTTTATTGTGAAAAAGAGACTCTTCAAATGCCTGCTCCCCCCTTCCCAGCCTCTCTGCTCCCCCCACCGGGAGGTGGGTCCGGGCTGCTGCTGAGTTGGAAAACTGGCGGCTGGACTTGGCCAGGCATCCTCTGCACAGGGACTGCCGCCAGCCTGAGGGGCACAGGGCAGCAGTGCCTGGCCTGGTGCCTGGGGGACAGGGGATGTGGAACAGCCACCCAGATATTTTATATATAAATAATGAATTTAACATCCTGGTTCTGCACGGAACTGCTGCTGGGGAGCAGTGCCAGCCCAACAGTGACCGCGTGCAGGGAAGTCCACGAGGAGCAGCGTGCCGACAGACACTGCCAGCCATGGTATGCTATGGGGGTCTCCCTGCTGAGCTGGGGGGGTGGGAGGAGGTGCGGAGCCTTCTCAGAGGCACCAACCCCAACAAATGGGATGTGATGTGAGGATGTCCCCCAGCTGTTCCCATCCTTGGGGGGATGAGTCTGAAGGGAACTCTCCCAGGGCTGGGACATGTAGGTGGGGCTCCAGTGTGGGTCTGTCCTTGTTGATAGTACGGGGAATGCGCACAGCAAGTTGTGGGGATATCCACAGACACAGTTCCTTGGGCTGAGGTGCTGCTGTCAGGCAGGATGATGCATTTTGCCTGGTGGTCTCACGGAAGAAAGAGTATTTACTTACTTGGAAGCAGTGAATCTCTGTGGCAGTGTCACCTATGTCACCACAAGGTCTGAGTCCTGGGAGCTGCGTGGCTGTGTGAGCTGGTGCATCTGTCAGGGCAGCAGTGCTGGTGAGTGTGTGTGTGTGTGTGTGCAGGGAGATGTGGCACTTGGCAGTGTCCATCCCACCACTTCGACACGCTGGTCTCAGTTTCCCAATTAACAATCTTCAGCAAAAGGTGGGGAGGGTGTCACACATCTAGGGATCAGAAGTGGCTCCTCCATACAAAGGAAGAAGAGGGGCAGCTCTCCCCATGCCAGGCTCCCCCTGCAGCGCTGCTCTCCTCCCTCCCAGCCTGCACTGTGCAGCCCTTTACAGTGCCCACAGTGCATGCCAGGTGCTGCTGTGGTCTCCCTGCTGGAGCAGGGCATTCACTTTCCATCTGGGTTTCCATTCTTCCTTTGTGAGAACAGGTCTGATGATGCCATTGTTTCTTCTTGGTCAATTCCTGTATTGATTGATTTCACTTTTAATTGGCATTTGATCTAGACACTCAAAGATGGGCTAGTGAGAGTGAAGGGGATTGATTTCCAGCTGTGCCTGAGCTGCTCGTCCTGTTGCTTCATCTGTAGATAAACCTTAAGCAAGACACTCAGATGATTTCTGACTTCTCTCAGCTTCTGGCTTCAAAATCTACCAGCAAGGAATTTCTAACAGCTCCATTGTTCTCCCAGCATGAGGCACTATGGCCAAGAGGGGCTGACTGCACTTTATCCCTGCTCTTGCAGAGCTGCCAGATGTTAGAATTGCCCCTCCTGGTTTACAGGCTCAGCGCCCTGTGGCTGCACACTGTGTCCTAGGACAGTGCCCATTCACCTGGTGAGGTCTGCTGGGAGAAGGGAAAGCAAGAGGCAGAAGCAAAGCCAGGCAGGGAGCAGTCTCCTTTCCCATTAATTTTCTGCATAGAAACTGAAGGAATGGTTTAAATTGAATGAAATTATTACCTTCCTGTATTTGAGGATGGGCACGTCTGAACAATTCTGTTTTCAATCTAGCCTGGGGCTGAATGGCCCCGCTGTCCCCCCACTCCTGGCTGCAGCTGTGGAATCCCACGAATGCACTCCTTTGCTCTCCAGCAAGAAAAAAATCCCTTGGAGCAAGCGAGGGGAGATGGAGCCAACCCGCTCACACTGCCTCCACCGAAACGCGCTCAGAGCACTCTGCAGCCAGTCTACAAAGGCTGAAAATCAAAAGAGGGTTGAAATTCACCCCAAGCCCAGCCACGGGGAAAATATAACCCCCAATAAAACAAATAGAACTGGATCGGGTCCCAGAAATGTGAAAGAGAGATTTGGCAGTTCTTCAGGCCCTCATCAACATGATTGGTAAACTCACCAAGAGCAAGGAGGGAGCAAAATTTGATTTCATGTTAATGTATTCCTCACTGTAGCCCATGTAGCTCAAAATGCTCTGTAGAAAGATGTCACTTTCCAGCACTTTTGCTCTTCACTGCTGTAATGCAGAAAGAAGCTGAACCAGCTCAACCCCACTGGAGATGAGGATCCAAAGCTGGTGAGCAGCTCTGGAATGCGCAGGGAGAAACTCTGGGGTAAGGGACATTGTGAGGGCAGGGAATTGTGGTTCCTTGCCGCTGTTGCTGTCCCAGCATTGAATGTATTGCAGAAATCAGTAGTGCAGCTGGGTCCCATGCTGCAGCTGGATACAAGTCATGAAGAGCAGGGCTTCTGGTTCCTGCAGAACGTGAGGAAGAAAGGAAGGAAACCAGCATGCAGAGGCAATGTGTGTGCAGGATCAGAAGCGGACAACCCCAGCATGTGGTCTGCAGGCTGCTGCCCTCCTCCAGAGCATCCTCTGTGTGGCTCCCACTGCACAAAGGCAGCACTGTTTGAGATGTGCGGGCACACGCGGTGCAGATGTTGCACAAAGGCAAACCACATCTGTTCTGCTGGGGAAGGGGCCCCCTCTTACAGATTCCCCACGCACATGGGAAAGCCATCCTGTGTGCATCTGGGGTAAAGCAGGGAGAGGAGGCAAGGAAAACCAGCAGGCAGCGGCAGGACCACGGGGCTCAAGCTTCAAACACTGTAAATGCAGCAACACGGAGACTGTTGGCTCTGGTGGTGCTATATGCTAACTCCTGGGATTAAACTGACGGGAATAGGAGTTGCACCATAGGTAGCATCAAGATGGAAAGTGCCCTTTCCATCAATCATAGAGCTGAATGTTCCCACACACCAGCTGGGAAGATTTGGCAGGACAGACCCAGCAACATGTGGCAGCAGATTCAGCATCCCTCTCCCCCTGGATAGCTATGGCCCCTTTTGTACGTCTGGTGGAGTCTGAAGGGGGCTGGGGCTGCCTTGGGGCTCGTGGCTGTAATTCAAGAGCTGTCTTAGTAAAGCCCCACTTGGCAAGCCATATGTCTTCCCCAGGCAGAATGATATAGGAAGGCACTTAGCAATTGAATTGTGGGCTCTGCTGGGGGTTTTCTTCAGCTCATGCTCTGGTGAGAACAAGATTTGGTCCTGGCTGCTGTGAGCTTTTCTGTTGATAAACTCAAGCATTTTCCAACCATAACCAAAAGGATGGGACTGTGGCCCTCCTGGAGGAGAAGCCATGTGGTGAATCATGTGGATGTGCCTCTGTCAGCCCCATGTTCCTGGGCAGCTGTGATGACTGCAGGGCTTTGCAGACTCTCTTGGAAGGGTGGGCCGTGAATGAGGATTTCTGGTGGCTGTTCAAGTGGTCTTTGTTAAATTGGTCATGGAGGGCCACGTCGCCTGCCGTCCACATGATCCTGTGGTTTATTTGGCAGGCTCCAGAAGAGAGTGGCTGTGAATCTCACATTTAAAGGCCATGTATTTCTATGGCATCTTTTGTGGTTTTAAGGCTGTTTCTTACATTCCTGGATAATGAAGTTTTGGGTTTGTTTTTCTTTTCTTCCAAGCTCAACAAAGCCAATTTGATGCACTTTGGAAAGCAATTGAAAACAGGCTTCTCCGCTGCTAATTCCGCCAAGGTTCAGGCGCCCTGGGAACAAAGCATCAAGGACAAAATCCTCTGATCCACTCTCAGAAAGTTTTTTATCCCTGCTGAAGGCCAGCCTGTGCCTTCAGGAGCCCAGGTTGTGCTGTATATCTATGTGATGCGTGAACATACACACTGTTTCCTCCTTGGTGTCCCGGAATGAGCAACACCTCTCTGAAGCCTTTTTATGGGCTTTTAGTTAGCTCGCCTGCTGGGAAATGTACCTCATTTCTAGAGAAGACGTGCTGTACTGTCAGTTTGTCAAGCTGGCAAAGTGGAGCAGTATGTATGGTTTTCATTTCGGGCTGAATTGAAGCCATAGCTTCAAGTGCAGCATTTTTAACAGCACGAGCTTGGAGAAGTTCTCTTTAGAAAAGGATTTACCCATGGCTTGTAAATATAGCACCACTTCTGCAATGCTGCATCATCTAAGTTATTATTAAATTCGCAACATCGACTGCCAGAAATAACATATAGGATGTGCTCACACTTTTTTCCCTTATTACTGTCGATGTGGCAGGAAAAACGGGGCTCCACAAGTTGAGTATAAAAAGGGCAGTGGTGGCCCAGGTTCGCACTAAAGGATTTCAGTCTTGGCTATAGCTTGCAATGCCCAGAGCAAACCTGCCCAGGGTGAGGACAAGGCAGTTTCAGGCAGTTAGGGTATTTCAACCACTCACTCTGCAAGCCAACTTGACGTTTTAAGAAAAGGATAATCGTTACCACCCGCTTGGATCTCTGTGACCAGTGTTGCTTTCCCTCACTGGAATAAATAGGCTTTTTCCCATTGCGTTTTCAAATGGCTTCTGCGTGCACCCTCAAGGGTGTGAATTTACCTAATTAAAGGCGGTCTCGATGGCTGTGCACGCACAAGTGCTTTCTGCACCATTAACGTAAGAGTTCCCAAGTGTATTCATGAACACTGACGGCAGCACTTACTTAAGCTCTGATTTTAGGGATGCAAAAAGCAGAGCTGTTGTTATTGGGGCTGTTTGGGGCAAGGCTCTGAAAAATACGCAGATGGGTGTGAGGTTTCTGAGCAACTCCTCTTTATTTTTGCCATGTGTTTCTGACATGGATCTGGAGATGTATGGGAGGAGGCCAGTGAAAGCTGAGTGCCAGGAAAGTACTCCTACCCAGAGAAGCTATGGATGCTCCATCCCTCAAGAGGTGTAAGACCAGGCTGGATGGGACTTTGGGTCCCGGTCTAGTGGGAACTGCCCCTGCTCATGGCAGAAGGGTGGAACTTTGTGGTCTTTAAGGTCCCTTCCAACCCAAACCATTCTGTGGTTCTCGTGTGCTGCCTTCTGGAAGACACTCTAGTTGCTGGCTCCCTCTCCTACAGCATTTCATCTTTTGTTTTTTCAAGCTTTTACTCTTACAAACAATTCCTTATCCCTTCCTTGGCAGTATACTGTCCCACCATGTTCTGCTGTAGATATGCTTGTGCTTCCAAAATAAATAACTGCAAAGCAAAGGGGAACAAGGCCTTGTTCCCTACTTATTGTCTCAAGCCTCGCTGCTGAATTGCTGAGAAATGTCCCTGTAAAGCAGATGGGTGGTGCTGGGCTGGAAAACAGTGACTGGCCAAAGCAGGCTGGCCACCAGCAAGGTAAAGATGGGAGTCTGGTACCAACACATTTCCCAGCCAGCAAGGCGGCCTTTCAGCAGTGCCAGTGCTGTGAAACCTGCAATGGTTTTAAGGCAAAGCAGACACAGTGGTTTAGCAATGCAGAAATGCCTGATGACTTTCTTCCTTCTAATCCACAGGCCCAACGACCATGGAGAAGGATGGGGCTGAAGCACCCTTCCCTAGTGGCTCTGGTAGCCTTGCTGGCCCTGGCCCTGCTGGCACTCTCCTACCTCCCCTCACCACGGAATGGGAACCATGGCCGAGCCCCTTCACCCCATGTGGCACCAGCACCTCCAGCACCTGCATCACTTCTGCTGGTACCCCGGCCCCGGCAAGATGTGGCCATCACCCCATGTGGGGACAAGCCCCCCAACTGGGGGACAAAAAGGCATAGGGGGAAAAGACGACGGCTGAGGGAGCAGGGTGCCCTAACCCCTCCTCCTTGTGTGGATCAGCCATGCACATGGGGTGGCTCCCCTCAGGCGGACAGGCTATGTTTTGGTAAGACTGTTCCACCATGGCTCTCGGAGGATGACATCCAGAAGATGAAGCTGCTAGCCCATGGCCAAGTAGTCTCCAAAAGCCGTGTGCCAGCCCATGGGCAGGTCCTGCGCATCCACCTGCATGCTGATGGTGACACCCAGCCTGACAGTCCAGGGGAGGACTGTGGGGATGGGCATTGTGGGCTCATCAAACGCTCCACAGACCTATATGAGGTGGTGGCCTTCCACCTGGACAGGGTCTTGGGGCTGAACAGGAGCCTGCCCGCAGTGGCCCGCCGCTTCTCCAGCCCCATTCTACCCTACAGCTACACTAATGGTGCCCCCCGGCCCCTCATTTGGTGGGCACCCGATGTCCAACACCTGGAGGACACCAACAATGACCAGAACTCCTGTGCCCTGGGGTGGCTGCAGTACCAGGAGATGCTGCGGTCCCGCAGTGTGGCCCCAGTGGCAGGAGACACGGCCTGTGCAAGCATCCAGCGTGGTGAGTGGGGCCGCTTGGCTCTCTTCGACTTCCTCCTGCAGGTAGGGCTTGGGCAAGGGAGGCTGCCATTAACACTGCATGGGACACCATGTCCTCCTTCCAGGACCTCTGAAGGCCATCTAGTC
The DNA here is from genome assembly GCF_039878825.1 of Excalfactoria chinensis. Classification (NCBI taxonomy): domain Eukaryota; kingdom Metazoa; phylum Chordata; class Aves; order Galliformes; family Phasianidae; genus Excalfactoria; species Excalfactoria chinensis. The sequence continues at coordinate 115,286,327 of NC_092826.1, read as the reverse complement.
CTCACATGTGACTTGGGTGAGCTTGTATTGAGCATCAGTAACCAGCAGGATGCTAAATAAGAAAAACATCCCTACAACCTACACTGAGGCCAGCCCCTGCCTTTGTGCCAGCACACTCAGCCCTGAAGCAAACATGGCCTTTCAAGGATCATGGAAACCTGTGGAGAATACAGTTTGGCTCTGGGTGGTTGGGTTTGCCAGGCAAAATTCAAACCAAAGGAGACTTTTTTTTTTCTGCTCAGCTCTAGGGATTTTAACATGTCTTGAATCCTCCAGGCTTCAAGCCCAAACAACGTCCCTTTGACAACAAAAAGAAAATCCCTGCCACCAGGCAGCTTTCCTTCATCTCCCCATCACAGTGCAGCACAAGAAAGCACAAGTCTATTTTTTCCTTTCAGAGTAGGCTGTCTTTAAACAAAAAAAAAAATGTATATCTTTCGTGCTTATTAAAAGGTTCATTTTCTGGAGGTTTGGGTTTCATAATTGCTGGCTTTTTAGAGGATGTGAATGTCTGCTCTCCTGTGGTACAGATTCATCCCAGTGTGGCTTCCCTTGCTCTGCATCACATGGGTGCTTCAGTGGCTCAAGACAGGGCAATCCTTGGTGAAGGCAGCACCAGGCCTGGGGCTTCCATGTGCGTGCTCCAGACGTGTGTTGCATGGGAGTCAGCACTCATGTGCCTTCATGTGGTAGTGTTGCCTTCCTTCTCCTCCTCCTCCTTGGGGTGAACAGTGCTTCATCTTCTGTCTGGAAAATGATAGCCTGTGCTGTGGGAGATTACTGCACATCACAGGCGGTTGTCATGTATTATGGGGCAACCTTAAGGAGGCAAAAGGGATTACCATGGAAAGGAGACCTGTTCAGACACCTCGCAGCTGCAACTTCAATTAGTAAACAAGGGGAGACTATCCAAAAGGGTGATTATATATACAGGTACATGCATGTAAACAACAAGAAGATCAAAAAAAGAAATGAAAAGACAAAAAAAAGATGATGCGTGCTCTCATTATTGTTTTATTATGATTATTATTATTGGCACACTGACCATTAATCTTTGTAACATCAGACTATGGCTGGCAGAGGAGGAGCAGTCGTGGCTGGGCTTGGAAATATTTTAGATGAAACAGCCAAACAAATGGGAAGATTAACCAACTCTTTTCCCTCCCCCAGGCCCAAATCCTATTGAGCACAGTGGAAAAGCTGAGTCTCCAGAAGCAAAAGCCATCCAGTTTTAAGGAGACTTTCCCTCGGAGGGGATGAAATGGTGAAATGATAAACCAAAGAGCAATCCACAGATATATTTTTTTTCTTAATAGCTCCGATGGAATCCTCCCATGTGGAAAAATCACACAAAGAGGCCCGGAGCCAGCTGGATGCTGTAGAAATGCAATTACATCTTTCAGAAATGGCTCCAGCATCCTGAAGTACATACTGGAGAGTGGGAAGATTTGAGCTTTGAACCCTCCGTTGCAGCCCTCAATCAGGCACTGAGATCTTCATTGTCTTCTAGAAAGTCTTAGAGTTTGGCTTCTTCCTATCATCTGCTTTCCCTCTGTGTTTCAGAGCTTTTTGCTCTAAAAAATGGGGCAATATAGAAACTCAGGACTTGATGCAAAGGCTTCAGTGGTGGCCAGAGGAGTCTTTGGGGGCTCTACAAGTCTAGGAGTCTTGCACATGGTTCCCCATGGCTCTCTTCTCTTTCTGGTGATGCAAGAGTTGCTTTGCTCTGTGCATTCTGTCCCCAGCTCTCTCCTCCTAGGCTTTCTTCAGGCGCACTCCAGCTTGATTCCCTGCCTCCAGCTGCTGGGAATGCTGGCAAACTTCAGAGGGGTGCTCAGGAAGCACTGACTCATCACCACCACCATAACCACAGCATCCTTACCGCAGTGTCTCCTTCCCTTTCTTGGCATCTTGGACTCAGGATTTCCACAGCCTGGTGGCTTTTGCAGAACCATGCTGGTTTGCTGGGAATCTGGCCCCAAACTTCTCCTGACTGTTACTATCATGGGCTTTTGTGTGGTGTCTCCAGGGCTGTGCAGAGCTTGCTTCTCCCTGATACATGAGTGCATTTAATGTCTGCATAAATCATCCCAGACTGTCTTCACCTTCTGTGCAGACTATTATTCTGCTATGAAAGAAAACAAGGCTGTGGGTGAGAGAAATTGGTGTGCTGAGCTTTTTAGTATGTGGACAAAGGAAATGTATGGAAGAAATGTGATGTTTTCTTTCATTTCAATGTGTTTCATGTCAAAAGGCACTTTAGCACTTTAACGGGTAGCTCTCCCGGCGGAGGAATGCTGACTGGAGTGCTTCATTAAACGTCAGGAAATAGAGGGATTTGTTAAGGAGCTCTGGTGTGGGACTAATCTGTTTCTTGCAGGGTTATGGAAGTAATAGCCATGGGAAACATGGAAATTTCCTGTGGCATCTTCCCCAGTGCGTAGCTGTGTTTCCTACTGGGCCCTGTCTTGAAGCACAACTTGTTAAATTTAACTAATGATCAGAGTGAGATGAGCAGGCATCAAGTTGCTCACCCTCGACTGCCTACAGCCCTGCAACTGCTTCAGGAGCTTCTGCGTACCCTGAGCCCTGGCTCCTGGCTCTGCACCAGCAGCCTCAAAAACCTCTGTGCTGCAGCTGAGCTGCTCACTGCTGAGCTTGCCTTGCTTCACAGCCCTGGCACCTATCTGACATGTCTTATTGAGGTTATTTTACATTCCCCTTTGTGTAACCCTTCCCTTTATTTCAGCTGCAAGCATAGCCCACTTGGTCTTTGCAGCATGTGGTGTCTGAACCCCAACAGGAAAACTTGTCATTGTCGCCTCTGTCAGGCTCCTCTCCAGCCCCAAGGCATTTTGCAAGTCTCAGCTTCTGAGTGCTTCCCTGTCTCTCCCATGCACTGGTGTAAGCAGCTTTTCTACTGAGGATCCATAAAAACATGTTATTTCCATCTGAACAAGAAAAGCTCCTTGCAAGAAACACTTAGGACCTGCCCATGCAGGGCACCTGCTCCCACTGAGATCCCCAAATATCTCCCACAGGTTCATGACCGCCTGGACCGTTACTGCTGTGGATTCGAGCCTGACGCCTCCGAGCCCTGTGTGGAAGAGATGCTCCATGAAAAGTGTCGAAACCCATCCGAGTTGTTCCTGGTGCACATCTTGGTACGTCCCTGGCCCCTGTGACCCCTCCCTCCTGCCCCATGTCTCAGAGGCTATTCTGGACAAATATAAGATGCCTCCAAGGTGCTGGCAGCTGAAGGTCCCACAGGCTCTCTGGGTTACTGAATGCATTAAAAAGCCAGCCTAAAGCACTAGGCTGGTGACTCCTCATGGTAGGCAAGCTTCTCCTTCCCACCTCTGCTGACAGGTCCGGAGGAGCGCTCCATCCCGGTTGGTGTTCATTGACAATGCAGGCCGGCCACAGCAACCAGAGGCAAAGCTCAACTTCAGGCTGCTGCAGGGCATAGACAGGTGAGACGGGCAATGCGTGAGTACCTGATGGAATATCTCCCTCCTACCGTTTCTCACGTGCAGGCTTTGACAGTTTCCAGGTCAGTGTAACTGATGGCAGACTCCATCTCCTTTCCTCATTTCAGCTTCCCGGAGAAAGCTGTGGCCATGCTGAGGTCAGGCTGCCTGGCCCACAGGCTGCTGAAGTCTCTGAACATGGACCAGGAGCTCTGGGAGAGCCAGGGAGGTGCTGCAGGGCTGTGGCCTCTGCTGCAGGTCCTGGAGAGGCGTGGACAAATCCTGCTGCGGTACCTCCAGGAGCACAACCTGACTGTGGTGAGGGACACACTGCACTGAGCTCCGCAGTGATGGCTTGACCTCATGCCCTGTGTCTGCAATGTGCAATTGCATGTGGGTTCTTGCTCCTCCAAAAGGTATCTTTTAATTAACCCCCGTTGGTAGGACATCCTGGAAAAGGACAAGGGGTTGTAGGGTGTAGGAAAGAGGAAGAGGAGACTTTCTGAAACAACCAACAGATGTTTGGAAAGGCATTAAGCAAGATTTATCACACAGTGTACTCAAAGAGGAGTTTTCAAAGGAGAACATCTGTGAGATTTTGGGTGTCTTCAACCTCCTGTCTTCCACAGCATCTCTGAAAAGGGCAGGATTGACCTACTGAACAGACTGGAGAGCTTGGAAGGATTAACGCAGCAGAGAGGCTTGCAAAGGTCTTTCATTGATGATGCTTTCATTGTTCCCAAACTAACAAAAGTAGAGAGTCTGGAGTGGTGTGGGGAAAAGCAGAGGGACCCTAATAATCAAGGACAAGTCACCAGAGCTGAGCTCTACCTTCTCCCATGGTGAAGGTGATACGTGCCTGATGTCTGCATTAAGCTTTCTCTAAGGCTTGCAGAGAAATCTTACCAAACACCCGGACAACTTCAACAGAAAGCAACCAAGTGTAAAATGTCATCTGAGCATGATGACAGCAAAACAGAGTCTTTCTCATATCTTCCAGCATCGCCCACCAGCCAAGCAGTGGTTTAATTGGTGCTCAATGGTCAGGGCTGAAAGAAGAATGAAGTAGAGGAGACCAGCATGGGTGCCTGTGCATGCTGCTGCCCAGTTGCCCTTGAGCTAGAAAAACTGTCTGCCTGCACAGCCAGAGAGGCAGAAAGCAGGCACTCACACCGATCCTGTTGCATCCATCTCAGCAGCGTGTCAGGTTTAGAGCCTGCCAGGGGATACTTTTGTAGCCGTGCTGATAAGTGTAGGCAATTACCTTTTCCTCTTGCTTAAGAGAAGATGAAGTGAGGCTGGAGTGACATTAATCAGTGAGCGTGAGTGCTCTCAGAGAGCACTGGCACTCAGCACTGCCTACGCCTCAGCATCCCGAGCCTCAGCAGCACTTTGCTGTGCTCTTGCCCTGGTGCCGGCAAGGGAAAGCATGTCTGCCATCAACATCTCCTCTGCCAGGACACCCTGCTGAATCCCATCCCATGAGAACTCATTATGAGGAGTTAATCTTAGTTTGTAAGAATGGAGGAGAACAAAAGGACTCATCTTGGGTCCAAAATATCTCATCCATAATAATAAATGAGCCTATGAATCAAAAAATCATAGAATCGCTAAGGCTGGAATCATTAAGGTTGGAAAGGACAAGATCACCTAACACTAATATTGCCCACTGCCCATGTCCCTCAGTGCCACATCCACACAGTTCTGGAACACCTCCAGGGACCATGACTGCACCACCTCCCTGGGCAGCCTGTGCCACTGCAGCACCGCTCCCTCTGAGAAGAAATTCTTCCTAATACCCAACCTGAACCTCCCCTGGTGCAACTCAAGACCATTCTCTGTCAGCCTATTGCTTGGGAGAAGAGGCTGAACTCCACCTTACCACAGTCTCCTTTCAGGCAGTTGTAGAGAGTGATCAGGTCTCCCCTGAGCCTTCCCTTCTCCAGACTGAACAACCCCAGCTCTCTTGTGCTCCAGACCCTTCACAGCTTCATTGCACTTCTTTGGGCATAATGAACATAACGAAATGGAATATAATGAAATCCAGAAAACACACCATGGTAAGCCCCATGGTAGCCGTGGCATTAGTTTGGATATGTAGCATTAGTCATAGCCATTAAAATGAGAAATTTCACTAAAAGAGAGTTTGTCATCACATGCAAGCCGAGTCATCTGTGAGCCTTTATGCACCTGAATCAAAACACATATATCTGCCCAAGATGTACAAACAAGCTCTCCTGTGACCCTGGGCACGAAGACCCAGCAACACTGGCATGAAACATCCCCCAAAAGCATGTCACCTGGAAGAACAGAGAAGGAGCACCTCTGGAAGAAGGAAAACTTCTCCCCAAGGCCTTCTTTCAGCATTTGCAGGCCGCTACTTGACCTGCCCATTGCGGCCATAAGGCACCAAATCCTTCCACCTTTGTAGATCTTGTTGAGCATCCTGAGCACCCGCTGAGAACCATGAGATCCCTGCTCATGTAAAGGCACACACAACCAGAAGGGAGCCGCAAGCGCTGGGAGCTTGGCCTTGTGCAAATTTATTGTTAAATCACTGGATACAAAAGTAACCCGCCTCTCAGAAAGCAATTTATTTGTGCTTTAGGTACTGGCTTAAATATTTATGTGGAAAAGGGAAAAAAAAACAACACCTCTCTGGTGTAAGAATATCATCGTAGCAATGGCTTTAAGATTAATGGAAGCAAATTAGCTCGACGTTTTATTTACGTCCAGCAAAGAAATAGATAAACTCTCCTCGTGATGGATTTTCTTCATTAGTGGGGAGAATGCCTGAGGTAAAAATTCTGACATTGTTCCCTTCAAGTGGTTAGACAAACAGTTTATCAAAAGAGTATAAAATTGTCGGGAAATGAAGCAGATTAATGATCAGTAGAGGGAAGATCATGGAATTTATGACATAAGTAGCAGCATCACTGGAGCCCAGGAAGCGGCTTATTAGATAAGCAACGTATGCCTGCACGCACAACCCGAGGGCTTCGCCGTCGCACAGCAGATTTACAGCTCATGGAAAAAAAAGGAAGGCTGAAATAGTGAGGCAGTACTTGGCTTTTACCAGGACTGGTGCTCAGGTGAAATATCCCCATAAAACCCCGAGTCTGCTCACAAGCAGGGCTGCCCCAACCAAGCTCGTGGGCACGGCACTCAAAACTCATTTTGGGGTCTGAATGACTGACACAAGGCGCTCTCCCAGGTTAAAAATCTCTTAGGCTTTAGGGAAAATAACCTCGTCTTTGTGCCTGTGCAGCAATAACAGTGTCCACAACTTACTTTGGAGGGTTTGGAAGCTATTACAGCAGTGATAATAATACCAGTAACAACAATAATCACATCTAGGACATCGCCGGTCTTTTGATTCTTCTAAAAGAATCCCACAGCACTGAAGGATCATGGATCCCGTATGGCTTCTCCAGCAGTTACCTCTGGAATGATAATTAGCTGTCACATGAGGCAAGCCAGGGAAAGGAAATTGTGAAGCAGTCCCTTCCCCGCAGTGGCCCATAGCCAGACCCCACAGGCATGTGCTCAGGTTGGCAAGATGCAGAGGAGGGGCTTTGGTGTAAGGATGCCTAAGAACTCGTCCAGTTTAAATGGTGCCATAAATCTCCAGGTCCCCAAGTTTTTTCTCCAGCAGGTGGCATCGGCTCAGCAGGGATTCAAATATAGAACCATCTAGGTTGGAAAAGACCTTCAAGATCACCAAGCCCAACCATTAGCCTGATCTACTGCGTCCCATTGCTAAACAGTGTTTCTTACTTTCACATCCACATATCCCTGGAATATTTACAAGGATGGAGACTCCACCAACTCTTTATCCAAATATTATTCAAAACAGATCCAGAAGATGAGTTCTCTTAAATCTGATCTTCTTACCACACCTACTGTGCTGCTTCTTGTGTGTCTCTCGATGGTGCCTTGCCCTTTTGCCACTGCAAAAAGAGGCTAATGGATGAATAAGGCTTGTGCAATCACCATAAGAGCTGGCAGCTGGAAATGTGAAACAGAAGCAGCTCTTCCAGATAAGGAGTAGCCTGTAAGGGCGCACATTTGCATTTCCAGAAACTGGGACCGTCTCCTTCATCCAATTTGCAGATGTGGATTAAGCACACAGGCACTACTGATGAAGTGATGAAGCCCCTATACTGTGGCTTTTATGAGCTGGACTGCGTGTGTGTGAACAAGCTGTATGTCACATAGATATTTGTGGGTGTTTTTTTTCTGTCTAACCAGTCCTTGCAGGGTTGTTTTGGCCCATACCTCAAGCCTCCTGCTTGGGGTCTTCAGTTGGATGTCTTCATGGCTCTGTCTGGGTCTTGCACGATGTGAAGGCAAAGTTCCCCAGAACTCATTCTCTGGGGCTATTTTGGGTTCCCTTTCTCCCTCATAACACTCCCAAAAACACCAGCTGCCTTTCTGTATTGTGGAAATGATGGAGATTAGCAGAAGCCTCCAGTGCACAGGCTATGAGGCCAACCCCATCAACACTGACATTAGCTCCTATTTCATCTAGTCACTATTTTCACTGCTAGTCCTCCCCATTTCTTGTAATCTGTGATATCCGTGCAACACCAGGCACCATGGGGACGGGAGGCAGGGAAGAGAAGTCTGATCTTTCCCTAAATCCATGAGCTCTTTCCTCCCTCTCACTTTTTGCTTGACAGTTCTGTGGTTTATCACTGACATCTGCCCTGCAGTGCTTCCCCCAGCCATGTGTGTGCTGCTGGCTGAGCTGCCTGCTACTGTAGGCATGGGAACAGCTCTCCTAGTCCTGCTTTAGGGGCAGATTTTGCTCCATTTAATTTTTATTTATTTATTTTTATTATTATTTGCCACATCCAAGAGGATTAGTGTAGCGGGACACAGGGGCACAGGTTTTGCTGTGAGTGTTTATGCAGGTGTTGTATTTTAATTGACCGTCCTGGCTGTATCATGTAAGTCCCAGGGCTGGTTATGTACATAAACAAATGAATTTTTTATTGCTTTGACCTCTTCTGAAACAAGTTCTTGGCTCCTCTGAATTAAATGCATTAAAAAAAGTGGATCTGTTAAGCCAAGCAGCAGATTTGGGTTTCTAGAAAGTGCTGACAGGATACCGGGAGGCTGAGATTGCAATAATTGGAGCAAATCTTCTTAAATAGTTTCTGTTCAGTTCAGCAGTGTCTGCCAGCTCCGCTTCTTGCCCAGAGCAAATATCCTGGGAGCACAGAAGTGGCAAGTATATTCGGGATAAAGAAAATCAGCCTACATTTCCTTGACAATGGGTGGGAAGCGATGGTGCGTTGTGTGTGTCTCGAGAGAGAAAACAGGCATCACATGGAAAGACATAAATAAACATACAGAAAGAGCTCATGCTCTGCAGGAAAGTTGGGACCTTTAGCAACCCTTGTTGGCCTCGCCAATGTCAAGCATGCAGACGTGTCCACAGCATATGGGGAAAGGAGCTGCACATCTGCTCTGCTCTACTGGAGCAGCTGCTTCTGTTACCATAGGCAAGTGAGTTGCTGCCACGAACAGCTGGGAAGCTTTGCAGGGTGCTGGTGCAAGCATCCATCTCCAACCTCCATCATCTCCAACTCCATCTCTATCTCACCACAGGGCCTGAGAAACAAGCTTCCCAAGCTCACAAACTCATTTTTTTCCCCTACAAGAAGGAAACACGGTCGGCCTGATTGAGGAGTTCCCATCTCCCAGCCAGCCTGAGCCCAAAGAAAAGCAGTTTCCATGCTGTGGTTGAACAAAAGCACACACACAAACAATGAACTCCAGACAGTGTTTTATTTGCAGAGAAAACACAGGGTGAGAAGCTAGCACTTTCACTGCCCTGATGCTGGGAGCTGCAGACACTTGGCTGGAGAGCAGTAAGGACTTGCTTCAGCACCAACCTCAACCTGCTTTTTCTGCCTGACAGCTGATTCTGTAGCAGGGCTGTTGTCTGAGGTTGAAGCACTAGAAGGGCTGCTGCCAGTTGATGGGGGAATCTGGGCCTGGGAAAGGATCCCAGTGTGAGCTAAGAAAGGTTTGGTTTGGGGGGAAAGGAACTTTTGTATTGACATCAGAAGCTGAGGTGCAATTAAAGTATCTGTGCTGGTAAGGGAGCAAAGGGAAACTGCTGCTGCAGCGAGACAGCTTAGGAAGCAACTTGAAGAAATACTTTCACTGTGATTCTCCAGCTCTGGTGATTTCTATGTCAAAATCTAATAAAATGAAGATCTTCACTGAGCAAACAGGTTTTAAAACTTCAGAGATCCAGGCTTATAGCAGCTGAGAGAGACTACAGATGTAATTCTTTGGTCTTAAGCAAAAACATTAGTCATTACCTCCAGCTGAGCTGCATCATTGATTCCATAAAACCAACGGTTTAACAGCCAAAAATTGCAGATGATGGGCTACTGCCCAAAGCTGGATGCTCAGCAGGGACTATTCCATGGGGACAGCTGATTCCTGCACGTGGAATTGTCTCACCATACCTCTCCAGCACCAACATGAAGAGCAGCTTCCCTTGCCAGCCTCCACGTGGCTGGAAAATGAGGCTGAGGCAGGCAATGTGGAGTCACATGCACAGCTTGCTGCCCCCACCAGCCCCACTTCGACCTTCATGGCCTGTTGCCTCCACCAGCCCCACACACACCACAGCAGAGCCCCAAAGGAGTGCTGGCGCTGCCCAGGAATCAAAGAGGGCAAAGAAAACTGAACTTTGAGTCAATCACTCCAAAACAATCTCGCTCCCTTGCACGCGTGTGAGGATGACAGGCAGCCACAGGGCTGATGGATGGTGCAAGCAGGGGCGTTGATGTGAGTACCTGCAGGGATGTGGGCAATGAAGTCATTTCTCTGTCTTTGCGGAGATGCAGCCTTGAAGGTTGTCTCCTTTATTCTGTGGGGACCACAGGATGCAAAAAACAGATGCCATCTGTCCACCGCGCCTTGTAAATCAGTTTTTAATCATGCTGGGGAGAAGGCTGTCTGCTGCTGCTGCTGCTAACCAGGTCTACAGGAGTTACTCTGTGAAATTCACATTTCTGAGATGGCTCAGGGATCAGGGCTCCAGCTCTGCTTCATGAAGAGCTGGATACCCCTGTGCCATGGGTCCTGAGGTGCTCAGGAGACTGGGGTGGGGGCTCGCCAGAGGGTTGTGTCAGCGGTTGCTATTCATTGCTTTGTGTTACAGTGGATCGTGTAGGAGGAGGCCAGACACGTGGCACAATGCTGTGCTGTCTGATCTTGTACAACCCTGATGTGATTCTTAAGGTGAGTGTGGTGACACTACAGCAGGCTGCTGAGGATGTTTGAAAACATTCTGAGCTGCCCTTATTCCCATGTTTTTTCAGACATTATGCAGCTGCAGCGCCACTGAGGGGAGATGTGCCTGCTTTGACACACCCATGGAGGGTGAGGAAATGGGGGTCCTCACAAGATGTTGGGCTGGGGGAGCCTGGCCAGAGCCCAGACTAAAGGATATGGGGTGCTGAGGCCCAAAAAAGAGCAGGGTGGGGTCATTCCCACACAACCTTACTGGAGACTGGGGAGTGACGACCAAGGCTGGCTTTGTTCAAAGATCCCTGATGAGATCCTTCACCGACAGCCCCGCTGATGAGCACGTTCATTTCTCCCTTCATCCTCTGGCTGCATGAGCAGAGAATTTCAAAACGAAACACTGCTGAGAAAAAAGAGGAAAAAAAAAATCATTGGTCTCCTGAGACACAAATCACAGCTACAGCCCCGTGTCAGGAGTATGGAAACAGTCTTTCTATGTGCTGTAGGAAGCTTGACAAGTGGGAAAATATTTCTCAGCTGAGCGTTCTCCCTCCAGTCTGGATTAATAGCTTGGCTCCAGTTTTAGGTAGAAATTTCCCCCCTCCCTGCAACAAATACATTTTAAAATGCAAGTAGCCAGAGGGAGAAAGAATCTGCTGGCTGTCTGTTTTGTGCTGCATTCCTCTTTTAAAAGCACTTTAGCTCTTCACGGCTCTTCTTCTTCAGACTTTACAGAAGTGCCTGCACTGGAATATGCGGGGAATTCAGATTTCAAGGCATGGCCTAGTGTATGGATTGGATCAGCCAGAGCTGCCACCTGGAGTTAACTGAGGAGGAAGCAGCCCCCAGCTCAGAGATCAGCCTGGGTGTCTGAGGAGTGCCTAGTGTGAGCCACTGCCCTGTGCCAGCCCCTGAGCATCACCTCAGGGTCTGCTGAGACACAGCTTGAGGAATGGGAAAACACAGCAAGCCCAAGCAGCAGCGCTTGGGCTCTGAAGTCCTGGCATTGCAGATGGGGGTCCTTCGTCAGCTGAACTGGAAAATTAATTATCCCAATCGGGGAGCTTCAGAGTTAAGTCACAAATGGATCCCTTTCACGGACAGTTTCCATTATGCCCCTCTGCTGAGAGCCTTTTTAAATGAAGCGATGCTCAGAGAGTATCACACACTGCAGAGCCCTGCCTGGACCTGGCCCAGCAAGTCTGGCTGTGCCTGTGTGCATTACACGGCTTTCTGCTTTGGTCTTCTTCCCAGTGAGCAGTTGTATTCAAGGGACAGATTTTTGTTTACTCCTCTGCGACCTGCATGGTTATTTACATGAATGCAAAGAGTGTGACAAAGGCTATCAAGCCAGTACCTGCTTGCATTGTGGCAGGTCTTGGCATTTTGTTCCTGAAATTGATGCCTCTGTGCTGCTGGTAACTCCTTCAGAAAGATTAGTGAGATGATATGGGACTGGCTTTGCAGGGCTCCCTCCGCCAAGCAGAGAGCATTTCCAAATGAGTCACTCGTGACCCAGAGCAGCACAAACTGAGGGGCACTACTGCTGTGCGGGTATAATTTTCTTCTTTTCCCCCTATGCAACACGACTGCTTTAAAAGGCAACTGAGAAAGCAGAGACAAAATCCTTGCCTAGGATTTTGTGGCTTGGTTGTGCACAGTGCTTACCTTAGCAGCCTTCGTCTGAGTTAACGATGAGGAAGAATCAAACTGACCGTGAACATGCTCTGCACTCATTTTTAGGAGCAGGATTTACCAGGGTTATCAGCTGTATCCACATGAGCAAAGCCTCACAGAGCTGCTCACATTCCTGGTGCAATGCATGAACATCAACAATCACACGGTGCTTCTTGAAAGCATTTGTGGGCCCCTCAGTTCAAGCCAGGAGTGCTCCTTGGAAGAGGATCTGAAGGCTGTGCTGTGATTTGTGGCATGGCCCACCTCTTACGTGAGGGCAGGGGTGCTCAGTGAGAGTGCAGAATCATGGCCACTATAAACCCCGACTTTCTGAATCAGAGAATGCTTAAAATGGGTCTTGTCTCTAGGAGGTGATGGCACCTATAAGGAGAACACACACCATAGAGGATGAAGCCACCTGTTCCTCAGGAGAGCTTGCTTTCACGCTCAAGGTTTGCAGCATGCTTTTGGGGACAAAGTCTGCCCTGAGATTCCCACAGCACCTCTGCAGTGCAGGTGGGGGCTCTCATATCCTCACTGGGGGACATCCAGTGGGAGTTGCAGCCATCCCTCAAGCCTGACAAAAGGAAAACGGTCTAACATGAAACCCCATTTAATTAGAAAGTACCTCCTATCCCTAAGGAATTATTGAAAAATTTGCTTCCAAACAAGTTTTCAGAGGAAAGCTGGCACCTGCATTCCAATTTTCAGTTTAAATGGCGATTATCTCCATACCAAACCTTTGTAGGAGAGAGGGAGGGAGGAAAAATTGCCAGAGAAACAAAGCATTTCCCACAGGAGCAGCCAGGACGTGCAGCTGCAGCGAGCATCCCCTTGGAGCTGCAGCAGAGACATCCCAAACTCCGAACCATTCATGCACAGAGGAAAGCATCTTTCTCTGTCTGAAGGGAGCAGATGAAAGAAGTTGTTTGTGAAATACAGATGCAAATGGCAGTCCTGCCTCCTCCTCTGGTTATCTGCTCCTGGGTGGCTGCACTCGCTGCTGTTTGCCTAAAAACCAGGAAGCTCTGCAAGAACTCACTCAGGCAGCAGCACTCCGTGTGCCACCTCCCACTGCTTCACTCCTGTGGCAAGAGAACCCTACAGAAACCAGGCACACTTCATTGAAGGCATTGAAGAGGGGCTTCCCAAGGACTACACCTTGCCTATATGGTGGTAAGCTACACTGGGAAAAGCAAAACGTGGTGAGAGATGCCTGGGCCGAGTTGCACCTGCAAGGGATGGAGATGGGAGCAGCAGATATAAGGAGCAGTAGGAAGTGGATGATCTTGGAAATGTCATGCTAACAGAAATGTTCATAGCAGGAAAATGATGCTGTTGCTGGTGATGGCATTGATGGAATCCCCAGCAAATACCTTGGTTCACCTTGAGGGACTGTGGAAGCCTGCATGCTGTCTATCTTGGCCCACCCTTTACCCACAGGCAGGGGGATGTAGGAGGTGGCCACTGATGCTGGGAATCAGTATCACCTCTGGTTTGGTAGGAGCAAATGACAGGGAGTATCTGGGTCAGACAGAGTGATAAATGCAGTGGGATCACTTGTAGGTGCTGCATTATGCATACACACAAATGGCTGGCCCAGAAGGAAAAGCCAACAATTTAATTGAGCCGTTCAAATAAGCAAAACAAAGGACATAACAAAGGATAACTCAATTAAATTTTAAAGGCGACACATTTTCAATTGTCGGGACTAAGCAACACTTAAAGGTGATGATTGTTGCCAAGTTATTTGGAGAAAACAGGAGGCTATTTGGTTTATTTGTTTGAATGTGCCAACAATAATTCAGTATTCAGCATGTTCCAGAGGGATGATCTGAGAGGCAATAAGCAGGGTCAGGCTCTCACCCTGTGCACCAACTTGCCGAGCTGTGCTCAGCTCTGTGCTGCTGGCCCATGAGGGGACACGCTGTGGAGGAGGTGACTTATCTTACATAAAGATTGCACACACGCAGATGGTGATGCTTCTCCTGCCACCCACGGCACAGATGGACTGTCAGTCATCACATTGAAAGCCATTCCAAGAGTGTTTCTACCCCAAGTCCATCGGGAAAGAATTAAGTGCTCCTATCCACCAAAAATATTGTAGAAATAAGTCTGCTATTTATATAGCTTGGCAGATGAGACACAGCAATAAAGCAGAGACGCTGAAGTCACCCTTTTGTTTAACACAAATTAAATCCTGCCTGCCCCTCTGTTCCCCATGAGGAGCTGCAGGCCGCCATGAGGTCTCCCCTCAGCCTCCTCTGTCTGTGCTGAGCCAATCAAGGGATCGCAGCCGCTCCTCACACATCTTGCCTTCTAGACCCTTTCCCATCTTCATAGCCCTCCTTTGGACACTCTCTAATCGTTCTATGTCCCTTTATTGTGGTGCCCAAAGCTGTACCCAGCGCTGGAGGTGAGGCTGCACAGTGCTGAGTACAGCAGGACAAGCTTTTCCCTCTCTCAGATGGCAGCATGAGCCCGATGTTCAGCCCCAGATACAGCTGGCCCTTTGGGCTGCCAGGGCACACAGCAATACTTGGAGCTGAACCTCTTTAGAAATATTTCTTTTCCTGGATGCTTTGAGGGTGTCTGTAAGTTTAGCTCTACAGGCAACCCAGAATAATATTAGCACGAACTTTCCTGATAGTTCCATGCTTCAGAAGTCCTGTCTCGGAGGACCATAGCCCCATGCAACCTGCAGCTGCTACTTCAATGCTGCACACCTGTGACCTGGTGAAAGCTCCATTTGGTTCTTCCTTCTCCTCAGTCCTGCCAGTGAAGAGTACTCCTGCAGCAGCTGGCTACTCCTCGTGCTTCGGTTAATTAAAATGAGGTAGGAAATGGCAGCCAGAGGAAATCCTCTTGGACGATCCATCTCTGTAAGCATGCCCAGGCTGGGCAGCAGTGAGCTTCAGCCCAGCTTGTTATTAGCATCCTGCCCTGCCCCAAGAGGATTTTGGATTTGATCCCAGCCGTTTCTCTTTTTCCTGGACAGTGGGGCCAGACAGCACCACAGAGATTACAGTATATGCTTTGGGAGCATAAATAAACGATGCAGGGGTGGAAGGTGTGAGTCTTTTGCACAGCACGACTTGTCAAAAGGAGGCCCCTAAGCATGCTTGATTAATAAACTCTTTTGGAAATAGTACAACCCAGCTCTTAGCCCTGAGTTCCTGTGCATGTTTAGAGATGCATCCTCTGCTACTGTGTACAAAAAACCTGGACTTTTTACTCTTTTTTTTCTTTACAAAACTTTCAGCAATGCCAGACTGCCATTCCTTTTGATCAGTGAAGTGGCACTGACAAAGTCCCATCGGGTCTTCTTGAATCAGGAAGCCTGGAGGCTGTGTGAGAAGCAAGGGAAGCAAACAGCCTGTGGGACAGGGGAGGACGGGGAGAAAAATGGAACAGACCTGCAGATGGCAAGGTTATTAAAAAGAAAGAAAATTCATTACGGTAAGATGCTAGCACTCCAGCACAGGTCTTGAGATAGCATAAATCAGCATAACATTACCATGCCCAATTGAGGACAGCTACAGGCTGAGCCATGCGCTCCCAGCATTGCTTGCTGCAGGAAAAGCAGGAATTCAGGGTAAGTCAGCAAGGCTCTGATACAGATATTCCCTCTCTGAGCAGGTGTTGGAGGCAAATAGTAACATTACCTTCTTAATTTCTGTGTTGGTCTCCCTCAGAATTCAAAATGGAAAAGTCCTTTGTTTCCATCTCATACAGTATTCACAGCACTGACAAGGAAGACAGAGCTTGAATGCACACTTTCGGGAAGCATATTTGATTATCTTCTGGAAAAAAATAAGGCTCTGAATGCAAGAAATTGTTTCAGGCTCAAGTGAAGAGCATGGAAACCCACATAACACGACACTATGGCCCTGTGGCCAGCTTTCTTGATTAGAACCATTAGGATACGGCAAGAAAATCATTCATGTGCTCGCAAGCAATCTGCAAACATTAGAAAACTGGCAATTGTGTGAACTAATTTTAAGTGAAACGATGGTCTACCGACTGTGGGCAAAGGACTGCTATAAAAGGCACTCAGGAAGATGGGCTGGAGAGCAGCACGCAGACCAAGTGCCCATTCATGACGAAAGGTGGCTATAAGACCACAGGCAGCTCACGTACCAGAGAGAAATCACTTCTGAAAACAAATGCAAAATGAATTGCAGCTACATTTCAGCCCACTGAAGGCTTACTGAACACTGACTCTGTAGGGCACTGACACTACCACCCCTTGAAACAGCCAGCAGAGGACAGGCTGTGGCCATGGGGCTACATTCAACTGAAATGGATGTGGGGCTGTGAGGCTGCAAAAAGCCCTGATGTGAGCAGGAGCAGCAGCCAGTGAGGTGCTGGGAGCTACAGGATGGCTTTACCAAGCAGTTCCATCTCAAATCTGTTTCCTCTTTATGTCATCTGAGCTCTCATGTATGTGCTATGTGACATGCAGGCAAATGAAGACTTCAGGACACAGCGCAGATACTCACTTCACTTCAGCAAGAACGCAATGTTGTCCTAGGAAAACAACAGCCGGAGGATTCAGGCACCGCTTTGAGATATCAGGCCAACAAATAAAAGTGGGCAAGGCTACGATGGCAAAGCAAACACAGACTTTGACAGACTTTGGGATTTTTTCTTTTCCCTTCACATCATAAAAAACCTGTTTGAAAACGAAACGAGACATAATGAAAATGAATTCACAGAAGCAGCAGTAGCCTGAAGGTCCAATGTTGTACTGCGGTGTTTTACTCATTTTTCAACCCTCCTGTTTCTTGTCTGATTTTTGTACCAATGTTTTTCTCCTCCTCTCACTGAAACTCATATTATAATCCTGCTCTGAGATGCTCACCTACCAGTCCATCACTCGGAAAGCAAGCCATTTATCCTACAGCTCAGACATCCATCCAGACCTTGGCAGGACAGCAGGGAGCAGAGAGAGAGGAGAGCAGTTCTCCTGTTGCTTTAATATTGGTTATAAGCTATAGAGCGTGCTAACATCGATCAACAAAATCCATTCACACTTCTGTCCCTTTCTTCCTCTCTTCCCCAAGACCTACACCTCCAGCACGGAGCTTGCTTTTATTTTTCATCCAGCCTAATGCAACAGCACCCATGTAACTGCCTGACTCCGCTTCCTTTCCTTCACATCAGTCAAATCTGTGCCCAGAAAGCCTCCCCATGGGTCCTACCTGTCCCTTAACAAAGCGTGTACCTATTAGCTGCTGATCTCAACAGATGACGCTGATCAGAAAACAAACAAGGATTTTCTTTGAGAGGATTTTCATGCCGAGGAACTCTTTCCCCACCATCTCTTTCCCTTCCCAAAGAAATGCGTGTAACACACAAAGTGAAAACCAACACCAAAACACAGTAAGTTCTTTCACCCATTCCAACCTCCCACCTGCTGCTCCGGCCTTTCGCGTTGGAAGCAAAGTGCTGCTCTGACAGAACAGCGTATGAGGCACGTGCAGTGATTTTCAACACAGCACTGACGTTGTTGTCTCCTTCAGTCAAAACAACAACAAAGAAAAGAAAAAGCTCCCCTACACACACTTCATCACAGCAGCAGATAGACAGATCTATCACAACATGCATTTCCACAGGCGATAAAAAGCAAAAACGCCACGGAGGTTTACAGCAGTTTAATGGAAGCTCCCATACCAAATCCTTAACTCAAACTTACAGGTACTGAAGAAAAAATAACTTACAGTTGACAAAGCTGATGAGAACTGCCCACCTACCCACGGCATTAGCTGCGGATTAACGCTGTGCTTAGATACCACACAATAGAAACAAATTTAAATCACGACTAAGGTACACACAATGCAATTCCATTCTGATTCCAATTACATGTATTCATGTAACGTAACCTCTGCAAGTTCCCTGAAGAGCAGAGAGTTGTTTTCTTTATGATTTCCTAACACTCACTGGAAATAAATACCGTTTAAAGAACACACACACACACACAGAGTGCAGTCAAATGGACACTGAGGCACTGGTACAGTCTAGTCCTCTTCAGCCCTCTACAACTACAAGACCATCAGTTTTAAACCTCAGATGGTGTGGAGGGCAGAGCTGTACTGGTAGTGCACAGGTTATGTACTACACAAGAGCACATCTGCAAAAGGTCCCAAGAGGTTTTTGTTGAAGATGCAGCGTATCCACACCAGGTATATTGTGAAGGGCTTAATGTTTTCTGAGAAGGTGTGATTCTGATGGGACAATATATAAGGCATGTAAGTGTTTTCTCCTTGCTCTTGTATCCACACTTCATATTTCACTTCTCTGACCTTCAGGTACTTCAGGTTCCAGGGGACCTGCCAGGACACAGAAAGCCTAGCTTCACTTGTGCCCTGGACAGAAGCCTGACACCTGGCATCCCTCACTTTGCCAGGGTAGAGGCTACCAGACCACTTCTTCTTCAGCCCAGGCTTAGACTTCACAGTCTGCCTGATGACATGGATGAGGGAAGGGATGTCCACCTTCGTGTCCTGGTAGGCACGGAACAGCCACTCAGGGTTGCGGCAGCACAAGTGCCGCGGCACCTCTGTGCTCTTAATGATGCGTTCTTGCTCAGCTTTGTCGAGATGTGCAATCCCACCCTGATCCCAAGGTCTATCCGGGTAGGTAATGGTGTCTTCCCTGGCGGTGTTCTGCCAGGCAATGTACTGCAGGTCCATGCCAGGAAGTGTTGCCAGGGTTTTGTAAGGGGTATAGTGTTCAGGGTTGATGGCATAAGGAAAGAGCTCCACCACCGTGGCACCTCTTGGCAGGAAGAGAGACATCACTAATTGGGCCCCATGCATGCTGACCAGCATGGACGCGTTGCTGATCAGCCGGACGATGTCAGAAAACGAATGCTCCTCCAGAGAGACCGTAATGGTTTTCATCTGAAACTCCTGGGCGAGGGCCAGGATTAGTTCTGCCTCATTTAGGATAAGTCTGTTGATTGTCCGACTGAACACGACGATGTACTCCTCACTGGAGCTTTCTTCCAAGCTGACGTTCAGCTTCTGCATCATGAATTTGGTGAACTGCCTGATCTCGTTACCAGAAACCAAGATATTAGCCTTCGGCCCTTGCGGCTGGACAAATCCATACTGGTACCAGGTGGTGATTTTGGACAGTCCCACATAAGATTTGGTAAAGCAGAGGAGCCTGCCCAGGGTTTTAAGCTGCTCCCTGAGGAGCGGCTGCTTGTTACTCAGTAACTTGTAGAGGTCAAAATGAACACCTTCACTCCACCCTTCCATGAAGAAGAGTCGAGTCTCCGGATCTAAATCAGTGAACTGCTGCATGGTGTAATAGATGGGGAGGAGGTCGTCGTGAAAGACGTGCATCAAGTTGTCTGGGTTGAACCTGTTAGCAATCAGTGCCACGTCAGGCACGAAGACCGGCTTTGGCATAAACTTCAGCGCGGCAGCGGGCAGCTCCACAAAGTTAAAGTACTGGGTGTTGTGATCTTCCACGGAGGAGAGGTCGAGCAGAGCTGGCTGGAACCTGCGGGAGCCCAGGTTGGGCAGCATGACCGAGGAGTTGCTGTGGAAATAGATGAACTCCTCAGCCTCGGTTGAGTAGCAGAGAGACTCAAAGCGGCAGATGCGGTCGGTGTGCATCCTGCCAGTGCACACCATCCTGGTACCGTCCTCCAGCAGGGTCTGGAGAGCTGCATGGTAGTCGATCTGGACCTGAGAGAGCTCCTGGGACTGGCGCATGAGGACCAGCTCCTCTTCAACCATGAAGGCATGCTCTCGCAGCTTGATGTATTTCCACAGCACGGTAGCAAGGACAGACACGAGCAGGGCATTAAACACAGCTGCTATGTTCATTCTGTAGTTAGATCCTAGCAAGATGACAGGTGGGGAATGCAACAGAGGGGGAGCACATCATTAACACTCCTTGACATGGTGAAGGCAAAGACCTGTGGAAAATAAAATAAGAAAGGAACCATTTAAACATCAACTATACAGACTTACCGTATCTTCATATTTCATGGACTATTCAAAAGAGGATCAGGATTTTTCAGCATTTTTCCCTCTTCAAGGGGAAAGGGAGAAAGTCTGACAAAGCAGCACTTGGAAATGGAAAAAAAGGAACACAAGAGGAAACAAAAGAAGCTTTCCTCTCTCATTTCCATTTCTACCCTTGTGGAGATGACAAAAAAAGGTTGAGGATGAGCTCCATGAAGCTCTGTTAGAGGAAAAGGTTACTTTCCCCATGACTTTGGCTTACTCTGTTTTTTGCGGTCCAGTCCAACAGCAAAGGAAAGGCAGCACCGCAGTCATTGGCCACTCACTCTGATGGGCCGTGGCCACTCTGTCCCTCACCCTAAATGTAATTAATAACATATAATAACACTACAAGGAGTGTTGCCATGATTTGATTTTAATACATTCCATTCCAATACAAAGTGTGAACTGGTGAACATAATGCTCAACTTTCTGTTACGGCGGGTGGAGGAGGACCAGAGAAGGGTAATGAAGCAGTGGGGGGTCTGGAGCACAAGTCTTATAGGAAGCAGCTGAGGGAGCTGGGATTGTTCAGTCTGGAGGAGGCTCAGGGGAGACCTGATGGCTCTCTACAGCTGCCTGAAAGGAGGCTGTGGTGAGGTGGGGGTCGGCCTCTTCTCCCAGGCAACAGTGATGGGATGGGAGTGCTGGCACCAGGGAGGTTCAGGCTTGGCATTAGAAAACATTTCTTCTCAGACTGGTGAGGCACTGGAATGCACTGCTCATGGAGGTGGTGGAGTCACCATCCCAGGAGGTGGTTAAAGAAAGGGCAGACATAGTACTTAGGGACACGGTTCAGTAGGCAGTATTGGTGGTAGGTGGGCAGTTGGAATAGGTGCTGTCAAGAGATCTTTTCCAGTCTTAATGATTCTATGATCCCTTGACATGCTGCTGTACCAGCTGTCCTGTGGGAGACTCCCAGGTCACTGCCATTTCTTCGGCTTCAATCCAGGACCAAAGGCTGGGAGCTGCCAACACTTTCCAGAAGAAATAATGGCATAGGAGAGAAGAGGGCTGCACTCTTTAAACAAGGAACTGATGTTTTATTGATGTAATCAAACCTTCACTCACTGAGAGTGTCTGACTTGCACCGGCACAGCTGATCCTTACACAAAGGTGGGTAATACATTGCAAATGTTTCCAGCACTTTCCAGTGCCTTCCCATTCCAGCCCAAGAGTCTCCTCTGTGCTGCTACATGGCCTCCCTATTTCTTTTCCTGTTACAGGAAGCCGCTGTTTTCTTTCTAAGCAGAAATGCTACTGGCTTATATCAGAGCATTGATTATATTTTCAACTGTGAATTTCAATTGAGACATTGATTCACCTAGAGTATTTATGGGCTCCGATCTTCATTATGCATCAAGGTTCACTGCTAGTCAGCCTGTAGATAATAGTGGTCATGACTCATGAGGAACTATAGGAAGATAAATTTCTCATTGGTATATACCTGATTAGTCTGTTTCTAATTGCAGTTTGTAAAGAGTGCAATTTAAACTCCCTTTGATGCAAGTTTGTAGAGAGGGGAAAAGAAGCAATAGCTCAAGCATGTGCTCCAACATCCCAAGCAATGGTCTCTTAGCATTTTAACCCAGAGACACTTTTCTTATATGCCAGAGTGGAGGAAGACAGCAAGGCACATTTAGGACATATGCAAACATTTCTCTACTGCCAAGGGAGTTCTTTTGAAAAGAGATATTGCAGCTTAAAATTGCAGCTTAAATGCTTGATCTTACAGTCTGATTTGTATTCGATTCTGATTTTCAGCTTGGAAATGAATGGAGAACCATTCATGGAATTCAATAAGGTTAAAAAGAATCCCCACAGCCTGTGGGATCCCTACAGCTTGCAGTAACCTCATCCTAAGAACTGAAAATACCTGAGAGACTGAATAATGCCATAGAATTGAGTGCTAGCTGTAAGCCATGCAGATCCTAGAGGTAGTCTCTGGGGACCTTAGCAACAAATTCGTTTTGGAGCAGCTTTAATGACTCAAAGGAGATAGAAATGAAGCCCACCTCCTTTGGCAAGTAGTCTGAAATACTGGCTCATTTAGCAACTCCCTAAAAGCAAACAGCAAATTTAAAAGGTGCTATTTTTGACTTCAGCCATGATAAAGGAAGAGAGAAAGGACACAGAATGGTCATCTAATTACCGAGGCATGATCATCTCCCTATACCACTCCCAAAAGATGCTCTTCTTAACACTCATCCAGCTTTTCAGCCAGCCTGTAGCACTAATGGCATAAAGGATTAGCATAAACTGTCCTAACTCTCAACCTTAATTTCCCTGGCAGCAATTTAAATGTGGTCTTGTCCCATGTGCCACAGATATCCAGCACAGACGAACAATGGCTGTCACATCAACTCTCAGTCTTTTCTCCAGAACAGGGGATGACCGATGCTCCTGAGGGCTCTGCAGCCATCAGCTGTGGCTGTCCTGTGGCAAGCCTTGAATGGAAACCTACTGAGAACAGCAGTGCATCACCTGGTAAGCTTTCAGGCCCAACTAATGCCTTCAGATCAGTTCTCAGGAAAAAAACCACCCTACCCTACTTAGGTGTTTGATGGGACTGTTCTTATATTATTTTAGTGGTATGAGATTTGAAAGCTTCGTTTTTCTTCTTCACTATAGCTGAAAGACGTTCTGATATCACCCAGCTCTCCACATGACATCTTCAGTACCCATCACAGCTATTGAGAGTTTGCTGCTTTCAATGGCTTCAGCAGCATTACTAAAGAAAGGACCAAGTCCAGACAGTTTTGTGGAGACAAGAGTTGCAAGAACTTGGCAGGGGAGAACACCATGTGACCCTTTTATTATTCCAGTCTGGCAGGGAGTGTGTGTTGGAGGGTGTTTCCGAGGCATTAGAAACCAACAGTCATAACACATCACTGACAGCACCTGCATTTCATGGGCATCTCAGGGGTGGGGAGCTCCAGCAAGCATTACAAATCCATTGAGCCATACAGCCTTTTCTGATGTTTCACCCTGACTGATTTGTTCTCTCCCTTCCAGCCCCAAGGGAAGGACATAAGAGGCACTTCAGAGATGCAGCCCAATGGATGCGGCTGATGTTCATAGGTTAGCAATTTTCATTGCAGACTGTGCTGTGGCAATACCTGCTAAATGGCTACAAATGAACAACTCAGCTTTTTAATAAAAATCACCTGTTAGCCCTCCTCCGTCTTTTCCCTGGCTGCAGCTCTTTCACTTCCTTGCATCTTAGCTAAAACAAGTGCATGTGCTTTATCTGACCGAGCGTCAGGAAGGAATGTTACAAGCTAGCAGTGCTGAAGGAATTCATCTTTATTCTTGCTTCTAGCTGCTGATTTGTAAATCCTGGTTCACGCTGCTTAGCTGAGAGCTGCTTTTGATGGAAGTGAACAAGGGAAAATGGACAGCAATGGGCTGTCATAGGCAGAACTGAAAAGAATTTCACAGGTACTCAGGGACCAGTCTCGAATCTTCACCTGTTTTCTCACATTTTATCATCCACTACTTTTTATTTGATGCTTGCAGTGAACAACATGGAGAATAAAACCCCTAGTCCCTCCGGGAGCAAGGGAACATGAGCAGCACGACTCACCACCTGTTTGCTCCTGCACACCTAGGAGGGGCTGCATCAGGGAGACAAAGGCAAGTAATCACTCTCCACATCCCCTGAGGCTGAAATTCATCAGTTAAGTGCAACCAACAGCAGTAGTTCGGCACGGGGAACCTACCCAGAAGGCAGCACACAACTCTGAAACGGGAAAACATTTAGTCTTCCACCTAAATGAAGCTGCTTCACTACAAAAGCTACTTTTGTTACTAAACCTCCCTCACAAAATGGGTCTGGGGCTGTCACTCGCTCCCCACAGTGTCACTGGAGAACATTCTGAGAACTGAAAAGCAAGCAGTTGGCCAGATGCACTACTGCTTTCCCATGTTCCACCACATGAGCTTTAACAAGACCAAGCATTGCATACTGCACGTTGGTAACAGCAACCCCATGCAACACTACAGGTGTGGGGCAGAGAAAAGCTGCACAGATAAAAAGGATCAGGGCATGTTAGAGGACAGGTGGCTGCACATGAGCCAGCAGTGTGCTCAGGTGGCCAAGAAAGCCAGTGGCATCCTGGCTTGTATCAGAAATGTAGCCAGTAGGAACAGGGAGGTGACCATCCCCCTGTACTCAGTACAGAGAAGTACTGGTTAGGCTGCACCTCGAATGATGTATTCAGATTTGGGCCCCTCACTACAAGAAGGACACTGAGGCCCTGAAGTGTGTCCAGAGAAGGGCAACAAAGCAGTGAGGCACAGGCTGCCCACGGAGGTGGTGCAGTCCCTGTCCCTGGAGGTGTTCAAGAACTGTGTGGATGTGGCACTGAGGGACGTGGTCAGTGGGCATGGGGAGGTGGGCTGGCAGTAGAACGAAATGATTTTAGAGCTCTTCTCCAACCTTAATGAATTTGTGATTCTATGATTCTGCCTTTTAACTGCTGGTCATCTGATGTGCTAACCATCCCCAGGAGGTGGGAAAGCAACAGGAAGTGTGGATGGAGAAGCTGTTCCTCTCTTATTAACACGTAGAGGAGAGTGGGTGGAATTGGAGAGAGGAGTTTCTACTAATATGCAGTTGGCATAAAGGACTGTTTGGATTCATTTAAGAGATGAGTTCTGCTGTTATTTTTTAATTATGAAGCTAGGGCAGGATGAATCACTACTTTAAAGATATTAAAATGATGGACAATGTTTAGGTGAACAACTGGGAGAAACGCTACAAAATCCAATGCAACAAAAACCCCAAATAGTCACCACTAAGGCCCCAGAGCAACAAACAACAGCTTGATTAGAGAGGATGGGGGTCAACAGCAGGTCTAAGGATGGACCTTCAAGTCCTGCAGGACACAACCAAGCGACAGGTTCTGCCTGTGTCTTACTAAGGCCTTACAAAGCTTTTCTTACTAACTACCCAAGCACTTGCCAAGACATTGCTCCATTTTCCAAAGCTACAGGTGTCTAAGAAAAAAAGCTGGGAGCGGATTGGGGTGCTCCAGATGTGGGTTAGGGAAGGAGTCTGGGCAGAGACATGCAGGCAGTGAATGGGCAGGGGAACCTGGCTGCTGTGGCAACCCAGTGTATGCGGTGAGGGCAGATATCCCCTCACTGAGGGCAGTTTCTCCATTCCTGCTCCCTTCCCTCAGATCGTCTTTTGCTAAGCTGGCTTTCCAAGACCAGCACAGGAAAAGTAAGGAGTGCCAACACGACATTTCACACTCCCCCTGCAAAATGTCTTCCGCTCTTTCTCTCATCTGTGATGCAAGAGGCTTAGGCAAAGGATGCGGTACATGTAATACATGCAGTTTTAAATACCTACTTCATTCATACTGAAAGCAGAAGTTGCTAGAAGGCAACTCTCCCGATTGGAAGGAGGGGGAGTTGGGATTCGACAGCCAAGAACAAACTGGCTTTTATCCTCAGTTCTGTCACAGATTTCCTGCAGAACCACCAGCAAGTCAATCCCCACAGCCCAAAAGGCTGTTATAATCTTATTCACTGTATTTGTTTAATGAGATACATATATCTTTCACAGTACATATCACATTAAAGAAAGGATGGTACACTGAATGATTGATATCCTGGAACATTTTCTTTGTAAAAAGCAGCCAAGTGTAGAAAGGCTGACTTTTTGAGCAGGAAAAGAGCAGATTCTTGAAGGGAACAAATGTGGTAGTTAAAGCTACAAATAGCATTAATGAAGCCCGATACAAAAAGGGAATATGAAAAATAAGAATACTTTAACTCAGTGCTCTCAAAATAAATTTATAAAACAGAACTGCATCTGGAAACAAAAAATAAAACCAAATCTAAATCAAACACAACCGCATTACAAAAAACTTCAGCTGTCTACAGACAGTAGTAGCCAAAATTGGGTTTAACTTCACCTTTTATGGTTTAGTAATTCAAGTTGGGAAGATAAAGTAGAACTGTAAGCCTTCCTATGACAAGCCCACAACCAAGGAGGCTCTGCGCCATGGTCCCAAATGCACACATATGTTCAGTATGAACAGGAGAATACTGGTGGCTAATGCACACCTACCAGTCGGGCTTATGGATGGAAAAGAGTTTTCTTTAGTTTAATTTTGAGTCAGGGGTGGCTGGAATAGGAAGAGATTCAACCTGACTTTCAGGCTAACTGGAAGCAATCAAGGTAATATTTGTTGAAACTGCTGTCTTGATCTAAAAAAGAGCATGTAAAAAATAATAATTCCAATAGTAAGCAGTCAATACATCTAAGTAAACCACAGAACTGGTCTTGAAGTATGTAATGATAAAGAGTATTTCTTGGGCTTTTAAGAGCTGCTTCTCCCAGATCTCCATTCCAGATAGAAAGACACGACTGGTAAATCCTGTCCCCAAATTAAAACTCTGACCTCCAGAAACTTCCCCTACATAAGGTGTATTTATGATGAAGATAAAAAAAGGCTGAGTAGGAGATGAAGGAAAAATCAGCAAAACAAAAACAAAAACCCACCCAAAAAGCAGAAAAAGGAAGTATTTCTCTCAGCCCCTAAGCCTTTAGGTTTGTCCAACAGTCCCACAACTGAAGATGAAAAGTGAAGGTTCTCAAAATAACCATGGTTAGACTGAGGGGAAGCTTAACAATTGATCTTGGCACACTTGGGTATCCTATCAAAACCTATCAGCTTCTGTTGGTAATAAAAGCACTGGCGTAGGAGTTAAAAATAATAATAAAAAAATCCTTTTGCCTGGTCCCTTGCTTTTAATTTGTAAGCAATATACCTTTGTGGAAAACAAAAGTGTGTCAGAGACCAACAGTTTTATCTTAATCCAGTGGGTCTTTAGGTCTATCTAAAGCAAAGACTGAGCGGGGGTGGCTGAGGGTAAAATTTCCCAATGATACAGAAGTGAATTTAAAAGAATACGATGTGAAATCCGGGAAGCACCAAACAAGATGAGCTTTAGTCACTCCAACTATGCCTCTGGGCTTTAGATGCAACTTGCTATTTCTCTGCATGTTACCTGCCTTTTCTTTTCACCCTCTCTGACGGGAAAAGTACCTGTGCTATTTGGAGACTGGCACTGGTACTTAGCAGCATTTACAGCCTGAGCTCTCCCTGCTTCCCCTTCAGTGTGGTTCTGAGAGCACTCCTGTGTGCTACAAATTCTAAGCAGGGGACCAAGATGCTGGAGCACAGCACGGCCAATAAGAGCAGTGAAAATTCCTCCTGGGTTTCCACAAGCCCTACAGTACCATGTCTTTAGATGAGGGTAAAAATATATACGTATACCAACCCAGTAACCGTCCAGTAGGAAATGAATTCACGAAAACCCACAGAATTTTGTCCAGATCAGAGATGTTTTCCCCATGAGACTCTCTGTTTAAAAACAATAAAGCAAACCTCCAGCCAGACAAAGAATGACTACAAAGACACGGGATTATAAAGAAACTGCTGACCTCCTTCCCCCTCCCTCCCAAGCATGCACAGCCACAAAAGAAAGGTTTGGTGTGTGTGAAGGGACAGGGAGAGTCAGGAACACACACTGAAGCCCCTTAGAAGTACCCTGCAGCCAGGAGAGCCCGCACAACTGAATTCAGAGCCGTATGTGATCAGCACAGCAAACAGAGCACAGTTACAACAGCACCCAGCAAAGAGACACATTCATTCAGAGCATCTGCAACCCTTTTCATCCTGGAAGTACTATCACTAGTAGATCAGTGTTTCAGCACATGCACGCATACCTGGTGTTGCTAAATAAATGAAATGCTATCCAGTGCCTCTCTTTTCACAGGAGAAAGGAAAAACAAAAAGAAGACACCTTAAAGCTATGTTTTGCAGGGGAACGAACACTCTCCAGTCCTCTTCTTTCCCAACCACCAGAAAGAAAGAAGGAAAAAAATTGCATCTCCCAGCTCTCGGCACAGTAACCGTGCACCATCTGCAGACCGAGCTACCTTTCTCCCCCAGGTCTGAGCATGCTCTGTCTGCCGGCAGTGTCCTATCGCTCCAGCTGGCTCACCTCAATTTGTTAGCCTCCCAGAGGTCAGCCTTGCATGCAGGATGATTTGCTGCAGTATTCCTGCAAATGCCCAAAGGGCGGCCACGCTGAAACAAACCGCCCTGCCGCTTTGCAAAGCTGAGTGTGGCACGGGAGACAGACGGCAAAGCGGTCCGGAGACGCTAATTTTAGAAATCCTGGTTTTGGGTGCTATTAACGCCACTGCTACTCCAAACACTTTGCAACAAAGAACGTAACAATAGCAGAGAAAGGGAAAAAAACTGCCCCTCGCTGGAGGATGTCAAAGCCATTCTGCATGCTTTCTAGCAATTCCCTTGGCACTAAGGAAGCGATTTCCTAGCTGTGATGGTCAGCAAATGGCTTAGTATTGAACAACACTGTGAGTGCCCTCCTTCCGACATCCAGGGAACCCTGTTTTTGAAATGAAGTTATCTTTTACAGGGGAAACTGTGATTCCTGAGCACAAAGGCACAAAAGGAGCCAGGGCTTTTTAGACAGCATCTTGCTGCATCCAAGCTGAAGGTCACGAAGACAAAAGTGTCGTACACCAACCTCATCAGCAGAGCTGGAACCTGTGGGCACTGAGCAGGTTCTGGGAGGTGGCAAAGCAGGCAGTACTGATTTGGAACATTTCAGTTCCTAATCCTGCAACTGGATATCCCCACCCCAGGACCACAGAAGCATCCCAGTTCTGCCTACCAAAAGGCTCACAGTAGGAAATCATATCCCCGAACACAAGTATAGCTGTTATCAGGAGCAACATCCTAGCCCCACAGGGATATATTTGCAGACACGTCACAGTGGAACGTATGAGGCTTGCTGCATGATACCCCTTGCTGATTATATGGAACGTTCTTTTCCCTTAAGTGAGACTTAAGAGGCAAAGTAAGAATGACAGAAAGAGAAGATCTTTAGCACCCACCTGCACGCACATGTCTACACAAACACCCTCAGATGAAGAGCAACCCTTTTACTTAAGGCAAAACAGAAGAGCATTCCTGGGTTTTTGTTTGTGGCAGAAATTATCCTTGCTGCCAAAACAAAGTTTAAATGGCTCTGCATTAAAAACAACAACGACAACAACAAAAGCCATTAGGTAAAACAGGGAGGATTCCAAACTCAACCTGGAGAGCTCAGCTGCTAGAAGGGTTAGCATGCCACCTAAAGTCTCCCGTTAAATACCCACCATGGATAATCTTGCATCTCCAGCTTCTTATCCTCCCCAAAGCATGTTGGAAGCCATCTGAGAGAGGAGATAAATGGATTTACAGCATCTGTTGACACTGCACTATGAAGTCACACTGCATCAGCTGGTTGCTGTTGACCAAGTCTCCAATCTCTGTCCACAAACAATCCCCTGCTTAGTGTGGGACCCCAGCCCTGAAGAACCTTCTGTTTTCATGCAACAACTCAAGAAGGCCCTGCCAAATTTGTCTGCAGCGAGAGGTGGAAGCATTTACAGTGTGGTGAGGAGCAATACCTTTTGAATCGTGTTCACAACAAAGCACAATACAGAATCACAGAATCAATAAGGTAGGAAAAGATAATTAACATCACCTAGTTCAGCCATCAACCCATCACCACCATGCCCACTGACCACGTCCCTCAGTGCTACATCCACATGGTTCTTTGGTACCTCCAGGGACAGTGACTGCACCACCTCCCTAGGCAGCCTGTGCCACTGCCTCGTCTCTCTATCAGAGAATGCTTTCTAATTTCCAACCTGAACATCCCCTGGTGCAATTTGAGGCCATTCTCTCTCATCCTATGAAGTACTGCAGGACCTAAAACCTTGGGGGCAAAGATCCATCAGTGTCTTGGGTTATTACACATTAGGCCTCAAACCTAAACAGCCCCAGCACCATCACTGCTGAGGAAGGTGGGTGTCATCCAGCATCACGCATGCTCAGAAATACTGTAATACCTCAGTATTTATAACCTCGGGTTTCTGAGTGCCATTTAAAAGCCAAATGCACAAGAAAAAATAAGCTGAAAGAAACAAAGGATAAACCCAAATAACATTCTGCAAAATGGACAAAAGGTTCTTCACAAAGCTAGACCTCCAAAGCTAAGCCTGCCAGCGTGATGAATAAACAGAACTGTGCTATCCACTAAACTAGGGCATCACAGAAATAAAACACATTTTCTCATCTGCTCTGGTGTACCACTTTTAAATCTCTACATTTTTTTTGTACAGGATAAGTAAAACGGTTCTGCTCAACTTGGAAACATTAACAGCTGCTAGGATTAAGAGGACAAGGTGTCATCTACTTCAGTACCCCATTTTCCAGCCTGTGCCACCTCAAAGAGGGCTCTGAGGGATAGCATGAGCCTATGCCCACCCTCTACCTGAAAGGACCCAAAAGGGACTCAGCTTGCTTGGGGGAAATATATAAAAACAAGAGCAAACAGAAGAGATCCCCAGTGCCACCACCCGGTCCTCTGAGAACTAAGGATATCCAGGGCTACCTTTCTCTTTTTAACCCATCTTACTGCCCTCTGGCCTCAGTGAGCTCAAAGCTTCAGTCTGCTGTGGAACAAGCCAAACATTTTTTCCTCTGAGCTTTCAAAAACAAGGAATTCAGTAAGATCTGTAGTAGATTTCACCTAAGAAACACCTTGATTTTGTGTCCTCTAAACTCCAGAAAGCCCCAGTGCATAACCTAGCTTCACTGATGCTACCGGGAGCCTTTTCACTAAGTCCACCTCTGGTCAGAGACTTTACTGGAGGGAACCCTGATAACTCAGAGATACCATAATGGGCTCTTTTTTTGAGTTAAGCTTTGATTTTATTGGAGAAGGAAACACAGTGCTTACAGACTGGTCTTTCGTTTATGAATAAGCTCCTCCTCTACTCCCGCAATGACGTACTTGCATAGATTTCACAAGTACAATTTCTTGCATCACATTTAGTCAGACAGCTAAATCCCAGCCCTGGCAAGGGCTCCATAGTCAATCTGTCACACCACTGGGTAAGTGAACTGAACATTATTTCATTAGAGGGGGAAAAAAAAGGCAAATAAATCTAACAACTCCGAAATTACAACTAATTGTCATTTACAGCTGCACTATAACATACTGAGCGTGGCAGCCCCGAGTTCTTCCCAAATAATCAGCACCATCAGCCTACTGCAAGTCAGTTCTGAACCAACACAGCCTATTCAAACCCCATTAAGAGTTTGATAAATATTTAATGCGCCTCACAAAGTTGCAACCTCCAAAAACAGCATCACAAAAGAAAAACAGTTAACATTTTTGGACTCCTACAAAGCTATACAGCACAACCCAAACTTATCGAGCCAGCAAAGAAGTCTGAATAGACCCCTTTTGGTTTAGGACTGACAAACAGCGGGTAAGTTGTTATTTACTGAATCTCTGCCTTGCACGTATATGTTTCAGGGGTGCCTGCGTCACTCCAAGTTATGACATATATTATTTATAAGCCTAGAAGTACACTCTACAAGAAATTGTTCTTCCTGCAGTGCTTTTCAGCCAAAAGTACATCTCAGTTTGAGAGCACAAGAAAAAAATTCATGCCTGAAAAGAACTGACAAAAAAATGTCCTTGTGTTAATAAATATGCAAGGAGATAAAGGCAGCACTGGGTTTCTGGACACCAAGAAAAATCAGGACTCCACACACAAAGGATCTGACATTTCGATTCTTCACAGGGTAGCATTAAAGCTGATGTCAAAAGGCCCAGGACTTCAGCCAATCACTGAAAATTCCCCAACAACGATATATTTCAACAGCAAGAGAGGTATTTTCTGAAAGGGAACTCAATGGCCAAACCCTACTTTGCTCAACTGCTTCAAACAAGATATACTCCCAAGCTTATAAAAGAGGCTGAGATAATGATAATTCATGCTTGTAAGAGTAGCTTGGCAAGTAAACAACATTCACTTAGATAGACATGGGTCAAACACTGTTTGTGAGACTCTTGGGTATTGTTCATGACTACCTGAGATTAGATAATGCTGCTATGGCTTAGGGAAACTGAAGGGCCTCAGCCTGAAGCTGGAAGTCCTGTCAGCCTGGACCACAGCTCCTGACTTTTGAAGGGTGGAGGGGAAGAGAGTCCCTTCCTCCTGCCTATTGAAACAAACAGGGCAGTCATAACCAGCAAGTCTTATGGACATCTCAGGACATGAAGATGCTATTACCACAACAGAAAGCAGCTCTTGAAAGGAAAAGCATCCTTGAATTTGAACATCTTAGCAGAAGGGGTTGAGTATATAAAAGAAGAAAAATAGCAGAGGAATAAAACTTGCCTTTTAGGTTAAAAAACAGAATTCTCATGCACTTTGAAGGATGTATATGGGAGAAGAGCTATCAAATGAGGAAGTACGTGAAGAACAGAGGGTGAGATCTTCAAGCACTACACTGTATTTTCTGGATTATGCACTCATGTGAATGGGCCACAGCTGCTCCAGCACCGATGAGAACACCACTGCTCACAAGCAGGATTACAGCAGCACCGTCCCCTGCAGCTGCCTGTGCCCTGAGCTTCCACTTTCTGCTCTGTTCAGAGACTTTGTCCACTCCTAACAACTATGGAGAACCAAAAGCCACAAGACAAAGTTATTGTACTTCACAGAGAGAACTCCATGGGGAGGCTGTAACAGCGCCTACAAACCTGATCAAAATAGCAGTTTCGATCCAAGCTGGGGAGTGTGCTTCAATTAGGCAGTCTCTGACAAATGCCTGGAGGTGCATAGCACAGCAGCATGACAGGAAGGTAGTTCAGAGCCAAGGCAAAGGAGAAGCTAAATCAAATCAGGGGAAATAAAAAGATTTACTGCCATTTTGAGTCTCCAGATTGCAAATAGACTGTTTTACCTCCAGTACCCCCTTGCAAACCGGTACAGCACAGACTCCCATGTTAAAGGGATGCAGCCATCATGTACCCCAACTCCATTCATATTATTGCAGTGTAAAATTAACAGCTACAAGGAGCACAGTATTACTGAATATCATAGCACCACAGAACCATTTGAATTGGAGGGGACCCTTGGATGTTATCTACTCCAACTCCCCTGCAATGAAAAGGGACACCTACAGCTACATCAGGTGCTCAGAACCCTGTCCAGCCTGACCTTGAGTGTCACCAGTGATGGGGCACCCATCACCTCTCTGGACAACCTGTGCCAGTACCTCACCACCCTTACTGTGAAAAACTTCTCCCTTATGTCCAATCTAAATCTCCTCTCTTTCAGGTTGAAACTATTTCCTCTTTCCTGTCACAACAGACTGTATTAAAGAGTCTGTCTCCTTCCTTACAGCCCCATTCTAGATACTGAAAACCCGTTCTCAGGTCTCCCTGCAGCCTTCTCCAGGCTGCACAGCCTCAACTCTCCCAGCCTGCCCTTGTAGGAGATGTGTTCCATCCCAGAGGCAACCCCCTCTAGCATACCCATCTGGGTTGATGCTAAGGGAGTGCAAAACATGCATGTTCTGGGTAGGCAGCTCATCCCAGAGCTGCTAATACTCAAAGATTCAGTACAGAGCCTAAGATCTCATGAATCATCTGAAACAACTCTGAGCAGAAAGAGCGCCTTATCTGACAGCATAGGCCACAGGACTGAAAAATATCCTCTGACCAGTTTAAAAACTCCCCTAAAATTATTTTTTATTAGTACTTAAATATCCTGGACTGTTTTTCCCTGTGGAAAAGAACAATTCTTATCTCATCTCTCATCTGATTACAGTACCATCAGAGGGCTCGGCAGGGCAGGAGCAGCTCATGGCTGTGGGCCAAGCATTTACCGATTCAAATGCTGCTCTGAGGGCTACTGCCACTCCTGACAAGGGGGAGAGAAGAAAGCAGCATGAATCATCTTTCTCAGCTTCAATATGAACCGCTGCACGCAATAGGGGAAGTGTGATGAATACACCGAGTTACTTGTACAAGACCACGCCAAGTCCTCCAGGTGTCATATGCAACAATTTACAGTTCAGTAGCTACAAAGAACTTCTTCGTGCCCTTGGCAGACAGAAAATTCACAGAAGGACAATTGAATCTAGGCTTATTTATCAAGGGCACGGTAGCAAGAGGACAAAATTCAAGCCTGATTTGAGAGGTTTTTGTTTAAGGCTTACCGTTCCATTTATTTCAATAGTAACAAAAATAAGGGGTTAATTTTTGCCCTGTAAATCCTACCAGCAAATCAATCTGCATTCCTCTGCAGCGCTCCTCACCCCACCTCTGTGGATGTTATAACGGCCATATAAATAGCTGAAGTGACGCTTAATAGACACGTGGGGGCAAAACTTTCTGAGGAGAGGCAGATGTTACACTGGGAGGGAAACATCTGTAGTATAAAGGTACTAGTGAGGTTTCCTTTCACTGGTGGCCCCTCAGTGATGGGAGATCCCTTCCCCAGCCTTGCCGCAGCAGCTCATTTCTCTTCTTTCCCACCAGCAAGATCTGCTGTGTCTGTTGAGTCAAACGCTGAGTCAAGCATCTGAGAAGGAGAATCTCTTATAATAATAATTGAAAGGTAACCTGACTGTCACTCAGAGAAGAGCAACATAAGCTTATTAAACCAACTGCTGTTTAAAACAGCTGCATTTGAAAACACCTGACCCCACTGCTTATGTGCAGCTCTGGATCCACATGAAAACATTCATGAAGTCAAGGAGAGCAGCTACTTTACACAGTATTTCAGCTACTTCACACACTATTTCAAGACATCAAAGGCACCGCCAGCAGCATCCTTCATCGAGATGTGCTTCTCCAACTCCAGACTTTTGCTATCATTGCTGCTGACACAGCCATTCCTCGCAAAAGCTGTCAGGCCAATTTCAATAGCCCTGCAGTGTTACCCAAGCATGGGAAGGGAAGGAGCAGGTCAAACCCCTCTCACTTGCCAAGAATCACCAAGATGAGCCGTAGTGAAAACACACATACTGTCAGAGCCATTCTCATACGGGATGGTTCTTGTGACCTTGGATGAAAGACTCAATTATACATAGATATCAGCCGTGGGCAGGCAGACTCATCTTCGGTCCAGAGGGGTCAGAGATGAGGGATACACATAATCTCAGGCACTCTCTCCAGCTTTGACTCACCCTGCTCCAGCATCTCCATGGCAGAATGAACTACTTATAAGCTGTCCTGGAAGTTGCTGGGAAAAGCTTGCTGAGATAGCCAACCCTTCTTCTCAGGCAAAGAGATCAGAACTACAGCCACAAAAAGCTCCTCTTGCAACTACGAAGACTCCATCTGCACCTGTATTAATGCAGCAAGTATGTGCAAGGAGAAAGCACCCGAGTCAGAGGCTGACTAGGAAACTGCCATTTTGGTAACTGACTTAATGTTCTTAACGTAACACAAAAAGACCACTATTTCTTTACCATCCAGGGGACAAAATATACTAAAATAAAACCCTTCCTCTCCAATTTACTTGAATACATTCAATGATTAAAAACAAGCATGTACTGAAGAGCCCTGTGTTCCAACGGGACAAAGATATGCACATAAATTAAGCAAGGACTAAGAGTGCTTCTTGGAGACTTGTCTTTGTGACCTCTATGCTAAATATATATGTGTAAATATATGTGCATGTATGACTAGTACAGAATTCATAATAAAATATTACAGTTAATCTATAGTCTGCATATTGCTCTTGATGCTTGCATTAACAGATGATGCACTATTAAGTTAAAAAACTTATTCCAATAATCTGCTAGCTTCCTGGTTGATGTTTTATACACAATGGTAACACTGTCAAAAGCCGTGAAGCTGTATATAAATGTATGTGAAACTGTCCCAGATAACCTTACAGGAAAAGGGAAGGGGAAGGCAACTCCAGTCACCATTTTCTATTAATTCTCGGGTCTCTGTGTGAACATGGGTAATAACCTACGTAGTAAAGAACAAACAGCCAGAAGCAAGGAACAGGGGTAAGAACAGATCATTAAAAAGTGATAAGCACCAAGGGTCCTAACTTAGCTGTAGGCAGTAAAAATACACACACACAAGAAACCACCTCATGTCTCCTCAAAATGAATTTGGTCATATACTTTTAGTGCCGAATAAGTGACTGCCTCAGAGTGATTCCAGCGTGTCTGTTAGAAAGGGTAGTATTTCATCTGTGTGTGGAGGTCTGCTAACCTACTTACCCAGGTGTTTCTCTCCATCTTTCTAAAAGAGGAAATTACGCAGCACATTAATTTCTGTACACCTTTATATTTTACATTCCTCCCCCTGTCCCCTCCCTCCGCTCCTCCCATCCACTGCACTTTATGAAGAAGAATGAGTAGTTCACAACAAAACTGAAATACATCCACAACGCAATTAATACTGCCTCAGTCTGGTTTGGCTCACACAAGGGAGCTTATGATCATAGAATCACAGAATGGTTTGGGTTGGAAGGGACCTCAGGGATCATCAAGTTCCAAGCCTCAGTGATATGGCAAGTCAGTACAAAGTAAAGAAGAGGTGACGAGTCTAGTGTTGCATGCCCTTCTGGAAGACCTTTTCGAGTGAAAGGCTCATTTACCCAGACAGCAAGCACTGGAAATTATTCTTGCCAGTACAGAGGGATTTCAATTCACAAACCTTGAAAGCTCCAATCTATTTACTTTACAGGGGGTCAAACTGGAAGAGGGGAAAGAAAGCAACAGCAAACTAAGACATGAAGCAATTCACAGCTAGCCCATTTCCAGTCCATCAAAGGCTCATCAAGTGACTGTCCAATGCAATGGACGGCTGTCATCCTGTACCTAAATTCCATTATCTGTTTGCCAGAAGCAAACATAAGACCCACCGCATCCAAGTCATAGACAATGGAAAGCATTCCTCTTCAGAAGAGTCCAAAATAAGGAGAGCCTTTTCTGGGCCAAAAGGACAGAGCAAGGAGGCTTCAAATTTCTTTAGGGTATTTTTGCAGTCACTACAGTATTTTATACTGGTTGGAAGACAAAAAGCCCTAAAAGGGGAAGAGCAAAGCTTCAGAATCCGCTTATTTTTCAGTGGTAGCCACGTGGATCCATACAGGGATCTTTAGGAAAGACATCATCTACTGATGACTGTGTCATCCAGAATCCAGGAAGGAAACCCCTATCTCCAACATGGTGTTAGAAAGAAGTATTCCTTTATTCCTCAGGATATGTATCAGAAGATGTGACAAACAAATGCGGGCTCACAGAATTCAGGTTCTACATTTAAACAGTTAATACACACATGCAGTACATTGGCATACATATTCATTCTTTTCCCAGAACTCATTAATATATGCTGCTGTCCCTCTGGGCGTCCGTGGTTGCATTTAGGATGGTCGTACACCCATTTACTTTATCCTCACTTCTCCATCATCACCATTATCACTGAGACTTTTGGCTGCCCCTTACCTGTTTTTCCCCAGCTTGGAAAATCTCCATTGCTTGTTAGTGAACAACTTCCAAAACAATATACATGAAAATGTGAGGAAAATGTTCTTGCCCCTGGTGAACTGCAAAGGTCAGTAGTCTATTATGACTCCAGTGCTTCTTGTGAAGCAGAATTAAAAGAAAACAAGGCTGTTCACACACAAAGTTGAAATGGAAGGTTTTAGAATTAGCACTCACTGATTCCTTTTGCTATTGGTCCTTAAACTTATATGCTGATCCCTATTGCTAAACAAACCAATCAAATGGTAATGAAAGCTGAAGGCTGGATAGTGAAATGCTTCCGCTGCTGAGGGAGAAAGCTTGAAGAACTAAAGGGACAAACAACCGAGCTCTTAATATACACGGCATTTCTAAGAAAACTCCCAAGTTAAGCCCAAATAGACTATCAAACTCAGGTGTGTTCCTCTCACAGAAAGAAACAAAACTAAACAAACAATATAGTAAACATGAGATTGAAACAAAGGCAAGGAAGAAAGGAAATTGACAAGAAGGAAAGAGAGAGCAAAAAGAAGTCACTTTCACAAAGGAAGTACAGCAGAAGAATGTACAACCTTCAAAGACAGCTCCAAAGGTAAAAAAATACCAGAGTGGGAAATTATCTTTTTGATCTACATCAATCAGTAAAGCACTAAGGAATTTCCAGTGCTGACCCTAAGACCTTATTGTACTGCACAAAGTAAAGAATATCACTTATAACACAGGAGATGGATATGAGAATTGCAGTGCCAGCTGCGGTGTTACAGGACCAGGCAGAGGTAATTCAGGGAAAATAAATGATGCTATAAAATCAGTGCATCAGAAGCAGTCAGTCCCCATATCTCTTCTGAAGGCTCAAGGACACGTGAGGGATGGTATCTAATTCAGCACTAAAAAAAGAAATCAGCAATAAAAATATTTCCATCTGCACACACAAATGCTGTGCCCCTCCCCACCAGAAGCTCAAGGGGACAGGAGGCTTCACACCAACAGGAGCATGCAGACAGCATCCGATGCACAGAATACGCTGCTTCCTCAGGAAGAAAATATGCCACAGAAAAGAGCAAGAAACATGTTATGGAAGCGAACTAAAAATGGAGAAGAGAAAACAAAGCAGCCAAAGGACAACCGGAGTAGGGGCCAGATGAAGAAAAGATCGAGACTCACTCGGGTCATTGCAGAGCCAGCAGGAACCAGGAAAAAAGGAATTCCTCCTCTGGAAACCTTTTGGAGAACTGCATTTCTCAAGCCCGTAGAAAACAAGCCAATATATGAATATACAGAACTTCTGCCCAGAGTTCTTCTTTACACTGGGCAAGAGGGGAAGGGGCTTGTCTGTAAATCATGGAGAACCTCTGCATATGCTATGCACTGTCTTGTAACATCCTCACTCTCTCCTTCAGGAGTTGGACTTGATGATCATTATGGACCCCTTCCAACTTGGGACAGTCTATGGTATGATTCTATGATAATATTTCCAGCCCCTCGTGCCAAACCACACCATACCAGCCTACCCCAGACATGGCATTATGATGATCTTTAGCAGGCACGGGCAGAGCATCAAAGCAAGAAAGGGAAGTGCATAGACATAAGATAGAAAACACCAAGCCATTCGGGTCTCATCTGTACCAGTTCACACACAAAAAATCATTTCCTCACAGCAAGGCAGAAGACAGAGGCATCCCTGTCTGCTCTCTCAATTTAGCTGTAGAGCATCAGCAGCACACTCGAATCAGAAGAAGTCCACTTGCAGACCATGTGACAAGAGCATTCATGTTAAATATGATCTCAGGAGAACTGACAAGGCTAAATCCAGGTGCAATTCCACATCTTTCACCCTAAATATGGAAAATTCACACTACTCTGAGATTGCGAAGGGCTTGGTTTTATCAGTACTATTTAAACACACTTTCTTGTTTCCTTTTAAGCATATTGTTTATACTGTACACACAGAATAAAAATGAAACGCACAGCAGTGCATTTATGTATCACAGAAATTAGATTAAGCTAACAGACTTGAGCGCCAAGTGATTTTAAAGACAACAGATCCTTATTTTTTAAACATTTTTCTAAATTATATATGGGCCGCGTAACCCCCCAGACAAATGAACAGTGATAAATTACGTTCTGTCTCTAGCCAGGCACTTCAAGCAATCTCCACCCTCCCACCTCCTCGTCGCATGAAATAAAGATGAAGCACCGCGCAACGTCAATCACGCTGCAGCTCCACTTGGCACCTGCCTGCACCTGAAACGACAGAACAAGCGTGTCAAGATTTCCATCAGTCTCTGCTATCAGCTGTTGAAGTTTTGGCTGCAATGAGCTCAGGCACTCCCTGAGAGGGTGCTGCCTACTACATGCCCGACACAGTGAGCATTACGGCAGATTGCAGCCCGTTCCTCTCACAAGTTTCTCCCGATGGGATTGCTCTCCTTGCGGCTGACTTTATCTTTTGTAGCTGGACAAGTGATTTCGGCTGTATCTGAGGACTGCACTGCATTTAATGAGCAGCACAGCGCGCTCCATGACCCGGCTGCTCCCCAGCCACATGCCTGCGGGAATGCCGCCTGGAGTACTAAGCCTGCTGCATGTGCTTGAGCACACACATCCCATTTCTGACCTGCTTCATTACCCTTTTCCCAGCAAGTTCACTCAGAGTTAATTTAATGTATTTAAGGACTGAAGACCAGCCTCAGCTCCCTGCAGTGCTATCAAACATGTTACAAGCAGAGAACTTGGCCAGATTCCATCTAGGGGGTTTCCTCCAAAGTCCACTTCTGCGCGTAGTTGAGCTGCTGCTTGATAACTATGAGAAAAAGGCTCTGTGCCACACAACCCACCACCACTGTGGAGAATTGCTGTACCCTTACACTGACCCTTGCACTCCCCAGTCCCTCATGTTCAACAGCACAAGAGCTGGATTACTTCCAGTTGGCCTCATCCAATACTCACAGCTGCAGAAGATCACAGCAAGAAGCAGTGATTGTTCTTCCTCATACTCATGCCCTCATAACTTTAAAACATCTCCGTACTGCTACAGAAAGGCATCAATCTTCAAGCCAGGAAGAAACACCAAAGAAAAACTATTCATGCCCCAGCACTGCCAGAAAGAACAAGGAGAGGCAAGTAAGTGCTTTTCAGCTTCTTCCTTGGCAAACTCGCTCAGCTTAGGGGTCTGATGTCTTTACCTTCAAACTTCCATAGAGTTAAGATTTTCCCTTCCAAGGGCAAATTCCAACTTTGCCAATGCCTGTGCTACCAGGAGGCCCCATACAACCATCTGGGCTTTGGGAGGGAGAGGGAACTCACCTCACCTGCATGTGCAATCTCACAAACAGCCCATTCATAAACACCTGTATTAAGCTTTCTACCAATACAATACAAGCTAAGATTCGTGTTTAAACACAAATCATTTCTCTATTGATCTAGCCAATCTAAAAATGAAGAATGATAACAAGCTGGAAAACTTATCTCAGCCCTGGTCTAATTGCTACTCAGAGCAATCAAAGCAGGAAAGAAGTGCAGAACAGAAAATGCACTGTCTGTATGACGTTTGGATTCTGGTTTACATAGTACAGCATCATTTTTGTTGGTGCCTAAGGAAATACAAATATACTGTATAGCTCTGCACAAAAACAAAACATTTTTTGCTTTCATTATTTGAGTAGTAAGCCATCAAGAAAAACATCACTGTAGTTATTTCTGAGGTGCTTACTGCTTTGGCACATGTGATCTGTCTGCAAAGGTCTGCAAAAAACTTACTGATTTTCATACAGGATGGTTAAGATTTAGAATCATAGAATACCCTGAGCTGGAAGGAACCCACAAAGATGATGGAGAGTGGCACCTGGCTCCACACAGGATCATCCAAAAATCAAACCGTGCCTGAGACCATTGTCCAAATGCTTCTTCAGCTCCAAAGTAGGATGATAGGGTTTTGGATATTGGGATTCTATTAAGATATGAAGCATTTGGAGATCTACTTTCTAAAGGAGGAGAGGGGAATAACTGGGAAATAAAGGAAGTAGGAAAGGCTGCAATTCAAGTAAGTGAGAGAGCATCTACAAATAGAGACACGGACTGAAGGAGATTGAGGAACCCAGTATCAGAGACAAAAAGAGATGGCAAAGGTAGGAGTGGACTAGAAATCTTGTAAGTTAATTACAGTATCTTAGGTTTGAAGTTCATTCATTCCCCTTTCTTTATGTAAAAAAGAAGTCAACCATAGGGACCACAAATGAAAACCCACCCATCAAAAGCAATCAAGGCTACATTTTAAAGGCTAACTCTGCCCCTCCCTTTTCTTCTCCCAGGCTTCCAGCTTCTCATCTCAGGACTGTCAGCAGCTGTCAACACATCATACGAGAAACTCATCTGAACACACAATATAACTTGATAGGCAATACATCAGGATACCCAGATGTGACATCGGCAAATTCCAACAGATGGTTCTGGATCATATCCAACGATTAACAGAAAATGAGACCAAAAGAAAAAAAGAAAGAAACGAAAAAAAAAAAAAAAAAAAAAAAGAAAGAAAAAAAACACCTATGAAGGAAAAAAAGCAGACGCATACGAACAACTCCAGCAAGAAAAAGAAAGAAATAGATTTGGTATATGCACTGTTTCCCCTTTTATCCTATCTGTTCCAGGCAATGAGACAAGCAACAGCTCCACCTTTTGTCCTCACCAGCTTGTCCTGTCATCAATAGCAATATGCATTATTCCTACCCTAAGAGGAGACATCTCAATAAATATGTCAGTGTTAAAAGCAATGCACAGTGGTAATGATTTCCAACTGAGAAAACTCTTAATGTTTTGGGAGCCAGGCCCTGCTCTGGCATCTGCATGGCCTCTAGTAACACCAAACCCAAGCTGTTCAGCCTGCAAGTAGCTGCAGGCTTCTAACCTGCTCCCATTCCCCACCCTACCCAACTCCACGTTGCTCTCACACAAGGGATGCTCCAAAAGTAATGCCTCCTACTTTACTATATCACTGCCTGTTACTGCACAGGTCTTGCCTTGCCTTGCTTTGCTCCAGTTCTTCCCCTGCCTTCATTACACACTACAAATGTATGCTTTGCTCTTTGAAAAGCAACTGTGTTTAACTGGGGGAAAAAAAATCATGAAGCATCCCCGTCCTCACAATTATACAAGCCCTGTAGTAAAAGGCATTTAGTTGAATACCTATTTCTGTGTATTTGAAACAACCATTTTCTTTCCCCTAAAGAATTTATTTCCATTACACACTTTGTAAGTTTTGCTGCTGTATACTGGTGGGGTTTCAAATACTGCAGAGGAACATAATGACATTTTCTGACATTCCAGAATGGAACGTAAGTGTTGTGACAACATATAATAGTTTCTTAGAGATACGAACGGGCATTTAGCCCGAAGTGTATGTTCTGATTAAACATAAAATGGATACCACCTCTTTAATGCTTGGAAGTTTTTCCATAAATACTAGACTAAGATTTTCCGAAACATCACATTTCTAGAGGCAGAACAAAATAACATGCCATTTAAATGTTTTCAGCAGGAGCCCTGTAAAGGTGAAGGCATAAAAACAGTATCTATGGAATAAAACTGGTGAAATATCACCTCCTTCTATTTTGATATTTAATTATCTGGTTAGCAAAGCGAAAATACCGCAAACCAAAGTCCAACAATCAGCTGTTTACGTTATTTATTTATAGGCACTTCTATAGCGCCCATCGCCATAGTAACCAGGAACCTTTTTTCCTCCTTGTTCAAAGGAAAAGTTGTAATTTTGAAACGCGATCCTTTGATGTCAGAGCACTTGTGACCCCTGCTACAAACACACAGGCAGGAGCTCAAAGAACACGAACAGACCTAAGTGAAAGGCAAGGTGACAGGGAGCGCAACAGAAAGGAAAAGGGGGAAAAAGGGAAAGGAATGAGAAACAAGTGATAAAGAGGCATCGGGGCCCTCTGATTCCCAGTGTACTTGGTCCTACAAGACGTGACCTTCCCCACACTCTTCCCTGTGATAGCGTGTGTCTTGTTCATGGAGCACAGTTCAATTAATCAAGAGCTATCAACAAGTCCCCAATTTACGCTGAGGACACTGGTGAATACTCTTAAGCAAGGACTGCCACGAGGAGAGCAGCTTACAAATGAGGCTGCGGAGCACGGAGTAGTCAGGAGTTGGCTTTGACTGCTGCTCACTTCTGATCCCCCAGCAATTAGCCATTATCAAATTCTCACAGAATTAATAGACCTTTTCAAAAATACCATCTGCTCAGAAAGTAGCAGAGAAATGGGTAAATTAGAATATAGCTGTTGCTCCATATAAATGGAGTTACTAGGTATGCCATGCATCTGCATTTCCCTCCTGATACTACTGGTATGCACAAACACACGTCTACTTTCCAGATCCTCAGAAAGACTGGAACTGTTCAGTATTATTTGTCTGGTTGCTTCCCAGCATGCAATGAAATAAGTATAGGTTACACGCACAGACACAAAGTAAATCTTTACGTTAGGCTGGTGGTCATCCTGCAGTCTTTTTTTAAGCTGTTCCTATATAGGGCAGAAGTTGCATATGTGACAGGAGGAAAAGTGACAAGCCCTTTTCTGGCAAAGTACCAGCAGGCATTGTTATCAGAGCAGACCAGTTCTTTTAAAATGGATTGATGAAGCTATTTTGAAAGCACCTAATAACATCACAGAGGAGAATCTGATCTCTGCAAAGGTGAGTTGTGCAGCTCAGCACTCCCAGGAGACAGGTAATGAAACCCGAGCTCATCAGACCCAGCCTGTGTCCAGTAATTGGCTTTGAAAACTCACAGCTTAAATTCCACCATGCTGAGTTCAGTGCCTTGCTTGCAGCTCTGAGCATGGGCAGAGCTGAGGGCTGCCTAGTGTGACTAAATGCGAGAGGCCACCTTTCTGCTACCTGCACAGCCAGGCCAGCCTGCATGCTTAGTGTGTAAGGAAAG
The DNA here is from genome assembly GCF_039878825.1 of Excalfactoria chinensis. Taxonomy (NCBI): domain Eukaryota; kingdom Metazoa; phylum Chordata; class Aves; order Galliformes; family Phasianidae; genus Excalfactoria; species Excalfactoria chinensis. The sequence continues at coordinate 115,241,527 of NC_092826.1, read as the reverse complement.
AAACCTGCTTCCCCTCACACCTAGTAGCTCACACCAGTGTGGGGAGAGGCAGCTTCAGGGATGGAGGCAGGAAAGTGTGGGAGCTGATGAGCAAGAGGAGAAGGTCTAGAGGAGAAGAGCCCCTGTAGCATGCATCCATCTGGCTAAGCCAGTAACTGTCAGCAAGCACTCGGTGCCAACTGGGCAAAGGCCCTCGGGCAGTGCTGCCTCTGGAGAGTGGGCAGAAAATGGAGGAAGTATTGGTGAATGGAGTTAAATCCACCTGGTGACTAGTCACAAAGGTTGTTCCTCATGTATGTTTAGAATCTTGACTGATGATCTGAACAAGGGGATTGAGTGCACCCTCAGCGAGTTTACAGAAGACAAGCTGGGAGGAAGCGTTGAAGGTAAGAAGGCCCTACAAAGGATCTGGGCGGGTTGGATTGATGGTCTGAGTTCAACCATATGAGCTCTAACAAGACCGAGCATCGCGTCCTGCATGTTGGTAACAGCAATCCCATGCAACACTACAGGCGTGGGGCAGAGTGGATGAAAAGCTGCACAAGCAAAAGGATCAGGGTGTGTTAGAGGACAGCCGACTGCCCATTAGCCAGCAGCGTTCTCAGGCAGTAAAGAAGGCCAATGGCATCCTGGCTTGTATCAGAAATGCAGCCAGCAGGAGCAGGCAGGTGATTGTCCCTCTGTGCTTGGTACTTGTGAGGTTGCACCTTGAATGTTGTGTTCAGATTTGGGTCCCTCAATGCAGTAAGGACATTTAAGTTGGCAGCTGGACCAGGCTTTTCCAACCTTAATGACTCTGCTATTCTATGACTATTTGTGTCCATTACAACCTTTCTTAGCCCAAACGTCCCCAAATTTTATGGACCCACAAACCCACTCAGCTCACCACCTCTAATCACAAGTCTCAATTCTGCAGCGCTCTATGGTGATGACCATAGAAACGTGTGCCCCAATCGTGAGAAGGCACGATGCTATTTGCACAGATGAGGACCTCTAACTGGTGATGGGGTCGAGCTCTGTGGCTTACCGCTCTTCTTTTCACAATTATTCCTGCCTTTCTCCACTACTTCCTAGAAAAATCTGCTCCTCCACAGCCTGGAGAGGCTCTGGTTGCAAAAGCCACGCTGAACAGAGAGCAGGTCTTCTGCTGAGAGAAGTTATCCGTGGCTCTGCTTGTTTGAATAAAATGATGGTTTTACAAGTGCAGTATCTCTGACAATGAACGTTTTAAAACACCTCTCAAAGGCCTCTCTATGTCAGAGCACAGGCCAGATATAAATCTGCTGAAAGAAAACCCTAGGGAACAGTAACTGAACGTGGGCTGCTGTCACCGGGACCTGTTCAAACCAACAGCGCTCACAGAAGACTTCGAAGCAACATTTATAGCAGAACAACGAGAAGGAGAGTGCCCAATTGTCAGATGATTTAAGACAACCTCAACAAGTTCTCAGTCAGCTTGAAAATATAACCAGGACAACACTTGCATGTATTCCTTCCATTTTGTGCGCTGCTTAACAGATAGCGGGCTCCAGGTAAATGATGGCCAAACATTAACCAGGTACCCAGGGTGTGTTCACAGCACACTTCACAAACATTGGATGCCGAACGCCAGCTTTTATGACAGCTAATTAAACAATAAGGGTAGACTGAGTAAAACCACCGCCTCGGAATCACAAACCGCTCACAGCGTGCTTCTGCAAAGCAGCAGACTGCAAAGCAGGAATCCTATTCTGAGCTCCCGCATTTGGTATCCACCACACTTGGGAAAGTGACACTGCAAAATGAACACCCTGTCTTTCAGCCAACGTGTCAGCATACATCCCATGTGCTTGGGAGAGAAGGTCGTCCCGGAGGAGAGCTCTTCTGGTTCTCAACTCTGGAAGGCTAACACAAGCCGATCCTTCAGCTCAGCCACTTTAAGTGTTGGAGACTGCTATTAAAAGGCATCGTTACTGCTGTATTACCAAACTCAACAGATCCTCCTGAGTCAGAAACCACCATGATAAAGTCAGCATTTGTCAATAGTTATCCAACTATGGTGCTGGTGTGAAAACACCAATATGTTCCCTCGCGTTCACCAGTTGTTCAGATACAGTCATTATGATCAGCACCAGAGCAGAGATGGTCTCCACACGTTGCTGAGGCAGCAGCCATTATCCTCACAGCACACTTAGGCACTGGGTTAACCCAGAGGGGACAGAAGAAAGACAGTGAATGCGGTGACCATAAGTAGACTGCTGAGCCAGAGCTCAGAGCTTGCAGGTGTAATATGTTTCACACCGACACGCAGCCTAAAAACTTTGCCACCATGCTTAGTCAGCACACGGTAATTAAAAGGGGCAGCAGGCAATTAATTCAGCATTCACATTAGCTGGGGCCAAACCTAGAAGGGCTGGTGAGCTCACGAAGCTACAGCAGGTATGCAGAGGACTCCCGAGGCGCTCGGGCACGAGTGAACATTGTAAAGAGAACATAATTACATGCTTGGTGGACTCGGTGTGCCTAATCCAGCTGCACCTGACCTCTAAGGAAGTTATTAGTGCTGTAATCGCACGGCTCCGACGGAAGCCCGTCCCGAGCACGCCGCTCCCTCCATAAGCACTCATCAACGCCCTCTCCTGCCAAGCCCGCGGGCTACTTTCGCTCCCGGATTGGAAGGAGAGAAGTCTCCACGATCCACGCCTCCGAGTTCGCCCTCTGCAGCCCCACTGCCGCCCTCTCCTCCCTCTGCCGCTCCCCGCCGATCGGCTATACGGAAGGAGCGGCACCCCGCACCCCCCGCCCCGTTCTCCTCCCTTCCCCCCGTCAGCCGCCCGCAGGTGGAACCCGGCCCGCGGCCCCGCACCGTGGCGCCCCCCTGCGGCCGGGCCCCGCCGCGCCCGCTCACCTGCCGCTCTCGGCACCAGCGGCTGCACCCGGCCGGCCCCGCCGCGCCGCCCCTACCGCCTCCTCCGGCGGCGGCGGCGGGGGGCGGGGGAAGGCGGGAGAGGAGGCGGGCAGCCCCTTGCCGGCCGTGTGCTGAGAGCGGGACGGCGGCGCATGCGCGGCGCGGCGGAAGGCGTTGTGGGAGCTGTAGGACTGCTCAAGGAACAAATAGGCTTCCAGGACACTGGGGTAGGGTGGGCCCACAGTAAGGAGCTGGGACTGCTGAGCCGATTTTTACAGCCTAATAGACAAAGCGATAGCCTCAACATAGGCAAACTTTGAAATGTCTCGATTTCATGCATCCTCACCTTTCAGCTTTGTTTTAAAGCTCCCTTTCTGTGTGCGACCTCTTTTAGTGAGAAAATAACAGGGCTTGATATGAAGAGCTACCTCCTTCCAGCAGAGACGCTGCCGTGTGATGTTCCTGCTCATGAGCATCAGCATGCTGGACTGCAGCACTCCCAGCCTGGATCAAATGAAGTCATCCAGATCTATCAGCTTCTCTGTTGTGACTGGGAAGGAGCTTTGCCTCAGGCTGGGGGTAGCTGACATTAAGGCAGTGCATCAACAGGAAATCCGAGCTGCTCATAAATGTACCACTCATAAAACCAAGCAGGTGCCTCTGTAGACGCTTAAACCGCTGGTTTTACAACACCCAGCACTCTTGTTGAAAGCCTTAAGTGCTCTCTGCTTTCTTCCTGAGGCATCATCCATTATCTGGACTGGGCTGACCTGCACAGGGAATGGGGCTTGGTGGCTGGATGTGGTAACACAGCCCTTGGAGGACAGGTGGATCAGTGGTGGGGAGATTTAGGTGAGCAGTTGTCAGATTGGAGAGAGGAAGGGAAGGCCGCTTTTAGGTTTTTTTATGCTCTATTTTGTGTTGATTTTTCAGAGAGAACCTAGCCAGGCTGCAAGGACAACACCATTGTGATCTGACAGAGCAGACAGCCCTTGTGTTCAGGCTGCTTGCAGCCCCACATGTCTGAAGGACCGTGCTGCAAAGCAAGTCAGCTACCTGCAGGAGCACAGAAAGGAGCTGAGCGAGTTTTAAGCGACACATTTATCTCTGGCAACATTCATATATGTCCAATTGGTGACAGAGCACCCCGGTGTGTGTTTCTGTGCAGTGTTGCCTCAGCTCTTTGGTCTGTTTTCCTTCTCTACTGCCTCCTCTCTCTGTTAGTTTTCACCATTTCCATATGTACTGCACAAATATGCATTCGGTGGGCACTCGAGCTGTTAACACTTATATGCCAGGAAAGAGAGAACCATTCATACACGTTGTTGCCAGCAACTTGCTGGGTTTGAGCCACCTGGATTTTTTAAATATGAGCTTTGTAAATGATTAGCTGGGTGGACATGCAGGAAACCAAAGTATGTGGCAGCTTGTGTGCGGTGTAATCACAGCTCAACAGAGCCTATGGGGCAGCCAGTCTGTATGTAAAACTCAAACAATTTTGGATTAGCATCAGTGATTCAAGCTTTGCAAAAGGTAATAAGCAACATCCGTGGACCGCGCTGCTGCCTGATCATCCTGCCAAAGAGCATTGCTTCAGCCAGAAACGTCAGGGAAACCATTTGGGACTAAAGGCTCCGCACATTTGCTCGGCATGTTCAAAATGCAGACAGGAGAGAGAGCAGAACTAAGGATTTTGAAAGTGCTACACGCCTCAAACATCTCTTGCAGATCTGTGTAATTTGCTAAAGGACTGATGCATATTAATGCCATTCTACTGCAGGTATATGAATGTGTATGGACAGGATAGACACTTTGTTCCTTCCAAAGAGCCAAATTCGTTAAAATGCCTCTTATTTGACAAATCCAAGCAGCCACTCTCTGATGAACCTGACAGCCAGTAATAGTTGTATCATGATGAGTACTTAGCCCCAGTAGCAGTTTTTCACATGCTGATAGCTAGTACATGCAAGAGTGAAAAATGAGATCAAGAATCTGCCGTGGCTGCTGAGCAGCACTGCCCTGAAGTGAGTGGTGTGTGTGCTGGGGAGGGTACTGGGTGCCCCAGAAGGGCAACTGGGATCCCCATGATTTGCTCTGCAGACCAAGGACTAGGAAATTGCTGGGGCTGCCAAGGAAGTTTAAGGCTTTGCCTCTTGTATGGCAGGTAAAATGAAGTAAAAAGAGTACATATGCTGTTAAAGCAAATACGGTGTCTATGGAGAGACTGGAAAAACTTCTAAGAGTGTCAGTTTGGGCTATCCAGTAATTTAGTTAGAGAGATCAATCTGGAGAGAACAAACCAGAGAGAACAGTCTTGTTTTCTGCCCCAGCAATCAGATCTCAGTGATGAGAGAAGGGAACAACATGTGGCATGTGTGCTGGAGAGACAGAAGAGCTGAAGGGAGAGCAGCTATTTTCCCATGGAGTGGCAACAGCACCTGATGAGTTTTGAAGTAGTCTTCTTCTTAGGAGGATATAGAACTGTTAAATAAGCAAATACGTCCTTTGTCATACTTTAGTCATTTAGATGGACTTGAGAAACAAAGAATTTTCCCTGTTAACACAATCGTAACTAGATTTGTGTGTGAAATGGCAAATAGTGAAATGGCAAATAGGTCTTTCTCTTAAATAAAGGAAACGACTTGTACTGACCTAATACTGTGTCTAATCTCCTGGACACAAAGAAGGAATAGGTAGTTACTAGTGACAATGAATAAAAGACAGGGAAATGGAGAAATTCAGTGACAGTCGGCATCAATAGATGTGCCAAAAGCTTGTGAAAGCTCCCTTTGTATGATAAAGTGACTGTCACATGAAATATTAGCAACTATCCAGAACTGGGAAAGTGTGAAAATCGTGTTGCTGTATAAATTATCTGAGACACTTATGCCAATTATAGACTCACTGTGAGGAACAGAGACATTGGTAATCATGACAGTGACTGTGTTTGAGTGTCATGTGAATATTCTCAGGCAATTATTCAAATCAATCATTTCTTGTCTGGGTAGGGAGGATTCATCATTCTTAGTACCTCACATTGCTCAGCGACTGAATGGATGATGCTTTGCTATTTCTGGTGCTCTGTAATCTGCCTGCTGTAAATAACAACACCGGGATACGGCTAACTGCTGAGGTGGAGAACTGTGTTAGGAAATGGGAGGAGGTGGGCTTGAGTCCTGTGCAAACATGGTGTCAGAGCGAGGGGGGCTCGCTGACTGCCTCTTACACGTGTGCTGCCTGGCAGGTGTGCAATGAAGGCAGCCCTTTCAGAGGGGTGCAGGCAGCACCCACTGGGCTGTGCACTCCCAGGGGTTATTCTTAGATAGGAGACATACAACAGATGTATGATGCCCATGTATATGCACCAAACTGTTGCAAGCTAAAATCTGACTGCTTCCGGGTGAACCTTTGGTCTGGGCTGATGCAACTGCCCTTGCCTTCCTATATACATATGAGGAAGTATAATTTAACAGTTCATGCTGTGAGTACCTTTTTGTCCATTTATCCATTACTCCTCCCACTTCCTATAAGCTGCTCATACATACAAACTGATTTCTTTCTATACACACAAGGGGATGAATTAAGGCTGCAGCTGTGTCCTCACCAAACCTTAAGCTCCTGATTTTGCAAACTAAATTAAATACCATTACGATGGTATATAAGCAGTATTTACATGGCTAAAAGTGCCGAGGTGATGTGTCAGCTGGGCTTCAGTGCCATGGGAGTACCCACTGCTTGTCGAAACTAACAACTTTAGCAAGTGGCAAATTGAAATATCATTTTTCTTTGATAAAATAACAAAACAGAGTCTTCACTAAGGAGTAATTTCCTTTATTTCTGTATGTGTTTGTAACACAATCAAAAAGCAGTTAACTTCAGGCTGCTGATGGCAAATACTGATGCGGTGTCCTCTACTTTCAAATGTTCCATCTCTCGTTCCTGAGTATTTCTTTCCTTTATCCTTGAGCTCTTCAGGGATAGGATTTCTAAGAGTTCTTTCTGCCAACTTGTGCTGAGTAGAATATTTGCCTTACTTTTCTTGTGTGCTTGTGTTGTGGCTCCTAAGTTTCCATCTGTACCTCTCAGGGAAATATTTATTGCTCGAGGCTAGAGTGTGTTTCAGGATGCCTAATTTGAACAGGTGGCCTTGTCACCAGTTTTGAAACTAGCTCAAGCAGTTTTATATCTCATACCTCCATAGCAAGGGCTTGAGATCTGTACATAGATTACCATTCCTGCTTCGCCTGATGGCTGAGCTCTGACAGTACTTTTCATACAACGTGAACCCTTTCCCAGCATACAGTCCATAGCTTAGATTGTGTTACCTTCCTTCAGTGACCACGAAGCAAATTCTCTCTCTGCACTTTGTCTCCTCACCAAGGACCAGGCTGTGAGGGAGTGGTGGAGCTGGCAGTCCTGCCTGCCCAGCTGATGCTGACCCAGGAGCATGCCCATTTGGGGGCATTTTTATCCACAGTGTTCATCTCCACATGCTAATGTCATGGGAAGGCAGAGCAGCTTTCAGACAGCAGCATTCTCCTGACAAAGCCCAGCCCTCCCACTCCACGCTTTGCACTGATGGAAAAATCATCTCCAGATGAAGCAGACGGAGCCCCCAGGGAAGGAGGGCTGCCTTCTCCCTTCTCCCTCACTTACAGTTGCCACATCCCATCTCATTTATGTTATTAAAATGATTTCCGTGGGGTCACCTTCTGCTTCACGCCTGAAATGATCTAGGAAATTAAGCTCATCCTGTTGTGGCGTTTGGATTTCAGTTGTGGATTTCAAACCTGCCCTCTCTCTTCGATTATGTGACTTCTTACAGCCAGCAACTGCATCAGATAAAAACAACTCACAGACACATCAGCTCATGCGATATTCCGATGAGTGAGGTGGATGACAACAAACACACAGCACTTCAGGTCCCCACTGGGTCTCTCTCCATTTTCTTCACAGACAACCTAACTAACCTGCTGCGTGGAGTAGAAAAAGGTTGCATCAAAGGAACATCTGCACATTGGCACAGCAATGAGCTTAGGCAGTTGCACCCAGTGGTGAAACAGCTTTAATCCTTTTTCCACATGCAAAAATTATGCATCTTGTAAAGGGATGCTCTCATTAGAGTCAGACCTGACAGCTGGTGTGACATCTCATAGGTTTTACCTGAACCAGTTCCTCACGGGTGAGGTTGGCAGTAAGCATGTGGATCATTGGACTTGATGATCCTTATGGGTCCCTTCCAACTGGGAATATTCTATGATTCTACGATTCTATGACTGTGCAAGGTGAAGTGCTGGACTTGTTTAGAAAGTGTGATTCCGATTGCTGTGCTCTGTGGCTATGAAGGCTGCCAGGAATGAGTAATTCTTGGTGTGGGACATACACTATGCAGTAAACATGCAAACTGATAAATGGGAAGTGGATTCTTTCCTTTGAGTTTGATTTACACATGCAAATTCTTTACAATTGTTGGTTGATCGTTGGCTTTATTTATTATCAGCCTGAAACAGGTCACTGCCATATGGAGAGCTAGCACAGCCAAGAGTTGCATTCACCAGCAACATAGCATTTTAAGTGTTCAAAAGCTCGCAGCCTAACAGAACTAGCCTTCATAGCATCAGTACTGGGCTTTCTCGTATCTCTTCCCAAGTCAGATGGTGCTGGCTCCTTTCTTGAATAAAGCACCAGGTAAGGAGGCCTGCGAGGTTTTTCCTGGCTGCATTCCAGTCTGAAGGATGGCACAGTCCCTTGCCCTTTTTCCCCATGGGATGCAGATCTGACATTACAGCAGGGGCTTTTCTCCTGTGCTCCTTTGTGGAGTTAATGACTGAGCTGCTCCATAGAGAAGGCAACACAACAGAAATAATTCCAGCCCTTCCATAGTGGCTCTGGCTAAATACACAGCTGTTTACAGACACATGGGACCATCTGTTCAGTCTGCCTTGCGGAGTGCCCTTCTGCCCAGAACAACCCCAGGGTATAGCTGGGGAATGAGATCTTCCAAACAGAGACTCCAAGAAGATGGAAAGTATTGGATTAGCATTTTTGTCCCATGGCTTTAATACAAGTCTTTAGTAAGCAAAGCCAAGGCATTAAAATCTCATTTTGGGTCAAAGACGAATTCCAGCTTTGAGTTTAAATTCACCCCCCTTTACAACCAGAAAAGTGAATGGATTTTATCTCTTTTCAAAATCTGAGTGTTTTTAATGGAAAACTGCAATCACTCTCTTGGGTGTAAACCTTGAGATGTGTTACTGTCTTCTAATCTAACTTGCAGAAGACTATATTGCTCTCCTTCAGTCCTTTGTTATGAAACATGATATTTTGCGTAGAAAAGAAGCTGCACACAAAACTCATCTGAGCTTTAAACATCCTAACTCTGCTGAAGGGAGCTTTATGGATGTGTTTATGCCACAGATCACATCTTCAAATAGCGAGTTTATCTAACAAGATGGTTATGGTGCCATTCTCTCAGCTGTGGCTGTCACACTTGGGCTGTTAATTCCTATTAGATTTACCCAGAGGTGTGGGCTTCATGCTCCAGTAGCCACTCGACAGGTTCACGGGCACAGGTTTTCTTGGAGGAACGTAATCCCAGACAGCTCTATGAGAGCAGGCAGCCACAGGCAGTGATGCCCCCTGCTGATACTCCAGCAATTCAAGGGAAAAGCTATGTCTCAATTAGGAAAGGCAATGGGGCTGATGGAAGCACCAAAACACATGCAAGGAGTGCAGGCACTGAGCTCGATTTGCCATGCAATTAAATGCCTGGGTAGTCGGAGAAAAGGAGCTGCTCAGAAACAATCAGGTTTTGGGAAATGGCTGGTTACGAAACCTCGATTTTCAGAGTGAAAAGCCCAGTGGGTGAGTTAAGCTTTTAGCACCCATTTCAGTTGCCACGGAGCAGTGTGAGTTGTCCCCTTTGTGACAAGGGCATCCCGTGCATGGCTGAGCAGGGCTTGCTTGTGGAGAAATCTAGCAGCGTGCCATGGATAAAGTGTGATCACTTATGAGAGGACAGTGTCTGCTTCGCTAATTTGGGCTCATGTGATGCTCAAGTGCTGGGGCCAGCTCAGCAGTTGAAATGCTTTCCAGCCAGATGCTGCCAGAACATTCACTGCCTACAAACTCCTAATTGTAACAGGTTTGCTGACACTCAGAGCAGTCCTGGATGTTGGGCTTGTTCTGTGTTATGATCCATTATCACCTGCATAGCAGGCATTTCTGGCTCTGCCAAGGAAAACTGTTTTACCTTTCATACCACATATAGGAATTAAAAACCTGTGTTTTGGAAAAGAAAAGAACGCTCCCGTTTTTGAGCAGAAGGAGCTGCCATTTGGTTCCCTCTTCCCCCCAGGACCAGCTCCAGCTCCCTTGCTGCACCTCCATGCAGCCTGCCCACAACACACTGCACCCACATACATCAGCGGGGCTTACTAACTGTCCAAAAGCCACAGCTCTGCAAGGGGCACATCAGGTTCTGTCCCACATGCATATATGTGGGAGGAGGGGGAAAGAGACCCCACTGCCACAAGAGCAGCATGGCTCCATTATGTCTTTGGTGGCTGGGACAAGGATGGTGGTGGGAGCCTCAGAGACAGGACTCAGCTCTGGTTCTACCCATTGCTTGTTCTTATAGACCCAGCAAACAGATCTGCCCACAGACCTGAAAAGTGAGGCTGGGTTTTACTACTGCCATCCTAAAACTCGTCTGTGTCTCAGCGTGCCCTTGGGAAAGCATTCAGACAGTGAAATCCGGTTTTCTTACTGTGTGCAATAAGCACCATGATGTTAAAACCCTTGGCAGTTTCTTATGCTTTTATCACTAGGATTTATGTTGGAAAATAGTGTGGAAAGTATGTTCAAGTGGTTATTGTGCAGCCATCATCTCTACTCCGATCAGACCACATATTTTTGTGGCTGGCACTTTGTACGCAAAGAAAATCAGCTGTTGATGGAATCTAACGCACTGTTAATATGCTCTGCTAGCATGCAGTGATTAGTATGGAGGGGTTTGCTGTGATAGAACTCCGTGTGTTAGAACTCCATCCTGTGTTAGAACTCCCTTCTGGTATGCAGACACACAGTTTTACTTCTAGAACATTTCTGCTGGCTGAATGCAGGTACCTGTAGGAGAGAAGGTGGCACAAATAAAGCTAAGCAGAAATTTTGGATACAGAATGAGGACCGCAAAATGAGTGCCTCCATTTACAGTTCAATAACGTGATGCATATTCCTCCCCACACACTGTACAGTGTGCATATATTAAAACATCTTCTCAAATCTGTCTACTTTCCTACCCTCAAAGCTGTTAAGACTTCGAGGCGTTCTTTCTTTTTACACTGTGCAGCTCAGGGTCAGTCACACAGCTGCAGCTGGGAGCTGAGCTCTGGGCAGCATGGGGCAGGGCTGATCCTAGCTCCCAGGTTTGTGCATCTGTAGCCATGGCAACTTTGTGGCTGCATCTCTCCCCAGCTCCTGCAGTCCAGGGTGGGCAAGGTAAGCGCTCACGCCTAGAAAGCTCTGCTGTCTGGCACGGATGTCACGTACAGGATCTCTTAGGATACATCTTTAATTACTGTTCTCTTAATTACTCCTTTTGATTTCCCCGGTGAGTTGCCTTTCTGTAGTTTCTGTGACTCACCACGAAGCCAAGTTAAACCTTTAGTAAGCACTGGGGAATATCTTTCCACGACCTCTGCACCTTCCCAAGGATGGCTGGGTTGAGGGGGTGGCCTTGGCAGGGGATTTTTAGGGAGGTGGAATAATGGAGTCCAGGTGTGGGCCGTGTGTTCATGCCCCTCTCCAGACCCTTTTTGCCCTCTCCAGCCCTTCCTGGCCATCTCTGGGATGCGGAGAAATCTCATATGTCTGTGGGACATAGGGACAGAGCAAAGGTCTCAGATGTACACAGGGGAGCTGTGGGGTGCCCAGTGTGTGTATATCACTCACAAGTTCTCAAAATCCATACAACTGCAGTCTGTGGTCTCACCAGAATAACAAAAGAACCTGATCCCATCCCTGTGATGGCACTGTGCTGGGACCATGCTGGGTGACTTGGTTTGTTTGCTGCTCACTGCAACAAAGTCTTTGAGGCACCAGAGCGTGTCCAGAGAATGGCAATGTAGCTGTGAGGGGTCTGGAGCACAAGTCTCGTGGGGAGCAGCTGAGGGAGCTGGGATTGACCAGTCTGGAAAATAAGAGGCTCAGGGGAGACCTGATGGCTCTCTGCAACTGCCTGAAAGGAGGCTGTGGTGAGGTGGGGGTCGGCCTCTTCTCCCAGATAACAGTGATGGGATGGGCGGGAATGACCTCAGATTGCACCAGGGGAGGTTCAGGTTGGGTATTAGGAAGAATTTCCTCTCAGAGGGAGCGGTGCTGCAGTGGCACAGGCTGCCCAGGGAGGTGGTGCAGTCACCATCTTTGGAGGTGTTCAAGACCCGTGTGGATGTGGCACTGAGGGACGTGGTCAGTGGGCATAGCGGGGCTGGGCTGGCAGCTGGACTAGATGATCTTAAAGGTCTTTTCCAGTATTAATGATTCTGTGATTTAGCAGCCATGTTACTAAGAGCTGTGTTTTCTCTCCTTATGGGGAATAGGTTCTGCTGTTGTGCTGAACCCACCCATGGGCAGAGGTCTGGGCAGCACCATAACCATGTCCCAGGCACACAGGACTAGGCTTGGTGAGATAGCAAGTCATCCTGCATGGCAGCTTAATGAGAGTTTAAAGGAGTGCCACATATTCTCCCACTTAAACTGCAATAAACACAGGCAGTAACAGCACTATTTCTCTTTTTATACCTGGGTAGCAATATATCTTCTTTTCATTAGGCCTTCCTTTAGCTTGCAGTCACTGTAAATAGCCGGGTGGATGGCATGCGCTCTCCATCACTGCCACAGGCCGAACACATAGAATGTGCTATGAAAAGAGAGGAGATCACTTTCTTGGCCTTACTGGTAACTCAGATGTGGTAGGGGTTGGTGGTGGGTAAGAGCAGTGCCCACAGAAAAAAAGGTGCAGCACTTGCGGATTACGGAAAAGCAGTTTAAGACCAGTTCTACTGCATTTCTGGCAGGGGGCAGCATTGAGTTTTTTATTGTAGCCAGAAAAAAAAAAAAAAAATAATGCATATGTGCTTGGATCTCAGGTGATTACAGAGTATAGCGTGAAGATGAAGGGAAGACAAGGTCTTCAGTCATGACAGAAGCAACGATATCACTGCTGTCTACCCCAAAACAGGGCTGCCACGATAGCTGGAGAAGAAGGCAGTTACATACCAAGTACCCATCAGCTGGCAATCCCTTAGCTGTAAGGATGGATTTTCTGCAAAAACTTGGCAGCCTGTGGCTGTTCTATGATTGGTTGTGCAGAACTAATAGGGATTGCATCAGCTTGAGGAGAGAAGCAAGAGGTAGAGATGCAGGAGGAAACCCAGGAACAGCCCCGGGCCTCATGGCTCCAGCAGCTGTTTGCCTATAAACATGAGCACTGTGCATTTTGCCAGTGGCATTTCAGGAAATGAAAGCCTCTGGAGTCAATGCTCTGTTGTGCTCTGGTTTGGGGGAAGCCCATGGAGGAAAGCCACATGGAGTGAAAGCAGAAAGTTTGGGAGAGGCAATGTGATGGATTACAGGACAGACATGGCCTTTCTTTCTCTGTGCTCCAATAGACACAGGTCTCTCTTTTCCCCTCCCTGGGCTCTGGCTACACCTTCATTTCTAAGAGAGAGGAGCCGGTTACTATATACAATTGCTAGAGAATATATATAACATTAATTTGAATGGATGTTTAGGAAATTGCCTACATAGGAGGTATTTTTCAGTCAAAGTGGATGGTTCCCCAAAATGATGTGTGTATGTCTGTGATCTGTGTGCCATCTCCCTGTAGGCACTTCCATTAGAACTTCAGGAAGAAGTGCTCTATATTCCATTTGTGTCCTTCCTCATTGATATTCATTCCTTCTCTAGTGGGCTTAATACTGCTGTCTGCACAGGAAGAAAAAAAATCATAGTACCAGACAATGTAATAGTAGGAGGAGATGACTCTCTTTAAACTTGTACTGACACTGAAGGTAGAGGCTAAATTGTCCTTAACTTGTGTAGGGGGAGGCCCTGGTATAGCAGCTGCCGGAGTAGGTTTCAGAAAGAAGAAGCTGATGGGGAACATTCAAATGCCCTGCCATGCATCCACAGCTCACGGTACTGTTTTAACTATGGGGACTCACAGGGAGGAGGCAAGAGGTGTCAGAACATCAACTAGATCAAACAAACAGCCTTCAGAGGAGACATCACCCTGCACTGATCTCTTGCATTTCTGAGAGTCCCCGTAAGCAGTTTTATTTGTCTAAAACGTGGCTGACTCTACCCAAATATTGATGTGCCTCTGGAGTGGCTTTAAAAATATTTAAAGGCCTTTGGTCATGTGGAGTGGAGGATTTCAAAGGAGCATGAGTCTTGCAAGATGATACTAGCACCTATGTCACTCAGCTGCTTTTGGAAATGCTCCCCACAGCGCTGTATGTGGATGGTATCCAGCTGTCCTTGCAGACAGGCATTGTGCAGCCCCTTGGGGCAAAGGATATTTGGACAAGGAAAGGGAAATGAGGATATTCCTGCCTCACCCAGTCCCTCATTGCTCTAGGAAGGACACAAGCACATTTAAAGTTTCAGCTACAAGTTGAGAGAGGCAGCACAAATTAAGCATGTTTTAGGAGTGCAAAGTTGAGCCAGTGACTGCTTTGCTTCATTTGCTCCTTGCCTTTCCCCTGTCCACCTATCAGTGCACATCTGGCTCCAGGGGTTGAAGGTGGCTGTAGGCAATGTGAGCCACACCGGCCTCTTATGTGCCTGAGTTGCTCTAGCTCAATGAGCCAGTCACCCTGTGGTTGACTTCTGACAATTTAAATTTGAAGGTACTCACATTTCCCCAAGAAGAAGAGCAGATAGGCCACTGTTATCCTTCAGGCACTGTGCATGGATGGAAAGATCAGAGTCACAAATAGCTCAGCCTAGCAGAGTGCGATGTCAATGGCACTAATGTGCTGCTGAGTATCAGCTTCATGAGGACTGAGCGTTGCTGAGACCAGAGCCAGCAACTCTGTTTATCTTCTGTGCTAATCCAGAATATTGTGTGGTCATAAATCGTATGCTTAGAAAGGGAAGAATCCCTTTAAAGGTAGCAAAGTGCTTGCAGTTTTGTTGTCTACACCCTTTCGTGACCTGCCACATTCCTGTAAGTATTTTTAACATAGCAAATAGCAACAACCTCATTTCTCAGGGTAAAACACAAATTTGGAACAGAAGCAAACATGCTGCCTTTTGGGATGCTGTGGTACAGTAAGCATCTTGTAAGCACAAAAATGAAACAGAGGGTGCATTCTTATTGCGTATCTTATATCTCACCTCAACCATGGTGTTTACTGCGCACTGATAACATATCAGGTGGTTGCAGTAGCAATCAAAGCAAATCAGGCCACAGCATAGCTGTGATACCAGAGGAATGGAAGACAGGACTTCCTAGGGGAAGCATCTGTCCTCTCCAGTATTAGCACCAACCTTTTTAATTACTGAGATGCTGGAGCTGGCAGAGGTTGCAGAACGGATTGGCTTGATAGTCATTTAGAAGAGGCCCAGCTGCTAGTAAGGATTCCCATGTAATCATTTTTCAACCGGATAGAGGGAGAAATAAACTCTTCACATATTTATTATTATTACGACTTGTCAATTACAAAGATGTATTCATACTTGCTGAACTGATTTGAACCACAGCTTTATCACTTAACTATTGCTGCTATGACACTGTTATATATGTGAAAATATAAATGGAAGGCATGCTTTCTGAACCCATAAGCAATTTATCTTCCTAAGTTTTGACAGCTCTCCCCATGTACACGTAAGATGCTGACCACAGCATTACAAAGTCCTTTCCTCAGGTTTGACTCAGCAAAACATCTTAGCACGCGTATCATAGCACCTTTAAGAACGTTTAAAGTGCAGTGAGACCTATCCTTAGCATTTTCCAGAGCACTGTAGACTACTGTATTAAACAAACTTGTCCATCAGGTTCACGTGCTAATGAGCACATATTAACCTTTTGAAATTGGATTTTCAGTATGTAAATCCCATCTTGCTGTGCCACGTCCTGCTTTTATGGCAGGTTGACCAAGCCCTGTAGGAAACATGGGGAAGCTGCTCCCTTGCCATTCAGTAAAATTCTTAGAATCACATCTATGAGTGTGGTATAGTTTGGTACATGGATGTGACACCATTCTCCTCAGGATTTGTGGCTGTTCCAGCTGAATGTTCTGGGACCTGATGCTGGCAGAGGCAGAATTTCATCCTTTTCCTTTCCCTTTCCCTTCCCGTAAGCCACCACCTCACCAGGCAATAAGCTTTATTTCTACAAATGTTCCTCCCCCATTGTGGATTTTGCTTCCCCAGCATATACTTGAAAGGGACATACAAATTGATAAGAATTATGACTCTGCCATAATTCCAACTGAGCTTTTATCAGTTTTGTGCCTGCAGCTCTGCTGTATCTACTTGAGACACGTGGGATGTGGCCCTGAGGAGGCAGCCAGCCCCAGGCCAGGCTCACACCAGGCATTTAAAAGTGAAACACACCTCCCCAAATATTTGCCTCAGGACACCCTGCTGTGGAGTATCTGACTGTCCAACTGGGCCTGCACACCGTGTTTATTATGGGTGCACTGAGTGGAAAATATTAGCCCATAGATGACAGGGGAGGTGTGCAGGGCCCAGTGATGGGTGGGTTTGAGCACCAGTCTCCTGCTCTAAAAACTGCAGTGTTGTGTAACGTGCATCCCACTGCTTGTTGGCAGGCAAACTTATGAGGAGCATAGGGCTCATCTCGCCTGGTGGTATATGCATAGCTGGAGCCTGCACTGTACCCGATGTGACAACTCAAGGAAATGCACCTAAGGGAAAATCACAGCATGTGGCATTCACCTTGGTTCAGTTCTGCAGTGCTTTTGGTACGTCCTCCCGACAGTGGATGTTAAGATACAGCCAAACCTTGCTCGCTCTGCCCTCCCTGTGCCATCTGCTCACGAGCTGAGGAGCTGGCAGCCCCGCAGGCAACACTCCCACCACCTGCTCCCGCTGAGCCTTCCTCCCCCAGCAGCTCTCGCCCTCACTGTTCCACCAGTGCACACAGCATTCATTAGGAGCTGGCTGCAGAGCGCAGCCATTGTGGCCATCCCCCCTTCTGCCCACCTCCCCGCTGCAGGCCTCAGGCCTGAGCCAGAGCATGGCAAGCAGCTGCAGGCCACCCCACTCCAATAGCAGGGATCTCATCCTTTCCTCACCTCCTGTCAGCCAGGCCCTGTTCCCTGAGGATGGGACCAACTGCAAAGTTTTCAAAGACTTCAGGCAAGGGAGAAAACATTTTTTTTTTTTTAAAGTATCTTTAGAATCTCTTCAAAACATCATAAATAATCCCTGTTAAACATGCAGATGGGAAACTTGGCCTTCCTCCCCTCGCTGACAAACGCCAGGCCTGGCCAGGGCTCTGCAACCCATCACTAAGCCGAACACCTTCTGCAAGGAGGCTACATTTTGAGATACACAAAGCACCATCAAAGACCAAGGCTGAGCTAAAGCCGTGGCTGTGTTCAACCACCTCATGTCCTTCTCCCTGTTCCTGACAAGGGCACAGGTGGCTGGTGGCAGGGCTGCACCGGGATGGCTGCTTCTTTCTGCCAGCTGTGCCATGCAGCTGCCTTTGTCACTTTGTCACTTTGTCACTTTGTCACTTTGTCACTTTGTCACTTTGTCACTTTGTCCTTCTGATGGATCAGATTCTATTGCCAGGCCCAGCAAGAATATTTAAACTAAGCAGCAGATGTGTTATTTAGTTGAAATAAAGAAAAAAGCAACAACACCCTTTTGTTTCATAAGCCTGAAGATTTGGCTTGGGCTCTCAGACCGCGTTCCTTCAACACAAAGCAAATATAGCAGAAACATGACAACTAGATAATTTAGAAGCCCAAACACTGTTCAGTTTACAGCTATGTGTTACTGCAGGTCTGAAATATTATTTCTGCTGCATATACAAACCCTCAGTCTTTTAACAGATTAATTCCTTTCTCCCCTCACACCTCCCTTTCCTGCATGCTCGGTGCTTTGCCTGCTGCAGCCCCTGTTCTGATACATCATTGAGATGTGGCCACTAAAACAATTTATCAGGCACTGAATGGGAAGGTTCTCTCTTGGTATGTGACATGTCCCAGTTTGGAGCCCAGAAACATCGACAGTATGTTGGTGTGCTCACCTAATAGGGTGTTGGGTACAATGGGCCCTGTCCTACACCAAGTGAAAGCCCCCCATTGGGACTTCTGCCTGCAGAGAGGTCAGGCTCCCTGGCTCCCACAATGTGCCTAAATATCCATCCACACAGCTCTGGCAGTACCACCCTTATGGCCGCAAAGTGCCATGCAAGCAGATGGTGCTGTAATAAAATGGCAGTAATCAGAATGATTTACATACGGAGGCAAACCCTGATGTTGTTAGAAATAAATGAAGTGGAGAGGCTGAGGGTAGGCACAGCCCTGGGGTCAGCACTCAGGATGCATCATGGGCTGGGGAAGGACAGCATGCGGAGACTCACGCTGGCATCCACATATTGGGCTCAGGGTGGAGTCACCTAGAGCTTCACCTGGAGCCTTCCTCTAACAGAAACCAAGGCAAATAATACTTTACTTGAAAGACAAAGGCTTTAAGGAGAAGCTAAAGCTTCTTACACAGCCCATCTGCCAGCAGAGTGAAGGCAACAGTGAGGCACTGGGACCCCACTGATCAAGGTATCTCCAAAGCAATCCAGCCCACAGGGCCTGTCTGGTCTTTCCTTACACAATGGGGTGTTTAGGAGTTTCACTTGCATGCTTTATAGTTCACAGTTTGTTCCTGTCTTGTTTAATTTGCACCTCTGACATTAAAACCAGCTTCCTTGCTGCTACCAGGCAGCAGGTCTGAGCACACAGCTATGGGGTTGCTATTTTTATGGACGTGTGAGCTCAGCTGAGCTCAGGGTTCATTGCAGCGCTTGTATTTCTCAGCCCAGAGCTACAGGAACAGAGAGCTGCCAGAAGGTTTTAACGAAAAGTTTTTGTTAAGAGTCATCAAACTGCACAACAAAATGGCATCTAAAGACCCCAAAGGAGGAACACACGTAGCCCAGGCCAGTTGCAGATCCCAAGTAGGGTGTGAGAAAAGTGCAGGTGTGCAGTGAGTCTTTCTCAGGGCAGTTTCACCTGATGGCTTGGTGATGTCCATGTGAATAGCAGCACTTGACAGATTCTTCTTCTTTGAACTTGTCATGTTGCTTTCTGATTCTTACACAGCTTCTGGCATCCACAGCGTTCATGCCAACAATCTCAAAGGGCATGCTGAAATACCTTCTTTTCTCCCTTCTTCTTCCTCTTCTTCATCAATTTTCTCTGCCATGTGTTGTGTTCCATTACACCACGTCTCAGCTCTTGCTGTTTCATGCCCTTTCTGGCTGCTCGCTCAATGGGGAGCTGAACAAAACAAGTACAAAAGGAGGCTATGGCAAAATTTGCACATTGATATTTGCCAGCTCTGTCCTTATTTACTGCTAAGTGGAATGCGGAATGTGTCTGATATTTATCAGAGAAAGAATTGTCAACTCCTACCCCTCCCTACTGATTAAAAAATAAATAAAAAAAGGAGGGAGAGAAATAAAAGCAGTCTAGGAGCTGCAGTGCCCTCTATTCTTCTACCAAGGATGCTTATAGCTGCTTAGAGCAAGTATAAGCCCAGATGTGCAGCGTGCACCCCATGGAGGTGATGATGGTGTCTTTAGTAGCTCCTTCCTCCTACTAGGTTACTTCTAAATTCTCATCTTTGCAGCCTCACACCTGTTGTCCTGGGATTTCTCTGGCCATTGCACTCATGCCACTGTGGAACTTCCACATCCCAAGAGTCCCCACGTGAAAGCAATAGGGGAAAGGATTCAGTGTTCCCCCAATCCTGCCTCCTCCCCTGAGGACAAATGTCACACCAGGAGCTCCTGCTCAGATGGAAAAGCGTAACCTGGACATCAGTCTCCCTTTCCTTTCATGTGCCTTCTGCTCTTTCCAGCTCAATTTGTGTTCATCTCTGTGATACATGAGGGAAATGTCTGTTGCTGTAGACAGCACTAACTATAGACATAGTTTGGATGTACGGCTGTATTTCCTGCATGCAGGAGTGCTGTTGTGTCTAAGTATGCGTATGTGCAAACAGGTGAGTTGCTCAGAGTGTCACGCCTGTATATTTATTATGCATTATAATGTATGGCATTTAAAAAGATAGCACGTAGCTGTAATATGTAATGCAAATATCATACGCAAATATTTATTTACTGTCACAACAACAGTGATGGAAGACACTGAGTATGACTCTCAGCAAATCCATCAGGCTTATATTTTACATTGCACACTTACTCAATTTGCTGGTGATGGCACAAGCAAAACAGCTGTCATCTATACTTTGTATGGAAGCAGATGCAATGCACAGAACTGCGAGCAGGCTGATGCAGTGCATTTTATTACCCGCGTTAAGGATGGCAGACAATTTATTTGCTAAAGGCTAACAGCAAATAATCTCCTCTCTGTGAAATGAATGTAGGCAGATTGAGGAGGGGCCAGAAAGCAATTAAATGTATTATTAAAGCAAGGCAGGAGATTGTGATCGTACATATGTATATTATGCACATACATATATAGAAAGGCAAATATGTCTGCAGCAACCTTTGGAACCAATATTCTAGTCTGAAATGCAATAAGGCTAGAAATTAAATGCTTATCTTCCTTTGCTAATGCATAATCTTTGCCTTTAATCATCCCTACTAATTACTCCGCTGCACTGAGCTCTTACCTTTCTGCGAAGCAGCGAATTTCATTTTGCTGTGGGCTCTGTGAGGTGGTGGGGGTGGGCTGGCTGTGAGAGGAGAGGGTCCCCAGCAGCCACAGCAGGGGGGCACACTGCTGAATCTTGTCTGCTGTCACTGAGGCGCATAGCTAGAACATACACACAAGCAACTGTGTGATAAACATTCATCCAAATACATGCACCTTTTAGGAAAAGTCATTGGAAATCTTCTGCAGTACACGGAGGGCTTTTTTCCCTCCTTGCTTCAGGGTCTTTTTCATGCAGTAAGAACAGAAAACAGTAAGTTTTGCATTGAGCTGTAAAAGAGATGTGCCTACTCTACACAGAATGTTAGTAAATATACGAAGAGAGCATTTCTTTCTATCATAAGAACCACAAACACAGAAAGAGCCTAATTACATACCTTTCTTCCATGATGTTTGCACTGATGAGGCCACACCTTAAGTATTGAGTTCAGTTTTGTGTCCCTCACTGCAAGAAGGACATTGAAGCCCTGGAGTGTGTCCAGAAAAGGGCAATGTAGCTGTGAGGGGTCTGGAGCACAAGTCTTATGGGGAGCAGCTGAGGGAGATGGGATTGACCAGTCTGGAAAAGAAGAGGCTCAGGGGAGACCTGATCACTCTCTACAGCTGCCTGAAAGGAGGCTGTGGTGAGGTGGAGGTCGGCCTCTTCTCCCAGGTAACAGTGATGAGATGGGAGGGAATGGCCTCAAATTGCACCAGGGGAGGTTCAGGTTGGATATTAGGAGAAACAACTCTGAAAGAGCGGTGCTGCAGTGGCACAGGCTGCCCAGGGAGGTGGTGCAGTCACCATCTTTGGAGGTGTTCAAGAACCGTGTGGATGTGGCAGTGAGGGACGTGGTCAGTGGGTTGGGGGTTGGACGAGGTGATCTCTGTGGTCTCTTTCAATGTTTAAGATTCTGTGATTCTGTGACATCTGGTTCCAAAGCACTATGGGCGACCCCACTATGCACAGCAGCTGTGGACACAGGACACTACTGATCAATGGGGTTGTCAAACCAGGAGAGAGGGGTGCCACATTTGGGCCAGAGATGTGCCGCAAGAGCCTTCCTCTTCCCTTGGGAAGTGCTGCTCTGTGTCTTCTCACCTGTCCTTCACTGAGCTGAGCAGAAGTGTTGTAACCAAACATTTCAGTGTCAGAGACTGCCCTTTTATGCAAAGCTAAATGCCCTGTGTATTGATTTTGATAAAATTACGCTTTTCTTTGCTTAAGCAAACAGGAAAAAAAAGGTGTCCTGAACTTATTAAAGCATCACAGATGTGTTGTTTTATTGAAACCTTTCGAGTAAATCAAAATACACTTTTTGGATTAATTTTTAATTCCAGAGGATGCTTCAAAATTTGTTATTTACTTTTGGATTAGCACTGGAATAAAATGAGGAAATTCTGAGAATGAAAATCTTCCTGGTAATCTCCATATAAGCTGCTGTGCCAGCCGTGTGTCTGCATGTCTGCTCTGGGGCTCTGATGCAGGACAGGGCTGAGATTCAGACTAATAAAGTGCAACAAGATACAGGCCAAATAGTGCAGCAGCTGGCACGGTGCTCAGGGACCTGACAGAGGTCACTGAAAACGATGGCAACCCACACCGCTATAAATAAATGTACTTTCTCAAACTAAATGGATGCTTTTGATGACATGATGAATTTTGCTGGAAGAAACAGAAAGCGTTTCGCTTGGTGTCTCATGACAGTGTCTTAGAAAGCAGAATGGCATGAAATCAACGTGTCAATATTAAATAAAATTAAGCAACTACAAGCTGCTTAATGTCGACATCTTTGCATTTATCACGAGCAGAAACCATCTCCTCTTGTTCGTATTGCACACAGACTTCAGGGAACATTTACTTTGTCTCACCCCAGCTAACGTTGTTCTTGACTTCTCAGCAGAAAGCCTGGTCTCACCACTGGCAGTGCCTGTGGGTGGCACAGAGGTGTCTGGTGCATCGGTGACAAAAAGAGGACATTGTGGAGCAGTACTGCCTGGCAACCACATGTGAGCAAGGAGCACCCGAGCACTCACTCTCAATAAACTGAGCACAAAGCCATACACCTGAGGGCCGGGAGACGTTCACAAAGCAGGATCCTTATAGCAATTTAATACCTTAAGAGCTTCTGGCAGAGGCTTTGCCCCATCCAGCAACACACAGGAGCTGGCACACTCTTGCTCTGTGCCCAGCTCCTTTTCCTAGTGCTTGCTTTTCTGTTTGCTGATATTCTAAGGACTTATCAGAGCTTCAGAGCTCCATTTAATCACCATTTTGAGGTAGGGGGTAGGAGTGCAGGTGTTGCCTTCTCTTGGCTTCCCACACCTCAGTTGCCCCCAGGGACCAGAGAGGTGGGTGCTCACCCACTCCGGTCCCCAGCACCACGTGGCTCTTGATTCAGGGTCTGTGGGGACTCACTTATGGACACATCCTTCCATCATTCAAATATTACAAATATATCACTGGCTT